>NC_052153.1:96617080-98050910 GCF_902713615.1 Scyliorhinus canicula
GGGCTTTTCCCCATTATTAAGGATCCTGGGGCGGATGTATTGACTGCCAGGAACTGTAGGTCAACCAGAGACTATTAGCAATGCTGCATAGTTTTGCTTGTCGTGCTCCCCGCCTAACCAGTGCCCGGCATGTCCCTGTATTAATATCTGCGGTGGGGGAGGATGAGGCCCTTAGATGATCATTAATTGTCTACTTAAAAGTTCTCAATTGGCAATTAGGTGGGAAGGCTGTCCATAGGCCTTTGTGCAATGGGTTTAATTGAGGTGAAGGCGAGAAGCTGGTGGGGCCTTAGCTGCCTCGCTACACCTGATTCAATGTCCCCCCGCATGTGCACGACACAAGATTCAGCTTGGTGTTTGCTCAACCTCCTAGTGCTATACTGGATTGCTGAGTTCATTAATTTACTCCAAATTATTATAAAATCATTTGAAGGATTTTTAACAACTTTATGCTTGCAAAATAACACATGCACATTCCAGCCTTGTGTCATTGTGTCAGCTTAGTTTAGCAATAGCACTCTCATCTCTTAGTCAAGGAGGCCATAGGTTCAAGTGCCAATCTAGAAACATAATCTAAAATGACACTTCAGTGCGTAAACAGAGTACTGCAGTGTAAGGAAATCTCATAATTCGGCTGATCTAATGAACTGAGGTCCAATCTATCTGTCCCGATGGCATTATCTGAAGAAAAGGTAAGTTCTCTTGGCCTCTGATATTATCAATGTGTGGGAACTTTTGTGTGCAATTGGCAGTTGAATTCACATAACAGGAACATTCTAAAAACAATTCAGTGGCTGTAAAGTGTTTCGGTTCATCCCGAGAACATGGAAACAGTTATAGGTGCAGCCTCTTTCATATAATTTTATTTTTCTTGTATTAACTTGATAACTTTTATCTGAGGCAAAGTATAGAAATTTTCATGACTGACAGGAAATTGGTCATTCACAACTTGCCAGAAGCAAACTGCAAAATTAAGCTTAAAACATTTCTTCTGCTGAAGAAGTGAGTGAATATGCCAGCAGTGCATTCTGTTCATATTTAGACCCAGTAATAATTACTCTTCACAGAAATTGTATTCACATTTTTCAGTTTAAATGATGAATTGTATCTTTGCTCAATGTATAACCAATTCAGTTTGTTTATTCAAAGTTGAATGAAAATAAGATGAATTTAAAATGTTACTGCATAACTTGCATTTAATTTGAAAAGTTTCTTGCCTTTCTTTTTCAGAAAAAAGATCCAGCTAAGAGTGACAAACTGGTGGTGGGAAAAACCCTGATTAATTTTGGAAATCTCAAATCTAAAAAAAAAAAATCACTATTTACTAAATAAAAATGTCTTTGCAACTGTGGTTGCGAAGGGAAATTGTCCAAATTCTTTCACTGGCAATATTCACTGACAGCATCCACTTGGGGGAAAAAAATTACTTTTGAATGTTGCACAAAGCCATCCATAATACAAAAAATTATATATATATAAATGCTCAATGTATGGAAATGCTCATTCATATTCCAACCAATAAAAAAATACTTTTCTTTCTGTGGGGAGATTTTCTACAGATGTGTTTTTAAATTCTTCCCCCACCCTGTAAAATATCAAAATTCTCCCATTTATATTGTTAAATCTGATTGTTAATTCTTAAAACTTGCAAGATCCAAATTTTCCTTTTGAAGATCCGGTCAGATCACATGATCCCCAGTGCTGCAACTGCAGGATCCTTACCTGATTGCTGGATCCTTATCTCAATTTTATCACTGGAGCGGCAAAATGGCACAGTGGTTAGCACTATTGCCTCACAGCAGACGGAACTTGGGTTCAATTCTGACCTTGGGTGACTGTGTGGAGTCTCTGCTTTCTTCCCGTCTGTGTGGGTTACTTCTGGGTACATCGGCTTCTTCCCACAGTCTAAAGATGTGCAGGTTAGGTGGATTGGCCATGCTAAATTTCCCCTTAGTGTCCAAAAATGTGCAGGTTAGGTGAGGATAGGACGGGAGAGTGGGCCTAGATTGGTTGCTCTTCCAGGGGGTCGGTGCAGACCCAATGGCCAAATACCCTGCGTCTGCACTGTAGGAATTCTATGGTTCTTCTATGATTCCCTTTCTCCATACTTCAGCCGAAAACCTCAGAGCAGAGTTGACAAACCCCAGGATTGCACCTGGAACCACTTAACCTCAGGACCTATTCCCATGTAAGATAATGTTTTTGTAATAATAATCTTTATTAATGTCACAAGTAGGCTTACATTAACACAGCAATGAAGTTACTGTGATAATCCCCTAGTCGCCACATTCCGGCACCTGTTCGGGTTCACTGGGGGACAATTCAGAATGTTCAATTCACCTTAAAAGCATGTCTTTCGAGACTTGCGGGAGGAAACCGGAGCACCCGAGGAAACTCACGCAGACACGGGGAGAACGTGCAAACTCCGAACAGACTGTGACCCAAGCCGGGAATCGAATCCGGGTCCCTGGCGCTGTGAAGCAACAGCGACAGCCCATTATATTTGAGTCTTTTCTGCATGCCGACTATTGGCTTTTGCGAAGAGACTTGCCCCAGAGTCACTATCCAGTTTAATACAATGCTTTTCTCTCTTTTTTTTCCCAATAAGGATCAATATTATTTGTAATAAAGTGAATATATCTGGGTCCATTCACAGTTTTACACAACAATTAAACTGATTCTACCTGAATAAAGCATATTGTTTACAAATGAAATTTCACTCAGGATTTCCAATGTTTTTCTTTCTTTAAAAAAAGATACAAACTATATACTAAAATATATTTCACATTTAAGTGAAATTAGAGGGACAATGTCCTATTTGTGGGAATACCCAAGCATTTATAGCAGTCTTCCACCCTCTTCAAATTTGATGCATTAATTCATTTAAATATTTTTAATACATCTCCTTATTGATTGTCCAGCTTTGCAGAGAGTGCTATAGCCACAGGTTAATAGGAAACCAGTAGCAGCCTTTAAAAGCGTTGTTGTACTTCCAAGTTCTGTTCATGCATTTTAAATATGGCCTCAGAAAGTGCAGCAGTTGAAGGTGAAAAGATTTGATGTAAATATCTACCCTCTCACCTGATGTAATGTGCAGAAGGTACTCGGGCATGTTAATGTAATTTACCATGTCTGCAGATCTGGGAACAAATAATCTTTGGCCTGAGAAACAGCATCTTTAACATAGCATTGACTAAAGTGTATCCACTTAAATGAAAGGTATAGCTGTACTTTTGAATGCGCCAAGCATTGAGCGAACAGTCTGGTGCCACATCAGCAATGCAACTTGGAAAGCACTAGCCCCACAACTATACATCTCCTTCACCTATCCCCTCTGCCCAGGTAACATGTCTTCCAAGTTAAGAAAGGCTTCCTTCACCTCACAGAGCTATTGCATATTTTGTTACCAAATCATTAAAGTTGCTACCTGCATTCTCTGTATCCTGGTCATGTGTTATTATCCAACGCTGAATGAATCTGCTTTGAAGGAAGAATAATGCGTACAACCATTGAGAGCTTGTGTTGCTGGCAAATCAGCCAATCTGTGTTGCCTCACTTAGCACAAAGAATAGACTCTTCAAATTATTGGGTTAGAGACCAAGAATGATTGGGCAAGGAAAAACGTAATGGCTTCCCAAAATAGGAGTTCTTTTCATGTTTGCCTCCTTGCCAGATTTTCAAATTAACTACTCCCATCTATCCAGAAATAAGGAGTTGTTATATTAGTCTTTTTACAGTTTTCAAAACTAATTGCTCATATACTAAGCTATCACATTTTCTTTTTTATAGGGGAAAGGTTGGCTCCAAAGATGATGAAGCTGACACCAGGAATTAACAGGAATCTGAGCACCTATCACACTTTTTTCAACTGGCAAAGGATCCAACACCTGTGAGAAGAACTTGGAGGTGAATGCTGTTGAATGAGAGAAAGGAAGAGTTAGAATAATTCATCCAGTCTGCTTGCTCCTTGAAATCGCACTGGCACCCGGGGCTGATGACAGATGAAAGCATCATGGTTGCTGCCATGATATCACACATTCACCTGCATTATTCTGTTCTTAGTTTGCAAGTTGATGGAATGATTACCTTTCCTATACATATATGTCACAAAGTTTTTGTTAGACAGTTGATGGCTGTATATGTGCCAGCAATAAAACTCTGCACTTTACAGAAGTCTGCCACTTAGTAAAAGTGCTTTTTCTTCTTGTGCTATTGTTTCATTTTTCCACAGGTACTGGGGCAAAAATATTGGCAAATAAGGTCAGTTGTGATCTAGACTATGCATCAGCGAACTGCAGTTTAGTTAATTTTTACCAATAGAGGTTTAAAAGATTCTGATGGTCTTCTAGTCTAATACTTACGTATTTCATAAATATCAAGAGGGTGAACCAAGGTCAGTATTTTGCAGATAAGCCAGAGGTCCTGCCACTCGGACCAGAAATCCCCCTGCCACTTGCAAATCGATCCCCCAGTGAAACTTAATCTCATGCTTGCTGCCTTTTGTGAGGGCCACGAAGAATCCAGCACGAGTTTTCAGGATACAAAGAAATAACATTTATTTACAATAACATATATATACACAACAGCAGCAGCAACTTCCCTTGCTGCTCACTCCTCTCTCTCTGCTGGTTCCAAACTGACCAGCTCTATTTATGCAAGGAGTCTGCTAATGATTTCTCAGCCCCCCCCCCTCATTGGGGAAACTCATACTCCCACAGGATTGTGGGATTATCATTAGTCCCCAGCCAATGGTAAGCAGGCAGGTTATATCATCCCTCCCCCCCAAAGTCCAAGGAATCCACCGAAGACCCTGGCGAAGGAGGGCATCGGACTCGTTTTGCCGCAGGCCGGACACCATTTGCACAAGGCGCTGGATCGGGCGGTGTGTAACGAGATGGAGACTGGCGCTTCCGTGATGAACAGCGTAACGGCTGTACATCCACGGTCCGTGGGCCCGAGGATTCCCCCTCTGAGGTATCTTGTGTCTCCATCTCGGAGTCAGAGTCTGCTGCCTCCGCCATCTCGCCGTCTTTATCTCCACGCGGTTCTGTCACGACCTGCGCAGGCTTTGAGTGAGGCACCTGCGGAAGATTGTGAGGAATACTTTCCATTGTGTCTGGTCTCTGAGGGTAAGAAATTATCTCCTGGGGCGGGGAATCTTTGGCAGGGATAGTCTTCTGGACCGAACATGGTCTACATGTTTGCGCTGGAGACGTCCTTGGGCTTGTACCTGGTAAGAGATAGGGCCCCTTTGCCGAAAGATTACGCCAGGGACCCACTGGGCACCACCAGCAAAATTCCGAACGAACACTGGGTCACCGGGCGTAAACTGCCGAATCGGCCGATGCCGAGAAAAACCATGTCCTTGCCGTTCTTGTGTGCGGCGTACTTTTGCGCCAATGTCCGGGAAAACCATGCTCAGGCGGGTGAGAAGTCTCTGGCCCATTAGGAGTTCTGCGGGAGCTACCCCAGTCACCGTATGGGGGGTGGTCCTATATGAAAACAAGAACCGAGCCAGTCTCGTGTCCATCGACCCGGAAGACTGCTTCTTTAGGCCTCGTTTGAATGTCTGCACTGCGCGCTCCGCCAACCCATTTGAAGCCGGGTGGTAAGGGGCAGTGCGGATATGGTGTATGCCGTTCATCTTCATGAACCTTGCAAACTCCTCACTTGTGAACGGAGTGCCATTGTCTGTGGCCAGCACCTCGGGGAGGTCATGCGTACTGAAAGACAAACGCATCTTCTCGATTGTTGCGCAGGACGTTGTGCCTCCCATCTTATGCACCTCTAGCCATTTAGACTGGGCGTCGATTAATAGCAGGAACATGGATCCTTGAAAAAGGGCTGGCGAAATCCGCACGCAAGCGCGCCCAAGGCCGCCCTGGCCATTCCCAGTAATGTAGGGGCGCGGCCGGCGGAAGCTTCTGATGCTCCTGGCAAATGGTGCAGTTTTGGGCCACCTTCTCAATGTCGGTGTCGAGGCCTGGCCACCAGACATAACTCCAGGCCAACATTTTCATTTTGGTCACACCTGGATGCCCATTGTGCAAGTCTCTCAGTATCAGCTCCTGTACTTTTTCCGGGACAATCACGCGCGTCCCCCACAAAAGGATGCCGTCTTCCACGCTGAATTCGGACAGCTTGGAGGAAAATGCCCGCAACTCGCCTGGAAGCTGTCTAAGCTGCCCACCATACAGGACTATGTGCCAAACCTTTGACAGGACTGGCTCCGTCTGGGTCCACTCACGGATCTGTGATGCCGTGACAGGCAAGGTGTCCATAAAATTTAGGGTTGCAACCACCTCACCGGTCGTGGGGGTCGACATGGGGCCGGTCGATAAAGGCAATCGGCTCAGTGCATCGGCATTCCCTATCTGGGTTCCTGGTTTGTGCTCCAGAGAATACTCATATGCAGCGAGCAACAAAGCCCAGCGCTAGATCCGTGCGGAAGCAATGGGCGGTATTGGCTTATCCTCTCTGAAAAGTCCCAGCAGAGGCTTAAGATCAATCACGATAGTGAAGTGGCGGCCATATACGTACTGGTGGAAACGTTTCACCGCAAAGACCACTGCCAGGCCCTCCTTCTCGATCTGCACGTACTTTCTTTCCGCTGCAGTCAATGTGCGGGAGGCGAAAGCTATCGGCTGCTCGTCCCCGTTCTCCATCTTGTGGGAGAGGACAGCCTCAATACCATACGGGGATGCATCACATGTGACGAGTAAAGGCTTTTCAGGATCATAGTGGGTCAGTAACCCAGACGACGACAATTGTTGTTTTACCCGCCGGAAAGCGGTTTCTTGCGGCTGACCCCAAACCCAGGTGTGATTCTTCTTTAGCAGAAGGTGCAACGGGGCTAGCGTAGTTGCCAGATTGGGGATGAACTTTCCGTAATAGTTTACGAGGCCGAGAAACGAACGAAGACGCAGTGTCAGTCGGGGCGGGGGCCTGTTGAATCGCACGCACCTTCTCTGCGACGGGGTGCAAACCTTCGCGGTCCACCCGATAACCCAGGTAGACTACTTCCTTTGCCTGAAAAACGCACTTTGTGCGACGTTAACGGACTCCAGCCTCCGAAAAGCGTCTAAGGACAGCCTCCAAATTTTCTAAATGTTCCTGTTCCGACGTCCCTGTGATCAAAACGTCATCGAAGTAAACAACAACACGCGGTAAACCTCTCAAAATGCCCTCCATAAGGCGTTGAAAAATAGCACAGGCAGAGGTTACTCCAAAGGGCAAACGTGTATATTCATACAGGCCCCGGTGTGTATTAATCGTTACATATGGCCGGGAGGCAGGGTTCAGCTCCAACTCTAGGTAGGCGTGACTCATATCTAATTTTGTGAATGAGAGTCCGCCTGCAAGCTTTGCGTAGAGATCCTCTATGCGAGGCATTGGGTACTGGTCGAGTCGGGAATCCGTATTCACTGTAAGTTTATAGTCGCCGCACAAGCGAACTGTTGCATCTGGCTTCATTACAGGTACAATTGGTGCTGCCCAGTCAGCGAAACAGACGGGCCTGATAATACCCAAAGTCTCCAAATGAGTGAGCTCCCCTTCTGCCTTCTCGAGCAAGGCGTAAGGCACCGGGCGCGCCCGGAAATAGCGCGGCGGGGCTCCTGGTTCGACTTGGATACGGGCTACAGTCCCTTTTATTTTCCCCAAACCGGGCTGGAATACATCTGGGTACCGTCCTAGCCCCTCAGTCAACCCTCCAGAAACTATTTGGAGGATGTGCTGCCACTGCAACCGCAAATGGCGCAACCAGTCCCGACCCAAAAGGCGGTCCCTGCTTGATGCGGTCGAATGTCCTCTGGGCAATCATGGAGACCGCTGCGCCAGTGTCCAACTCCATCTCAAGCGGGTGACCATTGACCCATACTGTCACTTTAATGGGGGCCACACGGGGAGCTGCCACACAATGCAGCTGCAGGCAGTCATCCTCCGTCTCCACGTCCTCGGGAGTAGTCGCCGCAGGTTCATCCAAATGAAAGGTACGGCCCCTGGGCAGGCCCCAGTTTCGGTCGGAACGACGGCCAGGACCGGCGTCCGTGACGGGGTCGGCGCCTACAAGTCTGACACGGACATGGCTCCTCATCCATTGGTTCTGGAGAAGGCTCTCTTCGGGGACGAATGTCCGACGGCCACTGGCGTCGATCCGGACGTCGCCTCGCCCAAGGTACCGCAGGGGTGCGGGAGGACGCTTTCAGATGGAAGGGGTTGCGCCCCAAGACATGCACCTCCATTCCCTGTAGCTCCTGCACTCCTCGTTCTGCGCTCTTTCGGGACCTTACTATTTGAATGGCCTGTTGAAAAGTCAATGTTGGCTCGGCTAACAACTTTCTCTGGGTGGCCGCATTGTTAATACCGCAAACGAAACGGTTGTGTAACATTTCTGACAAGGTCTCACCATAGTCACAGTACTCCGCAATCCTGCGTAGCCCGGATAGAAAGTCGGCAAGGGATTCTCCTGGGGTCCTCTCAGCGGTATTAAACCGCTAACGTTGGACTATCGTGGATCGGGTTGGGTTAAAATGTTGCCCCACTAAGTTCACAAGTTCATCAAACATTTTGGTGTCCGGCGCAGCTGGGTACGTAAGGCTCCTAATCACCCCAAACGTATGCGGGCCGCAGGCCGTGAGCAATATGACCACCTGGCGCTCATTTTCGGTGATGTTGTTTGCCCGGAAATAGTAACACATCCTTTGTGCGTACTGGTTCCAGCTTTCCAGCTCAGCATCAAAAACATCCAAACGTCCATACAGAGGCATGGTGTAATAGAAAACAACTTTCAACCTGTGTCCAACAAAACTCCAGGGAGGTGGCTTCAGCAGTGTAGACAGCTATTCACTTTAAACCCTCGTCGCCAGTTTTGTGAGGGCCACGAAGAATCCAGCACGAGTTTTCAGAATACAAAGAAATAACATTTATTTACAATAACATATATATATAACAGCAGCAACAACTTCCTTTGCTGCCAACTCCTCTCTCTGGTTCCAAACTGGCCAGCTCTATTTATGCAGAGAGTCTGCTAATGATTTCTCCGCCCCGCTCATTGGGGAAGCTCATACTCCCACAGGATTGTGGGATTGTCATTAGTCCCCAGCCAATGGTAAGCAGGCAGGTTATAACACTGCCTAATTAACTGCTAGCAGAATGGAGGCAGGCAGTAAGGCAGAGGTGGAAGGCAGTGGAGGCGCTGGCACATTATAAGAGGGTTGTCAGCTGATTATACCAGTTTTCCTGTTTGGATCCATTGAAACAATTGGAGCCACTGAAATGAGTGCAGCCTATCCAGTGAAAGAAGCCCTACTGCTGACTGAAGCAGGCATTCCAAAGGCCTGAGGAATGAGGCAGTTCTTGACATCTCAGAAAGAAAGTCTTGAGTGGTCCCGCAGTTCAGTGACGACTCCCTGCAGATTCCCTCTGCAATAGGTCATTCTTTTTCTTCATCTTTACATCAATGGAAGAGGAGGCTCTGGAATTGGCAGGACAACATGGGGGCCACTCCATCACACACACAGCGACACAGGACTCCAGACACGAAACGAAAGTATCTTCATGACAGAGCACTCAGAGTCTTGGTCAGGTATGAAGGCTCCTTGTGCTGCCCATTGCATATACATTGATATGAACACCAGCTGATTCTGGAGGCATGTATTTGGAAGCACAAACCATTGAATATGTATCTTCTCCAATGAAGTTCATGAACAAGACAGAAATCTGCCACCTCCATTAACAGATGTTCACCTCTGTGGAAGAAGAAAGAGGCCCCTGAGGGTCGGCGTCGCATTATTTCCCTGCACCCTCCACCAGCGCAAATACTCTCTCATTCAGTATTTGTTCACACTGGTTACTTCCAGGATACTGAGAACAATTTGCAAGATACATTGATGGCATTCGCAGACCAGGTAGATGTTGATGGACTGAAATCCCTTCCTGTTAGTGATAGCCATTTGTTGGCTTGTGGAAACCTTTTTTTTTAAAAATAATTTTTATTGAAATTTTTCGATACAAACATTTACCCCTACTACATTTTAAATTATAACACAACAAATCCCCCCTAGAAAAATCCTCCCCCCGCCCTCCCCCGCGCGCACCCCCCCACCCTCTCCCCCCCCCCCCCCCCCCCCCCGCGCTACCAGTCTAGCCACCAAACCGTTTTTTCCCTTTCTGCCGATGGCCTCGGGCAGTCATTGCCCGCGACCCCCCGCTGACGTGCTCCCTTCGTTGCTATCCCCCCCCCCTCCCTTCCCCCCCCCTTTCTCCCCGGGTTGCTGCTGTTTCGGCCTCCAGTTCCTATCTCTGATCCAGAAAGTCAAGGAAGGGTTGCCACCGCCGGAAGAACCCCTGTACCGACCCTCTCAGGGCGAATTTGATTCTTTCCAATTGGATGAAGCTTGCCATGTCGTTTAACCAGGTGTTAACACTTGGTGGCCTTGTGTCCCTCCACTGAATCAAGATCCTTCTCCGAGCTACCAAGGACGCAAAGGCCAATATTCCGGCCTCTCCTGCCTCCTGTACTCCTGGCTCCACCCCAACCCCAAAAATCGCTAGTCCCCACCCTGGTTTGACCCTGGTTCCCACCACTCTTGATACCGTCCCCGCCACCCCCTCCCAGAACTCTTCCAGTGCCGGGCACATCCAGAACATATGTACATGGTTCGCAGGGCTTCCCGAACACCTAACACACCTGTCCTCACCCCCGAAGAACCGACTCATCCTAGTCCCCGTCATATGGGCTCTGTGCAGCACCTTAAATTGGATGAGGCCCAACCTTGCGCACGACGACGACGAATTGACCCTCTCTAAGGCATCCGCCCATGTCCCATCTTCTATCTGCTCTCCCAGCTCCGCTTCCCACTTGTCTTTCAGCTCCTCTATCGATACCTCCTCCACCTCCTGCATTATTTTGTAGATGTCCGAGACCTTCCCTTCTCCGACCCAGACCCCTGACAGCACCCTATCACTCACCCCTCTATCGGGAAGCAAGGGAAATCCTTCCACCTGTCGTCTGACAAATGCCTTCACCTGCAGGTATCTAAACGTGTTCCCCGGGGGGAGCTCAAATTTCTCCTCCAGCTCTCCCAGGCTCGCAAACCTCCCCTCTATGAACATGTCCCTCAGTTGCCTGATGCCCGCCCTGTGCCAGCTCTGGAATCCCCCGCCAGTGTTCCCCGGGACAAATCTGTGGTTCCCTCTCAGTGGCGCCGCCATCAGACCCCCCACTTCCCCCCTGTGTCGCCTCCACTGCCCCCAGATTTTAAGGGTGGCCGCCACTACCGGACTCGTGGTATACCTTGTGGGGGGGAGCGGCCATGGTGCCGTTACTAGCGCCCCCAGGCTTGTATTGCCGCAGGACGCCCTCTCCATACGTTTCCAAGCTGCCCCCTCCCCCTCCATCACCCACTTGCGCACCATCGATGCGTTCGCCGCCCAGTAGTATCCGGAAAGATTGGGTAGCGCTAATCCTCCACTGTCCCTACTCCGTTCCAAGAAAATCCTTCTCACTCTAGGGGTGCCATGTGCCCACACATAGCCCATAATGCTGCTAGTTACCTTCTTGAAGAAGGCCCTGGGGAGAAAGATGGGCAAGCACTGGAACAGAAACAAGAACCTCGGGAGGACCGTCATTTTGACTGACTGCACCCTCCCTGCTAGCGACAGCGGTACCATGTCCCACCTCTTGAACTCCTCCTCCATCTGCTCCACCAGCCTTGAAAAGTTCAGCTTGTGGAGGGTCCCCCAGTTCCTTGCCACCTGCACCCCCAAGTACCTGAAGCTCTTTACTGCTCTCTTAAAGGGGAGCCGCCCAATTCCCTCCCCCTGATCTCCCGGGTGTATCACAAAGACCTCACTTTTACCCACATTTAATTTATATCCCGAAAAGTCCCCAAACTCCACTAGTATTTCCATTACCTCCGGCATTCCCCCTTCCGGGTCCGCCACATATAACAACAAATCATCCGCATAGAGTGATACCCGATGTTCCTCCCCTCCCCTTGTCAGTCCTCTCCACCCCCCTGAACCCCTCAGTGCCATCGCCAACGGTTCGATCGCTAATGCAAATAGTAAGGGGGATAGGGGGCATCCCTGCCTGGTACCTCGATGGAGCCCAAAATACTCTGACCTCCTCCCGTTTGTAACCACACTCGCCATCGGGGCCGAATACAGCAGCTTCACCCACTTGATAAATCCCTCCCCAAACCCAAACCGTTCCAGCGTCTCCCACAGGTATTCCCACTCCACCCTATCGAATGCCTTCTCCGCATCCAGTGCTACCACTATCTCAGCCTCCCCCTCCACTGCTGGCATCATAATCACATTCAATAGTCTCCGGACATTTGTGTTAAGTTGTCGTCCCTTTACGAACCCCGTCTGGTCCTCATGGATTACCCTGGCACACAATCCTCTATTCTGGTTGCCAGGACCTTTGCCAACAGTTTGGCATCTACATTCAAGAGGGAGATAGGCCTGTAGGACGCGCACTGTACAGGGTCTTTGTCCCGCTTCAGGATCAAGGAGATCAGGGCCTGTGACATTGTCGGGGGCAGAACCCCCCCCTCTCGCGCCTCATTGAAGGCTCGCACCAGCACTGGACCCACCAAGTCCACATACTTCTTATAAAATTCCACCGGGAACCCATCCGGCCCCGGCGCCTTCCCCGCCTGCATCTGGCCTATCCCTTTAACTAGCTCCTGCAGCTCTATCGGCGCCCCCAGCCCCTCCACCCGTTCCTCCTGGACCTTTGGGAACCTCAATCTATCGAGGAAGTTCTCCATTCCCCCCCTCCTCCTGGGCGGCTCAGACCGGTACAATTCCCTGTAGAAATCCCTGAAGACCCCGTTCACCTCTTGCCCCTTCTGCACTACGTTCCCTCCCTTCTCTCTCACTCCCCCAATCTCTCTGGCTGCATCTCGCTTGCGCAGCTGGTGTGCTAGCATCCTGCTCGCCTTTTCCCCGTACTCATAGACCGCGCCCTGTGCCCTTCTCCATTGCGTCTCCGCCTTCCTAGTGGTCAGTAGGTCAAACTGGGCCTGTAAACTGCGCCGCTCCCTCAACAGCCCCTCCTCTGGTGTCTCCGCATATCTCCTGTCCACTTCTATAAGTTCCCCCACCAGTCTCTCCCTCTCCTGCCTCTCCTTCCTTTCTCTGTGTGCCCTTATGGAGATCAGCTCTCCTCTGATCACTGCTTTCAGGGCCTCCCAGACTACCCCCACCTTCACCTCGCCCGTGTCGTTCGTGCCCAGATATCTCTCAATGCCCTTCCGGACCCTTCCGCACACCTCATCGTCCGCCAGCAGCCCCACATCCAGGCGCCACAACGGGCGCTGGTCCCGTGCTTCCCCCAGTTCTACCTCTACCCAGTGTGGTGCATGGTCCGAAATCGCAATGGCCGAGTACTCCGTGTCCTGCACTCTCGAAATCAGCCCCCTGCTCAGTACAAAAAAGTCTATTCTGGAGTACACCCTGTGGACGTGGGAGAAAAAAGAATACTCCCTCGCCCTTGGCCTGCCAAATCTCCAAGGGTCTACCCCCCCCATCTGCTCCATGAACCCCCTTAGCACCTCTGCCGCTGCCGGCCTCCTATTCGTCCTGGAACTCGATCTGTCCAGCCCAGGGTCGAGCACTGTATTGAAGTCCCCCCCCATGATCAGGCCCCCTGCCTCCAGACCCGGAATGAGGCCCAACAGGCGCCTCATAAAACCCGCGTCATCCCAATTCGGGGCATACACATTCACCAGCACCACATTCTCTCCCTGCAGCCTACCCTTCACCATCACGTACCTACCCTCCTTATCTGCTACCACCTGCGCCGCCACGAACGACACCCTCTTTCCCACCAAAATCGCCACCCCCCCGGTTCTTTGCGTCCAAGCCTGAGTGGAACACCTGTCCCACCCCACCCCCTTCTCAGGCGTACCTGGTCTACTACTCTCAAGTGAGTCTCCTGCAACATTGCCACATCCGCCTGCAGTCCCTTTAGGTGTGAAAAAAACCCTTGATCTCTTGACCGGCCCATTCAGCCCCCTCACGTTCCAAGTAATCAACCGGGTCGCGGAGCGACCCGTCCCTTTCCCCTGTCTATTAGCCATGTCCTGTCCCCTGTTCGCCCCGGGTCGACCCTCCCCTTCTGACCCGTTCCCCATGGCGATGGCCCCCCCCCCCTCTCTCCTCCCGTTCTTCCCTTCCCGTCCTCGGCCTTTCCAGCAGCAACCCGGTATCCCCCCCTAACCCCCCCCCCCCCCCCCCCCCCCCCCGTCCCCCCCGGCTAGGACCCCTCCTAGCCGCAGTGTATCCACCATCGTACTCCCGAGAGTCAGCTGGTTTTCGCTGACCCGGCTGCCCCTGCCACACTCCGACTCCTCCCGATGTGGGGGGGGGAGGGGCCTCCCCCCCCCCTTGCCATCCCTCTCTGACCCCGCTTCAGCGCGGGAAAAGCCGCCATTGCTGGCCACACCCCACTCTTCTCTCCTCCCCCTTCCTCCGTCCCGCGCGCGGGAAACAGGGGAAAGCCCGCGCTTTCGCCCGGCCATACCCTACCCCGCCATCTTCAATTCCACCCCCGTCCCCATCCAAGCCCATAAAAAAGCCCCCTTAAAACGAGAGGAAGAAAAAAGAGAAAAAGAAAACACGCATAACCAACTTGCACCCCCCCCGTCCCGCCTCCCCAACTTAACAATATAACAATATAAATAACAAATCTCAAATAAATACATAAATACATAACTATGCCTGCATAACTAAATAACTACCCAATAATAACGTATTTAACCATCACCCTCCATCGAACAGAACAGTAACCATAACCCTTAAAGAACAGATCAAAAAACAGTAAAAAAAGCCCCCCCTACAACAACAATAATTAAGGGAAGTTGGCAACGGGAAGAGACACACAAAAAGGAACAAAGAAACCCCCCATAACACAAGTTTCAAAGAAACCAAACGATCCATCAACTTTAACCAAGTTCCGACCTGGCCTAAGAAAGACATGGGCCACTTGATCAGTCAAGGGTACTCGGGCGGCCTCGACCGCCGGCGTTCCCAAGTTCTAGTTCAGGTCCAGCTTTTCCTCCCGAACAAAAGTCCATGCCTCCTCTGGGGTCTCAAAGTAATGGTGCTGGTCCTTGTAGGTGACCCACAAGCGCGCTGGCTGCAGCATTCCGAACTTGATCCTCTTTGCGTGCAGCACCGCCTTCGTCCGGTTAAACCGGGCCCGCCGCTTTGCCACCTCCGCACTCCAGTCCTGATATATCCGCACCGTCGAATTCTCCCATTTGCTGCTTTTCTCCCTCTTGGCCCACCTCAGCACTTTCTCCCGATCACAGAAACGCTGGAATCGCACCAGCACCGCCCTCGGGGGCTCGTTCGCCCTAGGCCGCCTAGCCATGACCCGATATGCTTCTTCCAGCTCCAGGGGCGATGGACCGGCCCCCTCTCCCATCAGGGAGCTCAGCATCTCCGCTACATATTTCGGGAGATCAGGCCCCTCCAGGCCTTCTGCTAGGCCCAGGATCCTCAAGTTCTTCCGCCTCATTCGAGTGTCCAGCTCCTCAAAGCGGCTCTGCCATTTCAGGTGGAGTGCCTCGTGCACCTCCACCTTTCCCACGAGGACCGTGGCCTCCTCCTCCCTTGCAGTCATCTCCTGCTGCAGCTCTCTTATCGACGCCTCTTGGGTCGCCTGGGCCCCCATCAGCCTTGTGGTCGTCGCGTTCATAGACTCTAAGAGTTCCACTTTCAGCTCCGTAAAACACCGGAGGAGAGCGGCCTGCTGCTCCTCCGCCCATTTTCTCCAATCTTCTAGTGCGCCACCGGCCGCCATTTTGGTCCTCTTCCCCCGCTTTTTTCGGGGAGCTGCTGCCGCTTTTTTTTGTCGCCCCACTCCGAGTACCGACCATAAAGTTGGTCTCACTCTCCTCAGGGAGCCTTCCCCCACCGGGATTCGTCTTTACAGTACCGTCGGGGCCCTCCAATCGGCCCTTAAACACCTTTGTCGCAGGAGCTGCCAAATGTGCGACTTAGCTGGTCATAGCCGCAACCGGAAGTCCTCGGCTTGTGGAAACCTTGATGGTTACATGGAAGTAGTCTTTCACACCCTGCAGCTGGGGGAAATCCAGCAAGAGGCCCAAAGCTGAATGCTCTCTCAGACTGCCTGTCTTGATCAGAGCAATAGTGAATGTATTCACTGCCCTCCTGAAGATCACTACCATGATGCAAGAATGTGCTGCTGGTTTGTGGCCATACATGTCTCCGATGGATTCCAGGAAATTTAGAGGGCCACAATGCCCATCACTGACACAAATGTCAGGTGACCACCAAGACCATTGAGGCTCATCCATCATCTTGGCAACAAAGTTCTGTGACGACCTCTCTGGAGAGGCGGAGTCTTCAGCGACACAGCCACTCAGACAATTGGAGATAGCTCATCCACTGCCTGTACATCCTCACTGCAGAATACTTTCTTCTTGGTGCTGGCATCTGCTTGTGCACTCCTCTGCTGACTTCTGTTGCTCCTCCCCCCTCCCCCCAGCGGCTGACTTTGCAGATGGTCATGTAGTTGCTATTGTCCAGAACTCTTGACTGCAGCACCCTGCCTCTCAGGTGCTCCACTTACTAGAGCACCCACCTCCTGAATGGATGATGTCAGTGGCAGGTGGGCACTCTCTGCCTTGAAGGCCTCTCACCAATTTTATTCCTCCAACCACTTCTCTTCAAATCTATCCAGTGCCAGTAGCCAGATGGCACTCCGGCAGCACACCCTGGCACATAGGCACACTCCCACCTCAAACCAAAATCAATGGTTACACTACTCGGACCTTCCTGTCAAGGTTCGCTACCACACCTTTTTGTCACCTCGGCATAGCTTTTTTGTTGCCATGCCCTCCAATCCTCGTAAATTCCAAAAAAGATGTGATGATACCAAAACTCCATTCTGATGCCATTCCATATATTACCCCACCATTCCCTCACCCCACTTTTGAGGCAATCTTCAAAGTGCCCAGAAAATCTTGGCCAAAGTGTGAGATCTTAATTACAATAATAATAATCTTTATTAATGCCACAAGTAGGCTTACATTATGAAGTTACTGTGAAAATCCCATACGGCGCCTGTTCGGGTACACTGAGGGAGAATTCAGAATGTCCAATTCACCTAACAAGTCTTTTGGGACTTGTGGGAAGAAACGGGAGTACCCGGAGCAAACCCACGCAGACATGGGTAGAACATGCAGACTCCACACAAACGGTCCAAGCTGGGAATTGAACCCAGGTCCCTGGCGCTGCGAAGCATCAGTGCTAACCACTGTGCTACCATACCGCCCATTGAAGTAAGCACCATTAACTTTGGCACAGCGTCTTTCGTGGAGTGGAGATCACAAAGGCTTCAGATATGACCATCTAAATGTACCAAAGTTTGAAAGCATGGTTCCTGAGCCAAACCTAAGTGGGCACCAGAGATACCAAGGGCGCGATTCTCCCGACTTAGGAAAAATCGGAGAATAGCGGGCGGCGTAAATTTTTACGGACACGCTGGTCCAACGCCCTCCCGCTATTCTCCCCCCCCCCCCCACGCCCGCCTCCCGACACGAATCGCTGCCCGCCGTTTTTTTTACGGCGAGCAGCAATTCTCTCCTGGCCGATGGGCCGATTTCCAAGGCCTTTACGGCCGTTTTTACAAGCGTAAAACACACCTGCTCTGACCGTTCGTAAAAACGGCCGTAAAGTCCCGTTCTTGGGAACCATGGCACCGATTGGTGCCATGGGCCCGCGATCGGTGGGCACCAATCGCGGGCAGCGGGTACTTACCCCGCGCACTCTTTCTCCCTCCGCCGCCCCGATGGATCCATCCGCGGGGCTTCTGCAGGGCATAACGGCCCGCGCATGTGCGGGTTTCACGCATATGCGTGATGACGTCATCTGCGCATACGCGGGTTGGAGTCGTCCAATCCGCGCATGCGCGGCTGACGTCATCTGACGCGTCAGCCGTCGCTAACTTTGGCTAGCGGGCTTAACGAAATTCATTAAGCCCGCGATGCCGGAGTTCACGGCCACGCGATGCTAGCCCCTACCGGGGAGATGAATCGGTTCACGGTCGGGGGGGCGGAGACTGGCGTCAAATGCGCCCGTTTTTGACACCAGCTTCCCGATTTTTCGTAACTCGGGAGAATCGCGCCCCAAGTATAAGCACATCTGTCTTCTCTCTGCCCGAAATCTTTACCAAATCCATGGCATCCATTTGCAAGCCGAGTGGAAGTCACATGCAGAGCAGATTGATTGAAGTTGGCAGCTGAATGCAACAGCCATACTTTGGCTACAGATCTGTACAAAATGAGTTCTGTATTACAGAAAATCTGGAGCAAATGTCAACAAAAAAAAAGTGTTGAACAAGCAATAATGACTTCCGGCGGTGTAGTGTAGGGGGAAGACACACATGAGGTGGCCTCTGCTGGAGCACTGTACTTTTGGTCTTTTTTCGCGGTACCACGGATTATTTATTCTTCGGAAATCCATACAGCTGTCAGAATATAGATCTTTTATGACTGAAATGCCCAGAAAAATCAGGGAAAAGAAAGCTGGGAACAGAAACTTGTCAAATGCGTCTGTGGTCTCTCGGAGCTCAACGGCAAGTAAACTGGCGGAGTAGGTTTCTGGTTCTCCATCCATTCCACTAATGGCCAAAGTTCTTTCTAATAATTAGACGGAAGAATTTGAAAAGCACCAACGAATTGTGTCGGAGGACCTCAAAAACTCAATTGAGGAGATCTTTCTCTCCATTCGAGCGGCTCTGGGGAAACCTAATCAGACCGTTGAGGTCCAGGGAGCCACGTTCAAAAATATGGAGGTGGCCTTATCGGATCACAGCAATCGGATTTCCGCGCTGAATCCGAACTGTCTTCGGTGACTGAAATGAATAGATCATTGAGAGCCAAGTTGAATGACCTAGAAAACAGCTACAGGAGACAAAATATTCAGATTGTGCGGTTGACGGAGGGGATTGAGGGCCCCATGCCGACGGAACACTTCTCAGTCAAGTTCTGCAAAATGGTGGGTGAGGGTGGATTCACCTCTCGGCCGAATTGGTCCAAGCCCATCGCACACTTCAGCCGAAGCCTCTTCCTGAAGATCCACCGCATGTGGTGATAGTATGTTCAAGCCAACACACAATTGTGCTACTTTAATAGGTGCTACTTCAGTGCAATGTACATTGTCAACAACTTTTTTTTCAAATATGTTATAATGAGGCCTGGCTGTGCTTGCTTAGGTAGACTTAAAATATTCTCTAATCACTCTGAACAGAAGAGAAGAGAGTTGTCCCCAGCGTGCAGGCCAAACACTTCTCCCTTAACCAAAAGCAGTGGAATTACTATGTGCAAATTCACTACTGAACAACAACTACACTTCAAAGGTAATTTGTTGATTGTAAAGCACTTTGGAGGACGTACTTTGTGTGAATTGCTATTCTCCAAAATTAAAATTATACTCCACGGGACAGGCAATAAAACATTTCAAATGTTTATCTTTGATTACTGCATTATATAACTGGAGAATTAAATACATACAGCCAACTGACAAAAACAGAAGGAAAACAAATTAACGGCAATACGTTTTAAAAATCAAGCACAAATTTACTATTTTGTACCTTTATTAATTTATTGGGATCTTGTAATACAACCAATGCATCCCATTTTAAAATTGTCAGCCTTCTGTTTTCTACAGTATTTTATAATGTATTTGGAAATATTCTTAAATACATCAAATCCTATTGATTTTCTTTTCTACACCATTCTGACACAACAGTGTGTGGCAATATATCAAATAGGCTGACTCGCTACAGCTGCAGGGTGTTGATCAGACATCATTTCTTGTCTCCCAAATTTTTGCTTGCAGTGTTTCTCAGTTTGTCAGGTGTAAATAACCGATCGGGCAGCCGCCACTAATTTTATATAGTGAAATACAGATGTTCTGGCCAACATCTATCCCATAACCAACACTCCTAAAAACAGCTTAACTTGTCATATCTTACTGCTGTTAGTGGGACCTTGCAGTGTCCGAACTAATTGGTTGTTTGCCTACATTACAATATTGATTACATTGCAAGAAGTACTTCATTGGCTGTGAACTGCTTTATGACGTTGTAAGAGGGCAAAAGGTGCTTATTAATGCAGGTTTGTTCTCTATTTGAAAATGAAAATCGCTTATTGTCACAAGTAGGCTTCAAATGAAGTTACTGTGAAACGCCCCTAGTCGCCACATTCCGGCGCCTGTTCGGGGAGGCTGGTACGGGAATTGAACCGTGCTGCTGGCCTGCCTTGGTCTGCTTTCAAAGCCAGCGACTTAGCCCTGTGCTAAACCAGCCCCTATTTCTTTGTAAAATTCAACTTGCAATTCTTCAAATGTTGGAAAGGTATAGACTACTTGAATTAATTGGAGCATTTCAAACTATTATGATGTAAAATAAAAACAGAAAGTGCTGAATAAGGTCAGCAGGTCTGGCAGCATCAAAGCTTTCATCAGTCACAGCGGTTAAATAACAATTCAGCTACTTCAGAAGTGTGAAAGGAAGCATTCTTACTGTGCTTTATGATTCGCTGGTTTTCTGTTGTTTCCACCAAAATCTTTCTGTATCATAACATTGAGTGCAGGAGAATCATGCACTAAGATGTTTTTAAATTGCTAGCTGTTGACCCATCCATCCGCGCTCCCCACCCCAACCTATAAATAAAGGGCAATTACTCCATTGCCATTTTCCATTCCCAAACTCTTTTCAAAAACAAAGCGAAAGCTATCTCCTCATTGATTATCTGTGCTTAAAAAATAAAATAACAGTAAGGTTTCTGTTTTATGTTGTTGACAGAAGTCTGCACATGAGGCATACGAATTTGCATCAACTTACTGCAAACAGTGGTTGATTTGAAAAAATAAACGACAGTATATGGTTACAACAATGTAGCAATTCCCACTATTGTCAAAGTCTGAACCATGTTAACTGCAGACCATTAATACTACTGCATTGTAATTCCATATACAGATGAGATTCAAGTCCAATTAGTATTTTTAGTTACATTAATGAATAAGGATTATTAAATGAAAATGTCACTATGACAAATCACCTCCTAATGTCATATGTAACGCTGACCATAATTGAACATAAAGAAACCTCTAAAAGTGACAAAAGGATACTTAATGCCAGCAAGATGTTATCTGCTTCGGGTTCAGAAAGAAGAATTCTGCCACAAAGGGCCTTTGGTCTCTATATCAATAGCTCGTTACCATGTGCTGAAAGATTAGGCTAAATTTCTTCAGGCAATCTTTCCTCCACTCCTTAATCATCAAAGAGCTGGCTCAAAATGAAAAAAAATATTTTATGCTATTTCACAACTCGGAAATGGATTAAGGTTTCCACAAGCATATAGCATATCCCATTGCAATCTTAGCTGAAGTGAGATGTTAGTATTTCATAGGAATCTGGCATTTCCTTCAATTAAATTTGTAAAATAAAATAAGAATTTGGTCTCCCTAGATCATATGTTCTAAAGAAACATAACAAATCTCAAAAACGAGAAGCATTTTTTTGATGTGATGGGTCATAATTAACAATCAAATTTTAATTGCTCAATTTTCCTAACATTGGATACTTTTTCAACAAACTTATTTAGCCACGGTAACAGTCATTATTTCTGCCATTCTCTGGTCTTTAATACTACCATTAGCACTCCTTTTGTCTTGTGTCAATGACATGACATCTTCGTCAATCTTTCCTGAGGTCCCATTTATCCCTAACCTTCTATCCTGCTCCACCTTCTCCACCCTCCTCTCAAACTCTATAATCCGTCACATTACTACCGCTCTTCAGCGCAAAAGAAGTCATGTGGGTTTGAAATGTTAACTCTTTTTCCCTCTCCACAGATGCTGCCAGCCCTGCTAAATCTTTCCAGCACTTACTGTTTTTTGGCATGGTCATTTTTTGAAATGACATCGTGAAGTGCAGTCAGGGTCTAATACCTTTGTTCTCCACAAATTCAATTGATGTATTTTAGCATTCATCCAGTAATTCAATGTCCTTTGATGTTAGTTTGTCACACATGAGTGAGGCTTATGACATGGCTATGTTAAGGTTTCAGTTTGAGATGGTACCTGTTAGGAACCCCAGAGAGCAAGTAAACCAGAGGTTTGGATCCCCCTGGTTACAATAAATCGAGTTCACCAATGTTCAATAGGTAACACCATTCTTAATATTGCAGTAGTGACAGACTAGCAAAAGATTTAAGCTCTTGCTTAGCGTATGCTAATTCAGGCAGCTAGAAACGTGGGGGGGGGGGAGACAATTTAACGGGGAAAAAAATCAGCGCTAATCAACGGTACTTTGCCATTTTTGGTTCAGGCAGGGAACGTCCGTCGAGGTCGCACTTACATTATTTCCTGCAGTGGTGAGCTCAGCTCCTCAGTGCAGGAAGAGTACTCAAGCAACGGGGTGCCATTTTTCAAGGCAGCCCCAATCGTTTGACACCCCTGGAAGTGCCACTCAGGCACCCTGGCAATGCACGTATGGCAGGACCAAGGTGCCCGGGTGTTAGTGGGAGTGCGAGTGAACCACTCTGCCCAGAGCCCAATCACCTGGTGATCTCCTATGGCCTGGGACAGCCCCCCAGATGCCTTTACGACTGGTCCACTAAAACGCCGCCCCGTCGAGGTCTCGCTGGACAGGCTGTTAGTTCACAGACCCCGGGAGAATATGGCGTGGACATATTTAAATGAGCTGAATGGATTGTGTGTACCCATTCCGGGGGAAAGCCTTGCTCCTGCCCGTCTGCCCCACCAACCACCCATTACCCCCACTGACTGCCGAGGCCTCTGGTCATGCGACTGAAGGCTATTGCTAATAAGGAATTTGCAATCGTGGTTAAGTGAGTACTGAGGGGTTAGTTTAGCACAGTGGAGCAAACAACTGGCTTGTAATGCAGAACAAGGCCAGCAGCTCGGGTTCAATTCCCGTACCAGCCTCCCCGAACAGGCGCCGGAATGTGGCGACTAAGGGCTTTTAACAGTAACTTCATTGAAGCTGACTTGTGACAATAAGCGATTATTATTATTATTACATCACACATCCCAAGTGGATTCCCATGGGTGGGCAGGTAATATAGCATGTGGAAGTCATCGCCTACCATCCCAATCACACATTGATTGAACGCTGCAGTAGGCAATACCACACATGTGGCAGCCAACATCCGAACGCACAGGGGATAGGACACAGCTCCAGAGACATGTACACGGCCGGAGGGTGGGCGAGTGCTACGGGGCTGGGGGAGATGGCCAAAGGTTTGGAAGTCAGTCCACATAGCGGAAGAATATGACAGTGGCGTCATACTGGCTGTCCTCTCCGTCCTGAGGTGAACCATGTGTGAGGCAGCAGTCCTGTCCTGGGCCTTGGCCAGCGTCTGCACAGAATGCCCCAGGCCTTGGACACGCTGATCCATGGCTGAAACCATTATCCCAATGCCTGCATCGCAGACGCCACCCGTGCTGTCAATGCCTGGGCAGCATGCATGGTTGGCATCACCTTCTGGACGCGGTTGGACTCCTCCAACTGCGGCTGCAGGTACTGGATACTCGCCGACAACCGCTCATGCAGTCCCTGGCTCTGCGACTGCATCTCCACTATTGTTGGGATTGTCTGTTCCAAATGCCTGAGACCCATCTGGGTTGGTGCTAGTCCCTGGGTTTGGCCTGCCCTCCGACTGCCCAACCCCTCGGGTGCTCCTACTTCCATCTGCTCCTCCAGGTCAACTGTGTGGCACAAGCCTGAGATTGTCCCAGGAACCTCTTCACTAACTTGCCCAACCGAGGTGAGTGTCTCTGGGATGATGAGGGTGTTGGAGCTGTGACAAAAAATCACTGTCATCCTCCGACCCGAGCTCCGGGAGGTCCAGAGTCTTGGGCGGAGGGCTGGTGTCTGAGCTGCTCTCAGTGGCATTGCTCACTCCGGCTGGGACACTGGCTGGAGGCAGGGGACGCCTGACAGACCCGCCCCCTCCTGTCTTGTCCCGCTCCCAGAGATCATGTGTGGCCTTGTCCTGGGGGACGGACACACACAGGAGACAACTGTTAGGCAGTCTGACTGACGCATGCCGCCCGGGGGGGGGGGGGGTAACAGGTGGCCTCAGTGGCAATGGCACCAGCCATGGTGGTTGGTATGGGTTTTGGCATGTGGGGCAAGGTGAGGGTTTGGCCGTCTTCCGGTGGGGGGGGGGGGGGGCTATTGCCAGGGGCACAGTGCTGCGTACCCACCCTGGCCGCCATGAGGTGGTCGTTAAATTACTTCCGGCACTGCTGGCTGGTCCGGACAACGTTGCTATGATGCTGACCATCTCTGCCACCTGCATCCGGGCACGATAAATGGCGGCGGCTGGCAGCCTCCTTCCTGGGCCAGGATACAGGGTCATCCTCCTCTCCTCCAAGCGGGTCTCCACTTCAGCGTCAGTGAACCGTGGAGATTCTCTCCTTATATCCATCTCATTGGCTGGGATATTGTGTGTGGAGGGAGAATCATTTATGTGTGGCTGCAGCTTGTCAGCCTCCTGAGTGTAAGTCACGGGCCCTACGAATCCGGCACCGTTTCTCAGTGCACTCGACTGTGTTCCACGCGGCATCGTGCTCGCCCATTAATAGTAGCAGAATCGGTGAAGGCGTGGCGCCGATCTTTCTGTCGTAAAAGTCCACGGGTTCTCCATTGGCATCAACACTTAGTCTCAGAAACGGAGAATCTTGTCCCATATATTTTCTTAACTAAGGGGACCACAATTGCTCACAGTACTCTAGATGTAGTCTCCCCAGTACCTTATACAGTTGCAGGAGGAATTCCATACTCTTATACTTCAACCCCCTTGAAATAAGGGTCAACATCCCATCAGACGTCCTGATTACCTTCTGCACCTGAATGCTAGCTTTCCGTGTTTCGTGCACAGGTAACCCCAGTCACCTTTATGCTGCAGCTTTTGGCAGTTTTTCTCCATTTAAATAATACTCTCCTCATTTGTTCTCCCTTCCAAAATTAACAACTTTTCCCACATTATACTCCAGTTGCCAACTTTTTGGCCTCTGGCTTAACCTATCAATATCTGTTTGTAAACTGTTTCCCTCTTGCAACTTGCTTTTCCACCTATTTCTGTGTGGTCTGCAAATTTGACTACAATACATCCGCTTCCTTCCTCCAAGTCATCAATATATATTGTAAATAGTTGTGGTCCCAGTAGGGATCCCTGTGGAACCCCACTGATTACAGGTTGCCAACCTGAAAAAGAACTCCTTATCCCCACTCACTGTTTCCTGCCCATTAGCCCATTCACTATCCATGTCAATATACTTACCTCCAACACCATGGGCGGAAAGTTACAGGATAGCTGTAATAACTGATATCAGTCACTGTAACCTCTGAGAACTTAGTTGATTAGTAGTGGCAGTTCAGAGAGAAATCTCCTAGTTTTTTTGCACAGGCTGGCTTATGAGTTTTGTTGGCCAATCTCAAAAGATTGCCAAATCTATCCCACCCAGAAATAAGGGTGTAATTTCAATTCACTGAAAACAGAGTTAAACGCTGGCCCATTATAAAACTAGTAGTGAGGAGTGGTGGCTTAGGTGTCAATACTCCTCATGAGTAAATTTCAGAAGCTATTATACAGGGGGTCAGGTGCTGAGCTTCTCTGCTGTATTATCTGCATAATTATGCTTGCGCTTAGGGTTTCTTTTCCCTTAATTTTTACCTGGTAGTACTTGATCTCTGTCCTTTTAGACTCGTCTAATGGGTTGAAATATACCTTGAGATAAATGTTTTCTGAATTTATATCCTTCGGCCTTTTAATTGTCACTTTAATTTTCACTTTTATGGTACTGTTGCCTTCTACCATTAGTATGCATGCTAGCCCTGTTTCAGTCTGCACTTGGTGTTAATATAATTATGCAAATAAGTTTATAGTAGAGAATTGAGAAATATTAGCATTTGACCTTTCAGGCAAGTTCTACGCTAGTCCTTAACCACTTAAAACTGACTTAAGCCTGACATTGAAAATCTATTTCATTGGTGTTGTATATATAATCAAATTCTTAACAATAGATAATAAATCCAAACAAATTTTCTTAGATGTATTTGGTCCCAAGTGATTTGAAGCAGCAATCTGCTCCACATTTTTTTTTCTCTTTACTAATGAGCATATTTGCAATGCCCACACTTGTGCAAAGAACTGTACATATTTATGATGTGGTTAATAAGTATCTTCACCATCTCATTTAGTTCACAGAAATATCAACTAAGGTTTGCAATTGTGTACCAATGCCAGTATGGTATCCAGATGAAACATGCACTATTAAATCCTAATGGTTATTGTCTGCTGAGCTAGAAATTATTTCCATTGACTTGCAGTAATTCTGCCACAATCATTAACCTACGTGACGGAAAATGACACCCACTGCTGTACAGACTGGAGCTGAGCAACATTGAATCCACGTGTTAAGAGAATCAAAATAGGAAACCCAAGAGTGATCTTAAAAGTGTAATCTAATCTGTGAGTTCACATTACTTAGAACATAAAGATATCACCTGAATCTGTCAAGTAGATTACTTTCAAGTATCAGTGCAATTACTGAGAAGCACCTGACATCTCTATCGGAACATGCGATGATGGGCAAATACATTTCAAAGTTTCGAATCACAAATGTTGTGGTGTCGTGGTTGGCAGGGAGCTGCATCAAATTCACAATACCAACCATTCATTTAGATATTTTCAAAACTTTGCCTGCCTATGTCCCGCTACAATCTCAAATTTGCCAATGAACATGGGTTGGGATTCTCAGAGCCTCCGCGCCGAAATCGCACCGGCGCGGAGAATGGGACGTCAGACCCACGATCGGGTCCGACGCCGGGACGCGAACCTCCAGCGACCGGAGAATCAGTGCCGGTCGCGCGCGGTCGATGCGGCGCTGGTCGAGGGCCATTGAAAGAGGCCTCCACGGCGGTTTTCCGCGGTCGACCAGCCGAGTTCCCGCTGGAGTGGTTCATGTCTTCTTCCACCCAATGGGAGCTCGGCATCGTGGCTGGGGTGGGCGTCCTGGTGGGGGATCAGTCTCTCGGGGAGGCCTCCACGACGGCCAGGCCCGCAATCGGGGGCCACCGATCGGCAGGCGCGCGCAATCTGGGGGGGGGGCTACCTTCTTCCGCACCGGCCCGTTGTATGGATCCGCCATGTCGCACACCACCACCCGTGGCTGGAAGTTCAGGGCCGCGAATCGGCAGCCGGAGCTGCATGGAGCACTCCGGCGCCGTGGTGGCCCCCTGTGGGCCACGGAATCACTATGCCAAGAGGCCCATTGACGCAGGCGTGAAACACTCCGGTGTTGAAGCCGGCGTCAACACTCAGCCGCCGTTTTGAAGGATCCTGGCCATGATTTTAACCAAGTCTGCGTTTGTTACTGTCATGTGAGAGAGTACCTTTAAGAAATGGGTGCTTAAGAAATGTAGCTTTAAAAAACGGGTGTTTATCAGTGATGTCATAGTGTGGTTGGAGCTGGGCTCTCTGTCAGCTTTTTGCTTTTGTTTTAGGCTGTTTGCTGTAGGGTGTGTTTTAGTTTCGTTTTCAGGGCTGGATAGATGCAGTCACAGCCAGAAGGTATATGAGTCTCTCTCTAGATCATAGATCATAGATCATAGAACAGTACAGCACAGAACAGGCCCTTCGGCCCTCGATGTTGTGCCGAGCAATGATCACCCTACTTAAACCCACATACCCGTAACCCAACAATCCCCCCATTAACCTTACACTACGGGCAATTTAGCATGGCCAATCCACCTAACACGCACATCTTTGGACTGTGGGAGGAAACCGGAGCACCCGGAGGAAACCCACGCACACACGGGGAGGACGTGCAGACTCCGCACAGACAGTGACCCAGCTGGGAATCGAACCTGGGACCCTGGAGCTGTGAAGCATTGATGCTAACCACCATGCTACCATGCTGTCATCTAAAGACTGTAAATCGATCCTTTGGTGATTTAAAACTAATAACTGCTCTCAGTAGTGACTTTAACCCGATGTGCTTCTGTTTAAAGGTTTATTTTTAAGTCTTATGGATGTTAAAAGGACAGCTTAAGGATTACTTAGTATTGTATTCTTTGGGGGTTATATTTGAATTGATGGTTGCTAAGATGGTCACTGTATGTTTTAAAAAGGTTAATCCCTACAGTGCAGAAGGAGGCCATTTGGCCCATCACATCTGCACCGACTCCAAAAGAGCACTATACCTAGGTCCACTCTTCCACTCCATTCTTGCAACCTAACCTGCACATCCCTGGGCACTAAAGGAAATTTAACATGGCCAATCCACCTAACCTGCACATCTTTGGACTCTCTCTTGGTTTCACACAAGTCTATTACAATGTAAACATGTAATTACCAAATATTACAATCCCAGACCAGACCCCAACAGTGGCTAGAATTCTGGACTAAAATCCCAATATTTTAGTTGATTTTATAAGACTGCGCAGGAAGAATATTTAACTCTGGGAGTGTTTGCATGGAGAATTAGGGATTTAGTATTTTAAAACAAAACTTTATTCTTAACACAATATTAAACACTTCTAACATCACACTGAAAAAAACGTACAATTACCCCTGAAGTCATTACAGTAAATACCATATCTTTCATTACTATTTCTATTCCCAATTAAACAAGAAAGAAAAAAAAATACAGGTTTCAATCCATCCTACACCCCAATAGCACAGAGTAATACCTGGGGCGGGATTCTTCAGAAACCGGCGGGGCGGGCAACTCCAACGCGAAGGTGTGGCATGAATCTATCCGGCGTCAGGCCACTCCGAAGGTGCGGAATCTTCCGCACCTTCAGGACTAGGCCGGCGCCGGATTGGTTTGCGACGCACCGGCTGGCACGGAAGGGGCTTGGCACCATGCCAACTGCCGCCGAAGGGCCTCCGCCAGCCAGCGTGAGTTGGCGCATGTGCAGGAACGCCGGCGTGTGCTGACATCATCCCAGCGCATGCGCAGGGGGGTTCATCTCCGTGCTGGCCATCGCGGACCGTTACACCAGCCAGCACGGACTAATAGAGTGCCCCCATGGCACAGGCCCGCCCGTGGATCGGTTGGCTCCGACCGCGGGCCAGGCCACCTTGGGGGCACCTCCCGGGGCCCCCTGTGAACCCCCCCCCCCCCCCCCCCCACCACCCCCGAGGACCCCGGAGACCGCCCACTGAGCCAGGTCCCACTGGTAAGTACCTGTCATACCATATGCTGGCGGGATCAACCTAAAACGGGCGGCCACTCGGCACATCGCCGGCCGGTGAATCGCCGGGGGAGGCCGCTGCCAGTGGCCGCCAACTGGCGCGGCGCGATTCCCACCTCTGCCAAATTCCCGGCATCGGAGAATTCGGCCGCTGGCCTCTCTCCTCCGTGCTTTCTCCAGAAAGGCTGTGCTGTATTTCTGGAACTGCAAAGAACTTGAATGAATGAATCTACAGGAAAACTATTACTGCCTGCAAACAAAGACCAGGGCCCATTCACTGTCTCCAGAAAGGCTGTGAGTGCTATATTTCTGAAACTAAAGAAGCCTAAATAAATCCACAATAAAGCTTTGGACTAAAAGTAGAGCTTGATGAGGAGTTAGGTTGTCTGGAAACAACTTTCTGATACAAAGATTCTTTTCCCTTTTAATGATTTAAAAAACAACTTTCTTCCCCTCTGTGCTTGTCTTCTTGTGTGTGTGTGTGTGTGGGACGGGGGTGAGAGTCAAAGCAGGGAATTAGGAATTAGATAATAGTTAACCTGTTGTATTTGCTGTATATTTCATTACAGTTCTGGTAATTAATAAAAAGTAATTGTAATTATATTTACAAACCTGGTGACTGCAATTATTGGGCAGCCAAGAGCCAAAGGCTTTGGGAGTTATTGGTTAATTCCCTTCTGTTGTGACTCCGGGTCAAGTGGGACTGGAATGGACCGCATACTAACCCAGGGGGCGCGATTCTCCGCCCCCCACGACGGGTCGGAGAATAGCGGGAGGGCCTTCCCGACATTTTTCCCGCCCTCCCGCTATTCTCCCCCCCCCCCGCCCAACTCCCGACACGAATCGCTGCCACCGTTTTTTTACGGCCGGCAGCGATTCACAGCTGATAGATGGGCCGAAGTCCCAGCCCTTTACGCTGTTTTTACGAACGGCAAACAGACCTGGTCTGGCCGTTCGTAAAAACGGCGGGAACAACTCGCTTTTTATAACCATGGCACCGATTGGCACGGCTGTACCACGGTCGTGCCAAGGGTGCCATGGGCCCGCGATCGGTGGGCACCGATCGCGGGCAGCAGGCCCGATGCCCGCGCACTATTTCTCCTTCCGCCGCCCCGCAGTATCCATTCGCGGGGCGGCTGAGGGGCATCCCGGCCCGCGCATGCGCGGGTTTCGCACAAATACGCGATTACGTCATCCGCGCATGCGCGGGTTTGAGTCTTCCAATCCGCGCATGCGCGGCTGACGTCATATGACGCGTCAGCCGGCGCTAACTCCGGCAAGCGGGCTTAACGAAATTCGTTAAGCCCGTGATGCCGGAGCTTACGGCGTCGGGCTGCTAGCCCCGACCGGGGACCAGAATCGGTTCCCGGTCGGGAAGGGGCGCGCTGGCGTCAAACCCGCTCGGGTTTGACGCCAGCCTTACGATTTCTCCCGTTTTGGGAGAATCGCGCCCTAGACATTTGGTAGGAGCCTGTGAAACGCTGACTGTTGGGATAGTTGGCATGTTAGCCTAGTGAAGGGACACAACAAAAAACAGTTCCGCCTGGGCCATAGCAGGGGGGTAAATCCTGTCATTAGAGGTAGATAGGTGTCAGACACTATAAAATTATGTAAGATGAAACAGGAGATCTACAACTGTTAGCAAGAAGGTGTCAGTCACTGGAATGCCAAGGTAGACAGCATAATGGCACAGTGACCTGAAACAGTTTGCACCTAATGTGGCAGACTGTGAGCATATGTGACCAAATGTACACCCACAGTCAAACAGGACAGGGACAAAAAATACAAGATAATATAACAACTCAGAAAGCAGAGTACTGACTTGGATGGATTGATTAAGTCAGGCTCTCCCTGCATTGGCTGGAATATATTATTGAAAATCATACCTGATTTATTTCATCACAATTCCTTGACAGTACCTCTCGACTGGATTCCATCAACATCCACAGCAAACTTTTTTAAAAATGTTTCCAACTAAGGGGCAATTTAGTATGGCCAATCCACCCACCCTGCACATCTTTGGGTTCTGGGTGAGACCCAAGCAGAAACAGGGAGAATGTGAAAACTCCACACGGACAGTGACCCAGGGCCGGGATTAAACCCAGGTCCTCGGCCCCGTGAGGGAGCAGTGCTAACCACTGCGCCACCGTGCTGTCACCCCCTCCACGGCACACTTAAGTCGAGTCAACTGGTACAGACCCTTTAGATGTGGTTAGATTCAAACAAGACACTTTCCCAAAGTCCACTCCATTATCAACTATGCTTTCTTCCAGCAATACTGCTCGTTTTCATCCACCATCTCAACAAGCCCAATCCTTCTTCACCCTGAGGTTCAAACTCTTTACTGCTCTCTTAGTCAGCCACACCACCTCAATTGAAATGTCGCAGTGTGTATCCCCACAGTAACTCAACCTGGAGATTTCTCAACCTTGGTTCAAATTCTGTAGATTTCTAACTGATCCAAATGGCGATTACAGTCCACATGGTACGTGCAAAACTGCATCAAGTTGTTTGCTCCCAGGTGAATATAAAGGAGAACATATATTGCACTGATCAGCTACAGGTGGATTAATTTTGAGTCCACGCAATATATTTTTGCTGAGTATGTCATTATGTTACATTGTAAACTGCAACTTTCATCCGATAAAGAAGCTGGGGCTAAATTATGTCTTAGGTCCATCATTTGTAATACTGAAACAAGGGCAGTTCTGCCTAAAACTAGTTTCCATCAACTGGCAATATGAAGTCCAAGAGGCCAATTTTGCAGCACTGTACATCTTAATGCAATCATCTGAAACAATTCCAAGCAAGATCAGTTGTAATGTGAAGTATCTGAGCACATTAATGCCATAGCAATAGAAGTGCATTTTTAGCAATGTAAATTGGTGCTCATTTGGGATTTACTGCACCATGCCTGTGGAACAGGTCAATTTTCACACTGTGGTTTTACGCATATGCCTCCTACTCTCAACAAATATGTGATACTCAATGATATTCATTGAAATTGTGCCCCCCCCGCGATTCTCCGGCCCACGATGGGACGAGTGGCCGTCCGTTTTTGGCTGATCCCGCCGGCGTAAATCAAGCCAGGTCCATACCGGCGGGACCTGGCTCTACGGGCGACCTGCAGAGTCCTGTCCTGGGGGGGGGGGGGGGGGGAGATCTGGCCCCGGTGGGTAACCCCACGGTGGCCTGGCCCGCAATCGATGCCCATCGATCCGCAGGCGGGCCTGTGCCGTGGGGGCACTCTTTCCCTCCGCTCCGGCCGCTGTCAACCTCCGCCATACGCCTCCGAGAAGAACCCCCCTGTGCATGCGCTGGTATGACGGCAGCAACGCTGGCGCTCCCGCGCATGCGCCAACTTGCGTCGGTTGGCAGAGGCCCTTTGGCGCCAGTTGGCGTAACGCCATGCACCTTCCGCGCCAGCCGGCACGGCGCAAATCACTCCAGCGCCGGCCTAGCCCCTGAAGGTGTGGAGGATTCCGCACCTTCGGGGTGGCCCGACGCCGGTGTGGTTCAAGCCACTCCTCGGCGCCGGAGTGGCCCGTCCTACCGGTTCGCGGAGAATCCCGCCTCAGGTGGTTTGATCAAGTGGTTTGTGGGTGACAGTTATAGGCCTGCAAATCTTCATTCATTCAGCCTAACTGCCGTACTGGGTCAGCGGGAGAGAACTTTGAAAAACATTTTGACTCTCTGTGCACATACATTCATAATATTTGTGCATAAACAGGAATTTGCAGCAACTTTGGGTGGAACTCTCCGGTTCTTTCAGTGGCCGGGTCATGGTGGGTGAAAATGTGGAGACTGCCCAAAGTCAATTACCTGCCAGTGTAAAAAATTCTGCGTTCCCCATTTTCATGGTGGGTCGAGTAGGCCATGTTGGGAAATGCATCTGTACTCAGTTGAATATCATGAATACTCATTCAAATGTTTTCTCACTGGAATCACCCCCCCCCCCCCACCCCCCCCCCCCCCCCCACCCCCCCCCCCCCCCCCCCCCAACTCCAGATCGAATGGCCAGACTGTAAACTAATGAGACCAGTGTGATTCATAACCAGATATAACTGACGTGTCCCCGGTGAGCACTGTTTCACCCATCACCTTGACGTATGTTCGTCTCCGACTCCATGCCAATGGCAACTCAAGGCGAGGTCAGAGCCAAAACTTATCGTATTAAATTAGTGGTACGGTGGGATGGGGTGGGGGTCCATTGGTGAAAGGGGCCGGATGCCAAAAGCTTGACTGAGGTGTATGATTGGGTAAGAGGCCACAGAGACAGATGACTGAGGAGGGTGTTGAAATTAGTCAGGCCCAAAAACATAGACAGTCCTGTGGATCTGCTCCACAATTTATAGGACTGTGCTTGGTACCCCTGTCCTGATCCCAGTCGAGGGACAGAGAGGGAATATCAATCCTGTGTCTGTCCTCCCCAGCATGGTGCACAAGGCATGATCAGTTCGCCCTAACACTTTGGTCCTGAGGGACCCTTTGCCCCTCTCGTGGAAAATCTCAAGGGTCAAAAGGAACCAAAGTAAAAGGGGCCACATATATATGTCTCTTGGTCTCAAGTCCGATAAACCTTGTAGCTGGCAGTGTAAGGTTTTAATGGTTCCCTCACCCACAAAACTCTCAGAACAGTGGGGCTGCTGTGCAATCCTAAGGATACAATCTGAATGCCATGACTGACTCTCAGTAATGGCTGTGAGGCCACAGATATCAGCTCACATTTCAGTGGACTGCAAAAGCTTCAGGACCGGCATAGTCTTATAGACAAGCAGTCATAAACATACCTCCATTGGAGTTTCCCAATTTCCCCTGCTGCTTAGCTGTGTCATTTGTCTGAAAATGTTGACACTCCATCTAGGCCTTAAGGACCCAAATCATTGATAATAAAGAGTATACATTAGATGTATTGGAGTCTCACTCTGATTCCATTTGAGGCCTCCCCATTTTCAGTAATTTGTGACATCTGCATATGGAAACCAGGCATACCAATATGATTGTAAGTTGTGCATTACTACGTCGATTGACCATCTCAGAGCTGACAGAGGGTTAATGTGGTGAGATGCTGGCCAGATCTTCTGGCCCCACGCTGCATCCTCCCATGTCAGGTATCTGGGGCCTCTGCACACCACTCCTAGGTCAACATTTTAACATCCAGCAGGAATCGCAAGACTAAACATACGGCAACAAGGTTCATAGCTCTAAATCATGAAGGTTGGAAGGTGGGGACTAATGTTGGGTGATGTTCAGATGTTCCTGTGGACATGAGATAACTTGACAAGCAGATGGAAGTGTACAAGTACTCCGAGTTTGGGTTCACCAAGCTTACAGAGTACATGGAGGCCAAGAAAAAATGTGCCGACTCCGTATGTTGCAATTCAAACCTGTAAGATCCATATTGAGCACTTTACAATGCAGAAATATCAGGGACTAAAGCAGCTTCCAGCTTCTAAACATATGAGAAATATTCTATGAATTTCTGAAGCTGGTCTCAGAGATACTTTATCCAACCACAGCCTTCTTAAGGACAGAGACTTCACACATGTCGATACTGCACTGACAACAGTCAGGCATTGTAATGAGAAGGTTCTAGACACCATATGCTGAGGCAGACAATGGGACATCTGGGAGGAGGCGGGGAGCATCTGTAACACTTGACTGGCCATGGAGTATATAGTCAGACAGAAGTGGCAAACACAAACAGGAGTCAATACCTATTTATATTTGTGCACATTATATCCACCGTGCTACCACTGTCTCCTAGTATCACTTAATTTTCAATAACCTGCTGCAATGACTTGGTGCAGCCCAACATCCATAGCAGAGGTGGAGGCAGCCTGCAAGCTACACGTTGTTGTGTAGCGAACCTTGGTGAACCTCCGCTGGAGGGCCGGGCCCTTGAAGATCCTGGTCTGCTTTAGGTCTCCTGCTGTGGTGCATCTTCTCAGCTGTGGAGCTGCAGCTGGAAAGGTCACAAGCCGAGGCGACTGGGATCAGATGATTGTCCATGAAGTCACCTGGGTGGATGGTCCCAGGGTGTCCAGGTGATGGTCCTCCTGCCTGAGTGCCCCGTCTGACTCCTTGAGAATAGGCACCTGGAATGAGGGTGGGTTGCCCTGTCACACTCTCGCCTACCCACTGATGAATACTATATATGGCTAGAGTGATGAAGTGCAGCTCCTGGCTATTAGCAGGCGTCATGTTCTGGACATTGGTCCACATGGCGGTCGCCATCCTACCAGTGTTGACCTCAGTTCGCAGGCATGTTGGTGCTACGACATCAAATTGAATACGGATGAATTCATCTATCATATGTTGCAACCTAACAACCCTGCCTCATGTTCTAGTGTCTGTTGTTGCAGCTCCAATATTTGTGGTGAGGGCCGAGTCTAGAGGCTCATCATCTGACTCAGACTCAGCGGAGCCTGGCCTCCAGCAGTCCTCCGAGTACCAGTGACCTTGGATGTCTCTGCCTCCACCTGCTGCAGACCAGAATCTGTGCTGTGATCACCAAATTGTGATCCCAAAACTGCTCTAAAAGTAGCTTCAACCAAGGTGTGTGCCTCTGCACTGTGACAGTTCTTCATCCAGTGTGTCCTCAGGGTACTCAGAATCCTCATCCGAGGTGATGTGGGGGCTGGAGCTGGTGAGCTAGTTGCCTCGCCCTTTTCCTACTGGGGCCTGTCAAAGAGAGGAGCTTGTGATTGGCTGCATAGTCAACAACATTGCAAAGGACTTGTAGTTTTGTTGCGTGAACAATGAGCTGGTAATCAGTTACCGCTTGGTTGGAGGTGCTGGTCTCATCCTCAGTGCAGACACGTTCCCAGACCTTGCCAGCCAGCTCTGCTGTGTGATCTTCAAAGATGGTGAGGGACTGGGCCTAGGCATCCCCCCAAATTCGGTCGAGGATCTCTCCCTGCTGTTTTTGGAAATCTTCTCCTGCATAAAGACAAATGAACAGACTATGGGAAGGATGGATGCCAAGGCACATGATAAAGATGCCTGCCGTCTTTGGATGATCAGTGTACATGAGTAAGAATTGAGGACATGAGTTGTACATGATGTGAGGAGAGACGAAGATATCAAAGTGTCTTAGAGTCAGTAATAATGTCCCTTGTGATAGCAGTGTGTGAAATCCCGGTGCACTGTGACCTTGTGATTACTTGATGGGTTTGTCAGAATGTGAGTTGAGATTGTGGAGAAGGTTGCCTTACTCTGGAGGAGGGAATGAGGCCATACATCCTCATCCTGCACTGGATGGCAATCCTCTTCTGAAGAGTGCTGGCACTGACTACCCGGGTGATCAGCTCTCAAGCCGGCCTGGTGAGGTTGGTGGATCTCTTTCTACCATCACAGGGGTAAAGGATGCCATGATGTGGAGATGCCGGCGTTGGACTGGGGTGAGCACAGTAAGAAGTCTTACAACACTAGGTTAAACTCCAACATGTTTGTTTCAAACACTAGCTTTCGGAACATTGTTCCTTCCTCAGGTGAATTTAGTCCACTGAGACGAGGAGGCCCTTCGGCACCAGTTGGCACGGCGCCAACCCTGTCGGCGCCGGCCTAGCCCCTGAAGGTGCGGAGGATAGTGGAGAATCCTGGCCTTTGAGTTTCTATTACGCTGAATTCTCCGCCCCGCTACGCCAGATTTCTGGTTGAGCATGCCAGCGGGATGCTTCATTTCGCCGGCTGGTCAATGGGGTTTCCCATTGTGGGGCAGCCCCATGTCGTTGGAAAAGCCCCGGACTGCCGGCAAAACGGAGAATCCCGACGGTGGAGAATCCAGCCCGCGGTTTCCTTTTTATGTTGTCATACACAATCCGTATATCCAGGGGATTTTCTGTCGGTGCTCACATAACAGTGTGGATACCATTGAAGCATCCTGAACCTTGGAAAAGTCTACTGTCACATAAAGTGGATAGTCCTAACTGTCGTAGTCTTGCCATGAAAAGTCATTAATTTCTCTACTCTCCTGTAAAATAAATCAGTCACCCATGCTCCTGTGGCAGCCTAGCTGATATTAACTGAAATGTCTCTGCCATATAAGTTGAGTACAATCACAGACAGAAGACAGCAGTGCAGCCGGATAGCTGCAAGTCTTCAGGCAGTGGCAAAGCTTCCCTATTGCTTCATGGTGAAGGGCACTCTGCTCGTACAAATCTTGGTACTAATTCATTCATTAAAAGTTTTGACTTGAAGGCCTCTGCATCTCATAAAAACCTGGGTTTGGATTTGATATTTTTGCCCAGAGCACTGACATTGTGAACTAAATTTGGATTCACAGACTGAACATGTGCAGCAGTTTACCTAATTTCCCAGGATGCGCAAGTACCATTTAGTCTACTAAGATGAGGAATGCCTTTTGGTAGCTTCAAGCATTTCTGCTCAAAAGCGTTTCAAAATTAGAGGTCATATTTCGCAAAACCTTTACTGAACAGAGTAAAGATATAGGTGTCTTATGGGACACAGGAAAAAATGGCAGTGCTTTTATTAAATGCATGCTGTAACCTTTGTGTTCCCGTCTATAAATTGTCTGACGTGAAAGAGGAAGCTAGACATGGAGCAGGGAAAAGACACAAGAAAGAGTGTTGAGCAAGACGGAATGTGTAATTCTCACAAAATTTTGAAGTTAAAGAATTACCCAAGAATTAAAGTCTTACGGACAATGGGCGCCGCCATCTTCTCCCCCTCAGGCCAAGCGCGGCCAGTGGGCGCCGCCATCTGAGCCTCCGCAATCTCCCCCTCAGACCAGGCGTGGCCAGTGGGCACCACCATCTTCCCCCCTCAGACCAAGTGCGGTCAGTGGGCGCCACTATCTTCCCCTCCGCGAGACACGTGTGGCCCATGGGCGCCGCCATCTTTCTCAACCCCCGCCACGTGCGGCCCATTGGCGTGCCATTTTGTCCTCCCCAAGACCTTCAGGCGCCGCCATCTTGTCTCCCCCATGGCACATGAGCACCACCAGCGTTCCAGGACCTGTGCCCCCCGGGCACCCCATCATCCGACACCAGCGACGACCAACCACGACTCGCCTCAGTGACCATCAACCAGTCTCGTCCGCACAACCTGGCCACCGCATCAACCAGCATTAAGATCGACGGACACGTGACCTCTTGCTTGCTGGACTCCGGGAGCACCGAAAGCTTCACCCACCCGGATACGGTAAGGCGCTGCTCCCTCGCAGTACACCCCGCCAATGAAAGAATCTCCCTGGCCTTCGGATCACATTCCGTGGCGATCCGGGGGTACTGTACGGTCACACTCATGGTCCAGGGCGTAGACTTCAGCGGCTTCCGCCTCTACGTCCTTCCGAATCTCTGCGCTGCCCTACTACTCAGCCTGGACTTCCAGTACAACCTCCAGAGCCTAACCCTGAAATTTGGCGGGCCCCTACCACCCCTTATTGTCTGTGGCGTCGCGACCCTTAAGGTTGATCCACCTTCCCTCTTCGCAAATCTAATCCCGGATTGCAAACCCGCCACCACCAGGAGCAGACGGTACAGCACCCAGGACAGGACCTTCATCAGGTCTGAGGTCCAGCGGCTGCTGCGGGAAGGCATCATCGAGGCCAGCAACAGCCCCTGGAGAGCCCAAGTGGTAGTAGTTAAAACTGGGGATAAACACAGAATGGTCGTGGATTACAGCCAGGCCATCAATCGGTACACGCAGCTCGACGCGTATCCCTCCCATGCATATCTGATATGGTCAAACAGATTGCACAGTACCGGGTCTTCTCAATGGTAGACCTCAAATCCGCCTACCACCAGCTCCCCATCCATAAAGCGGGCCGTCCATACACGGCCATCGAGGCAGACGGTCGCCTCTATCACTTCTTCAGGGTTCCCTTCGGCGTCACCATCGGGGTCTCGGTCTTCCAAAGGGAGATGGACCGAATTGTCAACTGGTACAATTTGCGGGCCACCTTCCCGTACCTAGACAACGTCGCCATCAGCGGCCATGATCAGCAGGACCACGATGCCAACCTTGCCAAATTTCTCCACACCGCCACTCTCCTAAACCTCACCTACAACAAGGAGAAGTGCGTATTTAGTATGAACCGCTTAGCCATCGGCTACGTAGTCCAGAACGGAGTTCTGGGGCCCGATCCCGACCGCAGGCACCCCCTCATGGAGCTCCCACTGCCCCAAGGTTCTCAAACGCTGCCTGGGGTTCTTTTCATACTACGCCCAGTGGGTCCCAAACTATGCGGACAAGGCCCGCCCACTCATACAGTCCACCCATTTTCCCCATACGGCCGAGGCTCAACAGGCCTTCGCCCGTATCAGAGCCAATATCGCCAAGGCCGAGATGCATGCAGTAGACGAGACACTGCCCTTTCAAGTGAAATGCAACGCATCAGACATCGCCCTAGCCGCCACCCTCAATCAGGCAGGCAAACCCGTGGCCTTCTTTTCCCGCACCCTTCATGCCTCAGAAATTCGGCACTCATCCGTCGAAAAAGAGGCCCAAGCTATCGTTGAAGCTGTGCGGCATTGGAGGCATTACCTGGCTGGCAGGAGATTCACTCTCCTCACTGACCAACAGTCGGTAGCCTTCATGTTCAGTAACACACAGCGGGGCAAGATCAAGAATGATAAGATCTTGAGGTGGAGGATCGAGCTCTCCACCTACAATTACGAGATTTTGTATCGCCCCGGCAAGCTCAACGAGCCCCCAGATGCCCTATCCTGAGGTACATGTGCCAGTGCACAAGTAGACCAACTCTGGGCCCTGCATGACAGCCTTTGTCACACGGTTGTACAATTTCATAAAGGCCCACAATCTGCCCTACTCCATCGAGGACGTATGGACAATCACCAGAGACTGCCAGGTCTGTGCGGAGTGAAAACCGGACTTCTACCAGCCGGACCGCAAGAGCCTGGTGAAGGCTTCCCGCCCCTTTGAACGCCTTTGGATTTCAAAGGGCCCTTCCCCTCCACCGACCGTAACACGTATTTTCTCAGTGTGGTCGATGAGTACTCCAGATTCCCCTTCGCTATCCCATGCCCCGATATGACGTCTGCCACCGTCATCAAAGCCCTCAACACAATCTTCGCTCTGTTTGGTTTCCCCGCCTACATCCGCATGACAGGGGATCCTCATTCATGAGTGATGAGCTGCATCAGTTACTGCTCAGCAGGGGCATCGCCTCCAGCAGAACGACCAGCTATAACACCCGGGGAAACGGACAGGTAGAGAGGGAGAATGGGACGGTATAGAGGCCATCCAACTGGCCCTACGGTCCAGGAATCTCTCGGCCTGCCACTGGCAAGAGGGTCTCCCTGATGCACTACACTCCATTCGGTCACTACTGTGCACCGCCACTAATAACACACCCCATGAATGTCTCTTTGCCTTCCCCAGGAAGTCCACATCCGGGGTGTCGCTCCCGACTTGGCTCGCAGCTCCAGGACCCGTCCTTCTCCGTAGGCACGTCTGACTCCACAGGGCAGACCCGTTGGTGGAGAGGGTGCAGTTGCTGCATGCGAACCCCCAGTATGTCTACGTAGCATACCCCGACCGTCGCCAGGATACGGTCTCCCTCAGGGACCTGCCACCATCAGGTTCCCCACACACACACCCCTCCGGCCCGGCGTCACCCTCCCCTCCTCCGGAGCTTCCAGCAGCAACCCCCCCAGGACCATCCGTCCTCCCCCTGTCCATGCCCGAGGATGAAGAGGATTTCGGCACCCTCCCGGAGTCACCGAAGACCAGACCAGCATCGGCATCGCCGCCACCACTGCGTCACTCCCAACGGCACATCAAGTCCCTGGACTGGTTAAATCTCTAACTGGTCCACTAGACTTCAAAAGACATTTTTTTTTCCTCACAAAATTGTATATGTAAAATTCAGTTGATGTATATAATTCTCCACCACCCCTACCGGACTCAATTTTAACAGGGGGTGAATGTGGTAAACCACTGTTGCACCTATATTAGGTGATGTATGGTAGGACCTGTACTACAGGTACGACGGTAGTCCGTGCCTGCTGGCTCCGCCCAGTAGGCGGAGTATAAATATGTGTGTCCTCCGTGTAGCAGTTATTTCGCCAGCTGCTGTGGGAGGCCACACACCTTAGAGCAATAAAGCCTCAGTTGTCTCCACAACTGCACGGGCCTGGCACACCGCGGCGAAGTGCCCCTTCATACCGCAAGCCTTACAAAGGGCAGCGCGGGCCAGGCAGCATTGGCGGGGGTCTTTCTGCTGCCCGCTAAAGTAACATCGGGGACTCCCGGGGTTCACTGGCTGGCGCATGGCGCAGGCGTATTGGCTGGGTGAGGCCCCCGCTGGGGCGGCCGTCTGTGGGGGAATGGGCCGTGCGGCTGGGGGTGTAGGCTTGAACATTGCGTGAGGCGACCGTCATAGAGAGCGCTAGCTTCTTTGTCTCTGCGTGATCGAGCGTGGCCCCTTCTAAAAGTCTCTGGCGTATGAGGTCCGACCCAATCCCCGTAACAAAATCGTCCTGCATAAGGAAGTTAGAATATTCAGTGGCCGTAACAGCCTGACAGTCACAGTCCCAGACTAGTGGGATTAGGGCCCGCCAGAAGTCTTCAATGGACTCATCAGGGAGTTGAGAGCAAGTGGCGAGCACGTGCCTGGCGAAGAGCATGTTCGTCTTCTCGGCGTAATTTTCTTTTAGTAGCGTCATGGCTGCGGCGTAGTTTGACGCGTCCTGGATCAGCGGAAAGACTTTGGAGCTCAACCTCGTGTACAGTATCTGTATTTTCTCAGCCTCCGGAACAGGATCTGGTGCAGACCTGATGTATGCCTCGAAACAAGCTAGCCAGTGCTGATTTTGGCGTTGCTTGATTGCGGATCCAGCTGCAGGTGATCCAGTTTTTGAAACGCAAGTCCATCTTCTGAAAATCTTAGAGCAATAAATTGATGCACGATCAATTGCACAAAGACGAGAGTGGATACAACTGAGGCTTTATTGCTCTAAGATGTGTGTCCTCCCACAGCAGCTGGTGAAATGGCTGCTACACGGAGGCCACACATATTTAAACTCCGCTTACTGGGCAGAGCCAGCAGGCAGGGACTACCGTCGTACCTGTAGTACAGGTCCTACCATACATCACCTAATATAGGTGCAACAGTGGTTTACCACAATTGGCACCCCATCCACGAACATTCACACCCTCCAACACAGAGACACAGTGGCAGTGGCATGTACTGTCTATGTCATGCACTGCAGGAACTCACCGAGGTTCCTTAGACAGCATATTCCAAACACACAACTGCTACTATCCAAAACGATATGGGCAGCAGACATATGGGAGCACCATCACCTGGAGATACCCCTCCAAGTCATTCACCATCATGTCTTGGAAGTATATTGCCGACCCTTCACTGAAGCTGGGTCAAAATACTGGAACTCCCTCCTTAACAGCATTGTGGGTTTGTGTATATCACAGGGACTGCAGGAGTTCAAGGAAATAGCTCAGCAATACGTTCTTGTAATGAACTCCAATTGGCTTTATTGGTTGGCCAATTGGAGTATGAGCTCACTCAATGATAGCTCATTGAGGGGGCCCATATAATCACCTGTGTAGGCTTTGTGAGCAGTCTTAAGTTGACTGAACTGCTAGCAGCACTGTTTGTAGCTGCTCCTGTAATATCGTTATTGTAAATAAATATTGGTGTGGTGACGAAACTCCTGCCTCCCGTGGATTACTACAGTGGTGACGAGGTAAACTACAAATTTTGCGGAGACCAGCTGCCGCACTCGGAGGGTAAGCCTTGCCATTTTAAAAATGCCGTTTTTTGGGAGGTTAGAGGCATTCGACCCGGCTATTGAGGGCTGGTCCCAGTATGTGGAGAGAATGTGTTACTTCTTCCGGGCAAATGATATACTGACGGATGAAAGGAGAAAGCTTATCCTACTGTCGGCGTGCGGACCCTCCGCTTTCACCATTATACATAGTCTGACTTATCCCGATGCGCCGGACACGAAAACTTTCCAAGAAGTAACGGAATTGGTGAAAGAGCACTACGACCCAAAACCACCCATTCATTTTGCGTAGGTACAGATTCTACACAGCGAAGCGGGAAGACAGGGAGTCAATCACAAATTTCTTGACCCGCCTGAGAAGGCTGGCGGAAAAATGCGAGTTTGGCCCGACGCTAAATGAAATGCTTCGGGACCGGTTAGTGTGTGGTATAAACAACCTCACAATACAGAAACGCCTGTTGGCGGAAACGGAGCTAGACTGCAGGCAGGCGTTACAGCTCGCACTGTCCCTAGAAAAGGCAGCAAGTGGGGCTCAGGAATTACAGGGCACGCCAATGGAGGTAGATACCTGTGAGAGGGACTACCACAACGGGTCCTGCTACCAGATAGCCGCTCTCAGGAAAAACCTGAGGAATAGAGGGAAAAAGGAAAACCCCAGAACTGCCCCCAAGTCTGCCAGGACTAACTGGAGACAGAGGGAAGTACCGGCTGAGGCTCCCCCAACAGAGAAGGACCGTTTCTGGCACCAGACAGAGTGAGGTAACAACGACAGAAACCCTAGAAGGAGGTGGCAAAAGAGGAATAGCAGGTGGGGACGCAAAGAAGTATACAACCTAGATGCCCCATCCTCCTCCGAAGGGGAACAATTATATAATATTATAACGAAGAAAGCAGAACCCATTAGGATTACCCCACGGGTGAACGGGCGGCCGACAATAATGGAAATAGACACGGGTGTGGCCTTATCAGTAATGGGAGTGGCAGCATTTAGAAAAATCAAAGATGGACTCCAGCCACTAACCCTAACAAAAACATTGACGAAACTTAAAACCTAACCGGGGGAACCCCTGGAAGTTCTAGGCACAACTCATGTACCTGTGGAATATGAGAAACAATTGCTCAGATTACCGTTGACGATAGTAGTCCGGACTGAGCTTAATTGGACGGAACTGGCTGAAAGACCTAAAAATAGATTGGATGAAAATTTTCCAGAGTGGAAGCGGGCAGTTGAGTAGAGTACTCCAAAAATACCCGGAGGTCTTCCAGGAAGGTTTGGGGGAAATCATAGGCGCCAAAGCAACTTTGGACGTGGACCCAGAAGCCCTTCCGAAATTTTGTAAGGCCAGGCCGGTACCTTTTGCATTAAGGAAGAAAGTAGATGATGAAATAGACAGGTTACGGCGCGACGGCATTATCAGGCCAGAACAGTTTTCGGAATGGGCAGCGCCGGTGGTACCAATTTTGATGCCAGACGGCTCGATACGTCTCTGTGGAGATTTCAAACAGACAGTAAACAAATACGCACTGCTGGACAAATACCCAAACCCGAAAATAGACGACCTATATGCCAAATTGGCAGGTGGGGTTTTGTTCACGAAACTAGACATGAGCCATGCCTACCTGCAGTTAAAACTGGACAAGGGCTCCCAGAAGTTCGCTACGATCAACACCCTGAAGGGCCTTTTTCGTTATACTAGGCTACCTTTTGGAGTGTCATCAGCCTGCGCTATATTCCAGCGTACAATGGAAAATATTCTGCAGGGTCTACCGCAGGTGGCGATTTATTTGGACGGTGTCTTAATCACGGGTAGGACAAACAGGGAACACTTAAGGAACCTGGAGGAAGTGCTCAGGCGTTTCGCAAAGGCAGGCGTACGGCTAAAAAGGGTAAAATGTGTTTTTCTGGCCCCACAAGTCACGTACCTGGGATATAAAGTAGACGAGTCAGGGTTACATCCATTAGAAAACAGAGTAAGGGCAATAAAAGAAGCCCCAGCTCCCACCACGGTCCAGGAGTTACGATCATTTCTAGGGTTGGTAACCTATTATGGAAAATTTATTGAAAATAGGGCATCCATCCTAGAACCCCTCCACCAGCTACTAAAAAAGGGGCAAGAATGGAAATGGTCCACCCGCCAAAACCGAGCATTTAGGGACATTAGGGAACAGCTGTCATCCGAAAATGTCTTAGAGCATTATGACCCAAGGAAGGAGTTGGTGGTCACTTGTGATGCATCCCCCTATGGGGTAGGAGCCGTCTTAGCCCATTGAGGAAGGAATGGGGAAGAATGGCCAATAGCCTATGCTTCGAGGACCTTGGCGATGGCTGAGAGGAAGTACGCCCAAATCGAGAAGGAAGGACTGGCGGTGATATTCGCAGTAAAAACATTTCACCAGCATCTGTACGGGCGGAAATTCACCATAGTGACGGACCATAAGCCGTTATTAGGGTTATTAAAAGAAGACAAGTCAATACCCCCGATTGCATCAGCTAGAATCCAACGCTGGGCGTTGTTACTGGCGGCGTATAGATACGTTCTGGAGCATAGACCGGGAACGCGAGTAGCACATGCAGATGCTTTGAGCAGACTTCCCCTCCCGGACACTCTGCCGCAAATACCAAAAGTAGAGGAGACAGTAATGACTCTAAATTTTTTGGACACCCTACCAGTAGACGCACAACATATTCGGTTGTGGACGCAAAAAGACCCAGTTTTAGCCAAGATGAAGCATTTACTGCCAACAGGGGAACTGGAAAGACCAGTGGAGCCCCAGATGCACCCATACTGGAGCAGAAGGGACCAAATAACCGTAGAAGACGGTATCCTATTATGGGGAGCCCGAGTAATCGTCCTAGCTCAGGGCCGTCAGGCAATCTTAACTGAGTTACATCACGGACACCCAGGGGTGTCTAAAATGAAGATGCTAGCTCGAAGCTACGTTTGGTGGCCAGGTTTGGACACAGACATAGCAGCCTTGGTACGTCGGTGCCAGGAGTGCCAACAGGGGCAAAGAGTGCCACCAGCGGCGCCATTGCACCCGTGGGAATGGCCAGGCAGACCGTGGACCCGCCTGCATATTGACCACGCCAGCCCTTTCATGGGCTCAATGTTTTTGGTGATAGTGGACGCCCACTCCAAATGGTTGGACGTCCACCGGGTAAACACGGCAAGCACAGCATCGACAATTGAAAAGCTCAGGGCCTCGTTTGCAACACATGGACTTCTGGAGGTATTGGTGTCGGACAAGGGAACGGCATTCACAAGTGGGGAATTTGGAAAATTCCTGAAGGAAAACGGAGTCCATCACATCAAAACGGCCCCTTACCATCCAGCGACCAACGGCCTGGCAGAGAGAGCGGTCCAGACACTTAAAGCGGGACTCAAGAAGCAGCCGGCATCGTCAATAGACACAAAGCTCTCCCGCTGGCTGTTTGATTACAGGACCACATCGCATTGCACAATGGGCATACCGCCAGCTGAACTCTTAATGGGAAGGCGGCTGCGAACGAGGCTGAGTCTCCTTTTCCCAAATTTAACGGGGAAAGTGGAGAAACGACAGGAGGCCCAACGCAGGGGGCATGATAATAGTCGGCAGCAGAGACATTTCCAGGTGGGGGCACCGGTTTGGGTCAAGAATTATGGGAATGGACCAACGTGGGTCAAAGGCACTGTAGAGTCCCAAACAGGGCCCATATCCTATGAGGTTTCAATAAGAACATAAGAACATAAGAACTAGGAGCAGGAGTAGGCCATCTGGCCCCTCGAGCCTGCTCCGCCATTCAATTAGATCATGGCTGATCTTTTGTGGACTCAGCTCCACTTTCCGGCCCGAACACCATAACCCTTAATCCCTTTATTCTTCAAAAAACTATCTATCTTTACCTTAAAAACATGTAATGAAGGAGCCTCAACTGCTTCACTGGGCAAGGAATTCCATAGATTCACAACCCTTTGGGTGAAGAAGTTCCTCCTAAACTCAGTTCTAAATCTACTTCCCCTTATTTTGAGGCTATGCCCCCTAGTTCTGCTGTCACCCGCCAGTGGAAACAACCTGCCCGCATCTATCCTATCTATTCCCTTCATAATTTTAAATGTTTCTATAAGATCCCCCCTCATCCTTCTAAATTCCAACGAGTACAGTCCCAGTCTACTCAACCTCTCCTCATAATCCAACCCCTTCAGCTCTGGGATTAACCTAGTGAATCTTCTCTGCACACCCTCCAGCGCCAGTACGTCCTTTCTCAAGTAAGGAGACCAAAACTGAACACAATACTCCAGGTGTGGCCGCACTAACACCTTATACAATTGCAACATAACCTCCCTAGTCTTAAACTCCATCCCTCTAGCAATGAAGGACAAAATTCCATTTGCCTTCTTAATCACCTGTTGCAATAGGAGGTAAGGTGCTGAAGAAACACCTAGACCAAATAAGGGCAGCGGAACCACACCTGGAGGCAGGCAAAGTAGGACCGCCTCAAGCTGGGATAGCCCAGACGGAAAGGATACCCTCACCCCAGCCCCGAGCAATTTCTCCAGACCCCGTCATCCGAGTCGGAGATGGACACACTTGACGAGGCCGCCGCGACACCTCTCCCCGAGGAGGAGGAAGAACAACTTCCAAGGAGGTCGTCAAGGAAAAGACGGGCACCTATAAGGTACACCCCGCCCACTTCGGAGAACGACCCGGCGGACGACACAGAGGTGACAGACCCAGACATGAGGAGCAGGAAGAAGCTCAGAGGAATGCCAGCTGGCAGGAATTCCTCGGACCTTGTGGGGGAGGGGTGTAATGAACTCCAATTGGCTTTATTGGTTGGCCAATTGGAGTATGAGCTCCCTCAATGATAGCTCATTGAGGGGGCCCATATAATCACCTGTGTAGGCTTTGTGAGCCAGTCTTTAGTTGACTGGACTGCTTACAGCACTGTTTGTAACTGCTCCTGTAATATCGTTATTGTAAATAAATATTGGTGTGGTGACGGAACTCCTGCCTCCCGTGAATTACTACAGTTCTCAAGGGCAATTACTTGATCTCCAAAAGATAAATTGAGAGAAGAACATTGCTAATAATATTGCCTAAAGAAAGATATATCATTAGAGAGTGAAATAATAAATCAGACATACAGGAAAAGTCTCTCTCAGGGCATAGGGCAATGCTGGAGACACTAATTCAAATAACATGTGACATGGTGCAGCATTCAAACACTGTGTGACATGGTTCAGTATTCAAAGAGTGCATGACATGGCGCAGTATTCAAACACTGTGTGACATGGTGTGGTGTTCAAAGAGCACGTGACATGGTGCATTATTCAAAGTGCGTGTGTCATGGTGCAGCATTCAAACAGAATGTAACATGGTACAGCGTTCAAAGATCGTGTCACATGGTGCAGCATTCAGAGCGTGTGACAGGGTGCAGCGTTCAAAGATCGTGTGTCATGGTGCAGCGTTCAAAGATCATGTCACATGGTGCAGCATTCAGAGCGTGTGACATGGTGCAGCGTTCAAAGATCGTGTGTCATGGTGCAGCGTTCAAAGAGCATGTGACATGGTGCAGTATTCAAAGATCGTGTGACATGGTTCAGTATTCAAAGAGTGCGTGACATGGTGCAGTATTCAGTGTGTGTGTTATGGTGCAGTTTTCAAAATGCATGTGACATGGTGCAGCATTCAGAGCGTGTGACATGGTGCAGCATTCAAAGTGCGTGCTTCATTGTACGGAACTCAAAGAACATTCAACATGATGCAGCATTCGAATCATCAGGGCAGTGCATATTTAGTATCAGAAGTGTTGAAACATTGGGGACCACCACTAATGAGGAATGGGAAATGGAGATTAGGAAAGATGCAACCTGTCCATTCGCAACACCAAAGTATGCAAGGGGCAGACGCACATCCAGTCTGGCACTGGCAAGTTGCAATGCCCAGTAATCGAATAGACAACACACTTTCCCTTGCTCCCCCACCAATTCTCCTCAGCACCCATCCCCACTCTTATCACTGGAGATATGAATCATGCTTCTTCTTGCAATCAAAAATATTTGGTGATCAGATTTCACTACAAGGAGCAGTTGAAACACACAATTAGGGTAACATGATATGATTGCCTCCTCAGATGGACCCCGAGGTCAATGCATTCCATTGCGAAATAAACCAGCCAGTCTCACAAAAGTACAACAGCCTTACCTGTGATGTCTTACATGTCTGCCTCATAACTCAGCTCTGTGTAGTGAAGGATTATGTTTGTCACATAGCAAAGTCTTAATTTCCTTCTACTTTGAAATGTTTGTGACTATCTCATCCAGAAGAAATTTAAACCAACTTCTGCCTTAAAAGTTTTACATCGTGCTGAGGGTGGGGTCCTGGACATAGATGTCCGAGTCAAATCCGCCTGCGGTTGGCCATCTTGCCTCAAAGCCATTTAGTGAATATTTAAGGCAGAGGATGGGTGGCGATCAAGTGGGCTGCTTTGTCCTGGATGGTATTGAACTTCTTGATTGTTATTGGAGCCACAATCACCCTGGCAAGTGAATAGGTACCACTTGGGTCTCCCTCTAATTGAAACATCAATGAGCTATATGAGAAATGGCCCCAATTTATTTGAGTATGCCAGGATTAATGCTACCAGGACCAGCAGCTCAAACTGTTTAAGATGATTAACTGCACCAGGGTCTCTATTCACATCTACTTTAACAAAGTCAATAATAGCATCAACACTATCGGCAGGATTTTCTGCTCCCATTTGTGTCTGGCAGGTGCAGCAACAAAAGCGGAAAAAATTGCAAGAAATACCAAATCACGTTTCATGCCAATATAAACGCGTGGCGCGATTGCCCAACGTCGGGAACATAATTTGAATACCTTAATATCCCATCATTAGGTCTCAACACCTGAATCATTCCCCCTTCCCGTCACAAAATCAGTTCATGTCAGTGTGTGGGCAGCCCACTGCAAATTATTACTGGTCTCCCAAGGCGTGCACCTGCCAAGCAGACCAACCAGGGGAGCTCAGTTAAGTGCTTTGCTCCGGGGCGGGTAATCTGTGTCAGGAGGCAGTGCCAGGGGCAGTGCCTGGGGGGAGGGGGGGGGGGGGGGGGGGGGGGGGGGGGGGGAGAGAGAAAAGGTACCAGGTGAACTCTTTGCACTGTAGCAGCTTCTAAAAATGGTACCCCCGATCTTCAACGGGCTAGGTTACTTGTGAGGTGGATGAATCAGAGGCTGCCTCGCCAACAGTACATCATGTGACCAGCCCCTTGAGGTTTACTTTTCTGTGTGGCAGAGAAAGCTGTCAGCGGCTTCAAGGTCGCTTTTCCCGCCTGCCATCAGTCTTTGGTGGGAAGTTCCTCCCTAAATTATTAGCTGATGGGTGAGACTCAGCCCATTAATATTGAACTGCTTTGCACTATAAACTATGAACTTTTACACTGGTTTGTCAATTGAAAATAAAATTGCCGTTATAGTTTTTGCCATAAACTTGCCGGAACTACCAAGCACGTATTCACTGTTGCTTCACAAGAGTGAAAACAGGTACAGTGTAGAATTGACACTGAGTCAAAGGAGGAGACATCAGGACATCAGGGCTGCTATAAATGTCAAGGAGGTAAATTTTAAGGAGCATCTAAAAGGCATACTGTAAAAGAGTGGCAGTTATGTTTAGGGAACAAACATCAAAGGATAAGGCATAGATAGCTGAAGACATAGCCACCAGTGAGGCAAAGAAAGTGGGACGGCATTGGGGGGGAAGCCAGAACTGGCCAAACATGGGATTTTTGCAAGGGTTCCAGAGTTAGAGGAGGAAACTAATATAGGAAGAACAAGAACATGGAGGGATTTAAACACAAAAGAATGAGAATTTGACAAATATGAGCAATGCAAGTCAGTGTAAACAGGTGATCGGTGAGACACAACCCACTAATATTGCACTGCTTTGCACTAGAAGCTTTGAACCTTTATATTGGTTTGTCAATTTAAAATAAATGGATTGATGCCTCAAAACCTGAGAAGCGGGTGTTTATGCATACAATAAAGCTTTTTCGAGTACTCTGCAATTCAATACAATTATCTATGAAAATCCTGGTTTACAAGACTGCAAAACAGAGATTCTGTACTATTCTGAAAGGGGACAGGGTTTCTTTCTTTAAAGCAGTCTCAAACAATCTCTCTTTCTCAAATTGGAGTAAAGACAGCTCTACACAGCAAGTTTTGCTGAGTGCTAACTGTATTTAAACGTGGATTGGGTTCTGAGATGTTTGTGTGGGAATAAAGATATCAGTTAAGGGTTATTGGGTCACTGCATTGACTAGCAATATTTGACGGGTAAATGCAAGCTATTTTCTTGTGTGATGTTAAAGATATTTTAATACTGCGTTCGTAATATCGTTTGTTTGAATATACCATATCCCGATTTTGAGTGACTTCACCCCCGAGCGAGGTATCCTTTCCTCACAGTCTTACAAAACTGAAATAAAATATTGGAGTTTCTGTCCAGGATCCCAGCTACTGTTGCGAGCTAGACCAGGATCATAATACATGGTTGATCTTCCACCTCGACTTAATTTTCTTGCCCTTTCCCCATACCTCTTGGTATAAATCTGAGTGACCAAAACTGTCTTTCTGAATCTTAAATATAGACAGTGATGGGAGTATCCACAACCCATGGAGCAGAAAATTCCAAAGATTCACAACATTCTGTGTGAAGAAATTTCTCATCTCAATCCAAAATGACCGGCCACTTATCCTGAGGCTGTGTTCCTTTGTTCTAGATTATCCAGCCAGGATGAACAACCTCTCCTGTCAAGCCCCTTCCCAAATCTAAAACCATATGGCTGAAAAGCAAGCAAGCACTGTAACCAAAGTTTGGGAAATTAAGAAAATTAAACAGCCATTGAATCATCATCCGAGGTAAAGTTAGATTGCACTTTCTCATCAAAAAGCCAATTTCATTTTTATGAAGGAAACTTGTGAATTAAACAAATTGACAGTATCACAATGGTCAGTATTTAACTGGGGCAGCAGCTGTGTCCCAAAACTTATAGAAATTATATACAGCAGTAAACTTCAGGGATAGAACATACATAACGCACCAAACTTCACCTCAGGTTTTGTTAAGTATTTGTGTAATAAAGTAAAAATGCTGGAAACAGAAAAAAGAGAAAGACTAAATATAGAGACAGTAGCATTAGGAATTTGTTGCAATTGACTATAGTTATAGTTGTACAGCAAAACCTGATGACTGTGGGAAAGATGGTTGGGGTGATTCTCCGCTCCGTGGACCAAGTGCCCGAGCCGTCCCTACGCGGCGCAAAATGGGCGCTGCACCAACCTGCGTATGCGCAGTTGGGGCAGCTCAATCCTGCGCATGCGCAGTTGGGCCGCGCCATCCTGTGCATGCTCGGCGAACTTTTTACGAGCGCCAGCCTCGACGCAATATGGCATGAGTGTTCAGGGGCCGGCCACGGTGGAATGTAGGCCGGGTGGGGGGGGGGGGGGGGGGGGGGCGGTGAGACCGACCCGCCGATTTGTGGGCTCCGATCGCGGGGCAGACCTATTCGGAGGCCCCACTCTGCCATCGCGTTTCACGACGGCGCGAACAGGGCCCGGGCACAGCCCTGGTGAAGGAGCTCCCCTCCACAGGCCGCTGCCCGAGCGTTCCCGCAGAGTTCTCGCCGGCAGTGACCGGGGTGGATGGCACTGGCGGGACCCTGTCGTGTCGGAGCAGCCCTTCGGCCCATTCGGGCCGGAGAATCGGCGCACACCGTTTGCGGCGATTCTTCGAGTGGCCCGGCGCGATTCGCGCAGCGCTGGTTTCAGGGGGGGTGGGAGAATCGCGTGTGGGAGTCGGGGCGGTGTGGCGTGATTCGCGCGGCACCCTGCCGATTCTCCCACCCGGCGTGGAGGGGGGGGAGAATACCGCCCGGTAAAGATCTTGTCCAATCCTCTAACCTGCTCCCTTACCTAAAAGAGTTGCAGTTTCTCTGCTTAATAGACAGCTGGAATGTACACATCCAGTGGATCCTGGCTTTTTCCAAATCAGTTATTGTGCAACTTTAAATAGGCTCTTATTTTTAACGACCTGCTCTTCTAAAAGGATAAACTGGCATTGATGTTCATGACAGAAAAACATTGGAACAATATAAATAATTGTTTTATCTAAGCAGTATGTCTCAAAGACCGGATAGCGCGATAAGCGTAACAAGAATTGCCTACTCTAAATTTCACCTGGAGGATAACCTAATTGACACTGAAATACTATCAGGTTAGCAAAATAATGACTGTCATAAAATATGCCACTTTTACCTGTATTCTTTCCTGAGCCTTCTGAGTGCACAGCATCATGATACTGAATGTCAGTGTTGTTATCAATCCACTGAGAAAATGCTGTAAAATAATACTTAGCACAGCTGCACCTAGGACAAATACAAAATAAATTGAAATTGAAACTTTGACATTTTATTGATGAGTTGCGACATAACACGAAGAAGAAGCAGGATAAGAAACCTCTTTTACACTGACATGTCGAAAATATTAGTCAGGAACACTGCCTCAAAGAAAACACCTGGTTCTACTTTCAGCAGAAAATTCAAAATATTCTAATCTGGTATTTTTTTCTTCTGACCCTCAAAAACAAAAAAACCCTCCACTTTCATTACAAAACTGGGAAGTGATTCAGGAATTTATTCAATTAAATTCAAGCTATAATCAAAAATCTGATTACTATTGTAATATGGGGGAAGGGATTATGTTTCAAGAAAATCTAAATGCCCAGCAGCAGCACTTCTGTCACATGATTTAAAATGGAAGCTTTCAAAAGAAAATGTCACTAGTATTTCCATTGTTGTTTTACAACTATCTTTACTTATGCATGGAAACATACATAGAAAATAGATGCAGGCGGAGGCCATTCTGCCCTTTGAGCCTGATCTGCCATTCATTATGATCATGGCAAATCATTAAGTTCAATACCCTGACCCCCATCTTCCCCCCATATCTCTTTATTCCTTTTCCCCCAAGAGGTATATCTAATTCCTAATTGAAATTACTCAACGTTTTCACCTCAACTACTATTTGTGGTAGTGAAGTACACAGATTCACCAGTCTCTGGGTGAAGAAATTTCTCCTCACCGCAATCTTAACAGTTTACCCCTGATTCTCAAATTATGACCCCTAGCTCTGGACTCCCCCACCATCGGGAACATTCTTTCTGAATCTGCCCTGTCTAATCCTGTTAAAATTTTATATGTTTCTATGAGGTCCCCCTTTACTCTTCTAACCTCTAATGAATATAATCCTAACCAATTTAGTCTCTCCTTAAATGACAGTCCCACAATCCCAGCAATCAGCGTGGTAAACCTTCGCTGCACTCCCTCCATAGCAAGAACATCCTTCCTCAGATAAGGACACCAAAACTACATACGTACTATGATTGGAGAAATTACTAACAAGCTTAATCAGGTACTAATCAGTACAACACACTAACCAAAGGTAATTTCCAATGAATAATATTCATATTGGTATCAAACATTGCAGGTCTATTTCCCAGACGTCAAGCACAATGATAATTTTTCTGGAGTTTAGAGCACAACGATCATTTTTCTGGAGTTTAGACTATTTTTAAGGGAAATAGTTTGAAGGCAATCACTTTATCAAGCATTTATTGACACTGATACTTTTTTCCCTTTGGGGAAATGGTGGAAGGATTCCCAAGCTGATTACCAGCCCGTTGAACTGCATTATAAACACTCCTTCCATGACCAACAAGTCCTGACGCTGGACTTGAACCCAGAGCTTCTGGTCCAGAGGTAGGGACACTACCACTGTGCCACAAGACCTCCAACTAGCAAATCATTAATTCAGGCAACACAAAGAAATCACAAGTAAGCCTCAAAATCAGAAGGGATAATATGGATTGGCGGATTCATATTCCAATTTGTCATTACCAAGAACAATTTAGATTCATATGTATTTATTTATGGGAACCATGTTATACTTTGTAGATTACTAAACCAATTAAGCACCATTCCCTATTGAATGTATCAAATTTTAAAAATAATAGGTACTTGGGTGAGGTTCACAGGCCATCTGGAACAACTAAACTTTGGCTAGTTGAGGCGTTCTTTGTCTGCGCACAGCTTGTTCGCATCGAGATATATTGTTGCCCTATATCATCATTGAATAGGTGAGGTACCTGCATTAATCGCCCAACCTATAACAAATCTCACCATTTGGACAGCCAGCAATCCAGTGGGACAGACAACAATTACAGGATTGAAAGTGCTTTAAAGTGAAGAACTGGTTAAATGTCAGGGTGGTTATTTCAGCGTTGGAGAAATACAAAATACAAATAAATGAAATTATGGGAGATTTAAAGGTTTACAATGCCTAAAAGAATTTAGGAAAAATGACAGCCGGACTATCATGATCAACATTAAAAATGGCTGCCTCTCAGCTTGCATTCACCCATAATTTCTGACTGTGTTGAGCAAGTGACTTTCCAGTACTGATTAACATGAAAATTGCATTCGGGTCAAACTGCGCTATTTGACCCCTATTGTTATCTGTTTGTGCTGAGAGTGCTGGCTGCCTAATCATGGACTACCCAGAAGTCAGACTGGGTGAACATCAAGCATTAATCAGTGGGCGGAATTCTCTCATCTGGGGACAAAGTCCCGTGGCGGGGGTGGGAAGGTGGAGTGCTTCCGTCTGAGGAGGTAGGCGAGGTAATACATCAAATCTTCCAAACCCAAGATCGTTAATTATGCAACCAGGTGTTTTGCGCCATATTCTCTGATGGGGCAAGCCTGATGGTGCGTAATCCGCCGTCCTATCTGGGTGCCATTGAAGAAGCGCGCAACATCACTGACCCACTATCGAAGAAAGAAGGTGGACACCCTGAAAATGAAGATGGATCTCCAGGAAAATCGGAGGCTGGAAGGTGGACTCTCTCCAGGACAGCAAATCTGGATGGTCCACGTGCAGATGCTCCCCACCCTGTGGTATTCTGTGGTCCATAGTTGTCATTGGCCTCCATCCTGAGCTCCTGGAACAATCCCCAAGCATTGTTCTGGTGAGTCACTGCATCATCTGCATACCACATGGTTCCAAAATTGTTCATCAATGACATGTTTTCCTGCTGGCGCCAGAGGAGAATCAGGTGTGGATGGTCAGACCTTCATCTGCAATAAGTCTCATGTTGGCCACCAGCTGGCTTCCTGATCCGAGATCTGACATACTGGGCACCAGCGGAATATGCCACTGTAAATTCACAGCGGTACAAAATTGATTTTTAGCGGTATAAAATTGATTTTTGGGCCTCCGTCGGAATTCTGCACCCCCGCCCGCCATTGAAGCCACCGGCAGAGGCATGGGAGAATTCCAGTGTTTGTACCACCACTGCTCTTTAACTGTCCAAAGAGTCACAACAGTAATAAGAATGAAAAATCAGTCTATCAGAGTGGAGATTTGTTGGATGGGAAGACAGCCCAAATTCCTACGTCGTGGGAGGATGGAAATTGGATGGTTCTGCCCATTTATGATAAATCCAAAATCTGGGTCTCGGAAGGGGAGTGGGCAAGCCTTCCACCTGCACAGTCTCTGTGCACAACATGTTTGAGGAGAATCCAAGGAGATTCCTGAGCTACCCAAGAACTCCGGTCAGTGCAATACCTGATTGGTCCAATGGTATTCACCATGGTTTAAAGCAGGTGTGAGTTTTGCACTCGGCTTCCAAAGACCAAAAAGATTAGCAAATGGAAAAAAACATTTTTTAAAAAGCTAAATTTGGATTTTCAAAATATGATGCCCCATTCAAAAATCAAATGGAGGAAATGATTAACTATATGTCAAATTTTCATTAACATATCAATCATCCAAACTCCTTTGAGCACCTACTTAACTTCTTCATGCTGTATAGAATTTAAATAAAACACTTGTGAAAACTTACAATTGCTGAAAGGGTGTCACATCTCTATTGACAAAGCTATTGAAATAAATATCTCATTTATTGCCATCCATGACATGAAAGATTTCAGATTTTGTTTATCATCCATGGCATCAACTTTGATGCATTGTGTGGCCTATTGGAGCTGTCTGCAAATTAGAGCTGCTTCTTTGTAATCTTACATTTAATCCTTCTCTCAAGTCAAATTCTAACCATTTTTTTCAATAATTATGTTTCAAAGTCTTTCCTTAGCCACCTTATTTACAGAGACAAGTAGATTAAAGGAGCTTTTGAACTGTTTTATGCACAGACAGCAAACAAACAAAAACAACAGGGGAACGTCTCAGGAGTAAAACTGTAATAAAAAAGATATGTGCAAACCAGGACTTTTTTTTCGTCGTGAGTTCCTCGGCTGTAAGTCCATCAATAAAAATTCAATTCATGAAAGCAAAGCAGGTCAGTGATTTTATAACATATCTTTTGCAGCCTGATTAATACTGTGGGTGGGATTTTGCACACAATCCACCGTATGTTTTGCGGAGGCAGCCCATCATTGGCTGGTGGCGAGATCTTCTGGTCCCGCTGTGGTCCACGGGGTTTGCTGTTGAATACACCCTCACCGCAGGGAAACCCGCAATGGGGTTGCGCTGTTAGTGAGACGGAAAGATCCCGCTGCCGTGAGCAACCGGAAAGTTCCAGCCTCTGGCTGGGATTTACTGTGCAACCCGCCACGTGTTTCGCAACGGCATAGGTGGCCAGCGGTGGGATCTTCTGGTTCTGCCATCGTCAACTAGGTTTCCCGTTAAATGTGCCCCTCAATGCCAGGAAAGCCACAGTGTGGGTAAACTGCTGGTGGGGCTGGAAGAACCCATTAGCGTGAACGGCTGCAAAATTTCAAACTATGTCTGTGTAAAAACATTTAATGCTTCAAATGTTGTTTTTGTCACGAGCAATTTTTCATACCTAATTTCATTTTAACACCATTGCATTTACTGCAGTGAATTTATGAATCAGGCTTGTCAGTGCAAAGTTTTCTTGTTCCTCAATCCTCTCCAATTGAATCCCTTTCTTACTTTGCCTTTCTTACTCACGCATTGTCTCTTCTCTCGTTCTTCAGGTATATTCCAGTTGTACTGCTTTGCTTTCCGTCACCTGTCCCCCTCCATTACATAGTGTGAACACTGGGACTTCAATTAGCAGAGCACCGATCACATAAAATCAAGGCTAGAGCCCAGAATTAATGCTAATGTAAAAGCTTTATGTTGGCAGCAATTGTTCAATAGCAATCAACAGGATGAAAATGCTGAATGGAGACTTTGAAGTGTGAACACGAATATGCCAGGAGTAATTAAGCTGTAAATTGGATACTTAAAAGAAGTGTCCCACATTGTAGCAGCAATGCATCACTAGTTCAGTGTTCATCTTGCACAAATGAAACAGGACTTGTTCAATGAGAAAGCAGTGGGTTGGTTACAAGTGTATTTCGTTTTGGTTCGATCACATGTAGGGTCTATTTTCAGTATTCTTCCAGGAATGGACTTGGACAAGGAGGGCCATTAAGAGCAGGAAATGGCTACGAGCAGTGATAAGTGGCACCAGTTCTGCCATGAAGTCTCATAGCTTCAGGTTAAACACGGGCAAGGAAACGTCCTGCTAATTACCACGTAACGGCTACCATCAGCTGATGAATCAGTTTTCCTCCATGTTGAACACCACTTGGAGGAAGTACTGAGGGTGCAAAGGGCACAGAATATGCTTTGGGTGGGGGACTTCATTGTCCAGCGAGTAACTCACCAATCCCAAAGCCTGTCCACCATCTACAAGGCACAAGTCAGGAGTTTAATGGAATACTCTCCACTCGCCTGGATGAGGGCAGCTCCAATAATACTGAAGAAGCTCGACACCATCCAGGGCAAAGCAGCCTGCCTGATTGCTCCTCCTTCCACAAATATTTAAACCCTCTACCTCCGACGAACAGTGGCAGCCGTGTGTACCATCTACAAGATGCACTGCAGTAACTCACCAAGCTTCCTCAGACAACATGCTCCAAACCCATGACCACTACCATCTAGAAGGGAAAGAGCAGGAGATACCTGGGAAGCCCACCACCTGGAGATTCCCCACCCTGACTTGGAAATAGATCACTGTTCCTTCACTGTTACTAGGGCAACCTGGAACTTCCTCCCTAACCCCAATGTGGGTGCACCTACACCTAAAGGACGGTTCAAGAAGGCACCACCTACTGAAGGGCAACGAGGGATTGGCAATAAAAGCTGGCCTGACCACACCGTGGAAATGAATTTAAAAACTCTGCTACAGAGTAGATTTCTTGTAGCAGGCAAAGCTAACCGTCAACAATCACAGAGGTGCCTCAGGAAGAAGACATTGAAAAGCTGTTCCAGTTCCTTATGCAAGACCTTCATAAAACCTGTAACAACATTGAAAGTGGCCATGAAAGTCAGCAGGGCCATTAATTTATATATGGTATGCTTGTTCCAGCATTGGAGTCACTTTCTGGTTTGGTCAGCCACTTCACTGTACACAGGTCTATCAAAGACTACACAAATGCACTGTCAAACCAGTTCAATTACTTTCTACCTATTGCCACTGACATCAACAGCAATGTGAGGGTAACACAATTATGCAGATCACCAGGTTACATTCAGGCCTCTATGCACATCAGTCCAATCAGATGTAACTCAAAAGGATTTTTAAAAATCTCAATCTGGATCTGGTACGGTATCACCAGCAGGAAATCATATGAGTCAACACCTGCTTCCTCAGAGATTCAACATAGAACATAGAACTGTACAGCACAGTACAGGCCCTTCGGCCCACAATGTTGTGCCGAACTACTCTGAAACTAAGATCAAATCAACCTATTCCCAATCATTCTAGTGCACTCCATATGCCTATCCAATAACCACTTGAAAGTTCCTAAAGTGTCCCACTCCATTACCATAGCTGGGAGTGTGTTCCACGCCCAACCACTCTCTGAGTAAATAACCTACCTCTGACATCCCTCCTGTTTCTTCCATCATTAACCTTATAGTTATGCCCCCTTGTAACATCTACATCCACCGAGGAAAAAGTCGCTGTACGTCCACTCTATCTATCCCTCTCATCATCTTATACACCTCAATTAAGTCACCTCTCATCCTCTTCGCCCCAATGAGAAAAGCCCAAGCTCACTCAACCTTTCCTCATAAGACCTACCCTTAAATCGAGGCAGCATCCTGGTAAATCTCCTTTACACCCTTTCCAATGCTTCCACATCCTTTCTATAATGAGGTGACCAGAACTGCTCACAACACTCCAAATGTGGTGTAACCAAGGTCTTGTACAGTTGCAGCATAACCTCATGGCTCTTAAACTCAATCCCCCTGTTAATAAATGCTAACACAGTATAGGCTTTCTTCATAGCTCTATCCTCTTGGGTGGCAACTTTCAGAGATCTATGGACGTGAACTCTGAGATCTCTCTGCTCCTCCACATTCTTCAGAACCCTGCCGTTAACACTAATTTGTCCTACCAAAATGATGCACCTCACACTTATCAGGGTTAAACACCATCTGCCTCTTTTCAGCCCAGCTCTGCATCCTATCAATGTCTCTGCAGCCTACAGCAGCCCTCCACATTATCCACTACTCCACCAATCTTGGTGTCATCAACAAATTTGCTAACCCAACCTTCAACTCCATCATCGAAGTCATTGATAAAAATCACAAATAGCAGGGGACCCAGCACTGATCCCTGTGGTACACCGCTGGTGACTGGGCTCCAAGATGAAAATTTACCATCTACCATCATCCTCTGTCTTCTATATGATAGCGAGTTACTGATCCAATCGGCCAGATTTCCCTCGATGCCATGCCTTTTACTTTCTGCATGGGCCGACCATGAGGCACCTTATCGAACGCCTTACTAAAATCCATGGCGCGATTCTCCGCTCCCCACGCCGGGTGGGAGAATCGCAGGAGGACCGGGCGACTCATGACACGCCCCCCGGCGCCCCCTGCGATTCTCCCACTCCCCGCTCGGAAGAATCGCCGCTCGCCGTTTTTCACGGCGACCGGCGATTCTCCGACCCGGATGGGCCGAGCGGCCTGCCGTTTGCGACTGGTTCACGACGGCGGCAACCATACCTGGTCGCTGCCGTCGTGAACATGGCACCAAACGCTGGTTTGACGCTTGTGGGGGGCGGAGAGGGGAGTGAGCACCACGGCCATGCTCGGGAGGGGACTGGCCCGCGATCGGTGCCCACCGATCGTCAGGCCGGCGTCTCAAAGGGACGCATTCTTTCCCCTCTGCCACCCCGCAAGATCAAGCTGCCACATCTTGCGGGGCAGCGAAGGGGAAGACGGCAACCGCGCATGTGCGGGTTGACGCCGGCCAACATGCGCATGCGCGGCTGAAGTCATTAGGCGCGCCGGCCGTGTCATTCTCGGCGTGCCGGGCCTTGACGCCAGCGACAAGGCCCGGCGGCCGAGAATAACGGAGCGCTGCTCCTAACCCCCCGGGTGGGGGTGAATAAGGTGAGAGGAGCGGCCTCCGAGGCCGTCGTGAAACGCGGCCGAGTTCACGACGGCCGTCTCGATTTTCCACGGGAGCGGAGAATTCCGCAACATGTATACGACATCAACTGCTCTACCTTCATCTATGCACTTAGTTACCTCCTCAAAGAATACAATCAAACTTGTGAGGCAGGACTTACCCCTCACAAATCCGTGCTGACTATCCTGGATTAAGCTGTATCTTTCCAAATGATCATAAATCCTATCCCTCAGGCCCCTTTCCAATAATTTGACTGAAGTGAGACTAACCGGCCTACAATTCCCAGGATTATACCTATTCCCTTTCTTGAACAAGGGGACAACATTCGCCTTTCTCCAGTCTTCTGGCATAATTACTGTAGACAGTGAGGACATAAAGATCAAAGCCAAAGGCTCTGCAATCTCATCCCTCGCCTCCCAAAGAATCCTAGGATATAACCCATTAGGCCATGGGGACTTATCTATACTCAGGCTTCTCAAAATTTCTAACACATCTTCCTTCCAAATATCTACCTCCTCCAGCCTACCAGCCTGTTTCGCACTGTCCTCCTCAACAACATGGCCCCTCTCCTTTGTGAACACTGAAGAAATGTATTCACTTAGGGCCTCTCCTGTATCTTCAGACTCCATGCACATGTTCCCACTACTGTCCTTGACCGGCACTAACTTCATCTTGGTCATTCTTTTATTCCTCACATAAGTGTAAAAAGCCTTGGGGTTTTCCTTGATCCTACCCGCCAAGAACTTCTAATGCCCCCTCCTAGCTCTCCTAAGCCATTTCTTGAGCTCCTTCCTAGTTATCTTGGATCCTTCAAGTGCCCTAACTGAACCTTGTTTTCTCGTCCTTACATAAGCCCCCTTCTCCCTCTTGACAAGACATTCAAACTCTTTTGTGAACCATGGTTCCCTCACTCGAACATTTCCTCCTTGCCTGACAGGGACATACATATCAAGGACATGGAGTATTTGCTCCTTGAACAAGCTCCACATCTCAATTGTGCCCATCTCTGACAGTTCCTGTTTCCATCTTATGCTTCCCAATTCTTGCCTAATCACATTGTAATTACTGTTCCCCAAGTTATAAACCTTGTCCTGCCGTATGTTCCTGTCCCTCTCCATTGCTATAGTGAAAGTCACCGAATTGTGGTCACTATCTCAAAAGTGCTCTCCCACAACCAAATCTAACACTTGGCCCGGTTCATTACCCAGTATCAAATCCAATGTGGCCCTGCCTCTTGTCGGTCTATCCACATATTGTATGAGGAAACCCTCCTGCACACACTGGATTAAAAACAGCCCCATCCAAACTATTCGAATTATAGTGGTTCCAATCAATATTTGGAAAGTTAAAGTCACCCATGAAATCTATCCTGTGACTACCGCACCTATCCAAAATCTGCATTGCAATATTTTCCTTCACATCTCTGTTACTGTTTGGGGGCCTATAGAAAACTCCTAACAAAGTGACTGCTCCTTTCCTATTTCTAATTTCAGCCCACACTACCTCAGTAGACAGATCCTTCTCAAACTGCCTTTCTACAGCCATATTATCCTTGATTAACAATGCTACTCCTCCACCTCTTTTACCACCTTCCCTAATCTTACTGAAACATCTAAACCACGAAACTTCCAACAACCATTCCTGCCCCTGTTCTATCCATGTCTCCGTAATGACGACAACATCATAGTCCCAGGTACCAATCCATCAATCCATGCTTCAAGCTTACCAACCTTATTCCTGATGCTCCTTGCATTGAAGTAGACACACTTCAAACCACCTTCATGCCTGCAGGTCCACTCTTGTGACCTTGGAAACTTCCTCAGTACTGCACTACCCTCAACTTCTAATGCCATCTCCTGGACTACAAATCAGTTTCCCATTCCCCCCCCCCCCCCCCCCCCCCCCCCAAGAACTGTAGCAAACTTCCCTCCTAGGATATTGGTGCCCCTCTGCTTCAGGTGTAACCCGTCCAGTTTGTACAGGTCCCACCTTCCCCTGAATGTGCTCCAATTATCCAAGTAACTGAAACCCTCCCTCCTACATCATTCCTGTAGCCACGTGTTTAACTGCAGAGATCTCTCCCTGCTCCTCACCTCGCTAGCACGTGGCACTGGCAGCAAACCAGAGATGACAACACGGTCTGTCCTGGCTCTCAGCTTCCACCCTAGCTCCCTGAATTCCTGTTTTCCATCCCTGTCCCTTTTCCTACTTATGTCGTTGGTACCGATGTGTACCACAACTTGAGCCTGCTCCCCCTCCCACTTAAGGATCCTGAAAACACGATCAGATATTTGTTGATTTCATTCATTTTCAATCGCCTATATCACTCTTATTTGAAAAACAATAAAATAATGGAATAATGACTCCAGTGAGACCAGAGCAGTTATTAAAGATGGCATATAGCTACTTATCATTCGGTGGGAAATTCGGGCCCTTCCTGCCAGCAGGATCTTTTGGTCCCTTTGAGGGTGAGGCCCCACCCCTGTGTGGGTTATCTGGCCGCAGGATGCGGCATGCAAAATGTCATGGACATCAGTGACACTGGATGATCCTGCCAGTGGCCAATGCTGACCTTCCTCCACTGCTCGAAAACACATGGCAGGGGGTAGGTAAATCACACCCACAGGCAGAAATACAAGTACAGCAAAACATATGGGTGGCACGGTGGCACAGTGGTTAGCACTTCTATCTCACAGCACCAGGATCCCGGGTTCAATTCTGGCCTTGGGTAACTGTGTGGAGTTTGCATGTTCTCCCTGAGTCTGCGTAGGTTTCTTCTGAGTGTTCTGGTTTCCTCCCCAGTCCAAAGATGTGCAGGTTAGGTAGATTGGCCATGCTAAATTGCCCCTTTGTGCCCAGGGATCTACTGGTTAGGTTATGGGGATAGGGTGGGGGAGTGGGTCAAGGTAGGGTGCTCTCAGACTTGATGGGCCGAAAGGCCTCCTTTTGCACTGTAGGAATTCTGTGATTTCTATGAACTCATCGCAGAATCACAATTATTAAATATCACATTAGTAACCTGAAGCACCAATTCACATGTCTGGACCAACTGGTGAGCTGCTGGCCACATTAAAGTCTGGATCCAAACTCGAACAAAAGAGCTAAACTCAAGAAGTAAAGTGAGAATTACTGCCCTTTACATCAAGGCAGTATCTGACCGATTATGGCATCAAGGAGCCTTAATAAAAATGAAATCAATACGAATCAGGGAAATCTCTCAACTGGTTGTAGTCATACCGAGAACAAAGGAACATGGTTGTTGGAAGTTAATTATTTCAGTCTTATGTCATCACTGCAGGAGTTCCTCAGGGGCCCCACCATCTTCAGCTGCATCACCAACGACCTTCCCTCCATCAGAAGATCAGAAGTGGGGATGTTCACTGATGATTGCACAAAGTGTAGCAACATTTGCATCTGCTCTAGATACTGAAACCATCCCTGTTTAAATGCAGCAAGACCTGGACAATACTCAGGCTTGGGCTGATAATTGGCAAGTCACATTGGTGCTATGCAAGTGCCAGGCAATGACCATCTCCAACAATAGAATATTCAATTGTCTCCTGTTGATGTTCATAAGACCATAAGACTATAAAACATAGAAGCAGAATCAGGCCACTCGTCACATTGAGTCTGCTCCGCCATTTAATCATGGCTGATATTTTTCTCATCCCCATTCTCCCGCCTTCTCCCCATAACCCCTGATCCCCTTATTGATCAAGAACCTATCTATCTCTGTCTTAAAGACTCTGGGTGATTTGGCCTCCACAGCCTTCTGCGGCAATGAGTTCCACAGATTCACCACCTTTTGGCTGAAGAAATTCCTCCTCATCTCTGTTTTAAAGGATCGTCCCTTTAGTTTGAGATTGGGCCCTCTGCTTTTAGTTTTTCCTACAAGTGAAACATCCTCTCCACGTCCACTCTATCCAGGCCTCGCAGTATCCTGTAAGTTTCAATAAGAACTCTCCTCATCCTTCTAAAGTTGTGGTCCCAACACAGACCTCTGAGGCACACCACTAGTCACCAGCTGCCATCCTGAAAAAGACTCCTTTATCCACATTCTCTGCCTTCTGCCAGTCAGCCAATCCTCTATCCATGCCAGGATCTTACCCTGAACAGCATGGGCTCTTAACTTATTTAACAATCTCTTATGCAGCACCTTGTCAAAGGCCTTCTGGAAATCTAAATAAATCACGTCCACAGTTCTCCTTTGTCTAACTTTCTTGTTACATCCTCAAAGAACTCAACAGATTTGTCAGACATGAACTCCCTTAGACAAAGACATGCTAACTCAGTTATTTTATCCTATTTTATCATGCACTTCCAAGTACTCCGCGATCTCATCTTTAATAATGGACTCGAACGTCCTATCAATGAGCAAAGTCAGGCTAACCGACCTGTCATTTCCCGTCTTCTGCCTCCCTCCCTTCTTCAGCAGAGGTGTTACATTAGCAACTCTGGGACCCTTCTTGCCTAGTGATTCCTGAAAGATTATCACTAATGCCTCCAGAATCACCTCAGCTATCACTTTTAGAACCCTGGGGTGTAGTCCATCCGGTCCAGATGACTTATCCACCTTCAGTTCTTTCAGTTTCCCCGGAACCATCTCCTCAGTGATGGCTACTACACTCACATCTGTCCCGATTCTCCTGGAGCTCTGGCATCCCACGGTATCTTTCACCGTGAAGACTGATGCAAAGTAACTATCCAGTTCGTCTGCCATTCCTTTGTTTCCTATTATTACTTCTCCAGCCACATTTTCCAGTGGTCCAATTACTATTTTTGCCTCTCTCTTTCCTTTTATATGTTGAAAAAAACTCTTCCTATCTTCTGTTATATTACTATCAAGTTTGCACTCATATTTCATCTTCTCTCCGCTTATTGCTTTTTTTAGTTGTTCTCTGCTCGCTTTGAAAGGCTTCCCAATCCTCTAGCTTCTCTCTAATCCTCGCCACTGTGTATGCTTTTTCGTTAGCTTTTATGTTGTCCTTGACTTCCCGTGTCAGCCATGGATGACTTGTCCTCCCCTTAGCATGTTTCCTCCTCCTTGGGATGAATTTCTGCTGTACCTCCCGAATAACCCCCAAAAACCTCTGCCATTGCTGTTCCACTGTCTTCCCTGCTAAGCCCCTTTTCCAATCAACTCTGGCCAGTTCCTTCCTCATGTCTTTGTAGATGGCATTACCACCACTGAGTCCTCCACGATCAATATCCTGGGGGCTACCATTGACCAGAAACTGACTTGGACTATCCATATAAATAATATTGATACAAGAGCAGGTTAGAGACTGGGAATTTTGCAGAGAGTAGCTCACTTCCTGACTCCCCAAAGCCTATCCACCATCAACAAAGCACAAGACAGAAATATGATGGAATATTTTCCACTTGCCTGGATGCAATGCCTACAACACTGAAGAAACTTAACACAATCCAGGACATTTAATTGCCACCCCGTCAACCAACACAAACCTTCATTCCTTGCACCATTGGCATATTGTGGCAGCAGTAAGCATCATCTACAGGATGTACTGCAGTAACTCACCAGGGCTCATTTCACAGCACATTCCAAACCTGCAATTTTAACCACCTGGAAGGACAAGGACAAGGACAGCAGATGAATGGGAGCACTATCACCTGGGAGTTTCCCTTCAAGTTACACACCATCTGGACTTGGTATGATATCTCCATTCCTTCACTGGTGCTTGCTCAAAATCCTGGAACTCCCTCTCTAACAGAATTGTGGGTGTACCTACAGCACAGGGAATACAGCAGTCAGGAAGGTGGCTCACCACCGATTAGGGATGGGCAATAAATACTGGCCTAAGCCAGTGACACACAAATTCTATGAACGAATAATATTTTTAAAATTTACTTTCAAAGAAAGCCCAACATGCATTCAATGAATGGCATGGTCACGCTCCAACCTTTCAAAGCTAACACCAATGTCTCCGTTGGCCTTGACAACTACATCACTTCCTCCTTTGATGTTTTTTCTCCCCACCTCAGTGCCTCTTTGGCCGTCATTTACCTGCCCTCAAATCTGTTGACCGCTGCTAAGTAAGTACTGAGTAGGCTGTTTAGCTTTAACCAAATGTGGCCTAATTATCTCAAGGTTTACAAGTACATCATTATGAAATACTCTTATTACTCTCATGTTCTGTCCATGAAGCAGGGTCTGCAATGACAAGCCTGATGGGGCCTTCCAACACAGCCCCCAGAGGGTCTCCCACATTGTGTGGTCTACCGTGCCTTCCAAAACCCAGCTCTGCAGCAGGGCGAGGAGCTTCCTGAGGATGACCTGGAGGAGCAGCACACGTCCTTGGATGAGGAGGATGTACCCGAGAACACCGGGGAAGAGCCCACTGAAGAGCCTGAGGACGGTCGCCAAGCGAGGGCGAGGATGCGCATGAGCAGGAATGCTAGAGATGGCCTCATAGCTTCATGGAGAAAGTTTAGCTTCCCGTCCGACAGCTTGACGACCCCCGCACCCCCCCCCCCTCCAGGATAGTGACCACTCAGCGACCAGGGGATGAAGGTGGCCGAGATATCAATCATTAGGGTGCTGCCACTGATGGGTCCTTTAGTAACTGCTGCCCAGTCACTGCTGTCCAGTCAATGCAGGAGGGTGATGACAACTGCAGTGAGGAATGGTCTGTGATGCTCCTCAGCTGCAGTTATGTCTGACTCTTATTGGTCTGATGCCGACACTCTGACTTCCTGGCTCATGTGAGAGTCTATGCTTAATTCCTTTGTCCTTTAGCTCTAACGGGGGATTTGGGGTGAGAGTTTTGGGGTTCACTGAATCATACCCCAGTCCTATCACTGCAAGTGATACATTCTCTCAGAGAAGGCCTAACTGTCTGGCGGACATGGAGGCCCACTGAACGAACTTGCGTCCCGAGGGGAGAAGTACTATGTTGCTGGGGTGTGTTAACAATCCTGAGATGTTAAAGATGGTGAGCTACAATAATATTTAATGTAGTGACATATCAGAATGTGACAATGTTCCAAACTACTGGTGCCAAATTCACAGTTCAGAGAAGGTTTACTAGATTAATGCCTGGAATAAGATCATAAGACCAAAAGACATAGAAGCAGACTTAAGCCAAACGGCCCATCGAGTCAATATTTTTTTCATCCCCATTCTCTTGCCTTCTTCCCATAACCCCTGATCCTCTTATTGTCATGTGAGAGTACCCTTCAAGAAATGGGTGTTTAAGAAATGTACCTTTAAGAAATGGAGCTGCTCATGTTACTGGAGTGATATCAGAGTGTGGGTGGAGCTGAGCTCTACTTCTGCTTTTTAGTTTCACTTTGAGAAAAGCTTGGGTGTGTCTGTTTTTTTCAGTGTGCTGCACTGCTGTTGATCTCTGCCATCCACAGACTATCTATGGATCATTTGGCGAACTCAGAATTGCAAAAATGTCTTAGCATTAAATGTAAACCTAGTGTGCTCCTGTTTGTAGGTTTGATAAGTCTTTTGGGTGTAAAAGGACAGCATACAGGTTACTTAGTGTTCTATTCTTTGGGGGGTGTATTTGATTTACTGGTTGCTAAAATATTCACTGTTTGTTTCAAAAAGGTTAACTTGAGTTCGTAGAATAAACATTGTTTTGTTTTAAGAACCACTGGTCCATTTTCTGCTATACCATACCTGTAGCGTGAGCCGTGTGCTCCACATACCACAATCTACTAAAAGTTGTGGGTCAGGTGAACTCCATGATACACTTTGGGATTCTCCAAACCCTGGCCCATAACATAATCAAGAACCTATCTATCTCTGTCTTAAAGACACTCAGTGATTTGGGCTCCACAGCCTTCTGCGACAAAGAGTTCCATCGATTCACCACCCTCTGGCTGAAGAAATTCCTCCTCATCTCTGTTATAAAGGATCGTCCTTTTAGTCTGAGATTGTGTCCTCTGTTACTATTTTTTCCTATGTGGAAACAGCTTATACAGGCCTCATAGTATCCTTTAAGTTTCATAAGATCCCCCCTCATCCTTCTAAATGGGTATGTTGTCTGATGAGGAAAGGTTGGACATGCAGGAATGTAGAGTTGAGGTTGAAATCAAATCAGCCATGATTCAATTAAATGGTGAATCAGGTCTGAAGGGCCGAGCGGCCTGCTCGTGCTCCTAATTTATATGTTCATGTGTAAAGCCCTATACTCTGCTTCTAACCACTTAGGTTGACATCAAACTCAAATTTAATGTCTAAACCTTATTCAAAGCCTTGCCTTTCACTGCATAAGTTTTTCTATTTAATGATGTTGCTACATAAGTATGTTATAAAGTAGGCTTTATTGCCTAAAAATTCATTGGGTGATGCTGCACACATTTTGTGACCTTAAAACAGCTACTGAAACGTCCAATAAACTAAGAGCTTTTACTGTCCATGCCAGAGTTGCAGTGCCTGCCAAATTAGTAAAGACTGTGGGGCCCTCACATCAAACAGGGACTAGGCCCTCTGCACATGCAAATCTGGCTCTTGTAGTCTATATGTCTGTATGCGCCCTAACCAGTGGTCCGTGAAGGGACAATTCGAGACCATCACCAAAAAGGTACTTTTAAAAAATAAATACTTACCCGAACACAGACCTGGAATGGCCAGAGTTTTGTCTGGTAGGTACACATTAGGAATTTGGTGATGGGAAGAGGGTGCAACAGTCAACATATGTCATACAATATATCCTCCAATCATATGAATGGGGAGAAAGCATTGCGGGGTCCCACTGATTTTCACAGGTAAATAGCTAATATGCACTCATTTAAGGTTCTGCGGCAGGCTCATGAATTTGAAAAACATATTCCTATTTTTCATTCTGTTTCAAATGCAGAAACAAAGTTTGGCTGTAAGGATATAATTTTTTAGGTTATGAGTGAAATCTGTCATTGTTATATTTATCGTTCATATAGCACCACCCAAAACAAAATTTGTCATTCGTCTCATTGCATCCAAAGGGCTATTTGCTGAGGTAAAATGTCTTGTCAAGTTTGCCTGCATAACTTTAAAAAGTTTTTCATTTTGTCATGTGCTTTGATGTTTTTACCTGATAAAATAACACATTCATGAAATTATCATACATTTCTAATTTCTATTATGAATCTATTTTGACCCTTAATGGTGCCTGGCCATAAGTGGGGAAGCATTTATGAAAAACAATTAGCTCACACTATCTAATTAACTAGTTACAGAATGCAGCCCACCAAAAATATAAGAACTAACATTTATAGAGCAGCTTTCACCACTTCAGGATGCCCCAAAGCTATTTACAGCCATTTAAATACTTCTTAAATTAATTGTTGCAGGAAACATGGCAGCCAATTTACACACATATAACCAATAGATTTAAACATTCAAGTTGTTGTTAATCACCTGCTTCAAATTAAATTAATCTGCTCAAGAACAAAATTAGGAAACATACCTTTCATTATCAAATATTCACTTTGAAACATAAAGAGAAGTAATGTCTGGAAGCTCAAATTTGCAGCACGCAGCAAGAACAGGACCAGTATAACTGAAAATGCACTGCAATTGAAAACACATTAAATTCAAGTAAATATACTTCATTCCAGCTTATTGAAGGGCAAAAATGAGATTTCATGCAACAGATTCTGCAAAAGAAAACCAAAAATATATATACTGAATTGCGTTGAGATTTAAAAGAGAATAGATTTTTATATGCTTCGCAATGGCACAGCAAATCAAAAATTTCAGTCACATAAAGTTATGATGCTAATACTTATGATGAGCTTACAATCGGACAGCGATATTTTACTGACACTATAAATTAAAACTTTCTTGTACAGGAGGGATTTTATGGAGCCTGCAAGAGCAGTAAACAAGGGTCCTCCTGTTTAAACCTGGAACGGGATTCTCTGACCCCCCCCCGGCCGGGTCGGAGAATCGTCCGGGGCCGGCGTCAATCCCACCTCCGCCGTGTCCCGAATTCTCCGCTACCAGGGATTCGGCAGGGGCGGGAATCGCGCCGGTCGGTGGGTCTCCCGCGCCGATTCTCCAGCCCACGATGGGCCAAAGTCCCGCCGCTGACAAGCCTCTACCACCGGCGAAAATCAAAAACCTACCTGATCGGCGGGATTGGCGGCGCGGGCAGGCGCCGGGGTCCTGGGGCGATCTGACCCCGGGGGGTGCCCCCACGGTGGTCTGGCCCGCGATCGGGGCCCACCGATCGGCGGGCGGGCCTGTGCCGTGGGGGCACTCTTTTTCTTCTGCCTTTGCCATGGACTTCACAATGGCGGAGGCGGAAGAGACGCCCTCCCCTGCGCATGCGCCGGGATGATGTCAGCAACCGCTGAGGCTCCGGCGCATGCGCTGATTTACACCGGCTGGCGAAGTCCTTTCGGCCCTGGCTGGCGTGGCGCCAAAGGCCGTTCACGCCGGTCGGCGGAGCGGGAACCACTCCGGCGCGGGCCTAGCCCATCAATGTGCGGAGAATTTCGCATCTTTGGGGCGGCCCGACGCCGGAGTGGTTCACACCACTCCAACACGCCGGGACCCCCCACCCCGCCGGGTAGGGGAGAATCCTGCCCCTGATTTCCCTTGTGTATTCCATTTATTTTTGGCTTAAATAACTTCTGTGCCTGGAAATTTGCCGGGACCGGTGCCTTTCAGATGCACCTGTTATTTTGAAAAAACAGCGACTCTCCGGAAAGATGATCTGTTTGGTTTGGCCTCAGGAAACCCCGGGTGAGATGTGGTGCTTCGTTTGACCTCAGTGATGACGCATTTTGATGGACTTGGCTGTCAGTCAATCAGCTGTTCTCAATTCTAACCTAACCCTCAAAGCTGATTGGTGTTGGCTGTTCCAGAATGTCCTGCAAAGAAAGGCAGACCCCATTTTGGGAGTTAGTTTTGGTTTGAATTCAAGAGCTGAAGGGAGCACTTTTAAATATGTCTCTCCCAGAAAGGGTGGATCTCACAGATGTCACGGCTGGGGCTCATTCAGGTAAACGGAGCAGCCAGCTTTTCGCCTTTTCCCTTGTGTGTTTTGTCTGTGTTTCCGTAGAGGTGGGATGTAAAAAGGGGGAGTAATAGATTAGATAACTGTCATGGAAATGTCCCTTTCAGAAATGTTTTTGTCTTTTCACATGGCTTCAGTGATGTCATTGTGTGGGTGGAGTTGGATTGTGGCTCTGGGTTTTACTTACACTCTGTCTTTTGGACTGGTTTGAATTTCTCAGGTTGAAATAAGTGCCTTTCTATCTTCATTTTAAAAGCTGTTTTCAGAGTGCTTGATAATTAAAAGAGATAATTGCTTTCTGGAAGGAATTCAAATCTGCTGTTTGAAAAGGGGAACAGAGTATCTGAGTCCGCATTCATGCGTGCGGAACTTAGCTATAAGTTTTTGCTCAGCAATTTTGCGTTGTCGCGTCTCCTGAAGGCCTCCTTGTAGAATGCTGACCCGGAGATCAGAGGCTGAATGTCCTTGACTGCTGAAGTGTTCCCCAACTGGAAGGGAACAGTCCTGCCTGTTGATAGTCGCACGATGCCCGTTTATTCGTTGTCGCAGTGTCTGCATGGTCTCGCCAATGTACCACGCTTCGGGACATCCTTTCCTGCAGCGTATGAGGTAGACTACATTGGTCGAGTCGCACGAGTATGCGCCGCGTACCTGGTGGGGGGGTTTCCACGTGTAATGGTGGTGTCCATGTCGATGATCTGGCATGTCTTGCAGAGATTACCCTGGCAGGGTTTTGTGGGGTTGTGGTTGCTGTTCTGAAGGCTGGGTAATTTGCTGCAAACAATGGTTTGTTTGAGGTTGCGCGGTTGTTTGAAGGCCAGTAGTGGGGGTGTGGGGATGACCTTGGGATGTCCATCCTCGCTGATGATGTGTTGGAGGCTGCGAAGAAGATGTCGTAGTTTCTCCGCCCCAGGAAAGTACTGGACGACGAAGGGTACTCTGTCAGTGGTGTCCCGTGTTTGTCTTCTGAGGAGGTCGGTGCGGTTTTTTGCTGTGGCGCGGTGGAACTGTCGATCAATGAGTCGAGCGCCATATCCCGTTCGTACGAGGGCATCTTTCAGCATCTGTAGGTGTCTGTTGCGCCCTCCTTGTCTGAGCAGATCCTGTGTATACGGAGGGCTTGTCCATAGGGGATGGCTTCTTTAATGTGTTTCGGGTGAAAGCTGGAGAAGGGAGCATCGTGAGATTATCTGTGGGCTTGCGGTAAAGCGAGGTGCTGAGGTGACCGTCCTTGATGGAGACGAGTGTGTCCAAGAATGGAACTGAATTTGGAGAATAGTCCATGGTGAGTTTGATGGTGGGATGGAACTTATTGATGTCATCGTGTAGTCGTTTCAGTGATGTCTCGCCGTGGGTCCAAAGGAAAAAAATGTCATCGATGTATCTGGTGTATAGCATCGGTTGAAAGTCCTGTGTGGTGAGGAAGTCCTGTTCAAACTTGTGCATGAAGATGTTGGCATATTGAGGTGCAAATTTGGTCCCCATGGCTGTTCCGTGCGTCTGGATGAAGAATTTGTTGTCGAAGGTGAAGACGTTGTGGTCTAGAATGAAACGGATGAGTTGCAGAATTGCGTCTGGAGATTGGCAGTTGTCGGTGTTGAGGACTGAGGCTGTTGCAGCAATGCCGTCGTCATGGGGGATGCTGGTGTAGAGTGCCGAGACATCCATTGTGACGAGGAATGTTCCTGGTTCAACTGGTCCATGGGTGCTGAGTTTCTGTAGGAAGTCCGTCGTGTCGCGACAGAAGCTGGGTGTACCTTGTACGATGGGTTTCAAGATGCCCTCGATGTGGCCAGAGGGTTCTCACACAGGGTCCCATTGCCTGAAACGATAGGACGGCCTGGTGGGGCAGCGCCCCCCCCCTCCCCCCCAACCCACAATGGGCCGAGCGGCAGCCCGTTTTCGGCCGGTCCCGACGGCGTAAATCAAACCAAGTCCATACCAGCGGGACCTGGCTCTACGGGCGGCCTGCAGAGTCCTCGGGGGGTGCGGGGCGGTGGTATCTGGCCCCTGGGGGTGCCCCCTCGGTGGCCTGGCCTGCGATGGGGTCCGACCAATCTGCGGGCGGACCTGTGCCGCGGGGGCACTCTTTCCCTCCGCGCTGGCTGCGGTCAACCTCCGCCATGGCTGGCGCGGAGAAGGACCCCCTTGCGCATGCGCTGGGATGATGCCAGCACATGCTGGCGCTCCCGCGCATGCGCCAACTCACGCCAGCCGGCGGAGGCCCTTCGGCACCGGTTGGTGCGGCGCAAGCCCTTCCGCGCTGGCTGGTGCGGCGCCAACCCCACCAGCGTCGGCCTAGCCCCAGGTGCGGAGGAGTCCGCACCTTCCGGGCGGCCCGACGCCTGAGTGGTTCACGCCACACCTCGGCGCCGGTACGGCCCGCCTCGCCGGGTAGGGGAGAATCCCGCCCAAGTTAACTAAATATGTAGAATAAAGCTTGTTTTTTGATTAAAAGCGCCTAAGAACTCTGTTGAATAACACCTGATCAGCAGGCTCTTGTGCTCATCGTAACTTAAATCAATAAACAGTTGTAGGTCAGGTGAACGCCACAATGTTCTTTGGTGTTTCCTAAACCCTGGCCCATAACATAGCCGATACTCTATGAGAATCATTGCATGTCTTATCTCTATTGTTGTTACAAATAAAGTTATTTTGTGTTTCACTTACAAATCTGGTGCCTGTAAGTCATCTGAGCAGCCAAGGGTCAAAAATCTATACACAAATTCGTAGTTAATTCACTTATGTTGGAACTCCGGGATTTTTTGGGGCTGGACTTGGCCACTCACTCGCCCAGGGTGTCGCAACAATGGTGTGGGAGCGGGTTACTGCATTAGGCAGGAGCCAAAATTTTTATTATCTACGATGGGTTGAGCTGGAAAGATTATGTCAGCGCCGTGTTTGTGGTGTGTTGGGCCTCATGACATCCTGTGGCGGATTCCCACTTGTGATACATTTGCGTGCAATGAATACTCATTGCTGTGAAATGTTATGAAAAAAATGACGTGCTACCTTCAAGATAAAGTCAATTGTTTATGAAAACCTGTAGCACCTGTTTCGTGCTTCTTGAAAGGTGGCATGCACCAGTCAGCTTTGTGCAGTTGTGTCTGACTGAGGTCAGCAGTATTCCCTGTTGAACTCTGTGACACAAGGGAGGGCAGCAAAAGAATTGCTGCTCGCTAGCAAGGATGAGTTAGTGGTGTAGGATATTTGGGGATGGGGGGGGAGCAGAAGGAAGATCCAAGGGATGACAAAGAGTATGGAGTAGTGAAAGGGAAAGAGCCTGGCATCCTGGGCGGTGGCTGAGAACAGTCAAGTGAAGAAAAAGAGGGACATAAACATGCGGCCCATACGGGGGCCTGTCTCAGGGTGCTGGCTGACAGAATCCTTATAGGATTTTGAGTTAATCTATACCATTTTAATTCTCCTCGCTGGACATGGTCTCGGAAAATGTCTTTTACAACGCATAGATGGGAGGATCAGCTGAGCCTACAAGTTCAGCCCTGTCCAACAGAAACAGAAAAACTAACATGAGCATTGAATAGTGAATGCAAAAACACAACACTGTGTGTGATTTAACCACCGCATTGTGCCCGGCACGGATCTGGGTGTGCCAGTTAAATAGAGGGAAAAGCCAAATTCGAGATTCGCACAAAGCACAAATCAGTCTGCCATTTAACCGGCTTATACAAGTATGGCGAGCATATCATTGATCCCAATTTGCAATAATTCCCATCTTATAAGCGATATTGAAGTCAAATGTAATGCCCTACAGGATTTAACTGACTCCCCAGTGAGAATTCACATGGGTGTTGTTTAGTACTCCTTTTTAAAAACATGAAGCTGGCGCAATGGATGCTATGGGGCACTGAGGAGCCATTTCCATTTTCCAGCATGCAGCTCAAAGACACTGGAACTGCTGCCCCAGTGTTTGCTGGGGCTGGGGGACCCCTCAGGGCGGTTCGGCTTGGTCGAGGGGCTGAAGAGTTCCAGGTCAGGGGTCACGCCAGAGCCAGGGGTGGGAGTTGATAGGCTTTCAGTCTGTGAGGTGTTCATGCCATCTCTATATATTGTGGATACCCATAACAGGGGCAAGTAGAACTGCTGCCTGTCTGTTCCAACAAACGCTTCCAGGACAGAGACCTGTAGTTGGTTACATGCTGAAGGTCACTAACTCCCTTTAACTGTGAGCAGCTTCTAGCTTCACAACTGAAGGCTACTGCTAATAAGAAACTGGTCTTGTTAATTGTGCTAGCACTTCTCAGCTGCAGGTTATGTTTGCTGCTTGCTCCTGCTGGTGGCTGGAAGTGCCTGGAGGCTGCTTTGCTATTTCCTTCATTTTCTATAGCTGGAAAGAAGGACAATGTTTTCTAAGGTAACTGGGCCCTGGAACACCGAGCTCAGGGGAATGTAAGAGTCCAGAAGTCAATCCTATTTAAAGCAAGAAGACGCTGTGGAACCTGGTGCTGACATTGATCCAAATGAGCAACACGATGAAGATGTTGAAGAAATGCTTTTGCAGATTGCTGATGCTTTTGTTGCTGGTGTGGTGAGTGCTGCATGTAACTAGCTTGACACCGAGGGTCAAACATGCTGGAGGCACCTTGAGCACCAGTGGAATATGTGGATGCCAGAATTTGGTTCCAATGAGATTGGGCCGTGTGGGTGGGCCTGCACAGCTGCGGCTCCTGGATGGAGAATAGCACTGATACGTGGAACAACCAACAAGTAATGCATTGGTGAATAGATCATTTCTACGACAATGTTCTGGACAACACGGTATCTCAGTGGTTAGCACTGTTGCTTCACAGCCCCAGGGTCCCAGGTTTGATTTCCAGTTTGGGTCACTGTCTGTGTGGAGTCTGGATGTTCTCCTTGTGTCTGCGTGGGTTTCCTCCGGGTGCTCTAGTTTCCCCCCAGAAGTCCCGAAAGATGTGCTGTTAGGTAATTTGGATATTCTGAACTCTCTCTCAGTGTACCTGAACAGGTGCCAGAATGAGGGACTAGGGGCTTTTCACAGTAACTTCATTGCAGTGTTAATGTAAGATTACTTGTGACAATAAAGATTATTATTATGATAAAACATTCTCAGGTGCCGGCACCAGCAGAGACTGGCCAGCAGCAGTGAGGCGTGATGGCCAAATATCTCAGTGAATTTGATGAGCTTCTCAAAGAAGTTTTGAAAAGCTCTCAATACTGTGGCTCAGGGAAGACCAATTTTTTGACCCACCAAACGTACAATGACATGATCACTATTTTGGCAGAATGGTTCAGAAACCAATTCATGAGTGAAGTAAAAGATGCCAAATACCATTCCATAATGGTTCATTCAACATCAGGTGTGAGTCAAGTGGACCAATTGATATGGATTTTAAGATATGTGACCAGTGATGTTGAAATTGTCGAGCAATTTCTTTGTTTTATTGAGCGACAATTCTGAACTTCTGAGTGTCTGAAAACAAGTTTTGGAAATCAGGGTTAGACATCAAAAATTCTATGTGCCGAGCTTCAACACTCCAGCATATATGGCAGGAAGACAAGCAAGTTTACAAGTAAAATTGAACAATGAAAGTTCCCGTGCGTTATTCATCCCTGTTTCTACTCACTCCTCAAATTTATTTTGCCATGCTATAGCTGAATCCTGTGAGGGGGCTGTACATGTTTTTGACTTTGTTCAAACCGTGTGTGCCTTTTTTTGGTTTCTACCCCTCAGTGGAATATATTGTAATCATGCTTGGAGTAAGCAAATCAAAAACATTTGACAGTCAAAAGAAATTCTGACACCAGGAGGACCGCTCGTGCAGATGCTGTTTTCGCTTTGAAAAATAACTTTGTTGACATAAAGAAAACCTCATTAGACATAGCCACATCAAATTCAGGAAAACCACATGTCAGAGCTGAAGCATATTTCTTAGCAGAGAATTTTGAAAAGCATAATATTGCTGTTTTTACTCTTTTGTGGATCTATTTACTTCAAGGAATTAGTGCTGTCAGCAAATTGCTAAAATTATTGATACATCTTTATTGAATGCTGCACAATTGTTCGTCTCACTTAAAGGTTTTATCATAGATGTTCAAAATGACAATAACTCGATGGAAACAAAGACGCTGATATTTTGGTACTTCTGATGATAAGAAGCACACAAGATACAGGAAGTAACTTTTCGATGAAACTAGTGACAATGAAATCACTTTAAAAGGGAAAGAGAAAATCATCGTTGAGACTGCCAGTCATTTGTGATACAATAATAGTGCAATTGCAAAGTAGAAATGATTCTCTGAAAAACAAAAGGCGGGATTCTCCTAATGGGCATCTGTGCCGACGCCGGATTCAAAACGGGAGTGTTTTACTCCGGCTTTGGTGCCCGTTCCGGGACCCCATTCTGCGGCACACAGGGGGCTAGGGCGGAACTGGAGCGGCCTGTGCGTCCCAGCATCGTGGCGTGATTCTCCGACCCGGCCCGGGGTCGGAGAATTCCACCCCAGATTTATTTTATATGATTTTTGACAGGGGTTACATTAAGCGAATTCTACCAGGAGGACATGGACATAAATTGTTTTGAATATTAGGTGAAAAAATTAATTTAGTTCATCGATAATGGTGAGCTCTGTGCTTCGAGATCACCAGCTGATTTGTACAGACTTGTGCATGATGGTTTGCAGGCAATCTTTCTAAATGTGGAAACCATTCTGAAAATATTTTTAACAGCTTATCGCAAATGCTTCAGTGAATGTTCTTTTTCCGTATCAAAAAGACTTAAAAACTATTTGGGAAGTCCGGTGAGTCAGTAAAATTTGACAAATTCAACAATATCGACGATTAAAAGTGAGCTTTTGTGTATTTAGTGGCTTCCGCGTTTGAGATTTGTGGGCTGGGGGTGGGTGGAGACAGGGGGGGCATGAGGTTGGGGAGAAATGAAGGTGAGCGTGGGGCCCCACAAACTGTAAATCTGCCTCCGTCCACAATGAAATGTCCTTAATTCTCGTGTAACCATCAATGCAAAACTAACCATGAGGCATGCCAATACATTTAGCTCTCTGACCAAACTAGTCTCAACAAATAATGATGATGCAGACATAAATAAAGCAAATGCAATGTGAAATAGTTGTAAATTAGATTTAAATTTGAAAAACAAAAATCCTGCGCCATCATTCTGCTCTCTAATTCTTACATTAATGGCAATGTAGTTTGGCAGGAAGGTTGTGACCATGTTGAAAAGCCTCCCTGTTTGATCAGGAAGCTCCTGGACAGCCACACCACCACCCCCTTACCCTTAACCGCTGCATTGTCAGCTGACAGTGGGTTTCAACAGTAAAAAGCATCCCTCACCGCTGAATCGCACATCTCTCCTTCGTAAGCTTGCCACATTTTAAATTTTAATTGTAGTCACATGAGAACCATCAAAAAGCAAGTACTTTCTCCGCTGTCAGGAGTGGCACGCCACATTCAAATTCCGTCCTTTGAGTCGATTGCGAGATCAATTTTATTTTATCAATCTGCTCTGGGTAGACTTTTTTTTGAAAATGCTATTTGTCAACATCAATCAACATGTGAAATCATCTGGCAGCTCATTATAGCTCATTGGAGATTTTCTAACTTTGCAGCAGACTTGGCAAAGATCTTGAAAATGTGATTAGCCAAAGAATCTAAAAGAGCAACAACACAGGTTATACTGGCTTCCACTTCATACATCCTTTGAGGTCAAGGATAGGATTAACTGAATGTGCGACTTACTCACATTGTACTCAACTACTCAAGCACCTTTAGGATTTGGAAGAAATATGAATCCCCCAGTTGATGGAAATTAAAAGCATTTTTATTTTCTCAGCAGAGCTTCCTGTTGATGGTTTTAGTGTTTTACTGAGAACAAAAAAATCATTATTTAACTTTCCTGGAAACTAGCCACAAGTTGAAGTGAAACATAAACCATCCCAGCATTACTCCAGCTAATTGACTCCTTGGAAGGGCTTAAAGCATTGTACATCCTCTGGGATATTGTCTCTTAGTAATAGGTCCGGCAACGTGATTGGCAGCGCAAGTGGCTAGTAATTAATAGCTCGCAAATGTTTTATTTACAGTTTACAAATCTGCTGTCGCTCCCTGAGAGGCATCATCTTAGGTAAATTCTGATAGCTCTATACACGAAAAGCACTGTGGGAAGCATACACGCCTGTAGGCAGAATGCAAACACCGGCTCAAGTTTGGGGGGTACAAGTTAAAGAACTGAAATATTTTGTTCATTAAGAGGAATTCTGTATGAAAGGGAGGTCAGTAGTTAATTGGTGAAGCAAATCAAATTGTGCTGGATCCTTGTCCAAATTTGCTTTTAGAAGCATGAAACGTAATGAAATTAAGAGCAAGAAACTCTATCTACCAAAAGTATTAAACTAAGGTGAATAGGCTTGAGCTAAGTAGCTTACGAACCTGTAACTGAAAATTTTCAGTGGAATGTCTGATAAACAAGTAATGGCAAAACAGGAGGTTAACTTAGCAAAATAGCTAATGCATGTTTATGTAAAATGACGAGAGACTGGAATACAGGGTACAATATGCTCACAAACTGATATTACAAGCTTAGTGAGACACATTTTCCTACATATTCTTTATCTAACATGTGTCCTTTTATTGTTTGAACCTAACAATCTATGCTGCATGAAAAATCAGAAGAGCTCACAAAAATTTATCGCACTTAACTCTTTCTGAGTAAAGGACCCGGTTGCAGAAGCAATAAAGTATGGGAAGAAAATGTTAAATGCTGGGTTCATCCAAGCCATGACTAATACATAAAATAAGTGACAGAAGCCTAGACGTTCAGAGGAAACACTTTCATCATTTGCTCATCACACCTGTCTTTGCTCCCTCCACATGAACTTTGTCTCTATGTTTACCACAAGCACTGGTGGTGCCTAATTGAATCGCTGCATAGCACAATGTAATTGATGCTAATGAAATCACTACTATCAGGAAGTACTTTGTGTAAAGTCTATAAAAGAGGGCTGCAATGCAAAAATATATAACAACAAATGTCACAATCAAGATTCCATAAAAGATAATGCTATACAATTCATGAAAGTAAATTACAAACCAGAGCCCCAACATTCCTGAGCCTTGCCATTACAAAGTTATAGCTATCCATGCACACAGGTGGGGAAGGAATTTGGATAGGACTAGTTATGCTGTGTCTCTACTCTTTGTTGACCCAGTTTAAATTCTTCCAAGGTAGCAGTAGGCATTTCTGCATCCATATATTGCCGTGCAAACATCACAGGCTTTTAGGGCGATGACAATGCTGGAGATCCTGGCAGTTCTCACTTCTTTGTCCCACCATTACCTAGACCAAATCCTGGCAGAATTGTAGCTGATATTTCTTTTAGAGAAATATCAATCAATTACCATTGGGAAAGTAGCAAACCTGAATTGAAGGTTTCAATTTTTCAGTTGGAAAAGCTAATCAACTTATGCTGCAGTGAATTGTTGCAATAATTTCCCCCTTCTCCCATTGAGGTGAGCACCCCAGTAGCACAGAAAATTATTTCACAAGAATTGTGAAGGCCTGCCCCCGATGTTGGAAAGACCATCGACTTCAGGAAGCGCAGCATTCCGTCTGCATCAATGGCTCCAAAGTGGAGATGGTCAATAGCTTTCAGTTCCTGGGGGACACCATCACCAACAGTCTGTCCTGGTCCACTCACATTGATGCAACAGTCAAGAAAGCCCATCAATGTCTCTACTTCCTACGGAAGCTAAAGAAATTTGGCATGTCTGCATCGGCTCTCACAAACTTCTACAGGTGTGCAATAAAGAGCATCTTATCCGGCTGCATCACAGGCTGGTATGGCAACTGCTCGGTCCAAGATCGCAAGAAACTGCAGAGTGTGGTGAACTCAGCCCGATGCATCACACAAGCTTACCACCTCCACATTGATTCTGTATACACCTCCCGCTGCCTCGGGAAGGCAGACAGCATTATCAGAGACCCCTCCCACCCAAGCATTACCTTCTTCCAGACCCTTCCATCAGGCAGAAGGTACAGAAGTCTGAAGACCCGCACATCCAGACATAGGAACAGCTTCTTCCCCACAGCTACAAGACTCCTCAATGACTCCCCCTCGGACTGATCTGCTCCCTGTAAGAACACTAATCACGATGCCCTATGCTGCTCTTGCTCCTGTATTTGCTTTGTTTGGCCTCTTGTTCCGCACTATAACCAATCACATTTGTCAAGGTTCTCTGTTGATTATTTTTTTGTCTACTATGTACGAACTGTGTATGTTCCCTCGGCCGTAGAAAAATACTTTTCACTGCACTTCGGCACATGTGACAATAAATCAAATCAAATCAAATCAATAGCCTTTCACAGAGCTTTCTCATAAACATTTCCAATGCAATGCTAAACGATTAATTAAGAGTAAAATGGCTAAAGGCCAGAACAGCAAACATCCGCAATGTCCACTTAGGTAGAGCGAAAGCTAGGGGAAGCACTGGGGCAGTAGTTTTGTTACTGGACCAGTAATCCAGAGACCCATCTAATGCACTGGGGACCCAGGTTCAAAATCCCAGCACGTCACATGGCAGAATCTGAACTCAGTAAAAATCTGGAATTGTAAAAAATCTAATTAAACTATTGTTGATTGTCATGAAAACTCATCTAGTTCACTCATGTCAATATCCTTTAGGTGACTCCAGACTGACAGATTCACTCTTAAATGACCTTGCAAGGCACTGAGTTCAGGGCAATTAGGGATGGACAATAAATGCTGGCCTAGCCAGTGATGCCCATATCCTATAAATGAATAATTTAAAAAAACAGTGAAATTGATTTTGGAGTGAGACCAATTTATTCCAAAAATTAAGAGATTAAAACGACTTGCATTTCAGGAACTCAGGACAACCAATAAAGTACTTTTTAAAGCATAGTCACCAGTATTATGCATTTACTGAGCTTTCAAACCCAGAATTTTTTTTTAACCTGTTGAACCTGATGCTGTGTATCATACACTTAGACCTATTTACATCATTCAATGATGCATGATTTAGTAAGGCAGACTCTGTGAGTGCCACATCAATAAACTGACACTTAGAGCAAATTTCATAACAGACCTAAATGTACAATCCTGGTAGTTGTTCGGACGACCAGATGCCAATGTTGTCCTCACTGAGTCGACTACACCCATTGAGAGGAATGCCTTTCCCATCACAAAAACTGCCATTGGCCATATGTGTGACATCAGCATTATCTTGCACATTAAGCAATTCAGCCTTCCAGTAAACATGCAAAATCCTTTCATGTTGCTATCTGTTTTCCATTGGGAATTCATAATTTTCATTGGTCAGAAGAAACAAGACATCGATTGCATCCTATTGCAAATAGGAACTGGAAACTGCAAGTTTGACAAATAACAGCAGGAGTTACCTGCATGAACCCAGCAGCAACACACTGTCTAATTGTTTTTGTAGTGCACTGTCGATTTGTTTTTATACGCATGCGCTCTAACTGCTTTTGTGCACCTGCACAGTGATTTAAAGGGCATTCTGTGTGGGAACCTTTGGGTTGATATACAATGAGATATCTAAGAGGGAACATTGCCAACTAGCTAATTATTCTAGACAAAAGGTTCTCTGGCACTGAACGTGCACTCTTGAGCCATTATGTCAGATATAAACATGCACAATGGGCGAAATTATGGCAAAATTTGTCACGAGTGTCAGGCTCTGACTGAAAATCAGCTTGTTTTTCTCCAGAAACACGGCTGACTTTTCAGACCAGATTTGGTGCACAGAAAATCTGGGGGCGTGGTTTGTGCCATCACTCATGCGGGACACAGTGGGGGCTGATAGAGCTGGTAAGGCCAGCCTCACAGAGGTTGGGGCACCAACTTTAAAGGGCGCCCTGATCTGTGCTGAAAATAAGTACCCAAATCCCCCCATGCACATGGAGGACCACCCACACAGGTTTGTAGTGACACCCCCACCACAGAAGTACTGGGGGAGACTGGGGCACCTTCCTCCTATCCCAAATCTCAAACCGCGATCTTGTCAGCACAAATCACGTTTTGGCCCTCTCACGGTATTTGGCAGCCATAACGGGATTTGCGCCTGAAGCGAACAGGGGCGCTAGGATGGCACAGTCGTTAGCACTGCTGTCCCACAGCACCAGGGACCTGGGTTTGATTCCAGCCTTGGGTGACTGTCTGTGAAGTTTGCACATTTTTCCCATGTCTACGTGGGTTTCCTCTGGGTGCTCCAGTTTTCCATCTAAAGATGTGCAGGTTAGTTGGATTTGCCATGCTAAAACAATTGCTCCTCAAGTGTCCAAAAATATGCAGGTTAGGTGGGGTTAACATCTCACCTACCCTCCATCCACACATCCAAGACAGACAAACACTGAGGGCTGGAAAGGGGTAAAAATAATAAGGATTAAGGTCAAAAGATAAGAGTCCTTGCTTCAGATGAAGAGTTCATTAAAGCACTTTCTTCACAGTATGAATGTGGATTAAAGTCTCTGGTTTATAGCCTGTAATGATCTTCCTTGCAATTAGCAATATCTTACAGCTTTTCCAGGAGAGGCCCATGCTTCACATCAGCATATTCTGCAGAGAAAGTTATCAGTTTCTGATTTTGCTTGCATCAGCCTTTTCTACAGAGAGTTGGTTCCCATGGTGACCTTTTGGTAAGAACTAGCTCGTCATTTCTGGAGAAAACAGAGTGGGAAAGAGAGAGGCTTTCTCCCTTGGATGCAAAAGCTAAACTGAAAGCTCTTTAGGTCTCTGAAACATTTAAGTTAGAACAGATCCAAACATCACAGGTTATCAGACAGAGCACCACCTTTTAGGCCAATTTGTTTCCCTCTAGCCAAATCAGTCCAACCGAGTTATCATTGATCTCTCCTACTACTGAAAAGCTCTGGTTGCATTAGAAGCACAGGCCCTGGCTTTCTTCTGCTTGAATTAAAATGGCAGGCTGCCTCAAAGACACATCTCCATAAATCAGCCATGGATGAAAAATGGAATGGCCAAAAGTAAAAGAAAGGGGAAATAAGGGGACAGGGAATAAACAGGAACAAACAGGATAGACTTTTACACACCCCAGAAGATATATGTAACAGATGCACTTCAAGACTCATGCCTGTTACCCAGAGGTCCAAATCACGTATGATCTATCCGCAATGGAAATACGGCATCACTTAATGGCTGCATGATGTTACTAATTGAAGGCTCCTCTGTTATTTCTTTGGGTTCTGAGTCAACTTTATCCCTCTCCTCTGGTCGGCTAAATGTGTCAGCTCCTTGCTCCTTCCACCATTGTCAGCCATACTTTGGTTTGATATCATTCCTCATGCATCAGCACATCAGGAAGCTAGAGGGAGCCATTACTATCAAGCCTGATTCTCCCAGGACCTGATGTCCATACACTGCCAGCTGGGGTTGTCAGATAGAAATTCAAACAAGGTTTTACAATGCTGTTTTCCTTGTTCCATAGCACTGTAGGTCAACTGTAGCCTATTGCAGCGAATTTAACATGATGGCAGAGTGACCCTTACTGATCTGTACAGCTCAACAACCTATACCGTTAACCAGCTCAACCTCCAAGGGTTGTCTTTCCACTTCTGAATTTAATTCAATAGGTCAATGCAAAAAAGCCTCCAATTTAAAGTTTAAAAAAGTCAAAGCATGGTCCATTAGTGCAAACTATCCTCATCTGTATCTTTCAGTATGTTTTTTAAGTTTAACTGCCACTTAAGTAGATGCAGATTCCAAACACATTTTCAAAACCTTTACAATCTAAAAGTACTTGACAGCTCCTAACTAGATAAAGCAACACCTTTTCCCTGGTCATCCAATTTTCTCGAGTAGTGACAGTTATTAGCTCGTAGGCAGCATAAAAGAACCTCTTATCTCAAACCCACTAACCTTAATGTGCTGTTAATAATTAGCATTCACCCAGAAACAGGAAGAGAGGGGGAAAAAAATCACAAGTTAAAGACACACGTTTGCACCGTTCATTTTTATCATAAAAATCAGATGCATTTATTAAACATCTTAAGTTTCCATCTCACAGAAACAGAAACTTTTATTCTTGGAACCAAGGATGAAAAATGCATGCCATGTAAACCATGCTTCATGTGTTTATCTGAAAACTGCTCTATTTTGTTCTATCACAATATGTAGTGGGGCAAAATAAGAATTTGAGCAACATTCAATACTTTTATTGAAACGGCCAATCATTTTGGCCCACTTATATTTCTGGATAAGAACTGAATGTACAGATGATGAAATTTCGATTGCCTCCTAACTTTAGATCAAAGGCTTTACGTACACCAGGATTTAATTTCAACATGTCTCACCTTAGAAGAAACATGGCTGGAGATGATGACTCTGCGCTACGGTGTCGTAGGTTTCAGATTGCTCTTTGTTTTAACTTTCAGCCTTTAGCTTTTCTTAAAAACACGTGTTTTTCCCCCTCTGTAAGGGCTGTTTGTTCTTTTTTCTCATGTTTTAGTTTTTTTTTTATGTTCTTTGCAATGTATTAGAGTTCTTTTCAATACATATTTTAATTAAAGTTAGATGTCTGTTATCATTCATTTATATGTAATGTTTAACAAATGACCAATGGAGTCAAAATTAATTTCTGTATGGACAATAAAGTGAATTGAATACGACAGGAAAAATATCTGAATCAAATATTACCGGAAAGTGCAGTATTTACTTTATGTCAATCCAACTCTGCAGCTAGTTAAAAATTAAAATCAAATGCAGCTGTATAAGAAATGAAATTATGGAAGACTAACATGACTAGGCAGGGTTCGGTACTTTTCAAGTCTTCAAGTTGGATTACAGCTAATAAAACAAGGCACATGCGTAGTTTAACCTATTGATCTAAAAAGACTAATTTCTAGCAATCAGTGACCCACCTTTACCACACTCTCATAATCAGTTTGGCGCTCAATGATACTTGCCAAGTCCCGCAGGTTTACAGGGGAGTTCTGGATGCCTAGTCTGCCCTTCCTTCCGATTTCAATGCCAAGCTGAACTAATACCTTTTCCCACAACAGTTTGCTGTTGTCTCAGCAGGTTTTACACTTTTATCGCGTTAAAGTATGAAAGCGCGCTAAAGTATGAAAGGACTACTGTGACTGCTGGAAGGTCAGAGTATGTCAATCCAGCAACTGACTCATGTAGAGATCAGGAATTAGGGACTTGACATTTCTTAGGAGCAGATAAAGGCTATTGGACCCAGCAAACCTGTAACTTTCAATGTCAAAATGTAATATTTTTGATAGGAAAACGACTGCGAACAGTGCAAAGAGTGTCATGATATCAACAGACATGAGGGCCATTTCGTAGAAATCACAGATATTATAGAATCCCTACAGTGCAGAAGCAGGTTATTCGACCCATCAAGTCTGCACCGACCCTCTGAAAGAGAACCCTACCGATCGGGTTGCATGACAGCCTGTTATGGCAACTGCTCGGCCCAGGACCGCAAGGAACTTCAGAGAGTCGTGAATACCGCCCAGTCCATCACACGAACCTGCCTCCCATCCATTGATTCCATCTACACCTCCCGCTGCCGGGGGAAAGCGGGCAGCATAATCAAGGATCCCTCCCACCCGGCTTACTCACTTTTCCAACTTCTTCCATCGGGTAGGAGATTCAGAAGTCTGAGAACACGGACGAACAGACTCAAAAACAGCTTCTTCCCCACTGTCACCAGACTCCTAAATGACCCTCTTGTTGACTGACCTCATTAACACCACACCCTGTATGCTTCAACCGATGCCAATGCTTATGTAGTTACATTGTATATCTTGTGTTGCCCTATTATGTATTCTCATGTATTTTCGTGAATTTTGTTTAATTCCCTTTTCTTCCATGTACTGAATGATCTGTTGAGCTGCTTGCAGAAAAATACTTTTCACTGTACCTCGGTACACGTGACAATAAACAAATCCAATCCAATCCAATCCAATCCATGCCCCCACCCTATCCCCAGCTACTCCGTAACCCCATCACTGGACAATACGGGGCAATTTAGCATGGCCAATCCACCTAACCCACACATCTTTGGACTGTGGAAGGGCACTCAGAGGAAACCCACGCAGAAATGGAGAGAACATGCAAACTCCACACAGTCACCCAAGGTAGGAATTGAACGCGGGTCCCTGGCGCTGAGGCAGCAGTGCTAACCACTGCGACTGTGCTGCCCTAATTTAATTTACAGATTTTTAAAGAAAGTTGGACAGGTATGGAACCGACACATCAGACCTGGCTGGGATCTGATATATATAGTAAATATAACTGCTTTGCAATAAACCAAGTTTTCTTTTTAACAACTTGGTTCGGATTGATTTGTGGCTGACTAAAATAACCTTCAACAGGACTACTTCTAAGCATTATGGACAGAAACTGGATTATCTCAAGGCTAGTCAGAGCCATTTAATTAGGTACCACTACAAACATCAGCACCCTTCTACATAGAAAATAACTTACTGTTTTTCGCTTGATATCATGTGCTTTTTCACTTCAATGAAGGGCTGTATCTCACACTGAGGATGAATTCCCAGGACACCAGTGTATACTGGGGGGGGGGGGGGGGGGGGGGGGGGGGGGGGGGGGGGGGGCAAGGGTGGATGGGTGTGGAGGCCTCCTCCGTTTAGCCAGCTCTCCCAATTGTAATTTTTCAGAGGATGGCGTTTTGATAAGTATGAGGCAGGACTTTCATTCATAGGCAAAAAGTGGTCCAAGTTCATAGAGCTGCTGGCCAATCGGAAGCTGGCGGTTCTGCGCACCAGCGGTGCCAAACAGGGGAGTTGGCTACTGCTCTACAAGGGTGTGGCATATGGCATATTGGACGGGCAGGAGAGAGGGTGAATTTGGGAAGACAGAACTGTGGGACGGGACCTCCGACTGACACGAGGGCCAGAGAAGGTGGCACCTCCCCCTTCATTGACCATCAGTCCACAGGGTTATACCTGCCGGGCTACACATTGGCCCATTATATTGGTGAAGTGGCAGGATGAGGCCCTTAATGCCCAATGAAGAGTCTTAGTTGAGTGGGAAACCCATGCAACGACTCCTTGGCCATCAGTAAAATCGTAATGGACAGAGTGTGGACATGACCTGTCTTTTCTTGTATTGAGGTTTTTAAAGACATCTTTTTTGTCTAAAATAGGGATTACATGCGTGATGTTGGGTGAGGATTTTGGTGGTTAACTGAAAGTCACATCCAATCATATACTTCTTTTTCATAATCAAACAGAAAAAACCGACAGATGCTAGTGTGGCCAGCCTTTAGTTTCTCCATTCATGTTCCCTGACTGTTCAGATTCTTCCTTTGCTATCAAACTCATATTGTGCCATTAACTATAAGTATGGTTAGTGATCTTTATTTAAACTCTGTAAATCTATCTCACAGAAGTAAATAAAAATACTGGGAATTGTTTAACTTCACAAAGAAAAGAGAAATCATTTTAAGGATTGTGGACAATGGTATAATAATAATTTCCTTATAGCAAATGCAATGTTACTTTTATTTTCTCTGCAGTTTTTGTGAATTGTATGCACATTGAGACAAAGGATCCTGGGCTGGATTCTCCACCCCGCCACGCCACCTTTCTGTTTCAACCCGTCGGCGGGATGCTCCATTTCGCCAACTGGTCAATGGGGTTTCCCATTGTGGGGCAGCCCCACGCCATCGGGGAACCCTCGGGCTGCCGGCAAAACGGAGCATCCCGCCGGCGGAGAATCCAGCCCCATATTTCTGAACAGAACAATGCCTCACTTGGACATGCAGCAGCAACAAAGCGCCCACAAATAAAGTTCCTGTTAATTCATCACAGCCTTTGAAAAAAACACCATAATTGTGATGCGACATTTTTCATTTCAATGGTATTTCCCTTTATGGAATGAGAAGGTAATAGAATTTGTATCACAGCTGGTATATCAATAAATTAGCATAAAATGAAATCATCAAAAAATTAACATTAATTATAACATTAATTTTCCAAAATCGTAACTATCAAGATAAACACCACTAAAGCAGGCAGTCATTGATAATTCATCTCTTCTTGTTTTGGAGTGACAGACATCTAGCACCACATTGATAAGAATGAGTTAATGTTCTATTTGTGCTGTTCTATAAACATCCAATTATAGGGTATCAGCAATCCCTGTAGTACAATCGAATCTTGATTTTGTGACATAAAATCATAAGAATTATAACGGTGCAAAAGAAAACAAGCCAGTATAAAACCATCCAGCATCAATGACTGGGCATCCTAATTTACAGATCTACTTGCCTATTTTCCGACCTGTAGGCACCAAAAAATTCAGCCCAGGACGCTTGAGGCATCTTACCAAATTCACGCTCGATAATCTACCAAATTGACGATATTTGAAAAAAAGACAATGCAAAAAAACTCAACATGGTACTTTGTTAACAGGGCAGCGGTGGCGCAGTGGTTAGCACTGATGCCTCACGCGCCGAGGACCTAGGTTGGATCCTGGCCCCGGGCAGGGCCGGCTCAAGGCACCGGCAACTCGGGCAGTCGCCCGGGGCGCCACGTGCTAGGGGGCGCCAGAGACTCGGGTCCCGCGCATGCGCAGTTGGGCCGGTGCCAACCAGCGCATGCACGGTGGCCGCCCTCCCCCAGGGCTGCCCCCCCCCCTCGGTCTGCCCCCTCGGTCCGCCCCCCCCCCCCCCGGCTCGGTCCGCCCCCCCCGGCTCGGTCCGCTCCCCTCGCCCCCCCCTCGGTCTGCTCCCCCCGCCCCCCCCTCGGTCCGCTCCCCCCGGGCCCCGCCCCCCCTCGTTCCCCCCCGGCCTCCCCCCCGGCCCCGCCCCTGCCCCCCCCGGCCCCGCCCCACCCCCCGGCCCCCCCCCCAGGGCGCCGAAGTTCAGCTTGCCCGGGGCGCCAGCAACCCTAGGGCCGGCGCTGGCCCCGGGTCACAGTTTGCACATTCTCCCTGTCTCTGCGTGGGTCTCCCCCAACAATACAAAATATGTGTAGGCGAGGTGGATTGGCCGCACTAAATTGCCCCTTAAGTAGATAAAAAGAATTGGTTACTCTAAATTTATTTTTTTTAAATGGTATTTTATTAACATCTATTATTTATTTGGTAGGGGACATAATATGCAGATAATAATGAGATATTGGGCCAAATTCTCACATATTGAAACTAAGTGTGGTGGCGTGCGGCTCTCACAGCACCTTTCCCGTTGGCCAGAATGGCAGGATCCCAAGCCAAATGATGCACTTGCAAACCTATTCACTATGCACAGGAATGTTCCCTTCTGGGTCACTTAGCGGGCTGGTAGCTGGTTTGTCTGCCTGGTGCAGGTTGAAAAGGTCCCGGCACCATATTTAAATACCAGTATAGCACAATCATATCACTCTCTCCAACCCACCTGTCTTCGCCAGACTGTGCCGCAACTCAGGGGGAAAAGGTTAGTAGCTTCAGGAAGAGATCTGTCCCTCAATTAAATTATCTTCCCCCCAAGCCCATCACTTGCAAAGCACCCATGCCCCATTTGGACTCCTACCCACCACATCTGGAGTTCTTGTGCATCTCCTTTTAGTAAACAACGTGATTTCCCTTAGTCCCCCTTGTTTGTAACCTTTTTGGGGTCTAGCTTCCCTCCCCTTGGTCTTCCCTCTGCCCTCCATTGTTCAGCATCCGAATCCACCTCCTTGCCCGTTTGCATGCCATCATGAGCCCTCACCCAAAGCCCTGCATTGCACAGCCTTCACCTCGCAATCCACTCCCAGTTGAACTTCAGACCTCTGTTGCAGTGGCTGCATGAGTCCCGCAGCAGAGTCATGTCCAGATGGACACTAGTGTGTGGCACCAGAGGGCAAGGAGACCCCCATACTCAAGGTGCAGTACTGATGTGAGGCGGTGACACAGGAGGGTCCATGGGTCCAGCGGCACAGTACTGTCCATGAATACCAGCTCAGCATGGAATTGGAGGGCAGGAACAAGTCCACCCTGGCACAGTGGTGTGCAGCGCATCAGGAACAGCGCAGCACTATGAAGTACTGAACTCCACCTTAAAATCTCGTGAACTAAGGGCTGCTTTGTGCACGCCACTCACCGAATCACAGAATTGGTAATGCTGCAAAAGGAGGCCATTTGACCCATCGTGTCTGCACTAGCTCTCCAAATGGGCATAATGGCATTCGTACCATTCATCTGCCTTTTCTCCGTACCTCACACTCATTGGAAATCGTGTTTTGGATCAATGTAATTTCACGCTGGTGAAACGTCTGATGGGATACCAGCGGGAAGCTGATTTAATGAGCATTCATGAGACGCAGATGCATGAAAATTGTGTTCACGCCACCATCCAGTGGGAAGACCTACCAGCCACTAACCTGCCATTGGGAGAATTACTAAACGATTTTATGCCAGCAGGTTCCTGGTTTTTTAATCCCGCTACATTTTCCACTCCCGCCCACCAACAAACCTGCCTCAGGTGGGATGGGAGAATTTTGCACACTATATTTCTTATATCTACTCAGAGATAAAAATAATCTGTGAACTTACTTATACTTTGGCAATATTATGCCACCAAGGCATGATCCACAAATAGAAAACATCATCGCAACTATCCCATTCCAGAAGCCCAGCTCTGATGCAGAAAAACCATGCTCAAGTAAAAAGAGTGGAAACATGCTCACGGAACCCTGTTCTCCTGGAAATAGAAATAAAAATTGATGCATAAATCAGTGGAATAATACAGTAATTTGGCAACAATCAATGAGAATGTCTTCTGGCTTGCGTGAAAATATTCAAATAATTTAAAACATTGGGAAAACCATGACCTTTAAATTCATTATTGCTTTCATCACTAATGTGATGTTTAGGCCATCTTTTTTGATCAAAATGGGGGTTACGGGTGGTGGAAGGGGGTGGTTATCTGAAAGTCACATCCAATCATAATCTTCTTTTTCATAATCAAACAGAAGAAAACAACAGATGTTAGTGTGACCAGCCTGTAGTTTCTACACTTGTATTCCCTGACTGTTCACAGATTCTTCATTTGCTATATAACTTGTATTGTGCCATGATCTTTATTTAAACTCTGCAAATCTTTCTCACAGACTTACATTGAAAATACTGGGAACAATTTAACTTCACAAAGAAAAGAGAAATCAATTGACCGGTCTTGGTCAACGGTAAGGTATAATAATTATCTCCTTATAACCAGTGCAAAGTTACTTTTATTTTCTCTGCAGTTTTTGTCAATTTTGTGCAAATCAAGAAAAAGGATCATATTTCTGAACAGATCAATGCCATGCTTGGACATGCAGCAGCAGCATCAAGCGCCCATAAATAAAATTCCCTTTAATTCATCACAACCTTCGAGAAAAACTGCCCTATCGTAGTGTGACATTTTTCATTTCAATGGATTTTCCCAGTGTAGCCATCGAAGATGGCCACTAACGAACACAAAATGGAAGACTGCAAAGAGTGCAGGGAAAACGGACATGTTAAAGAGCAAACAGCTTGCAGAGTAATTATGCATTGAGACAATTGCAGAAACCGGTTTCCCGACAGCTGCAGAGATCAGGCAGCGTTGTAAATGGAAAGCCGTTAGCATATTAATGAGGTGATACCGGGCCTGTCCCAGGTACAATGGACACAAATTAAGTATCAATCGATACATTCTATAGCACACCAGACACGGTGGAGCCAGAGAAGCCCAGGACAATAAGTCCTAAGAACCGCCCCAGCGATCAAGGAACGGCCCTAGGATTGGGGGGTTCAAACTATATCGATTGGGAAGAGGCCCAATCGATCTCCAGCAGGTGAGGGAGCACGCCCAAAGGGGCGCGGACCCCCTGGGACCTATAAAAGGTCCCACACATGGTTCAGTCTCCTGTCTCCGGCCTCCGACTCCAGCCTCCAGACCCTGTCTTCTACATCAGCCGTCGAGCAGCAGCCGCCAATACGTAAGTACCTAAACAACAACCGCTACCTGAAACCGGCATTACTGACACCCTTGCCGACTGATAGTGATCCGAAGCCTGCAGACCAGACCAAAGGCCTTGTTCCCTGACCTCACAGTTCCTTCTTAGCTAAGGATTAGTTGTTTAGTGGTAGAAGTAAGTTTAATCTTTAGCGTGTGCGTGAGTGTTATTATAATTGTGTTATAATAAACTCTAATTGTTTCGGACTTACTAATTGGTGTACAGCTTTATTGCTTTGAACTTGACCTTGATACTTGTGGCGGTGTCTTTACGGCACCTGGCGACTCAAGAGCTTAGAACGTGAAACAGAGCCAAAGCGAGTGTTAAGCAAACTCACCCAAAACAAGCAACACCTTTATGAACTTGTACGACAGCTGATATAACAATACATTGGTATAAAATGAAATCATCTGAAAATTAGGGTATTTCATTAATTATACTCTCTTGCAAAATTACAACTTTCAATATAAACACCACTAAAAGCACTCAGTCACTGCTAATTCATCCCTTCTTGACTTGGGAGTCACAACCATCCAGCACCTCATAGGGAAGAACGAGTTGACCTACTTGTGCTGTTATATAAATGTCCGATCGTAGGGCATTGTAGTTCTCGGAGTTATTCACTTCAGTCGAAAGAATAGAAAAGCAGAATATTGTCTAAAAGATACAATGTTCTAAAAGACTTGTAAGAAGTCTTACAAGCTCTGGAACTTCCGGTGGCGGCGATGAGCAGTTAAGCCGCACATTCGGCGGCTCCCGCGGAGAACGGACTTTGGGGCTCTTTTCAGGGCCCCCAACGGAGCTGTAGCGGCAAACCCCAACGGGGGAAGAGGGCAGTAGTCGACTCCAACGGTCCCATGTTCCGGACCAGGAGTGGGGCAGAGAAAAAGCCGAAGAAAGCACCTCTGGAAAAACGGGGCAGGAAGATAAAATGGCGGCCGGCGGAGACCTCGAGGAGCTGAGGAAGTGGGTCCAGGAGCAGCAGGCAACTCTGCTGCGCTGCTTCCAGGAGCTGAAGTTGGAGCTGCTGGAGTCCCTGAAGGTAACTAACAGGGAACTGATGGAGACCCAGACAGCCCAGGGGGCTGCGATCCGGGAGCTGCAGCAGCAGGCCTCCGAAAGGGAGGATGAGGTCGTGGCCGTGGCGGGGAAGGTGGAGATGCACGAGGCGCTCCATAAAAGATGGCAGGAGCGGTTCGAGGAGCTGGATAACCGGTCGAGGAGGAAGAATTTGCGGATCCTGGGCCTCACGGAGGGGCTGGAGGGGTCGGACCTAGCGGCCTATGTGGTGATTATGTTAAACTCGTTGATGGGGGCTGGGTCCTTCCAGGGGCCCCTGGAGTTGGAGGGGGCCTACAGAATTCTGGCTAGGAGGCCCAAGCCGAACGAGCCGCCGCGGGCGGTGTTGGTGAGGTTTCATCGGTTCGTGGATCGTGAGTGTGTGCTCTGGTGGGCCAAGAAGGAGCGGAGCAGCAAGTGGGAGAACACGGAGGTGCGGATCTTCCAGGACTGGAGTGCGGGGGTGGCGAGGCGGAGGGCCGGGTTTAACCGGACGAAGGCGGTGCTCCACAGGCGGAGTGCGAAGTTCGGCATGTTGTAGCCGGCGCGTCTGTGGGTCACCTATAAGGATCGGCACCATTATTTTGAGTTCCCGGAGGAGGCGTGGGCCTTTGTGCAAGCCGAGAAATTGGACTCAAACTGAGGGTCTAGGATGGGGGATGTTGTATAATACTGTATTTGTATTTGCTTGGTTTAGTGTAAGAAGTGGGTTGGCCTTAGGGTGGGTGGGGTGATGTCGTACTGTTTTTTCCATGTGGGTTTTTAAGCAGGGATCGGGTGGACGGGTTCGGGCAGAGGGGTAAACGGGGAGTTCGGGGAGTTGGTGGGGGGGGACTGACAATGGGAGTGGCCCTGGAGGAGGCGGGGACCGGCAGGGCGAAAGCGCGGGCTTTCTGCGGGTTTCCCGCGCTGGGAGATGGTGGGGCGGGGTCGGAGCTGAGAAGCGCGGGTCGTTGCTGGCTGTTTTCTTTACCCGCGCAAGAGCGGGGGGATTGCTGGGGGAGAGGGTAGCCTTCAGGCCAGATTTGACCTATTGACGACCAAAAAGGCGGAAGCTCAGTGGAGGAAAGCACAGGGGGCGGTGTATGAATACGGGGAGAAGGCGAGCAGGATGCTGGCACACCAGCTCCAAAAGCGGGACGCGGCCAGGGAGATTGGGGGAGTGACGGATAAGGCTGGGAAGGTGGTGCGGAGGGGAGTAGATGTTAAGGGGGTCTTCAGAGACTTCTATGGGGAACTGTACCGGTCGGAGCCCCCGGTGGAGGGGGGTGGAATGGGGCGCTTCTTGGACAAGCTGCGATTCCCGAGGGTGGAGGAGGAGCAGGTGGAGGGACTAGGGGCGCCGATTGAGCTGGAGGAGGTGGTCAAAGGGATAGGGAGCATGCAGTCGGGGAAGGCGCCGGGGCCGGACGGGTTTCCGGCGGAATTTTATAAAAGGTATTTGGACCTGTTGGGCCCCCTGTTGGGCCGGACCTTTAACGAGGCAAGGGAGGGGGGGGCTTTGCCCCCAACTATGTCACGGGCGCTGATTTCCTTGATCCTGAAGCGGGACAAGGACCCTCTGCAGTGCGGATCATATAGGCCGATTTCGCTGCTGAGCGCCGATGCTAAGCTGCTGGCAAAGATCCTGGCCACTAGAATAGAGGATTGCGTGCCCGGGGTCATCCATGAGGACCAGACGGGGTTTGTGAAGGGAAGGCAGCTGAATACAAACGTACGAAGGCTCCTCAACGTTATTATGATGCCGGCTGTGGAAGGGAAGGCGGAGATAGTGGTGGCATTAGATGCGGAGAAGGCCTTCGATAGGGTTGAGTGGGAGTATTTGTGGGAGGTGTTGGAGAGGTTTGGGTTTGGGGAGGGATTTATCCGGTGGGTGAGGCTGCTCTACGAGGCCCCGATGGCGAGTGTAGCCACAAATAGGAGGAGGTCGGAGTACTTTCGGCTGCACCGGGGGACGAGACAGGGGTGCCCCCTGTCCCCCTTGCTCTTCGCGTTGGCAATTGAGCCCCTGGCCATGGCATTGAGGGAGTCAGGGAACTGGAGAGGCCTGGTGCGGGGTGGGGAGGAGCATCGAGTGTTGCTTTATGCTGACGACCTGTTGCTGCATGTGGCGGACCCGGTGGGGGGGGGGGATGCCGGAGGTGATGAGGATTCTTAGTGAATTTGGGGCTTTCTCGGGGTACAAGTTGAACTTGGGCAAGAGTGAGGTGTTTGTGGTACATCCGGGGGATCAAGAGGAGGGGATTGGTAGGCTCCCATTGAAGCAGGCAGGGAAGAGCTTCAGGTCCCTAGGGGTCCAGGTGGCGGGGAGCTGGGGGGCCCTGCACAAGCTCAACCTCACAAGGTTGGTTGAGCAGATGGAGGAGGAGTTTAAGAGGTGGGATATGTTACCGCTGTCACTGGCGGGGAGGGTGCAATCCGTTAAGATGACGGTGCTCCCGAGGTTTTTGTTCCTGTTCCAGTGCCTTCCCATCCTTATCCTGAAGGCCTTTTTTAGGAGGGTCAATAGGAGTATCACGGGATTTGTGTGGGCGCATGGGACCCCGAGCGTTAGAAGAGTGTTCCTGGAACGTGGCAGGGATAGGGGGGGGCTGGCGTTGCCCAACCTCTGTGGGTTGGTGCGATGGTGCGTAAGTGGGTAATGGACGAGGAGGGGGCAGCATGGAAGAGGATGGAGGCGGCGTCTTGTGTGGGCACGAGCTTGGAGGCGCTAGTAACGGCGCCGTTGCCGCTCCCTCCCACGAGGTATACCACGAGCCCGGTGGTGGCGGCTACCCTCAAAATTTGGGGGCAATGGAGATGGCACAGGGGAGAAATGGGGGGCTCGATGGAGGCCCCGATACGGGGTAACCATCGGTTTGTCCCAGGGAGCATTGATGGCGGATTTCTGGGCTGGCACAGGGCAGGGGTTAGGAGGTTGAGGGACCTGTTTGTGGAGGGGAGGTTCGCGAGCTTGGGGGAGTTAGAGGGGAAGTTTGGGCTCCCCCCGGGGAACATATTTCGGTACATGCAGGTTAGGGCGTTTGCCAGGCGGCAGATGGAGGGGTTCCCCTTCTTGCCCCCACGTGGGGTACGGGACAGTGTGCTCTCAGGGGTGTGGGTTGGAGGAGGGAGGATTTTGGACATATACCGGGTAATGCAGGAGGTAGACGAGGCCTCGGTGGAGGAACTGAAGGGTAAATGGGAAGAGGAGCTGGGTGAGGAGATTGAGGAGGGGACGTGGGCGGATGCCCTGGAGAGAGTGAATTCCTCCTCTTCCTGTGCGAGGCTTAGCCTCATACAGTTCAAGGTGCTGCATAGGGCCCACATGACTGGGTCGAGGATGAGTAGGTTTTTCGGGGGCGAGGACAGGTGTGCTAGGTGCTCGGGGAGCCCAGCGAACCACGCCCATATGTTTTGGCCGTGGCCAGCGTTGGGGGAGTTTTGGAAGGGGGTAGCAAGGACGGTGTCGAGGGTGGTGGGATCCAGGGTCGAGCCAGGCTGGGGACTCGCAATTTTTGGGGTGGCAGTGGAGCCGGGAGTGCAGGAGGCGATAGAGGCCGGTGTTCTGGCCTTTGCGTCCCTAGTAGCCCGGCGGAGGATCTTGCTCCAATGGAAGGATGCGAGGCCCCCAAGCGTGGAGGCCTGGATCAATGATATGGCGGGGTTCATTAAATTGGAGAGGGTGAAATTTGCCCTGAGAGGATCAGTACAAGGGTTTTTCAGGCGGTGGCAGCCTTTCCTGGACTTCCTGGCGGAACGGTAGGGAAATAGGCCGACAGCAGCAGCAACCCGGCCGGGGTGGGGGGGGGGGTTTGGATTGGGGGGAGGGAGAACTGTGGACATGGGTCTGTGGGGTGTGGTGGGTGCTATCTCTTTCCCTTTTGTTGTTTGGGTGATGTTTTGTTTTTTTTTTTCTTTTTCCTTTTGTTTGAAGTTGCTCTTGAAGTTGGGGGGGTATTGTTCTTGGGGTGTTATCGCGGTTGTTTGTTAATAGAGTTAAGATGTTTATATTTTGTAAAAATTATTTATATAAAAAAAAAGTCTTACAACACCAGGTTAAAGTCCAACATGTTTGTTACGAATCAAAAGACTTGGGTTGGGACTTTCTAACATGTGTTTTCTGGAGGCCGAGGCAGTTCCCCATTTGCTGGCTGTGGAATCCTCAGGTCCCACCGAGATCTATGGAGTTTTGTATGGCACATCCGCTCTGCTGTGGGGGAACCCACCATGCCCCCCCCCCCCCCCCCCTTTCAGTGGGAATAGAAGATCTCGCCCGCAGGACGTGCTGGAAAATCCCACCTTTGGGTGCGCATGTACAAAGAATGCAGAGAATTAGCACTCAGGTGCAGCTTGCAATTAGGGAGTCAAGTTGACCTTTATTGCAAAGGGATTGGAGCGTAGGAATAAATAACTTGTACAGCATTCTGGTGAGACAACATCTGGAATATTGTATGCAGTTTTGTTCTCTGCAGTTAAGAAAGGATTTATTTGCCCTGGAGGCGGTACAAAAAAGATTCCCTAAATTGGTTCCTGGGATGAGGAGGCTGCCCTATTTTGAGATGCTGAGAAAATTGGGCTTATACTCTCTGGAGTTTAGAAGAATGAGAGTTGGTCCCATGGTAATCTACAAAATTCAGAAAGGGCTTGATAGGGTTAATGCTGAGATGCCCCCGGAGGGATACTCACGACAGCCTTACATCTGGCCAAACCTGTTGTGAATCTCACTAATGTGACATCATTTCAGCGAGGTATGAATATTTAGTGAGGGGGGGAATCAATGTGGTGGGGGCCCACTAATAATATTTAAATTAATTTAAAACTATTAAAATTAGATTCACACCCTTTGTGGTTCCCCGATCCCGCAGACGGTGCATGCGAGCTCACAATCCCCCTCACAGTGTCCAATGTTAAATATGATTATGCAATTGAACAATCTTTGCTAAATAATCCTCATTGTGCTAAAAATTACACTCTCAACCAATTTAAAATTTCCAGTCAGGCTAGCAGTGTGTATTTGCGTGTACTGGAAGCTACAAATATTAATACAGAGGGCCCTATTCATTGCTGACAGAAATAACACAAACAAATTGCGCCTGTTCAGCTAAACAAAATAAGTGATAGCGATTTGCTTTTTTGTTCCTTAGGGCATGTCTTGATTAATCAGAGTCAAGCAATCTGGTTTAAATTTTCAAACATCGCTTAGCAGTTAACTGCCAGTCACTATTAACTGGTGCATCACCATGGCGACGTATCTACTAATCACAGCCCACTTGCCACCTAATCCGCACTCTCTTCTTACAAAGATTAAAGTTGTTGTTTCCCCTGACATTGGTATTCTTGTTAATTGTCCTGATGAGTGTAAGATGAAAAGCTTTGACAAAATGTCTTTTATAAGCAATAAAGCAAAAACCTACTCCTGAAATTTCCTTAAATGCTGGCAATTTTGTAAATGTAGTAATCGAGGAAGATTACCTGATGGGCGACTATTTTTAGTAATCCATCTGGTGCTGTTGTAATTGTGGATTTTTGGATTACTGCTAAATTCTGGCCCCATTGGTCACAGAGGCTGCAATTGGGACTTGTAACATGGTACTACGATACAGTACATTAACTGTGCGACAGACATAAAGAAAAAGTAATCCCTGCACAGTAATCCCCTTCTGGTACCTTACTCGTATTATGGTCTAATGACGGAAAATTACTTCACTCAACTAAGATTTACTATAATCAGTTTCTGTGTATTTCACTGTTACACATTATTCTTCGAATCAGATTAGCCAGTCACACCTCTTTAAATCTTCTCTCAAATACATTACATTCTTTATTAATACCAATGCTGGGGCAAAAATTATTTTTCTGTGTCATAATAGCTTCCCCTGGTGGACCTATAGTGAACTTCAAGCTTGAGACTTTCCTATTTCATGCTTTGGTCTCAACTGCATGTATTAAATCTAACCTTTTTAAGATCATATTTTCAAGTTTTGGGACAAATATAACATTAAAAAGCAAGTGCCGATATGAAATATAAGTCCACTCTTAAATGCGATTGGAAAAAGTGATGCATTGGATTGTCAGTATACTTGTATTCAGTTCTGGCCTTAACAACTATGAGCTAACACAGTTACCCAAGATTGACTAAAACCTGTATTATAACTTTATGAGGCATATCGCTATTTCCACTGACCTATCAATGTCCATCAGTTTCTCCAGGTGGACAAATACTATTTTTTTGGCTAGATTATGCTGGCTACTGACACTAAATGCAGAGTCTCAGGCTTAATCATGTGTTCAGTATACACATGCCTGCAAATAAATAGGAGGGTTATGAGCTTCGGAAGAATAAGATGTACTCAGATCAGTCCTCCATAACTTAAGCACAGACCAGAATATTTTGCAATGTCACATTCCCATCCTCCCTGAACTCAGAATGTTTTAAGGCATGTCAGAATTTGCTGGAACAGGAAGTACCCGGTTAGTTAGACTTTCTGCATCATACTTCACCGAGAAGTTGGGTAAACAGGATTGAAAGAACAAAAGCTCTTCTTGGTGGATGAGAAAGAATGTGGAGATAAAATGGAAAGACAAATATATATATATATGAGAAACTGAGAAAAGACAAGGGCCAAGACTAAAGTTCGGCCATGACTAAAGTTGGAGGTTTCGTCTGAGAACAAGGGTTGGGGAAGTGTTGATGTGGGGAAACAGCAGAGATTGTTCAATAAATAGTTTTCATCTTAGTGAAATAAACAGGAGCTCCTCGCACTTTTGTTGCGGCGAAGATAGAGGAAGAGTGGTTTAAGCTGATAATTGGAGATAGAAAACAGGGAGCCAGGGATAATATTTTCCCCTTAAATACTTGGAGAGTAGTGAGGTTGGGCAGCAAACATGATTATTTTTTAGTGGACAGTACCTTACAACTGTGGCTGGGGTTTTCTGGCCACACAAGCTGTTGGGATCCTCTGGACTCGCCAAAACTCAATAGACTTTTAACTAGCCTGCCACATCCCCCATGGTGGGTCCCACCACAACAGCGCCGCAAAATCCTGGCTTACATTTTTAATAAATTTCAATTTTACCTTTTGGACCACTTTGATTGTGTCCATTTCCTGTATCTGATTAGCACTGCCGCCTCACAGCGCCAGGTCCAGGTTTGATTCCAGCCTCAGGGCGACTGTCTGTGTGGAGCTTGCACATTCTCCCCTGTGTCTACTTGGTTCCCTCCGGGTGCTCCGGTTTCCTCCCACAGTTCAAAGATGGGCAGGTTAGGTGGATTGGCCATGCTAAATTGCCCTTAGTGTCAAAAAGGTTAGGTCGGGTTACTGGGTTCGGAGGATAGGGCGGGTGCGTGGGTCTAGGTAGGGTGCTCTTTCAGAAGGTCAGTGCAGACACTATGGGCCAAATGACCTCCTTCTGCACTGTAGTGAATCTATGATCCTATGATCTGCGCCTCACAATTAACCTGTCTCTTTAATTTGGGCAAAATATCATCAACCTAAATTATTGGTCGCGATTCAATTGAATCGCCATGCCCAACTTGGTGGTGACAAGGCCATGAATTTCACGAGAGATCTCTCGAGAGATTCTCGACTCTTGAGATCTTTCGCGAGATTCAACCGAACCTTGCGAGACATTGTGATCTGGATCTCGCCCTCACTGAGCAAGAACCAGATCAGCATATTTAAATACGTTGTACGGCTTATTTAACTATGCTTGCACCAAATCTTCCCGGGCCCAGGAACTAATGGTCTCGCCAGCGAGGCTTCAGCCGGGCACTGTTTAGTCTGGACCCACACAAACGTCAACCAGGCCGAACGGCACCTGGGGGGTTTCCAAGGCCTTTGGACACCCCTGGGAAGCTGGGGACAGGACAGGTGGTCATCTGGCTCTCCTTCTGGCACCCCGGCAGCTTGGCACTGATGGGGTGCTTGGGTTGCACTGCCAAGCTGGCTGGGGAATTGCCAGACTGTCCAGGTGGCAGTGCAAGGGTGCCCACGTGCCAGGGTGGCACTGCCAAGGATCTGGGCCTGCTTGGATTGGATTTGATTTGTTTATTGTCACGTGTACCGAGGTACAGTGAAAAGTATTTTTCTGCAAGCAGCTCAAAAGATTATTCAGTACATGGAAGGAAAGGGAATTAAACAAAATTCAAGAAACTACAAGAAAATACATGAGAATACATAATAGGGCAACACAAGATATACAATGTAACTACATAAGCATTGGCATCGGATGAAGCATACAGGGTGTAGTGTAAATGAGGTCAGTCAATAAGAGGGTAATTTAGGAATCTGGTGACAGTGGGGAAGAAGCTGTTTTTGAGTCTGTTTGTGCGTGTTCTCAGACTTCTGTATCTCCTGCCCGATGGAAGAAGTTGGAAAAGTGAGTAAGCCGGGTGGGAGGGGGGACATGCGCATGAAAGAGGGGATAGGAAGATGTATAAAGGGTGGGAGGGGTGTTAAGGGCGGTATGAAGGGGCCTAATAAAGGTTGGGGGTGCGAAGGGTGTGGATCCTGTAAAGGGGTGGCCCAAAAGAGGGGGTGGGGAGGCCTGAAAAGGGAGGGGCCCTTCGGGGGCTTGGGCATGTGGGGGACCCACAAGCTCACTTAGAGATTGAGGTACCCTTTAAATGACGGTTCGATCTCTGAAGAGCCGGTCTCACTGGCAAGTTTAGCTCCCGAGTGTTGAACAAATTTCTAAGTGTGCTCTTGACTGGGGAGAAACTCCTCGGACCCATAAAAATGACGAAGTGCACGATCTACCAGCCACGCTGCGCCCTGAAATCGGCACGCTGAGGGGCAACGTGGCTGGTAAATGACCGTGACCCAACTCCTGGGGTCGCGATTTGAAGCCCGCCTACTATCTCCTTCTAATATGCAGTTGGGATCTATCACTTCACTTTAGAGACCTCAGGTGAGCGCCATTCAGTGCTGGTCTCCACAAATGGGGACCAGACAGAACGGCACTCCTAGGGGTCGTCTCCCAGGGGACCAGAGACTCAAAGGTGCTTGCCCTCTGGGCAGGGTGGCATCCTGGCACTACTGTTGCCACCCGGACATCCTTACAGTACCAGCCTGGCAGTGCCAAGGTGAGTGGCAGCCTGGCACTGCCAAGGTGCCCAGGTGGCACTGCCAGCTGTAGGGGCTCTGCCAGCATGCCTGGCTGGCAGTTTTTACGCAGCATTAATTGGGTTGGGGGATGCACTGCGTGGGGGCGCATGGTGTGCCCAGGCACCACGTTATAGTGGGCTGGTGCTTGGGGAGGGTCGCATCAGGAGTTCAAGAGATCAGCGCGGCACGATTCCCGCCCCCGCCGATTCCTGGGTGGCGGAGAATTCAGGCCACGGCGGGGGTGGGATTGACGCCGGCGCCGGGCGATTCTCCGACCCCCCGGGGGTTGGTTGAATAGCACCCATTACCTATTCTCCCGACACACATGCTGCCTGACATGTTGAGTATTTCTAGCACTTTTTATTTTTATTTCAGATTTCCAACATATATATATATTTTGCTTTTGTTCCCCTTAGTTTACCATCAATTGCAAACCTGACCACTTTGTGCTAAGTTTCAGTTTGTGCCCTGATCCTGGTTTAAGACTGTGAAGTGAAACTGTTTTCCAACAAAACTACAGTTGTATTGCAAATGTACTCTAAAATTGTGCTTCCCAAACTTGCTTGGTTGAAGGATCCCTTTTCAAATGGATTAGTAATTACAGACATCTAATCCAAATTCTAACACTATAGTATATTGGTATGAGCTATGAGGAAAAATTGGATAGGCTGGAGCAGCGAAGGTTGAGAGGGGACCTGATAAAAAGCAGTGTAGAAGATTCTGAGGGGCGTAGATAGGGTGGATAAGAAGGCACTATTTCAATTAGTAGAGGGGTCAATAACCAGAGGGACATAGGTTGAAGGTAAGAGGCAGAAGGTTATGAGTGGAGTTGAGGAGAACATGTTTCATCCAGGGGGTGGGAGGAGTCTGGAACTCACTGCCTGAAAAGGTGGTTGAATCAGAACCTCTCGCAACATTTGATAAGTATACAGATATTCACTTGCGGTGCCCTATCTCCAGGGTTACGGGCTATACTCTGGAAACTGGCATTAGTGTATTCAGATCTTTGTTGACTGGTGTGGACATGATGGGCCGAATGGCCTCCTTCCGTGCTGTAAACATCTATGAATAATATATTAAAGTGCCACATGTACAGCATGCTTTGATGATACTTAGAGGAAAACAGATATTTATTGTAGCAATTTGAGGAGAATCAAACAGATGAATGCAGTGATAAGATGGACCCAGACACCAGGGATAAAACTTCTAACTCCACTAACATTCTAATGCTTGCCACATAAACCGCTTTTAATGTGATAAAAGATTGGATATGTGTGCCATTAACACACAATCAGTTCACAGATGAATTCCAATACAAACAACTATTTGCCAAATCAATATTAATAGCATTTCACTATATTTAAGGTCTTATGGTGCAGTGGGTAACGTCCCTGTCTTTGAGCCAGAAGCTCTGGGTTTGCGTCCCACCCAGGACGTGATGACCAAGGAGGGTGTGTTCATAATGGGGTCAAACAGTTAGGGCTGCACGGTGGCGCAGTGGGTTAGCAATGTGGCCTCACGGCGCCGAGGTCCCAGGTTAATTCCCGGCTCTGGGTCACTGTGTATATGGGGTTTGCACGTTCTCCCCGTGTCTCCATGGGTTTCACCCCCACAACCCAAAACTGTGCAAGCTAGGTGTACTGGCCATGCTAAATTGCCCCTTAATTGGAAAAAAAGATGAATTGGGTACTCTAAATTTATAAAAACAAAATAATGGAGTTAAACAGGTTGAGTGTCAACCTGCAAATCCTTCCAAATATGCCAATAACTGGCGGTAAGAGTGGGAGACTGCTGGTCAGCCATGCTTAATGTGTTATAAACTATTGGCTGCGGAAACAGACAGAAATCTGCATTAGTCCACCAGTGCGGGAAGAGAATTGAAATGAAATTTCTCTATGTAGATGTCCAATAGGTTCAAAGCAGGTTATTAATCTATTTGTTCAAAAATAACTTTCCATAAACAAGTGAGTTCTCGTCCCTCCAATTCTATTTAAGAGTTTTCATCGAAAATTGCATTCTTGAGAATACGTAATAGACCTGGGAAAATCCAGCCTAATTTCTCAATTTTATTCAATCATTCAAGGAATTTACTTTATTGAAACATAGTGGAAGATTTAAGTAAGTCACACTGACAGCTTTTCCATGATTATTCAAATCAATTCAACAAGACCGAAAATACCAAAAATAAACAGCAGGACAGGCAGCATCATAGAATCCCTTCAGTGCAGAAGGAGGCCATTCAGCCCATCGAGTCTGCACCGACGCTTTGAAAGTGCACCATACCAAGGCCCAATCCCTGCTCTAGCCCTGTATCCCCACCCAACCTTTGGACCATAGGGGACAATTCAGCATGGCTAATCCACCTGCACATCTTTGGACTGGAGGGAGGAAACTCCCGGAGCACCCGGAGAAAACCCACACAGATACAGGGAGAAAGAGCAAACTCCACGCAGTCAACGGAGGTCAGAATCAAACCCAAGTCCCTGGCGCTGTGAGGCAGCAGTGCTAACCACTGTGCCATTTTTCCGCGCCTTGCAAACAGTACATGTCCAAATTGAATGCATCCTATAATAGTAGCAGTTGGCTTCCCAGCTACCATCGCCACGTACTGAAATTAAAAGGCAAAACATATTGCACAAAACTATGGCATCCAGGGTATCCATCATTGTGGGGAATACCAAGCACCCGTGAGCTTCAGAGGTGGACGACGTCAACCTTGTTGCCTTGTTAGTGCAGGACCAACAATAATTGCCATTAAATTATACAAACGATTGGCCTATCTATTTTTTTGCTTCCTTTTCTTTTTCCCTTCTTTCATCTTCTCTCTCTTACCTACTAAGAACCACTGTCCAGAAAGATACCCCAGCACTGATAAATGTATCATAGCTACATTTCTCGTAGCTAGTTTCTTGTCCGTTTTAAATTTTACTCAAAATATGGGGCTAGATTCACGGTTTAGGAGGCTAAGTGCCGACGCCAGACTGTAGTGTTTTACGATGGAAAAATAAGCACCGAACCTGCGACCGGTGAGGGGCTCGCAGACGCAGCGAGTAAAACTCCCGGCTCCCACAATATAAACGCCTGGAGAATGGCCGGGTCCGTGGTCGTGCATGCGCACGGTGACGACCTTCAGCGGCTGCGCCATAAAACATGCACCGGCCATGCGTGGACCCAACCTGCCACATACGGCCCCCAGGGCCACCTTCTGGCCACCTGTCACCAGTCCCCCCAGCCCCAGCGGACGCCCATCCGGCCAGCAGCACGGCTCCCGGCCAACTGTGGCAGCAGTGAACACAGTCCGCAGCTGCCATACCTGGTTCCCGACCACTGAGACCACAAGTGAGCCGCGCCATCGGGAACTCAGCCCCTCGGCGGCGGTGAAACGCGGAGGCCCCGGAGAATCGAGGGTCAGGTCTGCTAATGATATGTTAATGGCACTTAAAAGCCGCGTGGCAAGCAACGCATTTCTGCCATTTTTGGATTGCCCAAGAATCATGATTTGGCGTCAAAATGGCGCCTACCGCAATTTTGGCATCGTAGGCTATTCTCCACCCAACTGCGTTCCGCGATATCAGCATGGGCCGACATTGAATTCCGCCTATGGTTTGAGTGAGTGAAGAGTTTTGGCCATTTAATGCAGCACATTAGGATTTATAACAGTCCACTTCATACACCATCTCCTCCACAAGATTAATGTCGTAGCTACGGTAAGATCTTCTCATTCTGAAGTTGTTAGATTATTAGAAATAATTCTCAAAATATTTGAGACATTTCTGAGAGACTTCATAAGGTGCAACACAAATGTACATCTTTCTCCTTTCACTATTATTAAATTTACATGTTAATTTCACCCTAATAATACTTCATCCAGTATCCTGAAAATATCTGACCTTGCACCACTTGCCATGTTGAAAACAGTGCCAAGCACGAGTACATTTATTCATGAGTAAAATTGGATTCTGTGACCTTTAATTGAAGTTGTCATGTCCTGTTATTTTAACAGTGCCATGTCAATAGTGTTTGGATGTTGGCTATTGATTTAGTCTGGATCAAAAATAAACACCTGAAATCAAAGTTACCTTCTGGAGTGAAGTATTTTTTTTGAGGGGTGCATTTTCTCTATTATATTATTTTTATATTCCTTCAAATCATACTTGAGGAGTTACCAGTGTGGTACATGCAGCCTAAAATCACCATCAATATTAATGAAACTAAAAAGCATCCAAACTTCCAATTGTAACAATATAGCACCGTAGATTGCAATGATGCAGCACTGAAATCACATTACAATGTATATATTATTGTTCAGAACTGTCCACTAGGCTTTGGGGTGTTGCAATAGCAAAGTTCCCTCCACAGATCCAATTTTTCGATGGAAATAAATGCAGACATCGGGTCAAATGAAAATATCATAGTCTCAAAAACTAACAAGGTTGGGCAGCACGGTGGTGCAGTGGTTAGCACTGCTGCCTCAGTGCACCGAGGTCCCAGGTTCAATCTCGTCTCTGGGTTACTGTCCGTGTGGAGTTTGCATGTTCTCCCCGTGTTTACGAGGGTTTCGCCCCCACAACCCAAAAATGTGCAGGGTAGGTGGATTGGCCACGCTAAATTGCCCCTTAATTGGAAAAAAAAGAATTGGGTACTCTAAATGTAAAAAAACTAACAAGGTTCTTATTTGATGTATGACCCTCCAGTGATTTGCATGAAGTAATGATAATAGGCCATCCAAAATGATCATTTTATTCCACATGCATAATTGCACATCAGCATTGATGAACTGTGTAATGAAAGTACAACTAATAAAAATAATAATCTTTATTAGTGTCACAAGTGGGCTTACATTAACACTGGAATGTACTCACTGTGAAAATCCCCTAGTCACCACACTCCGGCACCTGTTCGACCCTTTTCCCATGAGTGAAACCCAAATCTGGCAGCAGATTGAAAATTACTTATAGGAAACAGTAAGGCTTGTAGAGCTATCCATCGGCCTTTACTGAGGACTGGGCCTTCCTGGCTCAGCCACTCAAAGAGATAGATTTGACATGCAGTCATTTCAGTTACATAGTAAAACATCCTAACCAAACTGTACACAGCGAGTTCCCACAAAGAGTAATGAAATAAAGGACTAGTTCATCTATTTTTGGGGAGCATTAGTTAAGGGATGATAATTGGCTAAGGCATTGGAGATCTCTCTGCATCCAACAGACATACCTTAGTTTAACATCCCATCCTAAAGGTGAATATTGCTTTGATAAATGCAGTGCTAATCTTCCCATCTCGGCTAAACAATTGGCGCGATTTAACGGCCTCGTCACGCCCGACTTGGGGCGCTTTTAGGGTGGAACTGCCAAGGTACCAAGTGGAAATTTTGTGGTGGCGGCGATCGGGCCGAGGGTGCGCTGCGGAGGTGTTGGGGTGGGTGCGGGGCGGGCCGGGACAACACTCATAGTCAGTTGGAGCTGTTGAGGGGTCAGGGGTTACATTCGGGGATCCAGAGATTGGGACGCCATTTTTAAATAGCGTCCTGATCTCTCATTACACTGAGAAGTTTCGGCGAACGGAGCCTCTCGGTGCAGAAAATGGGGCTATGCACGGCCTTGACTATGCAATCCCCGCTGAGGCCCCCTATCTAACTGGGGGCACGTTAAATAGCAGGTTGTTTATCAGCGCTGCGAGCACCAAGAAACACGAGGCTAAACGCGTTGGCTCTGGGACTTTGTTCCCGTTTTGCTAAATTGCACCCAAAGTGTGATTTCGGGCGGAAAAGCCAGTGAGAATCCTGCCAGCTGTTCCAGCGTGATTCACATTGCAATCCACCCTGAAATCATTTTTTGGAGCTTTGGGGGAATTATCACACCCCCACCGAGAGACATCGCGTCCCCCCCCTCACAGACATGGGTAACACCCCCAACCTTGACACTGGAGGAGAAACTTTCCCTCCCAATCACTAAATGTCCATGTCACTCCCCCCCCCCCCCCCAATACTATGTAGGCATGAGGGTGACCCGGTGGCCCACCTGCTCCGTCTATCCTCTCCAGCGTCGGCTCCAACCCAAGTGAGCAATACGCTACTATGGGGTCACCGAGGTACCCTTTAAGGTTCCCACTTTCAGCAACCCTCCCTCATGTACCCCCTTCAGGCTCCCCTCAGTTACCCCACCTCTCTTTCATGGCTCCCCTCAAACCACTCCCTCCTTTCATAGCCCCCTCAATTGTACCCTCTTTTCATGGCCATGACCCCTCTCAGGCCCCGTGCCTTGTCACCCTCGCATTGCCAATGTGTCCTGAACTGACCACCAGGGGGCTCCAATGGCCTCTGCTCCCACCTTCCCCTGCCCCCATACCGGGTTTCCATTTTTGGAAACCAGTACTAATTCCTGCCGGCCGCACACTGTGCCACTGGGGGACAGTGAACCCTGGAAACCAAGAGACTCCAGCTTCGAATGGGCTGAATATATTTAATTTAGTATAAAAATGTATTTAAATTAATGAGTCTGGCTCACGCCCAGTGACTTTGCAGACTGTTGAATCCGCTACAGGCAGAACGCATAGACGGAAGTAGAAATTACAGAATAAGGTTTACTTCAACACAATTACAATACTCCTCCACTCCCCAAATGGTCTCCTTCCTCAACTTGCAGCTGGGCCAGTGTCTTTATACAACTGGGGCTCTCCTTGTGATGACCCATCAATTGGACGCGAGACGAGTTGCTGTACAAAAGTTAGGCTTTAATAAGCTAGATGTTAGCCCTGCGGTTGACTACAGTAAATGGACGACCGCCGGGAGTTCTGGATATTTATACCTCGCCCTGAAGGCGGGGTTAACTCAGCCTCTCGACCAATCGGGGAGCCGTCACATCACTGATCTCAACCAATCGGTCGAGAGGCACATGACCGACCAGGGCGAATGGTAAGCCGGTGTTCTGCACCAATGGCAGGCAGCTATGTAAATCATACCACCACACCTTGTAAAGGGGAAATCTCACCTCCTTGAAGGGGAAAGCCTGCCTGTCTTAAAAGAGACGTTCATAATCCAGGGAGGTCAGGGAAATCATATATCCTGATCCTGGATCTCCATTGGGGTTGTAACACTGATCAGTTTTGAATTCCATTACATTAGAGGGACATATAAAATATATGACTTGATAAAAATCTGAACATTTGGACAGGCTCTTAAAATATCTGAATATTATTATCCATTTGTAAATACGGAGGACAGAATGTTATGCCCACCCCTCTCCTCCAAGGCTGCAATTTCACACTTGGGTCTGAAGGGCCGGGCTTCGGTTGGAAACCCCCCCTTTCACCTATTGGTTGTGGGGAGGGTGGCAAACAGAGAAAAAAACTCTTCTCCATCTCAGGCACAAGGAGGGGGTCAGGGAGTGCCTTAATCTGAAGGCCCCTTCAGAATTAGGGTGCCCTCCCTTCCAAGACCATGAAGCTTCAGGCACCCGTCCCCACATTGGCCTATGCTCCGTGTCAGGATCACTCCCCTCCCAATCAACCAGGGCGTCCCCTACCTTTCCAGCTGAGGTACACTGAGGACTTACCTTTCCAATGGTTCTGGGGCTAAGTTCCAGGCTGAGCACTGTAGTACTGCTTCTGGCCACTATAGCACTGCGCCTGGTTGAGTTGGAAAGCTGTCAGCCAGTCTGCTTTGCCGACAGCTATCGTGGGTGGGGCATCCTTCTAAAAGCGGATGGAAGTCCCACCCACTGCCAATTAACACTCAAGTGAGCATTAAACGACACTAGGCTTTCAAGAGTCAACGGTGGCACATAACACGACAACTTAAAATAAACTTTATTATTGTCATAAGTAGGCTTACATTAACACTGCAATGAAGTTACTGTGAAAATACCTTGGTCGCCACACTGTGGCGCCTGTTCGGGTACACCGAGGGAGAGTTCAGAAAGTCCAATTCACCTAACACCACGCAAACATGGGGAGAATGTGCAGACTCCGCACAGACCGTAACCCCAAGCAGGAATCGAACCTGGGACCCTGGCGCTGTGAGGCAACAGTGCTAACCATAGTGCTCCCATGCTTTCGGCAGGGTCGATCGCTCGCCATCCTTAAAATCCTACCCAGAATCAAGCCCTGAATAATATATTGCATTGTAATTTCAAATATGTGCTGCCCACATACTTTTTCTTAAATAATTTTGTAAACTTAGTACAAAATAGGAACTGCAAGAGTATTGTGGTCATGATTTTTGAACATTACTTTATTACCTTTTGTGAAGACAACTACAGTCTACAGGGAGACTTCTACAGGGAGACTTCAATCTGAGCTAAGAAAATTGTCAAATGGCTTATCATTATACTTGTTTATATTTGTTTAAAATAAACTATTCTGGTTTTCTGTCACTGCAGTTTATTTTTGATTTGTAAATCGGGAAGAAGCTGATGAAAAATATGCATGCCTTAACTTTATTACTGACTGGTTCAGTGAGCATCTTGAAAGCTGCCTTTTGTTTTTGAAGGGCACAGCAATTTGAGGATGCTCACTCATGCCAGCTTATAACTCGCACCACTTATCATCTATAGTACTGATTGTGGTGTACACCACTACAAATGCAGGACAGAAATTGCACGTACAGTTAAATCCTGTTAAGTTTGTCAATAAGGCAAGCAACTGACAGACAAGATTGTTATTTCTTTAGATATCCAGTACTAACAGATCAGCAACTGGAATTCTAAAATACTATGAAATCAGAGACTGGGACTCCTTTCATTATTGCCAAGCTCCCACTCTTCAGCATAGATTTGTGAAGTTAATTGGAATTTGTCTTGGCAAAGTGATAGCGTTGTTGGGTGGAGCTAAGGCAGCAGGCATCTTGAGAAAAGCAGTTCAGTTCTGATCTGAATGAAGCTGTGTCCAGAAGTCAAACCGTTTGTTCTTACTGCAGTTCAGTTAAAGGGGATTAACAGTGTCTAAAGCAGTGCAGACTTGTCTGAGAACAAGGGAGAGCTGAAACAAGCTGAGAAGTATCTTCTGAAGACATACAGCCGGGAATTTCTGCATGAGTCTGATAGGAGTCAGATCTTTTCTTTAAATCAGTGACAACAAATCTCTTCCTTAAAGAAGATAGAGTCACAGTCATACAGCACAGAAAGGCCCTTCGGCTCATCGAGTCAGCACCGGTCAAAAACAACCACCTAACTACTCTAATCCCATTTCCCATCACTTGACCCAATAGCCTTGTATGCCTTGGCATCGCAAGTGCACATCTAAATACTTCTTACATGATACAAGGGTCTCTGCCTCTATCACCCTTTCAGGCAATGCGTTTCAGACTCCCACCACTTTCTGGGTAAAAAGATTTTCCACATATCCCCTTTAAACCTCCTGCCCCTTGGGCAGCACGGTAGCATAGTGGTTAGCATAAATGCTTCACAGCTCCAGGGTCCCAGGTTCGAGTCCCGGCTGGGTCACTGTCTGTGTGGAGTCTGCACGTCCTCCCCGTGTGTGCGTGGGTTTCCTCCGGGTGCTCCGGTTTCCTCCCACAGTCCAAAGATGTGCGGGTTAGGTGGATTAGCCATGCTAAATTGCCCATAGTGTCCTAAAAAGTAAGGTTGGGGAGGGTTGTTGGGTTACGGGTATAGGGTGGATACGTGGCTTTGAGTGGGGTGATCATTGCTCGGCACAACATCGAGGGCCGAAGGGCCTGTTCTCTGCTGTACTGTTCTATGTTCTATGTTACCTTAAATCTATGCCCCCTGGTCATTGATCTCTCCACCATCCCTTACCTTCATTTTCAGCCTCCCATGTGGGACCTTCTCAAAAGCCTTGCTGAAGTCCAAGCAAACTGCATCAAATGCATTTCCCTCACCTACAAACCTGGTCACCTCGTCAAAAAATTAAATCAAGTTGATCAGACATGACCTACTCTTCGCACAATCATGCTGACTGTTGCTGATTAATCCCTGCCTCTCCAAATGCAGTTTAATTGTGTTCCTCAGAATTGCTTCCAATTGTTTCCCCACCACTGAGATTAGACTTACTCGCCTGGAGTTTCCTGGTTTATCCCTTCCTCACTTCTTGAATAATGGTACCGCATCGTCTATCCTCCAGTCCTCTAGCACCTCTCCTGTGGCCAGAGAAACTTATTGCTAGCACCCCTGCTATTTCCTCCCTCGTCTCTCTCAACAGCCTGTGATACATTTCACCTGGCCCTTTAAGCCTGCCAGACCATTCAGAACTTCCTATGTTAATCCCTTTAATTTTATTGGTCCCTCTCCCTGATTTTTATAGCCACAATGTCCCTCTCATGAGTGAACACTGATACAAAGTATTCAAAAGGGCGGCACAGTAGCACAGTGGTTAGCACTGTTGCTTCACAGCGCCAGAGTCCCGGGTTTGATTCCCGGTTTGGGTCACTGTCTGTGCGGAGTCTGAACGTTCTCCCGTGTCTGCGTGGGTTTCCTCCAGGTTCTCCGGTTTCCTCCCACAAGTCCCAAATGACGTGCATGTTTGGTGAATTGCACATTCAGAATTCTCCCTCAGTGTACCCGAACAGGCACTGTAGTGTCGCCACTAGGGGATCTGCACAGTTACTTCATTGCAGGGTTAATGTAAGCCTACTTTTGACACTAATAAATATTATTATTCATTTAGAACGCTACCTACATCCTCCAGCTCCACAGTCTGGATTCTCTACCTCGCCACATTTCTGTTTCACCCCCCAGCAGGATGCTCCGTTACGCCGGCTGGTCAATGGGGTTTCCCATTGTGGGGCTGCCCCATGCCTTCGGGAAAACCCTGGGCTGTCGGCAAAACGGAGCATCCCGCCGGCGGAGAATCCAGCCCCACTTCTCTGTGAAGCAAATATTCCTAAGTGCCATTGGTACTTGATTGAGAGCTGAATGGGGTTTTTTCTTGTTGTTTAAGTGGGAATAAAGATAGCAAATAAGGATACTGTATTTACTGTATTGTTTAAGGGTCTTTGTAAGCTATTTTAATGATAAAGTTTATTTTAATATACTATATCCCTATTTCTTTGTGCAATCATTCCTGGAACGAAGTTTCCTTTCTTCAGAGTTTTACAAAATTTAAATAAAATATTGGGGTTTCTATCCAGTATCCTAGCCACTGTTGGGGTCTGGTCCAGGATCGTAATACTGAACCAAAAGTATACCACTAGAGAGAGCAGACACACGCCTCATAAACAAAGCTATGAATCTCCTTTCCCACCAGAGGGAGCTCCACAGCAAACACTTTCATTCTTTTGATTAATTCAGTTTCCTCTGTAACATGAGGTCTTGCAAACTCTTAATGCCCCAAGCTCACACTGTTCTGTTCCTTCATCACCCCTATTCTCAATGTCCTGGAATGATTACCAGTCTCCATTTTAACATTTTCAGCTTTGTTTTCAAATCCCTCCATGGCCTGGCTCCGACCTAACTCTGTAACCTCCTCCAATGCCATAACCAAATAAGATCCTTGCACTCATCCAATGCTGGTCTCTTGCACATCCCTAATTCTCAATACTCTCATTTTTCATGGCCTGATTTCAGCTACTGAGGCCTAAAGTTCTGGAATTCCTTCCCTAAGCCTATCCGCTTCTCTCTCGCTCTCTATCCCTTTAAGTCTTTCTCTTTGAACAAGCTTTTGATCATTTTTTTTGATAACTCCTTATGTGACTTGATGATATTTCCGTGAAGCACCTTGGGACATCTTATTAATTCAAAGACATGATATAAATGCAATTTGTTGCTGTTTCCAAACAAAAACAAATTGGAAAATATAGGGTGCAATCGAATGGCCATGCTGCACCCGAGAAACAATGCGCCGTGGCCAATAGAAGCTGGAAGACCACGCTCCCAGGATCCAACCAGCTTGCATTGCCCTGCGGGACCTAACGCAATCTCGCGAGAAGTTGTGATGTAAATCAAGTCTACTGAGGTGGAATCACTTTTTGGCAAATCTGCACGTTGCAGCGAGACAGCTAGTCTCACTGTAATATGCAGTTTCCCAAGGCACCCGAGGCATTGAGATTTATCCCCTTTGCCTTGTAGACCTTGGGTGAGTGCTGTTCAGGCTTTCCCGGGGGATCGGATTCCCAGGTGCATGCCTGTTGAGCAAGGTGATACACTGGCACTGCTGATGCCACCTGGGAACCCTGGCAGTGCCACCTGCCTGCTTGGCACTGTTAAGGTGCCCATGTGGCACTGCCAGCTTGCTGGAACTCTATCAGGTACCAGATTGGTGGTGCCAAGCTGGCACTTTTAGCGTGGTGGCCCAGGGACCCCTCATAGTAGCTTGGGGGGAGGAGTGAAGAGTGGCATCAGAGGCTCCAGAGATTGGGATGCCAATTAAAAATTGCATCCCGATCTCTTGTTACACTGAGGTTTTCCAGTGGGTGGAGCTCCTCAATGCAGAAAACTGGGTTATGGACGGCTTCGGCTGTGCATTCCCCACTAAGGTCCCCTATTTAACCCGAGTGCCACTCGATAGTATTGTGTTTCTCGGCACTGCATGTGCCAGGAAACACATGGTCAAATGCGCTCGCTGTGGCACTTCATTGCCATTTAGTTAAATTGCGCCTATAGATATTGAATCAACATTAGTAAATTACTAATATTGGTAGTGAAAATATGTCAGATAGTGACATTTCTAAAGCCAACAAAACCTAATTCCCTGAAGTAATACTGGGGGATTTTCACTTCTCCAACATTAACTGGGGTAGTCATAGAATAAAAGATTTAGAGGGAGTGAAAGTCTTAAAATGTGTCTAGTAGAACGTTTTAAGCTAATACATAGAAGGTCCTACAAGAGAAAAGTGAAAAAATGAAAATCGCTTATTGTCACAAGCAGGCTTCAAGTGAAGTTACTGTGAAAAGCCCCTAGTCGCCACATTCCGGCGCCTGTTCGGGGAGGCTGGGTCTGGACTTATTTTTAGATAACTAAAGTGGGAAAGTGATTGAAGTATCAATGGGGAAGCATTTTTCAGACAGTGATCATAACTTCGTTAGATTCAAGATTGTTATGGGAAAGGACATGAATGGGCCTGAAATCAAAGATCTAAATTGGGTACGGCCAATTTATTAAGATCAGATATGATTTGGTCAGAGTGGACATGGGAACAGACACTTTTAGGTGAATCTGTGACAGAACAGTGGAATGCATTCAAGAAGGAAATAGGGAGAGTTCAGGGCCATGAACAGGTTCCAGTAAAGGAAAAGGGTGGGACCAACAAATCCAGTGAACCCAGGATATCGAGGGATATAAAGCATTGGATAAAGAGAAAAAGGGAGGCTTATGGCAGATAACGAGGACTCAAAAAAAAGAAGCCCTCGCCGAGTATAGAATGTGCAAGAAGGACGTGAAAAGGGACATTAGGAGAGCAAAAAGGGGACATGATAGGATACAGGCAGGTAAAATAAAGAAAAATCCTAAATTGTTTTACAAGTACCTTCAGGGTAAAAGGATAACTAGGGAAAGATTCCGGCCTATTAAGCACCACAGTGATGATCTGTGTGTGGAGCCGGAGGATGTAGATCGGATTCTAAATGAATACTTAGTGTCAGTGTTCACTAGTGAGAGGGACAGTGTGGGTATAGAAATCAGGGAGAAGGATTGTGATAAAATTAAAGAGATTAACATAGACAGAGAGGAGGTTCTGAATGGTCTGGCAGGCTTAGAAGTAGACGAATCTCCAGCGCCTGATGTAATGTATCCCAGGCTGTTGAGTGAGGCAAGGGGGGGGAAGTAGCAGGGGCGCTGGCAATAATTTTCAATTCCTCTCTGGCCACTGGGGAGGTGCCGGAGGACTGGAGGATAGTCAGTGTGGTATCATTATTCAAGAAGGGATGAAGGAATAAAGAAGGAAATTACAGGCCAGTCAGTCTAACCTCAGTGGTGGAGAAACTATTGAAAGCAATTCTGAGACAATCCGCATGGTTTTGTTAAGGGGAGGGCATGTCGAGCCAACTTGATTGAGTTTTTCAAAGAGGTGATCAGGTGTGTGGATGAGGGCAATGCCTTTCATGCAGTCTATTTGGACTTCAGCAAGGTTTTTGATAAGATCACGCATGAGAGACTGATAATGAAGGGAAAAGCCCATGGGATCCAAGGAAATTTGGCAAACCGGATCCAGAATTGGCTGAGTGGCAGGAAGCTGAAGGTGATGGTTCAGGGGTGTTTTTCTGACTAGAAGCCTGTGTCCAATGGGGTCCCACAATGATCAGTGTTGGGGCGCTTGCTGTTTGTGGTTTATATAAATTATTTAGTTTTAAATGTAGGAGGGTTGATCAGTAAGTTCGCGATGATACGAAAATTGATGGGGTGGTAAATATCAAGCCTTAGATTTCAGGAGGATGTAGTGGCAAATGGACTTCAATCCAAACAAGAGTGAGTGAATACATTTGGGCAGAACAAACAAGGGAAGATAATATATGATAAACAGCAGGACCCTAGCAAGGATCAGAGTTACCTGTGTGTGTGTGTACACCAGCCCCTTAAGGTAGCAGGGCTGGTGGCTAAAGTGGTTAAGAAGGTATATGGTATACTTGCCTTTATTAGTCAAGACATAAATTTGAAAAGCAGGAGGTTATGCTCCTGATTTCTATACCCAACTGTACAAAATATTGATTAGGCCACAGCTAGCGTATTGTGTGCAATTCTGGAATCCACATTATAGGAGGGATGTAACAGCACTGGAAAGGGTGCAAAGGAGATTTACCAGGATGTTGCCTCGGCTGGACAGTTTTAGTTATGAAGAGAGATTGTACAAGCTGGGGTTGTATTCCTTGGAGCGGAGGAGACTGAGGGGGACATGACTGAGGTGCATAAATTTATGAGGGATATCGATAAGAGTAGACAGGAAGAATCTTTCCCCTTGGTGGAGGGATCAACGACCAGGGGGCATAGATTTAAGGTAAGCGGCAGGAGGTTTAGAGGGGATGTGAGAAATAGCCTTTTCACCCTGAGGGTGTTGGGAGTCTGGAACTCACTGCCCGAAAGAGTGGTTGAGGCTGAGACTCTCTTAACATTTAAGGGGTATTTAGATGTGCACTTGGGATGCCGAGGCATACGAGGCTATGAAGGGCAGGAACACAACAAAAGCCATACCCACAGCATCATGTGTATCACTGAATATGAAGTTATCTGGACATGCAGGATGCTGCCTGGTTTGCAGAATAGGTTTTATGAGGAAAGGTTGAGGGAGCTAGGGCTTTTCTCTTTGGAGCAGAGGTGGATGAGAGGCGACTTAATAGAGGTTTATAAGATGATGAGGCGGATATATAGAGTGGACGTTCAGAGACTCTTTCCTCGAGTGGATGTAGCTGTTACAAGGGGGCATAACTATAAGATTCAGGGTGGGAGATCGAGGAGGGATATTCGAGGTAGGTTCTTTACTCAGAGAGTGGTTAGGGTGTGGAATGGACTGCCTACTGTGATAGTGGAGTCGGACACTTGAGGAACTTTCAAGCGGTTATTGGGTAGGCACATGGAGCACACCAATGACAGGGAGTGGGATAGCTTGATCTTGGTTTCAGACAATGCTCGGCACAACATCGAGGGCCGAAGGGCCTGTTCTGTGCTGTTCTGTTCTATGAATATGTCAGACAATCAGTGCCACAGGAGACTGTGCTTATCTCGTCAGATAGTCTGAGATCTGTGCCCTTCTAGTGGGTACAACTGGCATCCACTTCATGCCTCTTTGTGTTGTCAATGCCACTCGACTAATCCATGATTCAGAGCATAGTATTCATTTTGTGCTTGTCTGTATGCGTTTTCCTGCATCAATTCAGAGTGTTATTGTACATAGCTCTTCATGAGGTTAAACATCCTCTCGATGGAGGCGCTCATGCACTCAAAGCCGTGTGCCATGCTGGTGCATATGAGCTAAATGGACTCTTTCCGTCTCAACCAATAACCCCAAACTGCCTCAGGAAAACGCGGGTAAGTAGCAACATGAATCTGAGCATAGAGCGCAAGAGATAAAAGCAGTAGAGCATACTGCTGTTGAGTCTGCTCTGCCATTCAATATGATCAGAGAATCATAGAATTTACAGTGCAGAAGGAGGCCATTCAGCCCATCGAGTCTGCACCGGCTCTTGGAAAGAGCACCCTACCTAAGCCCACACCTCCACCCTATCCCCGTAACCCAACAACCCCATCTAACCTAAGGGTAATTTAGCATGGCCAATCAACCTAACCTGCACATCTTTGGACTGTGGGAGGAAATCGGAGCACCCGGAGGAAACCCACGCAGACACAGAGAGAATGTGCAGACTCCGCACAGACAGTGACCCAAGCGGGAATCGAACCTGGGAGCCTGGTGCTATGAAACCATAGTGCTAACCACTATGCTACCATGCTGCCCCATCATGGTTCCAGTCTACTCTCCAATCACTGTCCATATTCAGAGGAAAGCAACAGGCTATTTGGCCCAACAGGTTTATGCTGGATCCACATGAATTCTATTCATCCTATCCTGTAAGCATATCCTTCTATTCCTTTCTCCCTCAAATATAGATTGTGTAGGATAGATTTCGATCAGGTCTAGAAATCAAGACTGGATATCCATGAGGCGCTGTGGGCCATCAGCAGCTGCAGAATTGTACTCAACCACAGTATTTCCGCCGGCCTCAGGCTGTGCCGACAGGGCCGGGGTATCCCCGGAACTGGGCGACTCTGGCTTCAAACCGGCTGAGCATATTTAACATAGAACATAGAACAGTACAGCACAGAACAGGCCCTTCGGCCCTCGATGTTGTGCCGAGCAATGATCACCCTACTCAAACCCACGTATCCACCCTATACCCGTAACCCAACAACCTCCCCTTATTTAAATGTGTTTAAAGACTCATGTGGCTAGGCCAGTATTTATTGCCCGTCTCTAAATGCCCTTGAACTGAATGACTTACTAGGCCATTTCAAGAGTCATGTCAGAGAAACATGTCAGCCAGACCTGGTAAGGATGGCAGATTTCCTTCCTTAAAGGACATTAGTGAACCAGATGAGTTTTTAGAATGGTTTCACGGTCAACATTAGACTTTTAATTCCAGACTTTTATTGAATATAACGTGCCACTTGTCAGCCCAAGCCTGATATTGTCCAGGTCTTGCTGCATTTGGACATGGACTACTTCATCATCTGAGGAGTCGCAAATGGTGCTGAACATTGTGCAGTCATCCACAAACATCCTACTTCTGACCTTATGACGGAAGGGAGGTCACTGATGAAGCAGCTGAAGATAGTTGGGCCCAGGACACTACTCTGAGGAACTTCTGCAGTTATGTCCTGGAGCTGAGATGATTGACCTGCAACCACCAAAACCATCTTCCTTTGTACCAGATATGACTCCAACCAGCGGAAATCTTTCCCTCTAATTCCCATTGACTTAAGTTTAGCTAGGGCTCCTTGATGCCATACTCAGTCAAATGCTGCCTTAATGTCAAGGACAGTAATGCTCACCTCACCTCTCGCATTCAGCTCTTTTGTCCATGTTTGAACTAAGGCTGTAATGAGGACAGGAGCTGAGTGAACCTAGTGGAACCTAAACTGAATGTCCGTGAGCAGGTTATTGCTGAATAAGTGCCGCTTGATAGATTCCTTCCATCACTTTGCTAATGATGAAGAATAGACTGATAGGGCAGTAATTGACTGGCTTGGATTTTTTCTGTTTCTTGTGTATAGGACATACCTGGGCAATTTTCCACATTGCCAGGTAGATGCCAGTGTTGTATCTGTACTGGAACAGCTTGGCTAGGGATGGTGTCAGTTCTGGAGCACAAGCATTCAGTGCTATTGCTGGGGTATTGTCAGTGCCCAAAGCCTTTGCAGTATCCAGTACCTTTGGCCGTTTCTTGATATCAGGTAGAGTGAATCATCTTGGCTGAAGACTGATATCTGTGATGCTGGGGACCTCTGGAGGAGACCGAGATAGATCATTACCTCGGCACTCATTGCTGCAAATGCCTCAGCCTTATCTTTTGCACATATGTGCTGGGCTGCATCATCATTGAGGATGGGGATATTTGTAGAGCCTCCTCCTCCACTGAGTTGTTTAATTGTCCACCACCATTCACAGCTGGATGTGGCAGGACTACATAGTCATGAATGTCAAAGCTTCTAAGCTATAAGGTGAGCTTCAGAGAATCTTTGAAACATTTTCTTTGCCCTTTCCTGGAACATGGGCCATTTGACAGTTGAGAAATTAGGACCTGATGGAGGAGACACTTTTCAGCCATCTAGGCACAGTGTTCAGTACATCTCAGCTGATTTTACAGAAGCTGTGCCTGAATGCTTGTGGAGCTGGCTTCAAGGATACTAATGTTTGTTCGCTGGTCTTCCTATTGAATCCAGAAGGCATGGTGGATTTATCCCTCTTTTTGAAAATAAGTACAATTATTGCATTCCTGAAGTTGAGGAGAGCTCTTTTTCCTCCCAAATCCATAGGATGAGTTTGTGGAATCTTCTTGATGTGAGAAAATGCCCTCCAGCTTTGAGGACTTCAACTGGAATACCATTGGAGCCACAAGCTTTATTGTTTTTCATCAATTTGATTGCTAGTTGCGGTTCTCCCATCAATTGTGATTCATCCATAGATTCTACCACAGGATACTAGGGAAGAGCCTGGAGAACTGCCACTGTGGATTCACAGTTGATGAGTTGTTCAAAATGCTCTTTCCAGCATCGACAGATGGCATTGTTATCCATAAGAAGAGAGATGCCATCCTGGAGCAAAGGGAAGTTTGCTGTTTTGTAAACATGGCCTCATTATACCAAACACCCTCTTCCAACAGCAGGGCAAATGAAAAACTACATGGATGAATTCTAGGTCAAAACATTGGCACTTCCTGCACTATGTCATTGTTTGTGTAAAGGATCTAAATGATGTCTGTATCACTCAAACAATGCAGGGCTGTTGTCTACTGGATATGTCATTAACTTATTCGACTGCTGATGCACATTCACCTCGCACCAAGACATTGCAATGCTCAAAATCCAAGAGGAAGACCAATATCTCAGTCTTAAAAGCTCCCAATCAAAGCGAGGGATTTCAAGCACAGCTCATGACCAAAGTGCAAAATCGTCAGACATCCACCTCAATTCCAGAACAATGGGATCAAATAAAATCAGCTGTAGCAGAATCTTGCATCCTGAATTTGAGCATTGACATCACCAGGGCTGGTTCAGTGAAAACAATACAACCAGCCTTCATTGCCTCGCAGAAAAACCCAAGGTAGCAAGTCAAAAAGGCAGCACTCCATCAGCTAAAGACAAATCTGGCACGCGGTGGGAAGCAAAATCTCAAGAGACAGAACATAGAACAACATAGAATATAGAACATATACAGTGTAGAAGGAGGCCTTTCGGCCCATCGAGTCTGCACCGACCCACTTAAGCCCTCACTTCCACCCTATCCCCGTAACCCAATAACCCTCCTAACCTTTTTGATCACTAAGAGAAATTTATCATTGCCAATCCACCTAACCTTCACGTCTTTGGACTGTGGGAGGAAACCGGAGCACCCAGAGGAAACCCACACAGACACGGGGAGAATGTGCAGACTCCGCACAGACAGTGACCCAGTAGGGAATCGAACCTGGGACCCTGGCACTGTGAAGCCACAGTGCTATCCAATTGTGCTACCGTGCTGCCTAGCACAGTAGCACAAGTGGATAAGATCCAATAATATGTTGACCACCATGATATGCAAAGTTTATTTGAAACCACCAAGGCCATCTATAGACCAAAGTCAAATGGACCGATAACACTCATATTCATTGGAACAGAAAATGAGCATTGTTTCCTAAACAATCTGTGAAAAGGTGTCTTAGGAGTTAGAATGCTACATGTATTTTTAAAAGAACAGTATCATTTTGAAAAGACATAAATTACATCAGGCAATAGCATACATTTGAACTATGACAGCACTTGCAAAATGATCAGCATCTCCATTCTTTTTTCTTCCAAAACTATTTCAATCAGGCACTAATTGATCACTGCCTTATAATTAAAACTAAACAGATCAACAAAAAAATTGTAGCTGATTCAACTTTGCATTTTGACTTTCATTGGACTTGCACACGGCACACTTCCTCTAGCCTACTTTTAGCTCTAATGTAGCCATAATCTATCTCTCCAAGCGTACTAGACTTAGTTTTCCATAGTTCACTTAGTTTAAAATATTCTGGAGGCCTTTTTCTAGGCTGTTGCGATGAAATATGTCTATTTAGATTTCACGAACAAATAGAAGTACAACAGTGTATAGATATTCACCTCGTAAGTGAATTAAGGCAATAGGCAGGAATTAATTCTCTCCCCTGGTGAAGGAGGGTCGGTCCATGTAATGGGATGGTAAAGTTCGGGTGGAGAGTCCATCACCTCTCTCACATCCCTTAATTATGACCAGGGCAGAAATGGTTGAAAAGGGCTTTCCCACCTGGAGACCAATTGAGGCCATAAGTGACCACTTAAGTGCCTCACCCCACTGCCACTGGTATTCAACCGGCAGTGGCCGCGGTCACGCTAAACCCTGACAGGGATGCTTGTAGTCTGCCGTGGGGAGGATGGCTCCTCCTGCTCAAGCACCCTGTGTCCAATGGAGGGGTCTGTCGGTGCCAAGGGCTTCCCCCACAGTAAGACATCACCCTGTCCTTTATACAGACCCACCTCTCATCCCTCCCCACCATGGCTTCCCTGACTGGCCCCAGCAATCTCACCCCACTAACCTGTGTTGTGGGGCTCCAGCAAAGATTCTGCTGCAAGGGCCTACTGCAATACCGGCTGTTGCCATTATTCCAGGGGGGCTGATCTCAGAGGTGGGACATTTGTCCTGCAGAGCCGGGAGGTGCCTGATCCTATCAGGGTTCCTGTAAATGGCCATGAGAGAGTTGCCACTGGCTCTCCAGCCAGTGGATGAGCCCATCCCTGCGACCATTAAATTCTGCCTAATACAACAGCGCAATAATGTAGGTCAGCTATTGGTAAACAATAAAGGTCGAGTAAAAGAAATATTAAATGTGATATATTCATAATTAAGTAAAATGGACTCACCTAATTTATAAATCACGACATAAATTAGAGTCCAAATTGTTCCAGGCACTCGAAATATTTCTTTAAATATTTTACGGGGATTTAGCACTGGCAATGTGGCTTCTGATTCAGATGTTCTTGGAAGTTCAGGAGTGAAACAAGCACAAATTATAGCTACCACATAGATAACAGAGATCACTATAAAAAGCATATCCCAGCTAATGTGGTCCATCACTGTCAAAAACCCTGCTCCTGCAACGAGAGAGCCAGTCTTATAGCCCACAACTTGGATGGTGTTGCCATAGCCAACTTCCTCATTACTGAGCAATCGCACCGCCATGCTATCAACAGCAATATCTTGAACTGAAGCAAAGAAGTTCATCATCACCAAGACGAAGGACATAGCTGAGAAATCAGTCTTTGGATGTAGTCTCGACATTACTAAACAGCATAGAAACAGTCCAAACATGCTAGACAGCAGCCATTTCTGCTTTGTCCCATACTGATCCACAAATGGAGCCCATAGTATCTTAAGTAGCCATGGGAAATACAACAGTTTAGTCAAACTAATTTTGGTGAATGAAAGTCCAATAGTTCTGAGGTAAATTGGTAATAAATTGGATTGCAATCCATAGGGAATTCCCTGTACAAAGTACAGCAAGCCAAATAATTTCAGTTTGAAGGATGCCATTTCAAATGTGTGTTCTCAAAGGTGAAACAAGCCCTTCCATGTGATGAATCCAAAACCTGCAACAAAGAAAAGTTTTCTAATTATGACACCAATATTATTAATTTCACTCTAAAGTTGCAGTGTTAATTAGATGTTAATTTTAGTATTGTAGGATTAATGTTAAAATATTTTTTTAAATCCTATTAATCGAGTAGATTTATTGCAGTAATATTGGTACTAATTTTGTTTCGTTATGTGCGAGTTTAAAAACTAGCCAACACATAAACAGCTAATATCTCAAATAAGAAATAGAAAATCCTGGAAAGACTCAGTAGGTCTGGCAGCATCTGTGGAGAGAGAAACAGAGTTAACGTTTCAAGTCTGTATGAAGAATCGCTGAAAATTAAGAGTCATATGAACTCAAAACATTAACTGTTTCTCTCTCCACAGATGCTTCCCAGTATTTTCTATTTTTTATTTCAGATTTCCAGCATCTGCAGTATTTTGCTTTTAGTATCTTTTTAAACCTGCTGTGGTCAAAGAGTTAACTAAGTAACCTTTGCAGTCAATATCATTGTTCATATAGATTACACTTTCACCAGCGAAAATAAAATTCCAGGACATAATCTGTTTGCAATGCAGGCTAGGTTAACCAATATCACTAAAGCAGGTAACTGGACTCAGTTGCTGTTTGTGGGAACATATTGTGTGTAAATCAGCTGTAATTATTGAGGCAAACACAGCAGTATGTATACTTCAAACACATCAGTAAGTCTACTTCGAAAGCGAATTATTGGCTGTGAAGCACTTTGAGATGATGTGAGGATCATCAGCAGTCCCTCAGTTTGAGGATGGCGTCTACTCAAGGTTTCTGCCATGGGTTTTCATGTGATTGAACAGGCCAATTCTTGATCCACAGATCTTTGGGAATATGGCAGTACTCTTGAGCGTTTAACAGCACTAAATTAATGCAAGTTCTTCTCGTCATTCTTTCCCAAATGTTCACTGAAAAACAGAAGGTTTGATGTTAAATTTAATAACAGGGAAAGCTGTCAAGTTTGGATTTGAGATATCTGATAAAAAATGTGAAACAGTCTGAAGAGAAATCATATTTAATTTTCCTTCCAATAATTATATCCACAACCTAAAATATTTTTTTACAGTTTACCACCTCCCATGTGCTTATTGAGAAACATGCGTACAGTTAAATAAATGGATTCCAAACAAAGGATAGATTAGAATGGTTCAGGGTGAGTTGACGAGATATGTTAGGATAAAGCTTATAAGATGTGTAGAGTTATGGAGGGATTTAGAGTGTTCTATAAATTAAAATCAAGATGCCAAGAATGTTGCCCCATTAGTGGTCAAGTGAAGGGGAGGTTGCACAAAAGACTAGGGGCGGGATTCTCCGTTTCTGAGACTAAGAGTTGACGCCGATGCACAACTCATCGACTTTCACGACAGAAAAACACCGAACCTGGATCAATTCGGCAACTGTGGAGGGGCTAGCACCGGCGTCACGTGGAACACAGTCGATTCCAATGAAGAATGGTGAGGGATTCGCCGAGTCCGTGATTGACACTCGGGAGGCTGACAAGCTGCAGCCGTGTTTACACATTACAATCTCCACACAGACTCATCCCAGCCAACAAAATGGCACTGGTTATGTGGGAGCTCGCCAATACAGCTGAAGGGTCGGCTGGGGCCAGAGCCATCTAAGGAGGGATGGCCTTGGGGGGGGGGGGGGGGGGGGGGGGGGGAGACAAGCCCCCACAACTCGCCCCGGCCCTGGCTAAAGACTCCCGGCCAGCAGCACAACTGTCAGAAAACTATGGCGATGTTGGACACTTTCCATACCCCCTCTCACTCAGCAGCCAGATGCCAGTTTCACTATTTTTAAAAACACAAGTGAACCACGCCATGGGGAACTCAGCCCATCGGAGGCGGAGCATTGAGAAGACCCTGGAGAATACCAGGTCGGGCCCGCTAATGACATGCAAATTATGTTTACTATACATGCGTTCCGGACCACATTGACGCCGCTGTCAAGGTAATGGAGAATTGCGATTTGGCATCAAATCGGCACCCGCTGCGATTTTACCATCAGAACATATTCTCCGCCCAATCGCGTTTCCCGATTTTGGCGTCAGTCAATGGAAAATCCCGTCCCAGGTGTCAGAGGGACACAGCATTTGTTGGAAGGAGATCATGTTGAGTAAAAGACGATAGCAAAGGTAGAGTAAAATGACAGGGTGTGTAGATATAGAATCATAGAATTCACAATGCAGAAGGAGGCCATTCGATCACTGAGTCTGTACCTGCCCTTGGAAAGACCACCCTACTTCAGGAGTTTAAATGTAATGTATTGGGGGAAGAGGCAAATGAAGATCTGCAGAGATTGAAAGAGCAGTGGCTTATTGCTGGATGCAAGGATGCAAGAACAAGTTGGAGTTTATGAAGGGCAAAAGATGGCATTGTATGGGTATGGTTGAATGTAGAGCTGACATTAAGGTTGCAAACGCTGGTTAGATGTATTCCTGGAAGTTCAATCATGTGATCCCTGCCTCCAAACAACGTGCCCTCACACCATCACCTAAAACACCAATTAATTCCACCTATCCTCAGCAATTGGAAGGCAGATAGCCCCTTTGCTATCCAATTAGATGATTCTTGACTAGCTGTCAAAAAAAACATTATATCTACCAATAATTGTCTAACTAATAACGCAAAATAAATGAAAAGAAACACTTAACGTTTCCTTCTTGGTTTCTTTCAGAAGTGCTCTGAGGATTAACCTTTACTTCCTGGGAACGCCATGACGTTTAATGGGTTGGTAACCCGAGGTTACGAAGGCATAGAATGTGAGGAAAAAGAGGTAGTAATAATGGATAGATTCAACGACAGATCTCTTGAAAAAGTGCCTTCACAGCCCTAACAAATCCATTGCAGAAGCAGCTTGTCGATGATTCACTCTTGGATTGTTTGTTGCTGCCTGCGTTTTTTTTGTCATTCAAGATAATGTTGACAGCGTTAACTGAACTATACCACCCTGTTGTACCTGCTCCAAGCCACTCCAGGGGTGAAGGCGATTTGCAGTCAGTCTCGGCCTTTCTTCAACAAAACCAACAGCAGCTCAGGTTCCTGCGAGGCGCCGGAAGGCCCCCGGACAATAGCAGAATGTCGGAGGACAATGGGGGAGAGACATTGTAACAATCTGCCGTCTGACACGCGGCTGGGGGATGGGGGAACTCTCTGCTCATCTTGTCCGGGGACAGTGGGAGAGAAACATTGTAACAATCTGGTGCAGCGGCTTACCCTTGTGCTCACTGCGGGAGACAATCAGGAGGGGCATAGTCACCCTGTCAATGCAGGGACAATCCGCAGTCGAATAGTCACCCTGCATAGGGATAATCTGCAGTCACCCTATCCAAGGACAACCGGCAGTCGAATAATCACTCTGTCCAGAGACAATCTGTAATCTGATAGTCACCCTTTCCAGGAACAACCTGTAGTCGAATAGTCACACTGCCCAGGGACAACATGTAGTCGAATTGTCACCCTGTCCAGGGACAACCTGCAGTCGAATTGTCACCCTGTCCAGGGACAACCTGCAGTCGAATTGTCACCCTGTCCTGCAGTCGAATTGTCACCCTGCCCAGGGACAACCTGCAATCTGATAGTCACCCTGTCCAAGGACAATCGACAGGGACAGTCTGATGTAGTGAAGGGTTCCCTGTGCTTACTCAGTTCGGGCTGCCGGTCTTTCTCACTCTCATTGTCGTCCCCTTGCCAGCTCAACCCGGACGCATGTTTATGAGTCACCAAACAGCCTCCGTGAAAGGGCGTCAGCTACAAACTGGGAAGTGAAAGTTTTTGAGGGCAGAATGCTGCTGGAGATCGGGACCTCTTAGATTGCGGTTACAGCATGGGAAGACGCCATTCGGCAAACCATGTCGTGCTTACCTCCCCCCCCCCCCCCTCCTTATCACCCCCCCCCCCTCCTTATCACCCCACCCCCCCCCCTCCTTATCACCCCACCCCCCCTCCTTATCACCCCACCCCCCCCATCTTATCACCCACCCCCCACCCCTCCTTATCACCCCCACCCCACCCCTCCTTATCACCCCCACCCCTCCTTATCACCCCCCCTCCCTTATCACTCCCCCCCTCCTTATCACTCCCCCCCCTTATCACTCCCCCCCCTTATCACTCCCCCCCCCCCCCCTTATCACTCCCCCCCCCCCCCCCTTATCACTCCCCCCCCCCCCCCCCTATCTCCTTTAGTTTTTTTTTTCTCCGTCTAGTCGCTCTACCCCTTGAGGTCACAACTATATAATAACCAAACTGCAGGAAGGGGCTTTCAAAGAGTCACTCAACTGCGGTCTGCATTCCTGTAAATCAGTGGAAGCAATGAACCCTCGCGCCATGGGAGTGACAGCAGTACAACACAAGTGGCAGGTATTGACCACTATTAAGGATGTCAGGATGCTTAATCAATAGGCATCTCTTTAATCAATGGGGGCAGCACGGTAACACGATGGTTAGCACAGTTGCTTCACAGATCCAAGGTCCCAGGTTCGATTCCCAGCTTGGGTCACTGTGGAGTCTGCCCGTTCTCCCTGTGCCTGCGTGGGTTTCTTCGCGTGCTCCGGTTTCCTCAAAAGATGTGCAGGTTAGGTGGATTGGCCATGCTAAATTGCCTTTAGTATCCAAAAAAAAGGTTAGGTGGGGTTACTGAGTTACAGGGACAGGTTGGAAGTGTGGGTTTAAATGGGGTGTTCTTTACAAAGGCCTTTGCAGACTAGATTGGCCGAATGGCCTCCTTCTGCACAGTAAATTCTATGTACTAGTACGTTGCCAAAAGCCTGATGGATTAGATTGCCTCAGTAAAAGCCCTCAAGACTTATGTTCAAGTATGCAGAAATTGGTACATGAACCGTTTATGCAGATATTTCCTGAGATATCAGCACCCTTGGGGTTGACCAGAAACTGAACTGAAGCAACCATATAAATAGTACAGCTACAAGAGCAGGCCAGAGACCGCAAATTCTGTGGAGAATATCTCACCTCCTGATTGATCCAAACTGGCACGGTTGCACAGTGTTTAGCACTGTTGCTTCACAGCGGCAGGGACCCGGGTTTGATTCTTGGCTTGGGTCACTTTCTGTACTGAGTCTGCATGTTCTCCCCTTGTCTGCGTGTGTTTCTTCCAGATGCTCCAGTTTCCTCCCACAAGTCCCAAAAGATGTACTTGTTAGGTGAATTGGACATTCTGAATTCTCCCTCAGTGAACCCGAACAGGCGCTGGAGTGTGATGACGAGGGGATTTTCACAGTAACTGCATTGCAATATTAATGTAAGCCTACTTGTGACACTAATAAAGCTCTGATAAGTTTTCCTAAACTTACATCTACATTAACTCCAGTCTCAAAGATCTCCTGCTTGCAGTTGAACCTCACAAGGCTCCTCTATCACACAATCAAATTCTATAATATCTTCATGAGTCCCAAGAAGGTTACACAAAGAAGGTTTATTTTGAAAAACAAAAGTAAAGGCCACAATGTGGCAAAAGCACGTAAGTCCTAGTCGGGACTACCGATCTTGCCGGTCCCAATCCGGGCCAGCTTTTAAGTACAAGATGCATACATACATAGATACACAGAAGATAGGCGCAGGAGGATGCCTTTTGGTCCTTCGAGCCTGCTCCGCCATTCATCACAATCATGGCTGATCATCCAACTCAATAGCCTAATCCTGCTTTCTCCCCATAGCCTTTGATCCCATTCTCCCCAAGTGCTATATCTAGCCACCTCTTGAATATATTCAATGATTTAGCATCAACTACTTCCTGAGGTAATGAATTCCACAGGCTCACCACTCTTTGGGTGCAGAAATTTCTCCTCATTTCTGTCCGAAATGGTTCACACTGAATCCTCAGACTGTGACCCCTGGTTGTAGACACACCCATCATTGGTAAGATGGTCCCTGCATCTACCTTGTCTAGTCCTGGCAGAACTTTACAAGACTCTATGAGACCCCCTTCATTCTTCAGAACTCCAGCAAGAACAATCCCAACCTAGTCAATCTCTCCTCATATGACAGTCCCGCCATCCCTGGAATCAGCCCTGTAAACCTTCGCTGCACTCCCTCGAGAGCAAGAACATCCTTCCTCAGAGAAGGAGACCAAAACTGCACACAATACTCCAGGGGTGGCCTGACCAAGGCCTTGTACAACTGCACACACATCCCTGCTTCTATGCTCGAAACCTCTCGCAATGAAGGCCAACATACCATTAGCCTTCTTTACCGCCTGCTGCAACTGTATGCTTACCTTCAGTGACTGTTGCACAAGGCCACAAGTCCTGCTGCACACTCCCCTCTCCCAATTTACAACCATTCAGGTAGTATTCTGCCTTCCTGTTTTTGTTTCCAAAGTGAATAAACCTCACACTTATCCAAATTGTAACACATCTGCCATTGAATTGTCCACTCACCCAAAGTGTCCAGATCATGCTGTAGGATCCTTGCATCCTCGTCACAATTCACCCTCCCACCTAACTTGGTATCATCTGCAAACTTTGAGATGTTACACTTTGTTCCCTCATCCAAATCTTTAATATATATTGTGAATAGCTGGGGTCCCTTATGCGGAACTTTGTCAAATGCCTTCTGAAAGTCCAAATATACCACATTGACTGGCTCCCCTTGTCAACTGTACTGGTTACATCTTCAAAGAATTCCAACAGATTTGTCAAGCACGATTTTCCCTTCATAAACCATGCTGACTCTGACTGATCCTGCCACTGCTTTCCAAATGTTCCGCTATAAAGTCCTTCATAATGGATTAAAAAGCTTCCCCACTACTGATGTTAGGCTTACTGGTCTATAATTCCCTGCTTTCCCTCTACCTCCCTTTTTGAATTTTGGAGTGATGTGAGCTACCCTCCAATTTTCAGGGACTGTTCCAGAGTCTATAGAATCCCGGAAGATGACCACCAATGCATCCACTATTTCCAAAGCCACCTCCTTCAGCACTCTGGGATGCAGATTCTCAGGCCTTGCGAATTTATCCACCTTCAATCCCATCTATTTTCACAGCACCATTTCTCTACTGATGTTGATCTCCCTCAGTTCTTCCCTCTCACTAAACCTTTCATTCTCCAACATTTCTGGTATCTGATTTGTGTCCTCGTTTGTGAAGACAGAACCAAAGTATGTATTCAATTGCTCAGCCATTTCTTTGTCCATGAGTATGCATTCTCCTGTTTCTGTCTGTATTGGGCTTACATTTCTCTTTACCAATCTCTTTCTCTTTGATAGAAACTCTTAGTGTCAGTTTTTATGTTCCCTGCAAGCTTCTTTTCGTACTGTCCTTTACCCTTCTTAATCAATCCCTCCATCCTTCTTTGCTGAATTCTAAACTGCTCCCAATCTTCAGACCTATTATTCTTCTTGGCCAATCTGTATGCTTTTTCCTTGGATCGGATACTATTTCTAATTTCTTTTGTAAGCCATGGATTGGCCCTCTTACCCATTTTGCTTTTGTGCCAGACAGGAATGAACAGTAGGTGTAGTTCCCTCATGCGTTCCTTGAATGTTTGCCATTGCCTATCCATTGTCATCCCTTTAAGTAACTCTCCCCAATCTATGAAGGCCAACTCACGCCTCATATCTTCATAGTTCCCTTCATTAAGATTTAGCACCCTAGTCTGCGAATCAACTACTTCACTCTCCATCTTGATAAAACATTCTATCATGTTATGGTCACTCATCCCCAAGGGGTCTCTTACAGCCAGATTGGCAATGATTCCCTTCTCATTACACAGAACCCAGTCTAAGATGGCCTGCTCTTGAGTTGATTCCTCCACATATTGGTCAAGAAAACCATCCCATATACACTCCAGGAATTCCTCCTCTACGGCATTGTGGCTAATTTGATTTGCCCAATCTATGTGAAGATGAAAATCACCCATGATCCCTTATTACATGCATCTCTAATTTCATGCTTAATGCCATTCCCAAGCTCACCACTGCAGTTTGGGGTCTATATATGACACCCACTAATGTTTTTTCCCCCTTGGTATTTCTCAACTCCACCCATACAGACTCCACATTGTCAGAACTAATATCCTTTCTCACTACTGTGTTAATTTCCTCTTTAATCAGCAGTGCCACGCCACCACCTTTTATTTTATGCCTGTCCTTCCTAAATACTGAAAACCCCGGGACATTCAGTTCCCATCCCTGGTTACACTGCAGCCATGCCTCTGCGATCTGAATAATATCATACCCATTTATATCTATCTGCGTGATTAGTTCATCCACTTTAATGCAAAACAGAGCCTTGAAGTTTGCCTTATTCACTTTGTTTGTCTATCTCCCAATATTTTCTCTTTTGCCCTGGTTGAATTTTGAAGTTTGAAGTTGAAGATTCCTGAGCTCCAGTTGCTAGGCCACCGCCCCTCAGTACGGGAGCTGGTATTCCACGAGCCCCACAGGGAGGTCAATTGAATCATCCCGTGGTTCTCATGAGAGTTATTACAAATTCCAAACCCTAGCCTCCAATTGCTTCTCAGGCTCCACACCTTAACCTCCATCTTCAGATCCAATGCTGACATCCTGTCCTGTCCCCCTTCATCCAGGAGAGAGAACCTCCAGTTATTTATCTATGCTGCAATCCTAAACTCAGTATCAGTTATTCTGAAGTACTTTAGTTCATGCCATTTTAAAGACGAGAGCTTAATTGAATTGTTTCCAAAATCTGGCTTGGGGCTCATGTTACATGATCAAACTGTGCCTATACAAAATGATTTAGGTGGTACATAGGCTTTGTACTGCCTGCCGATTATAATGATAGTGGTGTTTAGCTTGTGCTGAATGCTCTGTTGATGAGCTACATGGCTGAGTAGGTGGACAGGTTTGTGCAAGGCTACCATCACATAGCCAGCACTATCTGATGCTAGTTTGCATTTCTTAAAGCCATGATGTATTCTGGCTGGAACAAGGGTTGGAACTGATTAAAAATGGGGCACGATTCTTCAGAAGGATTTCTAAGTGATCAAGTGAGCAGGAACTGCTGCAAGCTTCCTGGCGCTCGGCCCAGCGAGGCTGGCAACGCTATTCAATGTTAATTGGTCCACTTAACGAGGCATCACAGGCTTCTCACCGCAAATTAAGGCTTGCATGCCCATTTGCCGGCACCGTGCTCGCCAGCCCCCCGCTAACAAGGTCGAGCAGTACTTAAGCTGCACTTGTTCAGCCAATCACAGTCAGCTCGCAACAATGGCGCAAAGGAGAGCAGCTCCAAGATTTGGGATGCAGACTTGGGGAGGCACCTTAACGCAATGGTGGCCAAGAGAGGTGTCATGTTCCCCTGAGAGTCTTGAACGGTCAGCCACACGGCAGCAGGTTTTGCCTGGGACAAGCTGGCGGCTGTAAGCTCCAGGAGTGTGACCAGGACGACAGGCCTCCAGAGCCGGAAAACGGTAGGCCAACTACACCAGGCAGCACAAGTAAGTAGACACCCACATTTGCGGCTTCAGACCGAGACCTCCGCCCCCATGCGAGCATCCACCCCCCCCAACTCTCCATGCAACACCCAACCCTGCCCTTCACACCATTCTACATTCAACTCTTCCGAACACTTCCTTCATACCCCGCCTCCCACCACTGTGAACCACGCATGTGGCTAACGATGCCCTATCTGTGTCGTCTCAGGAAAATCTCTCCCACAATCCCCGGAAGAGGGCCCAGACTGGTGGAGGGGTGCTAGACTTAAGAATCCTCACCTCCTTCGAGGAACGGACCCTGGAGATGACTGGGGTGGCAGAGGACGGTTAACCACTAGGAGGTTGGCGACGCCACAGAGGTGAGGGACCACCGGGTTCCACCTGAAGGAACTGTCAAACGTGAGTTGTTATTGCATACGACTGACCACATGTCCATTCTCCCACAGGTCCTCCAACCGAAGGTGTTGTCCCATCCCCTCTCCAACCTCCCTTGAGACCACCTCAGAGGGAAGCTCCGAGGAAGACACGATCGAGGCGCCGCGGTTGTCGTCCCCACCCTCCACCAGCGCAGAAACACGCACCTCGGTAGGAAAAGTTAGTGGTCAGGCTTCTGGGGCACAATCTGGTGAGCACCAGACAGCTACTATGTACATCAGGTGGGGACAGGAACCCCAAGGCGATACAGCAGTTGGAGGTCTGCTGGATCCCAGGACCCAGAGGGGTTCAAGCCTGATGTTAAGCCTATGAAAAAGGTATTCACGGAGTTGATAGAGACTTTAGGATGTGGTCAGGTCATTCAGAGGAAGACGTCAGCAAATCCATGGCCGATTGGAGGCGTCCCAGAGGCTACGGGCGCAGGAGATGTCGCTGGAAATGCATGTCACTGAAGCCAACACCGCTAGGGTGGTGACTGCAGTGCAAAGCCTGGGGCACCATGTCGGCACCATTAGTGAAGGTGTCCAAAGCATCACTCAGACAATGACGACCATGGCAGAGTGTCTCGGCAGCACGTCCGACTTGCTGGGAGATCCAGTACCAGGCTAACCTTGATGAGGTGCTGTGGGACATGTCCCACACTCAGATGGGAATGGCCAAGGTGTTGCAGACCTTGTCCCAGTAGCAGGTATCTGTTAAGGCCCCAGCTATTGCCGAGGTGCTGCAGAGCATGGCTCAATCAGTGTTGCGCATTGCCGGGGTGCTACAGAGCATGGCTCAATCAATGTGGAGCATTGCCGAGGTGCTGCAGAGCATGGCTCAATCAGTGTTGCGCATTGCCGGGGTGCTGCAGAGCATGGCTCAATCAGTGCGGAGCATTGCCGGGGTGCTACAGAGCATGGCTCAATCAGTGTTGCGCATTGCCAAGGTGCTGCAGAGCATGGCTCAATCAATGTGGAGCATTGCCGAGGTGCTGCAGAGCATGGCTCAATCAGTGCAGAGCATTGCCGAGGTGCTGCAGAGCATGGCTCAATCAGTGTTGCGCATTGCCGAGGTGCTGCAGAGCATGGCTCAATCAGTGTTGCGCATTGCCGAGGTGCTGCAGAGCATGGCTCAATCAGTGCAGAGCATTGCCGAGGTGCTGCAGAGCATGGCTCAATCAGTGTTGCGCATTGCCGAGGTGCTGCAGAGCATGGCTCAATCAATGTGGTGCATTGCCGGGGTGCTGCAGAGCATGGCTCAATCAATGTGGCACATTGCCGGGGTGCTGCAGAGCATGGCTCAATCAATGCGGAGCATTGCCGAGGGTGCCAACACAATCGTGCATGCATTGGGGAGCTGACAAGGCTGGCAGAGCCAGCCTCTGAACCAAGGTGAAACCCAGGGCCCTATGGGCACCAACCAGGAAGAGGGAGCACTGGGTGGCAACCCAGACCCATCCCATGGGTGGCAATGGCAAGGGGGCAGCGCTGTGCACTCAGTGGTTGATGGAGCAACTGGTGGACGTTTCAAATAACAGCAGCAGAGCAAGGAGGCCTCAGAAGAATTGGCTAAGGTTATTGGAGCCGCTCAGAGCAGCCTCGATACCCCCAGCCCCCCTTAGCCGTGCACCACCAACCGGAGCTGCACAACATACACCACCCCCAGCACAGGGGCTGCATGCCCAGTGCCCCGGGCTCATTGCCTGTGAGTGAAGATGGTTGCACACCTCTTTGGTTCCCCAGGTTCTCGTTTTAGCCTCTCCTGTTTTTCACCGGCCTCATTGCCCTCAAGGCCCAGAGAATCATACCCATTGAGTGCGTGGGAATATAAAGCCAGGCAGAGGTATCTGGTTATACAAACTTATACAAAGAGCAAACAACAAAGAAAAATTACAGCACAGGAGCAGGCCTTTCGGCCCTCCAAGCCTGTGCCGATCCAGATCCTCTATCTAAAGCTGTCGCCTATTTTCTAAGGATTTGTATCCCTCTGCTCATTGCCCATTCATGTATCTGTCTCGATACATCTTAAATGATGCTATCGTGCCGCTTCTACCACCTCCGCTGGCAATGCATTCCAGGCACCCACGACCCTCTGCATAAAGAACTTTCCACGCATATCTCCCTTAAACTTTTCCCCTCTCACCTTGAACTCGTGACCCCTAGTAATTGAGTCCCCCACTCTGGGAAAAAGCTTCTTGCTAGCCACCTGTGTATACCTCTCATGATTTTGTAGACCTCAATGAGGTCCCCCTCAACCTGTGCCTTTCTAATGAAAATAATCCTAATCTACTCAACCTCTCTTCATAGCTAGTGCCCTCCATACCAGGCAAAATCCTGGTTAACCTTGTCTGCACCTTCTCCAAAGCATCCACATCATTTTGGTCATGTGCCAGAACTGTACGCAGTATTCCAAATTTGGCCGAACGAAAGTCTTATACAACTGTAACATGAGCTGCCAACTCTTGTACTCAATACCCCTTATGATGAAGGAAAACATGCCATATGCCTTCTTGACCACTCTGTCGACCTGCACAGCCACCTTCAGGGTACAATGGACCTGAACACCCAGATCTTTCTGTACATCAATTTTCCCCAGGGCTTTTTCATTTACCATATAGTTCACTCTTGAATTGGATCTTCCAAAATGCATTACCTCGCATTTGCCCGGATTGAACGCCATCTGCCATTTCTCCACCTAACTCTCCAATCTATCTATATTCTGCTGTATTCTCTGACAGTCCCCTTCACTATCTGCTACTCTACCAATCTTAGTGTCATCTGCAAACTTGCTAATCAGACCACCTATACCTTCCTCCAGATCATTTATATATATCACAAACAACAGTGGTCCCAGCACAGATCCCTGTGGAACACCACTGGTCGCAGTTCTCCATTTTGAGAACTCCTTTCCACTACTACTCTCTGTCTCCTGTTGCCCAGCCAGTTCTTTATCTATCTTGCTAGTACAACCTGGACCCCATAAGACTTCACTTTCTCCATCAGCCTACCATGGAGAACCTTATCAAGTGCCTTACTGAAGTCCATGGATATGATATCTACAGTCCTTCCCTCATCAATCAACTTTGTCACTTCCTCAAAGAATTCTATTAAGTTGGTAAGACATGACCTTCCCTGCACAAAACCATGTTGCCTATCACTGATAAGCCCATTTTCTTCCAAATGGGAATAGATCCTATCCCTCAGTATCTTCTCCAGCAGCTTCCCTACCATTGATGTCAGGCTCACCGGTCTATAATTACCTGGATTATCCCTGCTACACTTCTTAAACAAGGGGACATTAGCAATTCTCCAGTCCTCCGGCACCTCACCCGTGTTCAAGGATACTGCAAAGATATCTGTTAAGGCCCCAGCTATTTCCTCTCTCACTTCCCTCAGTAATCTGGGATAGATCCCATCCGGACCTGGGGCTTGTCCGCCTTAATGCCTTTTAGAATACCCAACTCATCCTCCCTCCTTATGCCGACTTGACCTAGAGTAATCAAACATCTATCCTAAACCTCAGTATCCTTCATGTTCCTCTCCTCGGTGAATACCGATGCAAAGTACTTGTTAAGAATCTCACCTATTTTCTCTGACTCCACGCAGGGGGGCTGGTTTGGCTCACAAGGCTAAATCGCTGGCTTTTAAAGCAGACCAAGCAGGCCAGCAGCACGGTTCGATTCCCGTACCAGCCTCCCCGGACAAGTGCCGGAATGTGGCGACTAGGGGCTTTTCACAGTAACTTCATTGAAGCCTACTCGTGACAATAAGCGATTTTCATTTCATTTCATAACTTTCCTCCTTTGTCATGGAAAGGATTGTCCCATTCTCTAGTTACCCTCTTGCTCCTTATATATGAATAAAAGGCTTTGGGATTTTCCTTAACCCTGTTTGCTAAAGATACTGCATGTCCTCTTTAGCCCACTTGATTCCTCGTTTCAGATTGGTCCTACATTCCCAATATTCTTCCAAAGCTTCGGCTGTCTTCAGTCGCTTAGACCTTATGTATGCTTCCTTTTTCCTCTTAGCTACACTCACAACTTCACCTGTCATCCATGGTTTCCTAATTTTGCCATTTCTATCCCTCATTTTCACAGGGACATGGCTGTCCTGCACTCTAATCAACCTCTCTTTAAAAGCCTCCCAGATATCAAATGTGGATTTACCTTCAAGCAGCTGCTCCCAATCCACATTCCCCAGCTCCTGCCGAATTTTGGTATAGTTGGCCTTCCTCCAATTTAGCACTCTTCCTTTAGGACCACTCAGCTTTGTCCATGAGTATTCTAAAACTTACGGAATTGTGATCACTATTCCCAAAGTAATCCCCGACCGAAACTTCAACCACCTGACCAGGCTCATTCCCCAACACCAGGTCCAGTATGGCCCCTTCCCTAGTTGGACTAGTTACATACTGCTCTAGAAAACCCTCCTGGATGCTCCTTACAAATTCTGCTCCATCTAGACCTCTGACACAAAGTGTATCCCAGTCAATGTTGGGAAAATTAAAATCTCCTATCACCACCACCCTGTTGCTCCTACATCTTTTCATAATCTGTTTATATAGAATCTGTTTATATATTTGTACTTCTATCTCACGCTCACTGTTGGGAGGTCTGTAATACAGCCCCAACATTGTTACTGCACCCTTCCTATTTCTGAGCTCTGCCTATATTGCCTCACTGCTCGAGTCCTCCATAGTGCCCTCCTTCAGCACAGCTGAGATAGCCTCTGACCAGTAATGTAACTCCTCCACCCCTTTTACCTCCCTCTCTATCCCTCCTGAAGCATCAATATCCTGGGATGTTTAGTTGCCAATCATGCCCTTCCCTCAACCAAGTAATAGCAATATCATACTCCCAGGTACTAATCCAAGCCACAAGTTCATCTGCCTCACCTCCTACACTTCTTGCATTAAAACAGATGTACCTCAGACCAACAGTCCCTTTGCATTCATCATCTGCTCCCTGCCTACTCTTCCCCTTAGTCTCGCTGACTTCATGATCTATTTCCTTACAGGCTTTAGTTACTACCTCCTTACTGTCCACTAACCTCCTTATTTGGTTTCCATCTCCCTGCCGCATTAGTTTAAACCCTCACCAATAGCATTAGAAAAAGCACCCCCAAGTACATTGGTTCCAGTCCGGCCCAAGTGTAGACCGTCCAATTTGTAGTAGTCCCATCTCCCCAAAACCGGTCCCAATGTCCCAAAAATCTGAACCCCTCCCTCCTGCACCATCTCTCAAGCCACGCATTCATCTTGCCTATTCTTTCACTTCTACTCTGATTACCACGTGGCACTGGTAGCAATCCCGAGATTACTACCTCAGAGGTCCGACGTTTTGAAAAATTTGCTCCGAACTCCCTAAATTCTGCTTGTAGGATTTACAAGCTCATCCTGTTTTTTACCTATATGCACCACAACTGACTGTTCACCCTCCCCCTTCAGAATGTTCTGCAACCGATCTGAGACATGCCTGACCCGTGCACCTGGGAGGCAACAGACCATTTGGGAGTCTCGTTTTTGACCACAGAACCACCTATCTACTCCCCTTACGATTGAATCCCCTATGTGAGGCCGTGGAATGCCCTACCTGCAACAGTAGTGAACACGCCAACATTGAGGGCATTAAAAAATTTATTGGATAAGCATATGGATGATAAGGGCATAGTGTAGGTTAGATGGCCTTTAGATTTTTTCCATGTCGGTGCAACATCGAGGGCCGAAGAGCCTGTACTGCACTGTATCATTCTATGTTCTATGACTATGGCCCTGCCAGTCTTTTGCCTGCCCTTCTGTGCAGCAGAGCCAGCCACGGTGCCATGAACCTGGCTACTACTGCCTTCCACTGGTAAGCCATCTCCCCCAACAGTATCCAAAATGGTATACCTGGTTTGGAGGGAGATGACCGCAGGGGACGCCTGCACTGCCTTCCTGCTTTTTCTCTGCCTTTTGGTCACCCATTCCCTTACTCCCACAGCAATCCTAATCTGTGGTGTGACCAATTCGCTAAATGTGCTATCCACAATGTCCTCAGCACCACAGATGCTCCAAAGTGAGTCCATCTGCAGCACCAGAGCCATCATGTGGTCTAACAAGAGCTACAGCTGGACACACTTCCCGCACATGAAGGAGCCAGGGACATCAGCCATGTCCCTGTAAAGCAGTGGAATTTTGTATGGAAAGGTTATTTTGTGGGATTAACCAGAATGTCAGCAACAGGATGGATATGGCCCTTATCAAGAATTAGGTGCTGAAGGCAGATGTACCCAGAATACGATTGCACCAGCAACGTCCATCTATCCTCCTCCACAGGTCACTGAAGTGAGAGAGTGAGGGGCTAGCCAAGATTACTGGTACAGTAGGCCAGCACTGCATATCAGTGTATCCAGCATCAACCAGTGTGATATATTATGCTTTGAACAAGTGGTGATTATTGCATGCAGCACCAATAAGACTATGCCCAGGTGACTTAACTATCCAGATATATGCTGCACCAGCTTCTTTTATCTGCTCAGTGCCCAAAGTCCTCTCCACTGGCATAAAGAGCCACATGGTGCAACAACAGATGAGAAACCAGAAAATATTAGATATTGAGCCTGGAAAGATTCTCAATGTGGAATTGGATAGCCAGGGTTACCTTCACCACTAGTAACTGCACTGCCCTCAGCCTACTGTGGCTGAAAGTTTGTTTCCAAGAGGTGGCAGAGTCCAGTGTCAGACAATGCATTGCGCATACCTTCACTTAACACAAAAAAAATCCTCCCGGAAGACTCTAGGTGGAGGAGTCCCAAGGAGAGAGAGTTTCTCTTCAGCTTCCTCCCTACACCATGATAAGCTCATGTGGCTGCTGCCTCTGCCCCATCTCCCTCGCAATGTTGCAGCTAAAGGACTGCAAGTGATGCACTCAATGCCTCAGAACCTGAATAACTAGCAAGTATGTGATGAACCTTCATATAGCATTGGTGGGGTGATGAACATATGTACATGTTTAACAATATATGTTCGAGAGCGCAATAATTGGCATGGCTAGGTTCAAAATGAGAGCAGTGGTATTAAATGAATTGGACCTAGACTTCCAATTTATTTATCCATGTACATTTTTACTGCCTGTGCTAAATGCCCTCACCAGGGACCAAAGTGAGCAGAAGCCATTTTCGAAATTGAATCAATTACAGTGCCACAGTTTTTAAATTGAAGATTTCCAGCATGTGTAGTATTTTACTTCTATTATGGTTGAAGTTTTATTTCTTATAGACAGTAAAGATAAATGCAGAACATTTTATTTGCACCAATGGATTATATTTTCATCATGACAAACATTTAGAATTAGCTTCATTATTTTTACAACTTCCATGTCCACAGACACTTTATCAGCATGCTTCATTCATCACTTCCACATAGAGCCAGCAGGATTGTCTCATAGTCCCCCTTGGTGTCATCCTGTCAGGAAAGATTAAAATGAAAGTGAAGGTTTGTATTATCATATGCACACAAGATCTATTTTTGAAAATGGACTAGGCCAAGTCCATATTTCTTTGTCTCAAATGGATTAAAAACAACAGTATGGCCAGTGATACTACTTCATTAAAAATGGTGGATTTGAATATAAAATATAGAGGCAGAGTCAACAGCGCTTATTGGGAAGGAAAATCTACATCAGAGCAGTGGGATTCATTTAGAGAATACACAGCCAACATGTTCCATAAACGGTGAAGGGTAGAAGCAACAAGTCCAGAAAAGCCTGGACGTCAAAAGGATACCCAAAAAAAAGGGAGACTTAGGCCGATAGGGGGCTCAAAACAGCAAGTGGCCAGAGGAAAAGTAAAAAGAAAATTTGGGGGGGGGGGCGGCATTTAAAACCAAAAAGTAGGTGAGCAAAGTGTGAGCATGAAAACACACTGGTGAGTAAAATCAAGTATATTAAAGGGCAAGAGGAGGGTGGGCAGGAGAGAAGGAAACATTGAGGGAGGAGATAACAGTTTTAGTGGGCTTAATGGCTGGAAGTCTGGTGTCCAGTGGTATTCTGTTGTGATTGGTACTGGGTTCCTTGCTGCTTTTAGTGTACATTAATGATCTAGACCCAAATGTAGGAGATATGCTAGAGCATTGCATTTTAGGAGGATAACAAGGCAAGGAATATTATCCAAGGCATGAGGCATAGAAGAGCAGGGAGGTTATGGTGGAACTGTACAAAATGCTCATTAGGCGACAGCATGGTTCCCACATTATAAAAGTACATGATTGCACAAGAAGGTGCACGAGAAGGTGTAAAGGAGATTCACCAGGATGTTGTCTGGGCGGGTGTGGTTAAGCTATCGACTGGATAGGCTGGGGCTGCTTGCCTTCCGGAAAGGCAGGTACTGGATTGTATAAAATTAGGAGGGGTATAGATGGGACGGGTATAGATAGAGAGGACCTTTTCCCTTTGAGGGGGTCAGTAACCAGGGGGCATAGATGTAAGGGACAGAAACAAAAACCTTTTCATCCACCCAAGAGGGTGGTTGGAATCTGGAACTTACGGCCTGAAGAGGCTGGTAGAGGCAGGAACTCTAACATTTTAGTATTGAAATGAGCACTTGGAAATGCCATAGCACGAGACTACAGGCTAAATGCTAGGGCTAGCACAGGCACGCCAAAGGGCCTCTTCAGTACTATATAACACATTGCAGCCACAAACCCATGGGAAGGAAAATAAGATTAAATGCTTCTCAATGACCTGAACAGATTGACAAAAGTTTGGTTTGAAATGTTAATCTTTTGCATTCTTCTCCATTCAAACCTCTTCTGTTTCCAATGCAAATGCCTGTGACTGGTACCCAAAATGAGGGTGTTTTTAAATAATTTCAATGATAGTGAAATCTGATGCTTCAAGGTAGGTTATGATGTGTGGCCATTCACAAATCCATGCTGCTTCCTTGGTGATCAACAATTTCCCTCAGTTAGTCACTGGATGAAGATTTGAGGAAATTACCTTCACTCCTCCTTTATTAATGAGCACAATCTTACCTTGATGGCTTTATGAAGGGTTGTTCCATATTTTGCTTTGTACGCCACTTTGATATCCTTCAAATCCACTTCAGAACGGGAAATCATAATTCTGATCAACACTTTATCTTTGGTACCATAGCCCTATTCAAATACAAAAGTAGACTTGATCAATTTGGAAAGCCAAGTTTGAAACAAGTGGTTGGTATGAATTTTTGCAATAGTTTTCATACAGGTAGCATCACTGGGACCACCACAGTGAAGTGATCCTGGTGTTGGACCAGCAAGGCAAGTGGTGTTTTTAATGATAATATGAAGGCACCAATCACAAATATTGGGTAAACATGCTGTGGGTCCAATTAATTCATTTAATAAGACTAGGCACATGGAATATTTGAAGAAAGTGATGCAGAGTTCTACCCACAAACAAAAAAGGTGAAACTAAAAGGCATGTGGCAAAAAGGTAGGTAACAAACTCAAATTCCATTAATCTGGAAATCCATAGGCTGTCACAAGCAAATGGAAAAAGTGGTTTACTAGGGCAAGGGGAAAGAAACTAGTTGCCATATGCACAAGTTCCACATTATATTGTCAGCATTTGAAGTGACTGTCAGGCTGTTCTAAACCCAATTTTTAAAAATCGGGAATTGGATGACCCAAGTAACTGGCCACTCATCTGGAAAAAAATTCCTCTGCACCCTCGCCAAAGCCTTTGCATACTTTATATATTGTGCTGTCCAGATTACTCTAGCTGGGGTCAAACTTCTGTACTTGTAATACAAAAGCTTAGGATGGATGCCAAAAATCTGTTAAGTAGCCCTACCAACTTCAATTGTTTGTGCGTGAGCATCGACATGTCGGTTTTTAACACCCCTTTAAAACTATAATTTGATATAACTAGATATGATTTGATATGTGTCGCCTTTCTATATACTAAAACATCTCTTCTGTACTTGGGTCTATTAGTGCCTTCCTCACTGTTTAAGAGTTATTGTACCTGGTACTTCCAGTCCAACAGCGTCCTTGAAGAAAAAAAAAGCAGCAATCATCCTAGGACTGAACCTTGGGAACTCTACTGTATACTACCCTCCAGTCTGAAACAAGATAGTGGCCATTTACCACAACTTTGCCAATTTTAAATAAATGTTGCAATGCCGCCCTTTCCATTGAATTTGGTTTCCAATTTTGTTAACAAGTGTAATTACTCCAATACCCATGGATTCCTCTTTCAAACGAATGCTATGAGCATGTGCAAGTTTTTTTATATTGGACGGATTGCTTTAAAGCTTTAGGATCAATCCCCTTGCTAAAAGTCAAGGCTGTTTACAATGTCCACTTGGTATCCATAGAATTCCTACAGTGCAGGAAGTAATTCAACCCAGAGTCTGCATAGAACTGGTTAAAGAAAACTTCCACCCTATCCCTGTAACCCCACCTAACCGGCACATCTTTGGACTGTGGGAGGAAACCAGATTATCCGGATGAAATCCACAGAACTTGAAAACACCACAGAAAGGCACCCATGGCTGGAATCAAACATGGGTCCCTGGTGCTATGAAGCAGCAGTGTTAACCACTGTGCCACACAACTCCGTTCCCAGTTACCTGCCCAACAAAATGAAAAACAGATCAAATATGATCTTGCCAAAAGCAGAGGAAAAAAAGATATAATATTTACCTTCATTGAATCATGCAGCTTCTCAGCGAAGTAGCCCGGTTTACACCCTAAGCATTTTACTGTGTCAAAAAGAAAAAGTAATATAGTGAGATGTTTCATGAGTTTACTGCACACAATTCCCCATATTTTGTTCACACAAGGAATGCTGTTACATCTGTTACTGCCCCTGGTGTATTTGTACCAGGAGTTAAGTTCACTTGTGATAGGAAGGAAAACAAAATGGGGGTCTCAACACAAACGTCAAAACAGAATTTAGATAAGGTCAAATTTAATGAGTGATGTACCATCAATTGAACGCGAGAGGAGTTGCTGGACAAAAGTATGGCTTTAATCAGCTAGATGTTAGCCCTGCGGTCAATTACAGTATAAGGACGACCGCTGGGAGTACTGGGTATTTATACCCCGTCCTGGAGGCGGGGTTAACTCAGCCTCTCAACCAATCGGGGAGCCGTCACATGACTGGTCTCAACCAACCGGTCGAGAGGCACATGACCGACCAGGGCAAATGGTAAGCCGGTGTTCTGCACCAATGGCAGGCAGCTATGCTAATCATACCACCACAATGATACCACGTGGGCACATTCTGGACTAGGTTTTAATGTTTTGCACAGATACTTGACATACTGAAACTCATTTTTTGCCACACGGTATGATGCAACATAGAATTGGATATGGATCATGTATTTGAGCCGGCAAGATTGGACGCTAGGTTTCATGGAGGAGGAGGGTTGAAGGAACTGAGGAACTTATTTTTGGAAGGCCAGTTTGAAAGTGTTGACCAGAAGTTTGGGATTCCGCAGGCCTTTACACATATGCAGGTGTAGGAAATTTGTAAGGAAGGTTTTCACAACATTTCTGGTGGCACCTCACTCCGTTGTTGGTGATTTATAGAGGATGACATTGTTGGATGGGGCCAAGGCCAAGCGTGAGAAGGAGCTGCGAGTAGCATTGGAGGGGTTGTAGTGAGAGGTGTTGCTGAGAATGATTTTGCAAGACTGGCGTTAATACATAGGTGATGCACAGGGCTCACCTGATGAGGTAGAGGGTGAGCCGTTTGTTTGAGGGGGGGGGTGGAGGACACTTGCAAGTGGTGTGGGGGAAGGTCAGCCAACCATACACATGTTATGGGCCTGCCTGAAGTTAGTGAATTTTGTTTGGGGGTGGAGAGGGTGGCAATTATAGCGGCATGGTAGCACAATGGTTAGCACTATTGCTTCAAGCACCAGGACCCAGGTTAAATTCCCAGCTTGGGTCACTGTCTGTGTGGAGTTTGCATGTTCCCCCCAGCATGCGCTTGGTTCCCTTTGGGTGCTCAGGTTCCCTCCCACAAGACTGCTTGTTTGGCAAATTGGTCATTCCGAATTCTCCCTCAGTGTATGCGAACAGGTGCTGAAGTGCGGTGATGGTGTTAATGATAAAATGAATAATGATAAAGAATAATAAAAATATATAATAGAAATTACTGTGTAAAGCCCTTAGCCACTTCATTCTAGCATCTGTTCAGGTGCACCGAGGGAGAATTCAGAATGCCCAAATTACCTAACCATTTTAGCCTTTGTTTTGCTGGTTTCTCACAGGAGAGTCCTTTTGAGGTGGAGGTCAGCCTCTCCACCCAATAACTCAGTATGGCTTGGGGCCAGATAGAGTTCAAGGGCTGGATTCTCCCCCCCCGCCACACCACTTAAATCAGTCTCGACCCGTCGGCGGGATTCTCCGTTATGCCGGCCAATCAATGGGGTTTCCCATTGTGGGGCAGCCCCGTGCTGTCAGGAAACCCCCAGGCACCGGCAAAACGGAGAATCCCGTCGGTGGAGAATTCTGCCCCCGATGTTTCGAGAAGTCAAGTTTACCTTGGAGGGGTTGCGCGATTGAGGAGTTTGAAAGCGTTGGTTATTGGGGGGGGGGGGGGGTCTGCATGTTTTATTTTTAAAAACAATTTTTTTTTTTTTTTTATTAAAGAAAACGAATTGACACTAAAACAATTGCAAAAGATCATGGGAGTGCAAAGAATGCTGCCAAAGTTATAGAAAAGAAAGAAAGTGATTTGCTGCCAGTTTCCATAATATTTTCCAGAAGGCTATAATGTAAACCACAGGAATGCTTTTTTTGGAAGCCAATTCAAACCACTGACGTCAAAAAAAGAGAAGCTATTTTAGTGGTAAACTTTCCTGGATTAGCAATGACTTTCCGGGTACTTCACGACAACCGAGCTGAGAGACGGGCCACAGCCCAGCATCTCCCCGCTAACAAGGAGGGAGCTGCTCAAACATTCCCTCTGAACACACTCCATGCCACCACAGGCCTGCTCCATACTTTTTCTCGCCCCCCCCCCCCCCCCCCCCCCCAAAACCAAGGAGAACACCTGAGCAGAGCTCAGGAGGATGCCACCATCATAGATCTGTCACAGCCACCACCAGTGCAGAGGCATACCTCGGCGGGTGACAGTAGCATACATGCTTCTGGGGCATAATCTGGTGAGCACCACACAGATGTACATCAAGTGGAGGCAGGAACATCCGTAGGTGGTGTGCTGGATACCAGGACTCTGCTGACTCAGTCAGATGTCGAGCCTCTGGACAAGGTTATTGAGAGCTGATGCAGATGCTATGGCATGGCTTTGAGATTCCGGCGGGGATGGCAGCAACAATCCAGCCTTTGCATAGCTGATTAGATGAGTCCAAGGGCTATGATGGTGCAAGCGATGAGGCCAATACTGTTTGGGGCAGCAGAGTGGAAAGCCTGCAGCACAATGTCAGTGCCTTAAATGATGGTGTCAAAGGCATGTCACAAGTCAGTAACGACCATGGCAGAGGGCCCTTACAGCATACCCCAGTTGCTGCTGGATGATGTATCCAAGATGCATTGAGGCCCTCAAAAGCATATTCCAGGCCCAGGTGGGCATTGCTGGGGCATTCCACAGCATATCCCAGTTGCACAGAGGGATATGTCCCAGGCACAGGTGGACATTGGCATAGCACTTGGGGCCCAGTCAGAGGCACATCACTGAGGGTGTGATCACCAAGACAAAGACAAATGGAAAGCGCCAGGATTAGCAGGGCCAGATGCAGAGGCCTCCCAAGTGCACTCCAGCTGCTGCTGCAGGTCCTCTCTGGTCTCGTCCTCCAGCCCTTCAAGACAAGGCCACACATCCCTCCTGCCCCTTTAGAATGGCACCAGGTTGGAGGGTACAGCAGACCACCCTCTGAGAGTGTAGTGCACCAGGGAACAGGCACACGCACAGAAACTCATCTCCAATCCCCTCAGCAGCCTTCATGCTGGTGTGGAACTGCACCTGTGTGACATCCTGCTGAAACTCAAGTTAGTTCCCAGGAGGCCATTACACACAACATATCCAGAGATGGACATGCAATATACAATATCCAGAGGTGGTGATTGCCCTTAAATTGGTGACAACTGTCACCATATCTGGATAGCACCAGAACCCACCAATGGGAGTGGGTCAGTAGATTATGCCCAGCATGGATCCTGATCTTGTCCTCTACTTTGAATGCTGTTGAATCACACCCATAGTTTGAATACACAGTCAAATCCCAGTTAAGCAGAGCAACACCCTGGTCAGGACATTCCACAAGATGCAGGAGACCAACGCCTGACTCAAATGGGGGTTTCAAACCCTGTTGCATGGAGAACATACTGACTGGTGCTATTCCCCAAATAATTTAATTTCCATCCTGCCCAGCACATAAATCCCTAACCGTCATCAAGAGGGAGAGATTCAGTGGTGCTCATTAATAGCGACAAGAGGTCAAAAACAAAATTGCACCAGGCTGTTAACCAAGTGGCCTGCTCTGGTAAGCGAAATGGGCATCCATCGTGGCAAGAAGCCAATAACCAGCACTCAAGATCAATTTCCATACAATTAACAGGAGCCACCCCACATCCAATCGCATCCCCAACAAGCGGCCATGAGTGCCGAGTAGTACTCCAAAGGTGAAGGTGGTGCAAGGGCTGCTGAGAGGGCCCAGTCATAATATCCACTCAATTATATCATGAGATGCAGACAGGCAGTGATTGACACACAGGATAACCAATGAACACACAACACAGAACAACCAATCACCACAGGAACAAACCACTATAAAGCCCACAGGGCATTAAGGCTCACCCTCTCTCACACAGAACACAGCTAGGGAGATAGTCGCACTTCACGGGTTCCAATGAACATCACCATGTGATGAGCTAGTCTGGCCAAGCCAGTGGGAGGTTATCAGTTAGGTTAATAGTGTGTCAACCCACAGCAGATTATGTACAGCAATCAACAGGTTCAATAAGTCAGTGTTGGACCATCCCCTGTGTCTGGTTTTACTGCATCAGTTGCAGTCGATGTTAGACCAACACATCAGACCTGAGATGAGTAGCCATGTTCATTGACAGGCAAATTGTCCAGGGCACTAGGCTTGCCAGTGCTCGGAATGGGGGGGGGGGAAACCACACGCAGGTCTGCTATGCCAGGCTCTGGATCGTATGTAACCATTTGCCATGTTCGGTCGACAAAACAAAAACAAAAACAGAACATTTAGTTCAAATAATTTGTATAACTGAAGATAACTAGGATAAACAAAATAATAAACTACTTACACCAAATAACTATTGTGGAACTACTGTAAACTATGTCTATCTTCCAGCACAACCTAACCTACTCCAACTCCCAGACCACAGAGTCACATGTTGGGTTTACTCTGCCAGCTAGTGATCAGAGGTTGTGCATAACAGTGTACAAAACTTGCCTTATGCATATCACCACACCATTCTGGAGGCAACCCTAGCCTCTTGGGTGCCCCACCGACCAGAGGCCTCTGGCTGCAAAGCTGAAGGCCATAGCTTACAGGAAAATAGTTAAGGAAGCACTTCATACATCCAAGCAAATTCCCATGGGCAGGCGTGCCATGAAGCATGTGGGGCTATATGCAAGTATGATATCATTCTGTTCATCTAGCGTTTGAGACATTTCTATTTAGAATAGTATCCACTCTGGAAAGCAATCTATTGAAACAATAATGATCAAATGGCATTATATAATGTGGGTCAGTAATCAGGATTCTTTGTCCAATTGGCAACTGCCAAAATTCACAGATCACACCCAAAGTACTCTTAGCTAGTGTGGCAAGACTCATCCATGGAGGCCATTGGGTGAAATTGCCATGATCCACTGATTTTTCAGTCAAGTGAAATCTACAGATTCTTAGAGCCATTGATCATGCCTGAACATCTTTTTTTGGTGTGGCGACTGTGATATAACTCCTTGCACCTGCACAGTTTCATTCTCAGACTTGTCGAAGAGCGGCTAAGGTCCTTACCTTGTGAGGTAAATTGGTTTAGCATCAGCCTGTAGGGGCATATGGTACAAACTTCACCAACCCAAGAAAATTAATTCCTGAATGATGTGTTCTTGGTCTCATCAGCAACTTTGTCCACTTTATAGATCTTCATCTTATTGTAATGGCAGCGAGGTTCAAGGTTTCTCTATCTTTGTACTTCAATTTCACAATCTGACTTTTGAACTCATTGCAGTCTGTACAAGCCTACATGCACTATCAATTCTAATATTTTGGATCAAAAATATTACTTTAATCTGCTTTTAGTATTACTGTGGAATTGTTTTTTTGCTTTTTTTTCCCCTCACACCAGATGTATTGAAGTTTAGTGCATTTGATGACCCTTGAACTACAAGTCATGACCCTTGAACTACAAGTCAGGACAACGCATAACCTTGCGCATGTGTGAAATCAGATAGTGTTTATGGCAAACACCAGCAAAAGACACAAACAACTTTGACATTGTGAAGTCTACAAAGCCTTGTACTGCCTGTGGAGGAGAGACTGATAAAGCACTCATGTTTACCAGACCTTTACTTGAGACAGTCAGAGACTTGGGGCGGGATTCTCTCAGCCTGGGGCCGGGCATTGGGCCGGAGAATCCCCGCGAACAGTGACATGCTGCCGGCACAAGATTCTCTGCAGAATAGAGAATTGGCACTATGGGCACTGGCGTGGTTGTCATGGCACTGGTTGGGGGCCACTACACGGCCAGCCCACTGATTCTCGGCCCACAATCCATTGTAAAAACGGCGAGTCCTGCCGGCGCCGTCCACACCTGCTTTCAGTCGGCAGGAACTCTGCGTAGAAGGGTCAGGGGGCGGGGCTGGGGCCTCCGCTGTGTCCTGGCCCGTGATTTGGGCCCACCAGTCGGTGGGCCGGCCTCCCTGGCTGGCGGCCTCCTTTCTTCCGCATCGGCCCCTGTTGTGTCAGGGCTGATGCTTTGAACGAAGCCACTGCGCATGTGCATGTTGGCGCCGGCACCACTGCGCATGCGCAAATCCTGCAGTGCCCAGTTTGCACTGGGATCAGCGCAAACCACTCGTGCTGTGTTGGTGCAGCCAGAATTGCTGATCCAGAGGCCGTGTTGATGCTGTCGAGAAACAAGACGGCGTCAATACTTGTCCTACCCCCGATGTATGAACCAAGTGGAAGTTCACCATCTGAGGAGCCGTCATGAACAGGGCAATTTGGGGTTCTGATATACAAGTTTTTACTTTTTCATTTCCTTTTAATAATTAATAATTGACTGATAAATACGGTGTTTTTAATTGCAGGATGTTTCTATCGCCATATATGGAGTCACACATTCCCAGTACAGTTCTGAACCAAAGAAAGACTCCACCAAGTACTCGTGCCCTTATGCAAAGACTGTAATTTGTCATTATAATCTTGCACTCTCCCATGTCAGGGCTGAAAAGCCAGACCTTGGCTTCCAGGAAGACTAGCAGAATATCTGGCATAGTTTTAGCATAATGCTGTTTATTTGCTCTAAACCAGTATCAGTCTGAAACCAAGGTGATGCTTTTGGGCAATGCAAAGTTCAGAATTGAGGTATCATTGCTGTAAGGATGGGTTACTTTGCATAAATTTAAATAGAAATGGAACATAAAAGGTTTAGGTAATATTTCACATACCCAAAGATATGAGAACATTTTCTATGTCCCCACTCAGTTCGAGATCCAAGGCTTTATCAACCTCATGTTTACTGTATTTGGTGTATCGCGCAAACACTGGAAAGAATACAGTGCAATTAGTGACCATGAAATTCTCAATGACATGCCAACTAATATTTTCACAAGTTGTGCTCAATTACAAGGATTTTCTTAACTTTGCGAATTTACCACATGCGATCTGATAAACTTTTGTATGTTCACTTAAAATGTGTGCTTTAAATATGCTTACCATTGCAATGTTAAAAGTCAAAAATCAGTTTGGGGCAAATTTTGTTGCCATTAGCTACTCCAACCAATATAGTGTAGAAAAATAAGCAGAAGAACCCATTCTACCCTCGAGTTTACCCAGATTGGCTTTATTCTCCTTTCCAACAATCTCAAGCTTATTCAGTTTCTAATTGTTTCATACCTTGTCTAAAACCATTCTTCCTAGACTTCTCCCCAACATGCTGGTTATCATATGGTGCTCAAAGAATAACTTCTGATCATGTGTACAAAGTAGTAATCAGATTAAGTCATGCTAGGTTTTTGCTTTTTTTTTTTAAAATTAGAGCTCCCAATTAAGGGGCAATTTAGCATGGTCAATCCACCTACCCTGCACATCTTTGGGTTCTGGGGGCGAGGCCCACGCAGACATAGAGAGAATGTGCAAGCTCCACATGGACAGTCTCCTGGGGCCAGGATCAAATCCAGGTCCTTAGCACCAAGGCAGTGGAGCTAACCACCACACCAATGTGTTTTGCCCTTACATGGGATGTGGACATCCTTGGCAGGGCCAATGTTTTTTGCCCATTCATAATTGTCATTGAACAGTGTTTTGCTAGGTTATTTCAGAAGGTAACGAAGAGTAAACCACATGACTGTGGGCCTGGGGTCACATGCAGGCAAGACCACGCAAGGCTGGCAGATATCCTCCACTAAAGAACCAGACGTTTTTAAATGACAATTTATGATGGTTTGTGACTAGCTTTATATTACAGTTTGCCATCTGCCAGTGGGAATTTGAACCCATGTTCCTCAGATCATTAGCCAGTTCTCTGGATTACTAGCTCAGACATTACCACTATTTCATCATTACTCCCTCAAGTGTGCCACTTTTCAAAGGATTGATGTTCCAGTGAATTAGTTTCATTCTGGATCTCAATGTGGACAATAATTCATTTAATAAACCCAAATTCTGATTTTAGATCCAAAAAGCCCTTTATTAGCAAGATGGTTGTGATATACCTCCATCCATGATTTCAACACAAGTACAATATTCAGTGTCACATTTCTTGAGTTATCCTATAGATACATCACTGAAGCCTTGTTATTAAAATACTTATTAACCACAAATGCCAAGGCAAACCTTTGAAAATTGACCAAAAGACTAGTAGTGAAAGAGCATGCAAGATTACTTCGTATCTATCTACACACCTAACATTCTGAACTTCAATTCAGAGATTTATTTTTTGAAATAAGAGTTGAATGGATCACTTGTCCGGCATTATTTATGGTAAGCAAAGTAGATATTATCCCAAGAACTACATTGATAGACAACCAAATTCCACACTAATTGTCAAGTTTAACATGATTAAAAAAGTGCACCAGAACCAATGTTTGGAGGTGAGCTCTTACCTGTCTGCATGTGAGTGGCATTTCTGCTTGTGAGAATATTAATGAAGGTGTCAACGTCAGACCCTTTTTTTTTCTCACCAGCTTCATACAAGGCCTAGATTAAATATTTAAGGATAGTTCTAGTTACTGACTTGATTTTGTGGACAATTCACACCAAGTTGAGAGGAGTAACCAATTTCTCACCCTTGCATCGTCATCAGCAAGATCATGATTCACTTCACAGCCTTCATCTCTGGATGCCTAGTAATGGAGAAGAGCGTTGAGAATTATATTCTTGAAACTTATTTTATGAAAAAGTTGGCCTTGAATAGAGTCAACAGAATTTGCTGTTAACTACTGCTCCCATTACATTGGTGTTTGAAAGTAAAGTAGTGGATATAGGAAATCTGAAGTAAAAAAAGTGCAGCAAATACTAAGTAGGTCCAGAGACATCTGTGGAGGGGGAAACGTTCAAAGTCAAATACAACTCGAGGATTAGGCTTGCTCAGTGTTATGCTGTCATAGAGGAGGAAGAACAAAGGATCTGGGATGGTAGAGGACAGGGGAGAATCACTTATGTCATGGAACAAAGTGGGTCCAGAAAACACTTTTCCAAAGCAATGTAAATGGCTAGCAGAATAAACACCTGTCCAAAAGCAAAAACTTGAATGATTAAGACTGCCACATGGCAGAAATTATGATTTTAAATTGTTGAAGAGGCTGTATAGTTCCTAATTGGAAGACTAGGTGCTCTTGTGTGTCAGCTTAGCTGGAGCTTCATTGGAACACTGCAGCTGGAGCTTCATTGGAACACTGTAGCTGGCCAAGGAAGGAGAGAGAGAGACTAATTAAAATGGTAAGCAACCAAGTCTGAAAGTATGGCCCCAAGTTGAGCGGAGGCTTCTGCAAATTGGTGTTCGCCTCCCCATTGTGAGCTGCAGGGAACTTGCAGGTAGTGCAAGTAACTTGCTGCTTCACCTAGAGAAGGTGTTTTTTACAGCCTTGGACAGCGAGGCGGGTGGGAATGGGGGGGGGAAAGAAATAAGATTCTTGGTTGAGGAAGTAGGTATAATTAAGAACATGGTTGCGGAAGTTATCAGAACAGAGGCAGAGAAACAGATTATGGAATGAAGCCCTTACAAGAGGTAGAATGTGTAGTAGGTATAGTCAAGGTAGCTATGGAATTACATGGAATAGTGGACAGCATACCCACAAAAAATGGGTACGCTGAGTCAAGATAAATGGCAGTACCTGAGATGGACCATGTGAAAGAGAGAAGAGTTGAAACAGGAAACAGTTGATCACGTTTCAGTGCTGGTTCTGATACAGCTAGCTAGTGTATTGGAGAGGGGGGGGGGGGGGGGGGGGGAAGAAAGAGAGAGAAAGAAGAGTGGAGAAGGGGGACCACCATAGAGAAATCCTTTAATATACATGCATTGGGTATGTGCCTTTCTGATTTCAGGAACACACCAAATTAAAAGCCTCAGGAATTATTTTTTAAAAATTAACTAAATGCTTGCTACAATCTCAAGGTATTTACTTTGTCCTCAAGATGGAAATTTCTTTAATCCTTGTTGTGCTTAGCATATTTCATCTTAGGCAAAGTCGCAAGACCAAAAATGTCCTGAAAAACACGTTGCTGTTGTGAAAATGTAGTTCAAGGTTGCAAAACCACTATACCTTAAGTAAAGCTATCAAAGCTTTTTCAAAGTCCTTCGATGTATCAGACTTGATTTCTGTCTCCAGGTCTTTTTTGAATTCTACAAAAAAAAACAAGAACCAGTATTCGGTTCAGTGGTGACTTCGGTGAGCTATTCCCAATCCTCTTGGAATACATATTATGAATATATTACCTTCTTTGTAAGCTTTAATTATCTCTTTTATTTCTTTGTTGTTCCTAGATACCAGGATCTCTACCAAACAGTCTTCATCAGTACCTAAACCCTATCAATATACAAAATAGAAAATTAATACAATAACATGTTCAAGATTAACAGAAGGAGCATATATTTATTAAAAATTGGAAACCATTGCTTACAACATGCATTGTGTAATGCCATCTCCCTTCTCTACTGTAAAGCTAAAGCAAACTGCCATCAACATACTCAATGAGCAGCAGAATTTAGGATTGGCATTGATAATGGTTTTGTGAAATGTTAATCAGTTTATTTTGGTAGAATGTAATTGCTAAATTAACATCAGTGGTAATGATAGCTTGTGTTCGGTTCGGAGGAAAAGAAATCTGAACTGATTCACAAAAGCAAAACCTCAAACACTCCAAGCCCACCGAAAGGTATGCATCAACAAGTATATGTGTAAATATGTGTTGCCTCCGACCAGTAGGTGTCAGGCAAGTAATAGCATGTGACATTGTAGGCTGGAGGAGAAATCATTATGGTCAGTTGTATTTGTTCCAGTTTGATAGCATTAGTTTCCTGCACAGTTTATTATACTATAATAATTTCTTGACAGGATGTTATTTAGCACGCCTCAGTAATGGTCTCTGTACAAGAACATAAACATCACCCACATACATCATATGGAAATTTCCCAGGCAAACTTGTAAATATAGCCTCTGGTCAATTGTAGCATCCAGCTGAAGTGAAGAGAAAGATCTATATGGAGTCTCATTTTTTGAATATTATTCAAAATGAGAATGAGATTGCTGATTACAGAATGCAGATTAAGTTGCACATTATTATCTATATCTAATGGCAAGGTCTCCACTGTCATTGCACATTACATAAACATTTTGGGCAAAGTACAAAAAAGTGACCAAAGCTGGTGACTTAAGTGTTCAACCAGGCAAGAACAGATAAAGGACTGACATTTAAATCTCCAAGAACAATTCTGTACAGAAGAATTAGACTCACTTCTTATCTCCAAGAATTCTCTTATGACAAAATTATTTACTTCTGTAGGGACCACTCAACAGTCCTCTGGAGAATTTATTAGCTCCAGCTATTCCCAAGAGTAAACTTCCATTCAGCCCCAAAACAGGAGAAGTTTGTCCTGGTTCCTTTTCAATGCTTCCAAGCCAAGCCAAACAGTGGCAGCACGGTAGCATTGTGGATAGCACAATCGCTTCACAGCTCCAGGGTCCCAGGTTTGATTCCGGCTTGGGTCGCTGTCTGTGTGGAGTCTGCACATCCTCCCAGTGTGTGCGTGGGTTTCCTCCGGGTGCTCCGGTTTCCTCCCACAGTCCAAAGATGTGCAGGTTAGGTGGATTGGCCATGATAAATTGCCCTTAGTGTCCAAAATTACCCTCAGTGTTGGGTGGGGTACTAGGTTATGGGGATAGGGTAGTGTTGACCTTGGGTAGGATGCTCTTTCCAAGAGCCGGTGCAGACTCGATGGGCCAAATGGCCTCCTTCTGCACTGTAAATTCTATGTATGTACAAATTGCTTATTATTTTTTTTTGCAAGACACAGACCTACTGCATATTCAAAATGCAATTAATTTTGGCCAACTTCCCTTTGAGCTGCAAAGTACACTAGGTTCAAACAGCAAAAGACCCAGATACATTGAATCAGAGAGTCATCCTAAGCGCCACTCATCTTTATAGCTTGCTGTGGCATATCCTCAAACTGACCTCCAAGGCAATAATACCTAGACATAGACATAGACCAGTACAGCACAGAACAGGCCCTTCGGCCCTCGATGTTGTGCCGAGCAATGATCACCCTACTTAACCCACGTAACCCGTATACCCGTAACCCAACAATCCCCCCATTAACCTTACACTACGGGCAATTTAGCATTGCCAATCCACCTAACCCGCACATCTTTGGACTGTGGGAGGAAACCGGAGCACCCGGAGGAAACCCACGCACACACGGGGAGGACGTGCAGACTCCACACAGACAGTGACCCAGCCGGGAATCGAACCTGGGACCCTGAAGCTGTGAAGCATTGATGCTAACCACCATGCTACCGTGAGGCCCCTAAATGTCCAATTTCTCCAGCTACACAAGCCCACCCTTTATAGCTCTCGCTCCTATTCAGCAAACGTGGGTAACTTATGAACTGCCATTTTTAGATGTTCTGGAAATCACCAATGCCCAGCATTTTAAATGAACTTACTGCAGAATTCCAGCAGGAAACAATGATCCATGAATTTGATATTTGCTGCACTAGACTCAACTAGGAAGTTTAATGAGTAATTATTGAGCAAATCTTGCAAGTTCTTAATTACCAGGGTGGTTGGGAGAGATCAGGGTTCATCTCTGAAAAACAAAAGAATGTGCAGGGCTGTGACACTAGGCTCATTTGGAGAGCCAGCACAGACAACAGGCCAAACAGACTCCTGTGTTGTAAACAATGAGGTGCTGTAAATCTACATCTCAAAGCAGTTTCTCACTTGTAAACTTACTGGATGATTTGCATGAAGACAATGCAAGATTCCATCGACATACTGTACTCTTTTCAGCAGTTTAGGGTCTATTGTTCCCGAGGTTGCTAACTTTTATTTCTTGACCACTCACCACCAGTGTCAGTATTACACTAGTTATGAGAAACATCAGTTTGCATATGATAATAAATAATATCATAAACGAGTATCATCAAATACAGAAACAGGTTTACAAAAATTACCTTCATAGCATCACACAACTGATGTGCATCAAACATGGCTGGCGTTTGCAGTAGATAAAGTGCAACAGTCTCCAGCTTGCTGGACAGTTTACTCTTCATGACATCTTTCAGTTGCTGGCAGAGAAAGAAAGGTATTTAACCAAACAGCATTTGTTTTTAATCTTCATAAGCTTAAACAGTTTACACCCCTAACAAAGAATAAAATGTTTGCCAGAGCTTACGCGTTAGCTTCACTATGAGGCCAGTTTAATCAGCATTTTCAACTGTTAAGAAAATGGAGCTGTGGAATCAGTAACTGACCTTTCCTACACTCTGTTGATATTCTGCTGCTATTTTTTGCCGCTGCCAATTGGTCCGTGTTGTCAAAATGTTAATGATCCCTTCTTCATCCACACCTGGTAAAATTACAAGAAACAGAAGTCAGCCATAGCTATTAGGTTCTGCAAAAAGGTAAGACAAGACAGACTGACTAGTAATAGGCACACCAACAGCAGGTTTTGGAGAGTTCTCGATCTACCAACATACGAGTGGAATATTTGAAATATTGCAGCTGTGCCTGCAATATGTACATTTCCCTAACACTTCAGTTAAAAAAAAACAGTTCTTAACTTCAGGAAGCTTCTAAAACTCTATCAAAATCACAGCATTCAATGAACTCAAAACAATTACAACATTTTTTGCAAGTTAATCAAATAAGCCACAATTGAATTTCTTGCTCACCTTTTGCTTGGAGTGCATTATTTAAAGCAACAGCATCAGCACTTGCATCAAAATTAGGAAATGGAGTAATTGTTGGTCCACTAGGGGATGGGTACTAAATAGCAAAGGAAGAGAAGAAAGAGTCAAAGTGAGAACATAACACAAGATGTCAACAGAAAATTGCTATACATGTAGCCTGGTTTTGGAAATTAATAAAAAAATGCTCACCATTTGTTACCCAAAACAGATCAACTAAGATACAAACCAAAAGTTTTCCCCCCCAGGAAGATCCAATTTCAGGGGCAATCCAGATTACTGCTTTCTTATTTGTTTATAGGAAGGTTGGTTTGCAAAAAAGGTTAGCTCATGGACTGGTAGATCCTGATCCTGGCCAGGCACCAGAACAGCCATGTACACTTACACTGTCTACACTTCAGCCACCACCATATGCTTGGCGCCTCCCATCAATAATAGGCTCCCACCATTTTGATCAAAGTTCTAATTTATTAAGGAGTGTGAAATAATTGCTTTTCATCCCTTTTTCAAGCACCAAACTGCTACATTGAGACAAATGAACTGCTTGCCATTTATCCAACAATGGCATGGAGTGTGAAAAGTTTCATTAAACTCCAGGACAATGGAACTCAATCCCAAGTGGATCAATTTATTCAAAATCCAAAAAATGTTAGTCTGAGATGGAGTTGAGATCCCCCTTTGCCAACAACAGTTTAAGATTGATCTGGATTTGTCCCAACCTTTATTTAACTAGATTTCCATTGCACTCATTTCTCTTAAATGGTACTACATTTACTTTTTAAAGAATCAATTACCTAATCCAGCCAAATGTCACTGGCTAGGTCATTCTTTGACTGCATCTGCACAGGTGCAACATCAATCAATGCATCTGCACAGGTGCAGAAAAAGTGCTACGACATCAATAGATGGAGCCATTGAAATGCAATTGCACTTTTGTGATAAATATAGGCATAACCAAAGTGGAGGATGACAAGAGGCAATTTCTGGAAGTGGAGGAAGGGCAATCTAGGCCAAGAAAAAAGTGCATGATACCTCCTTGGGATTGCCTCAGTGAAGCCTCCACCTACCCACACCCCACCCAATGTTGTCCTGGGATTTCCAGCATGTCATTCATGCAGAACACCAAGCAGCAACACATGCAAATGTCAGAGCAGTTGTGCCCACTTTATTTTTCCCCTCAAGCTTTCCATTCAAAGAATTTCAGGGATTTTAAACTCCGGCTCAGGCTACGGTAAGACAGATAGTATTGTAACCTAGATTGGACTTCAACATGGAGATCAAACTCCAGTAAAATCTCAACTATACAGTTTCGCCTCAGGAGTTCTTTCTCATTTTTTTTCAGGAAATGTTAAGTCGAGTTGGATGTTTGCATTAGAGGCCAATCATTGTTTTCAGATAAAACACGGAATACTTTCCAATTAATCAACTAGAGAGTTAGAATCAGAAACTCTGCAATACTATAGAACAGTTTCTTCAAGATTTATGCAGTGATGTCACTGGAGTTTCTGGCTCTTGGCCCTAAAGTGAGGAATTCATATTCAGCAATTTTTTGCCATATTTAGTGATGGATTATAACTAGACAATATGCCAGATACAAGATCAACAAGACATTGCTAAAATTTGACACCTATTTTGCCTCCCCAATTCACACGAATCAAGGGCACCTCAAAAACCCTCGAGTGATACTTGTGCATCTTACTGCCCCTGTGAAGAAGGAGTCTGAAAATTATGAAGCTTACGTTAGCATGCATTGTTTGCTGCAGGAATGTGCTGACAAGGTTAGATGCCATTTTCTGTGCTGCTGCTCTGTGAAGGAAAATAATAATTTGAGTTAAATCATTCGTAAAATAACATTTCCAAACAATTTTAAAATAAAAATGCCTTAGGGGTTACCATATGCAACCAATAAAACATGGTGGATTTATATTTAAAGAAACAGCTCCATAAGAAAACATTCTTCAATTGGAGGGCTATTTGGTTTGCTCACTTGGCACATTTCAACAATCAAAGCCAATTTATTAATTTCCTACAAAAAAATGACTTTTTGGGCAACCCTTCACATTCTCAGCAGAGGTAATTGATTCTTGCTGAAGTACAATCCCATGCTATCCTTCATTATCTTACTCCAAAATACATTGTGCAGATTATGCACACACACCCACCATCTCATTTCTTCTACTCCCCAGACCAGGTCTGAGCTACCATAAGCAGATACTGCCAGAAGGGTAAAATTTAAGTTCATTTGGAAATGAAAATGGCTTGTGTAAAATGCAGCCATGGCCCAACTAAGAGTCAATTCTCTGTCTCACGAAGTGTGAATGGACAGAGAATCAGATATCCAGCAAAATAAGAGGTCCACACACAACATCAATTCAGGTGTGTCATGTTCCAGTCACTGGTTTGTCATCGGTTTGCATCCCACGCTAGCATGCAAAACCAGCAACATTTGCAATGTGAATAACAGGTTGGATACAGCATGCTCTGTCCTTCTGCAATGCTCTGCTCCTCACAGGCAGACAGCTCATGGGCATAAATGACCATAAACATGGACTGGATGTCATGACTGTGAGGAGGGAGCAAGAAGTTTAAAGAAACCTGAATAAACATCAGACTTGCTGGGAGATGACTGCCTGAGCTGGGGCAGTAACTTGGGTGCCAAGTCTGCGGACTCTGGATGTCATGCACGACATGCGGCAGTCTGTCTTTTAAATGCACCCTTTGGTGCAACTTTCAGGCTCCTGGCTGCTCACATCACAGTGCTGCTAGTTTCCTTTAAAATGCAAAAAGCCTCTGACCATCTGGGAGCCCATTCAGGCCCTGCCTCTGGACACCTTCATACCCCTGCAGAGGGAGCAGTAGATCAAAAGAGCTCACCCAGACACCTATACCGCAGCTTTGGAACCCGCCTGTTCTTCTGCCCCTCAGGGCAGAGGACTCAATTGTGTCCTCCACCCCTCCGAATTCACCAGCCATCTCCTCCTGGTGAGGCTTGCAACATTGGCTGCCTCTGCCACCATCTCCCATGCAGTGTTCAGGAGGGCAGGCTTCAGCCCAAGCCTGCGTTGGGGAAGAGGGAGAGCCTCTGCTCCTCACTGGCATGGAATTGTGGATCCACCTCAGGCTCCAAGCCTTGAGGAGGTGGGGGAGAGCAGGTCTTCTGAGCCATCTTTGAGGCTGCAGGGAGTGTATGGCAAGTGGAGCGATGAGTGCTTTAAAACAGCTCCAGCTACTAGACTCTTGCCACTAACTCGAGCCCCAGCGGTTCGAAAGCCCGCTGGGCCAGGAATTGAAAAGTGCTGGCCTGTACGCATGTCCTGAACTGCTGAACAAATAGCATCCCCAATGGGAACTCAAAACCTCAATTCAGTGCAAGCCTCAAGAAAATTTCACCCTAGGGCTATGGCACAAGTTAAAGCGAAACGTGCATTTATATAGCATTATTCACAACCAGATGTCACAAAGCACTTTAAAAGCTGTAAAAGTACTTCAGCTGGTGTAAGTTGGGAAACCTAGCTGTACACAACTGCAATGTGATAATGACCCAAATCTTGTGATATTGATGGAGGGATAGATATTGCCCATTATTCCAGGGTGTTTTAAAATAAAGTGTTTCAAAATAGTGTCATGAGTTCTTTCACAGCCACCTGAAAGTGCAGACAGGACCGCTATGTCTCACCTGAAAGAGCATCTGACAGTGCAGTATTCCCTCAGTACCACACAGTCAGCCTCAATTTTGCACCCAATCCTGGAGCAGCACTTAAACCCACAACCTTCTGAATTAGAGGAGAGCTGCCGACTGAACATTAGGCAACATTTCAAATTAAACTGGTGGTCATTACAGAAATTAAATAACTAGTCTTGGCCAAGTTTCTTTAACACCTACTTGGTGACTTTAAAAAATCCAAAAGATGTGAAGTACAGAAATTAATGAAGCAAGCTTATGTTTATTTTACTTGAAAAAATGTGCCCAGTGATCCAACCAGCATGATTCTAGACATCAGAAAGAAATATTTTTCAAACTTGCCATGGTCAAAGAGCCCAAAATTACTTTATCCTTTTAAACACTGGTGTCGTCGTCTGAGAATTTTGTGGCTCCAGAAATTAATGTGCGCAACGTTAATGGATTGAGCTCCAAAATAAATTTCAATAGCAAGTTTTTAGGCTTACGAGTTATAACATTGCCCCAATACTGACACTATAATCTGAAAGAAAAATTTGAGTGACCCATTGAGTGACTGTCATGAAAGAGGGCAACAATCTGATCAGCAAATGGATCATTTTTGGCCACTAAAATTCTCGATACTGAATCATGCCAAGGCTTTATGTGCAACTTGATCCTCTACACCCATGTTACTATTAATGGTAAAATACTTGGCTGCAGAATCAAGAACATGCTTTTTTTTTTTAAAAATGTAAAGCATTGAAATTAAAAGAGCAGAATATTTCAAACACAAGACTGGGAAATGATATTCAGATTGGACACGTGTACCAAGGTACAGTGAATAGTATTTCTCCACATGCAGCCAAACAGATAATTTAGTACATGAAAAGAAAACTCATAATAGGGCAACACAAGGTAAATACGGAGACACCTATATCATTATATGCAAATCAGAGCAAGTCAGCATGTAAGCACTGCATTGTAATCAATCAATCGAACAAATTACATGGTGGTTTCTAGTACACAGGGTTTATAGAGCACAAACACAGGATACTGGTTTGACCACTACTGGAGTTTAAGTATACAATTCCTTCTCCTTCACCAAGGAAGGATAGGAGTGCAACAAAAGGTACCATTCCTGGAATTAGGAGATTGTCCTACAGGGACAGTAGATGATGTCTATTTGGCCCATACTTAAAATAATGCAATTGAAACATCAAATCCTAGATGGAGTAACACTGGGAAGCAGTTTCCCTTGGTTGGGAGCCGAGAATTAGGGGTCAGTCTCTTGTTCTCAGTTTGGAGAACATTAGCTCCTTTCTCTCCGCAGATGCTGTCAGACCTGTTGCAATTGTCTAATATTCAGCATCCGCAATAATTTGCTTTCATCAAAAAACAAACCAGTTTTCATATGCAAGCTGACAACAACCAGATTAGCCAATCACCACCTCTCAACTCTCCATTTCCAAAGAGTCAGACTGTTAATCCAACTTCTAGTACTGGGCAAACAGAAACGTCATCAACTCCGTCCATTGTCACTACAACTTTTCCATCCATTGTCACTACAATCTGTTCCTTTACCACCCAACTCCATTCCTCGCCCTGGCAACTGACATTGAACCAGGCTATAACTCTCCATCATCTCCAAAGAGTCAGACTGTTAATCCAACTTCCTCTAGTACTGGGCGAACAGAAAGGTAATCAACTCCATCCATTGTCACTACAATCTGTTCCTTTACCGCCCAACTCCATCCCTCGCCCTGGCAACAGATTGAACCAGACTATTTACCATAAGCACTCAACCTGCACTCTTACTTGGGGAGCCTTTTCAATCACCACGGCTACCTGACTAGGCGTTACCCAAGAAAATGGGTTGCCAAAACCCCCAATTTCAAACTTGTTACTTCCATACTCGACAGTGTCCTGTATCGAGATGTAAAACCTTGCTGCTTGTCTCATCTCAAAAAATCCCATTCAACCACCAACACTGTTCAAATGATCTGCATGCTCGTAGTCAAGCAACACCTAGATTTTAAAATGCTCATTCCAATTTGCACCATGGACTCACCCCACCCCCTTCGCATCTCTAATCTCCTGTAGCCCTACAACATTCCAAAATATTTGCACTACTTAACTCTGGGCTCTATCATTGGTGGTCAAGCTGTGTAATGCCCTCTTTTTTAGTAACCTTCCCTAATAGGACAAATCACTCAAGGCACATTAAAGGTGAGACATAAATACAAGTCACAGGAATAGCATGCAAAGGTGGAGTCAAGGTAGATCAGCTATGAATGGTCTACTTTTATACACAATTTAATCTCTTTTATCATTAATTGTCAAATGCAGTCTTGTGATAAAATTTCTGCAGGATACTACCTTGATTTGGAAGAATTTAAATTTGAACAGTTGTACCACTTTTAAACTATTCATTATCAGAATGTACACATGTCTAGTCAAGCCAGTATTGATAGCACATCCCTGTTGACCTTGAGGGTGGTACTGCACCTTCCTGAAGGAAGCAAGAACTCCCATAATGCTATTCCAGAATTTGATGCAAAGGAAATGAATGAACAATGAGGAACGCCCAAGTCCCATGACAATGTTTCTTGGAGGGAGATGGGACACAACGTAAAAACTCATGGAATCAAGCAATCACTCATTAAAACACACAAGTCAGTTAATGCGAGAAATGCATTGTAAATTTTTTTTTTAAATCCAAGGTTTGTCACAATTTCTACTGCTTTTGAGTGGGGTGGGACAAGAGGACATTGAAAATGATAAAAAGCTTTCAGACATGCAGAGTTAAATTCAACATTTATTCCAAAAATAGAGGATTAAACTTGATCAAATCTAGCTCATCAGCAACATGGCATAATTGCTGCCACGAGATGCAATGGTTTACTTCAGTTGGTGTGGAGAGCATGCCAACTCCATACATCAATTCAGCACCATTGAAACACAAAATGCCTTCAGCTAGCACATTTAGATAATTAAACATGCCCTTGGAAAGGTCCCTTTTAGCACAAAGCAGAAAGGAGTTGGGAACACTTTGCTCAAATAAATTTTGCTGGTTCAATGAATATTCTCATTATAATTGTATTTTTACCCAAAATAAAAACATGCTCAGCTGATTTCAGGAAATGTATACCAAAGTCTAAAAATTGAAACTATAAAAGAAAAATCACACTATTCTCCTACCCAAGGTTACCATTAGCAAAGGATAAAAATAAACCTTGTTTTAACGAGGGTTAACATTATACTAGACAATTCATCCTGCTAAAGATCTTACCATACCACATTCCTCAACCCCCTTCCAAACCACTTATTAATATCCCACGCTCCTCCTCACAACAATCCAACTTTTACCGAGCATTTTAAAAAAGTGGAAAACAACTAGTTTATTGAGATAAACTTTAAATTAAGTAGATGTACAAAGAGTACATGAGATATCTGAAATAGACCATTTCACAAAGACTCAGGAAGAAACATTCAGTTTCAAGCTTACTTCATTTAAATAATGCAGTTACAAATTAAAACATTGTTTGGCAAGAGACTGTACGCTTCCAGCATTTCAACACTTAGAGAACAGGTCAAGAGAACACTATAATATTTAAATCCGGACTCACCAACTTAAACCCTGTGGGATCAAACTAAGAACAGCCTTACAAGCATAAAGAAGCTCACAACTAAAACAAGCTCGCTGTTTGAGGGTGTATTTATACAATTACCACACCCAATGAGGTCATTTAAGACTGGCCCATCAGATTGACTGAGCACTGCAGGCTGTGATGAACCAATCAACTACCAGATGTTACAAGCCATACAAAAACCTGTAGCCCGCTGCAGTGAACTAGGTGAAAGTCTGCACAGACAGGAAATAACTTCCACGTCTCCACGCAACCTTCTACAAACAAAAATCACATGGGAATTAGATCAGTCCTACCCCTGTTTCAATGCCAGATGTCTGGCTTTTCAGCGGTAAGTAATACTACAGATTATATATTGACATTCCCAATAAAAAAACATTTATAAAAAAAAACTGACATTCCCAGCTATGAGTAAGACTTAAATTTATACAAAAATGAATTCTTCACAGTACCTTAATTGAATAATTTACTTAATGCTCAGCAGTTTACACTTTCACATAGGTTAAGTAAATGAAATGCATTACCACTGGGACAATTTATAATACGCCATGCCTGGAGCGTCAACCCAAATGCAATACTTCATAGATGAAAACATTTAAATAGAATTTACATTAATAAAGCATTCCATATTCTGAAGTGTGCAGCAGTCATAAATAAATCCACAAATTTGATTACCTTATACAGTGATAACCTTTGCCTGGAATTACCTCACAGTTAAGTTAATATTACACATCCTATTTAAACTATGGACATGATTTAACAAAGAGACCCTTTCGGGTGCGAATTAGCGGGGTGTTTCTCGGAGCCAACACCCCCCCCCCCCCCACCCCCTTCCAGAAAACAGACCCCTATCTGGAGGCCTGACAGCAGCCCAGACAGGGGAATGTGATGAAATATAGCCATAACACTTACCTTGAAGCTCCACCTGTCCATTCTCAAAGGAATGCCCAAGGAAACAAGCATGTGATTGAACTGCACTTTCCTCTCTTTGATATGGTCAGTGTTTATAAACATTGGGGTTTCACCACTGAACCGTAAATGGCGATGAATGAATCAAAGCTGCAGATGGTTTGTAGACGCTATCAATCACAGACCACTACTAGAAAGCTATGAATGGCTTGCAGTTAATGTACTTCCAGGAATCAGATGTGGGTCACAGCTGTTCTTCCTCCAGGAATGGACACGTGGTGCTGCAAGGTAAGTGTTACAGCTGTAATTCTTCTCACTGCTCCTGTGTGGACTTCTCCCAAGTTTCCAGACAGGGGTCTGTCATGATATGCAAACATGCAACCAATGGGCAGTCAGGGCACTCAGAGATGGCATCACCACAAGGGGGCAGGACATAAACACTATAAAAGGGATGAGGCACTCACACCCTGCCTCTTTCCACAGACAGACATCTAGAGAATTAGACAGGGTTGATCAGCGGCATCACACCCCAGCGCGTGGCTTAGAACAAGCTGGTACAGTTAGACTGAGTTACTACAGTTAGATTAGCAGAGAGTCGAACTAATTTGAGAACTGTGTAAATAGTTCAATAAACACGTTGAACTCATTCAGAGTCTGGAGCATCCTTTAGTTAAGACTGCATCAAGTAGCAGCCTGTGTCATCCAAAGCAGCATAGCACAACAGGTCACAGCTGTTCTCCCTTGATGAATGGACACGTGGTGCTGCAAGGTAAGTGTTACAGCTGTAATTCGCACTGCCCCTGTGTGGACTTCTCCTAAGCTTCCAGACAGGGGTCTCTTTTCTCTGGGTGGGGTGTCGCTTTAGGTAGGGGGTTCCTGGGGGGGGGGGGGGGTCTCCCTGTTACATGGGTTCCTTTGGGGGGTGGGGATATCAGGCCACCCCCATACTTGGGGGAAGGAGGGGAACCCAGGTAATCCGGGAGTGGAGATCTGCTGCATAGTGCGGGGGGTGGGTTTCAGGGCTGCTTTGCCGTGAGGGGGGGATGACCACGGAACCTCGTTATCGGGCGGCCCGCTCAAAATCGCGGTCCAATAACGGGATTCCCCTAAGAATCCCTCGTATTCCATGCCATGGAATTGCAAATCGGTTGCAACTCACCTGCGGAAGGAGAACTATGGGCGTGATTCTCCGATTGCCGACGTCAAAATCGGAGGTAGCGTCTGTTTTTGGATGCTCCGCCCTCTCCAAATTGGCATCATCAGTGAGTACGCCGCACGCTGTTGGGACAGCCTCAGGACATCACCTGAAGGCCCTCCCCTGATGCTCCGCCCCCGATGGACTGACTTCTCAATGGCGTGGATCACTTGTGGCCTGAGGTTTTGTCAACCTCGCATAGTGGCTACAGACTGTGTCCAGAACCACCACAGTCGGGGAGGGGGGGGGGGGGAGCCAGTCCGCTGGCCAGGGGGGCTTCACTGGGGGCTGGGAGGACTGGTGAGTGGTGGTCCGGGGATGGAGAGGTGAGTTATGGGGAGCACTATTTGGCAGGATGGGCCCGTGCCCTGACAGTGCCATATTATACGGCACGACCACTGCAGTTCGCCGTCGTGCGCTTGCGTGGCCACGGACCGGCAATTCTCCGTCCGTATCTGCAGGGAAAGCCAAGGCGGAGCATCAGTGTCGGGCGCCGCTGAAATTTTACTCATAATACTCTGACAACATGCTCTGGACATAGCCTCAAAATCCGAGATTCTAGCCCATAATAAAAATAACCTTAATTTTCACAAGTAGGCTTACATTAACACTGCAATTAAGTTACCGTAAAAGGCCGCTAGTCACCACATTCCGGTGCCTGTTCAGGTACACTGAGGGAGAATTCAGAATGTCCAAATTACCTAACAGCACGTCTTACAGACTTGTGGGAGGAAACCCCTGAGACACGGAGAGAACGTGCAGACTCCACACAGACAGTGACCCAAGCCGGGAATTGAACCTGGGACCCTGGAATTGTGAAGCAGCAATGCTACCCACTGTGCTGCCATGCCGCCCTAGTCTCCCAAATGGAAAATCCTGTCCCAAAGTTATGGCCACCAATCAGCAGAGTTATTACTGAGTAAATGTTTGGCAATTCACCCTTTGGCATTCATTGGTTTGCAATCTAGTTCCCTACCTCCTGCACCACAACTGAAAATCAATATGGCCAGCAACCAGTGCAGTTTTACAGTTCAGATCCAAAAACCATGGCCTTCCAGTACACTGCTGCAATCAGCCCCATGGTGTTTCTCCATATTTGTCTAATGCCTAATTTGGAGAGGAACTGCTCCAGAAAAAGGGGCAGAGCAGGTGAGGGTCTGATTGGAAGTATATTTTCATCATCCTGCCTGGCAGAAGAAGGGTTCACTTGGGAGCTCAAAACTATTCAGTGTTTTGGATGCCCAAGGAATCAAATAATGTTGCCCATGTTTTTTGGCCTGGGTTATTTAGGTCTTGCCTTGACCCGAAAATCTCAGTCAGCTGGTGAGTGGCTCCCAGTATCAATGCCATGATCATTGGCTCGGGGATTTGGGGAATCTAAGTTACTCCTGAAAAATAACAGGAAAACCACAAGAGGAAACTCTGCTTATGAACAGAGTTTCAGTTTGCAATTTGAAGAACAATATGAAGTTTTGATTTTTTTAAAGCAAGTCCTGAAGATCACTCTCTCGGTTTTCATAGTTTTCCAAAAATGCCACGTTCCAGGGTTTAATATATTGCAAATGTCACGCATGCTCTAATGTATTTGCTTTTCTTGGAGTGAAATCCATTGACTCAAATAAAATCACAAACAGATGGTGCAATCAAAGAGAAAAATGTATCTACAGCACACAGACTTAGTTCATTTAAAACAACTTAAAATTTAGAATTTCAGCTGCGGAGAAACAGAACTAGCTCCTGTTTGTTATCTTTTTATCAGATAAATGTAAATGCATAGTAATAAGTTTTAAAAGATGAGAAAGTCGATGTGATTTCAACATTTTGCTGAGTTGCAACATTTATCTACATGTCTACATAAAAATGATTGTTTTATATTATTCACGTTGCCAATGACTTATTTTACTTTGTGAAAACTTTAGGCTGAGCTAAATGTGCCTAAAATGACTCATCTCAATATTGCAAAGTAAAAAAACGGGAAAAATTTAGACAGAAAATTTTGGCTTTAGTCTTGTAAAGCAGTTCAGGAATGTTTAGAATCAACACCAATTCAGAATGGTATATTGTTTAGACAAGGACAAGACAGGACAAATCCAACCCAGCCAATTATCGCCCTAACAGTCTACTCTCCATCATCAGCAAAGTGGTGGAAGGAGTCATGCATCGTACTATCAAGAGGCACTTATTCAGCAATAACCTGCTCACAGAAGCTCAGTTTGGATTCCACCATGGTCATTTGTCTTTTGACCTCATTACAGCCTTGGTTCAAACATGGATGAAAGAGCTGAATGCCAGATGTGAGGTGAGAGTGACTGTCCTTGACATCAAGGTAGCATTAAACCGAGTATGGCATCAAGAAGCCCTAACAAAGCTGGGCAGGGATTCTCCCCTACCCGGCGGGGCATGGGGTCCCGGCGTGTTGGAGTGGCGTGAACCACTCCGGCGTCGGGCCTCCCCAAAGGTGCGGAAGTCTCTGCACCTTGAGGGGCTAGGCCCGCGCCGAAGTGATTCCCGTTCTGCCGGCTGGCGTGAATGGCCTTTGGCGCCACGCCAGCCGGGGCCAAAAGGACTTCGCCGGCCAGCATAAGTCCACGCATACGCCGGAGCATCAGTGGCTGCTGATGTCATCATGGCGCATGCGCAGGGGAGGGGTCTCTTCCGCCTCCGCCATGGTGAAGACCATGGCGAAGGCAGAAGAAAAAGAGTGCCCCCACAGCACAGGCCCGCCCGCCGATCGCAGTCCAGGCCACCGTGGAGGCACCTGCCGGGGTCAGATCACCCCCCCCCCAGGACCCCGGCGCCCGCCTGCTCCCGCCGGTAAGGTAGGTGGTTTAATCCACGCCGGCAGGAGAGGGTTGACCGCGGTGGGACTTCGGCCCATCGCGGGCCGGAGAATCGCCGCGGGGGGCCCGTCGACCGGCACGGCACGATTCCCGCCCCCGCCGAATCTCCGGTGGCGGAGAATTTGCGAGATGGCGGGGGCGAGATTGACGCCGGCCCTGGGCGATTCTCCGACCCGGTGGGGGGATCGGAGAATCCCACCCCTGGAGTCAAAGGGAATCAGGGAAAAACTGAGTTGGTTGCAGTCATACATGGCACAAAGGAAGATGGTTCTGGTGGTTGGAGGTCAATCATCTCAACTCCAGGACATCACTGCAGGAGTTGGTCAGGATAGTGTCCTGGACCCAACCATATTCAGCTCCTTCATCAGTGACCTCCCTTCCATCATAAGGTCAGATACGGAGATGTTCGCAGATAACTGCACAATGTTCAGCACCATTGGTGGCTCCTCAGAGAATAAAGCTGTCCAAATAGAGCAAGACTTAGACAATATCCAGGCCTGAGCAGACAAGTGGCAAGTTACATTCACACCACACAAGTGCCAGGCAATGACCGTCTCCTACAAGAGAGAGTCTAACCACCGCCCCTTGACGTTTAATGGCATTACCATCACTGAATCCCCCACAATCAACATCCTGGGGGTTATCATTGATCAGGGACTGAACTGGACTAGCCATATTAATACTGTGACTACCAGGGCAGGTCAAAGCCTTGGAATCCTAGGGCGAGTAACTCACCTCCTGATCCCCCAAAGCCTGTCCCCCATCTACAAGGAACAAGTCAGGAGTGTGATGGAATAATCTTCACTTGTCTGGGTGAGGTCTGCTCCAACAACACTCAAGAAGCTCATCATCATCCAGGACAAAGCAGCCAGCTTGTTTGCTACCCCTTCCACAAACATTCAAACCCTCCACCACTGACGAACAGTGGCAGCTGTGTGTACTATCTCAAAAATGCACTGCAGGAACTCGCCAAGATTCCTTAGGCAGCACTTTCCAAACCCATGACCACTACCATCTAGAATGGCAAGAACAGCAAATATGTGGGAGCCCCACCACCTGGAGGTTCCCCTCCAAGTCACTCACCACCCACACTTGGAGATATATCGCCGTTCCTTCACTATCGCTGGGTCAAAATCCTGGAACTCCCTCCCTAACAGCACAGTGGGTGTACCTACAGCAGTTCAAGAAGGCAACTCATCACCACCTTCTGAAGAACAATTAGGGATAGGCAATAAATGCTGGCCTAAACAGTGATGCCCACATCCTGTAAGTAAATTTTTTAAAAAGGAGTGAGTCTTTGCCTTTGTGGAAGCACTCCTGCTTCTGAGTCAGAAGGTGAAGAAACTGAACTGCACTCAAGTCAACCCCAGTGACTGGAGACTAAAATGATGGCCAAGACATTTGATTGTGTCAAGAAATTGGTGCAGAGGGAGTGGGTGAGCTGTGGACTTGCCTCCTCACATGGTGCCAGATGGCATGATAAATTTGTGCTGGGACTTGATTAAAGTGATTCAGGCATGCAGCCAGAATTACTTTCTCTATTCATTGGCTGTAAGCCTATTTAGGAGGGCAGAAATCAAACACCTCTGATGCTATCAAAAGACAGGCAACATCTCTTAAAGGTGAGGTACACTCAGCAGATGAGAGGAAACAATGTCAAAGGTTTGAATTGGCTGCAAACCATTAAAACAGCCAATGTGAGTTCTTCAATGATGTATGATCGGACCTGTTGCGGCTGGCAGCTAAACTTCAGTGCTATTAAAAAGCTCACAAATCTTGCCAAAGAACACTAGTCTCCTTCTCTCTGCTCACACCTCCACCACCTCTGGAGCCTTCACTTTCCTACACACAACATTTCCCTTCCTATTTCTCCTAGTCATACACTATTGCAACCCTCACTTCCCTACACCTCTCAATTTGCAACTATTCAGTCATGGCATGCACATACTAGCACCTTACAAGATTGTCATTCCCGTCTTTCTCACAAGGGAATATTGTGCACGACATGTGTCAGAGCTCAAAGGCTGCCTCCATTCTGGAGGAGGTAGAGCAATCTGCACATCCCCTGTCTCCTGGAAGAAAACTTGTTGGCCATCGTGGGCAAAGGGGGAGAATCTTGTCCATGGTGAGTGGCAATTGTGGAGAAGTTGACAAGTAGGATTACTTCACAGCTTAAACTTGTTCTCCCTTCCTCTCTTTCTGTCCCTACACACTGCATGACAAACTACAGAGGCGGGATTCTCCGTCGGCCGATGCTGGAATCGCGAGATGCGATTGGGCGGAGAATCGGTTTTGAGGCCGAAATTGTGGTGGGCGCCGGGATCACGCCAAATTCTCTAGTTCCTCGACAGTGGTGTCAATGCATCCCACTCCGCACGTACAATAAACGCTATTTGCATATTATTAGTCTGCCTGACCCTAGAATTCTCCACGGCCTCCGCGATTCTCCGCCTATACAGGGAGGAATTCTGATGCCGAGGTTCACTTGCGCTTTTAAAAGTTGAGAAACAGGCGCAGTAGCTTATGAGAGAGAGAGGAGGGAGGACATGGAGATGCACAGCCGTGGGCTGGGCTGCTGGTCCTAACACTGGCCAAGCTGGCTGGGGTAGTAGGGGGCCATGTCAGGGCTGGGGAGGGAGGTAGACGGTGGATGGTGGGGGGGGGGGGGGGGGGGGGGGGGGGGGGCGAGAGGGGGGGGGGGGGGGCGGGGAATAATTCACCACAGGACTGGGGCGGTGTCCAGGCTTGGATCGCCATTGCCACAGCCTGCAAGGCAGTCATCCTGCGACACCCCGAAAATCACCACCTCTGGACTCAATGCCACCCTTGTGTTTAATACCTTGGATATGACATCAGCAAACCCCTGCCAAAATCCCCTCAGCTTTGGACATGCCCAGATCATGTGGACATGGTTCGCTGGTCCTCCCGCACATTTTGCGCACCTATCTTCCACCCCAAAGAATCTGCTCATCTTGGCCACTGTCATGTGAGCCCGGTGAATGACCTTGAATTGAATCAGGCTGAGTCTGGCACAAGTTGCAGTCGCGTTGACTCTACTCAACGCGTCCGCCCAAAGGACCACCTCTATCTCTCCCCCCAGCTCCTCCTCCCACTTTCGCTTCAGCTCCTCAGTCTGCGTCTCCTCTGATCCCATAAGTTCCTTATAAATGTCAGAAATGCTCCCCTCCCCTATCCATCCTCTGGAAACTACCCTGTCCTGAATCCCCCTTAGCGGCAGGAGTGGGAAGGTTGGTACCAGTCTACACAGAAAGTCCCGTACCTGCAGATATGGAAATGTTTTCCCCCCCGCCAACGCAAACGTCTCCAGTGCCCTCATATTCGGAAAGCTCCCCTCTATGAACAAGTCCCCCATCCTCTCAATCCCCGCTCTCCGCCACATTCAGAACCCTCCATGCATCCCCCCGGGACAAACTGGTGATTATCGCAGATTGGGGACCAGACCGATGCTCCCCCTACTCTCACATATCTACTCCATTGCCCCCAGACTCTCAAGGCCACCACCAGCATGGGGCTGGTGGAGTACCGCGCTGGCGGAAAGGCAGAGGCGCCGTTACCAGCGCCCCCAAACATGTGCCCTTGCAAGAAGCCACCTCCATACGCACCCATGCCAACCCCCACCCACCAGCCACTTCCTAATCATGGCTATGTTAGCCGATGTAGCCACCGAAGTTGGCCATTCCCTCAATACAAATTGGAGGAACGCAAAGCTTGCAGGGTAAAATGGACAAAGTTTGGAGCACAAGCAGGCTGCAACAAACCAATGTGTATTCTGTCTGCTAAAAGAGCAGACAGCATCAAAACGAACATTCCGCATACTAATGAGGCAATCTCCGGGACAGTTAACATAGTAATTTTTTTTTTTTTTAGAGAAATACAGCACAGAACAGGCCCTTCGGCCCACGATGTTGCGCCGAACTTTTGTCCTAGGTTAATCATAGAATTTTGGACAATTTTGCATGGCCAATCCACCCAACCTGCACATCTTTGGACTGTGGGAGGAAACCGGAGTACCCGGAGGAAACCCACGCAGTCACGGGGAGGATGTGCAGACTCCACACAGACAGTGACCCAAGTCGAAATCGAACTTGGGACCCTGGAGCTGTGAAGCAATTGTGCTATCCACAATGCTACCGTGCTGCCCTTAAGAAGTTAACCTACACTCCATTATTCTACCCTAATCCAAGTAACTATCCAATAGCCGCTTGAAGGTCCCTAACTTTTCCGACTCAACTACTACCACAGGCAGTGCATTCCATGCCCCCACTACTCTCTGGGTAAAGAACCTACCTCTGACATCCCCTCTATATCTTCCACCATTTATCTTAAATTTATGTCCCCTTGTAATGGTGTGTTCCACCCGGGGAAAAAGTCGCTGACTGTCTACTCTATCTATTCCCCTGATCATCTTATAAACCTCTATCAAGTCGCCCCTCATCCTTCTCCGTTCTAATGAGAAAAGGCCTAGCTCCCTCAACCTTTCCTCGTATGACCTACTCTCCATTCCAGGCAACATCCTGATAAATCTCCTTTGCACCTTTTCCAAAGCTTCCACATCCTTCCTAAAATGAGGTGACCAGAACTGCACACAGTACTCCAAATATGGCCTGACCAAGGTTTTGTGCAGCTGCATCATCACCTCACAGCTCTTAAATTCAATCCCTCTGCTAATGAACGCTAGCACACCATAGGCCTTCTTCACAGCTCTATCCACTTGAGTGGCAACTTTCAAAGAACTATGAACATAGACCCCAAGATCTCTCTGCTCCTCTACATTGCCAAGAACCCTACCATTAACCCTGTATTCCGCATTCAGATTTGTCCTTCCAAAATGGACAACCTCACACTTGTCAGGGTTAAACTCCATCTGCCACTTCTCAGCCCAGCTCTGCATTCTATCTATGTCTCTTTGAAGCCGACAACAGCCCTCCTCACTATCCACAACTCCACCAATCTCCGTATCATCTGCAAATTTACTGATCCACCCTTCAACTCCCTCATCCAAGTCGTTAATGAAAATCACAAACAGCAGAGGACCCAGAACTGATCCCTGCGGTACGCCACTGATAACTGGGCTCCAGGCTGAATATTTGCCATCCACCACCACTCTCTGTCTTCTATCGGTTAGCCAGTTTGTTATCCAACTGGCCAAATTTCCCACTATCCCATGCCTCCTTACTTTCTGCATAAGCCTACCATGGGGAACCTTATCAAATGCCTTACTAAAATCCATGTACACTACATCCACTGCTTTACCTTCATCCACATGCTTGGTCACCTCCTCAAAGAATTCAATAAGACTTGTAAGGCAAGACCTACCCCTCACAAATCCGTGCTGACTATCCCTAATCAAGCAATGCCTTTCCAGATGCTCAGAAATCCTATCCCTCAGTACCCTTTCCATTACTTTGCCTACCACCGAAGTAAGACTAACTGGCCTGTAATTCCCAGGGTTATCCCTATTCCCTTTTTTGAACAGGGGCACGACATTCGCCACTCTCCAATCCTCTGGTACCACCGCTGTTGACAGCGAGGACGAAAAGATCATTGCCAACGGCTCTGCAATTTCATTTCTTGCTTCCCATAGAATCCTTGGATATATCCCGTCAGGCCCGGGGGACTTGTCTATCCTCAAGTTTTTCAAAACGCGCAACACATCTTCCTTCCTGACAAGTATCTCCTCAAGCTTATCAGTCTGCTTCACGCTGTCCTCTCCAACAATATGGCCCCTCTCGTTTGTAAATACTGAAGAAAAATACTTGTTCAAGACCTCTCCTATCTCTTCAGACTCAATACACAATCTCCCGCTACTGTCCTTAATCGGACCTACCCTCGCTCTAGTCATTCTCATATTTCTCACATATCTGTAAAAGGCCTTGGGGTTTTCCTTGATCCTACCCGCCAAAGATTTTTCATGCCCTCTCTTAGCTCTCCTAATCCCTTTCTTCAGTTCCCTCCTGGCTATCTTGTATCCCTCCAGCGCCCTGTCTGAACCTTGTTTCTTCAGCCTTACATAAGTCTCCTTCTTCCTCTTAACAAGACATTCAACCTCTCTTGTCAACCATGGTTCCCTCACTCGACCATCTCTTCCCTGCCTGACAGGGACATACATATCAAAGACACGCAGTACCTGTTCCTTGAACAAGTTCCACATTTCACTTGTGTCCTTCCCTGACAGCCTATGTTCCCAACTTCTGCACTTCAATTCTTGTCTGACAGCATTGTATTTACCCTTCCCCCAATTATAAACCTTGCCCTGTTGCTCGCACCTATCCCTCTCCATTACTAAAGTGAAAGTCACAGAATTGTGGTCACTACCTCCAAAATGCTCCCCCACTAACAAATCTATCACCTGCCCTGGTTCATTACCAAGTACTAAATCCAATATGGCCTCCCCTCTGGTCGGACAATCTACATACTGTGTTAGAAAAGCTTCCTGGACACACTGCACAAACACTACCCCATCCAAACTATTTGATCTAAAGAGTTTCCACTCAATGTTTGGGAAGTTGAAGTCGCCCATGACTACTACCCTGTGACTTCTGCACCTTTCCAAAATCTGTTTCCCAATCTGTTCCTCCACATCTCTGCTGTTATTGGGGGGCCTATAGAAAACTCCCAACAAGGTGACTTCTCCTTTCCTATTTCTAACTTCAACCCATATTACCTCAGTAGGCAGATCCCCCTCAAACTGCCTTTCTGCAGCTGTTATACTATCTCTAATTAACAATGCCACCCCCCCACCTCTTTTACCATCCTCCCTAATCTTGTTGAAACATCTATACCCAGGGACCTCCAACAACCATTTCTGCCCCTCTTCTATCCAAGTTTCCGTGATGGCCACCACATCGTAGTCCCAAGTACAGATCCATGCCTTAAGTTCACCCACCTTATTCCTGATGCTTCATGCATTAAAGTATACACACTTCAACCCATCTCCTTGCCTGCAAGTACTCTCCTTTGTCATTGTTACCTCCCCACTGCATCACTACGTGCTTTGGCGTCCTGACTATCGTCTACCTTAGTTGCTGGACTACAGATCCGGTTCCCATTCCCCTGCCAAATTAATTTAAACCCTCCCGAAGAGTACTAGAAAACCTCCCCCCCAGGATATTGGTGCCCCTCTAGTTCAGATGCAACCCGTCCTGCTTGTACAGGTCCCACCTTCCCCAGAATGTGCTCCAATTATCCAAATACCTGAAGCCCTCCCTCCTACACCATTCCTGCAGCCACGTGTTCAACTGCACTCTCTCTCTATTCCTAGCCTCGCTATCACGTGGCACCGGCAACAAACCAGAGATGACAACTCTGTCTGTCCTGGCCTTTAACTTCCAGCCTAACTCCCTAAACTTGTTTATTACCTCCACACCCTTTTTCCTACCTACATCGTTGGTACCAATGTGCACCACGACTTCTGGCTGCTCACCCTCCCCCTTCAGGATCCTGAAGACACGATCAGAGACATCCCAGTAATGGAACGATCCCAGGGACAATGGACACAAATAGGGAAGTGATTGCAACATTGTATAGAATACCAGACACCCCGGCACCAGCGGGGTTTGAAGACAAAACACCTGAATGCGCGTCCAGTAGCCGAGGGAAAGCCTCAGTATTGGAGGGATTCAAACAAATCGATTGGGAAGAGACCCAATCGATCCCCAGCAGGTAGAGGGTCCGCCCAAAAGGGCTCGAAGCCCTAGGACCTATAAAAGACAGGTCCCAAACTTAGTTCAGCCTTCTTGACCAGCCCTCCTCTCTTGACCAGCCCTCTCGACCAGCCTTTTACCGAAGAAGACCTTGACCGAAAGAGAGGAGAGGTTTGGGATAGCAGCCGCCAGCAAGTAAGTGTCTCACAACGATCGCTACCAGAGATAGACACTCCTGACCCCTTTTTAACCCGTACCAACCTGAAGTCTGTGGACCCAGTGCAGAGCAAGAGGCCTTGTCCCCTGATCCGGCAGTTCCCTTTAAGATAAGTATTGGTTTATTTAGTGGTAGGAATAGTTTAGTCATCTTAGCGTGTGCATGAGTAGATTATAATTGTATTATAATAAACTCATTTGTTGAACTTACCAATTGTTGTATGGTTTTATTGCTTTGAGCTTGACCTTGAAACTTGTGGTGGTATCTTAACGATACCTGGCGACTCCAGAGCTAAGTAACGAAACAGAGCCAAATCGAGTGTTAAGCACACTCACCCAGAACGAGCAACACCGCCCAGTAATAACTGCTAAAGTTCGGCAGCGCCTGCCCTCCCTCTCCCCGACTCCACTCCAGCATTACTCTGCTCACTCATGGGGACTTGACCCCCCACACAAAGCCCACTATAACTTTTTTGACCCGCTTAAAAAAGGACTGCGGAATGAAGATGGGGAGACATTGAAATACAAACAGGAATCTCGGGAGGACCGTAATTTTCACCGTTTGGACTCTACCAGCTAGAGACAACGGGAGCGCATCCCATCTCCGGAAATCATCCTTCATCTGATCCACCACAGGGCCAAGTTCAATTTATGTAGCCGATCCCAATCCCGCACCACTTGGATACCTACCACTCTAAACGGCAGTTTCCCCAGTCGCCTCTCCTGACCCCTCGCCTGGACCGCAAACATCTCGCTCTTCCCCATATTAAGCTTATACCCTGAAAACCGGCCAATTTCCCCTAAATTTCCCATGATTTCTTCCATCCCCTTAATTGGATCTGAAACATAGAGAAGCAGGCCATCCGCATACAGCGAGACTCTGTGCTCCACCCCCCCCCCCCCCCCCCCCCCCCTCCCCACCCCCCGGACCAGCCCCTTCCAGCTTTGAGGCCTCAGAGCAATTGCCAGCAGCTCTATAGCCAGCACAAACAGCAGTGGGTAGAGGGGGCATCCCTGTCTCGTCCCCCGGTGCAGTCTAAAATAGTCCAGTCGTCCTGTTCATCCGCACACTTACCACAGGAGCCTGGTACAGCAACCTGACCCAGTCAATAAAGCCCTTCCCAAATCGGAGCCGCTCCAGAACCTCCCATAAATAATCCCACTCAACCCGGTCAAAAGCTTTTTCCGCATCCATCGCGACCACTACCTCCACATCCCTACTCTCCGGGAGCATCATGATCACGTTTAACAGCCTTCTTACATTGGCCACCAGCTGCCTGCCCTTAACGAACCCCGTCTGATCCTCCATAATGACGTTCGGTACACAATCCTCAATCCTGGAGGTCAAAATTTTGGCCAACAGTTTGGCGTCTACGTTCAACAGGGAAATCGGGCTGTAAGACCCACATAGCTCCAGGTTCTTGTCCCGTTTCAGGATAAGCGAAATTGTGGCCTGTGATAACGTCAGGGACAGAACTCCTGTTCCCCTTGCCTCATTAAACACCTTTATCAGCACCGGTCCCAATATCCCGGAGAACTTTTTGTAGAACTCCACTGGGTACCCGTCCGGTCCCGGGGCCTTACCCGACTGCATGTCCTTCAAGCCCTCCACTATCTCTTCCAACCCGATCGGGGCCCTCAGCCCTTCTACCAGCTCCACGTCCACCTTCGGGAAAGTCAGCCCCCCCAAGAAGTGCCTCATCCCCCCGCAGGGAGTTCTGACCTGTACAACCTGCTGTAGAAATCCCTGAACACCTTGCTCGCCCCTGCCGAGTCTCCAACCAAGTTCCCATCGCCGTCAATAATTTTCCCAATTTCACTAGCTGCCTCCCTCTTTCTGAGCTGCTGTGCAAGCATCCTGCTGGCCTTCTCACCATGCTCGTAGATTGCCCCCCTCACCTTTCTGAGCTGTTCCACTGCCCTCCCTTTGGTTAACATGCTGAACTCCACCTGTAGCCTCCGCCATTCCCTTAAAAGCCCTATCACTGGAGTCTCCGCGTACCTCCTGTCGACTTGTAGAATCTCCTTTACCAGTCGGTCCGTCTCTGCCCTGTTCGTCCTGTCCCTGTGAGCCTGGATCGAGATCAGCTCTCCTCTCACCACTGCCTTCAGCGCTTCCCAGATCCGTCTCTGCCCTGTTCGTCCTGTCCCTGTGAGCCTGGATCGAGATCAGCTCTCCTCTCACCACTGCCTTCAGCGCTTCCCAGATCCGTCTCTGCCCTATTCGTCCTGTCCCTGTGAGCCTGGATCGAGATCAGCTCTCCTCTCACCACTGCCTTCAGCGCTTCCCAGATCCGTCTCTGCCCTATCCGTCCTGTCCCCGAGAGCCTGGATCGAGATCAGCTCTCCTCTCACCACTGCCTTCAGCGCTTCCCAGACCACCGCTGCTGAGACCTCCCCCGTGTCATTTACCTGCAGGTAATTTTGAATAAATTTCCTCAGCCTCTCGCACACCGCTTCGTCCGCCAATAGCTCTACATCTAACCTGCATTGCGGGCACTGATTGCTATCTGTACTATCCTGTAGGTCAACCCAGTGTGGAGCATGGTCCAAAATTGTGATCGGCGAGTACCCCATGTCCACCACCCCTGCCAGCAAGGCCCTACCCAAAACAAAGTAATCGATCCGAGAGTATACCTTATGCATGTGGGAGTAGAAGGTGAACTCCTTCACCCTCAGCTGCCTAAATCTCCATGGATCCACCCCGTCATCTGCTCCATGAACCTTTTCAGTTCCTTTGCCATTGCTGGCACCCTGCCCATTTTCGAGCATGACCGATCCAGGCCAGGATCAATAACTGTATTAAAGTCCCCTTCCATGATCAGCTTGTGCGAGTCGAGGTCCAGTATCTTCCCCAACATCCTCTTTATAAATTCCACGTCATCCCAATTTGGCGCATATACTTTAACCAGCACTACCTTCATCCCCTCCAGCTTACCACTAACCATAATATATTGACCCCCCACATCCAAAACTGTTCTAACCACCTCAAATATCACCCGCTTATTAATCAAGATCGCAACCCCTCTCGTCTTTGTATCCAGCCCCGAGTGGAAGACCTGACTGACCCAGCCTTTCCTCAATCTAACCTGGTCCACTACTCTAAGGTGCATCTCCTGCAGCATTACCACGTCCGCCTTAGTCCCCTCAGGTGCGTGAACACACGGGCCCCCTTAACCGGCCCATTCAACCCTCGAACATTCCAGGTGATCAGCCTAATTGGGGGGCAAAGTGCCCTCCAACCCCTCCGTCGATCAACCATCCCCTTTCATGTGCCCGCCTCCAGCCCATGCACTGCACCTCCTCCAGCCCACCCCCCGGCAGCACCGCCACTGACCTCCTCTCTGTCCCTCAACCGAAGTCACTCCCTCGTCAGCAGAACAATTACCCCTTCTCTCCCCCTAGCAACACCACTCTGAAACCTAACCCATACAATAAACTAAACCTATGCACACTACCCATTACGCTTCCGTGAGCTAGCTCACCCAGCTAGCTTGGTGGCCCCTGACCCCAGCGCCATATTGTCTCACAGCTATTGTTCCGTCATTCCTCCCCCCCCCCCCCCGCTCATACAAATCAATTCCCTCATCGAACAATCCCACACAATCACCCAGCTGAAAAAAACAAACACCGAAACTCAAACAAGCACATCTCCATCCCACAAACGTGCACATCAAAGAAAAAGACATTGCCAACATCCACCAAAAAGAAAACCCGAAAACGAAAAACTTCCCCCCGCCTTCTTAAACAGAACTCCAAAACAGAAGAGAAAACATAAAAAAAGAGACCCAATATAAGCCAATAAGTTGCATCAAAGTTTGAGAGTTCTCAGCCCCCGACCAGTCCTTTTCTTTTTGTGAAGTCTAGCGCGTCTTCAGGCGACTCAAAATAATGATGCTGGCCCTCATATGTGACCCAGAGACAAGCCGGATGTAGCAGTCCAAACTTCACCTGTTTCTTGAAGAAGATTGACTTAAACTTGTTGAAGCCTGCTCTTTTCCTAGCCACCTCCACACTCAGGTCCTGGTACACCCGCAGGATACTGTTGTCCCATTTACAGCTCCGCGTTCGCTTGGCCCACTGAAGATTACATCCCTTGTGCAGGAACCTGTGGAATCTCACCACCATTGCCCTCGGAGGGTCCCCTGTTCGCGGCTTCCTTGCAAGCGCTCTGTACACCCCGTCCACCTCAAGGGTCGGGAGAATGTTCCCTTCCCCAGCAGCTTTTCAAACATGCCAGATATGTATGCCCCAGCATCAGCTCCCTTAGAGCCCTCCGGGAGCCCGACAATGCTTAAGTTCTGCCGACGGGACTTATTCTCTAGGTCCTCCACCAGACGCCTTTTCTGCTGGTCCTGCAGCATCCCCACCTCCAGCTCCACCGCTGTTTGATGCTCCTCTTGCTCAGCCAGCGCCTACTCAACCTTCTGGATCACCCAATTCTGGGCGTCCAATTGTGCTCCAGCCGATCAATCGACTCTTTAATCAGATCCAGGAAGTCCAGTTTCTGCTTGGCAAAGCCGTCCTGGATGACCTGCATCAACTGCTCCTTTGATCGCTGCGCCGTCACCCCAGGGGTCCGGTCCACGGCCATGCTGTCCCCAGCTGCAGCTTGAGCACAGCTCTTGCCTATCTTTCTATTTCTGCCTTTTCGTGCACTTCTGGTTCTTTTCTCCATACACCGATACACCATGTCCTGAGCAGTCATTGGCCTTGGCTGTTTGGGTTTCCTGGGTGAAGGGAGTGGCGCCGATGTGTCTGGAATTGTATCTGATACCTGAGTACCAGTCCTTTGTCCTGGGGAAATGGGTCATTAGAATGCAAATCGGCTAGGGGTTTCGAGGTCCACAGTGATAACATGTTGCCCGAACCCATTAAAGATGTATTGACACAGACACTACATAGAACATACAGTGCAGAAGGAGGCCATCTGGCTCATCAAGTCTGCACCAGCCCACTTGAGCCCTCACTTCCACCCTATCCCCGTAACCCAATAACCCCTCCTAACCTTTTTGGACACTAAGACCAATTTAGCATGGCCAATCCACCTAACCTGCACATCTTTGGGAGGAAACCGGAGCACCTGGAGGAAACCCACGCAGAAACCCACCTGGAGAATGTGCAGACTCTGCACAGACAGTGACCCAGTGGGGAATCGAACCTTGAGCCCTGGCGCTATGAAGCCACAGTGCTATCCACTTGTGCCACCGTGCTACACCTAAACACAGAGATAATATGTCCTATAAACGACCTCTTTCAAAAAACGGTAGGGATTCTATACCGTAGAATAGTTATCTTTTAAAATGGCTGCTAAAAGACTAGTTCCTTTATGGTTAAAAAGGTCCTAAGCTGTCACTATCCTTAAGGACAAGATATATGAATCTAAAATCTCTCCCCAAGTGATTGTAGATGATGGGTGACTCGGATTTCTCAATACTAAAATCAATAGCCTTTTTGTTGGAAGAGGGTATCAAGTCATGTGTAGCAATGCTAACCAGAGTTGGGGCGCAGTTCAGCCAGGGTCAATTTGAAAGTTGGAAGAGGCTTAAAGGGTTAAATGATTCACTGGTGTCAATGTTTTACAACACAATGAACAGACTTTCTAGCCCCTTTGTGGACCACCTTGGAAGACAGGGGTACTGGAGGGGATGCTGTAAAACTGTGTGGTGTGTTCCAGCTTCCAATATTATCAGGCCAGGTACCTATGGAGCTGATTTAGCTCAGTGGGCTAAACAGCTGGTTTGTGATGCAGAACAATGCCAGCAGCGCGTGTTCAATTCCCGTACCAGTTTCCCCGAACAGGCGCCGGAATGTGATGACTGGGGGCTTTTCTAACTTCATGCTTGTGACAATAAGTGATTATTATTATGTGGGCAGATGGCAAATCAGACAGAAAGGTACTTAAGGCAATTAGAGTGGTGATTGACATATATTTTATGAGCCTGTTCTACTTTTCTGCACAACCTAAAGAGGGCCACAGGATCTGAGAGGGCTGGACCGGTATATCAGGATGGCAAGAGGCAGTAGCTCAGATTGGTGCTGCATTTGGAGCTGATAGTAAGGCAGCATGCTATATAAGAAGGCCAGAGGAATCTGGGAGAAAGCAATTACAGCAAGGAGAATACATTCATGTGCCAGGGCTTTGTAGTCAAGAATGCATCTGGCTGATGGGACTTGAGTGCTTGAAAGGAAGGTGAGGAGTAAGTAAAGCAAGCACTGGATCATTGAGAGCCGAGTGCTCACCTTCCATGGGCATCATGCACTCAGAAGGTGGGTCCTTGAGCAAAGTGCAGCATCTAAGTGGTAGGGAGGTGAAGCACAGGTATCCTGACAGTAGTAATCTTATTGGCACCTGTAAGGGCAGCCTAGAGGTGGTTAAGCAGCAGAAGGCCACAGAGGAAATTGCAAACAGGTGCCAGGACAGAGAAGAAGGTGCTCTATAGCAACAGCATGCTGACAGAGGGTAAGATACATCCAAATGTCAGAGCGGCAGTGACACCAAAGATTCTGCTTCACTGTAGGGGCTGTCACACACCTGTGTACTATGATGTCAGACAAGCTGAACCACGTTGGTATTGGTGGTTAGCAGATGCCAGTGTTGGAGAAAGTCATCATGATGCTTTGTTTCTATGTTCCACTAGGAGTCCACTGGGGACATGTGTAGCATCTCCCAATTGCCAGCATATCATTTTGGTGGTGGTGGCTGATTTCTTCTTCAGGAGAGCCAGCCAATACATCCATTATTGCACTGATCTGGACAGTCAGTATGAGGGAACCAAAAGATTGGGAGCCATCACAGGAGTCTCCAGGTGCAGGATGTGGTCAGTTGCAGTCTGTGTGGTAGACTGCTATCAAACCTTCCATAGACCAGCCCACTGTCTTCACTAGACAAAAGGGATACCAGTCCACCAACAGCCATCTGCTCTGCAACTACCTTTGATGTATACTGCAGGTACGTGCATGATACCCTTGAAGCAGCCATGACATCAACATACTCATGCCAAGCTTTTCACTTTCCTCGTGCACCTTCAAGTTTGGCTCTTGACAATGAAAACTATCCACAGAATAGATGGTTACTCACTCCAGTGAGGAACCTGAAGTCTGAGGCAAAGTGCTGCCAAGTGGCTACCTGAGCCACCAACAATCAGACTATAGGTCACCTGAAGGTGAGATTCTTGGGCCTGAATCATTTCACTGGGGCACTTCAATCTGCCCCAGGAGGGGTCACTCATTTCACAGTGGTCTGCTTTGCTTTACCAACCTGTTGCTGTAGAGAATAAGTCCCGTCGGCAGATATGATCGAGTGAAAGGGATCCTCAGATGAAAAGGATACTGGTAGGACGTGCAGCACTGGTGGACTGGACCACTTTGCAGCCTGTCAGCTGACATTGTCACGAATGTGATGACACATCCTATGTGTTATGTACTCTGGGATAACACAGGCTGCAACTGGATGCAGCTTTGACCAAACGATACTCCAGACCTTGAAGTTAGTTCAATCTGACTTATTGAACAGTTAGCACAGTTCTCTATGAGTTCGATTCTCTGCTAACCTAAGTGTGGTCACTCTGTCTGACTGAACCAGATTAGCTCTTAGCCACGTGCTGGAAGTGTAATACTGTACATACACCCTGATTCACTCTGTAAATGTTCATCAGTGGAAAGAGGCAGAGTGTGAATGCCTCATGCCTTTTATAGTGAGATACCACCCCTGAGTGTCCTGCCTGCTCATTGGTCATGTCCGGTTCTTTGTGTTCATTAGCTGCCTGTCTGTATATCATTATGTGCATGTTTGCATATCATGACACATCCCATTTGGAATTCTGCACATTTGAAGATACCAAGATGGGAGGAAAGTGAGAAAAAATATGAAAACAATCCAGTTTTTTGCATCTCCATCAGATCAAGGCTGCTGCAGACAGGGAAAGGAATGAGCACAGACTCCTGCCAGTGCCTTACTAAGGCATATGGATTCAGGGTCAAAATACTGGCCATGAAGCTGATACTGGAGAGTGGCCAGACAAGTTAAAAACAGACAGTCCAGTACACCACCCGATATCTGGCCACTCTAGATGATGAGGAAGCTGATAACTGGCCACAGCATCCTGAAAGACTTCAAAGTTTGCCTGAAGGTGCACCCAGTATCACCTGGCGCTATTAAACAGACAACACAGTAACCACAAATGTCATTATCTATTCTAAACAGCTCTACGTGTAAGCCAGAGGGTCTCCAGCAATAGATGGGAAGGTAGTGAAAATTAATTACACCCTTATTACAAACATTGACATAGACACGCAGTAATTCCTTAACTATCTGTTTACTGTGAGGCACAAATGCAACTCTCCGAGTTTTCATAATTTATTTATGAGTGCTCCGACATTGTACCCCTTCCTCACTGTGATCTGCAGTTGAAAGGTGAGGAGGCAAGGAAGAAACTTGACATGACATCATTGCCATTGCCATTTAATCTCTCCCACTCTATACTTTATCCCACACATTCCTTTTTGTTCCTTCTCCCCCTTACCCCATTCAATGGCATATAACCCATTACATTTCAACCTTCTGAAGAGGAGGCATATTTGACTTTAAACAGTGGCTGGGATTTTCCAGCCCATCACGGCAGCAGGATCTTTCAGCCCCGCCAATGTGAATAGAGATTTCAGTGGTTCACCAGCTCTGTTGCGGGGAACCCACAGCAGGAGAGGGGAGCTGAAAAATTCCAGCCATTAGTTCTGTTTCTCTCCCAACGGATGCCACCAGAATTGACCACTATTTCCAGAATTTTCGGTTTTTATCCTTTGGATACGGTGATGGCATGCAGGTCTGCTCATTTTGAAGGTTATGGCCTAAATATGCTGGTCTCACCTGTCGTGGGAATCATCGCGGGCAGAACGGATAATTTGATGGACCAGCGAAAGGTCCATTGACCTCAAATGTGAATTCCTGTCCCAAGGTGGGCGGGGCAGGGAAGTCCCACTATGTGAATTATTGGAAAGTAAGCAGTGATTACAATAGGATATAATTACACTTCAGAATAATTTTGGAATAATATATTTACTTCCAAAGAGCTGTGCCAAAGGAGTCAAAGGTTCTTCCACTTTCAGATGCATTAAATTTCTTCATATCTCAGTATGCTTCAACTGTTTCAGCAGAATATGAATACCACGGTGATCTCACCCATGGGGCGCGATTCTCCAACCCCCACGCCGGGTGGGAGAATCGCGGGAGTGCTGGGCGAATCACGCCACGCCACCCTGGCACCACCACGCGATTCTCCCACCCACCAAAATGGCGTGTCGTGTTTTGCGACAGGCCGCTCGGAGAATCGCCGCTCGCCGTTTCTAACGGCGACCAGCGATTCTCCGGCCTGGATGGGCCGAGCGGCCTACCAAACCCGACCGGTTCATGCCGGCACCAACCACACCTGGTCGCTGCTGACGTGAACATCGCGCGACCGCTGCATGTGGGGCCTATGGGGGACGGAGGGAGGATCGAGCACTACGGGCGTGCTCAGGAGGTGTCTGGCCCGCGATCGGTGCCCACCGATCGTCGGGCCGGCGTCTCTAAAGGCACACTCTTTTCCCTCCGCCGTCCCGCAAGATCAAGCCGCCATGTTTTGCGGGGCAGCGGAGGGGAAGACGGCAACCGCGCATGCGCGGGTTGGCGCCGGCCAACCTGCGCATGCGCGGGTGATGTCACTTAGACGCCGCCGGCCGCATCATTCCGGCCGCACTGCTTTGACACAAGCGTCAAGGCCCGGCGCTCGAAATTCACACGCCGCCGCTCCTAGCCCCCCCGGGGAATAGGGGGCGAGGAGTGGCCTCCGACGCCGGAGTGAAACACTCCGGGTTTCACTCCGGCGTCGGCTGTTTGTCTCCCTTTGGGAGAATTGTGCCCTTTGTGCAAGAAGGCTTGCAGCATCAGTCATTTAAAAAGGAACTTTAACCCTAACAAATGGGCAGGTTTTGGTCAAGTGGAGAATAAAATGTTAAAAAGCTGAGACAGGAATCTTGCCCACCTTGGGCCTTCCCACTATCTGTTTTAAATGAGATGGGACAAGTGCCCATTCTGCTCTCAAGGGTTGGGTTGATTATTGAATCCTTTAACAATGCTGTATGTTTCCATTTTAATGTGTTCCTATTTTTAACCAGTCAGCCAGGTTTCCTGTGTGGTGATCTCTGTATGTAGTAATATATGATCAGACTATGTTAAGCAAGTACAAGCAATTGAACACTAGATGGCCACACTATCAGGCCTATAAAAAGGTTTTCCCGCTCTTTCCTATAGCAGAGTGTGTCTGGAGTGCAGAGAGTACAGAAGCGAGACAGCTAGAGAGAACAAGTTAATAGATATCAGTAAATAGCATTATCTTATTTAATAGTTTAATCTACAGATATTTGTTTGTTTACTAGTTCAGTATTAAGTAAAAAGAACTCTCGAGATTATTTTATATTACTCATTAAATTACTTTATCATCACTGGAAGACTACGTCTATATTTCAACAACTCAGCTCGACAAAAAGAATAAAATATATATTACAATTGTAATATAACATCCTGGGTCTCAGGAATCTCGGCAGGTAAAAGGAGGTGTGAATGACCATAGCATCAGCTGTGTGCCTTAATAGCATTTCTTGTGGGCCAACAGAAGAAGGAGTGTTTCCTTCAGCCTGAACAGGCTAACAGGGTAACATCTGACTCACCTGCACAATCTCCCACTCACACATGCATATCAGCGAACCACCGCTCTGTGATCACCAAACCCCCACAATCACTGCCTCTGCCTGCTATCAACCTTGTTCACAATCACCAACCACTGGGTTATCCGAGTCCTACCAGCCCCCCCCCCCCCCCCCCCCCCCATCACAATGATGTCCTCTTGCTCTAAAACTTACCCCTTTCCCTCCATCGTCAGACCCTCTTTGGTTACCCATGCCTCTGGTCAGCTGATTACCAACCTCCTGAAGTCTAACACTGCCTGTGATCACTGATCCCCTATGCAATCACCCTTTGATCTCTCTTTCACGCACCTCTAGTCTCTCCCTGAAGCCCCCATAACTGCCCTCAATCTCACTCCATCTTGTGATTGCCCCTGATATGACAAATATCTCGGTTGAGATCTCTACCCCGAGGAGCACAATACCTCTCAGTAGTGTCTTTAGCAGCATCCCTGCCTGTCAGTCAGGCTAGCTTCATGGCGGGAAGCTGCTAAATATAAGACAGATATGCCATAGTTTTAAAACTTCACAGCTTTCAGAGGTCCAACCAGAATGCTTTATCTCCCAGTTTGGAAATCCCACCCCTATAACTATCAGTAGCATTAATACAGTTCTTTTTGCTGCCGAAAGAAAAACACATTGCTGATTGGAATAATAAAAATAATTGTTCTCTGCAGCCAGCGCACTATATAAGGACACAGATCCGCCTTCGCCAACCCCCGATAGCATTCCAGCACTCAGATGATCATTTATTCATGGATGTAATCTTACAAGGAGAGGATTGTTCCTTTGAAACCCCCATTACTTGTAGACTGTATTCAAGAATTCTGTACATTGAATATCAGTCAACAGGACCTTTTATTTATTGTTTGGAACATGTATACAGGATTTGACTTTTTGTTAAATGTATGCATTTTTTGCTAGTTTTTCAGGTTCAAGAGGTAAGGTAAGGTAGTAAGACAGAATATAATTTGTTGACAGAGGGTTAAGTAGAGGCAGTAAACTTAATGGCATAATTCTGAAGAGTAGGCAGGAACATAGAGACCTGGGCCAAGGGCAGGGGGAGGGGAGCTGGTTGTGGACACAATGGCAGTAATGTCACTGGGGTTGGTTATCCAGAGGCCCAACTATTGCTCTGAGAATATGGGCTCAAAAAGAAAAAAATGTGCACTGATCTTCGAAGGCAGTAAGAAATATTGAAGAAGTAGTTTGCAAAGCATATGGCAACTTGGGCTTCAGAAATAAAGACATTGGGCGCAATTTACCAACCTTGTTGCGCCCAAATTGGTGATGTGACGAGGCCATTGAATTTTGTAAGAGTCCTCTTGAGATTCAACAAGACTTCGCAAGATGTCACAATCTGGATCCAGATATGCATATTTAAATGAGTCATTAGGCTTATTTAAATATTCCTGCGCTGGATTCTCCTGGCATCAGGGACCTGTTGCACGTTTTACTTGAGTGTATTACGCGTTTTATTGGAGTGTATTAACACGCCTCCGTTTAAAGGCCGTGTGCTTAACACTACTACAGCTCTGTGTATGTAATTATGCTCGGAGTCGCCAGGTGCCGTATTTAGACACCTCACAAGTATGTCAAGGTCAGGTTCAAAGTAATAAATCTGTACACCGATTAGTAAGTTCAAACGATTGATATTTATTATAACAAATATAATAAATACCCATGCATACGCTAAAGAGACTAAGTTACTTCTAAACTAAACGACTAAAATACTTATTTAAACAGGAACAGGCAAGGTCAGGGAGCGAGGCCTTCATCCCGTTCTGGGTCTGCAACTCTCAAAGTGTTAAAGGTCGTCAGGGTCTAGCAAATCTGGCTCACGTAGCGATCGTTGTGGTGACACTTACAGTTCGATGGCTGGTGGCTCAACGGCTGGTGATGGAACTGGAGTCGGGATGCGATGTATCAGCAAAGCGGAGCTGGAGCAAAACAGGAACCAACAGCAAGCCGGAGCAACAACAACAGACCGGACCATGTGCGGGGTCTACTTTTATAGGTCCCCCCAAAGTCCGTGCCTCTTCGGGGCGGACTCTACCTGCTGTATATCGATTGGGTCTTCTCCCAATCGATATTTTCCAAACCCCCCAATCTGAGGGTCGCTTCTCGATGGGTGGGGCGGTCTCTATGGTGCTTTGTGATGGATACTTATGGTGCCGTTTCGTCTGGGCGTCTACTCAAAGTATCCATTCAAACCTAAATGTTTCTATTGTGTGGGCCTGGATCTAGATCACCTCATTACTATGCAAATCGTTGTTGCCATTTACACCTTTAGCTGAGATTCTGCACCTGGCCATAAACTGGTTTCTGTACGTGCAGAATACTAATTAGCCTTCTGCAAACTGCTTGTCCTTGCTAAGACTGTTTTCTCCCTGCAGCCTCAGCAGTTCTCCACTTTTGTAGCCCAGTGTCCATCTTAGGTGGCTACAGACCTAATGACTGCACCTGAGAGACATTGTCAGGGAGCCATTTTATAAATGTGGGCCAGTCACCTGGAGGGTTGGGGGGGGGGGGCATTAGTGACCCCTCGGTAGTCGGGCTCTGGGCAGGGTGGCACCCTGGCACTCCTGCTGATACCAAGCTAACAAGAGCACCAGGGTACCAGGCTGGTAGTGACAAGGTGCCCGGGTTGCCTGTGCCAGGGGTTGGGCCCAGAGGGCCTTGCCCATAAGGTATGGTGCCCGTAAGGGGGGCTCAAGAACCCCGGAAGAGGTAAATTGGTGCAGTGGGAGGGGAATCCAGAAGCCACAGTGGGGTCCCTGAAGGGGGTTGGGCTGCCTTTAAAAAGGGCGTCCCGATCCACGTGTCATGTTCCTGCAGCTGAGCTTGCCAGTGCAGTTATGTAAGTACTGCCTCAACGGTGCGTTCACTTGAGGTATCGAGAAAGACCTCGCTCAATGTGCCTGAAACCAGACTCTTTTTCCAATTGAATCACGCCCATTGAGTACAAAAGCAGCTGAATATTTATAAAGCTCTGGTTAGGCCTCACCTAGAGTACTGCACTCAGTTCTGGTCACCACACTTTAGGAAAGATGTGAAGGTTTTTCAGAGGGTGCGGAGGAGATTTTCCATAATGTTTTCAGGGATGGGGCATTTTGGGTTCAATGTTAGATTAGAAGCACTGGGGATATCCTCCTTGGAGCAATGTAGATATTAGGGAGCCTACAGAAAACAAAGCATTGATAAAGTTTTCAGCAGTGGTCAGGTGAGTTAAGATGCAGCCATGGTCATCATACTGAAAATAGCAATTCATTCATTTCTGAAACTGGGATCTGGGGATCCTGAACCTGGATATATTCTCAGTGCACCCCCAACACAAACGTCTAACTAGGAGCTTTCTAACTGGTCACCTCCTCAGTCACTGTGCTGTTGAGCAGTGTGATTGTCCTTGACAGCAAGGCAACATTTGACGTAGTTTTGCATGACGGAATGTTAGCAAAACAGAAATCAATGGGAATCAGGGGGAAATACCTCCATTGATTGGAGTCATCCTAACACAAAGGAAGATGGCCATGGTGGTTGAAAGACAAATATTTCAGTCCCAGGACATCACTGCAGGAATTCCACAGGACAGTGTCCTCGGCCCAACCATCTTCAGAAGATCAGAAGTGGTAATGTTGACTGATGCCCAATGTTCACCACCATTTGTGACTCGTCAGATATGGAAGAAGTTCATGTTTGTATACAGCAAGATCTGGACAACATTCAGGCTTGTGCTAATAAGTAGCAAATGAAAATAATGCCAAACAAGTCTCAGGCAATGATCTCCAGCAAGACAGAATCCAAACATCTTCCCTTGACATTCAATGCCATTACTGTGGCTCAATCCCCCACTATCAATATCCTGGGCTTACTATTGATCAGAAACTAAACTGGACCAGCCATATAAATACTCTGGCAACAGGTAAGAGGATTGGAATTATGTGGCAAGTAACTCATCTCCTGACTCCCCAAAGCCTGTCCACCATCTTCAAGGCACAAGTCTGGAGTGTGATGGAATACTCCCCAGTTGCTTGGATGAGTGCAGCTCCAACAACACTCAAAAAGCTTAACACCATACAGGAGATAACAGCCCACTTGATTGGCTGTCCACCACCTTAAACAGTCACTGCCTCCACCACCAACGTGAAGTGTCAGGAGTGTGTAACATCTACAATATGCATTGGAACAATTCATCAAGGGCTCCTTCGACAGTACCCTCCACACCCATAACCTAGATGAATAAAGTGCATGTTAACTCCACTATTTGCTAGTTCTCCTCCAAGCCACACACCATACACAGATTTGGGACACGAGGCCGCTAAATCTCATGAGAAGCCGAGATCAAAATTTGCAATGCTCGAAACATCTCGCGAGATTCAACGGAATCCGCACCACACCACAATCTGGATCTGGCTCACCCTCGGCTAATTTAAATATTTGCTTGCCCAATTTACCTGGGGCCTGGGATTTACCAAGTCCCATCAGTGTGGCCTCAACCAGCCATCATTTGGTACTGGTTCACAAAGTCATGAACCAGTCATAATTGCACCGTGGGTGGTCTCGCTGGGAAGTTTAGGCCCCCGAGTGGTCGGGGAGGGCAGGGTGATACCCTTGCACTTTCCCAGCACTCACCCTGACACCTTGACACTGCCAATATGGCACCTTGGCACTGTCACCTGGGCACTCTGGCAGTGCCACCCTGGCACGGCAAGGGTGATTGGTGGCACTGCCAAGCTGGCAGCAGCATTGCCAGAGTGCCAGGCTGACAGTGGTGTCAAGATGCCCAGGTGCCAGATTGCCCGAGGGGGCCTTGCCCACAAGAGGCAGCGTGAGGGGTGGCTCGAGGACCCCGTAAGAGGTAAGTTGGATGAAGTACAGAGGGGTCCTGAGGCTGCAGTGGGGATGCTGAGGGAGAGTCGAAAGAGCGGGGCTGCCTTTATAAATTATGCCCCGATCTGCGAGTAATCTTCCTGCACTGGCAAGTGGCCTCAACGGGGATTTCTTCGCGGAGGCTAAACAAAATGACAAAGTGCCATTGAACAGCGAAGTCTTTCTCATTGCTGCAGGCACTGAGAAACACCCCGCTAAATGTGCCGTTCAGTGGACTTTAACTTGAGTACACTGAATCATGCCCTTGGAATTACTTCATTGTCCTTCACTGGAACAAAATCCCGGAGCATCCTCCCGAACCACATTGTGGGGTACCTACACCACATGGACAGCAGTGATTCAAAAACTCAGCTCAACACCAGCTTCTCAATGACATTCAGAACCTGGATAATAAATGCTGACATTAGTAGAGAAGCTCGTATCCCAAGAACAGACAAAAAAAGCAGCAGTAATGAATGCCTCCATTAGGCCCATCAGATGGTATAAGATACTGTACTTTTGTCTGAGATGCAGTCAAATCTGAAATGAACAAAGAACAATATAGCACAGTAACAGGCTTTTCGGCCCTCCAAACCTGTACCGGTCATGATACCACCCTTGGCCAAAATGGTGGTAGAAGATTCAGAAGTAGTGCTGAAAAGTTGAAATAAGGATATTGGGCAGCTGGGAGGACAGAAATGAAAAGAGCTCGAATTACATGAGAGAGATCTAGGAGAGGTAAGGATGACAGAGATAAAGGGAATGAAAAGGAGAAATAGAATGGGTACAGGTCGAGAGCAGAAGCTAAAATATACATGTGAATGGACACAAGGGAAACTCAACTTACATCGATTTGGTTATGGAATAAGGTTAGGATGCATATTTCCTTGTAAACAGGAATAGATGGGATACAATAAGAGGGAGTTTAAAGTTAAAATCAGGGGAGCCTTGGTGGATAACTTTGATGTAGATTTTGTGGAGTCAACATGGAGCATTGATGAGCTATTGACCACTTTTGAGAGAGCTGTGGTTCATAAGCTATTTGAGGGAGAGATTATCAGAGGACACATGCCCTGATGGAGGTATTTCTATGGTGATGTAAATTCACAAAGTGTGCAGAATTGGGTACGTGACAGAAAAATGGCAATGAGGTTGGAATTCACAATAGAATCCAGAAGCGGTAGAGAAAAGTACTATGGCTCAGGAGGATGAATCTTGAAAGTGATTAATTAGCAAAGGTGGCGTACCAGAGAACACAGAAAAGTTACAGCACAGAAGTTGGCCAATCAGCCCACCTTGTCCACGCCAACCCGAGGAAACCAAGGTGCCCTTTCTAATCTCACCTTCTGCACCCGGTCCATAGCCCTGTATCTTACAGCAGTTGCAGATCCAGGTTCATTTTAAAAGAGTTTAGGGTCCCTGTCTCCACCACCAACTCGGAAAGTGATTTCCAGACTCCCACTACCCACTGCGTAAAAACATTAATCCTCATATCTCCTCTACACCTTCTGCCACTTAGCTTGAACCTATGTCCCCTGGATCTAGAATTCTCCACCAAGGGAAACAATTTTATCCTGTCCACTCTATCACTTCCCCTCATAATTACGTACACCTCAATTAAATCACTTCTTAGCCTTCTTTGTTCAAAGGAAAATAATCCCAACCTCTCCAATCTCTCCTCATAGCTACAATTTTCTAGCCTTGGCCAAATTCTTGAAAACCTCTTCTGCACTCTCTCCAAAGCAGTTACTTCCTTGGGCTTTTACCATAGAAAATTTACACGGACTGTTGGGGACCTGGGGCTGGATTCTCCGACCCCCCACCGGGTCGGGGTATCGCCGGGGGGGGGGGGGGGGGGCGTGAATCCCGCCCCCACCATCGCCCAAAGTCTCCGGCACCAGAGATTCGATGGGGGCGGGAATCGCGCCGCGCCTGTCAGCGCCCCCCCTCCCCCCCGGCGATTCTCCGGCCCACAATGGGCCGAAGTCCCGCTGCTGTCATGCCGGTCCAGCCGGCATGAATCACAACACCTCCCTTACCGGTGGGACTGGCGGCGCGGGTGAGTTCCGGGGTCCTGTGGGGGGAGGGGGGGGGGGGTGATCTGGCCCCGGGTGGTGCCCCCACAGTGGCCTGGCCTGCGATCAGGGCCCTCCGATCGGCGGGCGGGCCTGTGCCTTGGGGGCACTCTTTTCCTTCCGCGTTGGCCATAGCCTTTACGATGGCCGACGCGGAAGTGACCCCCTCCCCTGAGCATGCGCAGGGATGGCATCAGCAGCCGCTGACACTCCGGCGCATGCGTGGACTTCCGCCGGCCGGCGAAGTCCCTTCGGCCCCAGCTGGCGTGGCGCCAAAGGCCTTTCCCGTCGGCGGGTGGGGCGCCAACCACTCCGGCGCGGGCCTAGCCCCTCAAGGTTAGGGCTTGGCCCCTAAAGGTGCGGATTGGCAGCCCGATGCCGGAGTGGTTCATGCCACTCCATCCCGCTGGGACCCCCCGCCCCGCCGGGTAGGGGAGAATCCAGCCCCTGATTGGAGCTATCTGACGCAGGTAAAACCTGTATTTGAAATGAGAAAGTTATGAATTGCATCTAACATGAGTCTTGAGCTTGTTGAATGCAACAAAAACCTTTAAAAAAGAAAATAAAGATGTTTTTCTACTTCATTATTTGTGAGATGCTTAAGCATTTTAGTTATCAAAAGTCAGGTGAATTATTCACAATTAAGACCACAAACTAGAATCATATTATCAAATATACAATTGTATTATTTAAACTATCTGATTGATAATGAATAGAAATGATAGTATTGTTCTGGATCAGTAGTAGGCATGTGTGCTTACTATGCCTCTACAGATTACCTGCAATTAACATATAGTTTAGAATCATGGTAACTACTGATGGCTGCATTTGTTTTATGTACTAAAGAAATAAATGAGTATGTAACTAGTTTTGAATTTACTTGTACAGACTTGCCCTGAATGTTCAGTGCTACAGATGTACAGCCTAATCACATTTCTCAAACAATGACTTGGGGTGAGTAACCAGGTGAATGAAATTCCGGGCCTGTGGTTATCATAACATTGTTAATACTATTGCTTATATCAACAAAACTCCTGTGCAACGGCCTGTTGTCAGATACGTAATTCATAGTCATACAGTCATAAAATAATTGCAGCACAGGCTGTTTGTAGTCGATGGCACCTTGCACTCTGGAGAAGCCCAATGTCCTGGCAAAACCACATGTGGATTCTGTCTGTTCTCTCCACTGAAGAAAACAGAATTAAATGCGCTCTGCAGGTTTAAAGAGAGTTTGGCACCTCCCTACTCCAACAGTGCGCAGAAACCTGGGAGATGTTGGATATGCCACATGTTCTAATCTGGACAGATCCTGACAAGAACAAATTCAGGGCTGTGGTCATTATTCTTGCCTGGCTCTGTGGCTGTAAACCTGGCTTCAGGATGTGACAGAGTTCTGACAGCACGTCTTTCTGTAAAGCATAGACAATGCAAACACTGCTGCTGGCTTATTGGAGGTATAAGAAATGCACCCTGAGGAGAAGATCCCTGCTGAGAGTATTTTTTCCCCCTCTTCTCCATTTGCAGACTGTTTGCCCTCCTCTTTTCCATCCCAGATCTCTATATCTTTCTCTCATGTTGCTGCTCGAGGGGAATTGCAGCTATAGCACCTATGACTGGGAGTAAGTGCCTGCCGTTTGCAGTCAAAACCAATTCTGTCTTTACATGCAATACCACTCCCTGTGGACTTTGCCAACAGTAATCATTGTGTGCAGTTTCATGTCACAATCTGCCTTCTCTGCATACTTCTCACACATTGCCCTAACACCCTAAAACCCTCATCAAGATGGCATTTGACGCAAAGTGCATTGGAAGTGTCTGTGAACCACACAGATTCCATTTTGGTACTGAAACTATGAGTGATACATAGCGCAATGTTGTGGCCTTTTTGTTTACATCCTCCTCCAGAGATTTGACCTGACATTGCAGCGCAGTTACTGAGGGAATCTGCACAGTCACAGATGTTGGGCGGGATTCACCATTGGCTGACTCCGAAATAGCAAAATGCGATTGGGCAGAGAATCGGTTCCGACGCCAAAATCGCGGCGGGCGCTGATTTAAAAAAAAACTTTAGAGTGCCCAATTATTTTTTCCAATTAAGGGGCAATTTAGCATGGCCAATCCGCCTATCCTGCACATCATTGGGTAGTGGGGGTGAAACCCACGCAGACACGGGGAGAACGTGCAAACTCCACACAGACAGTGACCCGGGGCCGGGATTCGAACCCAGGTCCTCAGCGGCGTAGGCAGAAATGCTAACCACTGTGCCACCGTGCTGCCCTTGCGGGCGCTGATTTGACACCAAATCGCGATTCTTCGTCACCTTGGCAGCGGTGTCAATGCTCACTGGATTGCACATACAATAAACATTTGCATGTCATTAGCAGGCCTGACCTGGTATTCTCTGGGGTCTCCATGATTCTCCTGCTCCGATGGCCCAAGTTCTCGATAGCGCGGGTTCACCTGTGCTTTTAAAAATCGTGACACCGGGGTCGTGGTTGATGAGGGCGAGAGAGAAGGTAGGACACGGAGAGGAGCGACTGTGGACTGCCGAGCCAGGCACTGGTCGGGCTGGCTGGGGTTGAGGGCCGCCAGGGCCAGGGAAGGAAGGGGGTGATGGGGGAACAGGCCGAGCGGCCGGGGTGACCACCCATGGAACTGGAGCAGTATCCAGGCACGGACTGCCATTACCAGGTCTATCTTTCTGTGCACTCACTGACCACCTATCTTGGCCCCTGGTTCTGCAGAGTGATGCCGGCTTTAGGAGTGCCCACACCCCCGCCATCCACCCAGCCGCCAACCGGCAGCGGGCCACAGGGGGCAACACGCTCAGTAGCACCTAGGGGGGCAACGGCACATACTGCTAGCGAGAACAGTGCCAGCCTATGGTATGACTGGCATCAGGGTTGGGCACCAGGGCCGGAGGCCCCCACGGTCTGGGCACTGGCAGGGCCAGGTTTGCGGGGATGGGGAGAGCCCGCCTTTCATTCCAGGAACTGCCAGACTGGGCATGCCATCAAAGACTCTGGCTGAACAGGGCGACAGTGCGACATATCTGTCAGACTATGGTACGCCTGGCACTGCAGGGGTCTCGTGGGGGAGGGGCATTCACTCCCGGTGGCTGTTAAGGTGACGGTTGCCTTAAACTTTTACGTGATGGGCGCCTTCTAGGCACTGAGTGGGGACCTGTCCGGGATCTCACAGAGCTCAGAGCACAGGTGCATCCATGCCATCACGGAGGCCCTATATGCCAATGTGGCTCAATACATCCATTTCAATGTGGTCCAAGCCCACCAGGCTGCCATGGCGGTGGGGTGCCCCGGGTCGAGGTGCTGATCAGCGGTATGCCTGTCTCTTATGGGCACTTGCAAATGACAGGCCGCTCTACACCAACCAAAAGGGATACCGCTCGAAGAACATGCAGGTGATATGTGACCATCAGGTGCACATCATATACATCTGTGCCCGATAACCGGGCAGTGTGCTCGACACCTTCATCCTGGCACACTCGACAATTCCTGACATGTTTGAGATGTCCCCCCAGCTGTGAGGTTGGCTCTTGGGTGACAGGGGTTACGCACTGCGGTCATGGCTGATGATGCCTATCTGGAGGCTATAACTAAGCGGGGTCTCACTTCCTCACCCGTGGCCGAACTCTACCTGGTGACCTCGCTTTCCTCCGGTCTGCTGACCACGTCCAGTGCCCTGTACTCTGCCATAGTGAGGGGCTGCAGGTCCAGCAGTCCCCCTCCTGCCTTCTACCACTCCCGGCGGCTGTGAGCGGCCTTCTCCTGGGTGGGAGGGTGCAAACAGAAAACAACAGCGTTAGACAGTCCGATGCATGTAGCCCAGGGGGTGGGTGGCTGGAAGCCTCAGTGGCCAGGACACCCAACCATGGCGGCTGCTATGGGTGCTGGCATGTGGTGCAGGGCGGGGTTCAGCTGCACTCCAGGTTGCGAGGGTGGGGCGGTCGGGTAATGGGTGTGTGGGACAGGGTTGGTGCCAGAGACACAGTGCTGCCTACTCAACCTGGCCGCCCTGAGGAGGTCATGCAGCTTTTTACGGCACTGCTGGCCAGTCTGGATGGTGTTGCCCATTGGGCTGATGGCCTCTGCCACCTGCACCGAGGCATGATGAATGGTGGTGGCAGGCACCTCCTTTCCGGGCCGCGGTTCAGAGTCATCCGCCTCTCCTCCATCCCGCCCAAGAGGGTCTCCAGCTCAACATCGGTAAATCTAGGGTCTGCTAGGCACTGAGTGGTCTGTGTGTGTGTGTGGTTGCAGCTTGGCAGCTTCCTTAGTGTGAACTGCGGAACCGGCGAATCCGGCACCATTTCTAATTAGAATCGATTGTGTTCTACATGGCGTCGGTGCTAGTCCCTTAAGAGTAGCTGAATCGGTCAAAATGCGCGCTAGTTTTGGTGTTGTGAAACTCCACAAATTCTGCGCTTCGTCTCAGAAATGGGGAAGCCCGCCTGTTGTCTTTCAGATGTGTTGTTAAACTGATGCCTTGTGTGCTGTCTCAGATGGATATAAATTAAATGAAAATCGCGTATTATCACAAGTAGGCTTCAAATGAAGTTACTGTGAAAAGCCCCTAGTCGCCACATTCCAGCGCCTGTTCGGGGAGGCAGGTACGAGAATTGAACCCTCACTGCTGGCCTGCCATGGTCTGCTTTAAAAGCCAGCTATTTAACCCTGTGCTAAACTAGCCCCTGTTTGGAAGAAAGGCAGGAGATTATCCCTGATGTCTTGGCCAATATTAATCCCTCAGCCATCAACCCAAAACCCATGTATATGACCCATAACCTACTGGCTCCCCAGTGTTGGATTTGGGGTTTACCCTTAGATGTGCTGGGGAATCCCTTTTGGAAGTTCCAAGGTAAGGATTTGCACTTCAATTGTCAGGGAGTGGTAACTTTCCCTGGATAATTGCACTGCGCTGGGAACCATCTGACTAAGTAATTTAAATCATGAACTTCGATGATTCTGCCAGTGTCACATTAATAGTTACTCGGAAAAAATCAGAAGAAATAAAATTGCTTCTAACTTCATCGTAGCTATTTTAAATACCCAGATCAAACCCTGCATGGAACTACCCCCACACTCCCAACCTCGCAAAGGACACCTGCCCCATCCAATCTGACCCCCTAACCTGAACCAGCTGGACACCCCACCCCAAACTTGACCTGAACCCCCGGTGCACCGACCCAACCCAACCCCCTCACCCAAAATCCCATCCACTTTCCTTCTCCCTGGCCTGTAATTCTCAATGGGACCATTAAACCTATCTGCTTTATGGCAGTTAGTGCTGTAAAAAAGGGGGCGCATCCTCCTTCACTCCGATTCTTTTACACTTTGGCACTGGGCATCGGGGATCCTGCGTTGCCCGGATCTCATCCGACTGAGTTGGTCGGGAAAGATAGACACTGAAGAATTTTGGCTCAGGTAAGTGGGTAGGATTGGCAGTCCAATGCTGACTATCACTCTGAGGCTGTAATAGCCCATTATCTGGCCATTATCACACTATAGTTTGCAAGATCATAATGTGCGGAAATTGGAGGTGGCACTCTCCGAGTAACAACTGCAAATGCACTTCAGTAAGTGCTTCTTGGCAGTAAGGTGCTTTGGGATTCCGTGAGCTCAAGAAATGTGCTACGTAAATGCATGTATCTGAATCTTCTGGGAGACAATCAATAACATGATAAGAGGTTTTTGTGAGGGAAACCACATAAAGCAGATAACATAACACAAGACATACACTGGAAGCCGCAAGCATATACTGTGTATACGGTCTGCAATGACTCACAATGTGAAGCATCAGAAGAGAAATAATGTTAAAATAACAGGATGATATATTTTACTGTAAGTGACCCAAGAGCTGTAGGGAATACATTTTAAAAACACTGGACAGCTCACAGTGAAGATATCATGCAATAGATCAAGAGACTTTAATAAATAATTCTCTCAGAACAACAAAGTAAAAGTATCTATAAATGCAAACATCCTCATTTAATATCCATTACGATCCCACCTATTCTAGAATTCCATGGAAAATGTCTAGTATTTGTACCACTGGTGCATAAAAGCAACAAGTTTGTGTTGTCAAACCGGATACCCACTGGGCAATCAACAGCATGCACCAATGACAACCAAACATAAATAACGTATGCTAATATAGATCAAGTTTTATTATACTGGTAAGTAACTTGTTTCCAGAACATTCTTTATAACATACTATGGTTGTCTGCCTCTTCAGAAACTGAAATAGAAATCCCATTAGCAGCTGTTACCTTATCTTCTAGTAAATGAATATTGCATGACACCAACAAAGGAGGGAATGGAGCTCAATGCACCTACATATCAGTCATGCGTAAGAATCCTTCCAGCGCTACAGAGGACCTTTCATTTCATGCTCCCCACGGTATGCTGTGACTCTGAAAAAGCAGCACATGTAAGTAGCAAAATACTTATTTGGAAATATTCTTAGGTATTTCAAAATGTGTTTCAACTGGGAAGGAAGATGGCAGGGAAAATAAATACCAGCAGAAAGGAAAAAGTAAAGAATTTTGAAATAGATAAAATGCAAAAGCTAAAAAAAGGAATTTGATAAAAAGAAAGGAGGCAAAAGGAATATGAATATGAAGAAAAATTACATCAGCCATAATGTACTGAGTGGACTGGTGAGCAAATTCATGAAATCTGTCTGAGGTGTTTCTGCCATCTAATATGTAATATAGGTTTGTAATATACCGGGCTGGATTCTCCATTTGCTGACACCGAAATCGGGAAATGCGATTGGGCGGAGAATAACTTCCGACGCCAAAATCGCAGTAGGCGCCGGTTCGATGCCAAATCGGGATGTTCCGGCACCCCCAAAATGGCGTAAATGCGTGGCCCGAAAGTACAGTATGCATATCATTAGTGGGCCTGACGCCCGATGCTCCAGGGTCTCCGCGATTCACCGCCTCTGATGGGCCGAGATCCCGACGGCGCATTTCACTTGTGCTCTCACAAATCGTGAACCTGGCGTCCTGGCTGCTGAGCGAGAGAGCGGCAGAAGCAAATGATGTGGAGTGACTGCGGGCTGACGGCTCGGACACCAGCCGTGCTGGCTGCAGGGGGGGGGGGTGGAGGGAGGGGGGCTGGGCCTGCCATGGCCGGGGAGGGGGAGCGAAGGAGGAGCGAAGGAGGAGGAGAGGCAGGCCGAGTAAGTGGGTGCCTCCCCCACAGGACTGGGGCAGTGTCCAGGTACCGACCGCCATCCTGCTGAACACCCACTGACCGACCACCGACCCCGGCCCTTGTTTCTCCACAGTGACGACAGCCGTATAGATGCGCCAACCGCCGCAACACCACCCCCTGCCATAGCGCTCCCTCCCCTCAGCATCCAACACCCCACCCAACCGGCAGCCATCCATCGGGGAACCACCCAGGGCCACACACACAGCAGCCCCAGTGAGGGCAATGCCAGCCAACGGTGCCCCTGGCAGCAGAGATGGGCGTCAGGACTGGGGGCGCCAGTGGATAACATGCCAGGGGTAAGGGGGTGAGGGGGTAAGGATGAGGGGCGTGAGGGATGAGGATGAGAGGTGTGGGCATCCAAAATGGCAGCCCGCACAGATCGATGAGAAATTGGTCAACACAGAGACACAGACAGGCTGCAGCTTGCAAATATACAAGGGTTGCAGCCAGGACCTTGTAGAAACTGACACAGAGAAAAGGTCCTTGAAAGAACACCCAGGGACAATGGGCTCCAGGTAGAAAGTAACAATATGTGGCAAACTTGGTGGCATCCGTTTCCTCATTTGGGAAGGCCAAGTGCCTCGGACACTAACAGTCATGGTCGACTGGGACCCGCCCCGCCATCGAGGTGTCCACCACCAATTGGTTGAGATCGATCAGGGTGATCAAGCCCTGATCGATCTATTGGACACCTACCTGGCACCGCCCAAAAGCGCGTGAAACCTGTGAGGGTTAAAAGGTGCTGCGCAGCCCACCATTTGCTCACTCGACCACTGACGACAACGGTGATACCTGCACCAACCAAGAAGGCGACCATCGACACCAACCACAGAGGGACCAGAGCTGGTAACAGCGAAAACCAGCAACAGGCATCCAGCACTGCCAGATGATGAATTCCAGATGAGGCCATAACTGCTCTGCACATGCCAGTCACCTGGACTGGAAGTTAAGGTTGTTCTTGTGTGTTAGTTTAGAGTGCAACTTCCATGCATGTGTTGACTGTGTGTGTGTGTAATAACCTATTATCGTATTGAACAACTTGTGGTCATTTGTCCACTATATACGGGTTACAGACACACACAGAGGTTTAGAAGGTACAACAGGGTCTGGTGGGTGTGGGCTGTGGGGTGGTGGTGGGGAGCGGGGTGGTGAGGGGGTGTGGGTTGTGGGGGTTGTGGGGGGTTTGTCCACACATGTGTCATGGAGATCCGCAACTAAGCAGTGTCTCACTTGCTCACCCGCCGCTGACCTCTGCGTCGGTGACCTCCCTTTCTTCCAGGCCACCAACCATGTCCAGTGCCCTCTGCTCGGGCATGGTGAGGGACCGCAGGTCAGCTGATCCACCTCCGATCATTTCCCACTCCCGGTGGTTGTGTGCGGCCTTCTCCTGTGGGGGGGGGGGGGGGGTTACGTGTATGGGGGGGTCGGGGTTAGTGCCAGGGAAGCTGCTGTTGAACCCTGGCTGCCCTGAGGAGATTGTGCAGTCTCTCCCAGCACTGCTGGTCAGTCCGTGCGACGTTGCCCACGGTGCTGACCACCTCTGTCACCTGCGCCCTGGTGGCCTTCCTCCCAGGCCAGGGTTCAGGGGTCATCCTTCTCTCCTCCATGGCGTCCAGGGGGGTGTCCACCTCAGCGTCCCTGAACTGTGGTGCTGCTCCCCTTGCAGTCACCTTGAGTGGGATGGTGTGTGTGGGGGAAGGATCGTTAAGTGCGGCTACGGCAGATGAGTCTCATCTGCGCCAATCACGGACTCGGTGAGTCCGGAGCCGTTTCGCTTGAAACCAATTGAGTTCCACGTGGCGACGGTGCTAGCCCATTCAGAGTTGCTGAATGTGTTGCACCTGTTGTGCTGTTTTTGCTGTCGTAAAACACCAGTTTGCATGCCGGCGTCAGCACTCAGTCTCAAAATCGGAGAATCCAGCCCACCATCTCCCCAACGTCAGATTTGGGGGGTAACTCAAAGATGTGCAGGGGTATCACTGTCAGAAGTTCCCAGATAAGCATTTTCACCACAATTGTCCAGAAGGGCTTTCTTCCCCTGGACAATTGTGTTGGGTTGGGAACCATTCAAATGGGTTGGGAACCATTTACATCACTAACTTTGATTCTGCCAGTGTTATATTAATAGTTACTCTGAAAAAGTTAGAATAAATAAAACCTTTTCTCAGCTCAGCACAACTATTTTAAATAATAATAATAATCTTTATTATTGACACAAGTAGGCTTACAGTAACACTGCAATGAAGTTACTGTGAAAACCCCTAGTCGCCACACTCCGGCCCCTGTTCGGGTACACAGAGGGAGAATTCAAAATGTCCAATTCACCCAACAAGCATGTCTTTCGGGACTTGTGGGAGTAAACCGGAGCACCCAGAGGAAATCCACGCTGACAAGGGGAGAACATGCAGTCTCCGCGCAGGCAGTGACCCAAGCCAGGAATTGAACCTGGGACCCTGCCGCTGTGAAGCAACAATGATAACCACTGTGCTCCGTGCCGCACACTATCCCCACAAAATTCCCCCCCCCACGGGCACCACATGGAACAGCCCCCCGCCACTCAAATAAGCATCCCACCACAGCCATTCACACCCTCGACCCCCACCTTCATGGGATTTCCCAACGCTTCCCAACCCAACCTGACCTGCTTAGTTCTTTGACTCGACCTTCACCTCATCACCCCCCACCCCTCTGACCCCGCCCGCCAAACTGACCTCCCGACCTGAACCTGCTGGACCCCACACATCCTGGCTCAAACCCCTACCCCCAATCCAACCCGACCCGGTTGGACCCGGACCACAACCAAAACAATACCCCACAAACCCGACATGCCCAACCTCACTACTCACCCACGATGCCTGACCACTGCACCACCCCCTTTGTAATTAATCTGTCAACTCTCCCAACCTCAAGCTTGACCTCCCGTCAGTCAGGATTGATCTTCCGTGTTATGTAACTGCTTCCCTCTGTTCCCCTCCCTCCTTTGGACATCCAGGACCCACCAAACCTAGGTCTGCCATGACTCTCCCTCCCTTGGACACCCAGGATCCACCTTCCTTCAGCTTCACTGGGCAGCCAACACCCGGCTTCAAAGAGTCAACTCAGCCTCGATTTGCAGTTCTAACAAACCTCCCGTTCAAGAAAAGCATCTCCTTCTCACCCTAAACCCATCATGATGATTACAATGCCTGTTCCATTCCAACTATAAACAGTTCAACAAAGAACAAAGAACAAAGAAAAGTACAGCACAGGAAGAGGCCCTTCGGCCCTCCAAGCTCGTGCCGACCATGCTGCCCGACTAAACTAAAATCTTCTACACTTCCTGAGTCCGTATCCCTCTATTTGCATCCGATTCATGTATTTGTCAAGATGTCCCTTAAATGTCACTATCGACCCTGCTTCCACCACCTCCTCCGGCAGCGAGTTCCAGGCACCTACTACCCTCTGTGTAAAAAACTTTCCTCGTACATCTCCTCTAAACCTTGCCCCTCGTACCTTAAACCAATGCCCCCTACTAATTGAAGACGCGTTTCATTTTTGCTTTTGCCTTAATGGTAATAGTAACATTTAATTTGGCAAACTTGTGTTTCAATGAATATTCATGACATGCTAATGCATTACAAATAGGCTCCCGCCGCTCTCCATCAGGAACCCCAATCCATTCCCAAGCCTATAATTCAACAATTTCTTCCCCACATTGAGAAGCATTTTGTTTCCTGCCCAGTTAAATTCCCCATTCACGTCTCTCACTCCCTGTACTGAATACAGAAAAAGATTGTACAAGAATTATTTTGCATGAGAATCCTTTTACAAGTGTTTTTTTAAATATTTGTATTCATCATCTGAATTATTAAAAGATGGCAAATGGTACTATTTTGGGTTTGTTGCTGCTCAGTCAGTGGACCATAAGGGACTGTGTTAGGAATTTAGAGCATATTCTGACAGGTGCCAAAGACTTTGGGCGGAATTCTCCGCTCCCCACGCGGCGTGGGAGAATCGCGGGAGGGCCCCCCCGACATTTTTCATCCCCCCCCCCCGGCTCGGAAAAATCGATGGAAGAATCGATGGGCCGAGCGGCCGGCTGTTCACGACAGTTTCACGACGGCGGCAAACACACCTGGTCGCTTCTAGGGGGCCGTTTGGGGCAAGAGCACCACGACTGTGCTCGAGAGGAGACAGGCCCGCGATCGGTGCCCACCGATTGTCGGGCCGGCGTCCAAATTGGACGCACTATTTCCCCTCCGCCGCCCCGCAAGATCGAGCCGCCACGTCTTGCGGGGCGGCTGAGGGGAAAGACAGCCACCGCGCATGCGTAGGTTCGTGCCGTCAGCGTCATGACATCAGCCGTGCATGCGCGGGTTGGAGCCGGCCAACCTGCGCATGCGCGGCTGACGTCATTAGGCACGCCGGCCGCGTCATTCTTGGCGCAACGCCCCCGCGACCGACAGTTTACGGAGCGTCGCTCCTAGCCCCTCCGGGAGGGGAAAATAGGGGGCGAGGAGAGGCCTCCGAGGTCGTCGTGAAACTCGGCCGAGTTCACGATGGCCCTCTCGATTTTTCCCGGGAGCGGAGAATTCCGCCGTTTAGTAATGCAGCTTAGTTCATATCACACAATGCATCTGAGTACAAGTTCCTCCCTGTTTCCAACACAAGCAGAAATAGGAGCATTGTGTTTTACTACAGTTTTCGAAGGAATAGAAAAATACAGATTAAGCTCGACAGCTTATTTGATTGAAATGTTTTATAACTTAATAAAAGGATTTTATGAAGATCGTAATGCCATTTTTGATTTTTGTTACACTTTTTGTGATAGATTCAACCAGGAATGAGGGGTGTGATTTAGCGGCATCGCCACAATCGACTTGGTATCAGAACGAGGCCGTTGAATCTCGCAAGATTGGCGACACTTGAAACGCCTCGCGCCATTTAACAAAATCTTGTGAGATGTTGCGATCTGGAGCTTGCCCTCGCTGGGTGTGATCCAGATCTGCATATTTAATTGAGCCATTAGACTCACTTAAATGTGCGTTTGTGTGATTCTCCTGGTGCTTTGGACCTAACGGTCATACCTGGGAGACCTTGTCAGGGCACCGTTTAGTACTAGTTTCCACAAATATGGACCAGCGGTAATGGCACCTGGGGGTCTCCCAGACCATTAGAGACCCGTGGGTGGTCAGGGACAGGGCAGGATGGCACCCTGGCACTCCTGGCACCCAGACTGCTTGGCACTGTCAAGCTGGCACCCTGGCAGTGTCATCGGGCACATTGGCGGTGCCACCCTGACACTGCCTGGGTGCCCAGGAGACACAGTCAGGCTGGCAGGGACACTGCTGGCATGCCAAGTTAGCATTGGCCAGGTTCCAGCTTGGCACCACTAGGAAACAGGCTGTGGGTTTTGCTGGGGGAGGGGCGTTTGAGGGGGTGGACTCGCCAGCTGGAAATGACTCAAGTGCTCCTCAGCAGGGAGAAACTCCCCAAAGCCAAAACAAACAGCAAAGTGCTGTTAAATAGGAGAGTGTTTCTCAACGCTGCAGCCATTGAGAAACTTTCAACTAAACGCGGCCAAAACCAGACCTAGATTTTTTTTCCATTGAATCGCGCCTGTAATTACAGTTCACTTTGTGCCATATCTCAGAATTAAAGTAAGGTTGATACATTCAGAAGGCAAACTTTATAGACATGATATAACCTGGGAGCGAAGCTGATATTTCAGCAAATTAATGTTGCATTGTTTAATATGATTACCAAAGATTGGCTAAACTATGTTTTAATATTATTTTTCACAGTAGCTGCAAAGAACCCGAGCAGAGAACAGGATAAAATGAATGACAATGACAGTAAGTTTGATGTTAAAGTCTCTGTGCAGCAGAACATACATACCACTAGCAAATTTAACATTGGTTCAAAATATGGACAAAGTTTGGGTGAAGCTTTTTAAATATTTAATCTATGAGTGTTTCCTGTACTTACATTGTTCAATCACTGAATTCACAACTTTGAATATAGAATTATACATTATATGAAGCATTGTATATTTATGTAGAAATAAGTAAGTAATTTCTGTATTTAGAGTTGACTGTGGTACAGATCGGATGAAAATGTAATGGCATGTAGGCCATAACCCTACCACAGAGTTTTATTAGTTGTTTCAGTCAGAAACAATCACGTTGAAATACAGTTTGCTGCCTTATCAGATCAGAATTACCACATAGCCCAGTTTAATTCCTCACTCGCAACAACCCAACACTCCGCCATCCCCATATGCTGTAACTAAATGCTTTAATAATGCAACTGTTTTTGCTCTGCATAGAAGTCCATTGTATGTTTGCTCACTTTCTGCATAATGAAAACTGGCTAACATTAGTTCTAAACTTACCCGCTACTCGTTTGAACTATTGTTCTTGTCTACTTCTCTATTTATTTTGAAACAAAGAGGGCGATTTTGAGCCCTTGTTTTCCATCAGTGTAAATGACAACATAGGCCCAAAAATCTGCGAGAGTCGAGAAACAAGATTCTCACCGGCGAGGTCTTGACCGGGATTCTCCAAAATCCCGGCTAACACCGGAGTGTTTCACGTCGGAGTCAACGGGCCTCCTGGCACAGCGATTCAGAAGGCCACAGGCGGCCAGCACGGCGCTGGAGTGCTGCGCGGTGCTCCAGTGCCGATACGCCGCCCTGTAGTGCCAGCATCGGTCCGCACATGCGTGTGGTGGCCGTTTCGGTGCCGGCGCCACGCAACATGGCAGAGCCACACAGCGAGCCCTAGCAGAAGGAGGTAGGCCCCCTCCAGATCGCACACGCCCACTGTAGGTCTGATTCTCCCCCCCCGCTCCCCCCCACTAGGATGGCCACCGTGGCCACGGGTCTGAGCTCCCACTGGGTGGTACCAGGTTGGAACCACGCCGGCAGAAACTCGGCCGGTTGACCACGGAGAATCGACCGCGCGCGCTCAACTGGTGCCGATCTCCGGTTGCCGGAAAACCGCGTCCTGACGTCGGAGCGGCGTGGCGGGAATTTCCGGCGTGACCGGCTATTCTCTGACCCGGCGCAGGCTCAGAGAATCCTGGCCCTTGTTTCACGATTTTACAGTGATGTAACGAGGTTTCCACCTCATTTCATTACATTTTAATAAATTTCAATCTCATTAATAAATCTCATTTGGGGAAGCATGGTAACACAGTGGTTTGCACAGTTGTTTCACAGCTCCAGGATTCCAGGTTCGATTCCCGGCTTGGGTCACTATTTGTGCGGAGTCTGCACCTTCTTCCCGTGTCTGCGTGGGTTTCCTCCGGATGCTCCGGTTTCCTCCAACAGTTCAAAGATGTGCAGGTTAGGTGGATTGGCCATGATAAATTGCCCTGAGTGTCCATAAAGGATAGGTGGGGTTATTGGGTTACAGGGATAGGGTGGAGGTGAAAGCTTAAGTAGGGTGCTCTTTCCAAGAGCCAGTGCAGACTCGATGGGCCGAATGGCCTCCTTCTGCTCTGTAAATTCTATGATTTTATGATTAAAGGGCTTCCAGTGCGCATGGTTCCCCCTCATTGAATATTCATACCTCAGCAACGTGACGTCACATCGGCAAGGTTTACAGCAGCGATATAAAAATGGGAATCAGTTGAGGGGCACGATAAGTACAACCCGGGGGGGGGGGCACAGGGACATGCCTGGCATTGTACCTGGCACAGGTTGGCACTGCCTGGCACAGGTTGGCAGTGCCAGAGGTGGGCTCTGGGGAGTTTCATGGGGAGAGCTCCCCTTATATGTGTTGGAGGGGAGGGCTGGTGCCTGCGGGGAAGAGGGGTGGGAGGTGCCCCCGATATCTCCATAAGGATGGTAAGGGTGGATGAACAGACTGCCCCAATACTTCCATGGTGGGGGAGAGCGTAGAGTGACTTTGATACTTCTGTGTTTGGGGGTGGGTGAGTGGGAAGGGTGCCTGTGACTCTTGCATGGTTGGGGATTTATCCCATGCTTGTGCGTGGGGTCATCTGTGTTCGTGGAGGTCTGAAAACTCATCCGGAGACAAACACACTGATTTGCATGCGAATGCCACTGGGGGGCAGTAAATCACATCTCTTAGCTCAGTTTCTCTCCACAGAGGCTGCCTCACCTGCTGGGTATTGCCAGTGCTTTTTTGTTTCTATTTCACATTTCCAGCATCTGCAATGTTTTGCTTTTATATTTGTGTTCAGGCTGTGGTCTGGTTGAATGCTTCTAAGTTTGATCATGATTTATTCTGATTTGTATTTGACTGTTTTAATGTGAAATGCAACATTTGATTATCTTTACTAACTGCTGCTCAGCAATGGTCAGGCAGCTTGTGCTCTTGGGGCTGAGGTTTTACAGAAAGACGGGGGAAGCAGTTGCAGGGTGCTGAAAACCCTTGGGCAGAGGAGTTCACGCTAAATATATTGGCAGGACCCCATTGATATTTTCTAATACTATTTTCCACATAGCCACTGGCAAGATTGATAGGCTGGAAAGCCAGCAGGAGAAGGCATGGGGACCTTGACAATTGAGACAAGTTGAGATGTCATTGAAGTGGTTTGGGGGGTGGGGGAGGATTGGACATGGAAGCGGGTTGAAGCATGACATTTGGGATGGATGTAATGATTGGGCTTTGGAGTGGACCATGCTGTGGGCGTGCGATGTGATGGAATCTGCTGATCACAGCAGAGAGGAGAGGCAATCATCAGCAGAAGGTTTACTTGAGGGAGTGAGTGGAGAACTCACAAATAGTGACCCCAATTCCCAAACGCAGGTACAGACCAATTTTCATCCCAAATTCTCCAATTGTGTGGTGAACCACCCTGATCAATTAATGCCTCCGATATAATACCAAACTAAAGGAAAAGGCTTATGCAAATCCCAAGAAAAGGCACAATCCAATTCACGAGGTGAGATATAAAAATCAACAAAGGAGCGCAAAGAAATAATTAAGAGGTGTGAAAAGACAATATTTAAAAAATACGAAGGATACTGTGACAGATGTCTAGTTCATGGTTCCTGATAATATTTTAGAAGTAATACTTAGTTCTGGGCAGATTGCTGTTCTGAAGGTAAGGTAACTAAAATGCTGGGCTTTTGAGTTTGCCAAAATGCCTAAAGGAATATGGAAGTTCAGAAGGTTATCCATAGTTGTTTAATTGAGTCAGAATAGAATAGATGGAGCCATAAAACAATAGGTTGGCTTACTTGGCTGGAAAAATTGCAAAAGAAGGATAATTGGCTTGCCTGTTTGAGGATGGACCAGAGCATGCCACATTGTCCTGGAGCTGGGTCAACCTGAAAACAGTCAGGTTTCAATTTATCCAAGTGTTTGGCAGCAGAGGAAGAGGTTGAATACTGAAAAGGTTCTGCTGTTAGTGGCCTTAGGATGAGTTTGGGCAGCTGAATATTTTACTTTGGACCATGTGTGGTTTGCAGTGCACAGAGAAGATCAATAAGCTGTTTGGTGCAGCTAGGGCTCAAGAGGAGTCCTGGGGAGCTGCAAAGGTGATAGAAGGTCACTAGTCCCACTCTGGAGACAATTAGGAGTCAGAATAAGCCCTGGGAGCCATCTAGAACTTTGTGCAGCTGTGAGATCAGAGATTAGGGAAACCCGGGTACAGTGTCAGCTTAGTGAAGCTAGCAGCTGCAAAAGAGTTGGAAGTGGACCTGAAATTAGGCGTGGGAGTGCAGCTTTGTGAATCCAATGCAACATAGTCTTATGAGGCGAGATTGAGTCATTGAGGCAAATTGAGCCAGAGTGGCTTTTGAGGGAATCCAGAGACTAGATCTTCATAAGGGAAGAATTGAAATCCCCCGCGAGGGAGACAGAGCTGCAACGAGATATTATGACTCACACTGATCACCGACACCTGGGTGGGTTGCTGAGAAAATCGAGGGGTTTGTTTTGGTTGCATCTGCTATTTTCCGTGTAGTGTGATGTGTTTGACCACAGGTTGCCTGTTAATTCACATTCAGTCCATGTTAATTCTGAACGTTCAGATAAAAAATGTAGATTATTTTATTTTCTGCCTGTGTATGGTGAAATTTATTTTGTTTGTTTAAAACCATGGAATCTTGTGGCATTATTCTCTGGGATTTCAAACTTTGTCTACATTAAACAATTGCTGGTTCCTGACTGGATCATAATGATATCAAAGCCAGCAACAATAGGTTTTATAAGTACTTTCTGAGTATCAAAAGAATTAGTTCAGAAAATTGCAGATGAGTGAGTCACAATTTTCTAAAACTCTCTTGGTGTAGGAATTGGGCAATTAAATTGGAAACTTGCAAAAGCAATTATATTGCTTAAGGGAGGGGAAGAAGAGCCAGGTAACTACAGACCATTCATTGTGTGGGTGTTCCTGGAGCATGTCATCAAGGATGGGGTGACTGTGCACTTGGACAAGTATGAACTAATCTGAGAGAATCATCATGATTTGTAAAGGGTAGGTCATGTTTGATTATAAATAGTTTTTTTCAAGATGTTCCTAATTCGGTGTAAAAGAGAATGTCCATGAATGTGACGAAGGTCTTTCAGAAGTTATTTACTGATGTTCCACACGAGAAACAATTTGCAAACAATGGTAGCTGATGGTTATTCATGCACCGGAATTAGTTGGAAGGTGGAAAAGGATGAAGGCAGGAATCTGTGATTGACTAGCTATGCCAAGTAGCGTTCCGCAGGCTCGTAGATGACACTGAATAAGGTGGCGTCCTAATTTGCGCAAAGGGAAGCAAGTTCTTATCAAGCGACAGAGGTTTAATGTTTCAATAAAACAGTGACAACTGGAGTTCAATAGGTGAATTGTGTGGTAATCCATTTGAGGTCCATGAAAGACAATGGAGAGATTTTGCGTAATTTGCACAGAGTGCTGGCTGAGGTGAGAAAACCAGTGTGCGGCTGGCAGGCTGCGCGGCTGGCGTTACTTGGCACATTTAGTAGCACTCTGCAGAAGAGATCTCCTCGCATGACCCTGGCTGTCATATTTGTAGGGCGGGGCTTTACAGAGCCGGCAACAGCAACTCGAGAGGGATCAGGGCGCCCTTTTTAAAGGGCAGCCCGATCTTGATGAAACAATAAATGCCGCCCCCCCCCCCCCCACCCCACAGAGGAGATTGACCCCTCCCCCCACTCCCACAGATATAGAGAAGCCCCACCCCCATGGAGCTCCCCCGAGAGACTCCTTGGCACAATGCCAGGGTGCAATGCCAGAGTACTGCCTGGGTATGTCCCGCTACCCCGGGAGCTATACCTCCCTGTGTGTCCCTGGTCTGGTTCTATTCGGCTGGTTCCTCCTTTTCATAAACAGTTGTGAACCTGCTGGCGGTTTGAAGAGAATTTCTAATGTGAGCCGATGAGTCGGTGTGGAAACATCCTAATTCTATTAAACTTTATTGAAATGTGGTTCCCAACCTTCCTGGGCAGGACGTTGTTACATCATTGGGAGGGGGGGGGGGGAATGAGTAAATAAGGAACATGATTTTCTGATGCACTATCAATGACCACAGTAGCGAGGTTGTAGTCGAACTGAAAGCTTTAATAGACAAGATGTTTCCCCCAGCAGCTCAGGTACAGAAAGGAAGCTGCGTGGGATACACGGGCTCTTATACCCCGCCTTACTGGGCGGAGCAACCTTACAACTTTAACCAATGGTTGGCAAGTGTTACATACCACTGGACCAATGAGCAGCGAGCCTTCTCCACCAATGGTGTCTCGGCATTGTTAGGTACCGTAGTACCTCTAGTCATATTACCACATTAACCCCCTGTTGAAAAAAAGAGTCCGGCGGGGGTGGGCGGTGATAGCTTGGTCACCCGACCATAACTGGTGGTCCGCACGGGTCGAATAGCATAACTGGTAGTATGACTAGTTGTGGAGGTACTGCATTACCCTCGTACTGCGTCTGCCCACTGGCCCATTACTATTTACAATGATATAATAGAGTCTCACAATTTCACAATTGGCTACGTACATGTCACATTAAAAGTTTATATACAGTTTATATACAGTTCACATGTACTCAACCAGACAGATGGCCATCCTCTGCGATCGACGGAGCTTCGGCGGAGGAGGAGTCGGTGGAGGTGCGGGCGTCTGTGACTCGGTGGATTCGGTCCCCGTAGCGGCTTCAACACCCCTAGATGGCGCTGATGGGGATGGCCGACCTGGGGAGGGGGCGTCCAGACCTCTAGATGGCGCTGGTGGGAAGGTTGACTGACCAGGGAAGGGGGCGTCTGTAGAGTGCATCGGTGGGCAGGGAAGCCCAGGCAGGGCCGGCAGAAAAAACGGTTCTCCAGGGAAGGGGGCGGCAATGAGGTACGTTGGTGGGGGGGAGGGTGGGGCTGGTGGCGAGGTTGAGGGACGGGATCCGGCGGGCGTCTGATCCCGTAGGGAGACCGTGTCTTGTAGGCCGTCGGGGTACTCCACGTAGGCGTACTGGGGGTTAGCGCGGAGAAGATGGACCCTCTCGACTAACGGGTCCAACTTGTGCGCCCGCACGTGTTTCCGGAGCAGGATGGGCCCGGGAGCCGCCAGCCAGGTCGGGAGCGAGGTCCCAGAGGAGGACTTCCTAGGGAAGACAATGAGACGTTCGTGATGTGTTTGATTAGTTGCGTTGAAGAGCAGAGACCGGATGGAGTGGAGAGCGTCTGGGAGGACCTCCTGCCAGCGGGAGACCGGGAGATTCCTAGACCGTAGGGCCAGTAGGGCGGTCTTCCAGACCGTTCTGTTCTACCTCCCAACCTGTCCGTTACCCCGGGGGTTGTAACTGGTCATCCTGCTTGAAGCAATGCCCTTGCTAAGCAGGAATTGACGCAGTTCGTCACTCATAAAGGAGGACCCCCTATCACTGTGCATGTAGGCGGGGAATCCGAACAGGTTAACGATGCTGTGGAGGGCTTTGATGATGGTGGGTGTGGTCATGTCGGGGCAGGGGATGGCGAACGGGAAGCGGGAGTACTCATCAATCATGTTGAGGAAGTATGTGTTGCGGTTGGTAGAGGGGAGGGGGCCTTTGAAATCCATGCTGAGGCGTTCAAAGGGACGGGAAGCCTTTATTGGGTGCGCTTCCTCCAGTCGGTAGAAGTGCGGCTTGCACTCCGCACAGATGTGGCAGTTCCTAGTGGCTGTCCTGACCTCCTCGATGGAGTAGGGCAGGTTGCGGGTCTTTGCAAAGTGGAAGAAACGAGTGACCCCCGGGTGGCAGAGGTCTTTGTGGAGGGCTCGGCGGCGGTCCACTTGTGCGTTGGCACATGTGCCGCGGGACAGGGCATCAGGAGGCTCATTTAGCTTCCCTGGACGTTACAGGATCTCGTAGTTACAGGTGGATAACTCAATCCTCCACCGCAAGACCTTATCATTCTTTATCTTGCCCCGCTGTGCATTATCGAACATGAAAGCTACCGACCGTTGGTCCTTGAGAAGGGTGTACCTCCTACTGGCCAGGTAATGCCTCCAATGTCGCACAGCTTCTACTATGGCCTGTGCTTCCTTTTCAACCGAGGAATGGCGGATTTCGGAAGCATGGAGGGTAAGCGAGAAGAAGGCCACGGGTCTGCTTGCTTGTTTGAGGGTGGCCGCCAGACGGACGCGTCGTTCTCGACCTGGAAGGGGAGGGACTCGTCGATGGCGCGCATTGTGGCCTTTGCGATATTCGCTTTAATGCGGCTGAAGGCCTGGCGGGCCTCCGGCGACAGGGGAAAGGTAGTGGTTTGGATCAGAAACGGGCTTTGTCGCCGTAGTTGGGGACCCACTGAGCGTAGTAAGAGAAGAACCCGAGGCAGCGCTTCAGGGCCTTGGAGCAGTGGGGAAGGGGGAACTCCATAAGGGGGCACATGCGTTCAGGGTCGGGGCCTATCTCTCCATTTCGTACTACGTAGCCGAGGATGACTAGGCGGTCGGTGCTAAACACGCATTTGTCCTTGTTATACGTAAGGTTCGGGATTTTTGCGGTCTGGAGGAATTTCCGGAGGTTGGTGTCGTGGTCCTGCTGGTCGTGGCCGCAGATGGTGACATTATCGAGATACGGGAATGTTGCCCGTAAACTGTTTCGGTCGACCATTCGGTCCATCTCTCGGTGAAAGACCGAGACCCCGTTTGTGACACCAAAGGAAACCCTTAAGAAGTGGTAGAGTCGCCCATCCGCCTCGAAAGCCGTGTACTTGCGATCACACGCGCGGATGGGGAGCTGGTGGTAGGCGGACTTGAGATCTACCGTGGAGAAGACCTTGTACTGCGCGACCCTGTTGACCAGGTCGGATAAACAGGGAAGAGGGTACGCATCCAGCTGTGTAAACCTGTTGATGGTCTGACTGTAGTCGATGACCATCCTATTCTTGTCCCCGGTCTTTACCACCACAACTTGAGCTCTCCAGAGGCTGTTGCTAGCTTCGATGACCCCTTCCCTCAGAAGCCACTGGACCTCAGACCTGATGAAGGTCCGGTCCTGGGCGCTGTACCGTCTGCTCCTGGTGGTGATGGGTTTGCAATCCGGGGTGAGGTTTGCAAACAGGGAAGGTGGATCGACCTTGAGGGTCGCGAGGCTGCAGACAGTGAGAGAGGGTATAGGGATGCCGAATTTGAACGTTAGACTTTGGAGATTGCACTGAAAATCTAACCCTAGGAGTGTGGCAGTGCAGAGGTGGGGGAGGACGTAAAGTCTGTAATTCTTAAACTCCCTTCCCTGGACCGTGAGGTTCGCTACACAATACCCTTTATTTCTACCGAATGGGAACCAGAGGCCAGAGAGATTTTTTGATTAACGGGGTGGTCGGGAAGAGAACAGCGCCTTCCCGTGTCGGGGTGTATAAAGCTCTCCATGCTCCCAGAGTCGAGCAGACAAGACGTCTCGTGTCATCGTCGCTGTTGAAAGTGTGCGGGGTCGAAACTGGTCCAGGGTCACCGAGGCCAACCGTGGCAGAAGTTGAGAATCTTCATCGGGTGGTGCGTGGTCACCCGCGCTGAGGTCCTTGGAGTCCATCCAAGATGGCGGCGCCCACTGGTTGCACATGGCTGAGGGTGGACAAAATGGCGGCGCCCATCCCCCGCACGTGGCGTCGGCAGAGCAAGATGGCGGCCATCCCCCGCTCGTGGCGTCGGCAGAGCAAGATGGCGGCGCCCAGAGGCCACACGTGGCGCCAGGGGAGGAAGACGGCGATGTTTGTTGGCCGCACGGGGCCCGTGGAGAGAGTTGGAGCGGTGATCTGCACTCGTCGCCTGGGACTGCAGCGACCGCCCATGCCTGGCAGACCACCATGAAATGGCCCTTCTTGCCGCACCCCTTACACGTTGCTGAACGGGCCAGGAAGCGCTGTCGGGGGTGTTTTGCCTGCCCGCAGAAATAACAACGGGGCCCTGCGGGGTTGCCGGGCTGTCTCACAGCGCAAGCTTGGGGTGATTCCAGGCTGCCCAGGGGGCCACCGTGCGGTCGGGGGCGTAGGCGCGGGCGTTTCGAGAGGCAACGTTCAGTGAGTTGGCGAGGGCCCGTGCCTCCTTGAGGCTCAGAGTTTCTTTTTCAAGCAGTCTCTGGCGGATTTGCGGGGACTGCATACCTGCAACAAACGTGTTCCGAATTAATAGTTCAGTATGTTCGTTAGCCGAAACTTGAGGGCAGCTGCAGTTTCTCCCTAGCACGAGGAGCACACAATAGAACTCACCAGGGCTCTGCCGCCTCATTGCCAGTATATGCCGGGCGTAAACTTGGTTTACTGGGCGATTATAATGTCCTTTAAGTAGTTCCATTGCTGAATCGAAGTCTGTAGCGTCCTCAATGAGCGCGTAAATGTCCGGGCTCACTCTCGAGTGCAAGACCTGCAGTTTCTGCTCCCTCGTAGTTGTTTTCTGCCATGCCAAGGTAGCCGTTGAAACACGCTAACCAGTGTTTAAAGGTCGCTGCGGCGTTAGCCGCGTGGGGGCTGAGTTGTAGCACTCCGGCTTGATGCGGAGCTCCATCCTTTAAAATCTTGTCTATTAAATTGATGCACTATCAATGACCACAGAAGCGAGGTTGTAGTCCGAACTGAAGGCTTTAATAGACAAGATGTTTCCCCCAGCAGCTCAGGTACAGAAAGGAAGCTGCGGGGGATACATGGGATCTTATACCCCGCCTTACTGGGCGGAGCTACCTCACAACTTTTACCAATGGATGGCAAGTGTTACATACCGCTGGACCAATGATCAGCGAGCCTTCTCCACCAATGGTGTCTCGGAATTGTTAGGTTTCGTAGTACCTCTAGTCATACTACCACATTCTCCAAAATAAAATCTACGTCTTGTCGTCAGCGGCAAAAAAGGCGCTGGTGGTGCTGGTGAGGTGTGCTTCAAAGGCACCTTGGAACTTCTTTGGAGAGGGGCAGGTTTAGCACTGGCATTGAGATGGGTGGGGCATAACCTCGCTGTCCGGTCCCGCTAGTCCGAGATCAGGGGGGCCCTTTTTAAAAGAATAACAAGGCAGCTTCCTCGAATCACTGGAAGGACCTCCCACCAAATCGCTGGCAGGACCCGCACCAAATCACTGGAAAATGCCACCCGAAACGATGACAAGCCTCCTTCCAAGTAAGCAACACCATGTTATAGGTTCACCAAATGAACCCCACCCCCTTTCTGCCCCCCCCCCCCCCCCCCCCACCTCCTTCAGGCCCCTCTCCCCTTCAGGCCCCCCATTCCCCTTCAGTAACCCCCCCCCCCCCCCCCCACCCTGCCAAGTTGGCATTTCCAGGGGACAGCACTCAGGCAGAACACCTGGGGCTGGATTCTCCATTCCTGAGACTAAGTGATGACGCCGGCGCAGGATTCATGGGCGACAGCAAAGCTGGTACCACCTGGACCGATTCAGCGACTGTTGAGGGGCTAGCACCGGCTCCACATGGAACACGATTGATTCCAATGAGAAACAGTAATTTGCTTTTATCCAGTATTTAACTCACTGCCACCTCTCTTCCAGGAATGCCTACCCTGAAGAAGTACTTCTCTTCTCTCCGACAGGATTTCCGTATGTCCCTCCCCCACTATCCACCTTCACTGCTTTCCATTTCTCTCTGAGTGTTGGACAAGGTGTTTACCAAGACTATTTACCACAGCCATGTTTCCTTCCTCAGTGACTGTCTTCATCTCCGACTTACCCCACGGGGATTTCAACTTAAATTCCACCCTGCATGTAACCTCCAGGATTACAGGTACCTCCAGGATATACAACATTCTTCCAGCTACTGCTCTCGCCGCATCCTGAAAACCACACTCAGTACCATGCAGCGCCACAAGAAGACACTCAACACCTCTCTCCAGCAGCACGGTCTAACTCTCTCAAAGCTGGCCCTGTCCTCAGTTTCATTTCATCCTTCGCATCATTTGATGCCTTAACAAGAATCTTCTATTTCTCACAGATGTTAAGGAACACAAGCTTCAACAACTCATCAACACCACTGCACATCCTAGGCCCTCCACCAATCCCAATCCCTCGGACCCCATTTCTCCCAGTATCAACACCACTGCCCATCCTAGGCCCTCCACCAGTCCAAATCCCTCGTACCCCATTTCTCCCAGTATCAACACCACTGCCCATCCTAGGCCCTCCACCAGTCCCAATCCCTCGTACCCCATTTCTCCCAGTATCAACACCACTGCCCATCCTAGGCCCTCCACCAGTCCCAATCCCTCGTACCCCATTTCTCCCAGTATCAACACCACTGCCCATCCTAGGCCCTCCACCAGTCCCAATCCCTCGTACCCCATTTCTCCCAGTATCAACACCACTGCCCATCCTAGGCCCTCCACCAGTCCCAATCCCTCGTACCCCATTTCTCCCAGTATCAACACCACTGCCCATCCTAGGCCCTCCACCAGTCCCAATCCCTCGTACCCCATTTCTCCCAGTATCAACACCACTGCCCATCCCAGGTCCTCCACCAGTCCCAATCCCTCGTACCCCATTTCTCCCAATATCAACTCCACTGCCCATCCCAGGCCCTCCACCCCTCCATCACTTTCACCTGGTCCATCTCAGACACTTCACTTCCTTTCCTTGGATTTTTCTGTCTTCATTTCTGACAATAGTCTGTCTACTAATATCCACTACAAGCCCACTGACTCCCACAGCTATCTGTACTGCAGCTCTTCGCACCCTACACCCTGTAAGCACTCCATCCCTTTCTCTCAGCTCCTTCGCCTCCGTTGCATTTGTTCCGATGGTGCAATTTTCCAAAATGGTGCTTTGAAAATGTGTTCCTTCTTCCTCAACCATGATTTTCCACCTACAGTTGTGGACAGGGCCCTCAACAGTGTGCGGTCCATCTCCCACGCCACTACCCTCACCCCCTCCACTCCCTCGCAGAACAAGGATAGAGTACCCCTCGTTCTCACATTTCATCCCACCAGCCTCCGTGTGCAAAGCATAATCCTCCGCCATTTCCACGAACTCCAGCGTGATGCCACCACCAAACACATCTTCCCTTCACTCCCTCTGTCAGCGTTCCGCAGAGACCGTTCCCTCTGAGACAATCTAGTCCACTCTTCCACCATACCCAGTACCTCTCCCATCACCATGGCACCTTCCCATGCAATCACAGAAGGTGCAACACCTGCCCCTTTACCTCTTCCATGCTTAACATCCCAGGCCCAAAACACTCATTCCAGGTTAAGCAGCGTTTCACTTGCATCTCTTCCAATTTGGTCTATTGCATTCGCTGCTCCCAATGTGGTCTCCTCTATATCGGAGAGATCAAACGCAGACTGGGTGATTGCTTTGCTGAGCATATTTGGTCTGTGCGCATTCAGGATCCTGACATCTCGTTGCTTGCCATTTTAACACAAGACCCTGCTCCCATGCCCATATGTCTGTTCTTGGCCTGTTGCAATGTTCCAGTGAAGCTCAACGTAAACTGGAGGAACAACATCTCATCTTCCGGTTAGGCACGCTACAGCCTTCCGGTCTGAACATCGAATTCAACAACTTTAGACGATCAGCTCTACCCCACCTCAACCCCATTTCATTTTAACTGACTTTTACCATTTCTTTCTTTCTTAACATATATTTAATCCCCCCCAATCATATCCACCTTTCCTTAACCTTTCTCCTCATTGCTTCCCCCTTTCCCTCTCCCCACATCTACAGTTCATTCTCTGATGTTAGTTTCTGTGCTGTTTGACCTTTCACATCTTTTGTTCTCTCTGGGGGCTGCTATTAACACTCTTTCCCCTTGGTTTCTGTGGCCATTAGCACCCGGTTTCCCTGGGTTTCTGTGGCTATGACTCATCTTTCATTCTCACTCCACAGTATAAATATTTCCCATTTTCTCTGTCTGTTATCTTTGACAAAGAGTCATCAGACTCGAAACATTAGCTCTTTTCTCTCCCTACAGATGCTGCCAGACCTGCTGAGATTTTCCAGCACTTTCTCTTTAGAAACAGTGCGGGATTTGCCATATTCGCAATTGACACTCAGGAGGCTGACAAGCTGCTGCCGCATGTACACACTGCACTCCCCACACACACCATCCCAGTCAACAAGATGGCGCCGAGGAGAGCGGCCACACAATTTACGGACGCTCTTCTGGAAACCCTCCTGGTGGAGCAGAGGCAGGTGACCTTGTACCTGGCCCTGGATGGAGGCTGCCATCCGCAGCCATTTGCTGTGCCTGGTCTGTAGCCATCTCAGATGGCCACCTGCAAAGGACCATGGGAATTATGGCCAACCCAGGACTCAGACACACTCAGAGCTTGTGTGTGTATTTGCAACCCAGGTAGCTAGACGCGATCGAAACCCCCACTCGTTTGCATTCCAATGGCCCATTTCCTCAAAACAAAAAGTCTATACTCAGGTAACCAAAACAGATGCAGACTAACCGGTGCCACTCCCTTTGCTAAGAAAGCCCAAACAGCCAAGGTCAATGACTGCTCAGGTCACGCCCACCCATCAAGGCACCCGCCCCTTTATTGGCCAAAATCCCCCTAGAAGAAGGCAGTGATCGAAGCCTGTTGAATTATTGGGTCTAAAGCTAAGGACTGCCCCAAAGAGCGCAAAATCCCAGAGGGATAAAAAGAGACACAGCCATGTGTTCGGTCTCGCTTGGCCCCGGCCTACGCATAAAACCAAGTGTAGAATTATGACCAGAAGGCAAGTTCAAGACCAACGATCGCTACCAGACGGATGAGCCCAGCAGAAACAGAGCCATTTCTACCCAGCCACGCAAGATCCGAACAAAGGCCTTGTTCATCTGCAAAGAGTCGGTTGCTCTGAAGTTAAGTATAGGTTATTGTAGTTGTTAGGTGTAGTTTAACTTGTTGTGTTTTGTGTTGCATGTCGAAGTAATCCTTGTGTGTAAATAAACCATCTTTGAACTTGAACTGACTAACTGGTATGTGGTCCTTTGATCGATATCCGGTAAAGCCTTGTGGTGGTATCATTTGATACCTGGCAACTCTGAAAAACAATATTATCATTAATAACTGCCATATCTAGTTAATTTGGCAACATTATTGGTGCCGATTGGTGGGATAGTATTCCACTCATTAAAAAGAGCAACATTATTGATGACTCCGGTGCCGATTGGCAACAGATCGCAGGTGGCAGAGGCGGTGAGCGCCACCAACAACATCGTCCGGACCAGCTAGCAGTGCAGGAAGAAACTGCATAACTTCCTCCAGGGTGAGTAGGCAGCACAATGCCCCGGCACTAATCACCCTCCCACACACCCGACCCCACGACTCCCGCCCCGAGCACCCAAACTACACCACATGTTGGCTCACATACCAGCCACCATGGCCTGGTGCCCTGGTCACTGAGGCCCCATTTACCCACCCCCTGGGCTGCATGTGTCGGACTGTCTAACACTTTGGTTTCTGTTTCCCCCAACCCCCTAGAAGAAGGTCGCCAATAATAATAATAATAATAATAATCGCTTATTGTCACAAGTAGGCTTCAATGAAGATACTGTGAAAAGCCCCTAGTCGCCACTTTCTAACCACCTGCAGGGGCAGGAGATGGTGCTGACCATGTGTGTCACCCAAGCCAACACCGCACAGGTGGCGTTCGCGGTGGAGGCCTTGGAGGGGGGCAAGGGCTGCGCCTGTGGTTCAGCATGTCCAAGGCCTGGGGCATTCTGTGCAGGTGCTGATCGAGGCCCAGGACAGGGTTGCCACCTCACAGGCAGCCATGTGCGACCTGGAAACTACAACAGCGCCCCTGAGCATGGCCCAGTTAAAGCGGGCCATGTGTTAGAACGTTGGCAGCATTGTCGAGGTGCTGCCCGATGCAGTGCAGACACAGAGCGAGGTGGCCCAGTCCCAGAGAGAGATGGCGCAGTCACTGGCTGAGGGTGACACAGACCGAGAAGGTGGTGGCGCAGTCCCAGACGGCGATCGTCCCTTCCCTGGGCTCCAGTATGCAGACTCTGGTTGAGACTAGAGCGGGTCTCCAGGACTGGCAGTGCCTGGTGGCGGGGGAGCAGCATGGGGTAGCTCTGCTCTCACCCACGGAGGCCATTGGCACCCAAAGGGAGGGGGCAGTAATGGGGCCTCCGGCAGGGGAGGTGCCGGAACACCCCAGCACCACGGGACCCCCCCCCCCCCCCTTGTCCCTGTCCTTGGTGTATTTGGTGGGCAACGGGCAGAACAGGGCGGCACCCTGCCACCTGGGACACTCGAGTAGCAGCCAGGCCCATCCAAGCCCAGTTGAACCAGAAGACGACCACCAACGGGGACCCAGGTTGCAGGGTGGGAAAACAGGCCGCCTCTCGTCCTGCTGTACCATCTGGGGATCCACCTAAATGTAGCATTAGGGCTCGGCCCGTAAGGACAGAAAGTTAGACACCTGTTAAGTTGACATGGATACAGTGCACAGTTTAGTTAGAGGGGCGAGCCATGTATCTGAAAATAGTTGTGCACATTAAACACATGTTCGCACTGTTACAACCTGTCTCAGTCTCTGTCAGATGCCTGTGAGGGGTGGGCTGGGGTGGCTAGCAAGCGGTACGATGAGGGGGGCAAATGGGCGGATGTTGGGGGTGGCCTGGGCTCTCCACCCTCCCCCTCCCCCCACCCCCTGACCATCCCCATCACCGTCACCCCAGGGATCCGATAGGACAGTGTGATGGAATGGCCAGCTCGCATGTGGGGATCACCCAGGTGGAGGGTGGAAAGTGCGACCGTGGGCACGAGTCAGAAGTTGTCAAATGATGCGGAGCAGGAGAGCCCTTCGCAGAGTGGGTTGTCATCATCCTCCATCTGGGCGGCACGGTAGCCTAGTGGTGAGCACTATGGCTTCGCAGTGCCAGGGACCCAGGTTCGATTCCCGCTTGGGTCACTGTCTGTGCGGAGTCTGCACATTCTCCCCGTGTCTGCGTGCATTTCCTCCGGGTGCTCTGATTTCCTCCCACAGTCTAAAGATGTGCAGGTTAGGTGGATTGGCCATCATAAATTGCCCTTAGGTTAGATGGGGTTGCTGGGTTACAGGGAGGTGTGGGCTTAAGTTTGGTGCTCTTTCTGAGAGCTGGTGCAGACTTGTTGGGCCAAATGGCCTCCTCCTGCACTGTAAATTCTATACTATCTTGTCATGGACATCTTATCTCATGGACCAGACCCAGTGTTACTGCCAAACAAGGACCCACACCCTGTAGTGCGGCAGGTACGTATCACAGAGCGTTTTGAGGGGCCGGACGGTGGCCGAGTGTGTGTGGGGGGGGGGGGGGATGGATGTGGCATCCATGCCCCTTGCCACTTTTCGCTCCACCGCCCCCTGCTCCCCCGAATTGGTGAATCTGGAGGCAATCAGAGCATTGCATGTATGTTGGCCCTGGTGCACACATCGTGTGGCCTCCCATGCCTGCCGGGGACCCATGTCCAGCCCATTCTCACCCTGCCCCGTATCTTTCTCGTCGGACGAGGACTGGCTTTTATCCTCCTCCTCCAGCACATCGCCGCTCTGCTGCGCAATGTTGTCGCACTCAAGCCCAATTCAACAGGCTATCGGGAGTGTTGTCTGGGGCCAGAGACCCTGGAGAATTATGGCCAAGATCTCATTGTGCGTTCAAAATTTTGTGAGATTTTACAACCATGTCGCCATTTATACTTGCGGCAAATGCGGGGGCAACGCTGTGGCAGCTGGGCTGAGTTTTCTGGTCAGTGGAATATTACCGTCCTGCCGATGACGACCCATGCCTCAGGTTCCATGGCAACGGAGGGTGCGGACAACGCAATTATCCGTAGGTATCCACAGGACTGGAAGATTCTCCTGGCAGCCAATGGTGAGCTTCCTCTGTCACCAGAAAACACACTGCTGGGAGGCCGGACATTTTCGTAATGATAGAGACCAGGAACAATGAGGAGAAAATAAATTTGGGTGTCCATGCACACAAGTTATTCAAGGCATCAGTCACATAGAACTAATGTCAATGAAAATCTTTCCAGTGATTTTTCTGCCTCGATCGGTGACGGTCGATAGGGTAGCAGGGTAGCATGGTGGTTAGCATAAATGCTTCACAGCTCCAGGGTCCCAGGTTTGATTCCCGGCTGGGTCACTGTCTGTGTGGAGTCTGCACGTCCTCCCCCTGTGTGCGTGGGTTTCCTCCGGGTGCTCCGGTTTCCTCCCACAGTCCAAAGATGTGCGGGTTAGGTGGATTGGCCATGCTAAATTGCCCGTAGTGTCCTAATAAAAGTAAGGTTAAGGGGGGGTTGTTGGGTTACGGGTATAGGGTGGATACGTGGGTTTGAGTAGGGTGATCATGGCTCGGCACAACATTGAGGGCCGAAGGGCCTGTTCTGTGCTGTACTGTTCTATGTTCTATGATCCTCATCATCAGTTTTCTCTCCTGTTATATTTCTTTGTCACCACAAACAGAAAAGGTTTGGAGGTGCCCACACTCTGGATTCTTGTAAAACACGATGAGAGGTTGTTAAAGTTGCTGAAGGTGGTGATCTTACCAAAGCTCCCACAAACACTGCTGATGGCACTACACGTCACGTGATGCAGGACCAACAAGTATTCGAGATATAATATATATATGTACATATGTATGAATGTAACAGCATTATTATCGGTCAGAATTCTAACATCTGCTTATTTGACTGTTTATAAGAAATTAACAAATTATGGAATAATTTTTTGAAGCCATTGTTATTTTCTTTTAAAGTTCATGTACAATTTGCACTGCCGTGGACTTACCCAATTTGTTCAGTTCTATGCATGATGATTACAGATAGCATTTTTAACATACCTACATCTGACCCCCAAAGTCAAATCTTGTAGCTTGCCAAGCGACATTTTCAATGTTGTTTGATTACATTCCACAAATTATATTTTCAGAACAAGATAAGAACATTTTTCGGCCTATTTAGTAGTTATTAAAAGGAGGAGTTTGGCCATTTTTAACCAGGCAATGATCATTAACCATGTTCTTAAAACAAAATCACAACAACGTGTTTTCAGAATCTGTACAAGCAGTGCAGGTTTGTAGTTTCCAAATACTTTCAACCAAATACCTGCGTACCCTGTGTCCTCCAATTTTACCTCCTTTCTCATATTCAATTGTGTGTTTTGGTCAAGAATGGTCCATGCACGCCATTCCGATTACATTGGAACTAAGGACTCAGAAGGTTCATGTGATAATTGTAACTTTAAGGGTAACACAGTTCATGACTTCCTCATGTGCAATCAAGAGTGACTGCAGTTTGAGTTACTGTGCTGACCATTAGGCTGCTTCTGTGCAATTAGCCTTATCATATCAGAAAGCAGTACAAAAACATATTTGCTAAATTTTCATTTGACACTTCTGATAATTCTCTGACTTTTATCTTTCATGTTCACTTTCTGTTAATCTCATAGGGTCATAGTGGTCTACGGCATAGAAAGAGCTCTTCTGCCCATCGTGTCGGCACAGTCAAATACAACCACCTAACCATTCTAATCCCATTTTCCAGAACTTGGCTGATAGCCTTGTCATCGCAAGGCCACATCTAAATACTCCTCAAATATTATAGGGTATCTACTTCCACCACCCTTTCAGGCAGTGAGTTCAAAACACCCACCACCCTCTGGGCGAAAATGTTTTTCCACACATCCCCTCTAAATCTCCTGCCCCTTACATTAAATCTATGACCCCTGGTCCTTGATCCCTCCAGAAAGGGGAAATGTTTCTTCCTGTCTATGCCCCTCATAATTTCATACTTCTCGTCATGTTCACCCTTAGTCTCCTCTGCTCCAAGGAAAACAGCCGCAGTCTATCCAATCTCTCTTCGTGTGCGATACTCCGGAAACATTTCCAAGTGGTGTAGTGAGCAGGTGTTGCCGTGTGTTTCCTGGCGCTCGGCCTGGCGAGGCCAGCAACACTATTCAACATGAATTGGTCCACTTAACGAGGCCTCAAGGGCTTCCCGCCCCAAATGCCAGCTCGCCAGCTGATTCGGCAGGACCGCGCTCGCCAGCTCCCCCTAACAAGGTTGAGCATTTAGGCTGCACTTGCTCAGCCAGCTCGCAATAATGACAGGGAGTCCAGCCCCAAGATTCGGGGATGCTGATCTGGGGAGGCTCCTGGACAAAGTGGAAGCCAGGGGGGATGCCCTGTTTCCCCGAGGTCCTGGAGGGCGAGCCAGCTGCCTGGGACAAGGTAGCCAGCCGGCTGTCCCCACCTCTGATGTGGATCCTGGGACACAACTAGATGTAGTGGTAGAGCTAGGAGGGCAAAGCATATCGAGGGTCACAGAGAGCACCGAGGGTGGGGGGATGGGGTAAGTAGGGGGTGAGGGGTGGATAGTGGGTGATGGGGTGGGGGGGGGGGATGCTCCATCGGGAGAGTGGGGGCATATATTGAATAATAAACAACCTTATGCACGACCAGTAGGAAGCCTCTGCCACTTCCTTCCGTAAGGCATCACCACAGTCAGGTGATTGGTGTGAGTGAGTACTCAGCAGGCAGGCAGGGGTTAGATTACGGCACAGATTGAGAAGCACCACACCCACCTCTATGCGTGTTATCATCACCCCCCTGCCGTCGACAGTGACCCACGGACAGTGCCGACACAGTCCCAGCATACCTTGCGAGGGTGGGAAATGGGGGTGGTGGGTGGGTCAGAATGCGCCGATGGACCAGGCCACTTCCTTGGTGAATCACGTCAGTATGAGGGCCTCCCTGGCCCTCTGGGCTTGGCGGGACCTCACCGTTGCCACCTATCCTGCAGCCTCCACCTGGGCCTCGGGTTCCTCCCCGGCCTCGTCCTCCAGCCCCTGTTGGTCCAGCGTCTCCTCATCATCCCCGTCCCCCTCTTCCTCCTCATCCCCCTCCTCCTCCTCCCCCGAGGTGGCGACATGTTCCTCATCGTCAACCTCCAGCTCGTCAACCCTCTTCTGTGCTAGGTTGTGGAGTGCACCACCGGAGCAGTCGAGGCATCGGAACCCCATCTTGAGGTATCTGATGCACGACTCAATGACAGCCAGGGTGGTTGCATGGGCCTCGTTGTAAAGTGTCTCCGCTTCGGTCTCCAGCCTCGGTACTGGTATCATTAGCCAGGTCCTCAGCGGGTATCCCTTATCCTCCAAGAGCCAATCGTCCATCCTGAGGTGCTCCTCGAAGAGGGCAGGGAAAACTGACTGCCCCAGGATGTAGCTGTCGTGCACACCCCCTGGGAAGCGGGCACACATTATCTGCACCTGGTGGTTGCAGACAAGCTATATGTTGAGGAAGTGCAACCTATTTCGGTTAACATAGGGCACCCCCGGATGGCCTGGTGAGCGCACGGCAGCGTGCGTGGCATCTTTGACTCCCTGGACCTGGGGCATGCCAGTGATGGCAGAGATACCTGCTGCCCAGGCATCCAGGTTGAGCCTGGTCCATGTCAAAAATTATGGAGTCTTCCGCCTGGGCATACATAGCATTTGTCATCTGCCAGATGCACCTGTGGGCTGTGGCCTGTGAGATACCACACAGGTCTACACTTGAGCCCTCGGATGTCCCCGTGGCATAAAAGCTCAGGGCTGCAGTGACCTTGACGGCCACTGGGAGCGGGTGTCCTCCTCCTCCACGGGGTGCCAAGTCCGCGAGAATATGGCACAGGTGTCGCACCGTCTCCTTGTTGAGGTGGAGCCTCCCGCGGCATGCACTGTCCGTAATTTGTTCAAAGGACCAACAACGCCTGTATACCCTGGGCCATCGCGGGACTCTCCCTCTGTGTCCCTACCTTGCTTGATGGGCGTTCGGGTCCTCAGGGTGTGGGGTGAGGTCTGGCACATGTGCCGCTGCCTCGAGTATCTGCTGAAGCTGCTGGTGCTGCTGCCTTCTCCGGTGTCTGGCTGCAACGCGTAGCACCAGCATCAGTAGGGCAACTCAGCTGCTGTTCACACACCTCGTTACACTTGTAACTGTTTAGCAAGGGCTGTTTAGCACAGGGCTAAACCGCTGGCTTTGAAAGCAGACCAAGCAGGCCAGCAGCACGGTTCGATTCCCGTAACAGCCTCCCTGAACAGGCGCCGGAATGTGGCGACTAGGGGCTTTTCACAGTAACTTCATTTGAAGCCTACTTGTGACAATAAGCGATTTTCATTTCATTTCATTTTCACTTGAGTGGGAGTCCAACAAGGCCGGAAGATCATGCCCATTATAACCAAAACTCTCCAACCAACGCAACATCCTGGTAAATCTCCTCTCCACCCTTTACAGTGCTGTCGCATCTCTCCTCTAATGACCCTGTTGAGCCCAGCATGGATCCAGGCCCAATGGGTGAAATGCTTGCGAGCCCTAAATCATGATCCGTGCCTGGCGTCAGGCAATCATGGGTCACCCGACTCTCTCCGCCCGGCACGATCGGGATTTTACACTTGCTGGGCACTCTGGCAGTGTCAGGGTGCCAGGCTGCCTATGTCAGTGTGCCCAGGTGCCAGGGGTGGGCCCAGGAGTCTTGCTGCCTGGATGCAGGATGAGGATTCCTGGGGCCTCTGCAAGATTGGGGCGTGATGGGGTGGCTTACAAACGGGTGGGGGGATGAATAGGGGGAAGAGATTAGGGCTGCCGCTGAATATGACACCCCGATCTGCGAGGTACTTTTCACTCGCCAGCAGGAAAGCCCTCAAAGAGTGGAGAGAATCTCCCCAAGGCCAAAACAAAGAGCAAAGTGCCGTTGAACAGCAAAGTATTTCTCTGCGGCTGCCAAGCCCGTGGACTCCATGCAATACTCTAGCTGTGGCCTAACCAACATTTTATACAGTTCCAGCATACTCTCCCTGCTCTTAAACTCTGTACCTTGAATAATGAAGGCAAGTACACCATATGCCTTCTTAACCACTGTATCCACCTACTTTGCTACCTTAAGGGAGGGGTGTACATGCACACCAAGGTCCCTTTGATCGTTGGTGTTTCCAAGGTCCTGCCATTGAACATGTATTTTCTTGCCTTGTTTGTTCTGCCCAAGTACATCACCTCACACTTATCCAGATTGAATTCCATTCACCACTGATCAGCCCAACCCTTCTACATTCATGTCCAAATCATATAAATCACAACAGCAAGACTCCAACACTGAACCCTGCAGGTCACAGGCCTCCAGTCAGAAAAACACCCCTCGACTATCATCCCCGGCTTCCTGCCACTCAGTCAATTCTGGATCCAATTTGCTGGATTTCCTTGGATCCCATGGGCTATTACCTTTGCTATCAGTCTCCCATGTGGGACCTTATCAAAATCCTTGCTGAAGTCCAAGTAGACGGCGTCAAATGCATTTCCCTCATCTACACACCTGATCACCTCTTCGAAAAATTGAGTCAAGTTGGTCAGACACGAGCTCCCCTTGACAAAACAATGCTGACTGTTATTGATTAATCCCTGCCTTTCCTGTGGCCAGAGAGGAATTGAAAATTATTGCCAGCGCCTCTGCTATTCCCCCCCTTGATTCACTCAACAGCCCGGGATACATTTCATCTGAACCTGGAGATTTGTCTACTTTTAAGCCTGCCAGACCACTCAGAACCTCCTCTCTGTTTATGTTAATTTCTTTAATTTTATCCCTAATTTCTATACCCACATCAGCCCTTTCACGAGTGAACACCGACACAAAGTATTCATTTCGAACCCTAGCTACGTCCGCCGGTTCCACACACAAATTACCAATGTGTCCATAATGGGACCTACTCTTTCTCTAGTTATCCTTTTAACCTTAATGTACTTGTAAAAATCTTAGCACTTTCCTTTATTTTACCTGCAAGTATCCTTTCATGTCCCATTTTGCTCTCCTAATTTCCTTTTTAAATTCCCTCTTGCACATTATATACGCCTCCAGGGCTTCTGCTGTTTTGAGCCCTCGATATCTGCCATAAGCCTCGCCTTTCTCTTTATCCAATGCTGTATATCCTTCAATGTCCAAGGTTCAGAGGATTTGTTGCCCCAGCCCTAGGATGTCATCAAGTGGCCTCGTCACGCCTGGCTTGATGTGGGGACGAGGCCTTCCAATCTCGCAAGAGGCCTCTCACGCGATTTGCGGCATTCAAAATGCCTCGCGTGATTTAATGAAATCTCGCTACATGTTGCGATCTTGATCACGCTCTTACTAGGCATGACTCGTTTAAATATGCATTTTCAGTAATTTCCCGATGCCAGGGAACTAATGGCTGCACCTGTGAGACCTCATCAGGGCACCATTTAGTTCTGGTTTCCAGAAATGTGGACCAGTCATAATGGCAACTGTGGTGGGGGGGCGGGGGGAGGTGTTCCAGGTCATTAAAGTCCCCAGGTGGTCGGGACAGGGAACCATGGCACCCTGGCACTCCTCTGGCATCGGAAGCCTGGATACTGCCAGACTGGGGGGGGGGGGGGGGGGGGGGGGTAGAGGAGGATGGAGGGGGGTTGAAAAAGGGGGTATGGGGCTGATAGGTGTGGTGATATGCCTATTGGAGACCTCCAACCTGCAGGGGCCGGTACAGACACTACATGCGGTCTCTAGACCAAGGTCATGTGACCTGTGACTCCCACATAAGGGGAGACACATCCAGCCATCTTCAGAAGAAGATTGAAAGGTTAATAAGACATATAAATGAATGGTCAGTGCTAGATGCAGGTTCCAAAGGAATAATTAGACTCCATGATAACGTGGTCTGTATCAAATTGCTATCTTACCACACAAAACTTGATAAAAGATTCTGGTTTGGACAAGTCAAAGTGTTTGGTGGATTCCTTCATGAAGTATAAAAGACCAAACATAACAAAAGGCAGGCAGGGGGTGGATGATCGGGACAGCCAGACAAAATGACACCCAATCTGCAAGGAGTCTTTGCTGCTGGCTCCACAGCATAAAATGACTCAAGTGCGGCCTCGGCAGAGAGAAACCCCCCCAGGCCAAACAAAGTGGCAAAGTACCATTGAATAGCAGGGTGTTTCTCAGCGCTGCAGCCACCAAGAAACAGCCCACTAAAAATGTTCAAAACCGGACATAAATTTCTTTCCAGTGAATCGTGCCCTTTGTCTTGATTGGAACTTGTTGGCCCTGTACTCTCCCTATTTCTTTCTCTCACAGATTTACCTAAAGTGTCAGCTCCCAGTACACTCTGGCCAAATCAGATCTGATCTTATTAAAATTGGCTTTCCCTCAGTTTAGAACTTTGATTTCAGGCCCATTCTTGTCCTTTTCCACAATAATCTTGACTCTAAATTATTTTTTTCAAATTTCCAATGTAGGGCCAATTTAGCGTGGCCAATCCACCTACCCTGCCCATCTTTGGGTTGTGGGGGTGAGACACATGCAGACATGGGGAGAATGTGCAAACGGTGACCCGGGGGTAGGATTGAACCCGAGTCCTTGGCGCTGTGAGGCAACTGTGTCAACCACTGCACCACCGTGACTAGCTACGCATTGATCTGGACTAACCTCCCATTTCTATACTCACTAGCACATGGCACCAGAAGTAATCTGGAGATTACCTTCCACATCCTGTTTTTAAATCTATTTGCTCGCTCCTTAAATTCTGCTTGCAGGAACCCATCCCTCTTTCTGCCTATATTGTCGGTAACAATTTGTACCATAATATCTGTTTATTTCCCCTCCCCCTTCAGAATGCCCTGCAGCCATTCTATCCTAATTAAATTCCAATCCAGCGCAAACAGCTAAATTGAGATGCAAAGATTCAATACAGCCTCACAAAATATACAGCCATACCACTTAATTTTTCACAATATTAGGTTTGAAAACATCTATGCTTAAATGAAGAGGCAAACATTATTCCATCGGTACCTTCTTTTGAGTAGCGGGAAAATAGCATACAGACTCTCACAGTCTAAGCTCACAAACAAAGAAGGGTCACGTTGATAAGGTAGCCAAAAGCTCTTCCTACCTTTGTGCTTGTGCCCAGTATATGTTGACATCTTAGGGAAGGAAGGCGAGGTAGATGTCAAATCTGTTCACCAGTATCTTTTCGCTAGCCTGTGAGAGCACTGTTACATGCTATTCTGAGTAGGTGAAAAATCAAATCAGACATAAAGGGTTAAATGGACATGTGAATCAAACATTTTATTTTAACATCTATGCTTTATATGTAGATATTTACCCCAGCACATCTTCCGGTGAGCATATACCATTATCCTCATGGTTTGGGCTGTGGAAGAAAACCCCTGTGTCGCCTACATCTGATGATGCTACACAGATAGGTACGAGAGATTTATAAATCTATTTTTAAATGCAAATTGGAATAGTTTGAAATAGTCCACAATTAAATCCATGTTTGAAAGAAACATTTATAAATTAGAGCAGTTGGATGGCATTGATTCAGTTTTATTTCTTTCCTAACAATATTTCATTGAAGAATTATTGTGTTATGTCGAGAAATGTAGGTAGGAGATCAGGTGTGCCATTTAATGGAAACATTTCCAAAATATAATATTGGGCAAGATGTGTCTCGCCGGTCACGTTAGTGAGATTGCAGCTGGTATTTAACAGCACTTAGTGCCAAAAATGAGCCCCCCCAAGCTTCTTGCCATCACCAGACACATGCCTCAGCATCTCGCCGCTAACACAGAGGAGCTGCTTTCAAATGCTCCCTCACTACTCACTCCAATCAACACATAAGCATGGCAGCTCGCAGATCTGCTCCTTGCTCTGGCGATGCCGATTGGCCAGGCTACTGGATGCTGGGAAGGTGAGACAGAATATCCTGTTCTCCCAAGGGGGTCAGAAGGCCATCAGCAAGGCCAGCAATACTGTCTGGCAGGCAGTGGCAATGGCTGTCAGTGCGGGCAGCATGACCAGGAGGAACGCCATACAATGTAGGAAGAAGACAAACATCCTCCACCGAGCAGCAAGGGTAAGTTACCACCTCTCTCCTGGCATCAGTTCCGTTTGCCACCCCTCAAATTTCCAACACCTCCCCCACCCCCACAAATCAGTGGCTGACACCTCACACCCTCTCCGCATTCAATTTTCATGCATGATCCTCAGCACATTCTTATACCCACCAGCACAACCCCTTCATGTCCTGTTGCAGTTTCCACACATGCCACCTGCCATAGACCCCCCTGATCCATCAAGCGTGTGGCTCACAGTGCCCTCTCTTTGTCTCTGCAGAGGAATTATTGTGTTATGTTAGATGAGAAAGGCTAAGATGGGGAGGGTACCTGAGATCCGAGTCCTCAACCACTATGCCGAATGGCCCTGGAGGTCACGAGGGTGATGGAGGAGTGAGTAATCATCAACAGCAAGGTTGGCCTGTGCTGCAGAGGTGAGGATCCACTGCCCCTTCACCCAGATGACCTGTTTCACGTGAGTTGTTCATGTCAGACAAATACAAAAGTATCCTTCCCTCTCACTGACCACAAGTCCATTCTCTCGCAGGATCGTCATCTGATGGGGTCAGGCAGTCGGAGTTGTCTCCCCCCCGACCTGTCACCCAAGGGAAAACCTTGAAGGAGAGCTCTGAGGAGACCACCGGCGGTGCGTCACAGATATCATCCCCTCCTTCCACCAGCACAGAGACACACACCCTGGTGGACAGGCTTCTGGGGCACAATCTGGTGAGAACCACATGGTTGCTGATACGCATCAGGTGGAGGCAGGAACATCCAAGGGAATCAGCAGTCAGAGGTCTGCTGGATCCTAGGACTATGCTGAGTCCCAGTCAGATGCCGAGCCTGTGGACAAGGTCATTCAAGAACTTATGCAGATGCTCGGACACGGCCGTGAGATTCAGAAGGGGAAGTCAGCGACATTCAGGCAAGTGCATAGCTGATTGGAGGAGTCCCAAAAGCTACAGACGCAGGAGTTGATGCCAATAATGCGAGGCATCGAGGCCAGCACTGCTCGGGTGGTGACTGCAGTGGAGAAATTGTAGCACAAGGTCAGTGTCTTGAGTAGAACATAGAACATAGAATGATACAGCGCAGTACAGGCCCTTCGGCCCTCGATGTTGCACCGACATGGAAAAAATCTAAAGGCCATCTAACCTACACTATGCCCTTATCATCCATATGCTTATCCAATAAATTTTTAAATGCCCTCAATGTTGGCGAGTTCACTACTGTTGCAGGTAGGGCATTCCACGGCCTCACCACTCTTTGCGTAAAAAACCCACCTCTGACCTCTGTCCTATATCTATTACCCCTCAATTTAAGGCTATGTCCCCTCGTGCTAGCCACCTCCATCCGAGTAGTGGTGTCCAAGGCATGGCTCAGTCTGTGATGACCATGGCTGAAGGCCTCAACATCATGTCTCAATCACTGAGGGACATATGCCAGATGCAGGTTAACATTGTTAAGGCACTTCAGAGCACGGTACAGTCATTGAGGGAAGTGTCCCAGATTCAGGTGGACATTGCCGGAGCACTGCAGTGTGGCCCAGTCACTGAGGAGCATCGGTGAGTGTTTTGACACCATGGTGTAGACAATCGGGAGCTGCCAGTTCGCACCATCTGCCCTCCATCATATGGAGTCCCCTATGGCCTGATAGGCACCATCAGGGAGGCAGAAGCTCCGGAGCCCAACCCGGTGCCTGCCACAAAGTAGACGAGGGCGTTCTCCAGTTCTTCTGAATCCTTGCCTTTTGACACTGGTGCATCTCAAGCGCAGCGGACAGAACAAGATGACACGGCGATGCCAGTAACACTGGTAAGTGAACCGGGCCCTCCGGCTCCAGGCCCTCCAGAGGAGGTCTGCCTAGGGCATCTAAGGCCACAGGATGCTAAAAGCAGCAGACTGCTGCCACCTCTGATGTGCATCCAGGGGACAAACCTAGAAGTAGATGTAGACCATGAAAGATCAAAAAGATTGTGGATCACTGATTGGGCATGGTGATGGAAGGGCGGGGGTAGCTATGAGGAATGGAAATGTCAAATGTTCACAATTAAAACATGTCACACCTGATACATATGTAACCTCGGTTATGTTAATCTTCACAGCAGACCTGCCTCCTCCTCAGTGGTCCAATATCAAACATCCCCCTCTACAGACCCCTTTCAGAGGATGTGTGTTAGCGCGCTGTCAGCAGAAAGACAGGAGTCAGACTTTTGCATAAACTGAGGAGCACCAGAGCTTATCTCACAGCGAGTGACCCTGTCTTGTATATTGACCCATTGACAGTGCCGACACAGGCCCATCACCCTCGGGTGATCATAGATTCCCTACCGTGCAGAAAGAGGCCATTTTCACCCATCGGGTCTTCACCAACACTCTGAAAGAACGCCCACCCAGGCTCCTCCCTCACCCTATTCCCGTAACCTCACCCAACCTTTGGATACTAAGGGGAATTTAGCATAGCCAATCCACCTAACGTGCACATCATTGGATTGTGGGAGGAAATCGGAGCACCCGGAGGAAACCAACGCAGACACAGGAGAAAGTGCAAACTCCACATAGACCATCACCTGAGGTCAGAATCAAACCCGGGTCCCTGGTCCTGTGAGACAGCAGTTCTAATCATAGTGCCGTCTCCTATAAAGGTAGTTAGCTGCTTCCACATCATTTTCTCCCAACTTCTATTCACAGATGGTTTTTATGGTTCTCGCAGTGAGATTCCTTCTGTCTCAGCCTGTTTTCATCCTGAGTGGATTGCATCTAGTCTGGTGCTTGACTAAGTAAGATGGTATGATGATCTGACTGAATCTGATGGAGGAAGGGGCACTAGGTTGCTTGTCAGATTCTTTCCTTTCTGGAAATGTTCAGTCAAACAAAAAATTATTTTAGAATTTGTCAATGCAGCCAAGTTAGCAATGATACATGGGCAGGAATTTTTCAGCCGTTGGGATTTCCTGTTCCCGCCGGGCAGTGCTTTCCCATCCGTAATTTTCCCAGTGGTGTGGGGTGATTTCAATGGGAAATCGCCTTGACAAGCAGCGGGAGTAAAGAATCCTGCTGCCAGTGAACGGTGAGCTATTGGGAAACAATCAGCTGTGGGACCGGAGGATCCAGCCCATGATCTTTCCAGTCGCCATCATGCCTGCAAACACAAAAATCTCACAGTTGTGTTAATGTTTCATGCCATGAGCAGCCTGAACTTCTATTTTGCTCCATCTGCTCCACCCCCTCTTAAACAGTATAAACTCCATCGCAATTCCCACTCTCTATAGCTTTGCAGAAAAGTTAAACAGACGTAAAATGTTAAAACTCTGTTTCTCTCTCCACAGATGCTGCCGGTCCTGCTGAATCTTTCCAGCATTTCTCTGTTTCTATTTGACAGGGGTTAAATTGAATATCCCTGGAAAAAGCCGCAGGGTTTCAAATATGGGATAAACTTGCACCTGTTGATTGAAATGCAGACAGTGCATCAACTTCATGCTGCCTACTTATGATGACTGCAGCCAGGACTAACCATGCTGTTCATTGGCTGCATCCCCCAGTGGCGGGCACAATTGTAACTTCCTAGCATCACCTAAAGCTAGTCTGCACTGCTTAAAGCTAGCCTGAATCACATAGAGGGGATAAAGGGAAGATGCATTGTTACAGCAACAGGTACTGGAAGTGCTGCAGGAAATTAATCTGACCTGGAAATGAATGAGGAATGGCTCAACGTGGGAAAGAGTGAGCTTCCAGGTTTTCAAACGTTGTTCCGGAAGCCTTGCTGGAGAGAAGAAAATGAAATGGAGGAGAAATGCCTTGTATCCACAAGAGAGCCGGGGGGCGCTTCAGACGCATGGCCAAAAATAGTGGGAGGAGATTATCATCGTCATCAACAGTAGGACCTTGATGTAGGGCTCCAAGTAGTTCAGGGACCTCACATGAATGGTCAAGTTCATTTGAACTGTCATATCCGACCAACTACATTACTAGCCGCAGATACAACTCAATTCACTGCCACCCCCTCTCCATCAATCACCTGTTAACAATCTCCAGCAATCGGGTTTCAATCAGGCTCCATCACGCTCTCACACACTTGGAGCTGATGCCAGCCTCTACCACACTCCACAGCTTGCATGCACGACCAGTTATTCAACAATGACTGCTACATCAAGCAAGCACATTGTACAACACTCACTGGCACACTTACCTCTCTCTCGCAGGGGAGGGTAGCACACCACTACAACAGAGGGAGAATTTAAAAGGGCTCTCAAGAGCAGATTAGAAGTGGGAACGCATGCAGAAAATTGGGATGGGACATGCTGGAGGAGAACACCGCCACCATAATGTTGGTTGCGAACTCTACCAGGGACAGGAAATCTCTAAGTTGATGCTGTAACTACGATGTGGTGTGAAGGCAATTGAAATCATTGTCAAGGTAATTCAGTCTCTTTAAATGTCTATGGTTGTTATCGATCATAAGATTTGGAATTAAATGAGCAGGAATCACAAGCTGTCAGATCCCTGACTGCCTAAAGCTGGTGGAACCAAGGTGAAGCTTTAGGTTTGACAGTGGAAATCAGCCACAATATAGTTGCCTTTGCTTGTCATTCACTTTGGTTATTGATAGGGGAGAGGAGGCTATTGCAGGAGTGTGCTGGGAGGAGGAGGGTAGTAGGCTGCTGTGGAGCACACAGTGGTAATGGGAGCAGATTACAGTAGTGGCTTCTCAGTGGGGCATGCAGAGGGTCGTTGCCGCTCGGTCAAAGATGGGTGACAAGGGTAGGATCCCACAGGATCGTACTCCAACAGCAGTGCACAGGAAAGAGAGATGCCATGGGACCTACTCACCCCGTCCTTCTAAACCACCATGTGGAAGCGGCGTGGTGCAGAGGGCGGGAGGAAGGTCTGAGAGGCCCACAGTGATAACATGTTGCTCGAACCCATTAAAGATGTATTGATACAGACACTACATAGAACATACAGTGTAGAAGGAGGCCATCCGGCCCATCGAGTCTGCAACGACCCACTTAAGCCCTCACTTCCACCCTACCCCTGTAACCCAATAACCTCTTCTAACTTTTTTGGACACGAAGGGCAATTTAGCATGGCCAATCCACCTAACCTGCACGTCTTTGGACTATAGGAGGAAACCGGAGCATCTGGAGGAAACCCACGCAGACATGGGGAGAATGTGCAAACTCCCCACAGACAGTGGGGCAGCACGGTGGCACAGTGAGTAGCACTGCTGCCTCATGGCGCTGAGGTCCCAGGTTCGATCCCGGCTCTGGGTCACTGTCTGTGTGGAGTTTGCACATTCTCCCTGTGTCTGCGTGGGTTTCGCCCCCACAACACAAAGATGTGCAGAGTAGGTGGATTAGTCATGCTAAATTGCCCCTTAATTGGAAAAAATTAATTGGGTACTCCAAATTTATTTTTAAAAACTCCCCACAGACAGTGACCCGGATCCGGTATTCGAACCCGGGTCCTCAGGTCCAAAGGCAGCAGTGCTAACCACTGTGCCACCGTGTCACCACCTCTGCCTCAATAGTGACGAGATTCTCCAACTACAGAAAAGAAACATAAATGAAAGGATGGAAACTGCAGGTTGAGAGGAGAGATATGCCAATGCTGGTCAGTGACAAAATGCTGGGCAGCATATCTGCTGCTTTTTCTACACTTGTACCTTTTCCTATGTCTCTCTCCTGTGCCTACACTCTAGGCAGCTTCAGAATGATCACAATTCCGGTTTCCGTTCACGTGTTCATTACACTAATTGAATCACAAATCATAATTTTCCATTCAACGATACCAACTTTCAATGACCAGTACCCAGTTCTACAGGAGCAACCTTGACCCAACAGTCACCACAGAACAGAAAGTACCCTATACAAACTGCAGGAGCTGCGAGTGCACGCACAGTGTCTGGCTGTGATTGGAGCATGTGCAATGTGGGCTGTAATGAGCTGCAAGGAACAGGACAGAAAGAATCGAGTGCAGTTGGGTAATGGAGCCAGTGGTTGCATGGTGAGGAATAGAATCAGCAGTCCAGTCATGTGTTCATCACGGGCACCCCTTCCAGAAACACTCACTCCTTCCAAACAGCAGGATGACCTTCGACCCATTGGTCACAGTGAACACCCAATGCCCATGGCCCATTGTAGCAGTGTCGTTTTACACATGTGGTTATTTCCAGGGATCCATCAGGAACACATGCAGGGTCATCCAGGCAGCAGTTCATACCTGCATCAAGAAGGTCACTGATGCATTATTGAAGAGGGCTAGGGATTTTGTGCACTACTGGACTGACCCCGACAGCCAGGCAGAGTGTCTAAAGGATAAGTAATCAGTATTTCTACCTGTTTTTCCTTTGCAAATAACACAATGATATAAACACATCATGGACAAACTCAATTTGGCCAGATACCCAATTTATTGTCAAAGTACCGTCAGGACATAATCTAGAAAGTACGTCTTATTGTAAGTTTTTCCTCCTTAAAATCAATTCCGCTGAATTCCTTTGTGTTTTATGGCCTTTTGCGCGCTCTACCTACCAATAGAGTGTCATTTACTGTATTTGGGCAGAAATGGCCATTGGTGATTGTGGTAGTCGGTATTAGGGGTATTACGGTACCCAGGTTGATGCTGTAAGACCATTGGTGTGGGAGGTACCTGAGACAGCAAATTCATTGGTGAAGCCTGCTTGTTGGTTCCGCCCAGTAAGGCGGAGTATAAGAGCCTGTGTCTCCCTAGCAGCTGCATTCTGTACCTGTGCTGCTGGGGGAAACATCTAGTCCAATAAAGCCTTCAATTGTCGTCCAATCTCGTTTCTGGAGTCATTGATCGAGCATCAATTTATTGGACTAGATTTTAAAGAATGGAGCTCCAAATCAAGCCGGAGTGTCTGCAACTCAACCCCCACGCGGCAGACTCAGCAGCAACCTTTAAACACTGGCTGGTGTGCTTCAACGGGTACCTCAGGATGGCCACAACTACACCCACGGAGGACCAGAAGATGCAAGTTCTCCACTCGAGGGTGAGCCCAGAGATCTACACCCTCATCGAGGATGCGAACAATTTCGAGGCCGCGATGGCCCTGTTGAAAGGACACTATATTCGCCCAGTAAACCAGGTCTACGCCCGACATCTGCTAGCGACGAGGCGACAAATCCCCTGGGGAATCGCTGGATGAATTCTAGCGTGCGCTCCTGGTATTAGGTAGGAACTGTGACTGCCCGCAAGTTTCCGCCAGCGCCACACAGAACTTTTAATCCGGGACACATTCATTGCAAGTATGCTGTGCTCCCAAATCCGCCAGCGGTTGCGGGAGAAAGAGACACTAGGCCTCAAGGAGGCATGGGCCTTTGCTAGCTCCCTGGATGTGGCCTCCCGAAATGCCCGCGCGTTCGTCCCCGACCGTGCGGCAGCCCCTTGGGCAGCGTGGAACCCCTCTGCGGCCAACCCTGATGCATCCCCCATCCCCCCCACAAGCTTGCGCCGCGCGGCTACCAGGCAACCCTGGGGGGCCCCGCTGTTATTTTTGCGGGCAAGCCAAGCACCCCCGGCAGCGCTGCCCAGCCCGCTCCTCCACCTGCAGAGGGTGCAGCAAAAACGGCCATTTTGTGGCAGTATGCCAGGTCCGGGCGGTCGCCGCGGTCCCCGGGGTCGAACTGGGACCACCACCACAACTCTCTTCACGAGCCACGTGCCTCCAGCGGGCACCGCCATCTTCCTTTTCCCGTGCCACGTGCGGGCCCCGGGCGCCACCATCTTGTTCCCCAAGGACCACGTGCGACGGATGGGTGCCGCCATCTTGCACACTCCCAGCCATGTGCGACCAGTGGGCGCTGCCATCTTAGCTGGAGTCTCAGGACCCCGATTCTGATGACCACACACCGCCCGAGGAAAATCTCCAACTTTTACTACGACTTGCCTCAGTGACCCTGGATCAGTCTCGGCCCTGAACACTCTCGACCGCGACGACGACTGTGCTCATCAACGGGCGCGAAACATCCTGCCTGATCGACTCCGGGAGCACAGAGAGCTTCATACACCCCAACACGGTAAGACGCTGTTCTCTTACCATCCACCCAGTTAACCAAAGAATCTCCCTGGCCTCTGGGTCTCACTCTGTAGAGATCAAAGGGTTCTGCGCAGCGAACCTCACGGTCCAGGGAAGGGAATTAAAAAATTTCCGTTTCTACATCCTCCGTCACCTCTGCGCTGCCATGTTCCCAGGGTAAGACTTCCAATGTGACCTCCAGAGTTTAACTTTCAAATTCGGCGGCCCTATGCCCCCCCCCACCCCCCCCTCCCCACCCCCCCCCCTCCTCCCCACCCCCCCCCCCCCCCCCCCCCCCCCACCCCCCTCTCACTGTGTGCAGCCTTGCGACCCTCAAGGTCGATCCGCCTTCCCTTTTTGCGAACCTCACCCCGGATTGCAAACTCGTCGCCACCAGGAACAGGCGGTACAGTGCCCAGGACCGGACCTTCATTAGGTCGGAAGTCCAGCGGTTATTGAAGGAAGGTATTATTGAGGCTAGCAACAGCCCCTGGAGAGCTCAAGTAGTGGTTGTAAAGACCGGGGAGAAGCATAGAATGGTCATCGATTATAGTCAGACCATCAACAGGTATATGCAGCTCGACGCGTACCCTCTCCCCCGCGTATCTGATTTGGTCAATCAGATTGCACAATACAAGGTCTTTTCCACGGTGGATCTCAAGTCCGCCTAACACCAGCTCCTAGCGACCGCAAATACACTGCTTTCGATGCAGATGGGCGGCTCTACCGCTTCCTAAGGGTTCCCTTTGGTGTTACAAATGGAGACTCGGTCTTCCAACGGGAGATGGACCAAATGGTTGACCGGTGCATGCCATGTTTCCGTACCTCGATAACGTCACCATCTGCGGCCACAACCAGCAGGACCACGACACCAACCTCCGAAAATTCCTCCATACCACAAAAATCCTTAATCTAACCTACAACAAGGACAAATGCGTGTTCAGCACACCGTTTAGCCATCCTCGGCTACGTAGTGCATGATGGAGTTATAGGCCCAGATCCCGAACGCATGCGCCCCCCTCATGGAGTTTCCCCTCCCCCACTGCTCCAAGGCCCTGAAACACTGCCTGGGATTTTTTTCATATTATGCCCAGTGGGTCCCCAACTATGCGGACAAGGCCCGCCCACTAATTCAATCCACGGTTTTTCCCCTGTCGGCAGAGGCCCACCAGGCCTTCAGCCGCATCAAAGCTGACATCACGAAGGCCACGATGCACACAATTGATGAATCCCTTCCCTTCCAAGTCAAGAGCGACGCGTCCGACGTAGCTCTGGCGGCCACCCTCAACCAAGCTGGCAGACCCGTGGCCTTCTTCTCACGCACCCTCCACGCTTCAGAAATCCGCCATTCCTCCGTTGAAAAGGAGGCCCAGGCCAGAGTAGAAGCTGTGCGGCACTGCAATGCACCTGGCCGGCAGGAGATTCACTCTCCTCACTGATCAACGGTCGGTTGCTTTCATGTTCGATAATGCACAGCGGGGCAAGATAAAGAACGATAAGATCTTACGGTGAAGGATTGAGCTCTCCACCTACAACTCTGAGGTCTTGTATCGTCCCGGGAAGCTAAACGAGCCTCCTGATGGCCTATCCCGCTGCACGTGTGCCAACGCACAAGTGGACTGACTCCGCACCCTCCACAAGGACCTCTGCCACCCGGGGGTCACTCGATTCTTCCATTTCATCAAGACCCGCAACCGGCCCTACTCCATCGAGGAGGTCAGGACAGCCACCAGGAAGTGCCAAATCTGCACGGAGTGCAAGCCGCACTTCTACAGGCCAGAGAAAGCGCACCTGATAAAGGCTTCCCGTCCCTTTGAATGCCTCAGTATGGACTTCAAAGTGCCCCTCCCGTCCACCGACCACAACACGTATTTCCTGAACGTGATTGACGAGTGCTCCCGGTTCCCGTTTGCCATCCTTTGCCCCGACATGACCGCAGCAAACGTCATAAAAGCCCTCCACAGTATCTTTACACTGTTCGGTTTCCCCGCCTACATACACAGCGATAGGGGTTCCTCCTTTATGAGCGACAAACTGCGTCAATTCCTGCTCAGCAAGGGCATTGCCTCGAGCAGGACAACCAGTTACAACCCCTGGGGAAACGGACAGGTAGAGAGGGAGAACGGAATGGTCTGGAAGAATGTCCTACTGGCTCTACAGTCCAGGAATCTCCCAGTCTCCTGCTGGCAGGCGGTCATTCCTGATGCTCTCCACTCCATCCGATCACTGCTGTGTACCACGACCAACGAAACACCTCACGAACGTCCTGTTGTCTTCCCTAGGAAGTCTTCCTCATTGATGCTTGATCAATGACTCCAGAAGCGAGATTGGATGACAATTGAAGGCTTTATTGGACTAGATGTTCCCCCCAGCAGCGCAGGTACAGAATGCAGCTGCTAGGGAGACACAGGTTCTTATACTCCGTCTTACTGGGCGGAACCAGCAGGCTGGCTTCACCAATGAACTTGCTGTCTCAGGTACCTCCCACACCAATGGTCTTACAGCATCAACCTGGGTACCGTAATACCCCTAATACCGACTACCACAGTGATCCACTTGGTCCATAAGAAAGTTCATCAATCACCTCAAAAAGATATAGAAAAGATAATACAAGAACAGGAATATTTATCAGAATAGCTTCATCAGACTATTAATAAGTGCAATAGAAATGATTGCACTTTGAAAATGATGCATGTGATTTATTCACTAAATTGTTTTTATTTTCAGATGCCTGGGTGGGAACTGCTCCAGTGCCTGGTTGCTCAGTAAATGAGAATGTTCCCAGATCTAAAAGTAGTTCTGAGTTAGAGGAATGTATGACTGAAAGTGTTGACCTGCCTGGAAGTGTATCAGACAAGAAGGAAAAAAATTACAATCACTCATCATGTGCAGTAAGAAACACCAATATTGATGAAAAATCTAACCAGAGTAAGTTCACTCTATTGTATTATGCAGATATTTTGAAAGAATGTGGGAAACATGAAACCAGGAAAGAAATGACAAAAAAGACATAGCTCAAAGGAACAATAGAGTCAATCAGTGACTGTGGGGCTGAATGAAGACTTCCAAGCTTGAGTTGTTTCTGTTTGAGAAGGTGGGAGATGTTTTCAGCATTCTCATCAAACCAGTCTTGCTGCTTACCCTTGCAGTATCCTAGGCTGTCTCCTGAACGTTTGAAAGATCTGATCACTGAGCTGTTTTCATTTATCTTCTTGAAGGAGGAAGATCAAATTGAGGAGCATTGCAAAGTTATGTAGCAAGGTCCAAGGCAATAGTAAGGTTCTTGAGGAGTTTGACATCCAGCTTTGCAATGGTTCAGCTGGATCTTTAGACTCAGTTTGCGACAGATCAGATGGTGGTCTGTCCAGTAGTCAGCTCCATGCACGGTATGAGTTATCCTGATATTAACCTTCTTCTTTTGTTGACAAACACATAGTCAAGGCGATTCCAATGCTTAGAACACGGATGCTGTCAGATTGTCTTCTACATTACTTTCAGGCAGAACATAGGATTGGTTATGGCAAGGTACACTTGGCACACAATCAAATCTCCATTTGAGATTTCCTTTTGCACGCCATGTTAACTGAGGATACCTATGACTGACTCCATGATTGTGTCTGGGAGTAACATGGCATTAAGCTGAAGACTAAAATCAAACTCCAGCATGTCACTGTCCTTACCACCCTGCTGTATAGTGCAGAACCTTGGGTCTGTTTTTAGTGCCACATCAAACCTCTGGAGCTCTTCCACCAACATGGGCAGCGCAGTAGCACAAGTGGATAGCACTGTAGCTTCACGGCGCCAGGGTCCCAGGTTTGATTCCCTGCTGGGTCACTGTCTGTGCGGAGTCTGCACGTTCTCCCCGTGTCTGCGTGGGTTTCCTCCGGGTGCTCCGGTTTCCTCACACAGTCCAAAGACGAGCTGTTAGCTAATTTGGACATTCTGAACTCTCCCTGTATGGGTACAGGGGCCGGAGTGTGGTGACTAGGGGCTCTTCAAAGTAACTTAATTGCAGTGTTAATGTAAGCCTACTTGTGACAATAAAGATTATCATTGTTTCTTGGTTTATACTCTGCCCCACTTGGAAATATTGCTCGGGGCCTGTATATTACATCTACTAAAGAATTGTTTCCCTCATTTTTTATTTCCATCCAGATCGATTTAACATTTTGGCCCCTAGTGCCAATATCATTTTTTAAATCCAGCCTTGATGTCAGCTTTAACCAATAAAGCAACTCCACCGCCTGTTCCATCCTGTTTATCCTTTCTGAATACTGAGTACCCTTGGACATTGAACTCCCAGTCCTGGTCCTCCTACAACCATGTTTCAGTAATCCCCACCAAATCATACCCATTTGTCTCAATTTGTGCCGTCAGCTTTTTGATCTGATTCCGAATACTGTGTGCATTTAGGCACAAGGTTTTTAAATATGTCCAACTGATTTGTCATTCCCTTGCAGGACTTCTTTGTGCACTGCGTTTTTCTCACACTCTGACCTCCTTTATTAATCTCTGATAACACTCAGCCCTCATCCCCAACTTTCACTTCAACAGTCACGTTACATTTTGATTTTTTTACTTTTCCTTTCCCCTCTGTAGCCATTAGACTCCTGCCTGTTTATTCTATTAACCTCTACCTTCTCCTCACATGCTGACCTGCTGCTTTGGTTCCCAGTGACCATTATACTTCTTGTAGCTTTACCCTTCCCTTCCCCTAGTTTAAAGTCCTTTTGACCACTCTACTTATCCTTTTCACTAGGACCCTGCCATTAGATCCGTTCAGGAGGAGACTGTCCAAACAGGACAGAGCCCTCCTGTCCCAATACTGATGCCAGCGCCCCATGAAGTAGAACCACTCTTTTCTGCACCACTCATTTAGCCACGCATTTACTTCCCTAATTTTCTTACCCCTATGCCAATTTGCATGTGACTCGGGTAGTACTCCAGAGATTAGAAACCTTGAGGACCTGGGCCAGGATTCTCCCCGATCAGCGGGGCAAGGGGGTCCCGGCGTGTCGGAGTGGCGTGAACCACTCCAGCACCGGGCCGCCCCAAAGGTGCGGCATTCTCCGCACATTTAGGGGCCAAGCCCTCACATTGAGGAACATTGAGCCCCTGCGCCAAAGGCCGTTCACGCCAGCCGGGGCTGAAAGGACTTCGCCGGCTAGTGTAAGTCCGTGCATGCGCCGGAGCGTCAACGGCTGCTGATGTTATACCGGCGCATGCGCAGGGGAGGGGGTCTCTTCCGCCTCTGCCAATTACTGCTCCTGCAACTACCACTTGTCTTTTATGCTCCCCCCACTTGAAATGCCTCCTGTACATGGTGTAGTTGTCGGCTTACTCATCCTACCCATAGTCCTTTTCCTCATCCACACAGGGAGCAAGTACCTCGTACATGTTGGACAAGGTCAAGAGCAGAGGCTCCTCCATTTCTGAATTTAGGATCCCTCTACCTGCCTCACTTGTAGTCACACCCTGCTATCCCTGACCACTGGCCAAATTTGAGATGCTTAATCTACAGGGTGTGACTGCCTCCTGAAACAAAGCTTACAGGCAACTCTCCTCCTTCTGGATGCGAACAAAGAAAAAGAAAAGTACAGCACAGGAACAGGCCCTTCGGCCCTCCAAGCTTGTGCTAACCATGCTGCCCGTCTAAACTAAAATCTTCTACACTTCCTGGGTCCGTATCCCTCTATTCCCATCCTGTTCATGTATTTGTCAAGATGCCCCTTAAATGTCACTATCGTCCCTGCTTCCACCACCTCCTCCAGCAGCGAGTTCCAGGCACCCACTACCCACTGTGTAAAAAAACTTGCCTCATACCTTAAACGAATGCCCCCTAGTAATTGACTCCTCTACCCTGGGGAAAAGCCTCTGACTATCCACTCTGTCTATGCCCCTCATAATTTTGTACACCTCTATCAGGTTGCCCCTCAACCTCCGTCGTTCCAGTGAGAACAAACCAAGTTTATTCAACCGTTCCTCATAGCTAATGCCTTCCATACCAGGCAACATCCTGGTAAATCTCTTCTGCACCCTCTCTAAAGCCTCCACATCCTTCTGGTAGTGTGGCGACCAGAATTGAACACTATACTCCAAGTGTGGCCTAACTAAGGTTCTATACAGCTGCAACATGACTTGCCAATTCTTATACTCAATACCCCAGCCAATGAAGGCAAGCATGCCGTATGCCTTCTTGACTACCTTCTCCATCTGTGTTGCCCCTTTCAGTGACCTGTGGACCTGTACACTTAGATCTCTCTGACTTTCAATACTCTTTAGGATTTACCATTCACTGTTTATTCCCTTCCTGCATTAGCCCTTCCAAAATGCATTACCTCACATTTGTCTGGATTAAACTCCATCTGCCATCTCTCTGCCCAAGTCTCCAAACGATCTAACTCCATTGGAATCCACTGTGCCACAGTGTCTGAAGCTCAGACTCAAACTCATGAATTCTGAGCCAGAATTCCTCAAGCAACAAACACTTGCTGCAGATGTGGTTACTGCAGCTCGTAATAGGATCTGCCAGCTCCCACATCATGCAGCTAAAATGGAAAGCAAGCAGGCATTAATGATGGCATAATGATAGTCCTCAGAGTAATGCCAACAAACTGCTATTGTAACTTCTAGAACAGATTTTTTGAAACTCTCACTCTGGCAGCCTATATTTTTTTTAATTCTTAGAAAGCTGGGGAGTTAAATAACTTTGTGGCTTTAGATTCTTTTAACCTCTCACTAACACAGGTAGGCTATTTTTAAATTTGTTAAAGTCTGGTGATTTCTATAATTTCACAGATTGACAGTCCTGTCGTCCTCACGCACCCTTCATGGGCATTTAAATCTACTATAAAGATTTGTGATTCCAATATTATGGCTTTGGACTAATTCTATGGTGAAAATGTTGTCTGTTTGAACTCAGGCCTAAGTTCAAATAGCCCTGATGAGTCTGGGTCTCCCGAATTTGTTTTTTATTTATTCATTCATAGGATGTATACCTCATTGGCTCAGTCAGCATTTATTATTTATTTATTTATATTTTAAAATCAATTTAGAGTACCCAATTTATTCTTTCCAATTAAGGGACACTTCAGCATGGCCAATTCACCGATGCTGCACAACTTTTCAGGTTATGGGATTGAGACCTACATAGGCATGGAAAGAATGTGCAAACTCCACACAAACAGTAAACCAGGGCCAGGATCAAACCCAGGTCCTCGGCGCCGTGAGGCATCAGTACTAACCACTGTGCCACTGTGCTGCTCCTTAAGCCACCATTTATTGCCCATCCCTAATTCTCCTAACTGCCAATCAAGCAGGTTGCTTTGTTCCGGATGGTGTCAAGCTACTTTAGCATTGCTGGAGCTGCATTCATCCAGGCAAGGTGAGAGTATTCCATCACACTCCTGACTTACATTCATGCATGAGTCATGCTCTCCTTCACCCTACCAGCAAAAATGGGATCTGCCACTTGGACTTCAGAATACACGTCCCACGTGCCATTTTTAAAGATGGCAGAGTCTCCATGAGTGCGAGAAATCCTTCTCCATGAGTTCCTCACAATTGCTGCTGGTGATGACGTCGGAGGAGACAGGGAAGTGGGGTTAAGAAGATGATTTTCAGTAGACCATCAGTGCTGAGGGTTATCTTTGAACTCCAGGATGATCCTGGAATAGTGAGCATCCAGGGGAAAGGTGGAGGTCGGAGTGCAGCTGAGCAAATTGGTAGCTGCAGAAATGTTATGCTGAATGGAGAGCCAAAAGCTGACCTTTGGGAATTTGAAAGTGCAGTTTTAATTTAATTGGGAAAGATCTCTCTCCGGGGTGAGCACAGAAGTAAGTAGGGTGAGGATAGTAAAGGGTGAATTTGGGTGGAAAGTGAGACACGGAAATGAACAATGACAGCATTGTTGAAGATCCTTAAATGAGAGGCAGAGTAACAACCCATAGCTGAAGAAATGGAAGGTAAATGCTGTGTAGAGGCCTTAATAATTTCAAATGGCAACCAGTCCAACTTACCTACTGAAGCCTTGGTCTCACCACAGCACTATTTCCTCGTTGTAGAAGGGTTTCTTTTTCATGTTGGAAATTCTTCCAAGTTCTGCTGTGACCCCCAATCTTGGGAGATGGGTTTGGAAAAAAGGAGGTTTCAGAGGAATGGATCAAAATTTCACCTTGCTGGAGTTCTTCCCTAAAAGAGGAGAATTCTGCCCATTAATGTTGAAAGGTTTATTGATAAATCTTGAAGTGTTTTTTTTCGAAAGACCAATCATGAATAATACCTCCTGTAAAATCTCACTTTCATTTTCTTTACACAAGCCATGCCTCCCAGAGCGTCATTTTTGAAGAGACTTGGTGCAAGAATAAAACAGATGTCATCCTTCAAACAATTAACTGTGCGAGAAAGGAATGACATTACTTCAAATGAAGGTACTTAAGTAAATTATATGATGGTGACATACCTTAAATTTTATTGTGCTCAATTGTCATTTAAATTTTTTTTTAGAGTAGCCAATTATTTTTTCCAATTAAGGGCAATTTAGCATGGCGAATCCACGTATCCTGTACATCTTTGGGTTGTGGGGTGAAACTCACGCAGACACGGGGAGAATGTGCAAACTCCACACGGACAGTGACCTGGTGCCGGATTCGAACCCGGGTCCTCGGCGCCACCGTGCTGCCCGTTATACTTGAAAGGAGGCTGAATTATCTTGAAACATAAGATTAACATTTTCTGGGGTAGGGCATCAAATGGGTTCTGTTGTTAGTTGGACTTGGCCTTACACTCTCCAGCCCAAAAACCATTGCCCATAAGCTGCTGAAGACACAAACTGATAAGGTAAACAGAGCCCCTGGGCCCTTGATGAGGGAAAACTATAGGTTTCTCCTGAACCAATGAGATTTAAGAATGAGGGCTAATTGGAGAAGTAAATTCAATAAGAAGCCTTACAAACCAGGTAAAAGTCCAACAGGTTTGTTTCAAATCACTAGCTTTCGGAGCACTGCTCCTTCCTCAGGTGACTGAAGAAACATATATATAGACAAAGTCAAAGATGCAAGACGATACTTTGAATGCGTGCATTTGCAGGTAATTAAGTCTTTACAGGTCCAGAGAGAGGGATAATCCCAGGTTAAAGAGGTGTGAATTGTCTCAAGCGCGACAATCACCAGGCAGGAATGTTCCCTTCCAGTCGGGGAACACTTTAGCAGTCAAGCGCATTCAGCCTCTGATCTTTGGGTAAGCGTTCCCCAAGGCAGCCTTCAGGATGCGCGACAACGCAGAATCGCTGAGCAGAAATTTATAGCCAAGTCCCGCACACATGAGTACGGCCTCAACCGGGACCTTGGAGTCATGTCTTATTACATTCACCCCCCACCATCTGGCCAGGGCTTGCGAAATCCTACCAACTATCCTGGCTTGAGACAATTGACACCTCTTTAACCTGGGATTACCCCTCTCTCTGTATCTGTAAAGACTTAATTACCTGCAAATGCATGCATTCAAAGTATCGTCTTGCATCTTTGACTTTGTCAATATATGTGTTTCTGGAACCTACTCATCATTCACCTGAGGAAGGAGCTGCGCTCCGAAAGCTCGTGATTTGAAACAAACCTGTTGGACTTTAACCTGGTGTTGTAAGACTTCTTACTGTACTCACCCCAGTCCAACGCCAGCATCAGCACATCATAAGTAAATTCAATGGCAGTTCCCATGAGAGTTATAAATAAAAAGGGTGGAAAGAAAGATTGGCGTGAGAGAACAAGAAATAAATTTGATATTTTTTAAATCTCCCCAAAAGATTTGAAACCTGAAGCAATGAGAGTCATGAGAGAGTCCTCATGAATAATTGTTAATTTTAATGCCAAAGACGTAATTGGCAGTTATTAACATTTATCAGGTTTGTCAAAAGGATAATTGATGGAGGAAACCCTGCAATTCTGTATGCAACAATGGGCTGGATTGTTCATTCGGGAGACAATGGGTGGGATTCTCTGACTCTCCGCAATCGCACCCGGCATGGGGGCGGAGAATAGCCATTCACACTGGAAATCCAGCGCAATGGTGCTTCCCTGATTCTCTGCGTACCCACAAGTCCCGCGCGTCGGGGGCCGCTGAAAGAGTTCCCCCCGGTGATTCTCCACGGTTGACTGGCTGAACACCGGCTGAGTTCCGCCGAGTCCCACCAGGATAGTTGGTTCCAATCTGGTACCACCCGGTTGGAGCTCGGACCTGCGGCCACGGTGGATGTTCTGGTGGGGGGGCAGGGGGGATCTGACTCCGGGGGGGGGGGGGGGGCTCCACGGGGTCCAGGCCCGCGATTGGGGGCTTCCAATCGACGGGCGCCTGTGATCTGGATGGAGCCTACCTCCTTCGGGGCGGGCACACTGTAGGTCTCTGCCATATTGCACGGTGCCAGCAACCACCTGCATGCGCCGGCGGGGAGGCGGCCATCGCGTGCATGCGCGGACCAGCGCCAGCTGTGTAGGGCCGTCTGTCAGTGCCGGAACGGCGCGCAGCACTCCGGCGCTGTGCTGGCCCCCTGAAGACCGCTGAATTGTTGGGCCAGGAGGCCCGTTGACACCGGCGTACACCACTCCGGTGTTTACCCTGGCATCAACGCTTAGTCAGGACTTTGGAGAATCCCACCCTATGTTTTCCCGCTGGAGATAAATCGCCTCTGATTGGCGCTTGCGCTGGGAGCGGCACCCAGAGGTGATTCACTATCCCCTGCTCAGAGAAAATCATTTTACTGCTTACGATGTGGTCACAAACTATCAATCATAGCTAGATGTTTCTAAACGTTGCAGTTAGTTTCAAGCATGAAGGGGAATAAAACAAAATAATCCAGACAGCGGGCTCAATCACAGCAAAGTAAAACCAATTTCTCATTGATGTGAATGAAAGCCTTGCAGTCAAAGATCTGAGGAGGTTTAAACTCCAGTGATGGTGTTCACTTTCTAGGAATTTACAGCTGCTGCTTTCTCTGCCTGAGGCTGCAGGTGTAGGATACAGGTGAGTTTTAAAGCAGTGATTATTTTCACTGTCTCTGTCTGGACTGCTCTCTGGCTTCCAGGCAGGGGTATCTAATGGGGGAGGGGGTCTCTGTTATGGGGGGAGGCCTCTGGGACGGGACCGTGTTATGGGGGGCTTCTGGTGATGGGCTCTGTTATGGGGGGTCTCAGGTGGGGGGGGGGGGGGGTTTGGTGGGGATGAGGTGGGCAGGATTTGCATTGTGGAAGGGGAGAGGAACCCTTTGATGGACATTGAGGCACCCAAAGACTTACCCACTTGGCCGACCGCGAGGTCCATCGCACCAGGGCCCTGCTGACAAATACCTGCATCAATTCACGTCCATATGAAACCCAGGCCAGAGGACTGGAGAATTGTGGAGGTGTGGCGAATCATGTGTCAAGCTTGTTAATAGGATGCAAATAAGTAAATTTGAGCTATTTGCATCCTCCCGCTGGCACAGGCACAAACCTTGATACTGCCGCCAGTGGGGGACTGGAGCATCGGAAGCTGATTGATGCCCAAAGCTGGATTCTTCGCCCAATTGCGGATCTCTCTACCGGTGTAGGGCAACGGAGAATCCAACCCAATATACAGCTCATTCCTTAACTTGTTCTCAGAACTATCTATTGAAATCGAAGATTTCTGATCTTTCCCCTGATATTTTAAATTGTTCTTCAGATGGTTACATAATGCCTTGTTTGTCCATAAGAATAACCCACTATTCATTGATGTGCTTATCTAGGCACCGTTCAAACTCCCCCTGGTTATTTGTTCGGACAGATTTCTTTTTAACACGCTATCTGCAGTCCAGACTTTCCCACAGTGAACATTAAGAGCACTTTACCTCTAAATGATTTAGGCCATTTAAATTATTTATTGTAAGAACGTGCAATGAAACTTCCATTTGCATCCTATGTCCAATTATTTTCAGTAGTTTCTTGCTTTAACAATGCAGTTGATTCATAAGAATTTGCTATATTTGGGGAAAAGATTGATGGTGCCCAGCATGCTACAGAAAAAGTAATTTATAACATGTTTAGATAATGGAGTAAAACTTCAATCTGGGTTAAGAAATCTGAATCTTAGATCAGTATGAGAAAACACCCGAATCACTCCATTTCACTCATTGTTGTTTCTGGTATACCGATTATCTTTACCCGACCACTGGTGATCATGCCTCACAGCATGCAAACCACAGCCTGTGGAATTACTTCCCTAAATAACTCCACCTATCCGAGTCCCTCTTGTCCTTTAACACTCTCCTTAAAACCCACCTCTTTGAATAGCTTTAAATACTCCTTCTCATAAATAATTTCTTGATTTAACATCCATTTTTTATTAAGTCACCGTGAAACACCGTGAGAGTTTTTTTTTATGTCAAAGGAATTATATCAATGCTAATTTTTTATGTTTTCCTTCCTTTCTTGTCTTTTCTCTTCCGTTTTGTCTCATTTTTTCCCTTTTGCTTTTTTCCTTTCTCATTTAACTTTTGCATTCTCTCTATATCTTACTTCTATCTTAACTTTTTTTCCTGATTTTCTTTTGGGTGGCAGCTTTTCGCACATTATTTCCATAGAATCCATAAAACCCTTACCGTGCTAAAGAAGGCCATTTGGCCCATTAAGTCTGCACCAACTCTGCCAAGAGAACCCAACCTAGACGCACTCACCCACCCTATCCCCGTAACCCCACATAATCTGCACATCTTTGGACACTAATGACAATTTAGAATGGCCAATCCACCTAACCTGCACATCTTTGAACTGTGGGAGGAAACCGGAGGAACCGGAGGAAAGACACGGGGAGAAAGTGCAGACTCCACACGGACAGTCACCCAAGACCAGAATTGAACCCGGGTCCCTGGCACTGTGAGGCAGCAGTGCTAATCACAGATTTTTATTGAATTCAAATTTAACTATCTGCCATGGTAGAATTTGAACCAGAGTCCCCAGAGCATGACCCGGTCTCTGGATTATTAATGAGCTACAATATCACTACGCCACTGCCTCCCCATACAATGTTGCCATTACACCCACTCCAACCTTTCACACATACATAGGCTTTATGCACAAACATTTTCTGTTTAATCCTAATGCTCTGCTGAGGGAGATAGATAGAGCTGGACCACTCAGGTTGGGCCTAAGAGTGAGCAAATTTAGAGGGTAGAGAAAATAGAGAATTCCAAGAGGGTCAAAAATGGATGAAATGCATTCGAATGATTTGACTGATCCACATGATCATACGATTATCATGAAGCAAACAGCAACACGACATATTCAGAACTATATTGACACAGGTTTGATGGATGGATTCCATCTTGCTTAATTTTTTCAATGACATTTGTCCCATTTTCCAAAGACCTCTTCAACTATTTGTCACCATGGAAAAAAAACCCAAGGGAAGATAGAAGCAAGTTCTGAAGATCTCATGCCTGATGCAAAAGCTTACATTCCTTATGAATATGCCAGGTTTCATATTGCTAAGGTAAAAAAAACCTGCAATCGTCACTTATCTTTATTACGTTTTACTTTGAGGACTTGATAATTTTACTTTAATATGCTGCCATTTTACTTTAAAAATGAAACTTTTCAGAATTAATTTCTTATTCAGAGTCCACTTGTCAACCAACTTTTTCTCACACACCATAAATTGTTGCTCCCTTTGAAATTTGGTATTATTGAAGCAATCCTGATGAGTGCAAAACAAAAGGTATCAACAGCATGTCTCTTTTTTCAGCAATACTTATTTCTGCACTACCAAACGATAATTACTTATCTGTGAAATGTGGAATCTTTCTGTGGTGTACACGGCAGGAGGTACTTTCATTTTTGCCCTAAGTGCTACTTTCTTATCCTCAGGTTGTAGACGATATGCATCAGATGAGAGATAAACATAGAAAACTCATCTGTGAAATTAAAGAAAGTTTACAGGCAACGGGAAAGGAAAATCAGGTACACCAAGGCTGAGTTGCTAATGTTCACATAACTGGTAATATTTTCATATTTATAATCTAATTTATATCATAGTCATGCATTATTGAAGCTTTAAACCAATCAACCAATACATTCATTCAATGTAATTCATTTCTGAACCTTTTGCCCAGAATGGGTTTCAGAAATGTGATAAAAAGTTTCCATTCCTTCAGCAGCCTGAAAGGTTTATTGCATAGTAACATCATTGCTTATTGCTACGGGCAAAGGTTTTGTTTTTGAATTAAGAAAATAAAGGATTAAAGTTTTAAAAATCTTGAATAAGTTTCTTTATTTTGCTTACAGGAACAGCATATACAGATCTTGAAGAAACAGTATAGTGACAAGTTGACAATTTTTAAAGGAGCATTAGAAGCATGCCAAGAGCACATAAAAAAGAACAACAAATACTGGGAAGAAATGGTCCAGGTAGAGCCAAGGAGAAATGTATATATGTGGATTTCGCTTAAACAATATATTATTGTTGTTTCTACCATATGACTTTAAGGGAAGCAAATTCTTGAGCTATTCCATAGTAAAATGTATCTGAGTTATTTGTTGCTACTATTCCTTCGAATCACCAGAACAGTCAGCCTGGGAGCAGACTGTTGCAGTGATTTTCAAAATGAGGTCAGGAGCATGTCCGGGATGAATTCTGGGTCCTGACATCATACCTCAACTGGACCACTCTCACAGTAGTACTTTTTAATGTCAGTACACTACTAATTGCCCAATTAATGACACCAAACACCTCCAGGAGGTGAGAGTTGCCTGCATACCACCATAGTGGCAAAGGCAGGCAGCAGCCATTTTGGAATCTGCTCCTGCAGTGTCAAGGACAGCAGGCAACTTGGTTGACCAGGGGGATAAATTCTTCACAATGTGAGCAATCAGGCCAAACACATCTAATGCACACATTCTAGCACAGATTTCCTGAGAGCCCAACAACTTTTGCCAATGAACAAAAAGTTTTATTTGGGCCTGTAGCAATCCCAATAGCCATGCATTAACATATGCACTAGACTGTATCAGTTCACCAAAATAAATTTTAAAAATTATATTCCTGACCACACAGGTTCATTACCAATCTCCAAAAGAAACTAAATGGACTGTTAACTGCGTGTGAGCAGGTTCCCTGTTTCTTGCCTCACCACCACTTTGAAAACCTCAGACTGTTCTCGTGGCATCAGATCCTGAGTTAACGTCTTGTGACCATGTGCCCACACCTTGTCCCGACTCAGCCGGAATTTGAAAACACGTTTCTTCATTTGGAACATGTTTTTTTATCATTTCATAATATTTCATTCGGTAATATGATGATATTTAGCCCACTGTCCTTCTCCATGATATCACTGGGATAAAACTTATTGGGAATAATTTGGCTTTGCTTTTGCGCATAGTGTACAATGGGTGACAGTAAATTGAGAGTTTTACATCTCTCTCAATTTACATTTCCACTGAAGTCATCTGTTTTACACCTGTTTTACACAATCACACAAATTCCAAATATAACCCAGTGAGTCAATGGATAGAAAATTCAACACAAAGCTTTGGCAAATTCTGGTATGCATCTTCTAACAGAGCATTTTGCAGCTTACAATGTAATTGTGATTGATGTCACCCCTTACGAAGCTTGTGGGACTGGATTCTCCGACTCTGAGGCTATGCCCTCACGCCGGCGTGGGAACGGTGGCGTTTTACGCCCAAACATTTGTCCCAAAACGGCCACCGATCCTCCGTTTGACTGGGGGCTACCATGCCGGCAGCATTGAGTACCTGGCTCTAGCTGCCTCTACGGACTGGAGAATTGCAGGATCCGTGGTTGCGCATCCTTTGGCCGGCTCGCGAGCCCCGGACCACCCCTCAGCAGTGCCCCCAGCACCTGACAAAGTCTCCCTGCCCGCGGATCAGCCTTCCCCCAACAGTGGCGGTGCTGGACTGAGTCTGCAGCCGCCATACCTAGTTCCCAACGGATAATAGCATACGCGACCGGCGCCGTCGGGAACCCGGCTGGTCGGGGCGGAGCATCGGTGGTTGACTGTGGCCAGCGATACAGCGCGCGGCATACTCTGCAAGTACGCCACTTTGGAGGGGGTGGAGCATCACAAAGGTGGCGCCGGGTATTTTCCGACCAATCGCTGAACGTCATTTTTCCATCAGCGACCGGAGAAGCCCGTCCGCGAAGTCAGCACCTAAAGTTGCATTTCGCAAAATTGCAGGGAGGAAAGTTCCCAAGATGCATCCCTTGTGCCATGGGACCCCTGTGACTGTAAGTTAAACAGATGACCTTCTCGTGACCTTGTGATCATATACACAATCTATAATGTATATAATGATATACACAATCTCCGACCAGCAGGTGGCAGTGTAAATTTAGCTTGTGACTCCGTACCTTGGGGGAGTTGGGAGTTATTTGTGTTGGTGGATAGTCATATTTATAGTAGCTGTAGGATAATTTATTAGTATTAACCATTTGTAATACATTTCTTCTAGTTATCTTTACCGTGCATTTGTTTTATAATAAATTACTTGAACTAGTCAAGAACTAGATGTTCTATTGTGCATCATTCCTATCGGGCCATAGCACAAGAACATGACAGACCCTACTTACTCAAGTAGGATCACCAACAGATGCATATGTTGGTATGTACATATATGATGGAAATTGGTCAAGGATGTTCTGCCCTAAAAAAAGTTTTGTCCAATATAAAATAGTTTATTAATATGCCATTTTATGAAATAATTCCAGAATTTAAAGGATGAAAATAAGCAACTGATCCAAGAAAGAACTGTTCGCCACACCCAAAATCAACATGAATATGAGAAGTGGGAGAATGAAAAGGTAAAATATAACTGTTAACTGGAACAACATGCATGCCTGATTTCATCAGAGATCTTCAATTTACCAAATTGCTCTCCCTTCATTGTACAGAGCTTCTGAACCACATGGATCATTCAAACATAAAAACATATTCTCAATATGTAATGTTTTACAATTATCTGTTTTACATTCCTATTTTTGTGATTTTTTAAATTTTCTTTTATCAAGGTGACAGAGATGCTGGCAATTAGAATACGTTTGTCATTGTCTGACAGAAAAACACACTTTCATTTTATCATACTTGAACAAGTTGACCTGACACAAATCTAGCTTTTCCACTCATTGCTAATGAGTGAACAAGAATCTAGCTAAAGAGAATGACAGTATCATTAATTTGTTGTCTCCACAAGACTACAACTTTGCTCTGTAGCACAGGGTTGTTAGTAGTGAGAACTCCTCAACGTATTGCGCGTGATTTAATGGTCTTGTCACGCCCGACTTGATGTTGGGACGAGGCTGTTGAATCTCGCGAGAGGCCTGGATTGAGATTTGTGGCGCTCGAAGTGTCGTGTGAGATTTAACGGAATCTCACAGTGCATCATGATCTGGATCTCACTCTCACTGGGCGAGATCCAGACATACAGAGTTAAATGCACCATTAAGCTTGCCCAATTTACCCAGGGCCCGGATTCACCGGCTGCATCAGCGAGGTCTCAAATGGGCACCATTTGGCACTGGTTCACAAAGTCATGATCTGGTCATGCTGGCACCTCGGGGGGTCTCGCTGGGGGATTGAGGTCCTCGGGTGGTTGGGGACAGGGCAGGGTGGTACCTGGGAACCTTGGTGTTGCCAGCCTGGCACCTTGGCAGTGTTACCCAGGCACCCTGGAGGTACCAGGGTGGCACTGCCAGGCTGGCATGGGAATTGCCAGGATGGCAGGGCCAAGGTGCCAGGTTGCCCATGCCATGGGTCAGGCCCAGCAGGGCCTTGCTGATAAGAGGTGTGGTGAGGGGGATCGAGAACCCCAGAAGAGGCATGTTGGATAAAGTGGGGAGGTCCTGAAGCTGTGTAGTGGCGCAGGGTGGTGGAGGGCGGGAGGGGGGGGGGGTGATGCGGAGTCAAAAGAATGGGACTCCCTTTAAAAATGACCAATAAGTTGAGTTTGTCAGTGCAGCACGTGGCTTAAAGAGTTGCCGAAAGGGGTACTTCATCGCTGAGGCCAAAGTGCTGTTGAATAGCGGGGTCTTTCTCGGTGCTGCAGGTGCTGAGAAACACCCCACTAAATGCACTGTTCAGCAGACTTTAACTTGAGTCCACTGAATAGCGCCCATTAATGAATTAGTTGGGGATTTTCTTCAAACAGCTTTGAGAGAAGTTACAGCTGAGCTCTTACACCATCTAATGGATGTGTTTTTTAAATAAAAAAATCTTTCCCTCAATTAACAACTTGAAAATCCATCTGATCTTTTCCAAGTACAGAAAACGTCAATTTCCCACTCCCTTAAACACTTATCTTCTTTTAAAATTTTCACTTCATCATGCTTTCATCATGTAATGTTTAGAGTTTATAGTCCTAATTAATAAGCTATTCAAGGTTTTAATCTCAACATCTCTGTGTTTGCACCAAAGATCATTTGTAAAAGTGAGTTGATGCTCCCTAAAAGTATATATATATGACATTTTTGTGAGTTTGCTGTGCTACAGGTAAGCAGTTATTTAGTCCACTTCGCCAAGGAACTTCTGCCAGTCTTCTGCCAAATTTACAGCTAGAGAATACTGCAAATTAGGGCCTTACCCTTTCTTGTGATTAGAATTATCATTGTACCTCCATCACAACCCTTTTTATCATCTGTTATACTTTGGAATGTTTGATTTCTTTTTCCAGATAAATAATTTGGAAGCAGAGTTACATTTAAAGGTTATGTTTTAAAGCTGTGTAGGACTTCAGTGGATTTCAATTGAAAGAAATTAGATGAGTGTATAACAAATGGTTGCTCTGCTCTGATATCGGCCAGTCTATGCCCCTGCCAAAGTTGAAAGTTCTGCCAAAAGCCTTTAGTTAAAAGGGAATGAAAAGCAACTCATTAACTTTCCTTGCAATCAGTAAATGGCATACTACTGTTCCTTGTTTGTATGCTCAAACCCATTGTGTTGTAAACATATCGAGTTTAAAAATACAGGCACACCTACTACAGAGGCACAATTTTATCAGGCTCAGAAGGTTTGAATGCACAATCATAGAATCATAGAATTTACAGTGCAGAAGGAGACCATTCAGCCCATCGAGTCTGCACCGGCTCTTAGAAAGAGCACCCTACTTAAACTCACGCCTCCACCCTAACGCCATAACCCAGTAACCCCACCTAACCTTTGGACACTAAGGAGCAATTTAGCATGGCCAATCCACCTAACCTGCACATCTTTGGACTGTGGGAGGAAACTGGAGCACCGGGAGGAAACCCACGCAGACACGAGGAGGAAGTGCAAACTCCACACAGACAGTAACCCAAGGCCAGAATTGAACCCAAGATCCTGGAGTTGTGAGGCAGCAGTACTAACCTCTGTGTTTTTTTTTAAATTTTTTTAAATAAATTTAGATTACCCAATTATTTTTTCCAATTAAGGGGCAATTTAGCGTGGCCAATCTACCTACTCTGCATATTTTTGGGTTGTGGGGGCGAAACCCACACAAACACGGGGAGAATGTGCAAACTCCACACGGACAGTGACCCAGAGCCGGGATCGAACCTGGGACCTCAGCGCTGTGAGGCGGTTGTGCTAACCACTAGGCCACCGTGCTGCCTCTAACCTCTGTGTTACCGTACCACCCCATTAGCGTAGTTGTAAATGATTCTGTCCCAGCGAAGCAAGGCAACTTATTGACTTGAGGAAACATTGTGGTTTAGAAATTCATTCAGGTTATGCCTCAACGTGGGCTGAGTCGCCAGAGCAGGCAATGCTGTGTGCTGCTAACTGTCTGACCCAAGTAGTCTTCTTCATGATAGCATTGGAGAATATTGTGTCGCCATGCAGGTAGTGGTCCACAGCATTGCCTGCTGTCAGGCAATTGACATAGCAGCCCTACGCAAAGAGACTTCTTCCCCCAATATGTCAATTCTTCCAGACTATTGCTTAAAGGCAATTTGTACCGATTGCATTGCGTGACTTTGATCATAACTGTTGTTATGTCTGTTAACTTGTCTGTTTTGGCTTCTCTTAGTTGTTGGTTCTTTTTTGAAATTATTGGATAGAAAAAGGAACACAACCAAAAGTCATAAAAATGTATGACTATTGCATGCCCTTCCAGATGCACATCCATTAATTCAAAGAAGAGCTAATAGTTTGGTTCAAATCACAAAGGAATTCTATTGTCACATCCCTGGGTATCATATAATTATACATCCCTATCATAAAATTATTGGGCAGTATGGGCACACCTTTAAATGCAAGGATCTCAGATTTCTCAGAGTGAATAACTTTGTACTGGCAAAAAAATACCTAAGGCAAGAGCATAAACTTGGAACATAATTTTAAAATGCATTTAGTTATAAGTTAATTTTCTAAAAACAAAAAATACTTTAACTGTTTTCTCACATAAGGGCTAGGAGTGAGCTGCTTTTATTTAGATCCCAGATCAAAATCACGGGTGGGATTCTCCAACCCCCCCCCGCCGGGTTGGAGAATTGCTGGGGGGGGGGGGGGGGGGGCATGAATACCACCCCCACCGGCTGCCAAATTCTCTGGCGCCGGAGATTCGGTGGGGGCGGGAATCGCGCCAGTCGGCGGCCGCTCACAGTGGCCCCCCGGCGATTCTCCGACACGCGATGGGCCCAAGTCCCACTGGTTCTATGCAGGTCCCGCCGCCGTAAATTGGACTAGGTCCCTTACCGGCGGGACCTGGCGGCGCGGGCGGGCTCTGGGGTCCTGGGGGGGGACGCGGGGCGATCTGGCCCCGGGGGTGCCCCCATGGTGGCCTAGCCCGCAATCGGGGCCCACCAATCCGTGGGTGGGCCTGTACCACCACTCCATCCTGCCGGGACCCGCCGCACTGCGGTACGGGAGAATCCCGCCCCACATCTCTTGTATCCTTTTTGGCTTACTTTATGCATTGGTAATCTAGCATCCTTTGTACAAGTTACAATTTCTTGAATTATTCAGTGCAAAGTAAGTACTTATATATGTTGATTTATCAATAATGATAAATCATACTCTTTTAAAAAGTTCTGTATTATTACTTCATAATGAATGATAATGCATCAAGTTATTCTGCAAATTATATGAATAAATTCTTTAATTGTTGTGCCCAATTCATTATGGCTGTGTATAACTAGCATTGCAGTTCGAAGTAGTCATATCAAAAGTAGCTATTACGTTATTATTAGTACCTAGGGAGTAATATTACTGAAAGATAGATGATTCCAGTTTATAATATTACATGCACAGTAGTTTTGTTTATTTTACAGACTGAAATTCTGGGAGGGTTTTCTCAGAAATTGGATCTGTTACATACACATCAGGTTTCAAGTAAGTATTAACTGCCATAAAAAGGCAACATAGCTGTTTGAGTTTTTTTTAATGAACAAATCCTATTCTCAAATACATCTAATTTAAAATTTGCCCAGAAAGATTCATTTTAAAATCTTCAATGATTAGAGGACTTTAAAATAGGATACAGTCACTTGGCGAACTTTTCTGATATTTTTTCAGTGTCACTTGTGAGAAAACCGCAGAGAGTCCCGCTGCTTCATTGGAGGAAAAAGTCGGCATATATTCAGTGCCTTAACCAAAAATCTTTATCCCATGAATTTCACGCTGTGCCCAATGGCTGCCTGCCTCTGATTTGCTCACCCAGCACGGGCTAATTCATAGAATAGAATTTACAGTGCAGAAGGAGGCCATTCAGCCCATCGAGTCTGCACCGGCTCTTGGAAAGAGCACCCTACCCAAGGTCAACAACTCCACCCTATCCCCATAACCCAGTAACCCCATAACCCAGTAACCCCACCCAACACTAAGGGCAATTTATCATGACCAATCCACCTAACCTGCACATCTTTGGACTGTGGGAGGAAACCGGAGCACCCGGAGGAAACCCACGCACACACGGGGAGGATGTGCAGACTCCGCACAGACAGTGACCCAAGCCGGAATCGAACCTGGGATCCTGGAGCTCTGAAGCGATTGTGCTAACCACCATGCTACCGTGCTGCCACGGTGGCTGCAATCAGTGGGGCTCACCATTTAAATACGTCCCCAGTGCTTGTTCCAAGTCCAATCGGGGGAATGGCTGTCAGAAGGACTGCACCACACTTCACCAAGGGAGCCCTCCGCAAGCTTCTTGATGGGGTCCAGCAGAGACGGGAGAACCTCTGCACTTGATCAGCTAGTCATCTGCCAACAAGTCATCAACCCGCCTGCGAGGCTGTAGCAGTAATAGTGAGCTCACTCCATAAGAGGACAGGGCTGCACTACTTCGTCACAAGAAGATGAATGACCTTCCTTGTGCAACCAGGGTAAGTCTGCGTCCTCATGTGTGCCATAGCACCCTTTAACACACTCCTCATACCTCCAGGGAGATCTGACTCCCACACACTTTGCGGGGCCCCAGCACTTGCTGTGTCGCCCCTCCCACCTCCTCATTGTCTCCTCTGTTCCTCACATCCTCAGTGTCACCGCCCATGCATGCCAGAGAGCATGCCAACTGACCTTGCATGATTCTCGCCATCCGACCCATTGTAGGATAAACTGAAGCACAATCTGTGTGATGCCAGCCGGAGTGATGCCAAAGCTGGAGACCCTTAACCCATTTGAGGAACAAGCTCTTGAGCTTGTCAGCGAGGAGCCAGACCGTGCCAGAGCAGAGAGCGAAATGATGGCAAAAGACACAAATGTTAACCCTCAACGCATCTAGCCATGGAGCGAGATTCATGGGAGTTACCTTTCTCCTGTCAATGTTCCCCTGTCCTGCACTAATACCATCTCTCCTCCATTGGAGGTCAATCAGCTGACCAGCGTGGACCATTCTCGTGGCCCCTGGACATCACACACAAGCAGCTCTGAGGGAGGTATCTCGCCGACAAGAATCAAGGAGGCGTCACAGCTGTCACCTGCACCCTCCACCAGCACAGATACTTGCACCTTGGTGGGAATAAGTAGCAGGCAGTTTCTGAGTCACTCACTGGTGAGCGGCTCACATCTGATCAACAGCAGGAGAAAGGAGGAATGTCCCCGAGATCCAGCACTCGGAGGAATGCCGAAGCCCAGGACCCTGCTAAGCCCCAGGTAATGACGTGCCCCCTGGGTATGATCATCCCGGAGCTCCAAGAGCTGGAGAGGCAGAGTCACGAGTATAAGGAAGGGACAACAGCATCCCTCCTTGAACTGCAAGGCTGACTGGAAGAGTTCCATCGTGTTCTGTCCGAGGAGATGGTGCCATCACTCTGATGCAGTTAGGCCAACACCGCGAGTGTGGCAATTGCAGTGAAGACTTTGGTGCAGGACATGCACTGCATGGTAGGTGATGTCTGCTCCATGGTTCAGCTCATTACCTCTATAGCTGAGGGGATGAGCTGCATGGTGTCAGGCTTCAACTACATGATGCAGGTACTGGTGGGAATCCATGTGTGTCAGTGCCAGAGGATGTTGGGACATCTGGATTTCATTCCAACTGCCCATCTATCCCATGGAGGAGCCCACGAGTCTCCGGGCACCCGAATGGAAGAGGGTCGGCAGGAGTGCAGCCCAGAACCTCACACCCAGGAGACCCTGGGGATGTCCAGCCATCTGACACCCCCCTCCGAATGAGCGATACATCTTCAACCCCCACACTCTGAGGAGGGCAGCACTGCAACACATGTGCTGCCTGAAAGCAGGTCAGGACCCGCCAAGGTCAATTCAGGCCACATGACGTATAAGTCAGCAGGCCGCCTCAACCTCGTGGACATAGGTGAAGCTCGGCACTAGTAGAGAAAACTCACCATTGTAAGATGTCGCTTCTATTAAAATTCACTTTGTTCACCCATAAAGTGCCCCCATGCTCCAATGTCATGGCACCATGTTCCACAAACCCCTGTGTAAACTTGGAGTTTCCACCCTAATCAGTGAGAGAATGTCAGCTCTATGCCTCTTCCACCACCCACATTGATGATGCAATAATGTCGCTCGGCTACTGATGCACGTTCCCCCACAGCTCACACATCACACTCAGGCTTTTCATATCTGCCAGTTGTGAGGAGGTCAAGATCTGAAAACATGTGAGAGTCTGTCCACCTCCTCGGTGGACGGAGAATCACACTGGGACCCCAGACCTCGGAAGAAGCAGCAGCAGCTGCCATGTGTCATTCAGCCTTTTGGGGCCCCTAAATCACCTTGTTCAGTAGCACGTTGCACTCAGCTCTCTATCAGGCCGGAGTCGCCATTTCACTGAGAATAAAAGGAGCATCGCTCTGTCCTCACTGTAAGTCATCATCAATCTCCTGCAACATCTGGTCAGTCACTTTAGCTCTCTGCCCATGAATAGTGCCACCATGATGATGATATCCCGCAGGCCCCACAGTAGTGAGAAGGTGTAAGGCTCCATGGTGCGAGAGGTCTTGACACCCTAGACCTTGTTGTCCCCAAACCAAGAGCCAATAAGGACATCTCTAGCTCTGCGCGCCATGCATCCCTGGCCATTGCCCGAGGTCTTCCTCCTTCACCTTCACCGATGTCCTCGGCCTCGTCATCAATCCGAGGAGATGTGGCACTCTTCCATCTCCTCCTCGTCCATCTGCTCGTCCTGCTGCAGTGCCTGGTTGTGCGGAGGGCAGCAGACAACAATGATGTGGATCACCCTCTGTGGCTGTATTGGAGGGTTCCCCCAGACCGGTCCAGGCACCTAACCGCATCCTGAGCAGACCAATCGCCTGTTTGTCCTGTGCATACATAGGCCAATGAGCTTCATTGTACTGAGTCTCAGCAGATGTTTGGGGCATCTGCACTGGCCACCTCCTGATTGGACACTCTTTGGCCCTGAGGAGCTATACCGCCATCTGCTGCTATCCCTCAAAAATTGCTGGGATCTGTGAGCATCCCAGGATGTAGCTGTCATGGACGGTCCCCGGGAAACAGGCACACACCTGCATAATATGCATGGCATGGTCACACATGATCTGAACATTGAGGTACTAGAATCTCTTGCGGTTCACAAATGGATCCCTATCCCACCATAGCCTTAATGTGCTGGTTCACCTGATGTACATATGAGCCCACGCAAATAGCGCACCTGCCACCTGCCTTGTGGATTTATGCACGGCAGACTGGTAGATACTGCAAAGGCCACCTACGCAGCCCTGAAATGAGCCCCTGGCATAAAGTTTCAGAATGGCAGTAACTTTCAAGGCCACAGGCAATGGGAGACCTCCAAGTCCATATGATGCCAACTCTTGCATCACCTGGCATAGGTGATCCACCATCCCCTGGGACAGACGCACCCTTGTTGACACTGGACCTCTGACATTTAGAGATAGGAAGTTCTCTGGTGGTAGACTCATGGCCAGTATTGTCTCTTCCAAGACTCCACCACCTGAGGCCCAGCACCCAGCAGACCTTGCCTCTCCCTCCGCTCAGGACCCTTATCCTGCCCACGTGCAGCGGCACATCGATGTCACTGCTGCCGCACAGGTATCAATTGAACTGCTTGCTCCATCATCTTCTCAAATCAATAACTGAATGGAAGAGAACATAAAAGTGGTATGAGGAGTTCTGACAATTCCCTGATCCACAGTCCTCTCAGGTTCTGGAACACCCATCCATCCAAACCCCCTTCCCTGAATGCCTTTCCAATGAGCCCCACACTCTCCCCTCTCACACAATAGCCAATTCCCCACAACTGCCCTGCTCTTCCTGACAGAAGTGCTGTGAATCTTGAGTGCTTCAGCAGTCCCCCTGCCTCCAGTCTCAAATGGTCGTGTGACTAGCGTGCGTGGTATTGCTTCTCGGACTCTTCTTGCTGGGCTTGTGGCAATTTCTCTGCTGACCGTTTGGCTTCTAGAGTGGCAGCTGGAGGTGGGCGGGAGCGGGTAAAATCACTGAGTCAGCACAGGGAGCGACTTTGGTATCCCTGGGCGGGGTCCTGTGAAATTTAGGTTGCATGGGCATGGTGGGGGCTTCTGACAAGGGATGCTGTGCAGCTACATGAGAGCAGAAAACACCCTCACACAAAGGGGAGGACGAGTGCAGTCAGAATGTACCCCCACCGTCAGGCTGCAAAATGCATCCTCAAGGTATGAGTTGTCTGGATTTATATGTCGCTTGTGGAATGCTGCTGAAGGCTTAACCGGAATATTGCTCCTACGCCCAATTCTCTATGATGCCAGTGGTCTGGGCCAACACGGCATGCGAAACTTCGGACTTAACTGAAGATATCTGGGGCTGGCTCTGGTGTTTGGGATGGAGGTCGTCAGTGACCCTGGACCCTGGACCAACACAGCAGTGGGTGGATTTTCCAACTTTAGTATTTTCATGAGGCCCATCTTCCAACTTCAAGAGTGTTCCTGCAGGTCCATCGTCTTTCTTTAAATGAGGGTCAGTGATGTTGGGGGTCTTTTAAAAATGCATCCATATATGATGATGGGATGTGTGCCATCAAGCCTTCCTCACCACAATGAATGGTCTGAAGGGTGGGGTCTGATGTAGGAGGTAGATGGGTTGGGGTCGGCTCACCCTCATGCATGCATGCTGTGGGGGGTGACCCATAATTACCATGGGAGGGAGGATGCCCTTGTCAGCTGGAGGAGGAGGGGGGGGGGGGCATGGGGATGGGGCGGTGAGAGAAGGATGGGGGGTGGGGTTCAGTCCCCAGACCTCGGTATCGGACCGCCCGCTCAAAATGGCAGCCTGATACCGGGATTCCAACAGACTCCCACAAGTTCTTCTCCATACATACATTTGCATGGAAAAGGAGAAGAAATCGCCCCTGGGTTCTGCCCCTAGCGCCAGTGGAGACGAGAAGCGATTCTACTCTGGCAGGAGTACTTCATCTCCAGAATTGAGATTCGATCCCCTTATGGCATAGCTTCCTGTCGGCCTCTGAAACAGGAAACACTCCCGTCCCTGCCCCCGCCAGATGGGAAAATTTCACTCATGGTCCCAGAGTGAAAGATGTGGACGAAGGAAAACAAATTGCAGGATTTAGGATATGTGCCCATTGATACCAATGCTTTTTTTCTCTTTAGAATATTATGTTGCCTGGCTTTAATTTTCATCTGTTACCCTAGCCCTCAAAGAACTTCAGATGACTAGACTAGAGTTAGAACGAGTACAAGAAATGCTCAAATCCCAGCAAGCGATTATCACAGAAAAAGAAGAGAAAATATTTTTGCAAGCAACTTCAGAACTGAAGATACCAGATGGTCCAGATTTAGAGCCACAGCAGAAGTATTCACAGGAGATTCAAGGATCAAAGATAAACCAAAAGGTAAATGTAACTGACAGCTCCTCATTTTATTTGTCTATCGACTGAACTGTTATAGCGAACAGAAACTGTGAATGTTTTTAATCTTGTTTATTTATCTCAGGCCTGAATTCTGCAGCATTTCAAGGCACTCATGTATACAGAATAACCTCATGAATACTTTCTAGAGTTGAAACACTGACATTAGAAATGATATAAGTTAATTTGTAAATACAATGTATTCATTTGTACAAACATCAAGAGAACATCATCAAAAGTGCATTCAGGGAGAACCACAAAGATAAGTACAGATGAATAATGCCCATCTAGTTTGTCTCTTTTTATTTCCCCTTGACTTCATTATCCAGATGATCTTTCCAGTTATTGATTGCTGTTTGAATGATGACGAGCTTACTGACGTTAATTTTGAATTTCTATTCCATTAATTTGCGCCATCTTCCTTTCACCTGCAGAAATTATTCTCGCGATTAACCCTATATTAGTCTAAAGAGAAATCTTCACTTATGCACTAATCCTGTATTTCAAGTCTTGTAATGCGGTATTTGGAAAATCTCAAATCTCTGAGGATGCTGCATGAGGACAGCTATAGTTACAATACCTGCTTAAACTGCTCTGAGTTAAGAAGATCAGCAGAACTCCAGATATCCACACTTAAAGGCAAACATGGAGTTTTGGTCTGCAGACTTTGACTGCAAGTCAAACTCATGATAATAGAAAAAAACCTGATGGTAAAGTTAAACTTTTTCCATCTGTAAAAAATAATAGTAAGAAGTCTTACAACACCAGGTTAAAGTCCAACAGGTTTGTTGTGAATCACTAGCTTTCAGAGTGCAGCTCCTTCATCAGATTAGTGAAGAGATGGGTTCCACAACCACACATATAGACAAAGTCAATGATGCAAGATAATAATTTGAATGCGAGTCTTTGCAGGTAATTAAGTCTTTATAAGTCCAAACAGCGCAACTGGAGAGAGAGATAATCACAGGTTAAAGAGGTGTGAATTGTCTCAAGCCAGGAATGTTGGTAGGGTTTCGCAAGCTCAGGCCAGACGGTGGGGGCGTGAATGTAATGAGACAGGAATCCAAGGTCCCGGTTGAGGCCGTACTCATGTGTGTGGAACGTGGCTATCAGTTTCTGCTCGGCGATTCTGCGTTGTTGCATGTCCTGAACGCCGCTTAGGAGAATGCTTACCCGAAGATCAGAGGCTGAATGCCCTTGACTGCTGAAATGTTCCCCGACTGGAAGGGAACATTCCTGCCTGCCTCACAATCCCCTCTTACTCCCTATCTTATGTGCTTGGCGTCCCCCTAGCCTGACATCTGGCAGTGTCAACCTGGCACCCGAGCATCTTGGCACTGCCAGTTTGGCAGTACCCTGGCACTATGGCAGTGCCACATGTGCACCCTGGCAGTGTCAGCTGACAGTACAAAGGTGCCCAAGTGCCAGGGGGAGTGCTCGGGTACACCCTGCCTTGATCTGACCACCTAGGGGTTCTTAATGGCCTGTGAGACCCCCTGAGGTGTCATTACACCTGTTCCACATTTAAGTGGACCAGTACTAAATGGCACCCTGGCCAGGTCTCACAGGTGTGGCCATGGGTTCCGGGTGCTGGGTGAATCCTAAAGGCTCATTTAAATATGCATACCTGAATCTCTCCCAGTGAGGGAGAGACCCAGGTCTCACGGGTGGAGCAAGCTACGTGACTCACAATCAGCCCAGTTCCAGGTTTGGAGCACGATTCAGGGCTCTTGCGTGATTCACCCATTGCACCAAGATCCCCGCTAGTCACGACAGGGGTCATTGAATTGCACCCAATGTCTCAAGATATCTATTCTCAAGGGAATCACCAGCAATCATAATACAATTACATTTGGCCTCTCATGGTTGAAATGAATGATGAACTCACTTTTACAACATCTTAATTGCACATTTTGCAGCCACATAGTCTGGATACCTTAACCTATATTCCTTAATAATATTGCTGCAACAGTTTATACACCTGAACTCAGGCTTTTAAAAACATTACTGCAACAGATATAAAATACAATATATATACCAATTTCTTACATTAATTACACTAGCAATAATATTTTTTTTTAAATGTGCTTAAATTATATTTTCATTGCAGCTCCCCAAGCTGCAGGCAACACGATTCTATGATTGGTGGTGGAACCATTTCCCTACCTTCTTCATTAGGTTGGCAGCCAGGTGGCAGAAGAAATGCTTGGAACCCTCAATGTAAAATTAAATAGGTTTGACATTGGAATGTCCATTGGGGTCAGTGCTCAGGGAGGCAAGTAGTGTGAAGCTATCTTGATTAATAAGGCAATTAGGGGTTACGGGGAGAAGGCAAAAGAATGGTGATGAGGAACATATCAGCCATGATCGAATGGTGGAGCAGATTTGATGGGCCGAATGGCTTAATTCTGCTCCTTTGTTTTATGATCTTACAAACAATCCTATAGAATTACTGCCAGGTTAATAAAAACACACAGAAAGCTCAACGTGTCTATATCTACACTAACTACCATGCAGATCACCCCGTCCAATATAATGATTTGATTGCTAAGAATTCCTTGTGAACAGTTGAACAATTAATAAAATAGCATATGTCCCACTCTCCTGGTACATATTGTACAAAGAGAAAGTGATTGATTTTGGTATGCTGCATTAAATGGCCAGGTGGCAGGCATTCTGACCTCCCACTCACTCCGCCACCCACTCCAGAACAGGCTTCACTCACATGCAGTTGATGAACTGCAAACATTAAACAAGCACAAAATGGCCACTCACTGTCCAGCTGTTAGTGAGAAAGGGGGCTTGCAATTCTAGTGAGAAGAGGGCTGGCATTAAACAAGAGTCTTCACAGCCACTGGCAGTGGGTTCTGGGGAAATGATCGGTTAACTTGTCTTGAATGATGATGATTGAAAATTGAAATGAAACACATATTTCAACCACTGTTTAGCTTTAAGAAAATCTGTGAAGAATGTTCAAAAACATATTTAACTTGAGGTCTTTTTTTTTTCTGGCAAGAATTGATCTGAGAACTTCTATGTTCCCCTCGAGGATTTCACCTGTGACAATTGCAGTTTTTCTCTCATCATTTCTAATTTCTTTCTGTAGAATTTTGTAAATAAATTTGGAGCAACGAAGATTACAGCGATAGAAAAATGGGCTATGGTCATAGGACCACCAGAAGAAAATGAAGAAATGGATTTGTGCATTAATGGTTCAGAGGTAGGATTATTTAAAAATATGTGAAAAGTTAAATTAAAACTGTGCAGAAGTAATGATCAGCTCATAACACAATCTTTGAATTCCAATTCAATTCACTACTTGTGATATCAAGAAAAGAGACTTTATACAGAAAAGACTATGGGCCCTATAAACATCCCAGTAGTAGTACTAAAGACTGTACTCCAGAACTAGCCATATCCCTAGACTTGCTACTCCATTAGAGCTACAATGCTGACATCTATCCAACGGTTTAGCAAAATCGCCCAGGTCCCTGTCCACAAAAAGCAGAACACTTGTCTGGAAGAATGCAGCTCCAACATTATTCAAGAAACTTGACACCATTCAGGCCAAAGCAGCCGACTTAATTGGCACTCGATCCACCACTTTCAACATCCATTCCCATCAACATCAGCGCACATTGGCAGCAGTGTGTACCATCTACAAGATGCACTATAGCAACTCACCTCGGCTCTTTCGATAGCACCTTCCAAACCCGTGATCTCTACCACCTCAATGGACAAGGGCAGCGGATGTATGGGAAAACCACTACCTGCAAGATCCCCTCCAAGCTACACACCATTTTGACGGAACAATATCACCATTCTTTCACTGTTCCTGGCTCAAAATCCTGGAACTCTAACAGCACTGTGGATGCAACTACACTACATGGACTGCAGCATTTTGAGAATGTCACTCACCACCATCACCTTCTCAAGGGTAAATACGTATAGGTGATTCAGATCCATCAATAGGCAATAAACAATTGGCACTGATACACACAAGATATGAAATAATACATTTTAAAAAGTCCAAACTGATCAATTATAACCCGAGCAGTCTATTCAATATCATCAAAGTGATAGAAGGTGTGACCAACAGTGCTATCAAAAGGCATTTACACAGCAATAACCTGTTTATCAATGCTCAGTTTGGCTCTGCCAGGGTCACGCAGCTCCTGACACTATTACAGCCTTGGTCCAAACAAAACAACTAAATAATGACAAAATAACCAATTCAAGCAGTAAGTTGAAAGTGACTGCCCTTGACATCAAGGCAGTATTTGACTCAGTATAGCTTTAAGGAGCTTGAATAGAATTGAAGTCAATGGGTAACAGGGGAAAACATCTCCACCTGTTGCAGTTATACCTAGCATGAAGGACGATGGTTGTGATTGTTGCAGGCCATCTCAGACCCAGAACATCATCTTAGGAGTTCACTAGGCTTCCCTGCCTTCAAAATACGTGGGCTATAAAATTCAGCCCTATATGTACCCAAGCATACTAGGCTGATGGTCATTCAAATTTAATGCAAGTTATGGCCCTTCCCATGATGAAACCAAAATGGCTGCGCAGTACTCTGGTTGCAAAGAGCAGAAATTAACCACCCTCCACAAAGTAGGATAGGAGATTTGAGGGGTTGGGAGGGTCCATAACCTCATGGAGAACTGTGCCCAATTGGCTCCTGGCATGTTTCACAGTCAAAGAATTTTACATTCAGACTGGCTGACTGTCCCAAGAGTGCGGGAAGCCTATTTGAATATGCAAGGGCCCTATAAGGGCATATACCAGGCCTTTGCCTTTTTGCCAAATTGAGCTAGTCTCTGTTAGAGCAAACTCCCAAGTCTGTTCGTGAAGAAAACACTGCGACGAGGATGCTTTGCCAGAGATGTTTATTAATAACCACAGAGCTTGCTAGGAGGTCTTGTGGCACATTGGTAGGACCACTACCTCTGGACCAGAAGTTCTGAGTTCAGCTCCAATGTCAGGAATTGTTGGGCCACGGAAGGAATATTTGAAACATGGTTGAATGGACTGATGACCAGTTCAGGAATCCTTCCACCACTTACCCCACCGTTCCCCAAAGAGAAAAACAGTGTGGGTGTGAAATTACACTGAAATTAAACAGAGCTTGCTTCTCCACTCTGATACCCTCTCCCCCCAGCTCTGGTTGCCTCTTCTTTATATACACATCTGAATATAATGAACTAATCAATACCCAATACCTGGTCATCTTATTATCATAATCTACAAGGTATTTCTCATTCCTGTCCACTGAGATGGAGCTGGGGAGGCTGAAGGGGGCAATCCAATGTCATCTGATCCTTTATACTTCTAGTAACATCTTGAAATTGCCCATATATTTCCCTCAAATGTTAATTGACTGCATCACCAAACTTTTTTTGAGTCTTTGTTCTCAGTGTAGTTTCCTCGGGGCAGTTATTTTCTTCCCCTCTCCCTCCCTCCTTCCCCCACCCACATTACAGGGTGAATGGCCTATTTTATGGACGAGGTCTTGATTGATGTTTAGACCCTGATACAGGGGAAGGATATGTATTGTTACAAAACATTGACTTCTGTCTGGCCTCTTGCTGCAATGTGCAGATTAACTCTTTCAGACCCCTCAGATTGTTTGTTTCTGACGCTCTCCGATTATAAGTGATGATGAATGCATGTAGTTTGCTTACAAAAGCTGAATGGGATATTTCAAACAAGATGGTTAGAGTTCTGCCTGTGGTGTTGGTTTAGAATGAGCCCTTAAAGGAACTCCGTAGAAAAGTAACAATTTTTTCCATCTAGGATGACTGTCCCTCTAAGAGGGCCACATCCTTCTTCAATGTCTTTTCATGGATCTCCAATCAGTATCAGTGACTCAATGCAATTTATAATTGCAGAAAAATACTTTTCACTGTACCTCGGTACACGTGACAATAAACAAATCGAATCCAATCCAATCCAATTTAAAAGGAAAAAGTCTGCTATGCCTGAACTTTCCATTATCTTTGGAAATAGGTGAGCAGTGAGAGCATACAGCCAGCGGTGGTCTTCGGGTGATCCCACCTTTTCCTGGCGCCACCTATGAGGCCCTGATTGAGGTTATGGCAGACAGGAGAGCTGTACATTTCCTTCTATCTGGAAGAAGAGCCCCGGTAAACCAGATCAACCAAGCATGGAAACACATGGTTGTGTATTCCAGTAGCCTCACATTCCTCTCAAAGCAAGCTTCTCAGCTCTAGTAATTGTAACTCTTTGCTCATGCATGAACAACCATGTTTAAATCTCCCCTCTTATATAGCTTCACATTACTGCCATGAGCACGAAAGGCTCCACACTGTGTTCCCAACAGCTATGCTCCAACACATCCCAGATCCTCGGAGCTCCCCATCCTTGCTACTTGAAAATTGCTAACTGTTTTATCTCAACACTTCAAATGAGTTCGGCAACTAGCCCAACAGCAACTAATTGGGGATATGTGGGTTGTTGGTCCCTCCCGCCCTCCCTCTGAAAACTTAATCATGAGTGCACCACTTATGGTCCCACCAGAATCCAAACTCACACCCACAGGTTATTGAAAATTCATCCTCTGGAACATATCAGCTTTTGAGCCTGATGATAGAATGCTTATAGAAGGTAATTCAACCTTTGAATTCCATACCTACTCTCTGCAAGGACAATTCAGCTGTTATCATTCCACTGCTTTTTCCCCAGAACACTGCATATTTCAAAAAATAGTCATTATAGTTTTAATTTTAACGAATTATTTTTGTATATTTATAATTGACAGCCATAAACGTGATGGGCTATGTTATCATGTATTACATTAGGAAGATGACCAAGCAAAGACTCGCACTATGTCATCACTCCATCCGGAGAAGACCTACATGACAGAGGAGAGCGCGCTGGGGACTGATCAGACAGAAATCGAAGTTGTACAGGTCAGGTTGGAGAAACTGAAACGGACACTGAGTAAAAAGGAAGAGGAAATTATTGAGCTTTTAAAAAACAAAAATAAACTAGAAAATGATTTTGCAGCATGGACCAGAACACAGATTGTCCAGGTTGACACATCAAGTGTAGTACTATTGAAGAGAGTTTTAGAAAAGGTGAGTTTTAAACGTATAACATTTTTACTGTTCAATGCAATCATGGTAATTTTTATGTAATGATTGTTCAGTTGGTCTGACCAATTCCCATTAACTGTGTCACATTAACTAAATTGCTTATTATCATTCATATTTTCAAGTCAGAAAGTTATGAGTTCAATCCCAATCTTGTAATTAACCTAACTGGTATTCCAGTGAATCTTTGAAGGGATGTTTCATTGGCTGAGGTGATGTCTTTATGATGAAGCATTAAGCTGAATTATTTGCGAATGACCATTCCTTTGATGTTCCAGTCCTGATGGTTAGATGGCTGAGTGATAGAGTGAAAGCACTTGCGGTTCATGGCTACATAGTTGTGGTGTTCAGGTCCAAATATGTTCAATCAATGGACTTCGAAAAAATCTACGACTTAAAAGAAAACCCAGTATTCTCGGTGCTGTTGCCAATTGTTCATAGTAACAAATAAATTGCTGGTTTCGGTAAACAATGACTCAGGCACTTGTTTGATATATCTCTTTACTGATTGACTGATTTTACTGGGTTGCATTTTGAGCCCACGTTAACCATCAATGAGGATGGTGACGCAGGCACAAAGTCCCGTGAGAATCGGAAAACTTGATTCTCGCCAAGATTGGGTTTTCCGATTTTTCATGCCCCTCTTCGATGATGCAGCAAACGGCGGGAACTTAATTTAAATACATTATAATATCATTAATGGGCCCTCCCGCTGGTACTTTTCACATTCATTGCACACTGGCGTGATGTCACGTGCCATGATTTACATCAGCCATATGAAAACGAGAACCTGGCGACTTCACCTCTGAACAGGATATCGGAGATGAGTGATCAGGCTGCCATCACCTTCCAGGGTGTAAATTGGAGAGGGGCAACCGGATAGGATGCAGGGGCACCCAGATAAGTAGAACTCCGGTCCGTCATTGTGGATGGGGAGGAGGATGGGGATGGGGACGGGGGTTGTGCCTCAGAAATTCAGGGGGAGGGGGTTGCTCACGGGCCTTTGGAGTAGAGACAACCCCGGTAACTATAGACCAGTGAGCCTTACTTCTGTTGTGGGTAAAGTCTTGGAAATGTTTATAAGAGATAGGATGTATAATCATCTGGAAAGGAATAATTTGATTAGAGATAGTCAACATGGTTTTGTGAAGGGTAGGTTGTGCCTCACAAACCTTATTGAGTTCTTTGAGAAGGTGACCAAACAGGTGGATGAGGGTAAAGCAGTTGATGTGGTGTATATGGATTTCAGTAAAGCGTTTGATAAGATTCCCCATGGTAGGCTATTGCAGAAAATACGGAGGCATGGGATTCAGGGTGATTTAGCAGTTTGGATCAGAAATTGGCTAGCTGGAAGAAGACAAAGGGTGGTGGTTGATGGGAAATGTTCAGACTGGTGTCCAGTTACTAGTGGTGTATCACATTAAAGATGACCTGGAGGAGGGCGTAGAAGGATGGGTGAGTAAATTTGCAGATGACACTAAAGTCAGTGGAGTTGTGGACAGTGCAGAAGGATGTTACAAGTTACAGAGGGACATAGATAAGCTGCAGAGCTAGGCTGACAGGTGGCAAATGGAGTTTAATGCAGAAAAGTGTGAGGTGATTCATTTTGGAAGAAATAACAGGAAGACAGAGTACTGGGCTAATGGTAAGATTCTTGGTAGTATGGATGAGCAGAGAGATCTCGGTGTCCATGTCCATAGATCCCTGAAAGTTGCCACCCAGGTTGAGAGAGTTGTTAAGAAGGCATACGGTGTGTTAGCTTTTATTGGTAGAGGAATTGAGTTTCGGAGCCATGAGGTCATGTTGCAGTTGTACATAACTCTGGTGTGGCTGCATTTGGAGTACTGCGTGCAGTTCTGGCCGCCGCATTATAGGAAGGATGTGGAAGCATTGGAAAGGGTGCAGAGGAGATTTACCAGGATGTTGCCTGGTATGGAGGGAAGATCTTATGAGGAAAGGCTGAGGGACTTGAGGCTGTTTTCGTTAGAGAGAAGAAGGTTAAGAGGTGACTTAATTGAGGCATACAAGATGATCAGAGGATTAGATAGGGTGGACAGTGAGAGCCTTTTTCCTCAGATGGTGATGTCTAGCACGAGGGGACATAGCTTTAAATTGAGGGGAAATAGATATAGGATACATGTCAGAGGTAGGTTCTTTACTCAGAGAGTAGTAAGGGCGTGGAATGCCTTGCCTGCAACAGTAGTGGACTCACCAACACTAAACGCATTCAAGTGGTCATTGGATAGGCAGATGGACGATAAGGGAATAGTGTAGATGGGCTTTGGAGGGGTTTCACAGGTCGGCGCAACATCGAGGGCCGAAGGGCCTGTACTGCTCTGTAATGCTCTATGTTCTATGTTCACTACTTTGGTCCTCCAGGTCTCAAGGGCTCTGATGGCTGGTGTGCCTGATTTCGCTTCTCAGGTCCCCCAGGGCTTGTGGCCATTTTCTCCGCTGAGGGATTGTCCTTCTAGAGTGGCAGCTGGAGATGGGTGGGAGTGGGTAAAATCACTAGGTCAGCACAAGGGGCACCTGTAAGGTCCCTGGGAGGGGTCCCATGAAATGCCAGGCTGCATGGGCAGTGTAGGGGACTCTGAAAAAGGATGTTGAGCAGCGACATGAGAGCAGAAGACACTCAGCGGGGAGAACGAGTGTGGTCAGAATGGATCCCCAACCCTCAGGGTGCTAAGTGCATCCTCAGGGCATGAGCTGTATGGAAGGCAAAAGCCACGGGTTATGCGGGCCAGATCATCAGGAACTAGAGTCTGGGTGACTGGCTGTTCAAGATGGGAGGCTTGTTTCATCCACGGACCATGAGAGCTGGGGGAATGAGTCTGCCACCTAAGGATGAAGGTGACTGTAAATTGATGCCTCAACATGAATCAGGTGTGCCTCGCCTGACAAACAGGGAAGCCAGATGCGTACCATCTCCCTGACCCTTCATTGATGAGTCCGCTGTGCCAATTTAGTCAGCCCAGCTATGCATTAGTGTGTCACTGATTAGCAGCCAATGGTTAACCCTTTGGGAGCTGAGCCCCCAAGTATTGAACACTAAGGTTTATACCCACCTCTCCATGAGGAGAGGTGTCACACATGGCTCCCTAATGCAAGGTGGAAGGGCTGATATGCACATCAATCACCCTCTTCAGGACAGAGAAACATGGAAACATAGAAAATAGAAGCAGGAAGAGGCATTTCAGCCCTTCAAGCCTGCTCCGTCGTTCATTATGACCATGGTTGATCATCAAGTTCAATATCCTGCCTTCCCCCCATATCTCTTGATCCCTTTGGCCCCAAGAGCTATATCTAATTCCTTCTTGATATTACGTTTTCATAGAATCATAGAATTTATAGTACAGAAGGAGGGCATTCGGCCATCGAGTCTGCACCGGCCCTTGGAAATAGCACCCCACTTAAGCCTACACCCATAACCCAGTGACCCCACCTCACCTTTTTGGACACTAAGGGCAATTTAGCATGGCCAATCCACCTAAACTGCACATCTTTGAACTGTGGGAGGAAACCCACGCAGGCATGAGGAGAACGTGCAGACTCCGCAGACAGTGACCGAAGCAGGAATCGAACCTGGGACCCTGGAGCTGTGAAGCAACTGTGCTAACCACTGTGCTACCATGCTGCCCTGGCCTCAATTACTTACTATGGAGTGAATTCCACATATTCACCACTCTCTGGGTGAAGAAATTTCTCCTCACCTCAATCCTAAAAGTTTTACATCTTATTCTCAAACTATGACCCCTAGTTCTGGACTCCCCCACCATTGGGAACATTCTTTCTGAATCTACCCTGTCTAATCCTGTTAGAATTCTATACGTTTCTGTAAGATCCCCTCTTACTCTTCTAAACTCCAATGACCATAATCCTAACTGATTTAGTCTCTCCACATATGACAGTCCCACCATCCCAGGAATCAGCCTGATAAATTTCCGCTGCACTACCTCCATTGCAAGAACATCCTTCCTCAGATAAGGACAGCAAAACTGCACACAATATTCCCGGTGTGGCCTCACCCATGCCCTATACACTTGCAGTAAAATATCTCTATTCCTATTCTCAAATCTTTTCGTTATGAAGGCCAGCATACCATTTGCCTTTATTACTGCCTGTTGTACCTGTGTGCTTACTTTCAGCGACTGACACACAAGGACACCAAGGCCTCGCTGAGTATCCACCTCTCTCAATTTACGCCCATTTAAATAATAATCTGCCTTCCTATTTTTCCTACCAAAGTGGATAATCTCACATTTATCTACATTATACTGCATCTGCCCTGCATGCTCCACTCACTCAGCCTGTCAAATCCCGCTAAAGCATCTCTGCATCCTCCTCACAGCTCATCCACCCATCCAACTTTGTATCATCTGCAAATTTGGAGATAATACATTTTGTTCCCACGTCCAAATGATTAATATATAATGTGAACAGCTGGGGTCCTGTCATAGATCCCACTAGTTATTGCCTGCCAATCAGAAAAGGACCCATTGAGCCAACGTTTTACTTTCTGGCTGCGGACCAGCTTTTTATCCATCTCAAGACCCTACCCGTGATCCCGTGTGCTTTCATTTTCCACATTAATCTGCTATGTGAGACCTCATCGAAAGCCTTCCGAAAGTCTAAATAAACCACATCCACCACTTCTCCCCTGTCAATTCTATTAGTTACATCTTCAAAGAATTCTAGTAGATTTGTCGAGCATGATTTTCCTTTCATAAATCCATGCTGACTTTGTCTGATTACACCACTGCCTTCCAAATGCTGTGCTATGCAATCCTTGATAATGGACTCCAGCAACTTCCCTACTATCGACGTTAGCCTCACTGGCCTATAGTTCCCTGTTTTCTCTCTACCTCCCTTTTTTGAATAGCAGGGTTACATTAGCTACTCTCCAATCTGTAGGAACCATTCGGAGTTCAAAGAATTTTGGCAAATGACCACCAATGGGTCTACTATTTCTAGGGCCACTTCCTTAAGTACTCTGGGATAAAGATTATCAGGCTCTGGAGATTTGTCCGCCTTCAATCCTATTAATTTCCCCAACACCATTTCTTTACTAATACTAATTTCCTTCAAATACTCACTAAAACTTGTGCGTCTCAGAACTTCTGGTACATTATTCATGTCTTCCTTTGTGAAGACAAAAATAAAGTATGAATTTAGTTCCAATGCCATTTCTTTGTCCCCTGTTATGAATTTTCCCATTTCTGACTGTAAGGAGTCTACATTAGTTTCTATTAATCTTTTTCTCTTCACATACCTATCAAAACTATTACAGTCAGTTTTTAAGTTCCCTGCTAGTTTCCTTTCAAATTGTATTTTCCTCTTCTTAATCCCTTGGTCCGCCTTTGCTGAATTTTAAACTGTGCCCAATCCTCAGGTCGATTGTTTTTTCTTTCTAATTTGTATGCTTCTTCTTTGAATCTAATACTATCTCTAATTTCCCTTGTACACCATGGCAGTGGCAGTGGCTCATTTCAGGATGCACATGCCACCTGTGCAGTATCTCCCAGTCTGCCACACACAAGTGCACATGGCATGTGACAGAGGCGCTATTTGCAAGTGTCCATCTGTATGTCAACTTTGACTGGGACCAGGCAAGCCAAGATGTCAGGGCCATGGGTTTCACCCACAAAGCTGGCCTATGCAGGTGTAGGGCATCATCAAATGTACCCATGTGGTTCTGCGTTCCCCATGGCAGCATGGACGTCGTTTGTGAACCAAAAGGAATATCACTCCCTGAATGTTCAGATTGTGTGTGTTGCACCATGCACATTATAGAGGTGTGAGCCTGTTTCCCAGGCATCGTCCATGACAGCTACACCCTGAGATGCTTGCAGATCCATTTGTCTTTGAGGGAGAGTAGCAACTGGAATTATGACTCCTCAGGGCCAAAAATACCCACTCAGGAGGTGGTTGATGATGCCGCTCTGGAGGCCACGAATACCCGCTGAGACTTGATACAATGAGGCTCGTGTGACAACACATGCACTGGTCGACTAGGTGATAAACCTGCTCAAAATGCTGTTCCGCTGCCTGGACTGGTCGGAGGAACCCTCCAGTACAGCCCCCAGAGGGTGTCCTGCGTCATTGTGGTCTGCTGTGCTCTGCACAACCTGACACTGAAGCTGAGCGAGTAAGTGGACCAGAGGGAGATGGAAGAGCACCACACCTCCTTGGGTAAGGTGGAGGTCAAGGAGGGGGGCAAAGAACAACCCACGGAGGTTGGGTGATGGTCAGTGACTGCATGGGGTGCAGGGCCAGCAACGCCATCGTTGTCTCTCAGTTTGCAGACAACCAAGACTAGGCAGAGCCGGACTTACAATGAAACACATTGTGCCTCGGCCCTGACCAATGAGGGTGTCTGTTGGGCACCAATCAGGCCCTGATAGCTCTGTATTTTCTGATAGACTCAGAGTCTATGAGCAGGCAATACAGAGCAACATCAGATCTGATTGTTTGACTCCCCATCGAGCAGGAAGACACTGGTGAACATTAAGGCGAGTAGGAGGGAGAGAGGCAGCAGTCAAGGCGAAGATATCCTGTGTTTGCTTTCCTTGCTTTTTGCGGATTTGTGAAAAAAGCTTCAAAGGTGGAAAGTGGTGTGCCACAAGGGTGGGACTCAGAAGTATGGTGTCATTAAGGAGAGCAGGGGTGATCTGATCCACGGGCCAGGACTGAGGAGGGCTGAGCCAGCTATAGCTAGGCAGCCGACGCAGCAGCGAGGCAATGTTGTTGACGTAAGGTGTGAGGCCCTGCTTGGGCTGGGCGAATTGGCAAGAAAAGCCATGAGGGAGGAAGGTGGTAGGTCAGCTAGCCAGTCAGGACCAGGGATAGCAGTTGTCGAGGAACAAGGGGAGCAGGGGCATCTTGAACCCAGGGCTGAGGAGGACAAAAAAAGCCTGCTTTTTCAGAAAAGTCATATTCATTAAAATCAAGAAAGATCAGTTAATGTGAAGCAACGCTACAAATCTGGCAGAACAAAACACAGAAAATTGAAGTCAACAGGTCGAAGCTAGGCAAAAAGACAGTTTATAATTTTACTTTAAAAAGTTTGAAGTATTGATCAGTGTGCAAACTTCACATTCATCCTCATCCACCCAAAAGTATGAGTGAATTATCTCATCACTTAGACTTGCTGATTTCTGTAGAAACCACATTGCCTGAAAAAGTTGAAAAAGAAGTGGAATCTAAAATGGCGATGGAACTACAAGATATTTATTCAGTTGAAGTGAATAAAGAAACCTACCCTGAAGACATTGTCGATGGACAAAATCTGTACCACTGAGTATGATGGAATATTTTTTACTAAATAAACCAGAAAACATAGGTAATATGGGAAATTTGGAAAAAGAGTTTGTGCTTGGAGGCCAAAAGCAGGTTAGAAGTCTTCACAAGTTCCATTTTCTGAGGGCAAAGAGAAATGGGATGACAGAACTCAGTAATTGCATTTTTTTCTGGAAACCTCTAAGGCAGTCTACTGTTATGTTTGCAAATTTTTCCCTGCCCCTGGTAAATGTAAACAAGCGTTCGTCGATGGGTACGGTAACTGGAGATGAAGGAGTTGCACTCCGAAAGCTAGTGACTTCAAACAAACCTGTGTTGTAAGGCATCTTACTGTGGAGAAATTTTGGAAGTGATATTGCCAATAATGAAACTTCCAAAGCTCAAAATAAAGCTATGTGTGCATTTGTTCAAAGATGTAAATTACCTGGAAGAATTCAGTTTGAAAAGAAGTGTTCTTATTGAAGGAAAGTACTGAGACGAGTTGTTGCCACAGTCAAACTGCTGTCTTCTTTGGCACTACCTCTAAGAGGACATGATGTGTTATCACTGTCAACTCGAAGTGGTAATTATTTTAGTCTGCCTTGAATATCTCAGTGAATTTGATGAGCTTCTCAAAGAGCATTTGAAAATTTATCAATATTGTGGCTCAGGGAAGACCAACATTTTAATGCACAGAACCTACAATGACTTCATCACTATAATGGCAGAGCGGCTCACAAATCAATTCACTAATGAAGTAAAAGATGCTACACATTGGCCGGGATTCTCCCCTACCCGGTCTCCGCACATTTAGGGGCCAAACCCTAACATTGAGGGGCTAGGCCTGCGCCTGAGTAGTTGGCGCTCCGCCGGCTGGCGAGGAAGGCCTTTGGCGCCACGCCAGCCGGGGCCAAAGGGACTTCGCCGACTGGCGGAAGTCCGCGCATGCACCGGAGCGTCAGCGGCTGCTGACGTCATCCCCGCGCATGCGCAGGGGAGGGGGTCACTTCCGCCTCCGCCATGATGAAGACTATGGCGAAGGCGGAAGGAAAAGAGTGCCCCCACGGCACAGGCCCGCCTGCCGATCGGTGGGCCCCGATCGCGGGCCAGGCCACTGTGGGGGTACCCCCGGGGCCAGATCGCCCCGCGCCCCCCCCCAGGACCCCGGAGCCCTCCCGCGCCACCTGCTCCCGCTGGTAAGGTGGGTGTATTGATCCATGCCGGTGGGAGAAGCATGACAGCGGCGGGACTTCGGCCCATCGCGGGTTGGAGAATCGCCGGGGGGTGGGGGGGCACGCAGACCGGCGCGGAGCGATTCCTGCCCCCGCCGAATTTCCTGTGCCGGAGAATTTGGGACACGGCGGGGGCGGATTGACGCCAGCCCCCGCCGATTCTCCGACCCGGCGGGGGATCGGAGAATTCCGTCCATTATTGCATTATAATTAATTTACCACATTATGCGACTCATGTGGACTGATTAACATTAACGTTAAGCTATCTGACCAGCAATGGTGAAGTTGTAGAGCAATTTCTTTGTTTTGCCCAGCTACACTCCAAGATGTCTGAGTGTTTGGAATTCATCGCAAATCTAGGTTTGGACATCAAAAGTTGTCACGGGCATTGTCAATAATGCCACAAACATGGCAGGAAAAGTTTCAGCTCTACAAGCAAGACTAAACAATGCATGCTCCTGTGCATTATTCATCCAGTGTTCCAGTCACTCTTTGAATTTAATATGCAGCGCTGCAGTTGAATCCTGTGAGAGCTGTAGTTTTTTGACTTTGTTCAAAACATGTATGCCTTTTTTCAGTTTCCATACATCAATAGAATATGTTGCAAACACGCTTGGAATAAGTGGATTGAAAACATTTGATGGTCAAAATAATTTGTGACACTAGGTGGTCCGCTCATGCAGATGCTGTTTTGGCTTTGAAAATGAACTTTGTGGATATAAAAGAAACCTTATGCGATAGAGTTGCATCAAATTCAGAAAAAAACATATGTGAGAGCTGAAGTCACATATGAATGATGGTATGAATTCTTTGTATGAATACCATATGTGAAGTCACTTCGCAGAGAAGTTTGAAAAGTATGATACTACTTTTGTTTTGTGGAATCATTTAATTTAAAGAATTCATACCATCAACAAATTGCTGCAAAATGTTGACACAACTTTATTCATAGAATCATAGAATTAACTGTGCAAAAGGAGGCCATTCAGCCCATCGAGTCTGAACCGGCCCTTGGAAAGAGTACCCTACTCAAGCTCATGCCTCCACCTTATCCCCATAACCTAGTAACCCCACCTAACATTTTAGACACTAAGGGGTAATTTAGGTTGGCCAATCCATCTAACCTGCAAATCTTTGGACAGTGGGAGGAAACTGGAGCACCCAAAGGAAACACACGCAGAGACGGGAAGGAAGTGCAAACTCCACACAGACAATCACCTAAGGCCGGAATTGAACCCGGGTCCCTGGAGCTGTGATGCAGCAGTGCTAACCACTGTGCCACCGTGCCATCCATTATTGGATGCTGCAAAATTGTTAGCCTCAGTTAACAGTTTTGTCATGGAAGTTCAAAATGACTATAGCTCAATGGAAGCAGAGGCACAAACATTCACAAAAAATACAAGTCCCTCTGATGAGGAGATGCATGTAAGATGCAGGAAGTTGTTTTTCAATGAAACTAGAGGCAATGAAATCACTTTAAAAGGGAAAGAGAAAATCATCATTGAGATTGTCAGTGTAGGTGTGACACAATAATAGTCATAGAATCATAGATGTTTACAGCATAGAAACAGGCCCTTCAGCCCAGCTTGTCCATGCCACCCAGTTTCTATCACTAAGCTAGTCCCACTTGCCCGCATTTGGCCCATATCCCTCTATACCCACCCTATCCATGTAATTGTCTAACTGTTTTTAAAGGAGAAAATTGTACCCGCCTCTACCACTGCCTTTGGCAGCCTGTTCCAGATGCTCACCATCCTCAGTGTGAAACAACTTCCCCTCTGATCTCTTTTGCATCTTTCCCCTCTCACCTTAAACCTATTCCCTCTAGTTCTAGAATTGCAGAGTAGAAGTGAATCTCAGAAGAAAATTGTTGATTTATTTTAAGACCATAAGACATAGACATAGGAGTGGAAGTAAGGCCATTCGGCCCATCGAGTCCACTCCACCATTCAATCATGGTTGATTTCAACTCCATTTACCCGCTCTCTCCCCATAGCCCTTAATTCCTCGAGAAATCAAGAATTTATCAATTTCTGTCTTAAAGACACTCAATGTCCCGGCCTCCACCGCCCTCTGTGGCAATGAATTCCACAGACCTACCACTCTCTGGCTGAAGAAATTTCTCCTCATCTCTGTTCTAAAGTGACTCCCTTTTATTCTAAGGCTGTGCCCCCGCGTCCTAGTCTCCCCTGCTAATGGAAACAACTTCCCTACGTCCATCCTATCCAAGCCATTCATTATCTTGTACGTTTCTATTAGATCTCCCCTCAACCTCCTAAACTCCAATGAATATAATCCCACGATCCTCAGACGTTCATCGTATGTTAGGCCTACCATTCCTGGGATCGTCCGTGTGAATCTCCGCTGGACCCGCTCCAGTGCCAGTATGTCCTTCCTGAGGTATGGGGCCCAAAATTGCTCACAGTATTCTAAATGGGGCCTAACTAGTGCTTTATAAAGCCTCAGAAGTACATCCCTGCTTTTATATTCCAAGCCTCTTGAGATAAATGACAACATTACATTTGCTTTCTTAATTACGGACTCAACCTGCAAGTTTACCTTTAGAGAATCCTGGACTAGGACTCCCAAGTCCCTTTGCACTCTAGCATTATGAATTTTGTCACCGTTTAGAAAATAGTCCATGCCTCTATTCTTTTTTCCAAAGTGCAAGACCTCGCACTTGCCCACGTTGAATTTCATCAGCCACTTCTTGGACCATTCTCCTAAACTGCCTAAATCTTTCTGCAGCCTCCCCACCTCCTCAATACTACCTGCCCCTCCACCTATCTTTGTATCATCGGCAAACTTGGCCAGAATGCCCCCAGTCCTGTCATCTAGATCGTTAATATATAAAGAGAACAGCTGTGGCCCCAACACTGAACCCTGCGGGACACCACTTGTCACCGGTTGCCATTCCAAAAAAGAACCTTTTATCCCAACTCTCTGCCTTCTGTCTGACAGCCAATCGTCAATCCATGTTAGTACCTTGCCTCGAATACCATGGGCCCTTATTTTACTCAGCAGTCTCCCGTGAGGCACCTTGTCAAAGGCCTTTTGGAAGTCAAGATAGATAACATCCATTGGCTCTCCTTGGTCTAACCTATTTGTTATCTCTTCAAAGAACTCTAACAGGTTTGTCAGGCACGACCTCCCCTTACTAAATCCATGCTGACTTGTCCTAATCCGACCCTGCACTTCCAAGAATTTAGAAATCTCATCCTTAACGATGGATTCTAGAATTTTGCCAACAACCAAGGTTAGGCTAATTGGCCTACAATTTTCCATCTTTTTTCTTGTTCCCTTCTTGAACAGGGGGGTTACAACAGCGATTTTCCAATCCTCTGGGACTTTCCCTGATTCCAGTGACTTTTGAAAGATCATAACTAACGCCTCCACTATTTCTTCAGCTATCTCCTTTAGAACTCTAGGATGTAGCCCATCTGGGCCCGGAGATTTATCAATTTTCAGACCTTTTAGTTTCTCTAGCACCTTCTCCTTTGTGATGGCAACCATATTCAACTCTGCCCCCTGACTTTCCTGAATTGTTGGGATATTACTCATGTATTACTCATGGCAGCAGGGTAGCATGGTGGTGGGGCAGCAGGGTAGCATGGTGGTTAGCATAAATGCTTCACAGCTCCAGGGTCCCAGGTTCGATTCCCGGCTGGGTCACTGTCTGTGTGGAGTCTGCACGTCCTCCCCCTGTGTGCGTGCGTTTCCTCCGGGTGCTCCGGTTTCCTCCCACAGTCCAAAGATGTGCGGGTTAGGTGGATTGGCCATGATAAATTGCCCGTAGTGTCCTAATAGTAAGGTTAAGGGGGGGGGGTTGTTGGGTTACGGGTATAGGGTGGATACGTGGGTTTGAGTAGGGTGATCATGGCTCGGCACAACATTGAGGGCCGAAGGGCCTGTTCTGTGCTGTACTGTTCTATGTTCTTCTACTGTGAAGACTGACGCAAAGTACTTATTAAGTTCCTCAGCTATTTCCTTGTCTCCCATCACTAGATTACCAGCGTCATTTTGGAGCGGCCCAATGTCTACTTTTGCCTCCCGTTTGTTTTTAATGTATTTAAAGAAACTTTTACTATCATTCCTAATGTTACTGGCTAGCCTACCTTCATATTTGATCCTCTCCTTCCTTATTTCTCTCTTTGTTATCCTCTGTTTGTTTTTGTAGCCTTCCCAATCTTCTGACTTCCCACTACTCTTTGCCACATTATAGGCTCTCTCTTTTGCCTTGATGCATTCCCTGACTTCCTTTGTCAGCCATGGCTGCCTAATCCTCCCTCTGATAACCTTTCTTTTCTTTGGGATGAACCTCTGCACTGTGTCCTCAATTACTCCCAGAAACTCCTGCCATTGCTGTTCTACTGTCTTTCCCACTAGGCTCTGCTTCCAGTCGATTTTCGTCAGTTCCTCCCTCATGCGCCTGTAATTACCTTTATTTAACTGTAAAACCTTTACATCTGATTCTACCTTCTTTCTTTCAAATTGCAGACTGAATTCTACCATATTATGATCACTGCTTCCTAAGTGTTCCCTTTTATCAATTCTGGCTCATTACATAACACTAAGTCCAGAATAGCCTGTTCCCTCGTGGGCTCCATCACAAGCTGTTCCAAAAAGCCATCCTGTAAACATTCAATGAATTCCCTTTCTTTGGGTCCACTGGCAACATTATTTACCCAGTCCACCTGCATATTGAAGTCCCCCATGATCACTGTGACCTTGCCTTTCTGACATGCCCTTTCTATTTCGTGGTGCATTTTGTGCCCCTGGTCCTGACCACTGTCAGGAGGCCTGTACATAACTCCCATTATGGTTTTTTTGCCTTTGTGGTTTTGAGTGCTTTTAGGCAGAAATTTGGTGATCGTCACTGCTGTAAGAAATTAAGTGAATTCTACTGGGAGGAAATTGACACAAATCTTTTTGAAAGTGAAGTGAAAAAAAACATTCATTTCATTGATAAGGATGAGTCTGTGCTTCAAGAACACCAGCTGATTTATACTGACTTTTATGTGATGGTTTGCATGTGTAAACCATTCTGAACATATTTTTAACAATACCCGTCACAGACGCTTTGGGAGAACTTTCTTTTTCTGTATTGAAAAGAGTTAAAAATTATTTGCAAAATACAATGATTCAGGAACATTTGACAAGTTCAGCAATATTGACGATTGAAATTGCATCTTTACAAGATTTTACCTGCAATTATGCAACTGATGATTTTGTGCAGAAAAAGTATTTTAAAAATTGTCATGCCAACAAGGGATGAAGCAAGAAAATCCTTAAAAGCTGTCCATCTTCCATATTCTCTTTAAATTCTGTTTTTCAAAATGAATAATTGCTGGCCTGATTTAATGGCTGTAGATGGTCATTAGCTGATAGTTCTCACCACCATTGTTCTCAAGAAAGTCTCTTCAGGACAAAGAATAGAATCCTGAAGACAGAGCATTTGATCTTGGATTTGGATTCACTGGATACGCCACTCACCTGAAGGAAGTTAACTTTTGAAACTGAATGAGAATCTGAACTATACTGACGAGCAGCTTATGCATCCTTTGGTTGGAGTATTTACTCCTGCACTGGACTGACTTATTCTGTCCTACACTGACCTATGCTGCGGTGATGTCTTTGGCTGATATTTCTATCTCGTTGCTCATTAGAAAGTTCCATGTTTGCATACCTCAAGACACACATCGCAATATTGACCATCTTTATTGTCATTTTGGCAAGAGGTGAGCTTGAAATTCAATGCAACAACTATGAAGACAGTTGTGTTTTCACAAGTTAAAAATGCAGTAAAGTAGGGTAGCACAGTGGCACAGTAGTTAGCACTGCTGCCTCATGAAGCTGAAGTCCCAGGTTCGATCCCGGCTCCAGGTCACTGGCTGGGATTCACCCCTACCCGGCGGGGCGGGGGGTCTCGGCGTAGCGGAGTGGCGCCAACCACTCTGGCGTCGGGCCTCCCCAAAGGTGCAGAATTCTCCGCACCTTTAGGGGCTAGGCCCGCGCTGGAGTGGTTTCCGCCACGCCAACTGGTGCCAAAACCGGTGCCAATGGCCTTTGCCTCCCGCCACCCGCATCGGGGGCTGGCCGAAAGGCCTTCGTAGGGGGGTCTCTTCCGCCTCCGCCATGGTGGAGGCCGTGGCGGTGGCGGAAGAAAAAGAGTGCCCCCACGGCACTGGCCCACCCGCCGATTGGTGGGCCCTGATCGCAGGCCAGGCCACCGTGGGGGCACCCCCCCCCCCCGGGGTCCAATCGCCCCGCGCCCCCCCAGTACCCCGGGGGCCCGCTCGCGCCACCAATCCCGCCGACACCAGAGGTGCTCCAATTCCCGCCAGCGGGAGAAGCCTGTCAGCGGCGGGACTTCGGCCCATTGCGGGCCAGAGAATCGCCGTGGGGGGCACGCCGATCGGCGCGGGGGGAACGCCGATCGGCAGGGCGTGATTCCCGCTCCCACCAATTCCCGGGTGGCGGAGAATTCCGGCCATGGCAGGGGCGGGATTTACGCCGGCTCCCGACAATTCCCTGACCCTGCGGGGGGTCGGAGAATTCCGCCCACTGTCTCTGTGGAGTTTGCACATTATCCCCATATTTGCCTGGGTTTTGCCCCCACAACCCAAAGATGTGCAGGCTAGGTGGATTGGCCACGCTAAATTGCCCCTTAATTGGAAAAAATGAATTGGGTACTCTAAATTTAAAAATAAAATAAAATAAATGCACTAAAGCAGTTAAGCAGTGATCAATTTGTGTAATTTTGTGGCTTTCACCTTTACATTCTGTAGGGAAAGGGTGGGCGGAATCTGGGGAGCATGACATCATTGGGGGCAGAGCTGTGAAGTCATAGGTGGAGGGATATGATGTCATTGGCGAGGCCCAGAAATGAAGGGGCCCCAGGAAGTCTTTGTCCACTACCTTCGCACCATGGAGCTCTTGCATCTTCTCACTACTGTGGGGCTTTGAGATGGTAGCTCCATTCATGTGCAGGGTGCTAAGTGATTGACTCAATGCTGCAGGAGAATGATATTAACTTAGTGTGGACAGAGCGATGCTCTTCTTAACCTCTGCAAAATGTCTGACTCCTGCCTGACAAAGAGCTGAATGCGATCTGCTACTTAATGGGGTGATCTAAGGGCCCAGAGTGGCTGAATTACACATCTCAGCTGCTGCTGCTTCTTTTGAGGTCAGCCCCAGTATGTTTCTCCAGCTAATGACGATGTGGACAGACTCTTACATGTTTTCAGCCAAAGGCATCCTCTTAACTAGAGAATGGTGGAAGACATGAGAAGCCTGATTGTTGATGTGAGGGGGTGGGAAATCTCTATGGATGGGGTGCTGGGGTTTGGGGTTGGGGTGCCTGCACCGAGAGTGGTGTGGTATTACTGCTTTGTCAGTGTGGGAGATAGGAGAGACATAATGCTACCATTCTGACACTGCACCGAGAGGAAGCGCTATGTTTGTGCAGGGATTTGCAGGCATGGGATCATGACATGACAGTATGGAGGCCTTTACAATAAATCAAATATTAATAATAATAATCTCTTATTGTCTTATTAGGCTTCAATGAAGTTAGTGTGAAAAGCCCCTAGTTGCCACATTCCGGCGCCTGTTCGTGGAGGCCGGTATGGGAATTGAACCCGCTCTGCTGGCCTCGTTCTGCATTACAAGCCAGTTGTTTAGCCCACTGTGCTAAACCAGCCCCACTGGATCATGCCCTCACTGCACGTGATCATAATATTTAAATAAGCTATTGCCTCATTTAATTATCGGGCGCTGCACGTGAGTGACTCGGAATCACAATGAACAAACTATTTCAATTCTGAAAGAATGGTTCAGGTGCTTCGATTGGACAGGGGACGCCCTCCAGTGCAATCACTTGGTTGCCACAATTTCTATTCTTCAAAAAGGCCTTAAGCTAATAAGTCCAGAGGAGAATTCAGCGATAGACAATGATATTGTGTATGTTGAAGATCAAGCCCGGGAGAGAGAGCAGCAGATTCAGCAGCAGCAAACAAAAAAAGTGATGATTGTTAATTTAGGCAATTCAGATAATTGTAACCTAACCTACGTCCTGTTAAAGCAATAGAATCAGCTTGGTTGCTCAATTTACATCCCACTTAAGTCAATGGAAAATGAAATTTGATGGAGTGCAAAATGGCAGCTGATCTAATCCTGTTCATTCCCTGTTGGATGGATTAAGTAACAATTACCACCATCTTTCCTGTTGTCAGGGCAGCACGGTGGCCTAGTGGTTAGCATAACCGCCTCACGGCGCTGAGGTCCCAGGTTCGATCCCGGCTCTGGGTCACTGTCCGTGTGGAGTTTGCACATTCTCCCCGTGTCTGCGTGGGTTTCACTCCCACAACCCAAAAATGTGCAGAGTAGGTGGATTGGCCATGCTAAATTGCCCCTTAATAGAAAAAATAATTGGGTAATCTAAATTTAAAAAAAAAAAAATCTTTCCTGTTGTCTAATCAATTATTTCTCACAACTCATGACCCAATACTGATTAATTGCATTTAACAACTGGAGCTGGATTCTCAGGTCCTCCAGCTGCATATTTCTCGGTGACGTACCATTCTCTGGAGGCGGGATTCTCTGTTCCTGCTGCTTGTCAATGGGATTTCCCACTGAAGCGACCCCACACTGCCGGGAAACCCACGGCGGGGGTGCAATGCCAGCATGAACAGAGAATCCCAATGGCTGGAGAATTAGAATGAGTCATTGTTACTTGCATCTCGCAGTGACAGGAGTAATCAGCACAAAACAAAACTACTATTACATACTTTGCCAATCTAACAAACCAAATTGCAATCATTCAAATAATTTAGTTCAGCATAATCAAAACAAATTCATTTGTTTCTGAATGAAGTCCTACCTTTAGCCAGTTGTACTGCTTTCTGTAAGTTCCATCTGAGGGTTGGTAATGTGAACATCCTATGCCACATTAGAATGAGCCTTTTGGGACAGCCATGCGTCTCTTCTCGTTATGGGAAGTGTACTGAAACGTGTTCTGTCAACACAATCACAGATTTAGATCATCTGGTTCTGAAAATGATGCACAGATTAACAGTATACAAGGTTTTATTGTTTTATAACAATTTCCTTAACAGTCCTTGGTTACAGAAAATAATTAAAATACATTTTAATAACTATTTGAACATCATCTTAGCTTCTGAAGCTGGGTGGGTCCATACCTTTATCACAGTTTCTCATTGCTGCCTGGGGAAAGAGAAAGTTTGAGAAAGAGAGAGGTGACAAGAACATTAACTAAATTCTATGAGGAGTCAGCCCACTAAGTTAAAAATCAAACTTACTACACTGAATTCAATATTTATTCTTTCACTTGTGAGCAAGTGGTAGATACCATAGCATATGCCTTAGTTAAACTCATATTTGTGTGAACAGGAGAAGGGATCGGAAGTCATCTCCTTGCTGTAGTTTGAAATGTTTGCAATTATAGGTAACAATTGTACCTATTAATTAACATTCAAAATCACTATTGCTGAAACTAGTTCCAGCAGGTCTGTTGTTGAAATAAGAGTTGAAGTAATACAGAAATATTAAATGCATATACATAGATTTACATAGAACATACAGTGCAGAAGGAGGCCATTCGACCCATCAAGTCTGCACCGACCCACTTAAGCCCTTACTTCCCCCCACTATCCCCATAACCCAGTAACCTCTCCTAACCTTTTTATTTCACTAAGGGCAATTTATCATGGCCAATCCACCTAACCCGCACATCTGTGATAGCGAGGCTAGGAATAGGGAGAGAGTGCAGTTGAACACGTGGCTGCAGGAATGGTGTAGGAGGGAGGGCTTCAGGTATTTGGATAATTGGAGCGCATTCTGGGGAAGGTGGGACCTGTACAAGCAGGACGGGTTGCATCTGAACCAGAGGGGCACCAATATCCTGGGGGGGAGGTTTTCTAGTACTCTTCGGGAGGGTTTAAACTAATTTGGCAGGGGAATGGGAACCGGATCTGTAGTCCAGCAACTAAGGTAGACGATAGTCAGGACGCCAAAGCACGTAGTGATGCAGTGGGGAAGGTAACAATGACAAAGGAGAGTACTTGCAGGCAAGGAGATGGGTTGAAGTGTGTATACTTTAATGCAAGAAGCATCAGGAATAAGGTGGGTGAACTTAAGGCATGGATCGGTACTTGGGACTACGATGTGGTGGCCATCACGGAAACTTGGATAGAAGAGGGGCAGAAATGGTTGTTGGAGGTCCCTGGTTATAGATGTTTCAACAAGATCAGGGAGGATGGTAAAAGAGGTGGGGGGGTGGCATTGTTAATTAGAGATAGTATAACAGCTGCAGAAAGGTAGTTCGAGGGGGATCTGCCTACTGAGGTAATATGGGTTGAAGTTAGAAATAGGAAAGGAGCAGTCACCTTGTTGGGAGTGTTCTATAGGCCCCCCAATAGCAGCAGAGATGTGGAGGAACAGATTGGGAAACAGATTCTGGAAAGGTGCAGAAGTCACAGGGTAGTAGTCATGGGCGACTTCAACTTCCCAAACATTGAGTGGAAACTCTTTAGATCAAATAGTTTGGATGGGGTAGTGTTTGTGCAGTGTGTCCAGGAAGCTTTTCTAACACAGTATGTAGATTGTCCGACCAGAGGGGAGCCCATATTGGATTTAGTACTTGGTAATGAACCAGGGCAGGTGATAGATTTGTTAGTGGGGGAGCATTTTGGAGGTAGTGACCACAATTCTCTGACTTTCACTTTAGTAATGGAGAGGGATAGGTGCGAGCAACAGGGCAAGGTTTATAATTGGGGGAAGGGTAAATACAATGCTGTCAGACAAGAATTGAAGTGCAGAAGTTGGGAACATAGGCTGTCAGGGAAGGACACAAGTGAAATGTGGAACTTGTTCAAGGATCAGGTACTGCGTGTCTTTGATATGTATGTCCCTGTCAGGCAGGGAAGAGATGGTCGAGTGAGGGAACCATGGTTGACAAGAGAGGTTGAATGTCTTGTTAAGAGGAAGAAGGAGACTTATGTAAGGCTGAAGAAACAAGGTTCAGACAGTGCGCTGGAGGGATACAAGATAGCCAGGAGGGAACTGAAGAAAGGGATTAGGAGAGCTAAGAGAGGGCATGAAAAATCTTTGGCGGGTAGGATCAAGGAAAACCCCAAGGCCTTTTACACATACGTGAGAAATATGAGAATGACTAGAGTGAGAGTAGGTCCGATTAAGGACAGTAGCGGGAGATTGTGTATTGAGTCTGAAGAGATAGGGAGGTCTTGAACAAGTATTTTTCTTCAGTATTTACAAATGAGAGGGGCCATATTGTTGGAGAGGACAGCGTGAAGCAGACTGATAAGCTTGAGGAGATACTTGTCAGGAAGGAAGATGTGTTGCGCGTTTTGAAAAACTTGAGGATAGACAAGTCCCCCGGGCCTGACGGGATATATCCAAGGATTCTCTGGGAAGCAAGAAATGAAATTGCAGAGCCGTTGGCAATGATCTTTTCGTCCTCGCTGTCAACAGGGGTGGTACCAGAGGATTGGAGAGTGGCGAATGTCGTGCCCCTGTTCAAAAAAGGGAATAGGGATAACCCTGGGAATTACAGGCCAGTTAGTCTTACTTCGGTGGTAGGCAAAGTAATGGAAAGGGTACTGAGGGATAGGATTTCTGAGCATCTGGAAAGGCATTGCTTGATTAGGGATAGTCAGCACGGATTTGTGAGGGGTAGGTCTTGCCTTACAAGTCTTATTGAATTCTTTGAGGAGGTGACCAAGCATGTGGATGAAGGTAAAGCAGTGGATGTAGTGTACATGGATTTTAGTAAGGCATTTGATAAGTTCCCCATGGTAGGCTTATGCAGAAAGTAAGGAGGCATGGGATAGTGGGAAATTTGGCCAGTTGGATAACAAACTGGCTAACCGATAGAAGACAGAGAGTTGTGGTGGATGGCAAATATTCAGCCTGGAGCCCAGTTATCAGTGGCGTACCGCAGGGATCAGTTCTGGGTCCTCTGCTATTTGTGATTTTCATTAACGACTTGGATGAGGGTTGAAGGGTGGGTCAGTAAATTTGCAGATGATACGAAGATTGGTGGAGTTGTGGATAGTGAGGAGGGCTGTTGTCGGCTTCAAAGAGACATAGATAGAATGCAGAGCTGGGCTGAGAAGTGGCAGATGGAGTTTAACCCTGACAAGTGTGAGGTTGTCCATTTTGGAAGGACAAATCTGAATGCGGAATACAGGGTTAATGGTAGGGTTCTTGGCAATGTGGAGGAGCAGAGAGATCTTGGGGTCTATGTTCATTGTTCTTTGAAAGTTGCCACTCAAGTGGATAGAGCTGTGAAGAAGGCCTATGGTGTGCTAGCGTTCATTAGCAGAGGGATTGAATTTAAGAGCCGTGAGGTGATGATGCAGCTGTACAAAACCTTGGTCAGGCCACATTTGGAGTACTGTGTGCAGTTCTGGTCACCTCATTTTAGGAAGGATGTGGAAGCTTTGGAAAAGGTGCAAAGGAGATTTACCAGGATGTTGCCTGGAATGGAGAGTAGGTCATACGAGGAAAGATTGAGGGTGTTAGGCCTTTTCTCATTAGAACGGAGAAGGATGAGGGGCGACTTGATAGAGGTTTATAAGATGATCAGGGGAATAGATAGAGTAGACAGTCAGAGACTTTTTCCCCGGTGGAACACACCATTACAAGGGGACATAAATTTAAAATAAATGGTGGAAGATATAGAGGGGATGTCAGAGGTAGGTTCTTTACCCAGAGACTGTGGGAGGAAACCGGAGCACCCGGAGGAAACCCACGCAGACGCAGGGAGAACGTGCAGACTCCGCACAGACAGTGACCCAGCAGGGAATCGAACCTGGGACCCTGGCACTGTGAAGCCACAGTGCTAATCACTTGTGCTATCGTGTTGCCCTATAGAAATCAACTCGGGCAACATGAGCAAGCTCCAATATAACATATATAGTATATTAGTGTATTCAGTGAAGATTCTAGAAAAACAATACTCAGAACAGAGATGTGAGTTATGCACGTTTTATTAAAACAAACATAGATTCTATCCTTTGTACAATCCTAGTTTTTCCATTTTTATTAAAATATTTCTGTCTACTTTCTGTCAGCTTCATTTTGTTTACAGTGAAGTTCCTGAAGCACAGCAATTCATTGAAAGCCTCCTAAATGACAGTCTCGGGAAAACAATGGCAGCCAAGGAGACGCTGAACAAAGTACAACAAAATGTGAAAAACTCTCAAGGGACTTTTGGCAGAAAACCCACAGATTCCATCAGGTAGAAAATTTATACAGTCCTTCAGGTGAAATGGTCTGTTCACTCATTGCAGCCTACCATTCAATTTAGACTATTCCTCTGGGAGCCTGTGTTCAGTTTCTCCACGCACAGCACAGAGGAAAAAGTTTAGACACTTTGGTTCCGAGTTTCACGCAGTCCGTTATTCCCCGCCCGATTGCCATTTCCAGCCATTTTGCTGGTGCAGGATTAGGGTGTGAGAGCTTGCCCGCACACAGCACTCATGCTCTTGCTGTCTCTATCGTGACGGTGGGCAGTTCAACCCTGTCCACACCCCAAAAGTTTGGAGTCAGGGCCCTTGGCAAGAATATGTGGTTCACAGCACCTCAGAGGAGTTATGAACCCTGGGGACCCTCAGTCCAGAGGCTGGGAACCAGGAAAAGCCCTGCTCCTCATTCATTGATAGGCTTTGAAATACAAAAATAAATCTGTTCCTAGATGCTTTCTTGTAAGTCAGATGTGCTTTTACTACATTGTTTGATTAGAGTACCTTGTCCTGCAAAGATAAGTTGATATATGTTTTGAGATGCATTTGCACGCTTCAAAGCTGAAGAAAGCTGCGCTTGGAAACTTTAAATTTCATGATCTGAAGTTATTTATAGCACAAGCCCTTTAAAATTAAGGAAAAAAACTGACCTGCAGCTTTCCCTTGGTTAAAAAAACAGACAAATGCTTCTGGAATGCACTGATTGACAGGTCGTTTGGTGTAACTTAAAAAATACTATCGCTATCCCCAACCAGGGAAACAACCTCTCTACATCTATTCTGTTTAGCCCTGTTCGAATTTTATATGTTTCAATCAGATCTCCCACTGAACTCGAGTGAATACAGGCCCAGTTGAACTAATCTCCCTTCATAGAACAGTGTGCCAATCCCAGTATTAGCTTAGTGAACATCCGCTGTAGTTCTTCTGTGGCAAGTCGAAAACTGCAAACAATACTCCAGGTGTGGTCTCACCAAGGCCCTGTATAACTGCAATAAAACATCCCTGCTTCTGATCTATGACCAAGTTTCTATTACCAAAAAAAGCTTTCAATTACATGCCTGGTGATGAATGGGATGAATGCCATCTTAGAAGATTTCAGTGGCATGAACATTTAATACCATTGTGACCATAGAAACCAAACTCAGGGCTGAACCTATCGTTAATCTGTTTGTGATTCAGGCTCCAGTTTGCCGCATAACTGAAGCAGCCTCTTTGTGATGTATTGATAGCAAAACCATGGATGGAATTTTACAAAAAAATGGCAAATGTCAGGTTTTGACTGAAAATTGCCGTGTTTCTCCCCAGAAAAACAGCCAGGTTTTCTTCTGATACTCTATCAAACAAAACTTGGGATGTGTGGTTTGCACTGTCACTCTAATGGGGCAAGGCCTGATAGAGTTAGCAAACACGGCTCCACAGAGATCGGGGCTTCTTTTTTAAAGGGCGCTCCAATCTCAAAGTTAAGTTAAAGCCCACCCCCTAACCTTAGACATCCAGACACTCCCATGGAAATCGGGACCCCCAAAAGACAAGAGAAACACCCCCCCAGTCTTTGCATACAGAGGTGCACCCCCCTCCCCTGCACTCAAAGATTGGGGAAACCCCCACACCATGCAAGCATCAGGGTGACCTGACTCCCCCCCACCTCCGCCAGCATTGGGGATCACCGTGCCCCCTGATAGCATCCGTGCCCAGCCGCAATTCACAGTCTCTACAGCCCCCTCACTACAACCCAATGCAGGTAAAACCTTCCCCCAGTAAACCATTGAGCCCACCCTACACACAAGTGGAAGCCCCCCTCCCTCAAGGTAGCTGGCATTGCCCAGCCATGTCCCTCACCACATGGGGGCTATACCTCCGCGCCACTGGCATGGTCATCGCAACTTGTTTTTGCTATCAAAAACCAGTAGTGATTCTCACTGGTGTAATGTCACGCCGGCGGGGGGAGCATTCAACTTGGCCCAAAGCAACGGTGTTTAATAAGATGTAAATACATTTAAATTCATGGGAATCACAGCGTGAACCTGATCATATCACTGATGGGGGTCAGGGAAGATCTCAAACTGGGATCTCATTGATGCAAATCTCGTTATAGCTCTCATGCAATATTTAGCAGCCATAATGGGACTTGCGCACATGGTGAACGGGCCCGCTAAATCCCGTCCCACGGTCTCGACATTAACCCCTTCCCCACAACAGGCGAGAAACAGTCAGGGTAAAAAGTGAAACATGCGCAACCTGATCCCAACCTACAGTACACCCACCATATTTTTCAGGACAGTGGAATTCAGGACCACGAGATATTATATCATTTGAAAGTCACAACACTTCATTTGATATTTAAATCCAGCCTCCACAATGCAATTTGCAACCAGATTTAATTTTGGCACATTCATGTTAATGCACAGATTTCCCAAGAGGCATAAAACTTGATAGTGAAAGACAGCTGAGAGTTGGAAGCTACAAGCTCCACAAGAAAGGTGCCTCTTTCAGCACTTCTTGTGGGCCAGGACGATTAGCAGTGCCCACACCCACTCCCGACTGCCACAAGGAAGCCTTCCACAATTTTCCTGTCAGTCCTGATTGCGAACCCACCTCCCCCAGCCCTCTAGATCATGGGTATCTCCAACCTCCTTATTGTCAGGTACCATCCACAAGAGTCCTCTGGTGTGGCTCCCTCCTGCTGGTGTTCCCACCCACCCATCAGCTAGCTGTCCAATCAACCATCATCTGGGCAGGAAATTGAGCTAAAAATGTTAGTCAGGCCTTGCTGTTAAGACAGGCAATGTGTCTGCATAGCCAGCTTTGCCAGATTCTTCTATCAAATTTTGACTCATTTGCACCATTCTGACTTGGAATTATATCACCATTGCCTCACTGTCACTGAAAATTCTGGAACTCCTTTCCTAACAGCAATGTCGGTGTACCTACACCAGATGGACTGCAGCAGTTCAAGAACACGGCTCACTACAGTAGTCCCCCGTTATACCGCGGGTGTTCGGGTCCAAGACAGCCACCCGCGTTGTATCCGAGCCGCGGATATCCAAGATGGCGGATATCGAAATGAATGAACGAGAGGAAACATCGCTGACTGTGCTGAACATTGCTGAATGGAAGGGCGTTTTAAATAAGAAACAGCAAAGTTCGTTCAAGTCTTAAATCAAGTTTTAAATTTATTAAAATATATACAATAATATATACATACAATAATATACTTAAAATTGTACTTACAAGCATATTTTTAAAAATCATTTAAAAAAGTCTGTGAGTTTCTTCTGGCACATCCCCTTCCTCATCTTGACTTGTGCTTGCCTCTGGAGGTTCTTCAGGTGTAGGATGTATATCGGGTCGAAGTCCTGTTGCTCTGTGTATGCTATGAGCCACTTCAGGTGCGTGATGGCATCCGAGTGGCTCTTTGCCACTGTGGGCTGGGGTTCTTCTTCTTCTTCTGCCTCCTCTTGGGTGACCTGGTCGATGATCTCCTCCTCTGTGAATGTTTCTGCGGGTGCCATGTCGTCCTCTGCTGCTGACCACCTGTTCACCCAATCCTGGAGTGTTAGGTTCTCATCCAGGTGGTCCTCTAGCCTCTCCTCAGCTGCCCTGATCTCTGCTTCAGTAAAGCTTACAAAGTCCTCGTCATCCGGGTAATGTTGGGGTCGTGGGAGTGCTGCTCCTAGGGCCTTGTTCCAGCAGTTGGCGATTGTCTTCTCCATCACAGCTCCCCAGGCCTTCCCTGCCAGATAACAGGCATCCTTGATGGTGATGGCTTTCAGGTAATCTGGGACAGTGAGAGGAGAGTCTATCATTTCCAGGATCAGTTCCTTTTTGTACACAGACTTGAAGGTCTGAATGATGCCAGCATCACATGGCTGGATCTTGCTGGTGGTGTTCTTTGGGAGATAGAGCACTTGGATCTGCCCATCCCTGGTCTTGAGAACATCTCCCTGAGGGTGGGCTGAGCAGTTGTCCAGTAGGAGTGTGGCCTTCTGCGGTAAGTTGCGGGCACTAAGGTGGTCCCTGACACTGGGTACGAAGAACTTGAAGAACCACTCCTCAAATAAGGAAACTGTCATCCAGGCTTTGCCAGAGTTCCAGTAGGTAATGGGTAGGTTCTCCATGTTGATGTGGTGAAAGCATCTAGGAGACTTGAATTTGCCCACAATCAATGGCTTCAGCTTGTGTGTTCCCGTGGCATTGCTGGCAAACAGGATGGTGAGCCTGTTCTTGACTTGCTTGTACCCCAGAGTCTTGTGGGCATCATCCTTGACAGCTAGGGTCTTGTCAGGCAGCATCTTCCAGTAAAGCCCTGACTCATCTGCATTGTAGAGTTGCTCTGGGGTCAGCTCCTCTTGCACCATGTAGTTCTTGAGGATGTCGGGAAAGGCTGCTGCTGCTCCTGAGTCGGCGGATCTCTGTTCACCACTGATGGTAACTGCTCCTATCCCATGTCTTTTCTGGAACCGATGGAGCCAACCCTTGCTGGCTACGAAATTGCTGTCCTCTGGGTGGAGCTGGTGATGGAACTTCTCAGCCCGAGTCCTGATGATAGGTCCAGATAGGGGGGTGCCACCAGACTGTTCCTGGACAAACCAGGTGAACACAGCCTTCTCCAAGTTAATGTCACTAGCGTTCCTTGCCTTTTACCTGGTAAGCCCTTCACTCTGAGAAACTGTCCCAACATATGCTCTTAAATTGGGCTCATCTTTCACCCACCCACGGAGGGTTGACTCTGGTACACCAGTCTCTCTGGATAATTTTGCCTTCGTTTCCCCGTTTCGAAGCCGGTCTATCAAATGTATCTTTTGCTTCACTGTGTAAGGCTTGCGCTTAAACATTTTGAACGACAGTAACTGAACTCGAAGATACCTGCACTGGAAAAGGTATCCTTTTATGGCTGGGTAATCGGGCTAATCGGTCGCGGCTACTCATCGCGGCTAATCGTTCTACAGTAATCATCGCGGGTAATCATCGCTGCTAATCGGTCTAATCATCGCGGGTAATCATCGCTGCTAATCGGTCTAATCATCGCGGGTAATCATCGCTGCTAATCGGTCTAATCATCGCGGCTAATCATCGCGGCTAAAAAAGGTGCTGTTTCAAAAAGAGTTTAAAATGAGTCAAGTAAGTTGGGGTCCATAAGCCCCCCCGCCGTATATCGCGAACCGCGGTATTGCGGAGCGCGGTATAACGGGGGACTACTGTATCACTTTTTCAAAGGGAATTAGAGATGGGAAATAAATGCTGGCCTTGCCAGCGATGTCCACATCTGATGAAAAAATTAACAAAAAGCTCTCTCCACCGCTCCTAAATATCAGGGCCCATTTCTCCAGATACGTCCAAATAGATATTCCTAAACTTGAACATCTAGCTCCTGGGACAAGTTGGAACTTGTAATTGCATCATTTGCTGAAGGAGTAATCACACTAACCTTTGTCACCTCTGATTGAACTCCTCTTCCATTTCTTAAATTTAGCGGCGTATGGAAGGCTCAATGGAATTGCGATGTTTAAAACAGGATCTACTGCTATGAAACTGATGTGACCATTAATTCACTAGACACACGATTGGAAGTAAACTGTGGTTTTAATAGTCTTACAACTGAGCCCAGCCTGCGACCAGAGGAACTGAGAGCAGACTTACGGCTGCAGCACTTTATACTTCCGGTTAGTGGGAGGAACCATGGGCGGACCATGGGCAGTGCCAAGAGTGAAGCCCAGTACAAACTCCTTATCTCCCTCTATGGGCAGAGCCGCGCAACGGCTCACATACAGAGCCCACAAGGACATAATACAATGCAATGCAATACAGTGTGAATTACAATGCAGTATAATTCACCACATTCACCCCCTGTAAACAAAATCAAGTCCGGCGGGGGTGACGGGTCTACAAATTGAGTCGGTCTGGTGGCCGAGTCGTCCTTTGGGATCGGGGGAGCACCGGGGTTGCAGCCTCTTCGGGTGGCTGGGTGGTGACGGTCGGTGAGGGTACGATGGTGGACTCCGGGGGTGATTCGGTCTGAGCTTCATACCTGACCGGTGCGACGGGCGATAGGGGGTGCAGGAAACCTATAGGCGCGGGGGAACAGAGCCTGGGCTGGGAACCTATAGGTGTGGAGGCGCAGGGCGTTGGGGGTTGGGTTGGGTGTAGTGTGAGGGGTACCTCGACGGTGGTGGTGGTGGAGTTAGATCCTGCAGACGCCAGGTCCCGGAGGGAAACGGTGTCCTGACGGCCATCGGGTATTCAATAAAGGCGTATTGGGGGTTCGAATGGAGTAGTAGCACTCTCTCTACTAGTGGATTTGTTTTGTGTGCCCGGACGTGCTTCCGGAGGAGAACCGGGCCCGGTGTCCTCAACCAGGATGGGAGCGAAACCCCCATGGTAGTGCCCCTAGAGAAAATAAATAGTCGTTTGTGAGGGGTCTGGTTGGTGGCGGTGCACAGGAGGGACCTAATTGCATGGAGCGCGTCGGGGAGGACCTCCTGCCATTGGGAGGTCGGGAGATTCCTGGACTGGAGGGTCAGTAGGACGGTCTTCCAGACCGTCACGTTCTCCCTCTCCACCTGCCCAGTACCCCTGGGGTTGTAGCTGGTAGTCCTGCTCGAGGTAATGCCCTTGTCGAGCAGGTTACTGACGCAGCTCGTCGCTCATAAAGGACGAACCCCTGTCGCTGTGTACGTAACTGGGAAAACCGAACAGGTTGAAGACACTGTGCAGGGCTCTGATGACTGTGTGGGATGACGTTCAGAAAGTACACAATTCGATTGGTCGAGGGGAGTGGCCCTTTGAAATCGATGCTCAGGCGTTCAAAGGGCCAGGATGCCTTTACCAGGTGGGCGTTGTCTGGTCTATAGAAGTGTGGTTTGCACTCCGCGCAGATCGGGCAATCCCTGGTGATGGCTTTGACCTCCTCGGTGTTGAAAGGCAGATTCCGGGCTTTGACGTAGTGGGCAAGCCGGGTCACCCCCGGGTGGCAGAGGTCATTGTGGATAGCTTTCAGGCGGTCGTCCTGCACGCTGGCGCACGTGCCGCGGGACAGGGCATCTGGGGGCTCGTTGAGCTTTCCCAGTCGATACATAATATCGTAATTGTAGGGGGAGAGTTCGATCCTCCACCGCAGGATTTTATCATTTTTAATTTTGCCCCTTTGCGAGTTGTCAAACATGAAGGCAACCGATCTTTGGTTGGTGATGAGGTTAAACCTCCAACCTGCGAGGTAGTGCCTCCAGTGCCGATGGCTTCCACAATGGCTTGAGCTTCTTTTTCGACCAAGGAGTGTCGAAGTTCTGAAGCGGAGAGGGTTCGGGAGAAGAAGGCGACTGGTCACCCTGCCTGGTTCAGAGTGGCGGCGAGAGCGACCGCTGAGGTGTCATTTTCCACCTGGAAGGGGACGGATTCATCCACCGCCCGCATGGCGGCTTTGGCGATGTCCTCCTTGATGCAGTTGAAGGCCTGGCGGGCCTCAGCTGACAGATGAAAGAGTGTGGCTTTAAATAGTGGGCAGGCTTTGTCCGCATGCTGAGGGACCCACTGAGCATAATACGAGAAAAATCCCAGGCACCTTGAGGGCCCTGTTGCACATTTTACTTGAGTGTATTACGCGTTTTATTGGAGTGTATTAACACGCCTCCGTTTAAAGGCCGTGTGCTTAACACTACTACAGCTCTGTGTATGTAATTCTGCTCGGAGTCGCCAGGTGCCGTATTTAGACACCTCACAAGTATATCAAGGTCAGGTTCAAAGTAATAAATCTGTACACCGATTAGTAAGTTCAAACGATTGATATTTATTATAACCAATATAATAAATACACATGCATACGCTAAAGACTAAGTTACTTCTAAACTAAACGACTAAAATACTTATCTAAACAGGAACAGGCAAGGTCAGGGAGCGAGGCCTTCGTCCCGTTCTTGGTCTGCAACTCTCAGAAAGTTAGAGGTCGTCAGGGTCTAGCAAGTCTGGTTCACGTAGCGAGCGTCGTGGTGAAACTTACAGTTCGATGGCTGGTGGCTCAACGGCTGGTGATGGAACTGGAGTCAGGATGCGATGTATCAGCAAGCGATGAAGACAGCAGAGAGCTGGAGCCAAAACAACAGCAAGCCGGAGCAACAACAGCAGAGCCGGAGGCAAACAACAGAACGGACCATGTGCGGGGTCTACTTTTATAGGTTCCCCCCCCCAAAGTCCGTGCCTCTTTGGGGCGGTCTCTACCTGCTGTATATCGATTGGGTCTTCTCCCAATCGATATTTTCCAAACCCCCCAATCTGAGGGTCTCTTCTCGATGGGTGGGGCGGTTTCTATGGTGCTTTGTGATGGATACTTATGATGCCGTTTCGTCTGGGCGTCCACTCAAAGTATCCATTCAAACCTAAATGTTTCTATTGTGTGGGCCTAGATCTGGATCACCTCATTACTATGCAAATCGTTGTTGCCATTTACACCTTTAGCTGAGATTCTGCACCTGGCCACAAACTGGTTTCTGTACGTGCAGAATGCTAATTAGCCTTCTGCAAACTGCTTGTCCTTGCTAAGACTGTTTTCTCCCTGCAGCCTTAGCAGTTCTCCATTTTGCAGCCCAGTGTCCATCTTAGGTGGCTACAGCCTGGGACAATGAGGTTGAGGGAGTTGTAAGAGGGGGCGCATATGGTCCGGGTCGGGGCCCAGGAATCCGTTTTCCACGACATAGCCGAAGATGGCTAGCCTGGTAGTGCGGAAAACGCATTTCTCCGTATTATAAGTGAGATTAAGTTTCTGGGCAGTTTGGAGAAATCGGTGGAGGTTGGCGTCGTGGTCCTGCTGATCATGGCCGCAGATGGTGATGTTATCCAAGTACGGAAACGTGGCCCACAGCCCGTACTGGTCCACCATTCGGTCCACTGCTCGTTGGAACACCAAGACCCCATTCGTGACGCCAAAGGGGACTGCGAGGAAATGAAAGAGGCGGCCATCTGCCTCGAACGCCGTGAAGTGGCGGTCCTCCGGGCGGATTGGGAGCTGGTGGTATGCAGACTTCAGATCCACCGTGGAGAATATGCGGTACTGGGCGATCTGATTAACCATGTCTGCAATCCTGGGGAGGGGGTACACATCGAGGAGCGTGAACCGGTTAATGGTTTGGCTATAATACACTACCATTCGGAACTTTTCCCAGGTCTTGTCGACCACCACCTGAGCTCTCCAGGGGCTGTTACTGGCCTCCATGACTCCCTCACGTAGGAGCCGCTGGACCTCGGTTCTGATAAATACCCTGTCCTGCAGGCTATACCGCCTGCTGCGAGTGGCTATGGGTTTGCAGTTTGGAGTGAGGTTAGCAAAGAGTGGAGGGGGTCGATTTTTAGCGTCGCTAGACTGCAGATAGTGAGTGGAGGTAGGGGTCCGCCGACGCTAAGTGTGAGGCTCTTGAGATTACATTGGAACTCGAGTCCAAGTAAGAGTGGGGCGCAGAGTTCGGGGAGTACGTACAGCTGGAAATTAGAGTAGCTGGTGCCCTGAATCATTAGGGTCGCAACGGTGCGCCCTTGTATGTGGACAGAGTGTGAGCCCGAAGCAAGGGAGATCGTTTGCCGTGCAGGGAAGATAGGGAGCAAACAGCGTCTTACCAGGTCAGCGTGTATGAAGCTCTCGGTGCTCCCGGAGTCGAAGAGGCACGGTGTCCTGTACCCGTTGATTTTAACGGACATCATCGAGCTCTGGAGGTGTTTCGGACGCGACTGGTCCAACGTGACTGCGTTGAGTTGCGGGTAGTCGGCTGCTCGATCAGCTGTGCTGGAGTGGTCCCGTGATGACTATCCGCTGAGGTCGTAGTCGCTGAGATGAGATTCGGAGGCTGGAGAGGATAGCATCCAAGATGGCCGCCCCCATGGATCGCACGTGGCGGGCGGCGAGGAAGATGGCGTCCAAGATGGCGGCCCCCATGTGTCGCACGTGGCCAGCCGCGTGGAGGAGGGTTGCCAAGATGGCGGCCCCCATGAGTCGCACATGTCGAGTGGGGGTGGAGTCGGCAGACACGCTGCAGCATTACGGGACCTGCGAGTTTGGGAGGCGAGTGCTCTGGACTGCGGGGGAGTTTGGAGTTTACGATTTTGCCAGGCATACTCGGGCATAGTGTCCTTTGCGCCCGCAGCTGCAGCAGGTCACGTTGTGGGCCGGGCAGTGCTGCCGTGGGTGTTGGGGCAGTCCACAGAAATGGCACGCTGATGCTGCATAGTGGGTGGGTGGCCATGCGGCGCAGGCCTGGGGCTGTCGCTGGTCGGGGGCCCACGATGGGGGTCGCCTGGTCCGCGGGGAATGAGTTCAAACTGCGGAATGAGACCTCCATAGTTGTAGCTAACTCTACAGTGTCCTCCAAGTTCTGGGCCCCTTTTTCAAGCAATCGCTAGCACACATAGTTGGACCTGAGCCCTGCAACGTATACATCACGGACAGCGAGTTCCATATGCTGGGCGGCTGTTACAGCCTGGAAATTTCAGTCCCGAGCAAGGGCTTTTAAATCGCGCAGAAAGTCTTCCAGCACCTCCGCGGGGCACTGGCGGCAGGTCGTGAAAATGTGCTGCGCGTAGACCTCGTTGATGGGCCGCACGTACATTTGGTCGAGCATGGCCAAGGCCTCAGTATATGAGGTGGTACAATTAAGTTGCGTCGAGATACGATGGCTCACCCTTGCGTGCAGTAGGCTGAGTTTCTACTCCTCTGTAGTCTCGGAAGTGCTTGATTCAGCCAGGTAGGCCTTGAAACATCGGATCCGGTGTAGGAAGATTTCCTTCACCTCTGCAGCCTGCGGGTTGAGTTCTAGTCGGTCAGGTTTGTAGGCTGATTCCATAATAGTTTTCTTCAAGTTTTCTAAGACTATTAAATTGATGTGACCATCAATTCACTAGACACACGATTGGAAGCAAACTGTGGTTTAAATAGTCTTACAACTGAGCCAGCCTGCGACCAGAGGGACTGAGAGCAGGCTTACGGCTGCAGCACTTTATACTTCCGGTTAGTGGGAGGAGCCATGGGCGGACCATGGGCAGAGCCAAGGGTGAAGCCCAGTACAAACTCCTCATCTCCCCCTATGGGCAGAGCTTCGCAATGGCTCACATACAGAGCCCACAAGGACATAATACAATGCAATGCAATACAGTGTGAATTACAATGCAGTATAATTTACCACAGAAACATCTGCTGCAAAGGAATAATAAGGCAGCTTTAAGCTCCAAACATAACTTGAACAATAAATACAATGCAAATTAAGATATGTAAATGCCTCAAAAGCCTAAAGTTGCAACATAGCGGAAGTTAGTGCACATTTTAAAAAAGAATTTGAGTACCCAATTCACTTTTTCCAATTAAGCGGCAATTTAGTGTGGCCAATCAACCTACCCTGCACATCTTTTGGGTTGTGGGGGCCAAACACATGCAAACACAGGGAGAATGTGCAAACTCCACATGCACAGTGACCCAGAGCCGGGTTCGAACCTGGGATCTCGGCACCGTGAGACAGCAATGCCAATCACTGCACCACCGTGCTACACAATAATTGCAGATTTTGACATATGTTTAAAGTTGGTATAAATGAAAAAACTTCTACTAAAATATGAACTTCCCAAAACAAACAGCAGAAGGAGCTTTAAGAGCACATGTTCTTGATTGATCCCAGGAATTTATATTCTCTCCCAAACTATTCAACCAGGTGACACAGATTCTTCAAAATGTCCTGTACCTTTCTTCATATGCTTCAGGGAGTACTTAGAGCTGGTTGACCTGTTTTGTAGGGCTCAGATTCCAGAGGAATTCCAGAGTCTGGAAGAAGCACAGGCTGATCTTTGGGAAGCGGAAATGGTGGTGAAAGCACTGAACAGTGTCAGATCTGGATGTATTTCTGATCATCTAAACTCTATTATGGCAGGTAAGTCACCTAAATACTAATAGAAAGAGTAATTTAACAAACTTACTTATCATTTAAATGATTCCAAAATACTACAGTGCGGCCTGGTAGAACAATGGTTAGCACTGCTGCCTCACAGCACCAAGGCCTTGGGTTCAATTCCAGCCTTCGGTGACTGTCTGTGGACTTTGCATGTTCACCCTGTGTCTGTGTGGGTTTCACCGGCTCAGGTTTCCTCTCACTGTCCAAATATGTGCAGGTTGGGTGGGGTTGTGGGAATAGGGCAGAAGAGTGGACCAAAGTAGGGTGTTCTTTCTGATGGTCGGTGCAGAGTTGATGGGCCGAATGATCTCCTTCTGCACTGTAGGGCTTCTGTGAATCTATGGATTTGCTTTGAAAGTGTTAATATTTATTAGAAGTTTTGCTGCATGCTCTCTTGATTTCCAAGTGCTGTTTTAATAACATAGATACAATTCTCTTAGTATATCGATCCAGAAATGTTCTTGGATTGAATCCTTCTATCTTGGCATCCAGGCATGAACTTGGTACTTAGACTGACTGTGGAGATACTCTGGTATCTGCTTAACACTTGATTATTCATATTACATCTGAGCAGGTTACAGGGTAGGTATGGAGCTCTTAGGCATGATGTCAACCTCGCTCTCTCGAGTTTAACACATGACTGGCAGTCAGTGGCATATTATCATCCAAGCTTTCTGTTAAACCTTTTTACCACAACGTCTTCCATGTTATCCTAATTTTTAACAGCAGCGTGAAACAATAGACTGAATTTTTTGGATGGCGGCATCGTGCATCCTGCCTTCTGAAGAGTCTCTAAGTGCCCAGCAGCCATTTCACACTCAAAAGAATGTTAAGTGGCTGCAAGCAAGACTTCTGCCCCTCACTCAGAGGAAGTTCCACCTTAGAGAGCTGCCAGCCAACAGAGGTGGCCAGCAGCTCTCCAGTCCCTGCAGTGATAAAGCTGCAGTGGACTGAAGAGGAAGTGCATAAAGCGACCTGAAGCTAAGTCTGACCACCAGACACCGAGGTAAACATAGAAAAATAGAAAATAGAAGCAGGAGGCCATTTGGCCCTGCGAGCCTGCTCCGCTATTCATTATGACCATGACTGATCATCAATATCTTGATCCCGCTTTCCCTCCATATCCTTTAATCCCTTTAGCCCTAAGAACTATATCTAACTGATTCTTGAAAACATTAAATGTTTTGGCCTCAACTGTTTTCTATGGCAGAGAATTCCACAGGCTCACCACTCTCTGGGTGAAGCAATTTCTGCTCATCTCAGTCCTAAATTGTTTAACCCTTATCCTTAGACTGTGACCCCTAGTCCTAGGCTGTCTAGCCATCAGGAACATCCTTCCTGCATCTACACTGTCTAGTCCTCTTAGAATTTTATAGGTTTCTATGAGATCCCCCCTCATTCTTCTAAACACCAGCGAATATAATCATGAACGTTTCAATCTTTCCTCCTATATTTGACTCGCCAACCCAGGAATCTATTTGGTAAACCTTCACTGCATTCCCTCCAAAGCAAAAACATCCTTCCTCAGATAAAGAGACAAAATCTGTACAAAATATTTCAGGCATGGTCCTGTGTAACTGCAGCAAGACTTACATCCCTGCTCCTGTATTGAAATCCTCTTGCTATGAAAGCCATGTACCATTTGCATTTTTCACCATCTGTTGCACCTGCATGCCTATTTCCGCTATTGGTGTACAAAGACATTCAGGTCTCATTGCACATTCCCTTCTCCCAATCGCTAGCAATTTAGATAATAATCTGTCATCTTAGTTTTGCTGCCAAAGTGAATAACATTATATTTATCCACATTATACTGCATCTGCGATGCCACTCACTCAACATGCCCCAAATCAGACTGAAGCATCTTTGCATCCTTCTCACAGCTCACCCTGCCACCCAGATTTATGTCATCTGCAAATTTGGAGATATTACATTTTCTTTCCTCCTCTAAATAATTAATATACACTGTGTATAGCTGGAGTCCTATCACTGATTGCTACAGTAATCACTGCCTGCCACTTGGAAAAAGGCCCATTTATTCCTACTCTTTGTTTCCTGTCTGTAAATCAGTTCTCTCTCCAGCACAATATGCGACCCCCAATCCCATGCACTTTAATTTTACATGCTAATCCCCTATGTGAGACCTTGTTGAAAGGTAACAGAGCCACATGTCTCCCTATGGGCAATGAGAAGAATTGCTGAGAAAATGGAGACAAGACAGCCTCATCTTCTATGATGAAATGAATATCCCATGGAACATTTCCCATGGAACATGGGACAGGATTGCTGCACAGGATTCTGCAAATTCAGGTGTGCCCGATATTCTGCTACAGCGTCTGTGCTGACTTCCAACTCTGAAGAGAAGACTTTCAGCTAGGATGAAGTGTAGGTGCCAATTGACACTAACCCAGAGAAGGTACCAGCTCTTCAGCAGGGTGATCTTCTATGGATTCAAACCTGAACTCAGGGAAGGCATCTTCTGTGGAAGGCTTTGCATGAACAACAGGAAATACAACAGGAGAACAATGGTGGCACAGTGGTTAGCACTGCTGCCACACAACAGCAGGGATCCGTGTACGATTCTGGCCTTGGGTGACTGTGTGGAGTTTGCACTTTCTTCCAGTGTCTGCGTGGGTTTCCTCCGGGCACTCCATTTCCTCCCATAGTCCAAAGATGTGCTGGTTAGGGTTATTGGCTATGATCACTGTGCAGGGTTGTAGGGATAGAGCGGGGGTGTTGGTTAGGTAGAGTACTCTTTCAGAGGGTTAGTGCAGACTCGATGGGGGGAATAGCCTCCTTCTGTGCTGCAGGGATTCTCTGTGCTGTAGGTGATGCATCAATATATTCAGGGGAACTAAGTTCTGAATGCTGCTCAGCCACTAAAAACACAACTGATTTTTTCTAGAAAGACAACAGAGACATCATAAGGTGCATCCAACAATGATGGATCATTTTCCAGGGCCTCACCCTCTAAGTGATCACTCAGTACTGCAAAGGATTCTGCCTCATCACTCTCTAGGAAGAGACATTTCAACTTCATCAGGTCTTCATGGAGATAGTCATTGTCTGCTGATTGCCTTCTGCACACTGCAACTCTTCACCTTACTTCATGAAGAACTGAGAAATTCATAACTTCCTTATCTGCCCAGGGTCTAGTGGATGGTAGATCTATGAAAGACAGCAACTCACTGCTGGATGTACGAACATTCTCAGCTGTTTTTTTTCTAGGATTCCTAGAAGTATGCCAGCATCGCCACTCAAAAAGGATGTACATTTATTATGAAGAACATGGGTGGAATGAATGATCTGTCGCCCCTTGTACCTAAAATGAGCAATAATCCTGCCTTTGATTGGAAGGTCTATGCCACCTTCTCCTTGCATCTTGATGTCTGATGGATAAAGGGCCATCAGCTGAAGCCAGTCAAGCTCGTCTGCTAATATGTTAACAGCCACTCCAGTATTAATGTTAAAGTAATATTAAAGCCTTCAACTTGGATTGTAACAGGCCAGTTGTCTGGATTAAGACTATCTACTTCCCCGAGGAACTCTAGCATTGTTTTCTGGATTTTCCAGTTCTTAGAAGAACTTAAATATCGGCTGGCATGTGACCTCAATTAAAGTTGTTGGATTTGCAGAAATGCTTGAAATGTTCACTTTCGCCACACTGGAAGCAGTCTGCATCCCAAGCCGGGCAGTTTTTTCATCTAGTCTGGGTTTTCGTGTCACATTGCAAGCATCTCAAAATATCTGTCAGCATTGGACTTCCCATCCTTTAGGTTAGTTTGGCAGGCTTTGATATGATGGGGTCACTGCCTGAGGACCTACCCAATCAGCAGTCATATCAAGCCTTGGAGTTGCCATGAGTTATAGCTAAATTAAATGCTTAAAGCTCAGCATGTCTTGCATACTGGACCATAAGATCATCTGCAGAAAGTCAGAGAATTTTTCATTCCAAACACCGACGACTATGAAATCAAGGATTAACACATTTTTCAGCACCCTGTATCCGCAAAATCTAACTGGGCGACTTCAGTTTGGAATAATACAACCAATTTCCCACGTCATTGGGAGCACTGGTTAAAATGTACTTATTCAATTAGTAAATTTTGCTTCAGGCTAAAATAGAGGTCGAAGGCTTTAATAATGGTATCAAAATCGACAGTGGGCTCCTGCACACATTGTTTAAGAGAACATCATCTGCTGCTGGACTTACTGCATCAAGAAAATAACTAATTTCAGTTTTTGCTTTTTGTGAAGACCTGATGCTGCTCACTACTGAGTTCACTGGCTCAGAAGTGATGATTCCACGGGGTGGCACAGGGGTGCAGTGGTTAGCTCTGCTGCCTCACGAAGCTGAGGACCGGGGTTCGATCCCGGCCTTGGGTTACTGTCCTAGTGGAGTTTGCACATTCTCCCCGTGTCTACATGGGTCTCACCCCCCACAACCCAAAGATGTGCAGGGTAAGTGGATTGGCCGCACTAAATTGCCACTTAATTGGAAAAAAAAAGTATTGGGTACTCTAAATTTAAAAAAAAGAAGTGATGATTCCACAATTTTCAGCAGCATTAGCGACTCCTCAGACAATGAAGCAGTCCATGTCCAAATGCAGCAAGACCTGGACATCCAGGCTTGGGCTGAGAAGTAGCAAGTGACACTCAGGCCACACAATTGCCAGAAAATGACCATCTCCAACACTGGAAAATCTAACCATCACCCTTCACATTCAATGGCATTACCATCACCAAATCCCCCACTATCAACATCCATCGGGTTATCATTGACCAGAAGCTGAACTTAACTAGCCATATAAGAGAGCAGGTCAGAGACACTGACCAGAACAGGAATCTACCAGGCCATGTACATACCTGTTGTAAATAAAACTCCGTTTCTTTATTTGACTTGGTGTGTCCTTATTAAATTTTTCTTGCGTCATGTTCATGACCCGAAACCGAAAATTCTCCCTAGTCTTTCAGCTAATAATGAATAACAGGAACTGACATTTGAAAATTAAAATAAAACCTGAACTTCGGCAATGGTAAGAGTGAGAACAAACTTGTGTTAAATATAATAGACAATCAATATCTATTAATTTACGATTGAAACTCTTCTGCTCTGTGCCTAACAATAATTTTTTTGGGGTGGAAAATTTAACTGGGCTGTTAATGCAGAGTGAAAGCATTTTCATTTAACCAATTTGAATCAATTTTAAATTATTTTTTCTCCTACCTTAGATGATTAATGTCAAAAAATTATCTCCATCTTTTTGATTGAGCTTAATAGAAATGGTTTTGCCTCACTAATTGCATCAATTAAACAATGATCATAAAATTGCAGCAATCAATAATAATTATTGTAAAACATTCTGTGTATGAAAGGATCTAGAAAGACACAAGAGACAAAGTTGAGACTTCATCTGGGACAGGAGGAAATTAAACAACTATTTTCTGCTGATAGCAACACAATTGATGGACAGGTGAGAGAAAATTGCCCTATATTTACCTTAAATGATTGGCATTTTATTAGAAAGGTGAATTTTTGTGTCAATTGTATGTGAACATTGGGCAGCCTTTAGAGAAGAGTTGGTTTGTGCACAGACAAGGTATAGACCCATGAAGTGGAAAGGCAGGGCAAACAAATCCATAGTTTCCTGGATGATAAAAGGGATAAGACGAAGTAGAAAAATGTGCTTACGATAGATGTCAGGTGGATAATAAAAACAAGACCCAGGCTGAACAGGAAGTGAAAAAGCATATAAGAGAAGCAAAGAAAGTGTATGAAAAGAAAACAGTTGCTAAATGTTAAACAGAGTCCCAAAATCTTCGAAAGGCACATAAATAGTAATGGAGCAGTAAAAGGCAGAGTGGGGCCAATGGGGGACCAAAAAAGGGAAATTACACAGGGCGGCCAGGGCATGGCTGAGGTATTGAATTAATACTTTGCATCTAGGAACAAGATGCTATGAATGTCACATTGAAAGAGGAATCTTTAAAGTGTTTAAAATTGCTAAGGAAGAGGTATTAGGTAGGCTGTTGGTTCTTGGAGTTGATAAGGCACCAGGATCCAATGATATCCATCCAAGGATACTGAGAGAAATGAAAGTGTAAATTGCAGAGGCACTGGTCATTATTTTCCAGTCTTCCTTCAACAGAAGGGTTGGTGCCAGAGGACTGGAGAGTTGCATATGTTATATCTTTGTACAATGCTGTGAAGATTATTGGTATGGCAGTGGACTAATAAAGTTTTAGAAACCAGCAAAGTATGAAAGAAAATGGAGGACATTTGAAATCAAGCAAGAATATATAAGAACATATGTTAAAAACGTAAATCAGGACATAAAAAGAAAAAGAGCAGCAAAAGTGAGCCTGGAGAATTAATAATCGGAAACAAGGAAATTACAGAGATTTTGAACAAATAGTTTGTATCCACCTTGACAGAACAAGGCACAAAAAAGCATCTCAGGTATCGTTCAAAAGTAAGAGGCAAAAGGGAGAGAGGAAAATAGAATAATCACTCTCACTAGTGAAAAAAATAATGGGAATGCTGTAAGATTTAAGACTGACAAGTCCCCTGGACCTAATGACCTGTATCTGAGGCTCTTAAAAGAAGTGGCAACAGAGATATTGGGTGTAATCCTCAAAATTTCCCGACAGTCTATAAGGTCCCACTAGATTGAAAAGTGCAAATGTAACAACTATGTTTAAAAAAGGAGAGACAGAATTTTTAAAAATCAAAGGCCGGTCAGCCTATTGTCTGTCATTGGGAAAATGCTAGAATTCTTTACTAAAGAGGTACCAGCAGGACTTTTAGAAAATCGTAATGCAGCATCAACATGGCTTTGTGAAAGGGAAATTATGTTTGACAAATTTATCAGAATTCTTTGAGGATGTAACAAACAGTGGATAAAGGGGAATCAGTAGATGTATTGTATTTGGTTTCCAAAATGTATTTGAAAAAGTGCTATGTAAGAGGTCACTACACAAGATAAGAGAATGCGGTGTTAGGGGTGATTTATTAGCACAGATAGGGGGCCGACTAACCGACAGGAAACAAAAAGTCAAGATAAATTGATCTTTCTGTTTGGTAAACTGTAACTAATGGAGTATCACAGGAATTAGATTGGGCCTGAAACTTCAGATCAGCCCACAAAGATTTCCACAACCAGATACTGCTGCGCATTTCTTCTAAGATCTTCCAATCCCGGCTGACACAGAAATGCAAGGCACAATGTTTGCTGCGGAACTCCATCGGAGTAGAATAGAGTTAGTGGAAAGAGAGGACATGCCCCATTTTATGGCACTAGCTGCTGTATTTTGATAAGCATTTAAAGGTTCAGTCTCATAATAAATGTTAGTGGGTTAGTGTATGAGGTGGAAAGGAAGGTAAGGTAGGTAGGTGGCTGCGGTAGGTAGGTAGATGAGGTGGGTGAGGTTTGTAGGTCATTAGTTGGGTGAGTGGGTAGTCAGGTCAGGAGTAGTCAGGTGATTGGAGGGTAAACGAGTCTGGTCAGGACGGTAGTCAGGTGGTCAAGGGGTACTCAGTTTTTGCAAAGTAAAGTCGAGTTGGAAATGTAATCAGGTGGTCGTGTAATCAGGTTGGATCAGAGGGTTAGTGGGAGAGGGAACTCAGATAGTTATGGGGGGTTATCGGGTGGTTCGGGGCGGGGGGGGGTTGAGGTTGGGGGTCATTTTGTGGAGCTCTTCAGGTGTCAGATTAGCTTTTAATCTATAAAACATTTCCTGGGTAATTAATTAAAAATACAGGTCAAGGCATTGATGTGAAGTTCTTATTCAGATTCCATTTAAAAATTGCTTTTGTTATTTAAATTTTAATTAATTAATCAAAAGGATTCTGAAATGTGGTGGATTATCAGCATAGGAAATGAAATGAAAAAATGAAAATCGCTTATTGTCACGAGTAGGCTTTAATGAAGTTACTGTGAAAAGCCCCTAGTCGCCACATTCCGGCGCCTGTCCGGGGAGGTTGGTACAGGAATCGAATTGTGCTGCTGGCCTGCTTGGTTTGCTTTAGAAGCCAGTGATTTAGCCCAGTGAGCTAAACCAGCCCCTGGTTTGCTGAAGATGAAAATTGGTGTCTACTATTGGAGCAAAGTTGTTAAACATTTGAAAATAACTTAGTTAATGACCCTGCTAAAATAGCAGAAGGAGTTTTAGGTACGACCATTATATATTCAGACTTTAATATTCTACACACTCATTTCAGATCCAGTGTTTATTTGTAGTTACATTTTACAACAAATTTTCTTTGCAATTTTATATTCTGGACTTAGGGGCTGAAGGACGAATTGGATAAAAGGACATCGGGTATGGAAGACTCAGCAACAACGGGATGGACAAGTGCTGCTAATAAAGTAGAGACCTTGCAGGCGGAGGTTAGTTAGCATACTCTCACTTGAGCATAACGTTAATTCAGCAACTACATTGCGCCCGGCCCGATCTGAATTATGGCCTCGCTGGGTGTGATCCAGGTCAGCATATGTAAATGTACCGAGGAGTCAACAGCTACAACTGCGAGACCTTGTCAGGGTGCCATTTGGTACTGGTTTCCACAAATGTGGACCAGGCAAAATGGCACCTTGGAAGGTCTCACAGGCCAATAGAGACCTCCAGGTACTTGGGTACAGGACAGGGTAGGACCATGTTGCTCCATCTGGCACCAGGGCACTGTGGCACTGCCAGCCTAGCTCCCTGGCAGTGCCACCCGGGCACCCCAGCAGTGCACTCTGGCACTGACAGATTGTTTGGGTGGCACTTCCATGGTGCCGGGTGCCTGCCAGGGTGCCCGGCAGGCAGTGCATGGATCTCTGAGCATGGCACTGACCGGCACGGGCCTGGCAGGGCCAAGCCCATTGAAGGGGGTTCCCAGAGGCCTCAACAAGGTTTGAGGGTTAATTGGGTGCAGAATGCAGGTGGGATCTGAAAGGGGGGGTCATGTAGAGATCGGGGTTGCAATTCAAAATGGTGCCCTGATCTATGAGGAGCTGTTTCTGCAGAAAATTGACTAAAGTGTGGTTTCAGTGGGAGAAACTGCCCAAATGGAGGTAGGAACAAAAGAAAATAGCTGCCGAGTGGTCCACCCTGAGGTCCCAGCTTTTCTTCCATCCTTGGACATTTTCACAACTTCCAGGGAGGGAGCAGACCCCAGCACCCACCTGCGTCTAATATGGAGGCAATAAACAGTTTTGTGGATTTATTAAGAATGCATCTCTGGTAAGTTTTTTAAAAATTTCATGGAGGTGGCCAAACTTTAGCAATTGTCAAATGTTACCCCAGCTGTATGGAGGTGTGAATCATGCATTGGAGGCAGAAAGAGTTTAAAAGTTAAGTAAAATGGTTTTCCCTCCTTTGGAGTTTATCATAAAATGCTGTAGCAAGAGTTGTGTATTTAAAAAGGGAATTTTATGGGCTCTCGGCTACAATCGAACCGCCTAATCATTGTACAAATACTAGACACTGTTTACACAGCCAGATTGAAGAATCTGTTTACTTGGAGAGTTTTATAGGCTATTCAACAGCTTCCAAATGTGAGAATAGAGTTGGTGGGTATTGTTCATAAAGTGGATAATGGATGAGGGGTTGAGGGAGTAAGGATGAGGTTGAGAGGGTGGCAGGTTTCAAGGGGTCAGAAGGCTCAACTGTACATAGATGAGCTGCTGATTGCATCAGAAGAACTGGGCAGAGATCCTTTTGGGACCAGAGGTGACCTTTTAACCTGTTCCCTTTGGACTCTTCCACCTCCATTTCCACCTCAGGCAGGTAGACTCATTTTCCGGTCGACTATGGCCTGAACCCCCAGAAAATCCAGTATCCAGGCAATCTCAAGACAGGGGTGGGAGCAGGCGCTTCCAATTTCACTAAGCATGGTCGAGTAACATAAAATTCTGGCCATAGAAAAAGATGAAAGCAGAAGTTATAACCGAAAGCCGTTGAACGCGATGTTGACTACAGAACGGTGTAGAGTTGCAAGTAAAAAGATAAATTGCTGTTCCTCAAGCTTATGTTGAGCTACACTAGAACCATTGTAGCAAGCCATGGACAGAAAGGGTAACGTGGTGCAAGATGGAGAATTAAAAAGACAAGCAAACAGAAGCTTAGGGTCATGCTTGCAGACTGAATGGCGGTGTTCCACAAAGCAGCCAGCTAGTCTGCATTTGCTCTCCCCAATGTAGTGGAGACCACATTATGTACAGCAAAAATGGTAGACTAAATTGAAAGAAGTAAATCACTGTTTCACCTGGAAGGAGTATTTGGGTCAATGGACAGTGAGAAGGGAGGAGGTGAAAGTACAGGTTTTGCATCTCCTACACTTGCACTGAAATGTGGCATAGGGAAGGGAGGGATTGTTAGGGGTAACTAAGGAATGGACTAGGTTGTCATGGAGGGAATAGTGCCTTTGGCATACTGAAAGGGGAGAGCAGGGAAGCTGTGCTTGGCAGCGACATGACACTGGAGCTGGCGGAAATGGAGAAGGATAATCCACTGAATATAAAGACTGGTGAGGCGGAAGGTGAGAACAAGGGCGACCCTATCATGGTGCTGGGAGGAAGGAGAAGAGATGAGAGCAGATTTGCTAAATGGGTAAGTGAAGGATCCTGTCAACCACACTGAATGGGAGACTCAGTTGAGGAAAATGGAAAACATGCCAGAAGCACTGGCTCATCATTATTCATGAAGGCCCTGCCTTCTCAACCTTGCCCCTCACCTGAGGTGTGATGTTTCTCAGGTTAAATCACCACCAGTCTGCTCTCTCCCTCAAAGGGGAAAGCAACCTACAGTTATCTGGGACTATGGTGACTTCACCTATCGTACTGGCGCATCATCAGGACTGATGCAGCAGAGATAGAGAAACTGGAAAATTGAATGGAGTCCTTACAGGAAGCAGGGCATGAGGAAATGTAGACAAGGTAATTGCGGGAGTCCATAGGTTTGTAGTGAACATTAGGAAATAGCCTATCTCCAGAAATGTAGACAAAGAAGTCAAGGAAGGGAAGTCAGAGATGGACCTGATGAAGGTGAGAGAGAGGCAGACATTGGAAACAAAGTCAGTGAAGGTTTCCAGTACATGGCTAGAGCAGGAGGCAGCACACGGTCATCAATGTAACGGAAAAAGGGACTACAGAGGCAGTTTGGCTGTTCCACATATCCCACCAAAACCCAGGAATAACCAGGATACATGTAGGCATACTTAGCAAAACCTTTTGTTTGGAGGAGGTGTGTGGTGTTGAAGGAGCTGTTGTTCAGAGTAAGAACAACCTCAGTCAGGTGGAGGAGGGTGATGTTGGTCGGGGATGAGGAAGTGGAGAACTCCGAGACCACCCTGGTAGAGGATCAGGGTGTAGAAAATCAGTAATCTGCGTAAGGTGTTATCAACAGTGCTATCAAGAGGCACTTTTCAGCAATAATCTACTTGCTGTCCATTAGTTCGGATTCTGCCAGGATAACCCAGCAACTGACCTCATTACAGCCTTAGTGAGAGCATTGAAGATCCTTTCGCCATCATGCAATGTTTTTCTTTCCGTGTAGTTAGAACATCTGAAGTTGGAAAATAAGAACCTGGTAAAGAAATTTAATACCGAGAGGACTCTAAGAAAGAAGTACTACAATATGTTGGAGGATTTAAAAGGTGTGTATGAACATCATGTGTAGAATACACTGTCATGGCAGACTTCATTACTCTTGCTATGCTTGGATGGAATTAACATTCATTCCTGCAAAATAAGGAAGAGTATGCAAAAAAAGTATCAATTTAGTCTGAGATGTATGCATTACTTGTGGCCTCATATCCTGAGGTACATATCCTGAATGAGGTATTGTTTAATGTATATATAGTGACCATATATAATTTCTGTTCAAACTCTTATTACTTTATATATTTACATACATACAGGTCACAACTGTTCATCAGTGTCAGCATCATTGCATATCAGCAAAATGGCTGCTAGTATTTTCATGAAGAGTTTCAGTCAGCAAACAAATTGAACAAAGAATATTACAAAAATATGTATATTTATATCAAAAAATACCTTTGAGCTCAAGCAGCAGTTACAAACATTTTGCTCTCCCAGCTTATGACATCTAGGATCATTTCTTAACCTTTGTACAAGGTGCCTCTTATTCACATCTAACTAATTTGTAGTTTATATATTAACATACATAGGAGCGTAGGAACATAGGAATAAGACAATTTAGCCCTTCAAGCCTGCTCTGCCATTCAATCAGATCATGGCTTCTCTCTTCCTGGTCTCATTCCAACCTCCCACCTGTTGCCTATATCCTTTTAACCCATTTTTTAAATCAGAAATATATCTATCTCCTGCTTGAAAACATTTAATGACGCAGATTCCACTGCACTATGGGGTAACAAGTTCCACAAATTCACCACCCTCTACAAAAAGTAGTTCCTCTTCATCTCAGTTCTAAATCTACCTCGCAACCAAATCTGTGACCTCTCGTTCTAGATTACCCCAGAAAGGCATTTGGTCTGTGTTTACTTTAACAATCTCATGTAGTGTTTTATACATCTCGATGAGATCCCATCTCATCTTTCCAAACTCTAGCGAGTATGAGGCCAAACTGTTCAATCTCTCCTCAAACGCCAACCTTTTCATCTCTGGAATCAATCTGGTGAACTTTCTCTGAACTGCCTCCAATGTCACCACATCCTTCCTCAAACAAGGAGACCAAAACTGGACACAAACCTCCACATGTGGTGTCACCAATACCCTATACAATTGCAATAACACTTCTCTACTTTTATACCCCAGTCCTTTTGCAATATTTACATTTGTCTTTTTAATTACATAGTGTACCTACATACCAGCTTTCTGCGATTCATTAACAGACACCCAGATTCCTCTGCCCAGACGCATCTTGAATCTGCTTTCCATTTAGATAATAATTTGCTTTTCTATTTTTTTGGCTAAAATGAATAATCTCATACTAATCTACATTAAACTCCATCTGACAAATTTTGTCCCAATCTCCTCGCCTATTTATATATATGTAATATCTTTATCTCATCTTCACTGACCGCTTTCCCACCTATTTTTGTATCATCTGTAAATTTTTACACTCTGTCCATGCTTGCAAATCATTGATATAAATTGTAAACATTTGAGGTCCAAGAACTGACCCCTGCGGCACCCTGCTGGTTATAGTTCGCCAGCCAGAGAAGGACCCATTAATCTTGACCCTCTGCTTTCTATCAGTCAGCCAATCCAATCTAGGATTAAGTATGCCTCTTATTGGCACAATGGCGCAGTGGTTAGCATTGCTACCTCATGGCGCGGAGGACCTGGGTTCTATCCCAGTCCTGGGCCAGTGTTCATGTGGAGTTTGCACATTCTCCCTGTGTTTGTGTGGGTTTCACCCCCATAGCCCAAAAAGATGTGCAGGGTAGGTGGGATTAGCCACTCTAAATTGCCCCTTAATTGGAAAAAAAAATTGGGTACTCTAAATTCATCAAAATAAAATTAGTATGCCTTTTATTCATTGGTGATCAGAAAAGATTTTGATAATCATGATATAGTTGAAAAACAGATATATTTTCCATTCTTATCCAGGGTGCCCTGGTCAAAAAAATCACAGTGCAGGTCTTGCACAACAGAAAGGCCTCACAGAAATGGCCATTTTTAATTCCTAATTTCTGAAGGAATCTAGGCAATAGTAAATTGTTTGCTCCAGCGAGAACAAAATTTAATGTGGAGCCTCAGATGTACCAATACTGGTGTTATCTGACCTGTGGACTTCAGAATAAATCAGTTATTTCCATCACAGCGGGTCACACGTCCTACTGTGCCATAATTACATCAGTCAAGAGGGTTAGCAAGATTCTGAGCCTTTCATTTCCTCCATCCTCAGTAACAGTTCTCCTTAGATTTGAACCATTTAAGGCCCAATGGCGTTCCAATGAGGTCTAGAAGACACAACACAGCTACCTAGTGTAGCCACCTGGGGTGACCACTGACCAAACACAAAATGGAAGATTGCAGGGAATACAGGGAAAATGGACATGTTGTAAAAAGCAAGCAGCTTGCAGAGCGCTTGTATATTTGGACTGCTGCAGAAACCAGTTTTGGCTGTTGCTGAAACCAGACAACGCTATGAAAAGATACAATTAGCATATTAATGAGGCGATACCGGGCGATCCCCAGGCACAAAAGACACAAGTTAACACTAATCGATACATTGAATGGAAGGCCAGACCTTTCGGCGCCAAAGAAGCCCAAAACAATGAGTCCCAAGAACCGCCCCAGTGATCGAGATACTGTCCCGTTATTGGGGAATTCAAATCAATCGATTGGGAAGAGACCCAATCGATTACAAGAGTATAGAGAGTCTGCCCAGGTGGGCACAAGACCCTGAGAGGAGTATAAAACAGAGACCCTGACCCCAGCTCGCTCTCTCTGTCAGCCTCTCCTTGACCAGCTAGCCCTCCCAGCAGAACACCGTTGCAGCAGAAGAACCTTGTGCAGGAGAGGTCTGGACAGAAGCCGCCAGCAAGTAAGTCACAACGCACGCTATGGGAATAGACACTCCTGACCCCTTTAGACCATAACCACTGGAAGCCTGCGGACCCTGGACAAAGCTAGAAGCCATTGTTCCCTGATCCGGCAGTCCCCTTATCCAGATAAGTATTTGGCCTAGTAGTGGTAGGATCAGCCTAGTCTTATAGTTTATATGCATGATTAGTAGATTACTGTAATATAATAAACGTGTCTTGTTTGAACTTACTAATTGGTGTATGGTTTTATTGCTTTGAACTTGACCTTGAAACTTGTGGCATTATCTTAACGATACCTGGCGACTCCAAAGCTAACGAACGAAACAGAGCCAAATTGAGTGTTAAGCACACTCACCCAGAACGAGCAACACTAGCTTGAATGTATCTGATTTCTCGTGTATAAAACCTTTGCAGCATCATTTGGTGACCCAAGCACACTGGCCTGGACAGCTACAGTGCTAAAGGTACCACACAGGCCCCATAATAAATGTGCAGAGATCAATATGGACGATTATTTTGATTACTTTCTTCTGAAAAATATAGCAAGCAACTATTTGCAGGAAAAGAGTTGCAAAAACATTCGACCTGAAATCATGAACGTTACCACAATGAATTGTTCTAACACCGATCACTTTGTATTCTATAGGAAAAATCCGTGTTTTCTGTCGTATACGGCCTTTGAGTAAATCTGAGCTAGACCGTGGAAGTCACTGTATTGTCCATTCACCTGATGAATACACAGTGACCATCAAAAGCAGTCGTGCTGTGAAGGAGTTCCAATTTGATCAAGTTTTCAACTGTTCAACTTCACAGGAAGAAATCTTCAGAGATACAAACAGGTTAGTTTTAATTATTATCAACTCTCCAGACAGTCAGTGGCTTGGAACCTCTGTCAAACAGAAACAGTTTCTTAGCCTTTGGTTTTGACTCAATTTAAAAGTAATTTTATCGTTATCTGTGATTTCAATTAATGACTCCCATGATTTCTCAATATTACCCAGCGCAAATCTGAGGAATCACTGTACCCTCTTTTGATGCTGTCAGAAAATATCTCTCACAAAGGCCTCAGACATTTACTTTCTGGATGTTAAAATATTAAGAAATGTTGTCATTTTTGCATGTAATTCAATTCAGACTTCACAGCTATTGGATTAATGCATTCTTTGACCTTGATGTGACCATCAATTCGCATGAAACGAAGAGTTGAAGTGAACAGTGGTTTTAATAGGCTAGATCTGTGCCTGCCTGCGACTGCTCTGTACTGAGTGCCGCCTACAGGCTTACAGGTTTATGTACCACCCCCGAGCGGTGGAGCCACAGGCGGAGCCCACAAGGGCATCAACATCATACTACACAGTACATTGTAATAGCATACGTTCACCACATTCACCCCCTGTTAAAAAATTGAAGTCCAGCGGGGGTGAAGTGGGATCACAGATCGAGTCTGTCCGGCCCCTTGATCGTTCTCCGTGATCGCCTCAGCTCCGACTTTGCTGCGGGCACCGGTGTTGAACTCATCGCTGCGGGCACGGGTGTTGGGCTTGTTGACTCCAGGAGCGTATCATCTGGAGCTTCATCACTGTAGGTCGGCGATGGGGGGAGGGGGGATGTAGGGACGGGGGAGGTGTCCAGTGTAGGGTGGGGGGGGGGGGGGGTAGGTGATGGTCGCAGGGGAACCGGCGGGTGCCAGATCCCGGAGGGAGACTATCTTGTCGGCCGTCGTGGTGCGCCATGTAGGCATACTGAGGGTTGGCGTGAAGAAACTGGACCCTCTCGACCAGGGGGTCGGACCTATGGCTCCTCACATGGTTTCGGAGGAGGACAGGCCCCGGTGTTGTCAGCCAGGACAGAAGTGAGACCCCGGAGGTGGATTTCCTGGGGAAAACAAATAGGCGGTCATGAGGGATCTCGTTCGTGGCTGTGCAAAGGAGCAACCTAATGGAGTGCAGCATGTCGGGGAGGGCCTCCTGCCAGCGGTAAACTGGGAGAATTCTAGACCGTAGGGCCAGAAGGACGGCCTTCCATACCGTTGCGTTCTCCCTCTCCACCTGTCCATTTCCCCGGTGGTTGTAGCTGGTAGTCCTGCTCGAGGCAATGCCCTTACCGAGCAGGTACTGACGCAGCTCGTCACTCATGAACGAGGAGCCCCGGTCACTGTGGACGTAAGTGAGGAAACTGAACCGGATGAAGATGCTGTGCAGGGCCTTAATGACAGTGGCCGCAATCATGTCGGGGCATTGTATGGCAAAGGGGAAACGGGAATACTCGTTAACGTCATTAAGAAAATACGCGTTGCGGTCAGTGGAGGTGAGGGGCCCTTTGAAATCGATGCTGAGGCGCTCAAAGGGACGGGATTCCTTCACCAGATGGGCCTTGTCTGGTCGATAGAACTGCAGCTTACACTCCGCACAGACTTGGCAGTGCCTGGTCATGGCCCTGACCTCATCGGTGGAGTAGGGCAGGTTGCGGGACTTGCTGAAGTGGAGAAGTCAGGTGACCCCCGGGTGACAGAGGTAATTGTGGATGGCCCGGAGTCGGTCATCTTGCGCTCTGGCACATGTGCCCTGGGACAGGGCATCTGGGGGCTCATTGAGCTTCCCGGGATGATACACAATATCGTAATTATAGGTGGAGAGTTCGATTCTGCATCTCAAGATTTTATCATTCTTAATCTTGTCCCGCTGTGTGTTGTTGAACATAAAGGCTACCGACCGTTGGTCGGTGACAAGGGTGAACCTCCTACCAGCTAGGTAGTGCCTCTAATGCCGCACAGCGTCCACAATGGCTTGAGCTTCCTTTTTGACTGAAGAGTATCGAATCTTGGAGGCGTTGAGGGTATGGAACAAAAAGGCCACAGGCCTACTTGCCTGGTTAAGGGTAGCGGCCAGGGCGACATCTGAAATGTCGCTCTCCACCTGGAAGGGGATGGATTCGTCCACCACATGCATCGCAGCCTTGGTAATGTCTGCCTTGATGAGGCTGAAGGCCAGGCGGGCTTCAATCGTCAGGGGAAGATAGTGGCTTTGATAAGTGGGCGGGCTTTGTCCGCATAGTTGTGGACCCAGTGGGCATAATATGAAAAGAACCCGAGATATCTTTTCAGGGCCTTGGGGAAGAGGGGGAGGGGGAGTTGCAGAAGGGGGCACATACGGTCGGGGTCAGGCCCCAGAACTCCGTTTTCCACGACATAGTCGAGAATGGCTAGTCGGGTTGTGCGGAAAACGCATTTGTTCTTGTTGTAGGTGAGATTGAGGCCTTGGGCAGTTTGGAGGAACTTCTGAAGGTTAGCGTTGTGGTCCTGCTGATCATGGCCGCAGATGGTGACGTTATCCAACTACGGGAACGTGGCCCGCAGCCCGTACTGGTCCACCATTCGGTCCACCATTCGGTCCACCGTTCTTTGGAAGACCGAGACCCCGTTGGTGACGCCAAAGGGGACCCTGGGAAAGTGGAAGAGGCAGCCGTCTGCCTCAAAGACTGTGTAGTGTCGGTCTTCCGGGCAGATTGGAAGCGGATGGTATGCAAATTTCAGATCTACCGTGGAGAAAACCCAGTAGTGTGCAATCTGATTCACCATGTCCACTATACAGGGAAGCGGGTACGCATCGAGTTGCGTGTACCGATTTATGGTTTGGCTGTAGTCTACAACCATCCGGTTCTTTTCCCCAGTCCTGACGACCACCACTTGGGCTCTCCTGGGGCTATTGCTGGCCTCGATGATTCCCTCCCTCAAGAACCACTGGACCTTTGACTTGATGAAAGTCCTGTCCTAGGCACTGTACAGCCTGCTCCCGGTTTACAGTCCACGGTGAGGTTCGCGAAGAGCCAGGGTGGGGGGGGGGGGGGGGGGAGACCCTTAGGGGTCGCAAGGGTACATACGGTGAGAGGGGGTAGAGCTCCGCCGAACTTCAGGGTCAAGCTCCTGAGGTTGCACTGGAAGTCCAGTCCTAACAGAAGAGGAATGCAGAGATGGGGGAGGACATAGAGTTTAAAATTGGCGTACTCGGCACCCTGTATTGCGAGGTTCGCGACACAGTACCCCCAGATCAGCATCGAGTGTGATCCGGAATCGAGGGAGATTGTTTGGGATGCGGGGGAAATCTGGAGAGAGCAGCGCCTTACCGTGTCTGGATGTATGAAGCTCTCTGTGCTCCTGGAGTCAAACAGTCAGGGCATTTCGTACCCATTGACCCAGACGGTCATCATCGAGTTCTTGAGATGCTTGGGCCGTGACTAGTTGAGGGTGACAGCACCGAGCTGCGGGTAGCTGGTGTGGTCGGAGGTAGCGGGGTGGTCCCAAGATGGCAGCCCCCATCGGCCGCACGTGTCGGGTGGCGTTGAAGATGGCGGCCAAGATGGCGGACCCCGTCGGTTGCACATGTCGGGCGACGTTGAAGATGGCGGACAAGATGGCGGCCCCCATGAGTTGTACGTGTCGGGTAGGGTTAAAGATAGCGGCCCCCACGGGTAGCACGAGGCAGTTGACGCGTCAGAAGGAGCCGGTACCGGCAGGCACTCAGCCTCGCTGCGGGGTCTGTGGGCCTGTGAGTCTGTGAGTCGGGCCTGCAATTTAGGAGCTCTGGGTCGGGTCAAGCAGACTGTGGCAAAGTGTCCTTTCTTGCTGCAGTCGCTGCAGGTCGCGTTCCGGGCCGGGCAACGCTGCCTGAGGTGCTGGTTCTGGCCACAGAAATAGCAGGGCGGCGCCCCGGGTTGGGCGGGCAGCCGCACGGCACAGGCCTGGGACATCCTCCACGAGGGAATCGCGCGGTCGGAGGGGAAAGTATTTAAGCTCTGGAAAGCTACTTCCAAGGAGGTAGATAGTTTTACCGTCTCTTCTAGGTTGAGGGCTCCCTTTTCAAGCAGGCGCTGTCTGACATAGTTGGACCAGACTCCAGCTAGATAGTTGTCCCGGATGGCAAGTTCCATATGCTGCGATGCCGTGACGTCCTTGTAATTCCATTTTTGAGCGAGTGCCCTCAGGTCGCGTAGGTATTCCTCCAGCGATTCTCCGGGGCCTTGGCAACGAATGGTGATGAGATGCTACGTTAATTCACCGGCCGCACGTAATGTCTTTTCAGGATCGCGATCGCGTCTGCGTACGTGGTTGCTTCCGCGATTAGTACGGAGATTTTGTGGCTCATCCGGGTGTGGAGGAGACTCAGCTTATGTTCCTCGGTGATGGTGGGTGAGGAGGAGACAGTGAGGTAGGCCTCAAAGCAGCAGAGCCAGTGCGAAAAGATCTCCTTGGCTTCGGCTGCCTGTGGGTCAAGTTCAAGTCGGTCAGGTTTGAGGGCAGCTTCCATTGCGATATCTTAGCGCATTAAATTGTTGCGACCATCAATTCACACGAGATGAAGAGTAGAAGTGAACAGTGGTTTTAATATGTGAGATCTGTGCCTGCCTGCGACTGCTCTGTACTGAGTGCCGCCTACAGGCTTACATGTTTATATACTACCCCCAAGGGGGTGGAGCCACAGACGGAGCCCACAATGGCATCAACATCATACTACACAGTACAGTTGTGAATTGTAATAGCATACGTTCACCACAGACCTATTCTGTCAAATGTTTTAAATAAGCCATCGATATTTAGCATTACTATATAATGAAATGAAAATCGCTTATTGTCACGAGTAGGCTTCAATAAGCATTTTAGATTTGAACTGCTTAAGGTGTTCTCTTCGAAAGGTAATAGTCAGTAGGGTGGGCCAATGCAGTCCATTCACTACTTTACCTACTAAAGTACTAATTATGGTACATTGATGAAGCAATGTAGAGGAAGATTCACTTCCTGTACTGTACGTGCCATGTTGTTTGATCTTGACAAACATGAAACAGATGCTTCCTTTCTTCGGCAGAACTTCTTGTAACATACCTTTAAGGAACAGCAGCATAATATCACCTCTAAGGAAATGTGTTAGGTCATCCAGTCTTAGTTTCACTTTTGTTTTGAGCAGAACACACACACAACTCTGATGCCTTAAAGTTTTATAGCTTTGTTTAACCATTCTCATGTCTCCTCTGACATGAACCAACATGGTGTTTACCTAATCCCTTATCAGCGATAGGTGTATATACCATAGAATCCACAGAATCCCTACAATGCAGAAGGAGGCCATTCAGCCAATTGAGTCTGCACCAACCTTGTGAAAGAGCACCCTACCTAGATCCATTCCCCCGCCCTATCCCAGTAACCGCACCCAACATGCACATCTTTGAACACTAAAGTGCAATTTTAGCATGATCCATCCACATAACCTGCACATCTTTGGACTATGGGAAGAAACCGGAGCACCTGGAGGAAACCCATGCAGACACTGGGAGAACATGCAAACTCCATACAGTATCATTACAAAAACACAATCCAATTAAGTTCAATAAAACACAAGGTAGATAAAACAAATTCTGGGCTTTGCAGCATCTATAAGAATTTCCATGTTGGATGAGAAACTCAGATAAGCAATTCCTCTTGTTCAATTGGTTTTATGCAGTCTCTTTAATTGCTCTTCGTTGCTGTACAGTTATGCAAACTTAAAGTTAAGTTAATCTCAGTAGTTAAAACTATTCATTTGAGAATTGGTAAGAAACTAAGGATGAAATTGTGGGAACTCCATTACAAGTCTGATCACTGGGTTACGGGTGGGTCGGGGGTTGCCTGGGAATTAGAATAAAAAGCAGTGAGCTCAGAAACAACAGATATGTTATTTTGTCACTCAGTGCAGATATTGTTATGGAAACTTATATTAAACATGAGATCATGGAGCATCTGGGTTGAAATAAAATCCTAAAGAAATGATGAAAATGCGATCAGGAAGATGAGCTTATGTCCATCTAATTTGCTGGTTTTCTTCCAGAGTGTGGCAAAGGAATTTAATAGTGAATGTGCTTTCCTTGGATTACAGTTAGGCCTTAGATACATTTCCTCTGGAATAGTTGAGAATAAAACTAAAGAAATCAGGAAGTGTTTTCTAATTGCTATGTAATCAGACTTATGGAACCCAGAATGCAATGGTACACAGATTGCCATCAGCCTCAAAGACAGCCTGGGTGGCCACATGGGCCCCATTGTGTCAGGTCTCCGCATCAGACACCGGCCTCTGTATTGGCATCATTAGCCAGGTCCTCAGCAGACATCTCTTATCACCAAGAGCCAACTGACCATCCTGGGGATGTCCTCAAAGAGGCCGGGCATGTGCGGCTGCCTCAGGACGTAGTTGTCATGCACACTCCCTGCGAAACATGCACACTCATGCATGATCCTCATGTGATGGTCATACATGAGCCGGATGTTCAGGGAGTGGAACCTCTTCCTGTTGATGTAGGGCACACCCAGACGGCCCAGTGAGCAAAAGATGACATACGCGCCATCCACTACCATCTGGAGCTCAGGCATCCTGGCGATGGCGGAGAGTCCTGCTGTCTGGGCATCTTGCCGAGCCTGGTATATAAAACATAGAACTTACAGTACAGCACAGTACAGGCCCTTTGACCCATAATGTTGTGCGGCCTACACCAATGTGACCCTCGCTGCCCTGATGTGAGCTGTGTGCTCAGGGTGTGAGGCAGGGTCCTGCACATGGGCCTCCACTCATATCTCTGTTACAGGGTAGATAAATTGCCTGGAGAGATGGGCAAAGAAGAAAGTGGCAGAGGCATCAGAATGGTTGTGCAAAAAGTTGTTTAATGTGCTGTACACTACCCCATTCCCGATAGTGCCCTATCCCCCAACACCCCCTCCCCACCTCCACCCTACCCCCACCCTGTACCCCTTACCTTAGTGCCCTCAGTGATCTTTAATGTGCTGGGCCCTCCTAGCTCTACCACTATGTCTTGGTGTTTCCCCAGGATGCACATCTGAGGTGGAGGCAGCCAGCTACTTACCTCGTCCCATGGTTCTCAATGCCCCTGGCGGGCGTGCTATGGGGCCGGAGGGCCTCGACTAACGTGTTGGCCGCAAACACACAATCAAGCTGCCCTGTGACCACATATCCATTCTCCTGCAGGTCCTCCAGCCGTGTCCCGTGTGCTTCCTGCGAGACACGGCCTCATCAGAGGTGTGGAACTCGAGGGAGCTGATGACCACCGTCGCCACTCCATGGGGGAGTCCAAGTTGGCAATCAGCGCCCCCTCCTCCCGATCGGTTCCCACAGGGCCCTGGGGTTAACTTTGGGATGGAGGGGCAGGTGGTCTGAGCCCTGGCTGCCCCTGCATCATCTGGCTCTGCCAGCCCTGATGGTTCCCCATGGTCCACACCATGGTGTCGACGCCCTCAGCGATCATCCTCAATGTCTGGGACACATCCGCCAGTGACCGGGCTGTGCTCTGCTGTGCCTCAGCCATGCCCACCTGCAACTGGGACAAGCTCCGCAGCACCTCAGCCATTCCCATCTGAGAGCGAGACCTCATCAAGGTCGGCCTGGTACTGGGTGACATTCCCCAGCGAGGTGGTCATTCTGCCGAGACCCTCAGCCATGGCGTCACTGACTGCGCGATACCTTGGTCGCCTTCACTCATGGTGCCAACGTCGTGCACCAGGCTCTTCACAGCGGTCGCTACCCTTGCATTGTTGGCCTTGGTGCCACTCATTGCCGGCGCCAGCCCCTATTCCCATAGCCTCTGGGATTCCTCCAAGCGGCTATGGATCTGCTGGAGTGACGCTGACATCACCCTCGGAATGTCCCGACCGCTCCCTATCATCTCCATCAGCTCTGGGTAACTGAATTCCAGAGGCTCAGCATCAGGCTGGGACCCAGCTGTGTCCTGGGTTCCAGCAGCCCTCTGACTGCTGTCTCGCCTGGGGGTTCCCCTGGATTGTGTCCCGTGAGGCTGACCACTAACATGTTCCACCGAGATATGTGTATCTGCGCTGGTGGGGGGTCGGGGATCACAGCTGTGACGTGACTATTATGGTAGCATCCTCAGAGCTCTCCTCCAAGGTGTTCTTCTCGGAGTCAGGAGAGTGTGCCGTCTGGGATGGGTTGGCGCCATCGGCTGGAGGACCTGCAGGAGAATGGATATGCGGTCACTGGGAGGGGTGGGTCAGTCAGTAAGGCAATCACTACTCAAGTTTGACAGGTCCTCCGGGTGGAGCCTGGTGGTTTCTCACCTCTGCAGCCTCTGCGTGGGTGACCAATCTGTCCTACGCCACACCAGTCACCTTCAGGGCCCGCTCTTCAATGCAGGTGAGGAGTCTTAAGTCCGGTGCCCCACAACCAGTCTTGGCCCTCTCCCACTGATTGTGGGAGAGCTTTTCCTGAGGAGACACAGAGAGAGCACCGCTAGCCACACGTATGGTTCAGTGGTGGGAGAGGGGGTGTGAAGGCGGGGGTCACTTGGAGAGTTGGTAGGGGGGGTGGATTCTCCCCTTGGGGCGGGGGGGGGGGGGTGCGTGGTGCCTACTCATTCGTGCTGCCCGGTGTAGGTCGTTGACCTTCTTCCTGCATTGCTGGACAGTCCTCTTGCTCATACTGCTGTAGCTCATGGCTGCTGCCATCTTGTCCCAGGCAGCACTGGCTGCCTTGTGGCTCACCCTCCAGGACCCCCTGGGGATCAGGACGTCCCTCCTGGTGTCTACCGGATCCAGGTGCCTCCCCAGCTCAGTGTCCCTAAATCTTGGGTCCGGTCTCCTTGGCGTCATTATTGTGAGCTGGTTGGGGTTGGCTGAGCAAGTGCAGTTTAAGTGCTGCTCAACCTTGTTAGCTGGGGGGGGGGGAGGGGGGGCTGACGAGCACGGTCCCGGCAATCAGCTGGCGAGGCGTTCTTTGTGGCGAGAAGCCAGTGAAGCCTCGTTATGTAGACCACTTAACATTGAATTGCATTGCCGGTTTCGCTGGGCCGAGCGGCAGGAAACTGGCGGCTATTCCCGCTCGCTACAACACTTGGAAATTTTTCCAAAGAATTGGGCCCTCAGTATGATTAGATAGCGGTGGGGAACTTGCCGATAGAGCCGAGAGAAACTCACATTCACAACCCGCCACAAATGTCACTTGGAAACTTTTCCACTTGATCGTGCCCTTGGGGAATAGCTAGGCAGGTGGCAGGTAACAATCAATAAAGAGTTGCTTCACTTGGAGACAGCAAGAAAGTAGTACTTACATTGAAAGAATTTAATGTGGTTGAAAAAGGAAAAGGATCTGAAGAATCTGAATGATAATCAATTGAAAATACCACAATATGCTTGGTAACAATGAGTAATCAAGATCAAATTTTGAGATGTATAAAAGCAGCTCAACATTGAACTGAAAGAGTAAGGGCTTGGGCTAGCCGAATGGGAATAGAGTCCCGTAATGATCATGCTAGCAACGCCAAGAAACACCACGCTATCTACTGGAACTCTAATTCTATTCGGGGCCTCAGCGGGGAATGCACCATCAAGGCCACACTTAGTGCCGTTTCCTGCACTGAGGAGCTCCACTCACCAGAACTCCTCAGTGCAGGAGGAGATCAGCACGCCATTTTAAAATGGTGTCTCAATTTCTCAGCTGAACCCCCCCAAAAGTCCCAACTCCCGTGTAAGGGGGGGTCCTCAGGACACTCCCGCACCCACACAGGAAAACCCCGGAACCGATCACCACATGGGGAAAAATTACAGATTGGCTCCTTTGCACTTCCTGCCAGGTGCCAGGCTTCCAGTGCCAAGTTGCCCAGAGGACAAGCACCTGCGCACATTGAATTCCCTGGGAGACCTCCATGAGTGCCATTCCATCTAGTCCCCATTTGTGGAGACTAGCACTGAACGGCCCTCGCCCGAGGTCTCCGAAACCAGCTGTCTCACTCAAGTATGCAGATTTGCAAAATAATGCTCCCACCCACAATGGGGGGATTCATATTGCGACATGGCAAACCGGGTAGATTGTGGAAGAAGGATCTCCCTGCATCTATCGGCCGTGCCATGCTGCCTTTCGGGAGCAACATGGCCAGTAGATCGTGCCTTAAATTAAATCTGCCACTTCATAAATCGTTGGTAGACCATGGATTTAGAATGCTATATACAGCTCTGAGCTGCAAGGTACAAGAAGAATTTCATAACTGTGATACAGCAAAGAACAAGCAGAAGGATTGAGGAAATAGAGTGATTGGAGGATGCAAGTGAATACATAAATTGGCATGTTTTCCTGGAAAAAGGATGGTTGAGAAATTATATGAATGCTCTTTTTAGGGTTCTAATATAATCCATAATAAGCTATTTCAATTTTTCAAGAACAGTAGAACCAGAGAAAACAAACGTTCTCGGAAGGACTGTGAATTCAAAACTAATCTACAAAAGCGCTGGGCAGAAATTTCCCAGGCCGTTGGAAATGGGTTCAGGAGGGGGCAGGGTGGGGAAATCCCAGAAAGTAATGATGTGATCCTACCCTCTGCCAGCTTTCCTCGGGATGGGATTGAAGGAGATCTGGGATTGGAGTTGGGCTGGGAATCCCCTTGGATTTGTCACGTAAATAATCAAGAAGTGTTTGAAGTTGTTAAAAAGTTGTTAATAAGCTGATTCAATGCTCAATCCTTAATTTTCCAGGCATCAAACATGTTTTCCAACCTGTCAGCAATTCATCAGGGTCACCGAAGTGAGCACACAGTGGACAGAGTTTCTTCAATGAAATTGTAGAGTTGGCAAGGTTTTATCCAGTTACTTTGAAGAACTCCAGTCATGGCCATTGAGAGACAGTTGTGTAAAGCTCACACATAGTACTTTCACCACTTGGCAGGTGATTGTCAACTTGTCAGAAAGCACATCACCTGTCTAATACTTCACTCACTTTCAGCTGCACATCCATGCTGCCAGACTTCACCATGACACGGCAGCAGCTTATGCAGCTCCATCTCTGTAGAGGGGTAAGAGCAGAAGCTACATCAGTGCCAACAGCATCTTACAATGCTCTCATTTTGTATGTATTCATATGTTTTCAACATATTATCAATGAGTACTGTTAAGGTGTGGCAGAAGAAATGGCTGTGCGCAAATGCTTGCTGTCATGTGTGTTAATGCTGTCACTCCATGACTACTTACAGCCCCTACTGGCTTAAACCCTCTGAGTCACAATGTTTTGCCATGACAGTGTGATCATGGTACTATTCATTATTCATCCACCAAGGCATAGCGGCAAACACCTTACAAGAATAGTCCCAAAGATGAGAATCTTCAGTTATGAGGATAGATTGGAGAGGTGCTGTTCTTGTTCTAGTTTGCTGATTACAAGGTTTTAATGTTCCCTTTAGGACATAAGATGAAGTCATCATGTAAAGAATCAGATGGCATAAACTAATATCTTGCTTATGTATTAGATTAAAATAGGCCTGTGCATTACCATTAAAAATGTAGTTTTTAATTGTAAAATATCAATCTTGAGTCAATAATTAATGTATTTTATACCAACAGGCTAATCCAATCAGCTGTAGATGGCTACAATGCGTGTATCTTTGCATATGGTCAGACGGGCTCTGGAAAAACATTCACAATGACTGGCGAGAAGGAACCTGCAAATCTAGGAATAATTCCCAGAGCGTTCAAGAGAATATTTCAAATTACAGATGAAAACCAAACCAAATTTTCATTTAAGGTGTGATGGTAAAACAATCTAGAATTATCATTTTAAAATATTAGTTCAACTTGCTCACATGTCTGGAATGTTTTATTATTTGTCTCAAATTTAAATGACACTATGGTGACACATGTGGAGTAGTCTAAATCTTGCACGTGTGAGGTACTGATGCACAATATTAAAAATTTGTGGATTGGAACTCCAGGGCCAGCTGAGTCACGGTCCCTTAGGGCTGAAATAATAACAGAATGTGTTGGAAAGGCTGAGCAGTGTTGCAACATCTGTATCAAGAGGAACAGAGTTAATGCTCCGAGTCAAATAGGGCTCTTCTTCAGAACTATGACACTACACACTGTGTTCTGTTCACAGATGCTGCCTGACCTGCTGAACATTTCCAGCACTAGGTTTTCATATCTGATTTCCATCAACCATTGAATTTTGTCTTTACTTTCCCTTCGGGCTGAAACCTTATTACCATCTCAGGTTATTTGCTGAAATACAACCTTTCAGCTGCATTATGCAACCTGCTCAATGGATGGACTCACCAAAGAGACAATCCAGATACGAAGGGAAATACTTTCTGCCTTTCACAGTGCCAATCCTGTCCTGAGGTCTGATGATCACCATTACTACAGGGAGACAGGCAATGAGAAGCAACAGGTTCTAACTGACCTTAGGCATTGGTAATGGCTCCATTTCTACAGCTATCCGATTCCCCTATATAATTTCTCAGCAACTAGCAGAAAGTAGGGCCAGTTTGGCATATTTTATTCATTAATTCTCAGGATGTAGATGGTACTGAGCACTTTTCCTTGCTACACTAACTGAGTCATTACCTTTATGAGTCAGGTATGGGGCAGTGCTTTCTACTGAAATGTGATGCCGGCAGCATGGTGACACAGTGGTTAGCACTGCTGCCTCACGGCGCCAAGGTCCCAGGTTCAATCCCGGCTCTGGGTCACTGCCCATGTGGAGTTTGCACATTCTCCCCGTGTTTGCGTGGGTTTCGGTACCACAACCCAAAGATGTGCAGGTCAGGTGGATTGGCCATGCTAAATTGCCCCTTAAATGGAAAAAATTAATTGGGTACACTAAATTTATAAAACAAAATGAGGATATTCCTGCCGCTAAGGCTGCACTTTGACATATCAGTGAGATGGTAAAATGGAAAGGTATATGCTTGCTGTGACAAGAGTATTTGACACTTTACCTTGAGTGTAGCAAAAATGAAAATTGTGTGGAAGTACAGAAGCTAGAAGCATATTATTGAATGAAAAACCCATACCAGCCTCCCCAGACAGGTGCCGGAATGTGGCGACTAGGGGCTTTTCACAGTAACTTCATTGAAGCCTACTCGTGACAATAAGCGATTTTCATTTTTCATTTCATTTTCAGTGGAATAAAAAAACATTCAAATACAGAAAAACAACATATATCATCTTTATGAACTCCAATTAAGTAGATTTAAACTGCTGTCGCATTGATGTTTTCACAGATGCATGGAATCTTACCCACACTTGTGAGACTTCCTCAGCAGAATTGATCGTGTTAACTGACCTATTCAGTGTTCACAACATTTTAAATATTGTTTCAGATTTCTAACCTCTACAGTTCTGTTGTTTCGATCAAGAGGAAGACAATAAGAGCCATGCAACAGTTTTTCCCTCCTAAAATTTACTATCCACAATAATGCATGTGTTACAATAGGCTGGTGAGAAACTACATAAAGTAGTGCACAAAAATAATTTGACGTGACTTAATTTCAAAGAATGTAGTCTGTTTCTTTGGTAAACAACAATGGCTCTTTATACAGGACTTATGATCAAAATATGATCTATTTTTGGATTTTCCAAACATAATATCTGATGTGGAGTCTGGGCTTTGAGGCACTGCTATTGTTGATTGCGGGAACAAAAACTTATTCTGGCAGATGTAAAGTAGAATTACCATAGCCCCAGATGGCCTTAGGCTGCTTTCCCCTTTGAGGGAGAGAGCTGACTAGTGGTCATTTAACCTGAGGATCACCACACCTCAGGAGAGGGGCAAGGTTACGTATTTTCTTTTCATATACTAAATGATCTGTTTGAGCTGCGCGCAGAAAAATACTTTTTACCTGGGTACATGTGACAATAAACAAATCCAATCCAATGCAGGTTGAGAATAATCTGAGCCAGTAGGGGAATTGAACCGTGTTAACCTCACTCTGCATCACAAACCAGTTGTCCAGCCAACTGAGCTAAACCGTCATCTCAGTACATTATTTTAGCATTTTTTACTATTTCTTGCATTATCTTCTTTAATTCAGATCTTGGCCTACATGCTGGAATTATATAATGATCAACTTTTAGACCTTTTTATCAACCCTTGTGAAGGTTCCACCACAAAGCTTGAAATTAGGAAGGACAAAAAAGGATTTGTATACATCCAAGGAGCAGAAATAAAGGAGGTCATCAGTGCAGAAATGCTCTGTGGATTGTTTGAGCTTGGTTGCACAAATCGCCACACAGCAGCCACAAGTAAGATCACCACATGATGCTTGAAAAGCATTTATTTAGCAGATAAGGCCAAGTTTTACGTATCTTTCTCTTAGTATGAAGCACAATGTTATTTTGAACGTGCCTTGTTTATTCCATTATATTATCTAGGCTTGACATCTATTTGCTAATTATATATTGCATTTATATTGAAGAAGGGGGTGGGGAGAAAGAGAAAAATTTACACTGTAGTGATGGTTAATGATGCATCCATCATAAATATAAAACATGCATTCCACTAAATCCACCACATAATGGAATCTGCATAGCAATATGCCAGATGGTTCAAAGTGCACACTTGTGAAGATGAAATTTATCATAAAGAATGCATTGTTACTTAATCCCACTTCCTCCTCAATATTTTGGTCATTAACCCAGTTTACTGTGATTTTTTTCACAGTTATAAAAAAATGACATACTAATCCTCACCTCTTGTTATTATAAAGATCCTTTCAATTTATTCCACGAAAACTATTTTCATTATTTATTACAGGAAATTAGATGCCAGCAACACATATGAAAAATATTTTTTTATTGACTATTACCCATTAAGATGCCCAAGGATGGATTTCTAAATTGCACTTAGGCCGTTACATATTTGCATACATAACCCAACATTTCCTCTGGCGTTCTCCCAATCATTTGCTGTAGGCTTGGCAGGTTTATAGGAAACTCCGGATAGATGTATAAACAAGTTTTGTTTTGCTGATTTTCCTCTGAAGGATCAGTAGCTGATCAATTTTCCCAGTTTGGGTTTCATTCAGCAGAACAAGCTCCCACTAATATTAATTTCACTAAGGAGGGGTCAACAGCAGCAAAATTCAACTCCATGCAACAGGATTATATTGACATTATATAGACATAGAAACATAGAAAATAGGCACAGGAGGAGGCCAATCGGCCCTTCGAGCCTGCTTTGCCATTCATTGTGATCATGGCCGATCATCCAACTCAATAGCCTAATCCCGCTTTCCCCCATATCTTGTGAACCATTTCACCCCAAGTGCTATATCTAACTGCTTCTTGAAAACATACAGGGCTGGATTCTCTTCCTGCAATGCCCAAAGCGTGTTTCCTGATGGGGCAGAGAATCGGGCTTCAGGGGAAAATTAGGAACGGCGCCGAGCGGTGAAGAAATTTCTCCTCCTCTCTGTCCTAATTGGTCTACCGCATATCCTCAGACTGCGACCCCTGGTTCCGGACACCCCCACCATCAGGAACATTCTTCTTGCATCTACCCTGTTAGAATTTTATAGGTTTCGGTAAGATCCCCCTTCATTCTTCAGAACTCTAGCGAATACAATCCTAACCTACTCAATCTCTCTGCACTCCCTCTATATCAAGAACATCCTTCCTCAGATAAGGAGACCAAAACTGCACACAATATTCCCGGTGTGGCCTCACCAAGGCCTATATAATTGTAGCGAGATATCCCTGCTCATGTACTCAAATCCTCTCGCAATGAAGGCCAGCTATCATTTGCCTTCTTTACCGTAAGATGGACCTGCATGCTTACCTTCAATGACTGGTGTACGAGGACACCCAGTTCTTGTTGCACATTCCCCTTCCTAATTTATAGTCATTCAGATAATACTCTGCCTTCTGCTTTTTGCTACCAAAATAAATAAATTTGCATTTATCCAAAAATAAATTTCCGTCTTGGTCTTATGCTGACACAGAAGAGTATGTCCTCCTTTTGTTCTTGCTTAGACCCTGTTCCAAATTCTGTAGAGAGGGCCATTTAATTAACATGGTGGGCACACACACCAATACCTATGCTGTTAAAGCAGCAGCTCATTGGGCCATTAAGATTTTAAATGGCATCCTGTCAGGGGTAGAATGATCCTCACAATTCTGAATCCTAACATTATAACGTCACCACAAGGGAAAGTGCCAGCTGAAGAAGCAACCTCCTTTCAGGAACCTCAATCAGTATTTGTCTCAGAGCCAGAAAGGGGCAGAAACCTGGCATATATGGATTCTGTCCCAAATTCCTACTCCTCCTCTCTCACTCCACCAGTTCTTCATCTCTTATGTTTTATGGGGTAGAGGAAACGGTGGCGTAGTGGCATTGTCACTGATCTGGTGATCCAGAGACCCAGGCTAATACCCTGGGGACCCATGTTTGAATCCCATCACGGTAGATGGTGGAAATTAAATTCAATAAGTATCTGCATTGAAAAAAAAGTCTAATGATGACCATGAAACCATTGTCGATTGCTGTAAAAAAAACAGCTGGTTCACTAATGTCCTTTAGGGAAGGAAATCAGTTGTCTTTACCTGATCTGGCCTACATGTGACTCCAGATCCACAGCAATCTGGTTGACTCTTTAAAAGAAAATGCCCTCAGGGATGGGCAATAAATGCTGGTCCTGCCAATGACGCCCACATCTCATGAACAAATAAAAAATAGAATTAATAACTTTCCTAGATATAACAAATAGACAAATGCAACATATTTTATGTCAGTTCACTCACTTGATGCTATTTTTTTTTCAGAAATGAATACTGAAAGTTCACGTTCCCACTTGATTGTTGGAATAACAATAAAAAGCACCAATCTGACTAATGGAACTGTAACTTATGGAAAGCTCAGTATGGTCGATTTAGCAGGAAGTGAAAGAGCATCAAACACTGGAGCAGAAGATGAACAATTAAAGGTCATTCTTCACCACACTTTCAAATTGATATTTTTTAAAAATGGATCATATTCTTGGTGGCATATAGAAGATGTGGGGCATGATTCAGCCATCAGGTTGCACCTGGCGCAGAGCTGGACGCAATGGATGAATCACGTGAGAGCCCCAAATCAGGCTCCGTGCCAGGCCAATCGCGAGTCTCCCGATCTGGATCACGCCCTCCCTGGTGCTGTGGTGCACAGTGACATTGCTAGGGTACCAGGCTGGCAGTGCCAAGGTAACTGGGTGCCAGGTTGGCACTGCCAGGTGTCAGGGCTGTGGGGCGGCCTTGCCCATGAGAGGGGGTGAAAGGGGGTTGCAGCGGCCACGAAAATGTTGGTGGGGTGAAATGGAGTTCTGAAAGCGGGGAGGGGGGGGGGGGGAGTTCTGAAAGGGTGTGTAGAGATCCAGGCTGCCATTCAAAATGGCGCCCCAATCTGCAAGGAGCCGGTCCTGGGTACAGGAAACCTTCTTAAGTGTCACCTCGACAAAAAGAAACTCCCGAGGACCCAAAAAACCAGCAAAGTACCAGTGAATAGAAGGGTGAATCTCAGTGTTGCAGCCATAGAGACCAGTCTGCCAAATGCTCCCAAAAGCAGACTTTCATTTATTTCTGCTGAATCGTGGCCTTGTTTCTCTAACTAATCTACCATGGATAAATTACACATGATCATGGGGTCCATGCAGTCATAAAATATTCTGATATTTCAGCACACACATGATGAGCTGAATGTCCTCCTGCTGTGCTGTGAATTTCTTTAAACTTGTGATTAATTTTCCAACTTTATGCCAATAGGGGAAAACTTCATCCACTGAAAGTGCATGTTGGGATTTGAAGAATTCACTTTGTCTAATTTATTATTGGTTAAAATGGTGCGTTGGGTTCACCTGAATTTTCAATGTGCCAATCTCTCCGCAATAGCACAGTCAAACAAATACAACCTACATGTGTACTATACTTCCAAACAGGATATGTTTAACATGTTAATCTATGATACTCCAGTCCATTATTCCTGACATGTCAACTTGGCTGAGTTCATAGCACTCTCGCCTCTGAATCAGAAGCCTCTTGTACAGAGGCTCTGTACAAATTCTAAACCCACCCTGTAGTAGGGCAGCACGGTAGCACAGTGGTTAGCACTGTTGCTTCACAGCTCCAGGGTCCGAGGCTCGATTCCCGGCTTGGGTCACTGTCTGTGCGGAGTCTGCACGTTATCCCCGTGTCTGCGTGGGTTTCCTCCAGATGCTCCGGTTTCCTCTCACAAGTCCCGAAAGACGTGCAGGTAGATAATTTGGACATTCTGAATTCTCCTTCTGTGTACTTGAACAGGTGCCGGAATGTGGTGATTGGGGGTTTTCACAGTAAGTCATTGCAGTGTTAATGTAAGCCTACTTGTGACAATAAAGATTGTTATTATTAGTGAAGAGGGAGTGCCGCATTATTGATGGTGACATTCTTTACTTAAGGCATTAAATTATAATTATTTTTGTCTTTTCACCAGAAATTAAAGATTTCACAATACTATTTGAAAAAGAGCAGAGAATTTTTCCAGGGTCCTGGCCAACATTCCTCCCCCAACCAGAACTAAAAATACATTGGGCACAATTCAACCACTGTGTTCCGCCCGGCTTGGATCTGGGTGTGCTGGTTAAATAGCAAAAAACAGCAAAATCAAAATTTGCGCCGGGTGTGAGCCATTTTGCAATTCACCCGGCCTGCTCCCGATGAAGAGTTCCGTATCTTGCCCAAAAATGGCGAGTTTATCATTAACCCTAATTTGCATTTGTGGTAGTATGACTAGGGGTATTATGGTACCTGGAAGTGAGCTGCTATTGGTGCAGGGGACTCGCTGCCCATTGGCCCGGGTAAGTAATGTGCCTCTCAGCCGATTGTCTGAGAGGTAGGTAGCTCCGCCTACGAGGCGGGATATAAGAACCAGTGCTTCCCGGCAGTCGGCCTTTCTTCTATACGTCTGCTGCCGGGCACACTTCTTGTGCATTAAAACCTATCATTTGGATCTCCCCTACGTTTCGTGTCCATTGATTGTACATCAATTTAATGCACAAGATTTTAAAGGATGGAGCTTCGTATCAAGCCGGAGTGCCTTCGACTCAGCCCGCACGCAGCAAATGCAACAGCAGCATGGCTTGCTTCAATAGCTACTTGAGCACAGCCGAAAACGTCCCGATGAGGGAACAGAAATTACACATCCTCCACTCATGCGTCGGCACCCCGTGTACACGCTCATAGAGGACACGACAGACTACGACGCGGCCATGGACTTGCTTAAAGGACATTTCATCCGGCCGGTGAACCAGGTCTACGCTCGGCACTTACTGGCCACGAGGCAGCAATTCCCTGGTGAGTCTTTAGACTAATTTTACCGGGCCCCCCTTGTTCTGGGGAGGAACTGCGGCTGCCCACAAGTTTCTGCGGCCGAGCACACCGAACGTTTAATCAGAGACGCTTTCGTTGCGGGTATGCAATCTTCCCAGATCCGCCAGAGACTTTTAGAGAAAGAAACTTTAAGCATCACCGAGGCACGGGCCCTCACCTCATCCCTAGATGTCGCCAATCATAAAGCCCGCGCGTATGCTCCTGACCGCGCGGCGGCCCCCTGGGCAGCATGGAGCGCGACCCCCCTCACCTCCGCAGACTCCGACCCTCCCAGGTCTGTGCCGCAGGGCGCCCCGATAAACCCACGGGGCCCCGCTGCTACTTTTGCGGCCAGGCAAAGCACCCCTGCCAGCGCTGCCCGGCCCGCACCGTAACCTGTAAAAGCTGTGGCAAGAAGGGCCACTTTGCGGCTGTCAGTCAGTCCAAAGCGGTCGCTGCGGTCCCGAACAGCGACAGCGGGTCCTCCTCCCCGCTCTCCTCAGGGCCCTGTGCGGCCCGCGGACCTCGCTGCCCCCACCCCCCATCGCCATGTGTGATCCCCGGGCGCCGCCATTTTGGGCCCCCGATGGCACGTGCGACCCCTGGGCGCCGATTTCCAGTGCAACCTCCAGAGTTTAACATTCAAATTCGACGGCCCTATGCCCCCCCTTACTGTCTGCAGCCTCGCGTCCCTCAAGGTCGATCCCCCATCCTTGTTTGTAAACCTCACCACGGATTGCAAACCCGTCGCCACCAGGAGCAGACGGTACAGTGCCCAGGACCGGATCTTCATCAGGTCCGAAGTCCAAAGGCTTCTGAAGGAAGGGGTTATTGAGGCTAGCAACAGCCCCTAGCAAGCACAAGTGCTGGGAGAAAAATAGGATGGTCATAGACTACAGTCAGACCATCAACAGGTTTACGCAGCTGGACGCGCATCCTCTCCCACGTATCTCCGACCTGGTCAACAGGATCGCGCAGTACAAGGCATTTTCCACGGTGGACCTCAAGTCAGCCTACCATCAGCTCCCCATCCGCGCGAGTGACCGAAAGTACATTGCGTTCGAAGCGGATGGGCGACTCTACCACTTTTGAAGGGTTCCTTTCGGTGTCACAAACGGGGTCTTGGTCTTCCAAAGGGAGATGGACCGAATGGTCGATCAATACGGTTTACGGGCAACCTTCCCGTATCTTGATAATGTCACCATCTGCGGCCACGACCAGCACGACCACGTCACCAACCTCCGAAAATTCCTCTGTACCGCAAAACTCCTTAATCTGACCTACAATAAGGATAAATGTGTGTTTAGCACCGACCATCTAGCCATCCTCGGCTACGTAGTGCGTAACAGAGTGATAGGCCCTGACCCCGAACGCATTCGCCCCCTGATGGAGCTTCCCCTCCCCCACTCCCTCAAAGCCCTCAAGCGCTGTTTGGGCTTCTTATATTACGCCCAGTGGGTCCCCAATTCAGCTGACAAAGCCCGTCCACTCATCCAATCAGCCACTTTTCCTCTGTCGATGGAGGCTCGCCAGGCCTTCAGCCGCATCAAAGCAGACATTGCAAAGGCCACGATGCGCGCTATCGACGAGTCCCTCCCCTTCCAAGTCGAGAGCGACATGTCCAATGTAGCTCTGGCGGCCACCCTCAATCAAGCGGGCAGACCTGTGGCCTTCTTCTCCCGTACCCTCCACGCTTCCGAAATCCACCATTCCTCGGGCGAGAAGGAAGTACAGGCCATAGTCAAAGCTGTGCGACATTGGAGGCACTATCTGGCCGGCAGGAGGTTTACCCTCCTCACAGACCAATGGTCAGTGGCTTTCATGTTCGATAACGCACAGAGGGGCAAGATAAAGAACGATAAGATCTTGCGGTAGAGGATTGAGTTGTCCACGTACAACTACGACATCTTGTATCGTCCTGGGAAGCTAAACGAGCCTCCCGATGCCCTGTCCCACGGCACCTGTGCCAACGCACAAGTGGACCGCCTCCGAACCCTCCACACGGACCTCTGTCACCCGGGGGTCACCCGCTTTTTCCACTTCATAAAGACCCGCAACCTGCCCTACTCCATCGAGGAGGTCAGGACAGTGACCAGGGAATGCCACATCTACGCGGAGTGCAAGCCGCACTTCTACCGCCCTGAACAAGCGCATCTGATAAAGGCTTCCCGCCTCTTTGAACGTCTCAGCATGGACTTCAAAGGTCCCCTCCCCTCCAACAACCGCAACACGTACTTCCTCAACGTGATTGACGAGTACTCCCGCTTACCTTTCGCCATCCCCTGTCCCGACATGACCACACCCACCATCATCAAAGCCCTCCACACCATCTTCTCCCTGTTCGGTTACCCCGCCTACATCCATAGCGATTGGGGGTCCTCATTTATGAGTGACGAGCTGCGTCAATTCCTGCTCAGCAGGGGCATCGCCTCCAGCAGGACGACCAGTTACAACCCCCGGGGAGATGGACAGGTCGAGAGGGAGAACGGTACGGTCTGGAAGACCGTCCTACTGGCCCTATGGTCCAGAAATCTCCCAGTCTCCTACTGGCAAGAGGTCCTCCCAGACGCCCTCCACTCAATCTGGTCACTTCTCTGTACCTCCACTAACCAAATGCCTCACGAACGCCTTCTTGTTTTTCCCAGGAAGTCTTCCTCAGGGACCCCACTCCCAGCCTGGCTGGCTACCCCCAGGCCCATCCTGCTCTGGACGCCGGTGCAGGTGCACAAGTCGGACCCGTTGGTCGAAAGAGTCCAGCCACTCCACGCAAATCCTCAATACGCATATGGAGTATCCCGACGGCCGACAGGACACGGTCTCCCTTCGGGACCTGGCACCCGCCGGATCCTGGCTACACCCCCCAGCACCAGCAATCCCCCCCCCAACCCCAACTGCTCCCAGCAACCTCCCCGCCCCCCACCCCCCGGCCCCACCGACACCCCCACGACCCAGCGGACAGGACGCCCCTCCCCCGGCCTGGCCCCCGCTAGCTCCGACCAGGGGTATGGACACAGGAACACGATCATCGCTCCTGGAGTCACAGACGACCACCGCTCCGACGTCGCCGGCACAGCAACACAGGTCAAGCAGGACATCAAAGGCGCCCAATCGACTGATTGAATCGATGTGACCTGCTAGTGGACTCTTGCCTGCGAATGGACTCTTGTTTTCCTTGCCTGTTCTCCATTCCCCCCCCCCCCCCAATTTTATACACTGTACATAGATGTTGTATTTTGCAAAAAATTGCGGGCCAGTGGGCAGCCATCAATACAATGGTACGACCTAAACATGTCTAGTCATACTACCAGTCTCTCCCTTACTCACAGGACACGCCCCCCCCCTCATGTCCGCGTTTCCTGTACCACCCCCTCCCCCCCCCCCGGTTCTTTTTCAACAAGGGGTGAATGTGGTAGTATGGTACCTGGAAGTGAGCTGCTATTGGTGCAGAGGACTCGCTGCCCATTGGCCCGGGTGAGTTATGTGCCTCTCAGCCAATAGGTAGCTCCGCCTACGAGGCGGGATATAAGAACCTGTGCTTCCCGGCAGTCGACCTTTCTTCTGTACGTCTGCTGCCGGGCACACTTCTTGTGCATTAAAGCCTATCGTTTGGATCTCCTCTATGTTTCGTGTCCATTATTGTGCATCAGTATTCATTTCAATCTCATTAGCAAAATTGAAGTCGAATGCAGTGGCCTCCCGGGAATTAATCGACTCCGCAACAAGAAATCACACAGGCGTCGTTTAGTACAGTGTTTTTCAAATGTTTTCCCGGGACCCACTTTTACCAACTGGCCGACCTTTGCTACACACCGTCGGCCGACCTTCGCGACACACCATTATTACTCACCTTTAATGCGACTGGTGAGCCTGCTTGGTCCTCACGATCTCACTTGCTTTGTTATTCAATGTTACATTTCTGCCAAGGACTTCAGCAGGAGCTGTGAAGCAATTGTGCTAACCACTATGCTACCGTGCTGCCCACTTTTAGGGGCTGTTTAGCACACTGGGCTAAATCGCTGGCTTTTAAAGCAGACCAAGCAGGCCAGCAGCACGGTTCGATTCCCGTACCAGCCTCCCTGGACAGGCGCCGGAATGTGGCGACAAGGGGCTTTTCACAGTAACTTCATTGAAGTCTACTCGTGACAATAAGCGATTTTCATTTTCATTTCATTCATTTCATTTATGTGCTTTAAAATCACTTTTATGTTGCTTTGTTCCCGATTTCAGTTTTTTCTTTGTCGGCTGTTCACCAGAGGCCCTGGAGCTCTGTACAGAGGTAACACTAGCACTGCTTTGTCTTGCCGTGGACTCTCCAGTGCAGCTCTTTCCAGCAGCTTTAGTTGTGTGTGCCTGGCGAGGAGGTATACTGCCTGTTTGTGTCTCTGGCCCGCTCTTCCTTATGATAAAATGATCCATCTCCAGTTCTTCACAGTCCTGTTGCTCGCAGCTAGAAAATGGAGGAATCTCTCCTCTGTAATTTTGCACCAAAAGCACAAATGTACAGAACATGTGACGTCAGTGTACATGACAGGCATATGACCTGCTCTCTGCCGCCGCTTCTGGTGGGAAGGCTGCATTGTTCCATTTAAAAGCTGGTTGTGGCTGGCATTCTCAATTTAAAATCCAGTCATGGCCGTTGAGTGCTTCTCCCGCGATCGGAAACGCTGTGCAAACATTGCGACCAATCATTCCGCTACCCTCCCGACATCCACAAATCGTGACCAGCACTTTGAAATTCATGGTTTCGTACACCTTTTTAAAAACGTGAAGCTGGTGCAATGCCAGCTTTGACAGGAGTCAGACGTTGGCATAAACTGAGGGGGACCAGAGCTTTTCTCACAGTGAGTTATGATCACTCTCCTGCCTTGTATATTGACCCGCTGACAGTGCCGACACAGGTCCATCACCCTGTGGTGATGTCGCACAGACCCTTGGAGGATGGAACAGTGTGGTTGAAGGGGGGGTTGTGTGTTGGGGAAGGAGGATATTGGTGCGAAGGGATTTGGAGAGAGGGGATGAGAGGGGGGACGGAAGGAAATTGGGGGAGGGGATTGGGGAGCACAGGGGGGAATTGACGGTGCCACACTCAAGAGTGCCTTGGCAATGTCCATCTGCATCTGGGACATGTCCCTCAGTAATTGGGCCATGCTCTGCAGTGCTTTGGCAATGTCCACCTGCATCTGGTACACATCCTTCAGTGACTGGGCCATGCTCTGCAGTGCTTTGGCAATGTCCATCTGCATCTGGGACATGTCCCTCAGTAATTGGGCCATGCTCTGCAGTGCTTTGGCAATGTCCACTTGCATCTGGTACACGTCCTTCAGTGACTGGGCCAAGCTCTGGTGTGCCTCGGCAATGTCTACCTGCATCTCAGACACGTCCATCAGCAACTGTGACATTATGTTGAGGCCCTCAGCCATGGTCGGCATAGACTGAGCCATGCCTTGGACATCAACTCTCAAGAAGTGGATAGCGTGCTGTAGACTTCCCACTGCAGTTGCCATCCCAGCAGTGTTGACCTTGGTGCCACGCATAGTGTTGCTCGTCCTGGGTGAGTGTGCTTAACACTCAATTGGCTCTGTTTTATTCTTTAGCTCTAGAGTTGCCAGGTATCTTTATGATACCACCACAAGATTCAAGTTCAAGTTCAGATCAATGCCTCAATACACCAGTTAGTAAGTTCAAACAAGACACGTTTATTATTACACAGTTATTTACTTCTCATGCATATAATACTAAGACTAAACTATTCCTACCACTACTAGGCCAATACTTATCTGGAATAAGGGAACTGCCGGATCAGGGAACAATGGCCTCTTGCTCTGTCTTGGATCCGCAGGCTTCCAGTTGGTGTGGACTAAAGGGGTCAGGAGTGTCTACTCTCGTAGCATGCGTTGTATGACACTTACTTGTCGGTGTAGCAATTGGCCAGGCCTCTCCTTCTCACATTCAAGATCCTGGAGAGCTGCTGCAAAGATGTTCTGCTGGGAGGGCCGGCTAAGAGAGAGGAAGGCTGGCTAAGAGAGAGAGCTGGGGTCGGGGTCTCTGTCTTATACTGTTTTGGGTTTTGCGCCCATCTGGGCGGACCCTCTATAAACTTGCAATCGATTGAGTCTCTTCCCAATCGATTGATTTGAATTTACCCAATAACGGGGCTGTTCCTCGACCACTGGGTGGTTCTTGGGGCTGTTTGTATCTTATTGTCCGGGACTCCTGCTGGCGATGAAGAGTCTAGCTTGGCCTTTGTTATTCTTAATTGTGTCCATTGTGCCCGGGAATCACCGGGAATCGCTCAATTAGTATGCAAACTGCTAGTTCCTATGCTGTCTGGTTTCTACACAGACAGAATCCACAGAGAGCTTCTGCAACCTGCTTGCCTCTCTGACATTGTCCACTTTTTCCTGCATGCAACTCAATGTTCCATTTTATGTCGGGAAGTGGCCAGCTTCGGTGGCTACAATAGTCAGCAACATTTCCTGTGACCGAAGCCTTTGGGACTCCTCCAATCGGTTTGCAGTTGTTGGACTGTCACTAACATCCTTTCCCGAATCTAGAACATGGAACATAGAACAGTGCAGCACAGAACAGGCCCTTCGGCCTTCGATGTTGTGCCGAGCATTGTCGGAAACCAAGATCAAGCTATCCCACTCCCTGTCATTCTGGTGTGCCCCATGTGCCTGTCTAATAACCGCTTGAAAGTTCCTAAAGTGTCCGACTCCACTATCACAGCAGGCAGTCCATTCCACACCCTAACCACTCTCTGAGTAAAGAACCTACCTCGGACATCCCTCCTATATCTCCCACCCTGAAACTTATAGTTATGCCTCCTTGTAACAGCTGCATCCACCCGAGGAAATAGTCTCTGAACGTCCACTCTATCTATCCCCCTCATCATCTTATAAACCTCTATTAAGTCGCCTCTCATCCTCCTCCGCTCCAAAGGGAAAAGCACTAGCTCCCTCAACCTTTCCTCATAAGACCTTTCCTGCAAACCAGGCAGCATCCTGGTTAATCTCCTTTGCACCCTTTCCAATGCTTCCACATCCTTCCTCTAGTGAGGTGACCAGAACGGCACACAATACTCCAAATGTGGTCTCACCAGGGTCATGTACAGTTGCAGCATAACCTCATGGCTCTTAAACTCAAGCCCCCTGTTAATAAATCTCACGGTTGTGTCCTAAATTCTGCATCAGCTCTGGGAGAACCTGGTACAGAGGCTGAACATCTGACTGGAAACCAGCTGTCGTGCTCACCAGATTGTTCCCCAGAAGCCGGTCCACTTGTGTCGCCCGCCAAGGTGTCTCTCTGTGCGGTGGAAGGTGCGGGTGATATCTCTGACACCCCGCCTTTAAATACGGGTTGCGGTCTTGCCAATGCGCCCGCCAAATCCGTCCAAAATGACACTCTGAAACGTTTCCACTAAATTATGCCCAATAACTGGTCATATATCATTGGGCTGGATTTTTCCACCTTGCCCTCCACAAAATTGCCACGGTGGGACGCGGACCATGTAAAGATCCATTGACCTTGGGCGGGAATGTCCAATCGGCAGGCGGGCACGGCTGGAGAATTCCGGCAATAATATTCTTTAATGGGGTATTTCTATGTACCGTATGGCTGTTATCATTGCATCCCAAATAACAAAGCATTGTGATACATCACCGAAAGCTGCAAATGAGGTACTATCATAAGGTAACAGTAAGGTAATAGCAAATTATTTTTAAAGTCCATCTTGGAGCAGTGTAGCTCAACACAAACGTAGTTGACACTATTCCTTGCTGATAGATGCTAATCTGATGTACTCGATCAGTCACTAAACATTTGTAGTTACAAAATAAAATTATAATAAATGCCAACATTTTTTCAACTGACAATCTGCTAGAGATGCATTTTAAGATTTTTTAATTTGGCAGAGTTAATGATAAAGGAAAAAAGTGGTTGGCCTAGATTTTGTGGTCAGCAGCGAAGGAAGGGAACTCTCCATGGGCCTTCAGGAGAACTGTTCACACAGATCGAGTGGTTTGTGTTCCAGCAATTTCCCCATTGCTGACTGCAGTCTCAGTGACCTCAGCCACTTGGGCAGCCGATTGGATTGAAGTATTAACACACACAACTTTAGCAAGTTAAAAGCACATACAGTCTTGCACTCCTAATTTGTCAAATAGCAAAAATAAATGATTAAAAAGCTAAAATAGCGATAAACAAACTTTAAAAAGTATTTCTTTTAAATGTGGAATGTATAATAATTATTATTATAGCTGAAATTGATATTCCACACACATAAAGTTAGCTTTTTTGGGTCACTGAGATGTTACACCTCATTCAACAAAGTGCAAGTTTTCATGGTAGACACAGCACAACTAAGGGTGGATGTTTCTGTCAATTCCATTCATTTCCATGATTGCAGACTGAGGAAGTGGCTCAATAGTACACCGGCTGCAGAAGCGATGTTTGAATTTCCACATCATTCTGTGATTGTGCACACTCCAAAGGTTTCTGTCAATTTCAGTGGAGTGTGCTGACCATCGCCCATCATTAATACTGCAAAAATATGAGCTATTAATAAACAAGGACTTTGAGTTTGCTGGATAGGCACAAGCCAAAAGATCCAGCTGACGTTAGACCCAATTTGTCAAAGCTAAGAAGCTACAACCGTAGCTTTCTTCTTTTGAGTCTTAAAGTTGAAACTCATTTAACCATCATTATTATACATCATGCATAACATGTATAAGAACCTGCAATCCATAGGTTAGGTTTGCAATTTTTAATGAAACTTACACTTTACCATGAAAACGCTAAAAGAATAAAGGTGATACAGAACAATGAGAATAAATTTACAAAAACTGTTCAATAAATTCACTCAAAAGACCTGAAGGATGATTTGTTTCAACCTGTACCTGGAAATTTGAATGCAATGTTGATAGATCTCCCTCGCTCCTTTGTGTGGGTGGAGACTTATTCGAATGGAAGGTTTGATGGATGATAGCGGAGACGTGGATGGATTGTAATTACACAAGTATCTGTTCCATCCAAAATTCTACTATTTTTAAGTCGCATCTTTGTTTTGTGACCAGGTCACTGAGTGGAAATGTAGATGTAAAGTCAAAGGCAAGTGACTGTCATGGTATGCACTCATGCACATAATGAGATACAGACAGGCAGTGGCAGACACCCAGGACAGAACGCGACCAATCACCAGGCAGAACACTAGAGGGTGGTCTGCCACTATAAAACACACAAGGCATCAACACTCTGCCTCTTTCCACTGGTGACAACTGTAGTGACAGTCAGGGTGTACCTTCTACACGTGGATCAGAGCTAGTCTGGTCTAGTTAGTTATAACAAGCACGCTTAGATTAGTAGAGTGTCAAACCCACAGCGAACTGTGTGCACTGCTTAACAAGTTCAATAAAGCGTATTGAACTAACATCGAAGTTTGGAGTCTACTTTCAAGTACAACTGCATCCAGTTGCAGTCCGTGTTACCCCAGGGTGAATAACACGACAGTGACCAATCGGAAGCGATGTCTATAGAAAATATTCGGTTTTATTCAGGTTGCTGTACACTCCTCCTACTCCCCAAAGGGTCTCCCAAACCCTAGCCCTGGGGGTTAGCCCCGCCCCCTCATCTGGGTAGATCATATTCAGGTGAGGCCTCAGGGATTCTGATGTTGCAGATCCCTGGACCTCCTGCAGGGTTATAACAGTAGAAGCATCTCCATACCAGATACTTCTATTAGGCCAAAATATTAAAACATGACTGCTTAAAATCAAATTATTTAATTGTTTCTCTTCATGCAGAAATGTTAATTTAATGTTCACCTATGTACTTTTATCTTTTGAGGATTACAGGAAGCCAATTCTATCAACAAGTCACTGAGTTCACTGGGAGATGTCATCTCTGCCCTCTCAGCAGAACAATCTTTCATTCCATACCGTAATAACAAACTCACACTGTTGATGCAGGACTCACTGGGTGGAAATTCGAAAACACTCATGTTAGTGAACATTTCTCCAGCAGATTGCAATGCTGAAGAAAGCATCAGCTCATTGATGTAAGTATTCAACCTCAGGAAAATTGTAGTATAGAGTATACAAGGTGTGTTGTTGCCCTTTACGACTCAGAGAAATCAAAATCCATATATTATTCCAATCTGAGGCTCATGATATAATACTCTTCTCACATCCCAAGCTGGATGCCATGTGCAGTAACACTGATAGGTATGCCACTCTAGCTCAAGTCTACACAAACAGAGGGCAGCACGGTGGCGCAGTGGGTTAGTCCTGTTGCCTCATGGCGCCAAGGTCCCAGGTTCGATCCTGGCTCTGAGTCATTCCCCGTGTTTGTGTGAGTTTCCCCGCACAACCCAAAAGATGTGCAGGCTAGGTGGATTGGCCATGCTAAATTGCCCCTTCATTGGAAATAATGAATTGGGTACTCTGGAAAAAAAAAGTCTGCACAAACAAGGATTAAAATTCGGATGCATGTGATGTTCAGTGTTTAGTTGGATTTCTGCCTGACTTGTACATGACTATTGGTGTCATATGTACATTGGTGTAAATCAGATTTTAAGCAGCCCCAGTGAAGCCTGATTTCTCATGTTCCCAAACGGGCATGCAGTCAATAAGCAGAATGACTACTGGCGGTCTCATAATATTTAGCTGCCTGAACAAATTTCATATTGTCCCGACAGCTGTCTCATTTTTGGGCACATTCAAGTTTCTAAGTCCATCGCTTTTTTATTAGGTTCAGTATATGAGGTGCCCCTTTCATTAAAAGCTCATTTTCTGCTATAGGTGGTGTAGTGCTATATATTTTTCATGCTAAAGTTGTGACCTTTTTTTCTTTAGTCTTTCATTGAGCATAGGTGTCGCTGGTAAGGGCAGCAATTGTTGCCCCTCACTAGTTGGCTTTGAACTAAGTGGCTTGCTAGACCTTTAAGAGTTGACCACTGTGGGTCTGGATTCACATGTAGATAAGCTTGGTAGATTTCTTTTCCTAAAGGAGAAACCAGATGTGTTTTTGACAACAATCGCTGATAGCTCTATTACTGGGACTAGATATATTCTAGATTTTATGAATAAATATAAGTTCCTTTACCAGCTGTGGTGGGATTTGAACCTGTACTCCCAGTGCAATAGCCTGGGCTTCTGCTCCAGTGAAATTAGCACTGCACCATTGTCTCCCAGATGACAGTAAACTGATGTATGATAGTGAAGATAAATCGCCCTGTAATTGTGGAATCTCAATACCAATTTATCACAAAACATTCCAAAGTTTTTTTGATATTTATATTTTATCCATACACCAGTTTTTCCCAGAAATGTTCATTTCTATGTCATAATAACACTTCAAACAAAACAAAGGAAAATTCAAAATTTTCTAATTCTCAGCAACATGATTATCTTTATCAGCTGCATGTTTCAGTTATATGTTTCAGTCCCTGAATTAAAGCTTTTCATTGAAGGGCTCAGCCTCTGTCAAAAGTTGACAGAGTAGCAATGCAGGACTTTCCCACTCGTCACTGATTTGAGAGTAAACTACAAGACACAGTTGAATGAACATCATCGTGCCCTCATAAGGCTCTACCATTCTCTATGCCACAGAATGGCAAATGCAAAATTCATTATTTTCAAATGTCCGTATGACCATGCCCCACTCTGCTCATCTAACACCGGACTGCACCTCGTTCTTCAGTTCTGTCATTAATAGCCACACTTGCAGCCAATTTACTTGAGCCTTCTGCTTTGCTGTTTCTTTTCCTGCATTCAAAACTCTCCTTTTATACCACGTTGTCAGTTTCCCATCCTGACTTCTCCAATCTTTTTAATTTTTCCATTCTACAGTGTCCACTGGATCCTTTTCCTTTTTTGGTTCTGTCTTTCTACATCCGAAAGAGGCTTTTTAAGACCAAACTTTAGGAGTCATTTTCAGTGAGGCATGGAAACATCAACAGTGCAACCACAATGAACACTCTGCCCTCTCTCTCACCCCAGGATGATGAGAGAGATGGAAACCTGACATCTATTCCCTATTTAGCTGTTTTTTGTTTTAGAATAAACAGATGCCACTAACTTTAATTGTTTCTCAAACCTGGGGATAAGACTTCTAATTACTCATTCACCAGAACAGCAGGGCATTGAGATTGATGATGTCCTTGCAGCCCATATTATTCTAAAATGCTTAAAAGAAGAACACAGATTTAAATACCCTCTAAATGGGTTGGATATAACCACATTAAAGTTAATTGGAGTTCAGTCTTTGAACATGCCAAGCAAATATTATCATGCTTTGTTCTTAAGCAAGAGAATTGATGTTTTCTGTGTTTTTGTAAAGTATTTACATACGAACATACAAATATATGAGCATAATAATTAGGAGCAGGAATCGGCCACTGGGCACTTTGAGCCGGCTCCACCATTCAAAAGATCATGGCTAATCTAGTTGTAACCTCAAACCTACATTCCTGCCTAACCCCGATAACCTTTCAACCGCCTGTCAATAAAGAATCTATCTACCTCTGCCTTAAAAATATCCGAAGATCCTGCTTCCACTGCCTTTTGAGGAAGAAAATTCCAGAGGCTCATGGCCCTCTGAGAGAAAATATTTCTCCTCATCTCCATCTTAAATGAGTGGCCCTTTCTTTTTAAACAGTGTACCCCTAGTTCTAGATACTCCGACAAGAGGAAACATCCTTTCCACATCTACCTTGTCAATATGTCTCAGGATCTTAAATGTTTTGATCAAGTTGCCTCTTACTCTTCTAAACTCTACTTACTTTTTAACTTTTCCTATGTTTAGTTTCCCAAGCCAGACATCATTCCTGACAGACTGTGGCACTAATAATTGCACTAAAAGACGAGAGACAAGTGCAAGCGAGGCTTTATTGCTGTGTGATGCTATTCCTCCGGCTGCAACTGTAGACTAGGGTCTGAGTGATTCACACGCATATTTATACACAAGCTCCCTGTGGGCGGAGCTAGCCGGCAGGGGCTTACCGGAGGAACCTGTATTACAGGTACAGCCATACATCCCCCTACTGCAAGTATGCATATCTACAGTGGTTATCACCACACAAACTGCTTCCCTGCTTTCTGTATCTGATTACCAGAAGATCTATTTAATTTACTAATTCTCAGCACGTGGTTGTTGATGGCAAGGCCAGCAATTTCTAAAATGCCCCCAATTATCCAAGGCAAAGTAGCGCTAAGCTGCCTTCTTGAACCACTGTAATTCTGAAGCAACTAAGGGTCTTGCTAGGGCCATTTCAGAGGCCCAGAGTTATGAATCAACGACATTGCCATGGATCTAGAGTCACAGGTGGACCAGACCGAGCAAGGGCAGCGGATTTCCCTCATAGAATCATAGAAGAGAATTCCTAAAGAGCAGAAGGAGGCTATTCAGCCCATCGAGTCTGCACCAACCCGCTGTTAGGACACCATACCTTGGCCCAATCCCACCTAACCTTTGAACACTAAGGGGCAATTTTTTTAGCATGGCTAATCCATCTAACCTGCACATCTTTAGACTGTGGGGGAAACCAGAACACCTGGAGAAAATCCGTGGAGAACATGAAAACTCCACAGTCACCTGAGGTCGGAATCGAACCCAGGGCCCTGGTGCTGTGAGGCAGCAGTGCTAAAGGACATGAGTGAAGCTGTTAAATTCTTAAAGAAGTTTATAGAAATTCATAATATTTTCTTCCTTGTGAAGAAGCACATGGGGTTCTGCTCTGCTTGCACTTACCCACAATAGCACAGCTAAATTAGGAGCTCTCAGTAATTCTTCAGACAACATGCTGAGCCCAATGTATTGCACCACTCAATCTCTTGGGAGCGAATTGTTATTTACAAAGTTTTATTATTCTCCATGTGAAAATATAGGATGAAAATTGCTCAAATTTATATCTTTATTTTAACAAAACAGTTATGCATCTCGTGTTAAGTTGATAACAAATAATGCACAGAAGAACTTCGAGACCAGAGAGATAGCTCGACTGAAACAGGTAATACGACTTTTTATAAACATTGAGAAAGACCGTCAATAGTTTTAAACCCCCCCCAAAACAGATGGGTTTGAGTCAGGTAGGAAGTTAAAATGTAGGCAATCTCAAAGCTGAACCCAGTCTCCCTCAAACACCTCAATTTCTTTTTTAATGAAGATGGGACCAGGGATGGGCAACTCACTAATTTCTAATAGACAGATCACTCATTTAAGTATTTTAATGAGCCTGTTTGCCTACGATTTCATCTTTGTTTCTGGCTTAATGCTATCTGTATCGGTTTTTTGAGGCTTTGGAAACTTGGTACCATACTGCATGGAATATGTTAGTGCTTTTTCGACAATCATTGTCAGCCAGGAGGAGCAGGGGATCTACCCTTCACCCAGGTTACCTACGCTAATCCAGTAATTAAGGCCACTTCCTAACCTGCAATGATTGACACCCTTATAACGGACTCACTGTTACATCCAGAGCCCCATGTGATCACCAATCCTTCTCCACCAGCGATTTCCCCCACCATTACTGATCATCCTTCACCATCACTGACCATCCCCAATCATCACTGACCATCGCCCACCATCACTGACCATCCGCACCATCACTGACCATCCCCAATCATCACTGACCATCCCCCACCATCACTGACAAGCCGCACCATCACTGACCATGCCCACCATCACTGACCATCCCCACCATCACTGACCATCTCCCACCATCACTGACCATCCGCACCATCACTGACCATCCCCACCATCATTGACAATCCCCCACCATCACTGACCATCGTTCATCATCACTGACCATCCCCAATCATCACTGACCATCCCCCACCAATGCTGACCATCCCCATCATCACTGACCATCCTTCACCATCACTGACCATTCCCCACTGTCACTGACCATCCCGCACCATCACTGACAATCCCCCTTCATCAGTGACCATCACTCACCATCACTGACCATCCCCATCATCACTGACCATCCTCCATCATCACAGACCAAGCCCCACCATCACTGGTCATCCCCCATCATCACTGACCATCACGGACCATCCCTCGTCATTACTGACCATCCCCAACTATCACTGACAATCCCCCAACATCACTGACCATCACTGACCATCCCCCATCATCACTGACCATCACTGATCATCTCCCATCAGCATTGACCATCCACACCATCACTGACAATCCCCCACCATCACTGACAATCTCCCACCATCACTGGCCATTCTCCTGCCATCACGGACTATCTCGCCATCATCATTGACCATTCCCCACCATCACTGACCATCCCCCATCACTACCTCTTTCCCAAAGCCCCACCCATCCTTCTAATCTCTCTCTGATATCCTTTTGCTTCTCTCAAAACTCCAATCTCTCCCTGAAAATGCACCTGTCCTGATATCTCCTTCAATCTCCATCTCACCTTCTGAGCTCTCCTTGGTCCTTTATGACTGCATCCCAACCATCCAAATTATAATCCCTCCTTACAATCTCTAACACAAGCAGGAGGACATCTAATTGGTCCTGGGCTGTGAACTCTTCTGAAGCATTCCTGCCCAACATTAACCTGGTTGGTCAATCTAGCTGGCTTCAAAATGCAATGCCAGAGTTAAAACTCCACAGCATTCGGGGAAACCTAAACTTCTAGACTGGATCTATCCTGACTTGAAGATCTCAACCTAGCAAATATCTGGACTACAGTTTCAGGAGTGTTGATAAGATAGTGCTAAGGATTTTCATTTTGTGTTTGTATTGTGCTTTGAAATTGAAATTTGTAGAGTTTGATAAACTTTGGCTCTCCCACCAACTAAAACCTACCAAGAAATTGGGTGCGGTGGTTGACTGTTGCTTCCCTGCCAAAACCCTACTTTCTTCTACATTTTTGATGAATAGGTGGGGTTACTGAGTTACAAGGATGGGGTAGAGGTGTGGGCTTAAGTAGGGTGCTCTTTCCAGGGACCGGTACATATGGAACATAGAACATACAGTGCAGAAGGAGGCCATTCGGCCCATCGACTCTGCACCAACCCACATTAAGCCCTCACTTCCATCCTATCCCCGTAACCCAATAAACCCCCCCACAACCTTTTTGGAAACTGAGGGCAATTTAGCATGGCAAATCCACCTAACCTGCACGTCTTTGGACTGTGGGAGGAAACCGAAGCACACGGAGGAAACTGACGCACAAATGGGGAGAACGTGCAGACTCCTCACAGACAGTGACCCAGCGGGGAATCGAACCTGGGACCCTGGCGCTGTGAAGCCACAGTGTTATCCACTTGTGCTACCGTACTGCCAAATGGGCCGAATGGCCTCCTTCTGCATTGTAAATTCTATGATTCTATGATTCTATGAATGCATCTTTCAAGCCCACTGCATGGACTTCTGGCAGGGAAATGTGGCCTGAGTTCCTCTCACCTTCCTTATTTACTCCTGTTAATGCTTATTCCAGGGCAATCAGGTGAGGTTTGGGGATCCTCCCTGAGGCAAAAGTGGAATGTCCTGAAATATGAAAAAGGAGGGAGAAAGTCAAAAAGTGGTCTCTTCTCCCTCCAATACCTACATTTGTAGGTCTCAGTCTCATATGAAGTCGAACGAAACTACAGTTAGCTGCTTCTTAAAAGCACTTTGTCTCTTTTAAATGCCCTCTTACCTATTCCACTGCTGAATCAGCGGTCCCTCTGTAATATCGAGGACCCATTGTGAATAGATCATGACCATGACCTATGCACTAGATGCACAGAGCTGGGAGAATTTACTAAATATAGTATTTGGATTTTGATGAGAGGAGAAATTCCGTGCAGAGGTGGTACTAACAAATTTAAACCAAGAGATAACAGTAAATATAAATGAAAAAGATGAGGACTTTTTCATTTATATTTCGGGGTCTTGAAAAATATTAAGGTGGATAAGTCCCCAGGGCCTGATGGGATCTACCCCAGAATACTGAAGTAGGCTAGAGAGGAAATTGCTGAGGCCTTGACAGAAATCTTTGGATCCTCACAGTCTTCAGGTGATGTCCCGGAAGACTGGAGAATAGCCAATGTTGTTCCTTTGTTTAAGAAGGGCAGCAAGGATAATCCAGGGAACTACAGGCCGGTGAACCTTATGTCAGTGGTAGGAAAATTACTGAAGAGAATTCTTCGAGACAGGATCTACTCCCATTTGGAAGCAAATGGATGTATTAGCGAGAGGCAGCACGGTTTTGTGAAGGGGAGGTCGTGTCTCACTAACTTTATAGAGTTTTTCGAGGAGGTCACAAAGATGATTGATGCAGGTAGGGCAGTGGATGTTGTCTATATGGACTTCAGTAAGGCCTTTGACAAGGTCCCTCATGGCAGACTGGTACAAAAGGTGAAGTCACGCGGGATCAGGGGTAAGCTGCCAAGGTGAATACAGAACTGGCTAGGTCATAGAAGGCAGAGAGTAGCAATGGTAGGGTGCTTTTCTGATTGGAGGGCTGTGACTAGTGGTGTTCCGCAGGGATCAGTGCTGGGACCTTTGCTGTTTGTAGTATGTATAAATGATTTGGAGGAAAATGTAACTGGTCTGATTAGTAAGTTTGCGGACGACACAAAGGTTGGTGGAATTGCGGATAGCAATGAGGACTTTCAGAGGATACAGCAGGATTTAGATCGTTTGGAGACTTGGGCGGAGAGATGGCAGATGGATTTTAATCCGGACAAATGTGAGGTAATGCATTTTGGAAGGTCTAATGCAGGTAGGGAATATACAGTGAATGGTAAACCCTAAAGAGTATTGAAAGTCAGAGAGATCTAGGTGTACAGGTCCACAGGTCACTGAAAGGGGCAACACAGGTGGAGAAGGTAGCCAAGAAGGCATACGACATGCTTACCTTCATTGGCCGGGGTATTGAGTATAAAAATTGGCAAGTCATGTTGTAGCTGTATAGAACCTTAGTTCGGCCACACTTGGAGTATAGTGTTCAATTCTGGTCGCCACATGACCAGAATGATGTGGAGGCTTTAGAGAGGGTGCAGAAGAGATTTACCAGGATGTTGCCTGGTATGGTGGGCATTAGTTATGAGGAGACCTTGAATAAACTCGGTTTGTTCTCACTGGAACGACAGAGGTTGAGAGGCGACCTGATAGAGGTCTACAAAAGTATGAGGGGCATAGACAGAGTGGATAGTCAGAAGCTTTTTCCCAGGGTAGAGGGGTCAATTACTAGGGGGCATAGGTTTAAGGTGCGAGGGGCAAGGTTTAGAGGCGATGTACGAGGTAAGTTTTTTATACAGAGGATAGTGGGTGCCTGGAACTCACTGCCGGAGGAGGTGGTGGAAGCAGGGACGATAGTGACATTTAAGGGGCATATTGACAAATACATGAATAGGATGGGAATAGAGGGATACGGACCCCGGAAGTGTAGAAGATTTTAGTTTAGACGGGCAGCATGGTCGGCACAGGCTTGGAGGGCCGAAGGGCCTGTTCCTGTGCTGTACGTTTCTTTGTTCTTTGTATATCAAAAGTAATTTATTGGATCTAATTGGATTTTATTAAGCAAAACTATGGATCAGCTGAGACCTGTTGTCTGTGATTCCCAACTGGAAACTCAGAGATGCTGCATATAATGTGGATAAGCAAATGTTGCTCGGACCACTCAGCTTGAGGAGCAGTTAGCGACATTGTAAGGTATACAGGAGGCTGACAATTTCCTAGAGCACATGTTCCAGGCAGCTATGGAGAGGTCAGGCGAGTGTGCAGCAATGCAGCAGGGTAGGCAGAGTCAGGTAGAGCAACAATCCTCTGAGAGTTTTATACTCACCAACCAGTTCACAGCACTGTTGAAGTACATTCTATGGAATAGCCACAATACTGTGGAGCGAATAATTGTGCAGGAGGCCACAACAATATGTAGAAATATTATGGTGATAGACAATTTGAAAGTCAGGCATTTTTCCAATTGTTGGCGTGAGTCCAACATGATGAGTTGCCTGCTTGGTGCCAGGATAAGCAGCAACACTGAGGTTGTAAAACATTTTGAGGGGGGAAAGGGAATCGGCGGAAGTCACGGCCGATTTGGGAATTAATGACCTATGTGGGAATAACATAGGAATGAAGAACATTGGAGGTCCTACAGTTAGGGTTTCAGGAGCTATAGGATGGATGTTAAAAAAGAACATTCTGACTTTTACAGCAGAGAGCACTAAAGGTCAGAGGTGAGCCTGCCACCACTTGGCCAATTTATTCTAAAGACATTTAAGGGCCATAAGACTGTAAATTGGCTTAAGGCATGCCTTCCTCAACCGTCGAGGGAGGAAGTTCCACCACCAAATTCTGCAGGTCAATCAATCTGCTGTCCATCTCTGATCCCAGCAGCACCACCGGTGGCCTCTGCTGGGACTACAGCCAATCCCGAGAAAGGGGATAGATTCAGACTTTAAGGTGAGGTCTGTGGTTTCACCGGAACCAGGCTGGCAGGCACCAGTGAGGTTGTGGACATGTCAGAGGAAGGCCTCAAATGGGCACACGGAGGCAGTAAAGTTGGTAATCTCCATAGAACCATCGAATTCCTACTGTGCAGAAGGAGGTCATTGAGCCTGTATTGATCCTCTGAAAGAACACCCTACATAGGCCCATTCCCTCATCCTATCCTTGTAACGCCATAACCCCACCTAACCTGCACATTTTTGGACACTAAGGGCAATTTGGTATGATCAATCCACCTAACGTGCACATCTTTTGGACTGTGGAAGGAAACCGAAGCACCAGGAGAAAACCAACAAAGGCACAGGGAGAAAGTGCACACTCCACACAGCCACCCAAAGCTGGAATTGGGTCCCTGGCACTGTGATACAGCAGTGTTGACTACTGTCTTAATGTGCCGCCTGTTGGATGCGGGGAAATGGGTGTGTGTGTCACTTAAATGGCAGGCAAAGAATCAATTTGCAGTAATAACGCATGCCTTCTGCAATGTTCACCAAGATAGGAAGTATTGAAACTATTTAGCAGATTTTTCAGAAGAGAGTTGGAATTTGTTTAATTAGTTAGCCTCGGGATTTATACCCCAAACTGTCACAGTCACAATACATTTTAAAGCTGCTTTTTTAAAAAATGCATACACTGTTTGCTTTCTTTTCTAGATTATTACAAAATTGAAATCTGGGGAATCTGTAGAAGAAGGATACTGAACGGTGCTCCGTTTTTGACATGAAACAAATTGGTGAATCGAAGCAAACCTAATGAAAGAACAAGAAACCAGTTTTCATTAGCTTGATGCACATTATGAGGCTAGATTTTCATCCTATTAAAAATCAGATGAAATGTACCTTTGACAACATCCTTTATGCACCGGCTATGAGTAATTACAGAGAATGCAATTTGGTTAATCGTATAACAAGCATGATTTTGTAATTATTTTCAAGCAGGTATCAAGTAACTCCACTGATATAAATTTCAATGTTTTCTACTCCAGCTATGCAGAACAGAGTCCTTGAGAGTGGCAAGTGCACAGAATGTGCCCTAGGTGGGGAGCTCAAATACCATTACCAATGGTGGCAAAGTAGTTTCATTGCTGATTGAGATGGATGAGTCCTGAAGGACATATCTGTTGGACTTGGCTTGTGGCAGGTGGTGAGAAAATCAACAAGGGGAAAAAAAGTGTTTTACTGCATCTTCGCCAATTTGTCTGTTGGAGATGCACATGTCCATGACAACAGTGGTAGGAGGGACCACTGCACAGTCCTTGCGGAGACTAAGTCCTGTCTTCACTCTTCCATTGTGTTGTGTGGCACTGATGGATTCTCCCATCTCTTCAATGAATGAGAGTTCAGCAAGGAAACAAATTGTTTACCATCTAGGTTGGCATCATTTTATAACTGAAGCTAAGTCAAATCTTGATTTGCAGATCTGATTGCAAATATTACATCTGAAGTCACTGTTAAAGGAGTGGGTGATGACATTGGCTTTGTGTTGTGTTCATTTGTCCTTTGAGGTCCTGACTGTGTTCTCAAATCTTCAGATCCACCGCCTTCTCATTTAGCAATATGTGTGGTCATGGTGTCTATTTATGTTCTTGTAACTCAAACACAATCTAACACATGGAAACTGAGCTAATACTAGCAACCATTGCACTTGTGCTTCAAACTACTGAGCTAGTAGTATTTATTCAAATCATTGAATCTCTTTCTCCTAGGTACATGTGGACTTGATATAAATGTGTATTAAATTCACCAGTTGACCTTCCCTCACTCCCACCCCACAAACACCACAGGGTGAGTTTTATAGCCCCCCCCCCCCCCCCCCCCCCCCTCCCCACCCCCCGCAGGCGTATTTGAAGAGTTGGGGCATGTAAAATAAAGTGGGTGGCCTGCCCACACTCATCCCACACCCAAACTTTCCTGAAACCTGAACGTGCTCCTCCTGCCTCTAAAAATATGCCAACACTGATTTGCTCTGGGACGCACTCGCTATTAAAAACCTTGCTTTACAACTCTTGTGTATTCGGAAAAAGGGATTTAATGATTTTTACTGAAACATTCAATTTTGATTTTAGAAGGCCAACAAATAAAGAACCTGGCCTACATCCCCAACTAAATATTCTAACCCTATCATGTAATAGCCAAATTCATCGTCATTTCAATCTCAATACTTCCATTACAACTGATTTCTGGAAAGGTTGAATGAGAGTCAAGTAGCAGAGAGCTAGCACAAATGGTGAAGATGTCTTCTCATAAGTTGCAACATGCACAACAACTGGCTGACCTTTACAAATAAGCCCAGATGTGTCAAAAAAAATCATACAGATTCAGACAATAATATGCACGATATCTGTGTTTGCACGGTCATCTACTAACCTAGCACAAGAGAGTACGTCATCTTCTATATGTGGTTTATACTGATACCCAGTAGCCATTTATCCTCATTCCTCCTCCAACTAGGCAACCACTTTGAAGGAACACATCTTTAGGAAGTGGATGGTACAAACCATGCACTTTCAGTAACTAGTCGCACTCAGGGAAAATAGTAAAAAGATGTTCTGCACTCCTTTAGGATGCATTGGGTTAAATGGTACTTTCAATGTGTCATGAGTGTTAATTTTGAAAGCGAGAAAGTAAAGGTTGTGGGATAATTCAGTGGTCTTGGATGCTTTTAACAGAATGCTGAAGGGAATGGCCTTGACTCTGTTTCTTCCCAGGGTTTTGGGAATTTATAGAAACATAAAATGATACAGCACAGAAAGGTAGAGAAAGAGGGAATTTGGCCCAGCATGCCTCTCCCAGATCTTTGAAAGAGTTATCCAATTAGTTTCATTCCCCTATCCTTTGTCCGTAGCCCTTCAAATTTCACATCCTTTCAAATATTCGTACAATTTCCTTTTAAAAGCAATTGAGTCTGTGCAACTCACTGTGTAAAACAGATCCCTCACTCCCACCCCACACACACCACAGGGTGAGTTTTATAGCCCCCCCCCCCCCCCACCCCCCAGGCGTATTTGAAGAGTTGGGGCATGTAAAATAAAGTGGGTGGCCTGCCCACACTCATCCCACACCCAATCATTTACTGATTACTTTAAATTTGTGTCCTCTGGTCATTGAACCACTGAAAAATGCCTCTCCCTTGTTCCTCTATCAAAACATTTCACGGCTTTGAACACATTCTCTGCCCCAAGGATAACACCCCCAATTATTTCATCTCTCCCCACATAGCTGAAGTCTGATATCCCTGGCTTTCGAGTAAATCTCTGCATTTTTCCAAGACTCTGACATCCTTCGTGAAGTGTGATGTCTGGAATTAGACAAATACATCATCTGGGGTTGATCTAGTGATTTATAGTGACTTATAAACGGTTAGAATATTTCCTTGCTTTTGCACTCTGTATAGGCAGAATTTACCACCCTCACCCCTGGTAGGTTTGGCAGGGTGGGGACATTTAATCAAGGGGAAGGGTGGAGAGTGAGGAACCTGCTGGATTCTCGCCTTCTTGCCTTGTCACCATTGAGGCCCTTAAGTGGGCAACTAATGTGTTTAGCTATTAAAGGTGATACAAGACAATGACCTGATAAAGGCATGTAAAGATATATCACAAAATCATGACACAGGAAATATAGGGCGAGATTCTCCCATATGGGGAGAAATCGTAAGCCTGGCGTCAAATCCGGGCGGGTTTGACGCCAGCCCCCCCCTTCCCGACTGGGAACCGATTCTGGTCCCCGGTCGGGGCTAGCATCCCGACGCCGTAAACTCCGGCATCGCGGGCTTAACGAATTTCGTTAAGCCCGCTTGCCAGAGTTAGCGCCGGCTGACGCGTCATATGACGTCAGCCGCGCATGCGCGGATTGGAAGACACCAACCCGCGCATACGCGGATGACGTCATCGCGCATTTGCGCGAAACCCGCGCATGCGCGGGCCGGGATGCCCCTCAGCCGCCCCGCGAATGGATACTGCGGGGCGGCGGAAGGACAAAGAGTGCGCGGGCATCGGGCCCGCTGCCCGCGATCGGTGCCCACTGATCGCGGGCCCATGGCACCCTTGGCACGGCCGTGGTACTGCCGTGCCAATCGGTGCCATGGTTTTAAAAATCGAGAGTTTATGGCCGTTTTTACGAACGGCCAGACCAGGTGTGTTTGCCGTTCGTAAAAACAGCCGTAAAGGGCTGGGAACTCGGCCCATCGATCAGCTGAGAATCGCTGCCGGCCGTAAAAAAACGGTGGCAGCAATTCGTATCGGGAGTCGGGCGTGGGGGGGGGGGAGAATAGCGGGAGGGCGTCGGAACAGCGTGGCCGTAAAATTTTACGAGCCACGCTATTCTCCGCACCGTCGGGAGTGCGGAGAATCTCGCCCATAATCTTTTTTAAAATATTTTTATTCTCCTTTTTCACATTTTCTCCCAAATGTACACCCACCAACAATAAACAATAATCAGCAACAAATATGTCAATCCCCATAACAATAGCAACGATCCCATCCTCCCACCAACCCCCAAACATTAGCCCGCATGTTTACATAAACAAACGACAAAAAGGAATCAGGGATTACCCATGGTCACCCTATCCACAGCCCCCCCAACCCTCCCACCCATCCCCTCCAACTATTGTTCGATGTTATCCAATTTTTGAAAGTGCATAATGAATAATGCCCATGACTAGTAGAACCCCTCGGTCCTTCCCCTCAGTTCAAACTTAACCTTCTCAAGAGTCAAGAATTCCAACAGATCCCCCCACCATGCCAGGGCACAGGGTGGAGAGGCTGCTCTCCATCCCAGCAGGATCTGCCTTTGGGTGAACAACGAGGCGAAGGCTACGATATCTGCCTCCGCACCCGTTTCCAACTCTGGCTCGTCCGACACCCCGAATATGGCCTCCTGGGGACCCGGGTCCAGTTTCACATGCACCACCTTGGAAATTACCTGAAAAACCTCCTTCCAGTAATCCTCTAGCTTTGGACAGGACCAAAACATATGAACGTGGTTAGTGGGCCCTGCCTCCCCGCAACGCTCATCCACATCTTCTACTCCTTCAAAGAATCGGCTCATCCTCGCCCTCGTGAGGTGCACTCTGTATACCGCCTTCAACTGTATCAGCCCCAACCTCGCACATGAGGTGGAGGCATTTACTCTGCGGAGCACCTCACACCAGACCCCCACCCCCTCTATTACCTCTCCCAACTCTTCCTCCCACTTTGCTTTGATCCCTTCCAGTGGTGCCTTATCCTCTTCCAAAATAGCTCCGTACACCACTGACACTGCCCCCTTCTCCAGTCCCCTTGTCGTCAGCACCTCCTCCAACAATGTGGAAGCCGGTTCTTCTGGGAAGCTCTGTATCTCCTTCCTGGCAAAATCTCGAACCTGCATGTATCTAAACATTTCTCCCTTCTCCAGCCCATACTTTGCTTCCAGCTCCTTCAATCCTAAAAACCGAACACAAAGAAACAAATCTTTTAGCATCTTAATCCCCTTCTCCTCTCATTTCTGGAAATTTCCATCCCACCTCCCTGGCTCAAATCTGTGGTTCCCCTGATTCGGCATTTCCTTGAGCCTGACCCCAACGCGAAGTGTTGGCGAAACTGCCTCCAGATTTTCAGTGAAGCTATTATTACCGGACTCCCTGAGTATTTCCCCGGGGCCATCGGGAGCAGCGCTGTTGCTAGTGCTTTCAGCCCCGACCCCCTGCACAGACTCTCCTCCATTCTAACCCACTGGGAATCAACCCCTCTGACCCAGCTCCGCACCTTCTCAACATTCGCCGCCCAGTAGTAGTACATCAGTTTCGGGAGACCCAAACCCCCTGCCTGCCTTCCCCTCTGTAGCAGCACCTTTCTCACTCTGGCCACCTTCCCTCCCCATATGAACGAGGTAATCCTTCCCTCAATCTCACTGAAAAAAGCTTTTGGCAGTAAAATCGGTAGGCATTGAAAAATAAACAGAAATCGCGGCAACACATTAATTTTAACCGCCTGTACCCAACCCGCCAGTGACAGAGAGAGACCATCCCACCTTGTCAGATCGGCTTTCACTCTCCCCACCAAACTAGTGATGTTGTACCTGCGAAGCCTCCCCCACTCCCAGGCAAGCTGCACCCCCAAATACCTAAAGTGAGTCCCTGCCCCACGGAATGGCAGTCCCCCCTCATCCCTGCCCCCACCCCCGGCCGAGACACCACAAAATACTCTTGTCTCGGTTCAGCCTGTACCCCGAGAAAGACCAAATATCCGCAGTAGCTCCAATATTCTCCTTACCGACACACTCGGTTCCGACACATTTAACAGCAAGTCGTCGGCATATAAGGACACCCTATGCTCTATCTCCACCCACCCCTCCCCCACCCGCACTATTCCTTTCATTGCTCCCGAACTTCTTAATGCGATGGCCAACGGCTCAATCGCAAATGCAAACTGCAGGGGGGGGGGCATAGGACATCCCTGCCTCATCCCACGGTGGAGAGAAAAGTATCTCGAGCTGATGTTGTTTGTGCGGACATTCACCTTCGGCTCCTTATATGGTAGCTTTGCCCAGTTCACAAATCTTGGTCCAATTCCAAACTGCTCCAGAACTGCCATCAAGTACCCCCATTCTACCCGGTCAAGCGCCTTCTCGGCGTCCAATGACACAACCACCTCTGTTTCCTTCCCTTCCGCCGGTGCCATGACGACGTTCGAAACTCTCCTAATGTTCGAAAAAAGCTGCCTCCCTCTCACGAACCCTGTCTGATCGTCAGCTATCACCTTCGGGAGGCACTCCTCCAGCCTACCTGCCAGTACCTTCGCCAATACTTTTGCGTCCACATTCAGAAGTGATATGGGCCTATACGACCCACACTCCGTCAGATCCTTATCTTTTTTTAGCAACAGTGAAATCAATGCCTGCCCCAAGGTTTGTGGCAACACCCTCTTCCCTATCGCCTCTTCAAACATCCCCACCATCAGGGGTGCCAGCTTATCCTTGAATATTTTATAATATTCCACCGGAAACCCATCCGGCCCTGCCACCTTCCCCGACTGCATCCTTCCAATCGCATCCTTTATCTCCTGCTCCACTATTGCTCCTTCTAATGTAGCTCTGTCCCCCTCCCATAGCCTCGGGTACTCCAACCCATCTAGAAATTCTTGCATCTCACGGTCTCCCCCGGGTGGCTCTGATCTGTACGACCTGTCATAAAACTCCTCGAAAAACTTGTTAATCAGCTCCGGAGCCACCACCAACTTCCCTGCCCTATTTCCCTTGCCGCTGCTTCCCTCCGGAGCTGACCTGCTAACATACCTTATCTCCATGTTCATAAACTGCACCCCTTGCCCGTCCCAGTTGGCGCACCGCCTTCCTGGTGGACAGTCGGTCGAAGCTCGCCTGTAGTTCCTTCCTGTTTTCCAGCTTCGCTGGTTCCCCATCTTCTGCATAACTCCTATCTACCTCCAACATCTCATCTATTACCCTCTGCCGCTCCAACCTCTCCTCTTTGTCCACCCTACCCTTAAACAAAATTATCTCACCCCTCACCACCGCCTTTAGAGCCTCCCAGACAACTGCCTTCGACACCTCACCCGTACAGTTGAAACCTACATATTCCTTAATTACCTTTTCAATTTTCTCACAGAACACCTGGTTCCCCAGAAGCCCCACATCCAGTTTCCACCACGGCCTCTGCGCTACCCCCTTCTCCAGTACTATATCCACCGAATGCAGAGCATGATCTGACACTGCAATTGCCAAGTATTCCAACCCCTTAACCCCAGCCAGCAAAGCCTTCCCCACCACAAAGAAGTTGATCAATGAGTATACCTTATGGACTGCTGAGAAAAACGAGTACCCCCGTTCCTTTGGGTGCAGGAACCTCCAAGGGTCCACCCCTCCCATTTACACCATTAGCCCAGCCAGTGCCCTCAGCCACCCCCCCCCCCCCCCCCCCCCCCCCGGGATGGGACCAGCAAGCGCGGCCGTGATCTGTCCAACCTTGACTCCTGCAACGAGTTCCAGTTCCCCCCCACACTCAGTTTGTGTGTCCAAGTCGTCGGGGATGGCCGCAAACACCTTCTTCGCGAACCCCACATCGTCCCAATTGGGACCGTAGACACTTAACAGCGCCACTAACCTCCCCTCTGCCGCCCCTGTCACAATCACATATCTACCCCCCTGAACTGCTACCACCTTCTCCATCTGGAAGCGTACCCTTTTGCTGACCAGCACTGCTATCCATCGAGCCCTTCCGTCAAATCCAGAGTGAAACACTTGGCTAACCGCCCTTTTTAAGTCTCACCTGGTCCTTCACCCTCAAGTGAGTCTCCTGCAGCATTGCCACATCGGCTTTCAAACTTTTAAGCTGCACAAGCACCCTTGACCTCTTGACCGGACCTCCTAGCCCTCTCATGTTCCACGTGACTATCTCTGACCCCCCTCACCCTTCTTATCCACCGTCATCATACCACCGGGCCCTGCCCCATAAGCCTGACCCGCCCCTATCCATTATTAACATCAAACCCCTTCCCCCTCCCAAAAACCCCCCCTACATTTCCCCTTGAAAAAAACATCTCCCAGCATCAATCCCTTCCCCCCCACCCCTCTCGCTCGCCTCGTAGGCCCATTGAAGCCTGCTATCCAGGCTCCAACGTCCGCAACCCTCCTCTCACCTCACCTCCATTCACTAGCTGACTTTAGTTAGCGAGTGCGGGTGGCTCCCCCCGTCAAAACATATCATCCCCTTCCACCCAGTCCCAGAGAAAGAAAAAACAAAACCAACAATCCAACCCATAGAATTCACTAACATAAGATTTAACCGTCGCAACACAGAACGCCAATCAACCCACTATTAACTTGAACTCTGTAACAATGCAAAGAGAAGTAAATTACAATACACATCAGTAAAAAGAAAGTTGTAGCATTTATACATTTTCCAGCAGCCCAAACACAGTCCACAGTCTCTCTTTCAGTTCCGCTCCTCACGTCTGCTGCAAGCTTTCTGCCCTCACGAACGCCTCAGCCGCCTCCGCTGTCTCAAAATAAAAGTCTTTGACGTTATACGTTACCCTCAGCTTCGCCGAGTATACCATACCAAATTGCACCCCCTTTTTGTACAGTGCAGCCTTCACCCGCCTGAACGCCGCTCGCCTTTTTGCCAACTCAACCATCCAGTCCTGATAGATCCGAACTCCACCACGTTCCCACTGCACCTCGCGCTTCTGCTTCACCCAGCTTAGCACCTTCTCCTTCATACAGTACTTATGGAAGCAGATAATTACTGCTCTTGGCAGCTCATTCACCTTGGGCTTCGGCCTTAATGACTGATGAGCTCGGTCCAGTTCGTACTGGGAGGAGTTCTCATCCTCCCCCATCAGCTCCGTCAACTTCTTAGTTCCCTTCGGACAAGCCCACAATTCTCAGATTGTGTCGTCTCGCTCGATTCTCCAAGTCCTCGAGATTTGCTTGGAGTCCTCTGTTAACCTCCACCACTCTCCGCAGCTCGTCCCCCATTGAGGTAAGTTGGTCGCTGTGCTGCGACACGGCTTCCTCCACTTCCTTCAACTTCTCGCCCTGCTCTCTCACCTCAGCCGATGTCTTTGCCACAGTTACCCTCACCAGGGTGATTGCCTCCTCCACCAATGATTTCAATGCGACCGCCGTCTCCTTCCTCAAAGCCTCCATATGCCTCGCAAACTGCTTTTCCAGCTCCACCATCATCACCTCGGTCATCTTTTCCACCGTAAGTAGTGCGGTCCGGCATCCGCTATCTTGTCAGCGCTTTTGCTGGCCTTCTCATTCAACGGTGAACCAGGGTTTTCTTCCTTCTTCCTAACTGCTTTTCGCATCCTCTAACGACTTATTATTTCTTCTTTCTTTCTTCAATCCGAAAATAACTAAATAATTATTTTCACAAATTTTTTTCCCAAAAATTCCAAAGTCAAGAAATCTCTTCCCCCGGAGACCGGACTTCAAACTCCTCTGGACCCCTCCCCTCAACATCGCGTTCTGGACTCAGGCTGCCACCTCGATTGCCTCGCCTCGTGTCAAGCTCCGCCCACGCATCCGACCTCTGGGTCGATGCCTCCCGCTCCGGCCGCTGGACACTCCCGCGGGGCTCCTCACCGGCTCCAAACCGGACCAACCCGACGCCTGTCCCTCAGGCCCCAAAAGCCGAAGAAACCCAGGAAGAGAGAACCACGGGGAAACCCCCGAAAAAGTCCAAAAAATCGTGGACCGGCGGAGGCATTTTCTCGACGCAGCCATTCTGCTCGCGAGCACCACCGGAAGTCGGAAATATAATTCTAACAAGAGGTCTATGTATTTGCCAAAATTCCTATGTATTATCGATGGATCGCCATAGTAATGCTCAGAATACATCCAAAGATATACTATGATAGAAATTTAGGCCCATTTTCAGGTTTGAAACAGATTGAGTGCACCAGAAACTGGAGGTCTAAGGCTCTTTTGAAATTGGGTCACATCAGCAGATTGTTGACAATTCAGCAGATGCCAGTCAGCTGTAGCTTGCTGGATCAATGATGATGGGATTAGGCCAACTGCCACGCTGGCATCAGGGGGCAAGGAGAATATGAGGGGAGTTTTGCTAACTCCTGCACATTACGCACACCAATTCAGGTAAAAGTAAGTTCAAAACGTAACTTACTTCAAGAACACATAACAAATCAGCATGACCCCTTAGGCAGCATCTTCCAAATCCACAACCACTACTATCTAGAAGGGCAGCAAGTATGTGGGAACACCATGACCTGCAAGTTCTCCTCCAAGTCACCGACCATCCTGACTTGGATATATATCGCTGTTCCTTCACCGTCGCTGGGTCAAAATCTTGGAACTCCCTCCCTAACAGCCCTGTAGGTTTACCTGCAACCCATGGACTGCGGCAGTTTCAGTCATGAAAGAATAAAGAAAGGAACCAGAAGACTGAATGAAGCAACCTGTTCCACTCAGTACCGAGTAGTTTTACGAAAAAGATCTTAAAGCATGAGCACCCTCATTAACATATTTAATCATAAGACCATAAGATGTAGGAGCAGAATTAGGCCACTCGGCCCATCGACTCTGCTCCGCCATTCAATCATGGCTGATATTTTTCTCATTCTCATTATCGTGCCTTCTCCCTATAACCCCTGGCCCCCTTATTAATCAAGAACCTATCTATCTCTGTCTGCGGGAAAGAGTTCCACAGATTCACCACCCTCTGGCTGAAGAAGTTCCTGCTCATCTCTAGTTTAATGGGGTCTGACCAGAGCCTTATACAGCCTCATAAGTACATTCCTGGTCTTGTATTCTAGCCCTCTCGACATGAATGCTAACATTGTATTTGCCTTCCTAACTGCTGACTGAACCTTCATGTTAACCTTAAGAGAATCATGAACAAGGACTCCCAAGTCCCTTTGTGCTCCTGATCTCCTCAGCATTTCCCCGTTTAGAAAATAGTCTATGCCTCCATTTCTCCTTCCAAAGTGTATAACCTCACACTTTTCCACATTGTATTTCATTTGCCACTTCATTGCCCACTCTCCTAGCCTGTCCAAGTCCTTCTGCAGCCCGCCTGCTTCCTCAATACTACCTGCCCCTCTACAGGTCTTTGTATCATCTGCAAACTTGGCAACAATGCCTTCAGTTCCTTCTTTCAGATCATTAATGTATATTGTGAAAAGTTGTGGTCCCATCACAGACCCCTGAGGCACACACTAGTCACTGACTACCATCCTGAAAAAGACCCCTTTATCCCCACCATCTGCCTTCTGCAAGTCAGCCAATCTTCTAACGATGCCAGGATCTTACCCTTAACTCCATTGGCTCTTAACTTATTTAGCAGTCTTTAATGTGGCACCTTGTCAAAGGTCTTCTGAAAATCTAAATAAATCACATCCACTGGTTCTCCTTTGTCTAACTTCCTTGTTACTTCCTCAAAGAACAGGTTTGTTAGACATGACCTGCCCTTGACGAAGCCATGGCGACTCAGTCCTATTTTATCAAGCACTTCCAAGTACTCCGCAATTTTATCTTTAATAATCGACTCTAAAATCTTACCAATGACCGAAGTCAACCTATAACTGGCCTATAATTTCCTGTCTTCTGCCTCCCTTCCTTCTTAAGCAGAGGTGTTACATTAGCCACTTTCCAGTTCTCTGGGACCCCAACTGCCTCCAGTGATTCCGGAAAGATCACCACTAATGCCTCCACAATCTCCTTAGTATCTCTTTTAGGACCCTGGAGTTTAGTCCATCCAGTCCAGGTGATTTATCCACCATCAGACCTCTCAGTTTCCCCAGAACCTTAGTGATGACCACTGTACTCACCTCTGCCACTTGATTGTCCTGGAGCTCTGGCATCCCACTGCTGTCTTCCACCATGAAGACTGATGCAAAGTTACTATTCAGCTCCTCTGCCATTTCTTTGTTTCCTATTAGTACTTCTTCAACTACATTTTCCAGCGGTTCAATGTCTATTTCTGTCTCTCTCTTACCTTTTATATATTGAAAAAACTCTTCCTATCTTCTTTTATATTACTAGCTGTTTGAGGATGGATGCCTGAATATTATACAAGTTTAATGTGGCATCCTTGGGGCACAACACAGAGCCATCCCAAAAATGCCCTATTTGTCCCTGTTTCCAATTGTCAAAACAAGATCGACTTTCTGCCCCACTCTTACTATCATTGGCAGCACGGTAACATTGTGGATAGCACAATCGCTTCACAGCTCCAGGGTCCCTGGTTCGATTCCGGCTTGGGTCACTGTCTGTGCGGAGTCTGCACATCCTCCCTGTGTGTACGTGGGTTTCCTCCGGGTGCTCCGGTTTCCTCCCACAGTCCAAAGATGTGCAGGTTAGGTGGATTGGCCATGATAAATTGCCCTTAGTGTCCAAAATTGCCCTTAGTGTTGGGTGGGGTTACTGGGTTATGGGGATAGGGTGGAGTTGTTGACCTTAGGTAGGGTGCTCTTTCGAAGAGCCGGTGCAGACTCGATGGGCTGAATGGCCTCCTTCTGCACTGTAAATTCTATGATTCTATAATTCTATCATCTGAGTATGTTTTGTCCATGATGATGCTTTATCCTGTCTCTCCCCTTTTGCTACTCTCCTCCTCTTCTACTTGTCCATTTTCTTTGTTTTTCTGTCTGGATGTCAGTTTCTAGTTTGTCTCTCTGCTTGTTTCATCTCCCTTTCTCCCCGGAAATCTATCTAGACTGTCGGATGGTCAGGATTGCAAGGGGAATTGAGAGGAAATTTAAATGAAACCAGTAAAATTATACAGTAACAACCAAAATCTATTCATTCAGAAAAGAGAAAAATATATGAAAAGCAAAATGACCTGCAATCAGATGAGAGACTGTAAGATACACGAGAACTATACAGTTGAAATTTAAAATGTTTCATCATGTTCTGCAATTCAACAATTCAATATTAATTTCTTTCACATGTACTCACAAAATAAGGCGTGTGTAGGTTCAATGAGCAGGGTGGCATCAGCATACTTGAGAGCTATTGCCCTTTTGTTTGGTTGGCCGTTCTCTGAGGTGGAGCTTGCCGCCCCGATGGCAAAAGTCCTGCTTCAAGCTAATGAGTGGCTAGAAAGTCATTAATTGGGTCCTGGTTCACAGCATAAAATTCAGCCCATAATTGGAAATGGACATAAATGATTCAAGTACACTATTAAAGGAAGAGCAGGGACATTTTTGCCAATATGCTGCCCAATATTTATCCCTCAACCAACATCATTCCAAGCAATAGATGATCTGTCATTATTTCAGTACTGTTTGCAAACAGACAAACTCCTTGGGATGGAGGGGAAACTGGAGTGAGCTCCAGAAATCATCTAGCGCTCCCGGAGGCTCCCCATTATTTGCAGCATGGTGTCGACGCCCTCAGAGATGGCCCTCAGTGACTGGGCCATGCTCTTGAGTGCCTCACCAATGTCAACCTTCGCCTGAAGTATGTCCCTCATCGAGTGGGAGGAGCTGCGAGGAGAGTTTCGATAGGCTGCGGTTATTATCCTTGGACCAAATAAGGCTGAGGGATGATTTAATTGAGGTGTGCAACTTATGAGGGGAAGTAATAAAGTGGACAGGATAAAATTATTTCCCTTGGTGCAGAATTCTAGAATCAGGGCACATAGACTTAAGATAAGTGGCAGAAGGTGTAGAAAGGACATGAGGAAGAACTTTTTTTACGCAGAGAGTAGTGGGAATCTGGAATTCTCTGCCTGAGTTGGTGGTGGAGGCAGAGACCCTAAACTCTTTTAAAAAGTACCGGGATCTGCACCTCAAGTGCTGTGAGCTACAGGGCTATGGGCCGGGTGCAGGAAGGTGGGATTAGTAACAGCACCTGAGTGTCCTTGGGCTGGGATGACTAGATGGGCTTTGCTTTAGGGTTTTAACGTTTCTATGGTTTCTATGATGTCGAGGCACTCAGCCATGGTTGTCATAGACTTGGTTCCCACCACTCAAGGCACGGACATTGTGCTCCAGGATTTTCACTACATTTCCACGCTAGCAGTGTTGGCTTCGGTGCCACGCTTTGTCGGCCTCATCTCCAATGACCGTAGTCTTTGGGACTCCTCCAATTGGCTATACACTTGCTGGAAGGTCGCTGACATCCCATCGTGAATCTCACAGCTCTGGCCTCATCTGCATCAGCTCAGGGAGAAACTAGTCCAGAGGCTCGACATCTGTTTGTGACAGAGCGATATTCTGGGATTCAGCAGAGCTCCAACTGCTGTCTACCCTGGATGTTCCTGCCTCCACCTGATGTGCATCAGCAACTCTGTGGTGCTCACCAGATGGTGCCCCGGATGCCTGTCCACTAATATCACTAATATCGCCCTCCACGCTGAGCTGGTGGAAAGTGGGGATGGTAGCTGTGATGCCTCGATGGTGGTCTCCTCAGAGCTCGTCTCCGAGGCACTCGTTTGGGTGGCGTGGGGTGAATAACTCCAGATGGCCGCGCCCCATCAGATGGAGATCCTGCAAGACAATGGAGATGTGGTCAGTGAGAGGGAAAGATCATTTTGTCTGACTTGAGCAACTCACTTGAGACAGGTCAACTGAGTGAAGGGGCAATGGATCATCACCACTCTGGTACAGGCAAACCTCGCTGTTGGTGACTGCTCTCTCCTCAGTCAACCCCGCAATCTCCAGGACCCGTTCCTCATAGGGGCTGAGGACTCCTCACCCACCTTTGCCCTTTTCCTCTTATTATGGGCTATCTTCTCCTGCGGGGACAAAGGGAGGACATTGTGAGTCGCCCGCTTAATGGGTGGGGGGGGGGGGGGTGCCATAAGCAGATGGCATATGTGAGTGCCACAACTGGACATGAAGGGGTTGTGTTGATGGGTGCCAGGGGGTTCTGGGAAACAAGCTTGAAGATCAGATGTCGGGAGGGTGCAAGGTGTCAACCAGTAGATTGGGGAGGAGAAAGGGGGATATGGAAATTTGAGGAATGGCAGGCAGAACTGATGCCAGGAGAGAGGTGGTAACTTGCCCTTGCTGCTCATTTGAGGTTGTTCATCTTCTTCCGACATTGGGCGGCAGTCTTCCTTGTCATGTTGCCCGTGCTGACAGCCGCAGCCACTGCCTCTCAGTTCGCATTACTGACCCGGCGAGGGAGCCAGGATGGTGAGATTCTCTTGGGAGCTCATTTTTGGTACAAAGTGCCGTTAAATACAGGCCGCAATCTCACCAACACAGCTGCCGAGAAATACCCCGCCAAACATATCCAAAAGTGGACTTAGAATTATTTCCGTTGAATCGGGCCCAAGATATGGCACTTGATTAATCTTGATTCAAATCAATCCCTAAGTGTACTTTTATAATATTGTTAATACATATAAAACGTAAAACCAGCAGAGGGCAGCAGAGCAGAGCTACTGATCAGCTGTTCTGGGGAAATTTGCATACGTGCAGTGCGGTCAGCCTAAGTTGAAGGTGAACCTGCGAAGAAGACCCAAGGAGTTTGAGTAAAGGCAAGCAACCAGCAGAGGGCAGCAGAGCAGAGCTACTGATCAGCTGTTCTGGGGAAATTTGCATACGTGCAGTGCGGTCAGCATAAGTTGAAGGTGAACCTGCGAAGAAGACCCAAGGAGTTTGAGTAAAGGCAAGCAACCAGCAGAGGGCAGCAGAGCAGAGCTACTGATCAGCTGTTCTGGGGAAATATGCATACGTGCAGTGCGGTCAGCCTAAGTTGAAGGTGAACCTGCGAAGAAGACCCAAGGAGTTTGAGTAAAGGCAAGCAACCAGCAGAGGGCAGCAGAGCAGAGCTACTGATCAGCTGTTCTGGGGAAATATGCATACGTGCAGTGCGGTCAGCCTAAGTTGAAGGTGAACCTGCGAAGAAGACCCAAGGAGTTTGAGTAAAGGCAAGCAACCAGCAGAGGGCAGCAGAGCAGAGCTACTGATCAGCTGTTCTGGGGAAATTTGCATACGTGCAGTGCGGTCAGCCTAAGTTGAAGGTGGTTTGTGGAGGGGCTGTTGGCAAGTGACAGTTAAACCCGAAACACTTTGTGAGTGTTTCCCACCCTACCTCCTCCTCTAACCAACCCCCCCACCCCACGGTGGTTGGGAAGCGGGAGCAGGGGCCTGTCGTGAAGGTGAGTGAGTGCCTTTAAATTTGCTTACCTTTCAGCGGGAGCAGGGTTTGAGGTAATATCAGGTAAGCTCTTCCTTTCTTTTTCTTTTTCTTGTTTTTTTTTAATCTAGAGGGGATGTCAGGGAAAGCAGTACAATGCTCCTCCTGCAGAATGTTTGAGGTGAGGGATGCCGTTAGTGTCCCTGCTGATTTCATCTGTGGGAAGTGCACCCAACTCCAGCTCCTCAAAAACCGTGTTAGGGACCTGGAGCTTGAGCTGGATGAACTTCGGATCATTCGGGAGGCAGAGGGGGTCATAGATAGGAGCTTCAGGGAAGTAGTTACACCAAAGACTGGAGATAGATGGGTAACTGTAAGAGGGACTGGGAAGAAGCAGTCAGTGCAGGGACCCCCTGCGGTCGTTCCCCTGAGTAACAAGTATACCGTTTTGGATACTTGTGGGGGGGACGACTTACCAGGGGTAAGCCATGGGGTACGGGCCTCTGGCACGGAGTCTGTCCCTGTTGCTCAGAAGGGAAGGGGGGAAAGGAGTAGAACATTAGTAATTGGGGACTCAATAGTCAGGGGCACAGATAGGAGATTTTGTGGGAGCGAGAGAGACTCACGTTTGGTATGTTGCCTCCCAGGTGCAAGGGTACGTGATGTCTCGGATCGTGTTTTCCGGGTCCTTAAGGGGGAGGGGGAGCAGCCCCAAGTCGTAGTCCACATTGGCACTAACGACATAGGTAGGAAAGGGGACAAGGATGTCAGGCAGGCCTTTAGGGAGCTTGGATGGAAGCTCAGAGCGAGAACAAACAGAGTTGTTATCTCTGGGTTGTTGCCCGTGCCACGTGATAGTGAGATGAGGAATAGGGAGAGAGAGCAATTAAACACGTGGCTACAGGGATGGTGCAGGCGGGAGGGATTCAGATTTCTGGATAACTGGGGCTCTTTCTGGGGAAGGTGGGACCTCTATAGACAGGATGGTCTACATCTGAACCTGAGGGGCACCAATATCCTGGGGGGGAGATTTGTTAGTACTCTTTGGGGGGGTTTAAACTAATTCAGCAGGGGCATGGGAACCTGGATTGTAGTTTTGGGGTGCGAGAGATTGAGAGTAGAGAGGTCAGGAGCACAGTTTTGACTTCGCAGGAGGGCGGCAGTGTTCAGGTCTGTGGTTTGAAGTGTGTCTATTTCAATGCCAGGAGTATACGAAATAAGGTAGGGGAACTGGCAGCATGGGTTGGTACCTGGGACTTCGATGTTGTGGCCATTTCAGAGACATGGATAGAGCAGGGACAGGAATGGTTGTTGCAGGTTCCGGGGTTTAGGTGCTTTAGTAAGGTCAGAGAAGGGGGCAAAAGAGGGGGAGGTGTGGCGCTGCTAGTCAAGGACAGTATTACGGTGGTAGAAAGGATGCAAGATGGGGACTCTTCTTCCGAGGTAGTATGGGCTGAGGTTAGAAACAGGAAAGGAGAGGTCACCCTGTTGGGAGTTTTCTATAGGCCACCTAATAGTTCTAGAGATATAGAGGAAAGGATGGCGAAGATGATTCTGGAAAAGAGCGAAAGTAACAGGGTAGTTGTTATGGGAGACTTTAACTTTCCTAATATTGACTGGAAAAGATATAGTTCGAGTACATTGGATGGGTCGTTCTTTGTACAATGTGTGCAGGAGGGTTTTCTGACACAATATGTTGACAGGCCAACAAGAGGTGAGGCCACTTTGGATTTGGTTTTGGGTAATGAACCAGGCCAGGTGTTAGATCTGGAGGTAGGTGAACACTTTGGAGACAGTGACCACAATTCGGTGACCTTTACGTTAGTGATGGAAAGGGATAAGTATACCCCGCAGAGCAAGAGTTACAGCTGGGGGAAGGGCAATTATGATGCCATTAGACATGACTTAGGATGTGTTGGTTGGAGAAGTAGGCTGCAAGGGTTGGGCACACTGGATATGTGGAGCTTGTTCAAGGAACAGCTATTGCATGTTCTTGATAAGTACGTACCAGTCAGGCAGGGAGGAAGGGGTCGAGCGAGGGAACCGTGGTTTACCAAAGAAGTGGAATCTCTTGTTAAGAGGAAGAAGGACGCCTATGTGAAGATGAGGCGTGAAGTTTCAGTTGGGGCGCTTGATAGTTACAAGGAAGCGAGGAAGGATCTAAAGAGAGAGCTGAGACGAGCAAGGAGGGGACATGAGAAGTCTTTGGCAGGTAGGATCAAGGAAAACCCAAAAGCTTTCTATAGGTATGTCAGGAATAAAAGAATGACTAGGGTAAGAGTAGGGCCAGTCAAGGACAGTGGTGGGAAGATGTGTGTGGAGGCTGAGGAGATAAGCGAGATACTAAATGAATACTTTTCGTCAGTATTCACTCAAGAAAAAGATAATATTGTGGAGGAGAATGCTGAGACCCAGGCTATTAGAATAGATGGCATTGAGGTGCGTAGAGAAGAAGTGTTGGCAATTCTGGACAAGGTGAAAATAGATAAGTCCCCGGGGCCGGATGGGATTTATCCTAGGATTCTCTGGGAAGCCAGGGAAGAGATTGCTGAGCCTTTGGCTTTGATTTTTAGGTCATCATTGGCTACAGGAATAGTGCCAGAGGACTGGAGGATAGCAAATGTGGTCCCTTTGTTCAAGAAGGGGAGTAGAGATAACCCCGGTAACTATAGGCCGGTGAGCCTAACGTCTGTGGTGGGTAAAGTCTTGGAGAGGATTATAAAAGATACGATTTATAATCATCTAGATAGGAATAATATGATTAGGGATAGTCAGCATGGTTTTGTGAAGGGTAGGTCATGCCTCACAAACCTTATCGAGTTCTTTGAGAAGGTGACTGAACAGGTAGACGAGGGTAGAGCAGTTGATGTGGTGTATATGGATTTCAGTAAAGCGTTTGATAAGGTTCCCCACGGTCGGCTATTGCAGAAAATACGGAGGCTGGGGATTGAGGGTGATTTAGAGATGTGGATCAGAAATTGGCTAGTTGAAAGAAGACAGAGAGTGGTAGTTGATGGGAAATGTTCAGAATGGAGTTCAGTTACGAGTGGCGTACCACAAGGATCTGTTCTGGGGCCGTTGCTGTTTGTCATTTTTATAAATGACCTAGAGGAGGGTGCAGAAGGATGGGTGAGTAAATTTGCAGACGACACTAAAGTCGGTGGAGTTGTAGACAGTGCGGAAGGATGTTGCAGGTTACAGAGGGACATAGATAAGCTGCAGAGCTGGGCTGAGAGGTGGCAAATGGAGTTTAATGTGGAGAAGTGTGAGGTGATTCACTTTGGAAAGAATAACAGGAATGCGGAATATTTGGCTAATGGTAAAATTCTTGGTAGTGTGGATGAGCAGAGGGATCTCGGTGTCCATGTACATAGATCCCTGAAAGTTGCCACCCAGGTTGATAGGGTTGTGAAGAAGGCCTATGGTGTGTTGGCCTTTATTGGTAGAGGGATTGAGTTCCGGAGCCATGAGGTCATGATGCAGCTGTACCAAACTCTGGTACGGCCGCATTTGGAGTATTGCGTACAGTTCTGGTCGCCTCATTATAGGAAGGACGTGGAAGCTTTGGAACGGGTGCAGAGGAGATTTACCAGGATGTTGCCTGGTATGGAGGGAAAATCTTATGAGGAAAGGCTGATGGACTTGAGGTTGTTTTCGTTAGAGAGAAGAAGGTTAAGAGGTGACTTAATAGAGGCATACAAAATGATCAGAGGGTTAGATAGGGTGGACAGCGAGAGTCTTCTCCCGCGGATGGAGGTGGCTAGCACGAGGGGACATAGCCTTAAATTGAGGGGTAATAGATATAGGACAGAGGTCAGAGGTGGGTTTTTTACGCAAAGAGTGGTGAGGCCGTGGAATGCCCTACCTGCAACAGTAGTGAACTCGCCAACATTGAGGGCATTTAAAAATTTATTGGATAAGCATATGGATGATAAGGGCATAGTGTAGGTTAGATGGCCTTTAGTTTTTTTTTCCATGTCGGTGCAACATCGAGGGCCGAAGGGCCTGTACTGCGCTGTATCGTTCTATGTTCTATGTTCTATGTTGCTTATCTTAGAATACTCTATTCTATGTGTGAGAAAAATTGGTGTTTCTGCAGCGTACAGTGCCATCTGGTGTCTGTTTAATAAATTACTCTCGTCTCCATTTCAGACATTTATTTTAATCACTGAGATGGTCGTAGTGATTGGCTCTGAGAGCTGGCTCTCAGAAAGGAAAGAAGATCAATTGGAATATACAGTAAATTGAGTGGATGGGATCAGAATGTTGCAAAGAGATTATAGACAGTCTAAGTGAGCAGCAAAAACTGTGGTGAATGGAAATCACTGCAGGGTTATGTGCCAAATTTTGGGTCGATAAACAACAAATTACATTTTTTTTTCAAATTTTGAGAGAATAGGTACAGTGGAGGAAAAAGAATTTGGGAATCAAGTTACAGAAATCACCTAAAGCTACAAAAAGTTGTAAAATTATAAAATAATATTGGTCTTTATCTCAATGGGTTTGGAACACAAAGGAAAGTTATGCTTCAGTCGTTCGAAGCCTTGGTCAGAACGTATCTGGAGTGCTACAACCAGCATCTTCTCCAGCTCCAGGAGATCCAATGCCGCAGTGGCTTTGTTCAAAGTCCTGAGCAAATTTTCTTCCCCTGCCAAATTCTTTTGACAAATTCTGTGGCAACCTGCCATATCATAAGATTATGGTGTGCACCATGGTAGTCAACTCTGCATTAAACATCACCTGGTGTGGCTCAGGAATCCCTGTCTCTGCCACATCTTCCGCAGGAGAAGGCAGTGGGCTGAGATGGTGCACAATTCACTGGCCTCTGGTTTCTCTGGACCATTTTCTCAGCAACCTGACTTATTCATTTCCACACCTCTTTTATAGGTCTACAAAATTATGAGGGGCATAGACAGAGTGGATAGTAAGAGGCTTTTCCCCAGGGTAGAGGAGTCAATTACTAGGGGGGCATATGTTTAAGGTGTGAGGGGCAAGGTTTAGAGCAAATGTACGAGGCAAGTTTTTTACACAGGGGGTAGTGGGTGCTTGGAACTTGCTGCCGGAGGAGGTGGTGGAAGCAGGGACGATAGTGACGTTTAAGGGGCATCTTGACAAATACATGAATAGGATGGGAATAGAGGGATACGGACCCCAGAAGTGTAGAAGATTTTAGTTTAGATGGGCAGCATGGTCGGCGCAGGCTTGGAGGGTCGAAGAGCCTGTTCCTGTGCTGTACTTTTCTTTGTTCTTTGTTCACTGCCCTTCCAAACAGTCAGTCTCCAGAGATCCTGGCCAGCAGTAACTGTCACCTAGTTGTCATTGGCAATCTCTGCCACCTTTATATCTCGCTTGCAGGTGCCCTTGTAGCGGAGATATGGATGCACACAAGGTCATAACCCAATGGCTAATTCACCATATAAAATCTCTTTATAGGTCACCATCCATCTGATGAATGGGGCTGAAGCAGCACAGATATCGTTGACTTAGTGATGAGTGTGCACCGATGGAATTGACATGTTCTTGGACATCTGACGTGGTGACCTTAAAGATATCGAAGATATGTCCTACGACTGAAGCATAAGTGTAGAGCAACTTTTTGATGAGGACTTGGCACAGCTTTGTCTTGTGTCTCAGGTGAGCAAAGCTGAACTGCTTTCCCTCAGTTTTGGTATATAGGTGCCCAGGTAGCTACGGGAGTGCCAGGGAACCACCCTGCCCAGAGCCCAAACACCTGGGGGCCTCTGATAGCCTGGGAGACCCACCCCTCAAGTGCCATTACGCCAGGTCAATGGTTGTGTGGACCAAAGCTAAACAGCGCCATGGCGAGTTCTCCCAGGCACGGGCGTTCATTCTCGGGCCTCGGGAGAATTGTCACCGACATATTTAAATGAGCCTAATGGCTCACTCAAAAATGTTGACCTGGATCTGATCAGCAAGGGCGAGATCCAGATTGTGATGCATTGTGAGATCTAATGAGGTCTCACAAGGTGTTCTGAGCATCAAAAATCTCGCCAGAGATCTCACGTGATTTAACGGCCTCATCACGCCATCGAGTCAGGTGTAACGAGGCAGCTCAATCATACCCATAGGGTTAGTATTTGGAGCATTGCCCTCAGCAAGTGAGTCAATAGATTTGCTAAGCTCCTCTACAGTTGGTCCGATATCCAGCTTTGCTATGACATGTGGGCTTTCTACTGTGTCAAGTGCTTCCTTAGTGCATTCAGAGTTTCCTCACTCAGAGCTCTACTCTAAGTAGCGGGAGCTGATCACTTGGCTTCAATGGTAAGTTTCATCAGTGAAGTTAGTCTCGAACCAGTCAGCATTTTTCCACTCTTGTTTCCCATGTGTTGCGAATGTGGTATCATAAATAATGTCTCAAATTATATTCCATTTCTTTTCTGCATACTGTGTGGAAATACCAAACCAGTGCCTGTTCAATTGATTGAAGGAACTGTTGGTGTTTATTTGGGTAACCAGTATGGCTGATGTTGATGCAAAGACAGAGGCCGAGATTCTCCGAAATCCCGGCCAAGTGTTGACGACAGCGTAAACATCGGAGTGATGTATGCTGGCATCAATGGGCTTCCTGGCTCAGCAATGCACCGCTGTTCAAGGGGCTAGCATGGCGTTGGAGAGCCGCGCTGCTCCGGCGCTGGAAGTCGGCCCTGCACGGCCGGGGCAGGTCCATGCATGCATGCGCCAGCCATATCTGCGCGGCCCCCATGCAACATGGTGCAGCCCGACAGGGGCCCGGCGAGGAGGAACATAGCCCCCCACCCCAGGATGAGCGCGCGCTCCAATCGGTAGCCCCCGATCGCGGGCCTGACCACCGTGGAGTGCCCCCCTGGAGTCAGATCCCCCCACCCCACACCAGGATGGCTCCTACAGCCAGAACACTGAGGTCCAGCCGGGCGGGACCACATGTGAACCATGCTGGCGGGAGTGCGGAGAATCGCCACAGGGGCCGCTTTCAATGTCGACTGCACGCATGCGACTGGCAGGTCTGCGGGAATCGTGGAAGCGCCGTCTTGCCGGATTTCCGGCGTGAACGGCTATTCTCCACCCCCGCGCCAGCCGCAATTACAGCGCGGAGGGTCGGAGAATCCCGCCCAGAGACTTTGATTCTCCATTCCTTCACACCGGCGGGATTCTCCAGTCCTGCTGCAGTAAATGGAGATTTGGCTGAATACCAAATTCTCCATCCTCGCTAGCAGCTAGCGAGGCAGACTAATGTTACGATACCCTGGGCGAGTGCATGGTCAATTCCAGCCCCACAGATCCCCGGAGTCCCAATATCGTGAATTAACCAATAATTCATGTACCTTCCTGAGACATTTGACCCTTGACTGTTCCAATGAGTTACATGCACAGATTTGTAAGTTCAACATTAAAAAACTGTTTATTTATATCAAGGAAAAAGATGAACATATAATGGTAAGAATGGAACAATGGTCTGCTAATATAATTATTCCCCAAAACCGCTTCCCACCCTCGAGACACACAGGACAAACATATGGTGCCATAGGGAAAGGATTGAAAATAACAGGGATTAAAAGGCATGAGATGGTTCTTTGCTGCAGAGGTAGTGGTCTCTGTAGCCAGCGATCTTCTAATGGTCGTCTTCAACTGCAATCTGCAGGCTGTAGAATGCTCTCTGGTAAATCACTTTCACTTTTAAAAATCACACTGAAAATTCCCCCTCTATGGTTGGCTAAATGCTGACAGGCCTCCAACAGATTGACCCCAATCTCAATGAAACAATTTTAGCATTCTCGACCTGAGAATTGAAACAAAGATTGTACGTCGCTCCACACATTGACCGCTTGTCTGCTGTTTATGCAGATCAAGATTCACTTCTAGAGACCATCCATAGGTTCAACTGACTGCAAAGAGGAAGCTCAGTTTCAGCTCCCTAGCCTTCAAATCGAGATTTAAACCTTGACAGCCCTGATAGGGAGAGAGTGCTTAACCCAGTTCCTGGGTGATCTTGAGGTCTGAACAGAACTGAGAGACAAAATAGAGATTGTCATCTGACCCGTCTTTCTTCCAGAAGGTTCTGAATGGCTCCATCAATCGCAATCGAGAACATGGGATGTCCTAGACTGATTGGCTGCTCACCAAATCCTTCAAAATGGCATCATGGGCTATGCTTCAGAGCATCAAGGGGAGTACTGGGCCAGTACATTAGACCATGGGTGTTTTCAGTTTGATCAAAGTCTGCAATTTAAAACAAAATCTGCAAAGTTGCAAGACAGAGATTTAAAAAACAACACAGAACAAAGATTTAACAATTTCCTGAGACTAGCAATGGAGAATCCCGCCCAGCATTTCTGTTTTGAATGAAAAGCTTCAAGGATTGCACCCTTACACCGCTCCACACCAGGAAGTGATCTGAATCATAGTCAATGCTGTGATAGCTATGTGTGTTGTTCAGAGGGTCACGTATGGTGATGATCAGATCCAGCTTGTGTAACCCTGATCTTTGATGCTCTATGACACCTTGCAGCCTGGTTTGTTCATAGAATTTACAGTGCAGAAGGAGGCCCACTCAAGGGTAATGGAGGGAAGTTATGTGTGGAACGACAAGAAGTGGGTGAAATCCTTAATGAGTACTTTGCATTTGTATTCACTCGGCAGAAGGACATGATGGATGTTGAGGTCACGGATAGGTGTGTGAACGCTCTTGAGAACGTCAATATAGCAAAGGAGGAAGTGTTGAGTATCCTAAATTGTATTAAGGTAGACAAGTCCCTGGGGCCGGATGGGATCTATCGCAGGTTACTGTGGGAGGCAAGGGGAGAAATAGCTGGACCCTGAACAGATATCTTCACATCCTCTTTGACCACAGCTGAGGTTCCAGAGGACTGAAGAATAGCCAATGTTATTCCCTTGTTTAAGAATGGAAGCAGGGATAATCTGGAAAATTATGGACCGGTGAGCTTGACATCAGTTGTGGGGAAGCTTTTGGAAAAGATACTGAGGGACAGGATAAATGCCCATTTAGAGCAAAATTAGCCAGTTAGTGTCAGGATAGTTTTCTAAGGGGAAGGTCATGTCTCACCAACTTGATTGAGTTTTTTGAAGAGGTTACAAAGAAAATTGATGAGGGATGGGCTGTGGATGTAGTTTATATGGGCTTTAGTAAAGTGTTTGACAAGGTCCCACATGGCACACTGGTACAAAAACTAAAATCACATGGGATTCGGGGTGGGCTGGCTAGATTGGAACAGAACTGGCTTGGTTATAGAACATAGACAGTAGCGGTAGAAGGGTGTTTTTCAGAATGGAGATCTGTAGCTAGTGGTGTTCCGCAGGGATCAGTGCTGGGTCCTCTGTTGTTTGTAGTATATATAAATGATCTGGAGGAAAATGTGGATGGTTTGATTAGTACGTTTGCGGATGACACAAAGATTGGCAGAGTTGCTGATAATGCCGAGGATTGTCAGAGGATACAACAGGATATAGATGGATTGGAGACTTGGGCACAGAAATGGCAGGTGGAGTTTAATCTGGACAAATGCAAGGTGATGCATTTTGGAGGACCAAATCTAGGTATGAATTATACTGTAAATGGCAGAATCCTTAGGAACATTAACATACAGAGGGATCTGGGCATGCAGGTCCACAGTTCCCTAAAAGTGGCAACACAGGTGGCCAAGGTGATTAAGAAGGCATATGGCATGCTTTCCTTCATCAGCCAGGGCATTGAGTCCAAGAGTTGGGAAATCATGTTGCAGTTGTATAAATCCTTGGTTAGGCTGCATTTGAAGTATTGTGTGCAGTTCTTGTCATCACATTATCAGAAGGAAGTGGAAGCTTTGGAGAGAGTGCAAAGAAGGTTCAACAGGATGTTGCCTGGCGGGTGCTGGCTATGAGGAGAGATTGAATAAACTAGGATTGTTTTCACTGGGAAGCTGGAGGCTGAGGGGAGACTTGATAGAGGTCTACCAAAGTATGAGAGGCATAAACAGGGTGGATAGTCAGAAGCTTTTTCCAAGGGTGGAAGTGTCAATTACAAGGGGGAAAGTTTAAGGGAGATGTGCCGGATACGTTTTTCACACAGAGAGTGGTGGCTGCCCAGAACACTCTGCCAGAGGATGTGGTGGATGCAGGGCCATAGCAACATTTAACAGGCATCTGGATTGATACATGAATAGTGGGAAAATAGAGGGATATGGACTGAGTAAGGGCAGAAGGTTTTGTTTTTAGTTAGGGCACCATGATCAGCACAGGCTTGGAGGACTGTTCCTGTGCTGTACTTTTCTTTGTTCTTTAACTCATCAGGTTAGTTTCCAGTCAAACTGGTTTAGTTTTTATTAAAATGGCTTCTATCAATTTTGCAAAAAAATGCTTAAGAACATGTTCATTCAAGCTACAACATGATAATCGCATTAAATCTACTGATTTTGAAATTACCAACAGTGGCTCTACCATCGAGAGTAATGAGTTCCCAACAGTAAAGTCTACACCTTGCTCACATGTTTCTTATGAACTCTTGCCCAGCTGGATTAATAAATAAAGAACAAAGCCTGTACCGGTCATGATCTGCTCTCGGTGATCTGCTCTCTATGATCTGCTCTTGGTGATCTGCTCTCAGTGATCTGCTCTTGTGACCTGCTCTCAGTGATCTGCTCTCAGTGATCTGCTCTCGGTGATCAGCCCTCTGTGATCTGCTCTCAGTGATCTGCCCTATGTGGTCTTCTCTCAGTGATCTGCTCTCAGTGATCTGCTCTCAGTGATCTGCTCTCGGTGATCTGCTCTCAGTGATCTGCTCTCAGTGATCTGCTCTCGGTGATCTGCTCTCGGCGAACTGCTCTCAGTGATCTGCTCTCGGTGATCTGCTCTCGGTGATCTGCTCTCAGTGATCTGCTCTCAGTGATCTGCTCTTGATGTTCTGCTCTCGGTGATCAGCTCTCTGTGATCTGCTCTCGGTGATCAGCCCTCTGTGATCTGCTCTCGGTGATCTGTCCTATGTGGTCTGCTCTCAGTGATCTGCTCTCAGTGATCTGCCTTCTGTGATCTGCTCTCAGTGATCTGCTCTCGGTGATCTGCTCTCGGTGATCTGCTCTCAATGATCTGCTCTCGGTGATCTGCTCTCGGTGATTTGCTCTCGGTGATCTGCTCTCAGTGATCTGCTCTCGGTGATCTGCTCTCGGTGATCTGCTCTCGGTGATCTGCTCTCAGTGATTTGCTCTCAGTGATCTGCTCTCGGTGATCTGCTCTCGGTGATCTGCTCTCGGTGATCTGCTCTCGGTGATCTGCTCTCAGTGATATGCTCTCAGTGATCTGCTCTCAGTGATCTGCTCTCGGTGATCTGCTCTCAGTGATCTGCTCTCGGTGATCTGCTCTCGGTGATCTGCTTTCAGTGACCTGCTATCGGTGATCTGCTCTCAGTGATCTGCTCTCGGTGATCTGCTCTCAGTGATGTTCTCTCAGTGATCTGCTCTCAGTGATCTTCTCTCGGTGATCTGCTCTCGGTGATCTGCTCTCAGTGATCTGCTCTCAGTGATCTTCTCTTGGTGATCTACTCTCAGTGATCTGCTCTCAGTGATCTGCTCTCAGTGATCTTCTCTTGGTGATCTACTATCAGTGATCTGCTCTCGGTGATCTGCTCTCAGTGATCTGCTCTCAGTGATCTTATCTCGGTGATCTGCTCTCAGTGATCTTCTCTCGGTGATCTGCTCTCAGTGATCTTCTCTCGGTGATCTGCTCTCGGTGGTCTGCTCTTAGTGATCTGCTCTCTGTGATCTTCTCTTGGTGATCTGCTCTCGGTGATCTGCTCTCTATGATCTGCTCTCAGTGATCTGCTCTCAGTGATCTGCTCTTGGTGATCTGCTCTCGGTGATCTGCTCTCAGTCATCTGCTCCCAGTGATTTGCTCTTGGTGATCTGCTCTCGGTGATCTGCTCTCGGTAATCTGCTCTCGGTGATCTGCTCTCAGTGATCTGCTATCGGTGATCAGCTCTCAGTGATCTGCTCACGGTGATCTGCTCTTGGTGATCTGCTCTCAGTGATCTGCTCTCTGTGATCTGCTCTTGGTGATCTGCTCTCGGTGATCTGCTCTCGGTGATCTGCTCTCTGTGACCTGCTCTCGGCAATCTGCTCTCAGTGATCTGCTCTCGATGATCTGCTCTTGGTGATCTGCTCTCGGCGATCTGCTCTCGGTGATCTGCTCTCAGTGATCTTCTCTTGGTGATCTGCTCTTGGTGATCTGCTCTTGATGATCTACTCTCAGTGATCTGCTCTCGGTGATTTGCTCTCAGTGATCTGCTCTCAGTGATCTGCTCTCAGTGATCTGCTCTCAGTGATCTGCTCTCAGTGATCTGCTCTCGGTGATCTGCTCTCAGTGATCTGCTCTCAGTGATCTGCTCTCAGTGATCTGTTCTCAGTAATCTGCTCTCGATGATCTGCTTTCAGTGATCTGTTCTCAGTGATCTGCTCTCTGTGATCTGCTCTCTGTGACCTGCTCTCAGTGATCTGCTCTCGGTGATCTGCTCTCAGTGATCTGCTCTCAGTGATCTTCTCTCGATGATCTGCTCTCAGTGATCTGCTCTCGGTGATCTGCTCTCGGTGATCTGCTCGCTGTGATCTGCTCTCAGTGATCTTCTCTCAGTGATCTGCTCTCAGTGATCTGCTCTCGGTGATCTGCTCTCGGTGATCTGCTCTTAGTGATCTGCTCTCAGTGATTTGCTCTCAGTGATCTGCTCTCCGTGATCTGCTCTTGGTGATCTGCTCTCAGTGATCTGCTCTTGGTGATCTGCTCTCAGTGATTTGCTCTCAGTGATCTGCTCTCAGTGATCTGCTCTCAGTAATCTGCTCTCGATGATCTGCTTTCAGTGATCTGCTCTCAGTGATCTGCTCTCAGTGATCTGCTCTTGGTGATCTGCTCTCGGTGATCTGCTCTTGGTGATCTGCTCTTGGTGATCTGCTCTCTGTGATCTGCTCTCGATGATCTGCTCTCGGTGATCTGCTCTCGGCGATCTGCTCTTGGTGATCTGCTCTCAGTGATCTTCTCTTGGTGATCTGCTCTTGGTGATCTGCTCTTGATTATCTGCTCTCAGTGATCTGCTCTCGGTGATTTGCTCTCAGTGATCTGCTCTCAGTGATCTGCTCTCAGTGATCTGCTCTCGGTGATCTGCTCTCGGTGATCTGCTTTCAGTGATCTGCTCTCAGTGATCTGCTCTCAGTGATCTGCTCTTGGTGATCTGCTCTTGGTGATCTGCTCTTGGTGATCTGCTCTCAGTGATCTGCTCTCGGTGATCTGCTCTTGGTGATCTGCTCTCGGTGATCTGCTCTTGGTGATCTGCTCTTGGTGATCTGCTCTCTGTTATCTGCCTTTGGTGATCTGCTCTCAGTGATCAGATCTCGGTGATCTGCTCTCAGTGATCTGCTCTCAGTGAACTGCTCTCGGTGATCTGCTCTTGGTGATCTGCTCTCGGTGATCTGCTCTTGGTGATCTGCTCTCAGTGATCTGCTCTTGGTGATCTGATCTTGGTGATCTGCTCTTGGTGATCTGCTCTCTGTGATCTGCCTTTGGTGATCTGCTCTCAGTGATCAGATCTCGGTGATCTGCTCTCAGTGATCTGCTCTCAGTGAACTGCTCTCGGTGATCTGCTCTCGGTGATCTACTCTCAGTGATCTGCTCTCGGCGACCTGTTCTCGGTGAGCCTCGTCTCTTATAGGGATGCTATGTCGATGTTCAGCATATCGAGTTCCATATCGACCACAACTGTCTTGCACACATTATGGACTGGCTATATGTTGTCAGTCAGTCCTGTGTGAAAAGTCCTGATGTTCGAATTTGCCAATCAAATGATTGGCATCTTCGTTTTTGTTGTTTTGTTTGATTGCCTGGTGTAATGGATTCAGTCCATGTCTTGAGCGAAATTTCTGTGGTGTAAAGCTCCCATAGAAACAGATGGTGAATCAGAACGTTCCTACTTGGGGTTGCCCAGCTTGAGCTGGGCGGTGGGTGACCAGTGGGACATAGCAGACTGTCCCACTTTTGGAGACAGCCTGTAGCATCCATTATTTGCACTAATCAATTTTGTGTTAACTCTCTGCAGCGAAATTGGAGTTCCCTCTCCAGAGCACAAAATGGGACAAAGTTTATGGGGATCCTGGGCTGCCCAAACATCAGGGCCTCTGTCCAGACACTGCGCTTAGACCAAAGAAATGCAAAGCACTACATTCATCACTAGCTTGGTCACAGGAGTTGCTGAAAAATGACAGATTCAGACAGCAGTGCACCTTTGTCGGGGTTTACTACCTTAGCTTTCAACTCTCCCGAGATATCCACAAGGCAGTGCAGCTATTCGCCCATAGCTGAGAGTTTTGGCTCATGAACCCCAGGGAATACCCATATGCCAATGGGCCTGCATACTACATGTTTGCAAGCCAGACCTCCCCTGAGTGCCTCAGAAGCTTTAACCTGGGGCCACGAGGGGCCCGTTTCCATGTGGCACCATGAGGAGGCACAGTTGAGGACTTGCTGATGGAGAGGTTGTGTACTGACAGGGAGAAACTTCTAAAAGCAAATTACTGCGGATGCTGGAAACTGAAAACAAAGAGAAAATAGTGGAAAATCTCTGCAGGTCTGGCAGCATCTGTAGGGAGAGAAAAGAACTAGGGAGGGATTCTCCCAGCCCGGGGCTGGGCTGGAGATTCCCCGCAACTGGGCCATGCCGCCCCGACGCCGGCACGCGATGTTCCGCGGAGAGGAGAATCGGCGCCATTGGCGCCGGTGCATTTGGCCGAGATGGGCCAAGCAGCCGCTCGGAGAGTCCCACATGCGCCGTTCACACCTGGTCACAGCCGGCGGGAACTCTGTGCGCGGAGTCGGGAGCGGCCTATGGTGGGGGGGGGGGAGGAGGGGGACTCAGACCCCGGCGGGGCCTCCGATGGGGCGTGGTCCACGATCAGGGCCCACCAATCGGTGGGCCGGCCTCTCACTCCCTGGGCCTATTTTCTTTTGCGCCAGCTCCTGAACTCCCGCGCCATGTTGCGTCAGGGCCGGCGTATTGAGGGAGTCCACCGCGTATGCGCAGATCCTGCGGCACACAGTTCGCGCCGGGATGGGAGGCTGGAGCGGCGTGAACTGCTCCAGCGCCATGCTGGCCCCCTGTAGGGGCCAGAATTTGTACTCCCAGCGGCCCATTCAAGCCATCGTAAAATGCGACGGCGTTTCCGACAGCATGGACACTCTGCCGCTGAATGGGTGAATCCCGCTCCTCATGTTTCGAGTCCAGATGATCCTTTGTCAAACCAGTTTTTCAATGATAAGCATTGACTTCAATTTTGCTCAAGCTCCTTAAAGCAATACTCAAGTCAAATACTGCCTTGATGTCAAGTGCAGTCACTTTCAACTTACTGCTTTTTTGGGCAGGACTATGTCATAGTCCAACAATTGAGAGGCGTGGTACTCTTGCTGATTACCCCTGCTCGTCCTGCTAAATTCAGAACAGGGAAACATAAAACATTTTTTGGGCCTCTCCATGAGGCCACTGTGGCAGATGCTTCATCCACTTCCAAAAAAGTGTCTGGTTATAATGACATCAGCTGGATCACATGAGGAGCGCAACAATAAATACACAAGCACTAAGTTAACCATACACCTACCCTGTTCTTTGGGCAGGAAGTACTAAAATTGGTTGCTATGTTCTTGGCCATAAACGGCCCTAGAGCAATTAGCCTTGGACAATAAATATTGTCTTGCTTTTAGAGGCCCCAGTTTGCACAACGTGTTCTACCATACTGAAAAATATATCAACTAGATACATTATTCCACAGAATGGATGAAGCCAAAACCACTATTGTTGTTTTCTTTGGAGCTGATGTGCAAATAAAAAGAAAAAAATACAACCACTGGAAATCTTGATTTAAAAAAATAGAGAAGAATAGAAATACACAGTAGGCCAGACAATTTCTGCATCCAAAAGAGAAATAGCATATATATACAGATAAGTAGATCATCTGAATGCTGGGTAAGTGGAGCAAGAATTGTTCAAAGGCAGCAGGCAGATTGTGCTTGAATAGAAAGCTGATTATCATTGCATGATCTTTGCCATCATCACTGCGCTGAGGTCTAACTGTCCGTGACAGTTCTCTCCCAGATCACAGCTCTCACTCTGTCTGTGCCTCATCTACATCCAGCAGCATGAGTAGCGTTTGTGACCAGCAATCATGGCGAACCAGCAAAATAGTAAGGAAACATGACTCTATAATACAAAATTCAGTGACAGGAGTAAACCTTCTAAATAATATCCACACAGAAAGAGATAAAAGAAATACAAAAGAGGAAATTGGGCAGAAAAAGTAAAAATGGTGTTGTAAATTAAAATGCAGGATTAATAGAACAGAAAGGTGATTCTATCATAATTATTTCATATTGAAATAAGTGAGCTTGCATCAAAATTTCTTCTTAATTGGTGCATTGCATGCACAGACTTATCAAGACTGAACAGATTTCTCTGTGTTTTATTTTTCAAAGAAATGTCAGATATATTAAAATTCAATCACAAAACACATTTCCCTGTCAGAACACAACACCTCCTTTGACCTGCTACGCCAGATTGCTTCATTTCTTTTCAAAAACAGTTGGCAGCAAAGATTGTTTGATAAATGTCAGAAAGGATGTAAGACTGAATGCCTGAGTCACATAACACATAAATTAATTCAGGTGGAATGATAAATGTTGTCCTGTCCTTCATGTGAAAGCCTGCAATGGAAGTGCCCAAATTAATAAAGCATCTCGTAAAATCTGCACCATTCCTGGAATGATCATGTCTTTATGGAAATTGAGCAAAGAAATATATTTAACTGCTGGAATAAAGCAATATTTTTGTTTGTTCAATTTGTTGAATAATTTATCAATGCGTTAGTTTATAATCTTGACACCAATTTGTGAAGAAAATCAATTTTCTTTTAGAGTAAATTTATCTTAGTCATTCATTATTTGGCTGAGAAAATATGAACATTCAAGATGTTATCAGTTAGCTTTATGTCTAACACAATTTTCATTCTGTATGGAGTGTGCTTTCAGTTAGAAATTCCTGCCTATTTTAATAGTATTCTAAGAATTAAGGGAGATATATCAAAATATTGCTTCATAAATTGGCTTTTTATTGTCCAAGAAAATAATTTTAGTAACTGAAAAAATTGATAAACCATAAAGTTGAAATTGGATCTTTTTCACACATTTTACAGACATAAAATGTCCACAACGAGGGCCAGTTTTAGACAACTACGTCCCTTGGCCAAATGTTTCCTGACAGTTGTTTGGCCTGATATTGAGGTGGGGGGGGGGAGGGGGGGGGGGGGGGGGGGGCAATTTTCAGGCATCCCTGGCAGTCTTCTAAAGCGAATGCTAGGCCGCTGACAAATCAGATGACTAATGTCTATTTAAAGGCTCCCCACTAATTTAAACATTGCAGGGCAGGTGCCTATCATCTTGGGCTCAAGGTTCCTCATTAGTCAACACAGCTTAAGCCGTAGTTGCCCCAAGAAGGTTTATTTCTGAAAACAATTTTTAAATATTCCTGTGAATCCAGGAGAATCAACACTGCCCCACTGGTTCCACAGTACCATAATCAGCACGGTAGTGTAGTGGTTAGCAGTATGGCTTCACAGCGCCAGGGTCCCAGGTTCGATTCCTGCTTGGGTCACTGTCTGTGCGAAGTCTGCCCGTTCTCCCTGTGTCTGCGTGGGTTTTCTCCGGGTTCCTTCCACAGCCCAAAGATGTGCAGGTTAGGTGGATTGGCCATGCTAAATTGTCATTAGGTTAGATGGGGTTGCTGGGTTGGGTTCCAGCGATAGGGTGGAGGTGTGGGCTTAGGTAGGGTGCTCTTTTCAAGAGCCGGTGCAGACTCGATGGGCTCAATGGTCTCCTTCTGCACTGGAAATTCGAAGATTCTGTGATTCTATGATAATCGAGTCCTTCTCTGACAGTTGCTACTGAACTCACCTCGGGCTTACATTCAGCCACATCAAGGTAAGCTACATGAGATTCCCCTTTTTAAACTGGTTGAGTTGTCTGTGGAGGCACAGGACAGCTCCTCCAAATCATCATACTGAGGATTAACAAACAACTGCATGTGCAGCATCCTAAAGCAATTCAGGCCTAAAGCAATTTTTACTTCCATGTGCCTAGAATTTAAATTGAATAATGTTTCTGCCTTACATGAAGCTCAGCAACAAAAATATGAATATAAGTTGTTGAGTGGCTATTTCGGACCTAGTCAGGAGCTTCGGCAGGATCATAGAGATTTTAGGGTAGTTTAGCCTCTTTTTGGGTCAACATGGGGAGAAGTGAGATATTCCCAATTATTGCCTGGTGGCAGGGAAGGAGTTTTGGTGGCGCTGCCGCTTTGCTGGCAAGGGCACGTTTTTGTTATCTTGGAACACAAGTGGCGCAGAGTTGGGCCCAGCTGCGTAAGTTGAATTTGGGGTAGTCAGTGGGGGACATAGAGGCAGACTTTAAGAGGTGGGATGTGCTGCCATTGTCGTTGGCTAGTTGGGTCCAGACGGTAAAGGTGACGGTGTTGCCGAAGTTTTTGTTTGTGTTTTAGAACATTTTCTGTTTGGGTCTGGGGTCTTGGTTTAAAGTTAAAAAGAGGGGGCATGTACTGGGGTGGCAGCAGGTTGAGTGGGGGGGGACTATTTTTGGGGTATGCGTAAGGATGTTTTGGCTGTTTGCTGTGGCCGCGGTTGGCTTTCGTTTTTCTTTTTTGTTATGTATATATTTGAAAATACCTCTAATAAAATATTTTTTTTAAAAGACGTCGTTGGGTGACGCAGTGGCACAGTGGTTAGCACTGCTGCCTCACAGCTGCCTCACAGCACCAGGGACCTGATTGTCTGTGTGGAGTTTGTACATTCTCCCCGAGTCTGCGTGGGTTTCGGTCTCCGCCCAAAGATAAATGGTCACTTAAAGGCCTTCGTAGGTGAAAGAGCAGTTTTCTCACCTGAGGTCCTGTCTGCAAACACATAAAATTACATCTGGGTTCTGGGGGAAATCTGTCCATTCAATGTTACACTCCCCCCCACCCCCACCTCATAACCCACCTAGGTGAGCATAAAGTTCTGCCCCATTGTAAAAGAACAGTGGGCGGGATTCTCTCAGCCCGGGGCCGGGCCGTAGAATCACGGCGACCAGCGCAAATCGTGCCGGGATGCGAACCGGCAACATTGGCGCTGGCGCGGTTGGATGACGCCGGTCGTGGGCCGCTCTATACAGCCCACCCCCTCCTCCCGTCCGATTCCTGGACCGGGATGCGCCAAACGGCTGTAACAAAAATCCCGTGTGGTCTTAGCCGGCGGGACCTCGGCGTGGAAGGGTCTGGGGGCGGCCTGTGGGTGGGGGTCCCACCCGGGTCCCACCGCGAGGGGACCTCCGCTGTGGCCTGGCCCGCGATCGGGGCCCACTGATCGTCGGGTCGGCCTCTCGGGCTGGGGGCCTCCTTTCTTCTGCACTGGCCCCTTTAGCCCTACGCCATATTGTGTCGAGGCCGGCGTGGAGAAGGGAGCCACAGCACATGCACGGACCCCATGGCGTTCTGGGGTCAGCAGCTGGAGCGGCATGGATCGCTCCAGTGCCTTGCTGGCCCCCTTTAGACGACATTTCCGACAGCATCAACACTTAGCCTGAGGATCAGAGAATCCTGCCCAGTACTCATATTAAGTTTGAGGGTGACAGACATTAGTACAGTTAAATTACATAAAACCAAATTCATAGGTATGAGGGATGAGTTGGCTAAGGTTGATTCAGAAATTTGATTAAAACTCATGTCAGGTGAACATTTGAATAAACATTTTATAATTCTCAATGGCTCACAATTCCACTGAGGAACAGGAAACAGATATAAAATTCTGAGAGCGTTTGCTAGGGCTGGATTCTGATAGATTGTTTCCCCAATTAAGACAACCTATTTTCACCTCCGTAACAATCCCTGCCGCACCTCAACTATGTGTTTGTTACCTCTCGACTTTACTATTTCAGTGCAGCCCTGCCAGTTTTTCATGTTCTACCCTCTGTAAACCTGAGGTAATTCAAAATTCTTCTGCCCATGCCTTTATTCACACCAAGTTTTGTGCATTCATCACCCATGTGCTTTCTGATCCACATTGGCTCTCTGTTAAGCAACAGCTTGATTTGCAAACTTTCATCCTTGTTTTCAAATCCCTCCATGGTTTCACCACCCTATCCGTGTAATTTCCTCCAGCCCCATGATCCTCCAAGATATCAACAATCTTCCAAATTTAATCTCGTGAGCAGCCCCAATTTTAATTATTCCACCACTGGTGGACGCACCTCCAGCTAGTTAGCACAGTTATGAAGGAGGTTTCTTGATATAAGGCATGATCTACTGGAACTGAATATTCAGGGTTTCTCATCATTTAAGAAGGATAGGTGGCGTGAAAAGGGAGATGGGGAGCAGCACTCTTATTAATGGAAAAGATCAGTACACTTAGGTCGAAGGATCAAGATGTAGGATCATTTTGGGTGGAGTCTAGAAGCAGCAAGGGACAGGAAACATTGATGGGAGTTGTTTCTCGGCCACCAAACTGTAGAGGTAATATTGGGCAGGTATAAATCAGGAAATTAGAGCTGCATGTAACATAGGTAATATAGTAATAATAAGTGACTTCAAATTACATATAGACTGGGTAAACCTAATTAGCACTAATGCTATTGAGGATAAAATCCTGGAGTTGTACGAGATGGGTTTCTAGAGGAGTACATGAAGAAATCAACAAGGGATAGTATTTTCTAGTGAGAAAGGGCTAAATAATAACCTTGCTGTAAAGGAGCCAGTGGAAATAGTGACCATAACATGAGGAAGTACGTTTTTACGCAAGGGTAGTGGGAATTTGTTGTCCGTGTTGGTGGTGGAGGCAGGGACCCCAAACTCTTTTAAGAAATACCTGGATCTGCACCTTAAGTGCTCTAAACTACAGGGTTATGGACAGGGTGCAGGAACGTGGGATTAGAAAGGTCGCATGGGTGTCCTCGGGCTGGCATGGACAAAATGGGCCAATAGCCTCCTGTGCTATAACGTTTCTATGATTCTATGTTTCTATTCTAATATGGTAGAGTTTTTCATTAAGTTTGAAAGTGGTGCAGTTAATTTTGAAACTGGGGTCCTAAATCTGAACAAATCATGGTGGCAAGTGAGGCACGTTGGTTATGGTGGATTTGGAAAATAATTTAAAAGACTTGACAGTAGACAGGCAATGGCTAGTACTTAAAGAAGTATTACATGGGGCTTGATTGTCCATTCCTGAGGCTAAGTGCTGACAACAACGGAGCATCTGTGGTGTTTCACGACGGGAAAATCGGCGCGAAACCCTCACCAATTCCGGTATTGGTGAGAGGCTACCACCAGCACCACATGAAACACCTGCAGAATGCGCAGAAAACGGTTGGAAAATCACCGGGTCCTGGGCCGCACATATGCAGGACTGACAAGCTACAGCTGTGCATGCCTACACACCCCCACACATGCACCGGTCATGCCATAAAGCATGGCGCCGGTTGTGCTGGACCACGGACCTCCCCACCCTGACCCCACAGTCCATGTCCTGGCCACCACCCCCCCCCCCCCCCCCCCACCCCTACCACTCCCCCAGCCCTAGAAGAAGCCCCCCAGCTGTGGCACAGATCTCAGCTGAGTGTGGCGGCGCTGGACACTGTCTGCAGCCGGCACGCCAGGTTCCCGACCGTTGGGACCACACGTGGCCTGCGCCGTCAAGAGCTCAGACCATCAGAGGCAGAGCATCGCGACTGATGACGCTCCGACGGGATTGAGACTGCGCGCAGCACATGACGTTGATTTGGAGGGCGCGGAGCCTCGCGTACCGGCATCAAACCACCGCCTGCCCCGAATTTGGCGGTGGGAGCCATTCTCCGCCGAATCGCCATTCTCGATCTCAGCGTTGGGCTACGGAGAATCCCGCCCATGGTCTACAACAAATACACATTCCTCCGACCTGCAAAAATCAAACAGGAAAGGTGAATCAACCGTGACTAACAAAATAAGTGAAAAATTGCTTTAGATTATCAAAAGTGGCTTGTAAGGTTGCCAGAAAAAGTGGTAAACCTGAGCACTGGGAGAATTTAGAAGGTTAAGGGGTGACCTGGTTGAAGTTTTCAAGATATTAACAGGGAAAAACATTTCTAAATGTAATTTTGGGCATGATTGGTGAGATGTTTGTTGACGGCTGTGGTCGCGGGATTGCGACCCGTATTTAACGACAATAGTGCAGAAATGAGACTCCTTTAGATTCTCGGCATTACTGGCTGTCAAGCCGACTGATTTGCTAGACACACGCTGCAGCGTTTTGCCGTTAACAAGGGCGAGCTGCTTTTAAACTCTCTCTCACCATTCAGTCCAAGAAAACACACAAGCATGGCAGCGCACAGATCTGCTTCTCCCTTTGGGGATGCCAACCTGGACAAGCTTCTTGACGCTGTGAATGAGAGACAGAGCATCATATTCCCATGTCGGGGTCGGAGGGCCAGCAGCAGGGTCACCAATGCCACCTGGGAGGCAGTGGCAGGGCTGTCAACATGGGCAGCATGACCAGGAGAACCAGAGCCCAATGTCGGAAAAAGACCAATGACCTCCACCGAGTTGCAAGAGTAAGATACATCCTCTCTACTGGCATCAGTTCCTCCTGCCACCCCTCATATATCCAACCCGCAAATCACTGACTGATACATAGAACATAGAACATACAGTGCAGAAGGAGGCCTTCGACCCATTGAGTCTGCACTGGCCCACTTAAGCCCTCACTTCCACCCTATCCCATTAACCCAATAACCCCTCCTAATCTTTTTTGAACACTAAGGGCAATTTAGCATGGCCAATCCACCTAACCCACGTGTCTTTGGACTGTGGGAGGAAACCGGAGCACCCAGAGGAAACCCACGCAGACACGGAGAGAACATGCGGACTCCGCACAGCCAGTGACCCAGCAGGGAATCGAACCTGGGACCCTGGCGCTGTGAAGCAACTGTGCTAACCACTGTGCTACTGCTCTGCCCACCGTGATACCTCACACCGGTCCCACATCCAATATTTGTGTTTGTTCCTCAGTAGCCCCTGGCACCCATCAGCACAATCCCTTCATATCCAGGTGCGGTGCCCATGCATTCCACCTGCTACAGAACTCCCTGATCCTTTAAGCGTGCAGCTCACAAAGCCCTCGCTTGGTCCCCGCAGGAGACGATAGTCCATAATAAGTGGGAAAGGGTAAGAAGGTGGACAGAGAACCAGAGATCCAAGTCCTCACACACTGTGAGGAACGGGACCTGGAAATTGCGGGATTGACTGAAGAGAAAGCAGTCACCTACAGTGAAGTTGGCCTGCACCGCAACGGTGAGGACCCACTGCCCCTTCACCCAGATGACCTGTTTCAAGTGAGTTGTTCAAGTCAGACAAAATGATCCTTCCCTCTCACTGACCACTTGAACATTCTTTTACAGGATCTCTGTCTTATGGGGCCAGAACATCCGAGCATTCACCCCCCCCCCCCCCCAACCCCACCCACCACCCACCATCCACCACCCATCAGCCCTCCTCGGAGGAGAGCTCCAAGGAGCTCACCATCGAGGTGTCACAACTATCACCCAACCTTCCACCAGTGCAGAGACACATACCTCGGTGGGCAACGTTAGGGGACAGGTTTCTGGGGCATAATCTTGTGAGCACCACACAGCTGCTGATGCACATCAGGTGGAGGTAGGAACATTCAAGGACGTCAGCGGTCGGAGGTCTGCTGGATCCCAGGACTCAGCTGACTTCCAGTCAGATGCCGAGCCTCTGGACAAGGTTGTCCCAGAGCTGATACAGGTGCTAGGACACAGCCGTGAGATTCAGGAGGGGATGTCAGTGATATTAATGCGAGCGCATAGCTGATTGGAGGAGCACAAAGGCAGTGGGCGCAGGAGATGATGCCGACGGTGCATGGCACTGAGGTCAACACTGCTAGGGTGATGAATGCTGTAGGAAGCCTAGAGCATGACATCAGCGTCTTGAGTAGTGGTGCCCAAGGTATGACTCAGTCTGTGATGATCATGGCTCAGGGCCTCGACATCATGTCCCAGTTGCTGAGGGAAATGTCCTATCCGCAGGTGGACATTGCTGAGGCACTGCAGAGCATGCCCAGTCGCTCAGGGACGTCCCCAATTGCAGCTGGGCATTGCCGGGGCACTGCTGAGCGTGGCCCAGACACTGAGGAGCACCGCTGAGAGTGTCGGCACGGTGGTGTGGACAATGGGGAGGCGCCAAGACTGGCATTGCCAGATGATGCCAGAGGCCTCTGGAGCTTACTCCAGCAGTCCCTCTGTGCCATGGAGACCCCCAGGGCACCACAGGCACCATCAGGGGAGGAGGCGCTGGAGGCCAACCCGAGGCCTGCTACCAAGGTGATGACAGCAGTCTGCAGGTCTTCTGAATCCCCCCCACCTTACACCGGGGCATCTCAGGAGCAGCGGGCAGAACAGGGTGGCATGGCGGAGCCAGTGACACCAGTAAGTCAGCCGTGGCCCCCCGGCTCCAGAGGACATCCACCAAGGGCATCAAAGGCCTCAGGCCACGGAAAGGAGCAGGCTGCTTCCACCTCTGATGTGCATCATAGGAACACATCTACACATAGTACTAGACCACGAAATATCAAGATGATTGAGGAGCACTGAATGGGAACTGGGCAGGAGGGGTGGGAGCAGAGGGTCACTATGTGTACGTAGAGGAAATAGAAATGTCCAACGTTCACAATTAAAACATGTTACGCCTGATACATGTGAAGCCTCTGACACATAATTAAGCCTCTTAATCTTCACAGCAGGCCTGCCTGCACCCCCACCCACTGATGCCCTCCGCTCCCTCCAGGGCCGGCTCAAGGCACCGGCAACTCGGGCAGTCGCCCGGGGCGCCATGTGCTAGGGGGCGCCAGAGACTCGGGTCCCGCGCATGCGCAGTTGGGCCGGTGCCAACCAGCGCATGCGCGGTGGCCGCCCTCCCCCGCGGTCCGCTCCCCCCGCCCCCCCCGCCCCCCCCCTCGGTCCCCCCCCGCGGGTCCCCCCCCCCGCCCCTCCCCTCGGGTCCCCCGCCCCCCCCCCGCGGGTCCCCCCCCCCCCCCCTCGGGTCCCCCGCCCCCCCTCTCGGGTCCGCACCCCCCTCGGGTCCGCCCGCCTCGGCCCCCCCCCTCCCTCTCGGCCCCGCCCCCCCTCCCTCTCGGCCCCGCCCCCCCCCTCGGCCCCCCCCCCCCCCCCCCCAGGGCGCCGAAGTTCAGTTTGCCCGGGGCGCCAGCAACCCTAGGGCCGGCGCTGGCTCCCTCCACCCCAGCACCCACTGGCGCAGTACTACAAGATCAAATGCCCCCGATGCAGACCCCATTGAGAGGATGGGTGTGAGTGCGCTGTCAGTGGAAAGAGAGAAGTCAGACTTTGGCATAAGCTGAGGAGCATCAGAGCTGACCTCAGAGCAGGTTATTATCACTCTCTGCCTTGTATATTAACCCGCTGTCAGTTCCAGCATAGGCTCATCACCCTGGAGTGATGTTACTGACCGTGAGAGGATGGAACTGGGTAGGGACCGGGGCAAGGTGGGGGGGGGGGGGGGGGGGGCAGTGCTAGAATGTCAGGGAATGGGGGGAGGAAGGTGGGTAATGAGGGGCAGGAGGAAGGAGGGGAATTAGGGGGAAGGAGAGGAATGGTGGGAAAGGAGGGGAATGAGAAGATCAAATGAGAAGGACAAAGTCTCAACCTATCAGAAGCAGGCGAGGATGGGGGCCTTCCAACTGCTCGAGGCATGCCAGGCCTTGCCGCTGCCTGCCCCTGCCATCCTTCGGCTTCTCCCACAGATACTCCATCCCCGCCTGGTCCACCTCCTCCTCAGATGAAGTTGCATGTTTCCCTTCCTCCTCCTCCAGCATGTCGCCCCGCTGCTGTGCCAGGTTGTGGAGTGCACAGCAGACCACCACAAAGCTGGAGATCCTCTGGTGGGGTGGGTGGTTACTGCAGGGCACCACCGGAGCGCTCCAGGCCTTCAAACTACATTTTAAGCAGCCGGATGTAACACTGAGTAACAGCACCGGTGGCAACCTGGGCCTCATTCCATCAGGTCCCCACCTATGACCCAGCCTCCGCACTGACACCATCAAGAGGACCCTTATCACCCAAGAGCCAACCTGTCATCCTGGGGTGGTCCTTGGAGACACCAAGAATCTGTAAGTGTCCGAGGGTGTAGCTGTTGTGCACACTCCTGAGAAGTGTGCACACACATGCATGATCCTAAGGTGGTAGTTGCACACGAGTTGAACATTCAGAGAGCGGAACTTTTGTCTATAAATTATCAGACACTTCTACCAGTTTATTATTAAAATGTTTTACCCAGATGCCCTTGTTTGCGAGATGAACAAAGGTTCACAGTTCAACCCAAATTTATTCACAAACACAATAAACAGTTATTCTCCCAAATATTATCTACCCGAGATTCTAATACTACCCGTGCTGATGAACTTGATCAAGTTGCGGGTCCAATCCTCTGAACCTCAGTTGTCTCAGGGACCTCTTCTGTGAAGATGGGTCCTGCATGCCTCTTCCATCGTTTTCTGATCCGCCGTCAAGTCTTCTCCGCTGCCTCTGCATTGAGTCTTTGCTGGAAGGGTCTCTGGGTGCCTCCTTCATAGCCCCCTCTTCACACTCTTTCCAGATGTTTCTCTGGCTCTCAGCCAATTAGGTCACCGGGCAGGCGTCGTAACACCCAATGGAGTTGCCGATTGCAACTCTGCAGAACACCAGAGCTGGGATTTCGGGTATCCGGCGGGGCGGGCCGTACTGGCGCCAAAGAGTGGCGTGAACCACTCCGGCGTCAGGCCGCCTGGACGGTACGGAATCCTCCGCACTTCAGGGGGCTAGGCCAGCGCTGGAGTGGTTGGCGTCGTGCCAACCAGCGCTGAAGGGCCTCTGCCAGCTGGTGCGAGTTGCCGCATGCACAGGAGCGCTAGTGCGTTCCCAGAACCGCTGGCGTGATTCCTGCGCATGTGCAGGGGGTTTCTTCTCCGCGCCGGCCATGGTGGAACTTTACACAGTCTGCGCGGAGGGAAAAAGTGCCCCCATGGCACAGGCCCACCCGCAAATCGATGGACCCCGATCGCGGCCAGGCCACTGTGGGGGTCCCCCTGGGGCCGGAGCCCCCAGCTTCCCCCTGAGGACTCCACAGGCCGCCCTCCAAGCCAGGTCCCGCCGGTACGGACCTGGTCTAATCCACGCCGGCGGGGATGGCCGAAAACAGGCAGCCGCTCAGCCCATTGGGGACCCAATGGGGGTTCAGAGAATCCCACCCCAGGTACTTCCCTCGCAATTCTCGCCATGCAAAATTTTGAATGGCTAAGGATTGGGAATCGCTTCCTGATTGGTGCTCCCAGCAGTTGCTCAAATCAAATTCAGCTCTTGAGGGAGAACATATGGGCGGGATTCTCCGGTCTGCCAACCATGGGTTTCTCGCCAGTGCACCATTCACTGGCGCCAGGATTCTATACACCCGCCGGTGTCAATGGGATTTCCCATTGTAGCCACTCCATGCCACTGGGAAACTGGCTGGCAGGGTTGTGCTGCCAGTTGGAAAAGTGAATTGCAACAACTGGGTAATTTCAGCAATAGTCACCCAAATGGAGAATTGTGCCCATTGTGTGTTAATGAGGGAAGTGGGGAAGGTAATTTCCATGGACCAACATTCTAGAAATAATATGATTGATCTATTGATTTGTTTTGTAATGTTGGCTGAGGAACTAGGAGAATTCCCTTCTTTTTAAACCACTATTGCAAAATATTTCATGACTGCCTGAAAAGGCAGGTAGACCTTCAGTTCAACATAACTGGATTGGATTGGCAGGTAGACCTTCAGTTCAACATAACTGGATTGGATTGGCAGGTAGACCTTCAGTTCAACATAACTGGATTGGATTGGCAGGTAGACCTTCAGTTCAACATAACTGGATTGGATTGGTTTTGTTTATTGTCACGTGTCCCGAGGTACAGTGGAAAGTATTGTTCTGCGTACAGCTCAGACAGATCATTCTGTACCTAAAACGAAAATACATAATAGGGCAAACATAAAATACACAATGTACATAAAATATGCAATGTAAATACATAGACACAGGCATCGGGTTAAGCATACGGAGTGTAGTACTACTCAGAAGAGAAGATGTGTGAAGAGATCAGATCAGTCCATAAGATGGTCGTTCAGGTTGGATTCACCTGTTCCCCAGCCAAATGTTTCACGGCCACATGCCGTTCACAGGTGGCAGGATTTTATCTTCCCGCTGCTTGTCAATGGGATTTCCCATTGTATCCATCCCATGCCGCCAGGAAACCAGCAGGCAGGGATACGTTGCCAGGGGGAAAAGTGAATTGCAACGACCAGAGAATTCCAGCCAACATCTGGAATTCAGCAGTAGGGAGCATGCTCTATTTCCCAAATGTAATGTGCTTTACTTTGGTGAACTCATCAATTCTGACCAACACAAAATTATAAAGTTAAACTGCCTTAAAAAAGATGGTTAAAAGTGGGAATGGCACATTACATCGAGCACAAATAAAGGTGACCTATCAGTCCTGACTGCTGAAGAACAGGACCAGAATAATTTTGGCAACATGCTGTGCTGTGAGCAGGACATTAACTAAAATTGACTATTTGCTTCCTTTGGTGATGGAATGTTACAGTCAATCATAATCCTGACTTCAGATGGGCGAAAAGTACAGGATTTTGGTGCTTATGTTTCTTCTTGTGATGAAACACTGCAAATTCACTAACTCATGATATTAAAAAGTCTAGCATACTCCGATTGTGGCAGATTAGAATAAATAAGAACATTAGGAAATGCCAGTTCAGGTTCACCATGATTTCATTTGAGGAAGGCCCGAGCTTTCCACCCCTCCACTCTCTCTGTTCCTTCAGCTCCAATCATTCTTATTGTAGACTCTTCAGAAGGACATGAATACTATGATGAGCGCAGGTTGCATCCAAATGCACATTCTGCAGATAGTCTTTTGAGTAAACGAACATAAATTGCGTAGTTAGACTTTGTCAGAGTTTTCTTTTTGTGCGATGCTTTCTTAAAATATCCCCTGGTTAGGAGTAATGTAAGGAGGAGGGTATGTAATAAGGGGGCTTAACTTAAATATAGCTCAGCAATTACCTTTTATCTTCTTCTGCTCCAATGCCTTTAACAGAGATTCCACCAGCCTTCCAGTGAAGTTAATGACCCATTGCCGCTAAGTGAGTGACAAAAGATTGGAGTCTTTTCTTCTTAACAAGACGGTCATCGAACATGGTGCCACAAGGTGAAACGGAGGCTGCTGCATCCTTTAAGGAAGGAGAAGATAAGCATTTGAATTATTGGATGATACAGAACCACAGAGAGAGAACAGGAACATGGAGTTAGTTTTGGATTTCCCTAGCATGCTCGGCAAAATTAACAAATGTGTGCAATTGGACCTCATCTTGCAGCTAAGGTTGGACATTGGTTGAGATGTGGGAACCAGAGTTGCAATGAATGGTAATCACTCTGATTGGTGGCTGCGACAAACGGTGGTGTTACGGATTATACTGGGTACATCACCAGATTTATTAGTTACTTGGATGCAGGAATATATATATTTAAGTTAAGGCACTAATTCCACCATCCTGCCCGTGGCGGGTTTGGTGGCAGGCGGGAGTGGAGAATCCAGCGGGAACCAACAGGTGAGAAACCCACTGGCAAAAAAGCATTTAGAAATTCTCCCAATGACGGATTAATGGTAGGGCAGTTCTCCTGCTGCCTCCTGGTGGGCCTGAATTCAATTTGCATTAATTTACATCTCAAGAATGCTCACTTAAACAGCTGCATTCAGATATTCCATCCTGTGTCACGCCAGCCGGAAATTGCATCAGCCTCAAACCCATTGAAAAAGAGTGTGGTGCACAAGGTGGGCCTCAGATCTCTTGAGACTTCAAGGTGAGTGAAGCAGAGCCTATGTGCCACAGCACTGCGCTGCTCCTGTTGTGCTGAACACCACTGCTGGGGCAGACCAGTTCATCCACTCAAGCTCCATGCCGAGCTGGGCTTTATGGACAGGACTGTGCTGAGGGACTCATTGATGTTACCCTCCACGAAGTTCAGTCAGGGGTGCGTTACAAGGTGAGGTGGGAGCCGACAAAGACAAGTGGGGAAATGTGGAAGAAGGGCTGTGCAAAGGCGGTTGGGGGGGGGGGGGGGGGGGGGGGAGTTTGAAGGGAATCGATGGCAGACAGGTGCATGAAGAAAACAAACAATGGAAGGCAGAGGGAAAACCAAGGGGAGGGAAGCTGGGCCCCCAACCAGGCTGTCCGAATCGTTCACAAATAAGGGGGTCAAAATGGTAGCACTTCATTTCCTGGAAGGAGATCATGCAAACTCCTGATGGGGTTGGTTTCTTAGAGGAGGGGTGTCTCGGAATGAAACTTTCATGACTGCGATCAGTTGCTGTTTGTAATGTGCATCTATGTAAATAAATGCTTATAAAAGATATTTAAGATCAGTCCAAGTGCTATCTTCACCACCTGCCTTTCTGAAGTATTATAATGGGGAGGTAGATTAAGTGAGAGAGCAAAACTGCAGCAAATAGCATTTCATACGGAAAGTGTGAGTTCATCCACTTTTGATCCAAAAAAGATGAAAGAGTGTATCCTCTAAGTAATGATAAATTTGGAACTGTAGGATGGCAAAGATACTTGGGAGACCAAGTAAACAAATTACTAAAAGCTAGTGGGCATCTACAAAATGCAAGGAAAACTAATGGAATATTGGGTTTATTCTCAAGTGGGTTGGAAAACCAAAGGGAGGAAATTGTTCTTTAGAAAGGATATATTTGTTTTGGAGGGATGCAGTGCAGATTCACCAGAATTCCAGTGAGGGTAAAAGGATTAATTGTAATGACAAGCTACATTGTTTGTATTCCCTTGAGTATCGAAGATTGAGTGGCATAATCATTAAGTTAGATGCAGGCCATTCAGAAAGCTTTGTGTATGTAAAGAGTATGGAAATCTGGACTCCCCCCCCCCCCCCCCCCCCCCCCCCCCGGCCAAATATCACAGGTGCTGGGATCAATTGAACCTTGAAAGATTGAGATCAACAGATTTTTGTTAGATAAGAATATCTAGGGCTAGTAAAGCAAGGTGAAAACATAGGGTTCACGTGTGGATCAGCCATGATTTACTTGAATGGTGGAATAAGCTCAGGGGGCTGATGTTCCTATAATGGCTAAGCAGAGAATGTCCTTGATGGAACTGTTTAAATACTGCTTGTGAAAGCTGCTCACTGATTATTCCCATTATGATTGGCTACATGATTTAAAGAACCTTACAACACCAGGTTAAAGTCCAACAGGTTTGTTTCAAACACGAGCTTTCGGAGCGCAGCTCCTTCCTGGTGTTGTAAGACTTCTTACTGTGCTTACCCCAGTCCAACGCTGGCATCTCCACATCATGATTTAAGGAAGTCACAGCTGAGGTGTGCATGGATACCAATTTTTTTAAAACATCCCTAAGGCAGGTGCAGAACCTTCACTATTATAGCTACATGATGCCTGAGCTTGTGACCATGGTGTCATTGATGCCCTTCGAGTGCCTGATTAAATGTGGCCTCTCATACATTCCGAGCAGGAAACATTACATTGGTGTATTCAAAATGTGTGGGAATCATTACAATTTCTCTCTGAATCAATAGGAAAAGTCCAATTTTAAGCTTTCAACGTTTAAAAATATTATTTGTCGTCCATCCATAAATGTCCTTGGGAAGGTGGTGTTGAACACCTTCCATGATGCGCCTCGAATTTTTAAATATTTCTTGAGCCACAACTGACCATCAGCAGAAATTGGGGGGGGGGGGGAGAAAGGGAGGCATGGCATTGTAGAATAAGGATAGGGAATCTAATATACGGGTAGTCAGGAGGTAGGGTGGGGGGAAGTTGGGTATGTTATTGTGATGTTGTTGTTGGAGTGTCGGACCGCTCTGTTATTTAGAATGTTTAAATGTTAAAATTATAAATGCATCAATAAAATGTTTTCTTAAAAAATATATATTTCTTGAACCAAATAGACAGAATAAAAATACTGTAACAATGCCATGGAACATTTTGTTCAATATCAATGAGAAAACGCGAGGTTCTTTCAATGAGGAATTGTTCAAATAAAAATAGCTGTTACAAAGGAACAAAATGATGGCACTGTGATTATTGTGACCTCCACCAGCAGGTGGCAGTACAGACACCCATGTGGTTTCAAGACAGCGGTCATGTGACAAGGCACTCCAATATGAGACGTACAAGTGAACAGTCATGCTACATATTGTTCCAGAGGAGTACAAAGAAACTCCATGATAACTTGCTGTGTAACAGATCATTATCTTATCATGTGTGATTCAATAAAAATTTGGGTTTAGACAAGTCAAGTCGTTTGGTAGATACCTTGCTACTCATCGAACACCAACCACAACATGGTACCTAGAGTGCTAAAGATTTGAAAATAACGACGGCAGTGACAAAGTTAAAATTCGGCGGTCAGACCGATCTGGTGAACAGCAACCTGTGCCGACTCAATGCACTAGAAGACGCTGAAGCACGAGATGGAAGGACTGAGCCCCCCTCACCAGCTTCAGATATCCAGTAATTTAGACAACAACTGGTGGCTATTCAAGCAGCAGTTGAAACTTTATGTTTTGGCCCGAGGCCTGCAGGCCCAGGCTGATGGAAGGTGAATAGTGTTGCTGCTAATAGTGGCAGGTCCACAAGCAATTGAACTGTATAACTTATTTGCATTTGACAATGAGGATAGCAAGAGATATGATGAAGTTGTTAGGTACTTTGATCGGCATTGCTGCCTCAGAAATAATGAGACATTTGAGCAATACATGTTTCATATGCATACCCAAAATCCTGGTGAATCATTTGACAGTTTTGTCACTGACTTGAGGTTGAAGGCCCAGTCATGCAACTACAGCAGCCTCAAATCTTCGCTCATCCACGACCAAATTGTCTTTGGCGCAGCTAATGATAAACTCCAGAAGACGTTGTTCTAGGAGGAAAATTTGGTACTGGAACAAGCAGTCAAGGTTTGTCAGGCGAGCAAGATAGCTGCACAGCAAATAAGCACACTCTTGTCAAAACGTTTTGCGCCAACTCAGAAGAAGACATCAGTGCTGTGATGCACATGAAGAAATGTGGTCTCATTGCAGGTGGCCATTTTAAGCAGCCGGCAAGAGCCGCCACCTTGTGCCAAAATGTGGCACTCGGCATAGTCCACGGCAATGTCCTGCCTTTGGAAAAGTCTGTTCTATGTGCAGCTGTATTGGGCACTTTGCAAAACAATGTTTTATGCGTCCTACAATGGACCATATAAGATTAGTGAATATAGTTGATGAGATAAATACCAAAGAACAGTTTTTTTTCATCAATCTCATCGTAGCCAAGAACCAGAAGACTCTGAACAAAAATGATAAACAAAATTTTAAGTAAGACTGAAGCAAGTAAGAACTCTTTAGAAACCATTAAAACTTGATGGAAAACCATGGTATTCCTGAATAACGCATTACTTCGAAGTGACTTTGTCACGATAATGAGACCCAACCTTTTCAATCGGTCTGCTCTGCAAAAGCTGAACACGCAGCTGAAAGTTGCTGATCGGCCAAGGCTGCCGGTGTATTCGGAACAAGAACAATAGAGATCTTCGGTGCATGCAAACTTGAGCTCTCTGTGGAAGACATGAGGTACACGTTACTGTTTCATATTGGACATTGGCTCCATCATAGGAGCAGATTCATGTGAAACCCTGAATTTAATTGAACGACTGTGGGTCCCAGAAGACAGTGGGCCAGCTGAATACTGTGTCCCAGAAGACGGTTGGCCAGCTGAATACTACAGATATCTACAAGATATCAGTGTGCACGGTTGATGAGTATTCAGAAGAAATCCAGGTGGAGGACGACGAATCCGACATAGAGACGGAATAGCCAGCGAGCATTCCGCAGTTCTGGTTAACAGTCGTCAAGAATGTGCAGGTGCTCAGTGGCATGATACAGGAGCATGATGAGCCTGTATTAATCATCATCTTTATTAGTGTCACAAGTAGGCTTACATTAACATAGCAATGAAGTTACTGTGAAAATCCCCAAGTCCCCTAGTCTCCACATTCCGGCACCTGTTCGGGTACACAGAGGGAGAATTCAGAATGTCCAAATTACTTAAGAAGCACATCTTTTGGGACTTGTGAGAGGAAAAGGGAGCACCTGGAGAAAACCCTCGCAGACACAGGGAGAACGTGCAGACTCCACACAGACAGTGACCCAAGCGGGAATCAAACCCTGGAGCCAATGGTGCTAACCACTGTTAAATGGGTACAGCATGAGAAGCCGTGGAGCTTCACTCTGTGGTTAAGTTCGAGCCCAATGAGTATTTCACAAATGAGGTGATCACGAAAGTATATCAGTTGGATTCAAGGCCGCTTATTGTATTTTACAGGAGAAATCATTGCAGACAATGCTGAATCTGATGACTACTACGAATATATGTTTGAAGATTTTGAAGATGATGCAGAAGGCAATGACTTGGAAGGTGAGACAGATAAAGACCAGTATGAACTGCTTCTAGATCTTTATCGCAGGAGCAAAAACGGTCTCATTGAAAAGTCTCAAGAAGCATTACTCCGGTGATTTGGACGGAATGAAAAGATGGTCACAGGGAACGCCCAGATTGCACTGAACACTAAGAAGAGCCGGAGCTCGGAGATGGCGCATACAAAAATAGAAACTTCAATCGAAGCTGCTGATACCATGGATGGCCAGCCACTGACCAAGCTACAGCAGAAGAAATAATCCCAATATTAGAGAAACTGGCTCCAGAGGTACGCGGTAACTTGTTCCAGGTCTTTGAAACGATTCCTGTAGTCAATTCCCAGATCATCGAGAACACTGAGGATGAGTGGGAAGACATTGATGATGACAGCAACTCTGACGTTGGAGAGTTTGAAGACTCCAGGACTGAAACAGAGGAGATCCTTGAGGACACCAATGATGAATGGGACAACATCGATGAATACGATGACAGCAACGCGGATGTCAAAGCGATTGGCGACTCTGAGAGTGACCCAGAGGAGGAGCTGATGACAGTTTCACTATGCAGCTCAATGGATAACACACACATTCTTGAATTTGACCGAGATAACCCAACGCCTGGGTCATCACGACCAGAGAGCATCATAATCTCTAGTAACGAAGAGTGACTGAGCGATGTTCCAGCAAGCCAAGAGGAGGCAGCACCTGCTGTCGTAGTTCCAACTTCCACCTAGGCACCAGAAAGCAAGGCGCTTCAACAATCCATAGAGGTCGCAGAGTGGACGTGGCCACACAACCCAGTGATAACGCGTCGACCCCTCGGGGTCCACCTGAAACTCTGGGTGAAGACCAACACCATACCAGAGGCTGCCAAACCTAAACACAAACACAAGAAACTGCACCATTCCATTCCATTCTCAGAACAAAGAGAAGAAAGAGGAGAAGACTGGGAGAACTAGCTGATCCCATGAACAAGCCATAAACAGAAACAAAGTAAAGCAGCAAGCAGTGTTCTGGCAGGAACTGCAAAGAAAGAGGCTGATGATGCAAGCATGCCAATCATGAACACAGGCCTTCCAAAGGCACAAAGCAAAGGGCAGAAGAAGAAAGAGGCTGGCAAATAAACCTGTCTTTGAAGAAGCTGGAAATGGCCCAAATGATCACAGAGGTGATCCAGTGAGGGAGGCACAATGACCTGTGCGAAAAAAGACTGACACTAACCAAGCATATCATGTTTATGAATACTTGAGTTAAACTTATTCACATTGTTAGACATATCATGAATGTATAAAGTTAAAAGATTCATGTTGGTTGTAAACAAATCTTAATGTTTTCTGAGGAAGGGGGGGGGATGTGGTGATATGCTTGTAAGCAATATTGTAGATGGCTGGTGGTGCAACCTCCAACCAGAAGGTGGCAGTACAGACACACCATGCAGTCTCAAGTCAGTGGTCATGTGACAAGACACCAATATAAGTGGAGGCACATCCGGCCATCAGCAGATGGTTGTAAGACATACAAGTGAACAGTCATGCTAGGTGTAGTTCCAGAGGTGTACAAAGAAATTCCATGATAACTTGCTGTGAAACAGATCGCTATCTTACCACATCTGATTCAATAAAGATCCTGTTTTGGACAAGTCAAGTCATTTGGTCGATTCCTTGTTAGACATAGAACACTAAACACAACAGGCACAGCTTTGATAAGGCAATTATGTCTGCCATTAATGTAGAAATGTAAAAATGATCAGGGTGTTGCGTTCTAGTTTCAGGAAACATCCATCAATGTCACAATGAATTGGAAACGCATGAGTGAGTTTGGAAGTGTTTTATCAGAGGAATGTAAATACACCCATATCCTTTAAATATCGACTATTACAGTGGTGAAAGCAATATGCCTTCAGAAGGCATCAATATAATCCTTTTCTGATTCTACATTTTCTTGTAGACTTAATAGCATCTCCCTTTCAGCACTGGTTCAATCAGAATTGGCAAAACTGTAGATAGGAAGTCAAATAAGAATAGTTTTATAAAGGTTATTTTGTTATTTGCCACTGAAATTTATTTAAACGTGGAAACAGACCTTGATTATTATCAAAGAGGTGATAAAACAATGGCAGGATAAACTGTCATACAACATCCAGAAGACACAGATCACTAGTAGGGGATCAAGTTATCTCAAGTATATCATCGTATCTCAAACAACGACGAGTCAGATTACAGAAGGGAGAAAGATCACTTTGTTACATGGTGTAACGAAAATAATCTCTCTCACTGTCAGCAAAACCAAGGAACTGATCATCGACTTAGGGAGTCTAGTATGACACATGCTCCTGTCAATGGCTCCGAAGTGGAGATGGTCAATAGCTTTCAGTTCCTGGGTACTGGAACAAGCAGTCAAGGTTTGTCAGGCGAGCAAGATAGCTGCACAGCAAATAAGCACACTCTTGTCAAAACGTTTGGTGTTTTGTGGCCAGAGAATTGTGGCCAAATGCATTACACAAGCTTGCTACCCTCCCATTGATTCTGTCTACATCTCCCGCTGCCTCAGGAAGGCAGACAGTATTGTCAGAGACCGCTTGCACCCAGGCTTTGCCCTCTTCCAGACCCTTGCATCAGGCAGAAGATGCAGAAGTCCGAAGACCTGTACATCCAGACTTAGGAACAGCATCTTCCCCACAGTTACCAGACTCCTCAACGACTCTCCTTCGGACTGATCTGTTCCCTATCAGACATTATTCATGACGCCCTATGTTCCTCTTGCTTATGTCTTATTTGCTACGTTATTTTTCCGTTGTTCCATACTGTAATGAATTACTTATTTGTCAATGTACTGTGTACCTTTTCACATTCACTGTAACTATCTGCAATTTTTTTTGTCTACTGTTCCTTGGCCGCAGAAAAATACTTTTCACTGTACTTAGGTACATGTGACAATAAATAAATCAAATCAAATCAAACCTGTTCACCCACCAACCACAGACTCAGCCCGACACATGTTCTTTCGCCAAGATCAAGGTTTGTTGCACTCACATCCAAGAAATCAGAGAGGGCCTGTAGGCCTGCCTGGAATACTGATACTCCAATCTGCTGCTAGATGCTCACCTCCAGTCAGTTGAACTGCACGACCCCCATCCGCCCCTTCCCCAAAGTACGTTGGGAAACTGGAGACCAACTGGAACATCCAAAACATCCTCTTTAATTGCCCTTACCAAAATTCTCAATGAGCCTGAAATAAAAACAGAAAATGCCAGAAAAGTTCAGCAAGTCTGACCGCATATATGGAGAGAGAAGCAGGGTTAACGTTTTGTGTCCCATCTTCTTCAGAGCTGAAGAGAAGTAGAAATGTGATGGGTTTGATACTGTTGACTGGAGTGGGGGGGGGGGGGGGGGGGGGGGGGGGGGGGGGAAGAGGGGGGAAGGGAGTTGGAATAAAATAGAAGGCCAGAGATCAGTTAGAGCTCAGGATAAATAAAATGATAAAGATGTCAAGGATACAAGGCAAGGGAAGCATTAGTAATAGTGTTAACAACTAAAGTAAGTGTTAATAGTGACATAAATGTCAGATACACTGTAGCAGAATGTGTTAATAGTCGAACAAGGTTTAGTGTTGTCTGAAAACAAAACAGAACAAGAAACAGACTGACGTTTGAGTTGGGGGTGGGGGGAGGTGGTTAGAAAAATAATGAAATTAGAGGACAGAGTTCATGGTCTGAAGTTGTTGAACTCAATGTTAAGTCCAAAAGGCTGTAAAGTGCTTCATCGGAAGATGAGATGCTGTTCCTCCAGTATACATTGGACTTCATTGGAACACTGCAACAGACCAAGGATGGAAATGTGAACATGAAAACAAGATGGAGAATTAGACCATAACACACAGGATCAGAATTAGGCCACTCGGCTCATCGAATCTTCTCCGCCATTCAATCATGGCTGATATTTTTCTCATCCCCATTCTCCTGCCTTCTCCCCATAACCCCTGATCCCCTTATTAATCAAGAACCTATCTATCTCTGTCTGAAAGACACTCAATCATTTGGCCTCCACAGCCTTCTGCGGCATAAAGTTGCACAGATTCATTACCCTCTGGCTGAAGAAATTCTTCCTCATCTCTGTAATTGAAGTATATATATATTATATATATATATATTTATTTAAATGATAAACAATTGCTGCAGCTTTTTTGCTCATGATATGCCATATTTAGTATTTCAAGCAATATCAGTACATATGAGGATCAATTTCCACAGCTAACGTTTGAAATCAAGTTTCTTCTGTAACAGAGGAAAGACTGTCTGTGGGAAAGGTAATAACATTAGTTTCCCTGTATGAGAGAGCGAAAAAATGTTCAATATATGTGTGTGAGAGAGAAGTAGCAAGGCATAACCTTTGTGTTTTGTGAGAAAGGAACAGTAGATGTCTCCGTGAATGGATGAAATGCAACAATGTTTCTGTGAGAGATGAGGGGGCAGGATAATATCTTTGTGTGAGTGAGAACTATTTTAGTGTCTGTCAGATGAGTCGAATAAATCTTAATACTGAATAGGGCAACATCACCATATATGACAGAAATAAAGCCTCAATAATTGGGAAACAAAAGGGATCTGTCATACTTTTATTGAGCTAGGGAAAGGGTGAAAATTATTTGGTATCATATCAAACAAATTCCTGAAAATGCAAACTGTAAGAACACATGTGAAAGTTGCTACAGTATCCTCTGAGCAGCACGTCAACACTCAGTGAACTGATGCTGTACTGAAAATCATTCAGTACAGAAAGGCAAATTATTAGAGCTTGGTATCTTCACAAAACCCATGAGAAAATACCAGTCCAAATGCATTGATTAGAAATATTATCAATGTGGCATAAGAATCAATGACTGAACAAGCATTTTATAATGGTTGAAATCATCTGTTTATTCCCATAGTTTCTTGTCCCTGTGGAAAAGCAGAGGACAATCTTTGCTGTTAGATCAAAAAAAATGTTGTTTGTTATATACAATGAATAATTATATCCAAGCACAGTATGTACAAAATTATCTAATGTCCCTTGTAACTAGATGATGGATAAGGGATAATTCATATATCAATGGGTAGTTTAACTTAAAGGGAGCATGAATTAGAGATCTGATGGTCCAATAGCATAGCCCTACTTCCATTCCATAAGGAAGCATGCCTCCTTATTGAAACTGTAGGATTGGCTAATTTATCTTTTAACAGTTTGGATGAACTGTCCATAAGCATCCCATTTGACTCCTGTTTTGATGAATACAACCTCAAATCCCCAATGTTCAACATTTTCACACTTTACCATCACTCTGTCACCTGCTATCACAGCATCATCTTGGCCATAATCCTGAAATAAAAGTCATTACAAAACAACCATTTTATACCATCTTTACTCAACAAAGCATCCAAAATTGCATACAAAACTCACTAACCACCCTTATCAGTTTCCTTAGTGCCTATCTAGCAGGTGCCCTTGTCTGGCCTACTGCTCTTTCAGCAGCATAGAAGGCTGCAATATAGCTGGTGAAAGTCTGTTGCCTTTCAGTCATGGAGACTGCAGATGTCTTGCAGGATGCCCTCTAGCAAGCTCTGGGCCTTTTAAACCTAATTTTGCCTCGGTATGAACATCAATGGTCTAGATTGACTGGCTGACAAGCAACAGCAAGGGCCAAGCCAGACTGGCAGTGGTGAGAGCACCATTTAGCTTTGAGCTTCTCAAAATTTATTTTGTTCTCCCAAAGGCAGAACATAGCATTTAAAATTGCACACAAAGGATATCTGAAGAAATTCAGCAGTGATGTCTGCCAGGTAACAGAGACTGAAGTACAATGGCCATCATAAAGGGTGACTCAAATGTGACTTAAGTAAGTTGGATCTGGCACAAAGTAATGCAAGTAAACTATTTGATAAAAGACAATATACTGATCTTGGATGCATTGTACAGTCAAAGAAAGACACAGTGGGGAATGAATCCTGAGATATCAGATAAACTGTCACTTCAAAAGGCATGGACTAGTCAGGGATGGTCAGCGTGGCTTTGTTTTTTTCTTTCGTTTTTAAATAAATTTAGAGTACCCAATTAATTTTTTCCAATTAAGGGGCAATTTAGTGTGGCCAATCCATCTACCTTGCACATCTTTGGATTGTGGGGGCGAAACCCACACAAACACGGGGAGAAAGTGCAAACTCCACACGGACAGTGATCCAGAACCGGGACCAAAACTGGGGCCTCGGCGTCGTGAGACTGCAGCCCTACCACTGCGCCACCGTGCTGCCCCACATGGCTTTGTTAAGGGAAGGTCCTAATCTTGGATGCATTGTACAGTCGAAGAAAGACAGTGAGTGTTCAGTAAAATTAATGGAGCTATGAATGTAACATTCCGTGAATGAGAGGTAAAAACCCTGGATAGCTTGCACTAGGAATATACCATGGGTTTCAAACAGTATCAGGGGCATTGAGGGTAAAATGTTCACTCTTTAGGAATTTAAAAAAAAACAATTCATGACAACGTTAAGAGGAGATACATGCTAAGAGGGAGGACATGCCTTACAACTTTGATTGAATACTTTGGGGAAGTGACAAGGAGGATTGATGAGGGTAGTGCAGTTGATGTTGTCTACATGGATTTTAGTGCGGCATGAGAGAAGGGCACACATAGAACACAACAGTGCAGAAGGAGGCCATTCCGCCATCAAATCTGCACCAACCTACTTAAGCCCTCACTTCCACCCTATCCCCGTAACCCAATAACCCCTCCTAACCTTTTTGGACACTAAGAGCAATTTAGCATGACCAATCCACCTAACCTGCACGTCTTTGGACTGTGGGAGAAAACCGGAGCACGCGGAGGAAACCCACGCAGACACGGGAGAATGTGCAGACTCCGCACAGACAGTGACCCAGCAGGCAATAAAACCTCGGACTCTGGCGCAGTGAAGCCACGGTGCTAGCCACTATGCTACCGTGCTGCCCGGAGACTGATGGCAGACTGATTAAAAAAAGTAAAAACCCATGGGATACAGAGTAATGTGGCAAATTAAAGTAGTGTTCTGCAGGGCTCAGTGTTGTGATCTCTATTGTTTGTTTTATACATTAATGATTTGGACTTGAATGTGGATGGCGCAGTTGGGATAGATGACACAAAAATTGGCCGTGTAATGGATAGTGTAGAGGATAGCTGGAAGCTGCAAAATGGTAGGGATGGGTTGGTGTAGTGGGCAGGAAAATGGCAGGAGGAGTTCAACTCCGATAAGTGTGAGGTGATGCATTGTTCCACGCTGTAACTAATCACTATTTGTTGATGCACCACTGACAATGTACTCTGTCGATTATTCTTTTGCCTACCATGTACGAACTGTGTACGTTCCCTTCGCCACAGAAAAATACTTTCACTGTACTTAGGTACATGTGATAATAAGTATCAATCAATCAATCAATCAATCATTCAGAGAGGTCAAACAGATAAGGGAATACACAATAAATGGGAACATACTGAGAGGGGTAGATGAAGTGACAGATCTTGGCATACAACTGCACAGGTCCCTAAAGATGGTAGTACTGGTAGATAAGAGTGTGAAGAAGATATATGGTACATTCTCCTTCATTGGCAGAAGTGCAGAATACAAAAGTAGGGATGTAATGATGGAATTATGTAAGACTCTGGTGAGACCATAACTGGGGTAGTTCTGATCACCACATTAGAGAAGGATGTAATTGCTCTGGATAGAGTACAGAGAAGATTTACGAGAATATTTCCTGGAGAATTGTAGCTATGAGGAGAGATTGGAGAGGTTGGGGTTGTTTCCCTTGGAACAGAGATGGCTGAAGGGTGACATGATTGAGGTGATGGGTCGAGATAGAATAGTCAGGAGGAACCTGTTTCCCTTGGCAGAGAGTTTAAAAACCAGGGGTCATGAATTCAAACTAAGTGGCAGAAGGATTAGAATGGACATGAGGAAAAGCTTTTTTATGCAGAGGGCAGTGGGAGTCTGGAATTCACTGCCTGAGTTGGTGCTGCAGACAGACCCTAAACGCTTTTAAAACATACCTGAACCTAACCTGCATTTTGCATGCTGTAATCTGCAGGACTCTGAGCCATATGCAGGAAACTGGGATTAGAACATAGAACATAGAATTTACAGTGCAGAAGGAGGCCATTCGGCCCATCGAGTGTGCACCGGCTCCTGGAAAGAGCACCCTACCCATGGTTAACACCTCCACCCTATCCCCATAACCCAGTAACCCCACCCAACACTAAGGGCAATTTTGGACACTAAGGGCAATTTATCATGGCCAATCCACCTAACCTGCACATCTTTGTGACCGTGGGAGGAAACCGGAGCACCCGGAGGAAACCCACGCACACATGGGGAGGATGTGCAGACTCCACACAGACAGTGACCCAAGCCGGAATTGAACCTGGGACCCTGGAGCTGTGAAGTGATTGTGCTATCCACAATGCTACCATGCTGCCATGCTGCATTAGAAAGGGCACATGGGTGTCTTTGAGTCGGCATGGACAAGGTGGGCTGGATGGCCCCCTTCTGTGCTGTATCTTTTCTATGGAAGATGTTTGCAGCTCAGATGAAATGTAAAGAAATAAAAAAATTAGTGACACTTCATTTGCGTTGTTTGGTGTGGGTAGGAACCTCAGATGACATGCATCATTGGTAGTTGAAGAATATTAGTTCATTACTGTGGTTCGTCCTTTTGCTTTGACCATATAGCAAAGAGGAGGAAATGGAAAGGTGTCATTAGCAAAATAACTCATTCATCCACCTTGATGGATGGTTTTGATATAAACAATTCTCCCCCTATGTTCTAAACATTGACCACCATCTCTGAGTTTTGCTTCCTCATTATCCTTCTCCAGGTCTGCAAAATAAAATGAAGTTCCCAGACTGATGTCATTAGTACAAAGAGTTTGAAAACTTTCAAAATTCACCACATGCAGAAAGACAGTTTCAGTTAATAACATCGAGAAGCTCATCCTCTTTAGGAAGTTACCGTTTGGAGCTATAGATCGATTTAAACAACTTCTGTTTAAAGAGCTGCCTCACTCACTAAGCCCAAAAGATTTACGGACGTCATCTGGAATTGTGGAAATCCGAGCTGAAATCTATGCCAAAGACCATTAAATTCCGAACTGTTTAGGAAGGAAACTCCAGGTTCCATCCCATCGAACAACTTCATGAATGGGAGGAGATCCGAGAGAATGAATTCCTGCCAATGCCCCAGTCCATTATGTTGCATTAGCTCCTAGTCTTGTAGCAGGCACCAACTTGAGTCCCAGGAATCAAACAGAATTGAACTTTTTCCTGGAAGATAAAATATTATTTTCCAAATTTAATGATTGAGTCAACCACACACCTATCTTAGCATTTCAACAAAGTTATATTTAATTCAAGATTTCATTTAAAATAGGTTTGAACTGACAAAGGTGATACATTTAAGACATTCAAATTAAATAGGGGCGGAGGTTTCAATTTTTACAAAAGGATACCTCATTGTTTCACAAATATAAATTCAAACTGGACATTTTACAGATCAATAATCAAGATGTAGTTAGCAGGAGGCTCAGGAAAGTAGGGAGGCATTGTCAAAGCACTATTGGTTCACTGAACAGGAAATTGGGGAAATTACCGTCTAGGAGACACAACAGTTACACTTTCCCGTTGCTCATTTTAAATAATTCTATTTCATGTACACATATTGAATTTCCTTCATTTTGTTTACTGGTTCATGGGATGCGGGTGTCGCGGGCTAGGCCGCCATTTATTACCCGGCACTCATTGTTTTCGCTATTGCAGTGTTGTTTTGTTGTGAAAAGTTTGTTTTCGGAGAGGCTTCCAGATGTCCATGTTCACAATGACACCTTTCCAATGGGCATCAGAGCAATTGTTGAAGCTTAGAACCAGGATACTTTAAGTGAATAGTTCCTAATTGTTGTGTCTTTTAAGGTGACTCGTAACTTAGAGTAAAACACTGCCCTAATTCAACAAATACACACCATGTTAATTGGCTTTCAGCAGGTAAGTAGGGGCTGGGGGCAGGGGGGTCTCCCTTAAAGAATATGTTAATGAAACAGTCTCGTTGGGAACGAAGAGTTTATAAAATGACAAGAGCTGTCCTTTGTGCTGAAACCCTTCTGCTTGTTGGTGACACAGGCGCACTGTGCCAAGTGTCCCACTGTCCATGTGATTAAAGTGTATTTGTAATTTCTTCAGTATTCTTCATTCCAGCTGCTTACCTCCTTTGCACTGTTGATTCTCTTTCACACGTGTTTAACAACAAATGTATTTTCGCTTCGTTAAGAAAGCCGAGTGTCAAATAATGGAACGATGAGAATATAGGCACCGTTTGAAATGATTTGGAGCATTTGACGAGAAGTGGGGAAAAAAGCTACATTTTTAGGTACTCATTTTTTACTCGAGCCCTTTAAACATGGCTTTGAAAGTGCATTGCGTCTGAAGCAACTCACGATTTGTAAAGAATTGGGATATAACTGTATGTCAACACAATTCAAAACAATGAGCTCTGCCAAAAAGTAATTACTTAACTCATTAATTAAGCAAGACTAAATTTGGATAACAATTTTACAATGACTTCGGAAAGAAAAACGTTGAACAATTAAAAACAAGACAAGTCCCAGACGCGGCTAAATGGTATTGTTTTGGAGGAGACAGCGAGTCAGTGGGGCCTCCTTATCAAAGCCAAAACATCTTTCCAATTACAACTTTCGCCATCTTCAGAGTGGAGTCAGATGCTGATCTTACCGCTAACCTCTAGTCTCTGCAATTACCGCAGGCCAAAAATGAATGAATTGGAGTGATGTGGAGGTGCGATCAGAAATGAAATGGTAGGCATGTCAAAATGACAATGTATATTACATGGTTAAAAGAATAAATGATACGTGCGATAGCTGCGGGTGATTTCAATAGCTATCAACAATTCGCATTTTTAAAAAAGTGAATCTCGAGAATTAGTTCTAATTAACTGCGGGCAATTGCTCGAAACATCCCCTTGGATGAGCAATACCGTTTGTACACTGGATGGCAAGAAAAGTAACGTGTATATATAGGGTTTGTGTACACATGTTAGTTTCAAACTTCATCCAGAAAGAGCACCAAATGTCAGCTGTAGAATTTGAAACCACCGGAACTGGGACTGCAATGCCTGTTTGCTACGGTAAAGAAATTTGGTTCTTAATTTATTTTTGTAGCGAATTATTCCTTAAAATTGAACTCACACTGAATGTCCTACGCAATTGTTCAATGAAATGTATTTTCTGTGTATGCGGGTTAGATTTGTCTTGGTCAGAACTGACATCAAACGAGCCTCTCCATTCATATTTCTAATGAATTGCAGCCTCATTTCGCACTTCAATTTTCAAATAACAACGTGGAGTTGTTAGCTCAAATGAATATCTGAACGCGTGCTGGGGTTAGATAGAAAACAGCCAAAGCACACTTCTGACTGGAGGGTTCACATATGATTGACATGTGTAAAATTATGAGGGGCATAGACAGAGTAGGCAGGATGACACGTTTCCCCTTGGTGAAGGGATCAATGACTAGGGGACATAGATTTAAGGTAAAGGGCAGGAGGTTTAGAGGGGATGTGAGGAAAATCTTCTTCACCCAGAGGGTGGTGGGAGTCTTGAATTCACCGCCTGAAAGGGTGATGGAGGCAGAGACCTTCATAACATTTAAGAAGTATGTAGATGTGCACTTGCCATGCCAAGGCATACAAGACTATGGGCCAAAAGCTGGGAAATGGGATTAGAATAGGTGGTTGTTTTTGACTGGCATGATGTGACGATGCCGGCACGGCACTGGACTGGGGTGGGCACAGTAAGAAGTCTTACAACACCAACTTCACCTGATTACTATTTTTGACTGGTGCAGATCCGATGGGCTGAAGGGCCTTTTCTGTGATATAGACCTCTATGACTGACTATGTAATTTGCAGGGGTTCCCTCTCAAAACTGTCACACCCACAGGCATAGAGGGAGAATATTTCTCAAGGATGTTTTTTCCTTCTCTCTTATGAACTGATCTTGAACAACTTTGCACTATGCGCACGTTCGAGTCGGGCGCCTCAGTGATGGAGTTGGTTTCGTGTGGAAGTGTTTCAGTTACATGGTTTTGCCAGGCGCGGTGTGATGGTTAGAACCAAAACCAGCGAATGCAAAATAAATGAGTGCCAACTGGTCTCTTCAGGACCGAGGAGGAGTGTCAGCAATGCAGCAGGTTCGCCGCGTACATGTGCCCACACGTCTACTGTTTATTATACATCATGTGTAACTGAGAAGTAAAAAGTCAAATTGTCTGTATTTCGATTTTTGGATTCTAAAAACAGAATCGCATTTCCAGTTATGTAGGAGCCTTTTGCTAGCCAAGCTCATCAAGTATTATTGTGGTGCTGCTTAAATTACATTCTTTAAAATGTGCATTTATGTTCGGAAAAGGTTTAGCAAAGATCTGGAACGTGTACAATTACATATAAAATAGAAAGGTAAACAGAGTTTTTTAATCGTTGCAATTCTCTATAAAGCAATGGAACATTAAAAGTGACATAGATTTTTGAGATTTAGTGCAATATTCTCTCCTACCACCTAACATTCCCTGTGATTATTACACTTTGGGAGGAGCAATAGTTATTGTATGCCATATTATTGAGGAGATGGAGCCTGAAACAATGTTAGAGGTGGTGCATTTTCAACAGAACTTTGTTGCAGCGCATAACAAGGGGTTTAAAACTATGCGCAAGGACACAGCAGAGATACCATTCGATGGGACTTCACGGAATGTGATACTGCAGTCTCTCGTTTTCATATGTTTCCAAGTATTGAGGCAGGGATTAATATTAAAAATCTCCCAATTCCTGGGACTGTCCACAATAATAGAGGGCCAATCTATGGTTGTCACTGCAAAGAGTTTTGTGATTTGCTTTTAGCACTGGCGGTCGAAGTGATGTTGGGAGAGCGGTCGGGTCCTTTATGAGTCCCAGTTGCTTATTTGGTACTTAACCTATTATGAAATGCCAAATGCGGAAAAGTTAGAGAGCAATATAAACTGGCCCGGTAACCAACTATCGATATTTGTAATTGCGCGAGTGACTCCTCAATGCTGGGATTCTGAAAAGAGGGACAGCAAATCTGTGGAAAAGAGATGGCATTCACCTCACATTGAAGCTGGATCTACCGTCCACATTGACAATAGACCAAACTAAAATAGGTTGAAATGACGCGATGATCTCTGTAATATAATAAACTTCTCGCATTAGAAGCAGAGTCCTCATTGGTAAGCTAATGAGTTTTGTGGCACTGCAGAATTATTGAATCCCAGTCACTTGGTGACTGCGTTAAACAAGCAGTGAGTTTTCAGCCGGGTCTATGAGAAGCTTCACGCACAACACGTATCCTAGGTGCACACGGTAAATTTCCATTTCTACATGATAAACAATAACCCGAATAAAGTATTCACAGGTAAATCACCTCTCTAGTATGAAGAAGGCTCATTAATGTGCGCGAAGAATAATAGTAACTATATTTATTTTATAGCCGCTGCAGTACTTTGGAAATAAAGTTTATTTTATAACTGTACCCTGCAGTTACCACGGACTTTCTGCGCGCTGATTATTGAAGTGTTGAATTCCTGAATCGATATTCTATAAACTGTGAAATCATTTCAAATCATAAAACTCCTTCATTTGTCCCATTTTTATCCCAGTTCAATAAAGGGCCGAGGAGTACAATGGATGCAATGCGTGAATTATATTATTTATCGCTTTGTTTACATTTCCTTGAGCTGGTCCGTTATATTTTATATAAAATGGATAATAAAGCAACCAGGGTTCCGACGGCTCACTTGTTTATTTTTTTCAAATCAAATACCATCAGAGTGAAAGAATTCGCGGGTACTTTTGTCCTATCATCTAAGTCAATGCGAGCAGTTGGAACAGGTTGAGATATGCTAATAAATATCTAAACGCCTAAGGTATTTTAATTAAAATCCGCTATTCATCCATGGAAAGCAAATTCTGATTTAATTTGGGAAAGTTATGTGTTAGTTATCGTTAGGTTGCTCGCAATAGCTCTTCAATAGTTTTGTTAGGTCGTGCACCTAACAATCAATACTTTGACAGTAAGTTGCAGCAACTTTGCCCGTTTTGCTCATTTTAATCATGTATTAGCATAAAGATGACCCAGAACAATTCTGGCAACATTTACAGACCAGATCATGTTCTAATATAAGTACAATTTTCCATCTATTTTGTTTGAACAGATGCCTTTAAATGAATCATTTGCTATTTTATCGGAATCTCAATTATAACAATTAGACATTCAGGGACAAAACAAGGAACATTGCATGGAATGATAAATGTGTGTGGGAGGCAACGAGAGCAAGAGAACAAGGATGTTCATTATAGAAATATACGAAATAAACTATCAAAACTGAGTATAATTTTATTATTTTAGCACAGTCTAAAATTCCCTCAAAAGTTTCACAAATTGAAATGACATATAAGAAATCTTCCTTCCCCACAGCACACCAATATCTACAGAAATAAACGAATGCATGCAAACCATAGGCTTGGAGTAATCATTATGCAAAAGTCAAAGAGAGTAAATATCTCAAAAATTCTTTATGCTACCATAGTACAGGAAGGAGAGTTGATGATCAGTAACTGACAAACACACAAGTTTCACACAAAAAAGTTAAACTTTGTAATCTTATCAGAAATATCAAAACATCAATGATCTAATAATGGTTGTCCTTTATGGTAATATTAGTTAAAATAATCTTTGACATTTTTCTTGGTTTAAAAATAGATGCCAAGGCATAAGTCTGCATTACAGTCAGTTTTATGAGTGTCTGTTTGCTCAATCCTAACCTTTGAACAAACAACACAGTCCAAACTTGTTGCTGTTGACAGAGGGAAAAGCCACTCAATACATCTCTTCCAGTCTGCAAGTTAATGATCGGTTAGCCATGCTTTGTTTTTGTATCTCTGTGAGGCAGTGAATTGCATTGGCAAATCAAGTAATATAATTGGTGATAAACCTGTAAACAGGACACCAAATTAAACAGAGGGAGATTAGAAATGATGAAGAATATTTGCCCAAAGAAATACTAACATCAGTACTAAACACTGGCAGGCAAAGTGCTATTTTTTTCAACAATATACCGAAGGTGCAACCTGTTAGACCAATGCTATCAACACAATATGTCATTTTAATTTGGAACATCATTCTTCTTGCCTGGTTGAGTGAGATTGTCATGTTATGACTGACCTCTGGAAATAAATATGTTGTAGACCAATGGACTGTACTAAAAAACTGAGCTAATTGCCCAGATTTATCATTAAACCATTGGCACTGACACTCTTTGCAAGGCAGCTCCAGCAACTGAGTTAGTCTTTACGTTGCCAACGTGGACTTGTTCCAGATCCTCTAAATGGGAGGAGTGGGCTGGTGGCATCAGCGAGGGTGCCACAAGCTAGATAGAAAATAAACAAAAATCCAAAAACATTGAGAATTTCAGCTATCCTCAGACAGAAACTTTCTAAATAATTGGATATTAGTATCCAAGGATATACATAGGATCCAGAAGCCGTACTCATTGCCTATCAATTGGAGTATTTGGAAAGAAGACTGTCTGGAATAATAGTAGGGGTGGCAGATCACTCCAAGAAGGAGATTAATGACTCAGCTGAGTTTTAAAATCATCTGAAGCTCTCATGATAATTTCGCGAGCACAAGAATGTGCAAACTCCACATGGTCAGTGACCCGGGGCTGGTATCTAACCTGGGTCCTTTGCACCGTGAGTCAGCAGTGCTAACCACTGCGACACCGTGCTGCCAGACAAATTCACAATCACAACCATTTGAATATTACTGTCCAAGAACTGGGTCTTATGTTTCTCAAGCTAGTCACAATATTCACAGCTGGATTTGTTTTATATAATTATTTCACAGAACTCACAAGCAACTAAAAAAAAGTTAATGAAATTTGAACTTGATTTATTCAATGTGAACGGGGTAGTAACAGCCCAATAATGGTTCAATATCTCATTTACTTAAATCGTCACCAAAGCTAAAGGTGTTTACTTCAGGGAGACTGAAGTGTTCAGCTATTGCAGGTAGCATACCCTTTCATTAAACAAGTGGGATCCTATAATCGACACAGTGCCTCAATTAATATTTTAGGGCCTAGCAGTTTGGAATGTTGGCCGTGTATGCTCACCATGCAGTTTAGGTTGTCCATCTAGCCAAAGACGACCCCAGAGGTAAGTACTCACTTTTGTGGGAATGCTGCATAAAAATAGCCTGGACGATGATTTATTCAGGGCACCTTTTCCTCCCACAAACAGTCAGCCAAATATAACGTTTTTCTGGGTGGTTCTGATGTAACCCTAACCCTAACCCATATAAACGCCTCCCCAGTGCTTGTTCTAGATCCATTCGAGGGAATGGCTGCCAGGAAGCTTGTGTAAAGATTGTCTGAGGGAACCCTGACCGGATTCTTGGATAGAGTGCAGCAGAGGTGGGATGCTCTCTCTCCATGGTTGCACAGATGTCCATCCAGCAAGGTGACCACCCCTGACTGTATAGCAGTGGCAACCCTTGTGAATGCCAGCTCACTGCAGGAGAGAATGGGTAGCAGTGCCACAAGATGATGAATGACCTCCATCATGCGGTCAGGGCAAATCTGCAACCTCCAGTCTCTCACGGCATCCCCTCACACACCGCTTCCAACTCCAATGTGATCTCTTACTCAGCCACCTCGCAGGTTCTTCCTCCTCTTCCCCCCCCCCCCCAAATCCCCATGGTCTCCCTCATTATCTACACTGCTCCTCACAACCCCACTCCCACTCTAGTCCCACAAGTGCCCCACTTCATCACCATCTCAACTGACAGGACACCCAAATACACTTTTCTATCTATCTCACTGCAGGACAAACTCGAGCATAACAGGCGAGATAACACCCTGAGCCATGCGCAGTCTCAGATGCCCTTTGAGAAAAGAGCCCTTGAGCTGGCCAGGATAGAGCAAGGCCGCACCTTGTGCAGAGGGTGAAGTGGGGCCTGAAGACAAAAGTAAGAACTATCAGGATGCACAGTCATTCATTGAGCCTCACGTGAGTGAACATTGTCCCATCATTTATCTCCTGTGATGCACTAATGTCAACTCCCTTTGCAGGGCAATCAGTCAACTAGTCCAGACCATCCTCACGCCACTTGGTGTCCACGGACATGAGCAGCTCCGAGGGAGACATCTTGGACACTGCCATAGAAGAGGCATCACATCTGTCAATCACACCCCCCAAAAGTGCAGACATTCACACCTCAGTGGTATTAACTAGTAATACTAGCGTCTGGGCCACTCACTGGCGAGGACCTCACAAACGAAGATCCGCAGCAGGTGGAGGAAGGAATGTCCCAGGGGTCTGGCACTCAGGTGGATGCTAGAGCCAAGGGCTCTCCTGATCCCCTGGCTGATGATGCGCCCCTGAATCCGGTCATCCCAGAGCTGCTGGTGCTGCAAAGGCAGAGTCACGAGCATCAGGAAGGGATGATGGTATATCTCCTCGGTGTGCAAGAGCGATTGGAGGGGTTTCATCATCTTCCCTCTGAGGAGATGGTGCCGTCACTCCTACACAGCGAGAGCAACACTACGAGGGTGGTATCCGCAGTGGAGACCTTGGTGCAGGACATGCACTCCATTGCTGGGGATGTCTGCTCCATGGCTCAGCACATGACCTCCATGACTGAGGTTATGAGCTCCATGGTGCAGAGCTTCACCTGCATGGTGCAGGCACTGGTGGGAATCAGTGCCAAAGGATGGTGGGGCTTCTGGATCTTACTCCAGCTTCCGCACTATCCCATTGTGGTACACAGGGGCCCTCGAGCAGCCGAGGGGTAGAAGACCTTCAGGAAAGCTGCCCAGGTCTTCCACCAAAGAGACCCTGGGAGTGGCCTGCCCATCTGATCTCCCTATCTCTGTGAATGCCACCCTCCAGTCCCACATACTGAGGAGGGCAGCACTGCAATACCCGTGCTGCCCGAAGGTAGACCCGGACTCTAAATGCATAGGCCCCCCAATACCCGTGCTGCCCCCCAGGGGATGCCCACCAAAGTCGTCTGAGGAAACAGGTTGTGGAAGGCAGCAGACCACCCCTACCTCAGCTGTGGATTCTGGGGATACATCTAGATGTAGAGTGAGGGTGAGGAAGAGTAAGAAATTGTAGGCACCTATTGGCACGGTGAACCTAGGCACAAGCTCAGATAGGTCACCGTTGTAATGTAGACTGTATATTAAACATCACTTTGTTCACCGGCAGACCCTCCACCATGTAATTTCATGGCGCCAGGCCCTGCAAACCCCCCCCCCCCCCCCCCCATACACACACACACACACACACTCAGCACTTCATCTTTGTGGAGTGTGAAAATGGCAGCACTATATTTCCCCCATCTCCCACATTGATGACTCAGTAAAGACATGCTGCTCTTGGCATGGATCACCACCCTCCACTTAACCCCAGCATCAATGCTTAGGCCTCTTGTTTCTGCTACCCTTTTCCAGTGATGAGTAGGTCACGGGCTGACAAAGGTTAAAGAGACAGATCCACCTCAGATGTTCGTTGGAGGACCCCTGACGTAGGAGGCGGCTGCAACAGGTGAAAAATTATCCAGCATCTCTGAACCCCGTGATAAGCCCGTTCATTTGCAGATGTGTTCAGCTTTGTGTCAGGCAGGAGTCAGATATATCGCTGAGGATGAAGAAGCATCGCTGAGTCTTCATTGCAAGTCATCATCATTCTGCTGAATTTGGCCCATGGCTTTGCCGGTCTGCTTATGAACCTCACACTACAACCATTTCACCGCATTTGCCCATCTCAACTCTCGCTGGATGAGGCACATGTACCCTTAAGAGTCTCAGTGGTGTCTTCCCCCCGACCATTTCCCCACCCCATCCTATAACCCTAGCATTAGGTGAAAGGGCAGTTCAGTGGCTGTATGGAACCAGCATCTGCATCCTCAAGAGAATCCTTAAAGACCCCTCCGTCGCTGGGGTGAATGATGATAGGCATTACTGGCATACCTTCCATAGGCCTTGTAATGTTAATACTTGTATTAGCATTGGAGTTCTCTGTTTGGGGGCCAACCCTTCCAAAGGATTAAGAACAGTGGCCCTGACGTTTAGCTCTGCGGGATTTAATGGGAACAATTGACTGGTCAAGGAAGGGTGTGGTACTATTTCAGGCTGATGAATACCTCCTGTGGGAAACAAGGTACAGCTGATTCAGGGTGAAGCCTGCAATTAGAATGACCAGCACATCCTTACATGCCTCCCTCATTCTCCCAGGTCACAAGGTCTGCAGAGTTGACAAGCCTTCTATCAGCCACAGCCATTCACCCGAACACTAGTTCCTGTCAGTCAAACGTCTCTGACAAGTTGATTAAAACTTCCATGCAGCTTAACCCCTAACAGTGTTGCCTGAGTGTGGGGTACAAATCACACTGCCTTCGCCCTCCCCCAAGTGAGAGCGCCTTCATGCCTCATGAGGTAGAGATGCATTCCATTTCTGAGACCCCATTTTTCAGCTCCCACTATGGAAGGGCACTCCCACAGTGGCAATTTGTACACGTGCCCAGCATGGAGGACATGGGAAGTGCTGCCTGCATGCCAGCCATTAAACCCCTTTAAAGCAAGGGTTGCCCAACATCAACAGTTGGTCAGGCCTTCAAGCGACCCCTGCCCCTCAGTTCGTGATACTGAAACCCACCCCCAGGTAAAAATGTTATTGTAGTGGGAGAAAGGGGAAGGAATAGAGATTTAACAAAAAAGAGTATGCCAGATAAATGTATCATCCCTGAATTTACTTGCATTTTCAAGTAATAATGGTTAAGGCATACTCCACACAGGAGCACAAGTTAGGATAGAAACCACTTTTTATTGAATACATATCCCATTTATGGATGATGAAACATCCTGGTTTGTTGTGAGGCTGACAAGACTCTCCCCCCCCCCCCCCCCCCACCATCTCTTCAGTGGCATAAATGTTTCTATTGAGAAGAAATGCAGAAGTGACAGATTTGAATTACCCTTACAACTGCCCCCTTGCACAATGTGTAACTTATGACCAGATCAACAAGATAGTGTGACAAGTTGGTTTACAACTACATTAAGGGTAAAAGGATAACAAAGGAAAAAGTAGGGCCTATTGAGGACCATAGCGGTAACATTGTGCACAGCCAGAGGTAGGGTTCTAAATGAATGCTTTGTCAGTGGTCCCTTGTGAGGGAGACAGTGTGTGTATAGAAATCAGGGAGAAGGACTGTAATAAAATTAAAGAAATTAACATAGTCATAGAGGAGGCTCTGAGTGGTCTGGCAGACTTAAAAGTAGACAAATTACCAGGGTCAGATGAAATGTATCCCAGGTTGTTGAGAGAGACAAGGGAGGACATAACAGGGGTGTTGGCAATAATTTTCAATTCCTCTCTAGCCACAGAAGAAGTCCCAATGGACTGGACGATAGCCAATGTGGTGCCAATATTCAAGAAGAGAGGAAGGGATAAACCAGGAAACTAAAGGCCAGTCAGTCTAACCTCAGTAGTGGGGAAACTATTGGAAGCGATTCTGAGAGACAGAATTAATCTGCATTTGGAGAGGCAGAGATTCATCAAGAGCAGTCAACGTGGTTTTGTTAAGGGGAGGTCATGTCTGACCATCTTGATTGAATTTTGTGAAGAGGTGACCAGGTGTTAGGTGAGGGAAATACATTTGACATAGTCTACTTGGACGGCACGGTAGCACAGTGGTTAGTATTATTGCTTCACAGCACCATGGACCCAGTTCGATTCCCGGTTTGGGTCACTGCCTGTGCGGAGTCTGCATATTCTTCCCGTGCCTGCATGGGCTTCCTCTGGGTGCTCCGGTTTCCTCCTGCAAGTCCTGAAAGAGGTGATTTGGACTTTCTGAATTCCCCCTCAGTGTACCCAAACAGGCGCCATACTGTGGCGACTGGAGGGTTTTCACAGTAACTTTATTGCAGTGTTAATGTAAGCCTAGCTGTGACAATAATAAAGATTATATTATTATTACTTAGACTTCAGCAAGGCTTTTAATAAGGTCCCACATAGGAAACTGATAGTGAAGGTAAGATCCAAGCAATTTGGCAAATTGGATCCTGAATTAGCTGAGTGACAGGAAGTAGAAATTTATGGCGGAGGGATGTTTTTCTGACTGGAAGCTTATGTCCAATGGGGATCGTTGACCCCCACAGGGATCAATGTTGGGGCCCTTACTGTTTGTGGTTTATATAAATGATTTGGACATGAATGTAGGAGGGTTGATCAGTAAGTTTGCGATTGGTACGAAAATTGGTGGGGTAGTAAATAGTGAATAGAATCATTGAATTTACATTGCAGAAGGAGGCCATTTGACCGATCGAGTCTGCACCGCACCCTACTTAAGCCCATGCCTCCACCCTATCCCCATAACCCAGTAACCCCACTAATCTTTTGGACACTAAGGGACAATTTATTTATTTATTTATATAAATTTAGAGTACCCAATTCATTTTTTTACAATTAAGGGGCAATTTAGCGTGGCCAATCCACCTACTCTGCACACCTTTGGGTTGTGGTGCGAAACCCACACAAACACGGGGAGAATATGCAAACTCCACACGGACAGTGACCAGAGCCGGGATCGAACCTGGGACCTCGGCGCTGCGAGGCAGCAATGCTAACCACTGCGCCAACATGCTGCCCTTCTAAGGGGCAATTTAGCATGGTCAATCGACCCAACCCCTGCACATCTTTGGACAGTGGGAGGAAACCGGAGCACCCGGAGGAAACCCACGCAGACACAAGAAGAAAATGCAAACTCAATACAGACAGTCACCCAAGGCCGGAATGTAATTGAACCCGGCTTCTTGGAGCTGTGAGGCAGCAGTGCTAACCACTGTGTCGCTGTGCCACCCATAGGATAGTCTTAGATTATTGGAGAATATAGATGGACTGGACAGATGGGCTAAACCGTGGCAAATGAAATTAAATCTGGATAAGGGTGAGGTGATTCACTTGGGCAGGACAAACAAGGCAAGGGAATACATGATAAATGACAGGACCATAGGAAGCACTGAGGATCAGAGTGACATTGGTGTACATGTACATTGGTCCCTTGAGGTAGAGCAGGTGAATACAATGGTTAAGAAGACATATGGGCCGGGATTCTCCGAGCCCGCGCCGGGTCAGAGAATCGCCGGGGACGCGGGAAATCCCGCCACCCCCCTCCGACGCCGGGACGCGATTCTCCGACAACCGGTGTTTATGCCGGCATCAACACTTAGCCGGGATTTTAGAGAATCCCGGCCATGGTATCCTTGCCTTTATTAGCTAAGATATAGAGTTTACGAACAGGAAGTTATGCTGGAATTGTATGAAAGGTTGGTTAGGCCACAGCTAGAGTTTTGTGTGCAGTTCTGGAATCCACATTATAGGAGGGATGTGATAGCACTTGAAAGGGTGCAGAGGAGATTTACCAGGATGTTGCCTGGGCTGGAGAGTTTTAGTTATAAAGAGAGATTGGATAGACTGGGGTTGTTTTCCATGGATCAGAGGAGACTGAATCGGGACATGATTGAGATGAATAAAATTATGAGGGGCATAGATAGAGTAGATAGGAATAAACATTTCCCCTTTGTGGAGGGATCAATGACCAGGGGATGTAGATTTGAGGTAAGGGGCAGGAGGTTTAGAGGGGATGTGAAGAAACACTTTCACCCAGATGAGTGGTGGGAGTCTGGAACCCACTTCCTGAAAGGATGGTGGAGGCAGACCTTCATAACATTTAAGAAGTATTTAGATGTGCACTTGCAATGCCAAGGTATACAAGGCTATGGGACCAAGTGCTAGAAAATGGGATCAGAATAGTTAGGTGGTTGTTTTTGACCAGTGCTAATGCGATGGGCCAAAGGGCCTTTTCTGTGCTGTAGATCTTTGACTCTACATTATGATCAACTGATGACTGTACTTGTTAACTAATTCCACAACTTTTGTTCTTATTAATTTTGTAAATGGATTACCTATGAGAAACTACTGATAGCAACTTTAAACTGACAGTGAGGAACTCGCTGATTATTTTCAAATTTATGATTCCGTTCATTGTGATGGACACTATTAAGCACCATAGGCTGGATTCTCCGCCCGTCGTGCCACATTTCTGCCCTGACCCGCTGGCGGGATTCTCCGTTAAGCCAGCCGGTGAATGGGGTTTCCCATTGTGGGGCAGCCCCACACCATCGGTAAACCCCCGGGTGCCAGCAAAACAGAGAATCCCGCTGGTGGAGAATCCCGCCCCCTGTATATTATTATGGGAATTCCTTTCTAAAATGTGAATGAAACATCAGTGCGGTTGGAAGTACCAACGAAAGATACGGCCAACACACAAGTACCCGAAACACCTCAATATGTATCTATAGGTCCAGGAGTACTTTTGAGGATTCAACTGAGGAGGTGTCTCTTCACAGACTTGGGTTCAACAAGGTACCCCTGAATGAAGTGCGTCAGATTCCATATACCGATTTGTAGTCCAGGAAAAAAGGGGAATGTTTAGCTCTGTTAGTAATTGTCAACTGATCTGCCTTTGGCTCTCTGTTGCAATTGGAGCCTTCAATAAAATCACCCTGGATGCTATCCAAGAAAAAAGAACAAAAGGAACAAAGAAAAGTACAGCACAGGAACAGGCCCTTCGGCCCTCCAAGCCCGTGCCGACCATGCTGCCCATCTAAACTAAAATCTTCCACACTTCCTGGGTCCGTATCCCTCTATTCCCATCCTATTCGTGTATTTGTCAAGATGCCCCTTAAATGTCACTATCGTCCTGCTTCCACCACCTCCTCCGGCAGCAAGTTCCAGGCACCCACTACCCTCCGTGTAAAAAACTTGCCTCGTACATTTGCTCTAAACCTTGCCCCTCGCACCTTAGACCTATGCCCTCTAGTAATTGACCCCTCTACCCTGGGGAAAAGCCTCTTACTATCCACTCTATCTATGCCCCATATAATTTTGTAGACCTCTATCAGGTCGCCCCTCAACCTCCGTCATTCCAGTGAGAACAAACCGGGTTTATTCAGCCGCTCCTCATAGCTAATGCCCGCCATACCAGGCAACATCCTGGTAAATCTCTTCTGCACCCTCTCTAAAGCCTCCACATCCTTCTGGTAGTGTGGTGACCAGAATTGAACACTATACTCCAAGTGTGGCCTAACTAAGGTTTTATACAGCTGCAACATGACTTGCCAATTCTTATACTCAATGCCCCGGCCAATGAAAGCAAGCATGCCGTATGCCTTCTTGACTACCTTCTCCACCTGTGTTGCCCCTTTCAGTGACCTGTGTACCTGTACACCTAGATCTCTCTGACTTTCAATACTCTTGAGAGTTCTACCATTCACTGTATATTCCCTACCTGCATTAGACCTTCCAAAATGCATTACCTCACATTTGTCTGGATTAAACTCCATCTGCCATCTCTCCGCCCAAGTCTCCAAACGATCTAATTTTGCGTTCACTCAGAGAGCTGGAGAATTCATCCAATTTGGGATGGTATCACAGTAGCAGCATGTAAAGGCCATTCAATTTTATCAAGTTCTCAGTTCCTATAAGCTTAGCCGGGCAATAGATGACAATCTCTTGCAGCATTGTGGATGCCTACCATTGAGTACCTGATTAGAAAGGAATTCCTCTCCTGAATGTTCACGTTGTTTTTGGCCAGCAGAAATGATTTCTACTTGTCAATGCCATATTTTCAGAAATTTGGCGTGACGTTTATGTCATGAGAAACTCCAACCTCCGAGCACGATTCAGAGAAGTCAGCCACATGTTGGCGTGGATGTTCAGCACAAATTTACTTTTTAAAAATAAAATATAAATGGAATCTGTGAAGAAGGGAGGCCCAGCTGCTATAGATGTTCAGGCATCTGGAACCAAGCATTACGAGGATTTTGACTTTGAGGAGGATGCCATCCTGACTGCCAAGCAAATTCCTTGGCTCAGATTAAAAGACTCGCTTGACTACATTTTCCCAGTCTTCAGGCTGATTTCATTCCTTCCAAGAAAATACTTTGTATCCCATTACAGCCATGCCACTTCACCCCAATTGTGTCTCGCAGGATCTAGTAAGCTCACTGAACAGCAGAGCCAAGACAAAATTCAACACCAGTTTTGTTGTACCTTCACAAAGGTGACATTCAATCCAAGTTTCTATTTCTTTCCACTCTGTTCTTTATAGGTGGCTATCCATTTTTTTTCAATTTACTTCTCCTAGTGTTTTTGATTGAATTGGTTTGATCCCTGTGGGGGAAATGCATACCAAAATAAATAAATTTACCAAATGGTCCCCAAATGAAAGAGTTACAATAGGATTTTAGCTTGTTTTAGCTTTTACTTTAACACAAATTATACCTCAATTAACAGGCAAACAAACTTCAAATAAAAAGGATAAATTTCATTTTGAATAGACAAACCACAAAGATACATCTTATGCAATCGTTAGCATTTGAAATGAAAATCGCTTATTGTCACGAGTAGGCTTCAATGAAGTTACTGTGAAAAGCTCCTAGTCGCCACATTCCGGCGCCTGTCCGGGGAGGCTGGTACGGGAATCGAACCGTGCTGCTGGCCTGCTTGGTCAGCTTTAAAAGCCAGCGATTTAGCTGAGTGAGTTAAACCAGACCCTTGCATTTGCATCACTCCTTGCACAGATGTGGCATTACATAGCTATGCAGTTTTACAATCTGTTGTTCTTTACTCACACAGGTTAAAACAGGAGTGCTAGCTAACCACACATTTCATTTTCAGGTTTCAGGTATGATTATCATCAGCAAGACATACTTCTATGAATCCTCTCTCCCTCAGGTCGCAACAGTTCTGACAGAGTTCTTTTTTAACCAACCAACCAATATAAACTCCAGTTCATTGCTTGGACATTTCTAGGAAATCACCCAGTTGTTTTAACATCTTTGAGCTGTTTACAAAGCTTTCCAGGTCTTTAACATTTTTAGCTAGTTTACACAGTTCCTTCAAGACCTCCTGCCTGCTTTTGTACCAAACCAAAAGAACTGCCTTTTCCTGAGAGTCATTGTCTTCTTCTCCTTCCCAGAATTATCTGTGTTTCTCTTTCTGTTTCTGTCTGTTTTGCCTTTCTGTCTGCAGCCATGTGCTGACCACCTTCGCCCTCCAGCTCCACTGCTTATAACTGTGCTTTGTGGCTGTATCTCTGCCTTTTCTGTCTTAGCTTCCTTCCTGTTGGTTCTGCTTCGCTGTCAAGGGTTGCCAGGACACATGGACTAGTATTTCTTATTATCTGAGAAAGTAACAATCGATCGCGTTACAATTAATGACAATTGATACACTTAGTTATTTTCAAATATTCTTGAAAACAATTAAAGAATTCAGAGACATTTTAAAGAAATTATGAATTTTCCTATTGTTTTGCTTCTGGGTCAAAGGATACATTGTATTTACAAAACAAGCTTAATTACAGTGTTATACAATCTTATGATGCCCAATACATTTACCTGGCTATGAGACATGTTACCATCCTATGTTCTTTAAAGGCATCCGCAATAATATTATTTTGGCTGGGGCAGCACAGTGGCACAGTGTTTAGCACTGCTGCCTCATGCACCGAGGTCCCAGGTTCGATTCCGGCTCTGGGTCACTGTCCGTGTGGAGTTTGCACATTCTCCCCGTGTTTTCGTGGGTTTCACCCCCGCAAACCAAAGATGTGCAGGGTAGGTGGATTGGCCACGCTAAATTGCCCCATAATTGGAAAAAAATGAATTGGGTACTCTAAATTGCACAATTTTTTTGTGTAAATGTGTGCAATTCCAATGAAACAGCCTTTGGTTCTTGATTTTGAAATTCTCTCGGAAAACAAGGGTTGTGGTGCAATCAGCATGTTTCTTTTTTTCAAAAATTGTATTGGACTTTGTACAGTCAGGACCCTAGATTAGCATTCATGAGGATCCAAAGGTTTTCAATTTGTTTGGTCTGGTTAACTTTGTCGAGAACGGGCAGCACGGTGGCCTAGTGGTTAGCACAACCGCCTCACGGCGCTGAGGTCCCAGGTTCGATCCCGGCTCTGGGTCACTGTCCGTGTGGAGTTTGCACATTCTCCCCGTGTGTGCGTGGGTTTCGCCCCCACAACCCAAAAAACGTGCATGCTAGGTGGATTGGCCACGCTAAATTGCCCCTTAATTGGAAAAATGATTGGGTACACTAAATTTATAAAAAAAAAAAAAAACTTTGTCGAGAACAATGTTGCTAATTGCTTTAAAACCATCTGGTTTCTGTATACTGGCAGCTGTGAATTAGATTGCAATGAGAAATCTACATCTTATCGCTTCTTATCCTCTGGATTAAACAATTTTCTTTTTTCCTCCTTAAAGCCAAATACTAAATTATCATCGGGGCTTTCAGTTTTCAAAAACAGACTCTGAACCAATCTGTTCATTCTCTAATGCCTTTAAATTATTTGAGATATCTTGCGGGGGGGGGGGGGGGAATATCATTTCACTGGCCAACGCCAGTGATTGTATCATCCCTAGATCCTCGAGGATATCAATTGACTTGCCTTACCGGACAAATGTGGCGACACTTTAAACTCAAACAGAAAACTCCAATCATTTCCTGCACCCTGATTCGCTCTACCAGTAAGTATAGTTTGTTTGTCATAGGTTTTATCCTTTGGGACAGTATTTCTGAAGGGGCAATATGTAACTGTACTAATGCCAAATTCTTGCTTCTTAGTTCTCAGCATTCATCCTTCACACTCACTTTCTTGTGACCAAAGCAGCAGGTTGACCCCCTTGAATTGATCCTGTCCTCCAAACTTTCGCTTGTACTAACCCAAGAAGGACCTGGGTCTTTATCTTTGCCACTGTTCTCAGCAGAACCTAGCCTCTCCTCATCATCAACCTTACTCTCATTCCAGTATTACTGGAAGGTTCCAAAATGGGGCCAGTTACTAATTACCTTGTGAGTTAACTCTTAATCATCTGTCATTTCAGCGGCTTCCCTTATCTTATGAACTTTGTGGTCTTCCATGTGAGACTCTAACCCAAGAGAAACACCATTTTTAAATTCCTCAATCAACAGTATGTCCTCAAGACTATCAAAGTTCTGTTTCACCTTCAGTAACCTACACCACCTGTTGAACCCCATTTCCTTTTCTCTGGCAAATTGTACATTGTCTTTCTAAATTTATGCCTGTAGGCCTGTGGCACCAACTCACAAGCGTTGAGTCTAGCAATCTTTACTACCACTTAATAACACAGGTTCACTTTTGAAAGAGATGATTACACTTCCTTAGCTTTCCCTGCCAAACACTTTGAGTGGGATTCTCCGACCTCCCGCCGGGTCTGAGAATCCCCAGGGGGTGGCATGAATCCTGCCCCGCCGCTCTGACGCCGCCTGCTGTATTCTCCAGCTCCGGTTTTCGGGCAGGGCGGGGATCATGTCAGTTTTTGGCCAGTCCCACTGGCGTGGATTGGACATGGTCCCACGTTGAAGAACCTGGCATGTGGGTTGGCTGGTGCGGTCCTCGGGGGCGGGGCACGGGGGATCAAGCCCAGGAGTGGCCCCCACAGTGGCTCGGCCCGCGATCGGGGCCCACCGATCTGCGGGTGGGCCTGTGCCGTGGGGGCACTTCTTTCTACTGCACCAGCCCCTGTGTGGCTCCGCCATGGCCGGCGCGGAGAAGACACCCCCCTGTGCACGCGGCAGAATACGTCGGCCAGTCTGCGCATGCGCCAACCCCTCCGGCACTGGCCTTGCACCCGGAAGTGCGGAGAATTCTGCTACTTCCGGTCGGCCCGACGCCGGAGTGGTTCACACCGGTTTTTACGCAGGCGTCGGGCCATCACGCCGATTCGGGAGAATCCCGCCTTTTGTAGGAGCTTTCGGCCATTTGAGATTTATATCAATTTTCTCAAGGGACACAAAGTATCTCTCCACTCCCTCAGTTGGGTTGGATTTGTTCATTGTCACATGTACCAAGGTACAGTGTAAAGTATTTTTCTGCAAGCAGCTCAAACAAATCATATAGTACATGAAAAGAAAAGAAAATACATAATAGAACAACTTAAGGTACACAATGTAAATACATAGACACCGACATCAGGTGAAGCATACAGGAGTGTAGTATTAATCAGGTCAGTCGATAAGAGGGTTGTTTAGGAGTCTGGTAACAGCGGGCAAGAAGCTATTTTTGAGTCTGTTCATGCTTGATCTCAGACTTTTGTATCTCCTGCCCAATGGAAGAGTTTGGAAGAGTGAGTAAGCTGGGTGGGAGGGGTCTTTGATTATGCTACCCGCTTTCCCCAGGCAGCGGGAGGTGCAGATAGACTCAATGGATGGGGGCGGAATCGTCTGATGGACTGGGCTGTCATCACGACTCCCTGAAGTTTCTTGCGGTCTTGGGCTGAGCAGTTGCCATACCAAGCTGTAATGCAGCCAGATAGGATGCTTTCTATGGTGCTTCTGTAAATGTTGGTGAGAGTCAGTGTGGATGTGCTGAATTTCCTTTGTTTCCTGAGGAAGTAAAGGCGCTGTTGTGCTTTCTTGGTGGTAGTGTCAACGTGGGTGGACCAGGACAGATTTTTATTGATGTGCACACCTAGGAATTTGAAGCTGTCAGCCATCTCCACCTCGACCTCGTTGATGCAGACAGTGGTTTGTAAAGCACTTTGCGTCCTGAAGTCAATGACCAGCTCTTTAGATTTGCTGGAAATGGGGGATAGATTGTTGGCATTAGACCACTCCACTAGGTTCTGTATCTCCCTCTTGTATTCTGACTCATCATTGTTCGAGATCTGACCGACTATGGTTATGTCATCACCAAATCTGTAGATGGAGTTGGAAACAAATTTTGCCATGCAATCGTGTGTGTAGAGGGAGTATAGTAGGGGGCTAAGTATGCAGCCTTTGCGGGCCCCGGTATTGAGGACTATTGTGAAGAAGGTGTTGTTGTTTATCCTTACTGATTGTGGTCTGTGGGTCAGAAAGTCGAGGATCCAGTTGCAGAGTGAGGAGCCAAGTCCTAGGTTTTGGAACTTTGATATGAGCTTGGCTGGGATTATGGTGTTGAAGGCGGAGCTGTAGTCAATATAGGAGTCTGTGTAGGAGTCCTTGTTGTCGAGATGCTTCAGGGATGAGTGTAGGGCCAGGGAGATGGCGTCTGCTGTGGACCGGTTGCGGTGGTATGTGAATTGCAGTGGATCTAGGCAGCCTGGGAGTATAGAGTTGATGTGCTTCATGACCAACCTCTCATAGCACTTCATTATGATTGATGTCAAGGCCACTGGATGGCAGGTTGTCTGGTTCTTCTTTGGCATCGGTATGATGACGGTCTTCTTGAATCAGGTGGGGACTTCGGAAAGGAGTAGGGACAGGTTGAAGATGTCCACGAACGCATCTGCCAGCTGGTCCATGAATGACCAGGAATCCCTTCCGGACCTCTCGCCTTCCGAGGGTTCACTTTCAGGAAGGCCGATCTGACTTTGGAAGCCGTGAACGTGGGTACGGATTTGTCCGGGGCTTCTGGGCACTCAACAGTGGATTGATTGCTTCCTGCTTGAACCAAGCATAGAATGCATTAATTTCATCGGGGAGGGGTGCGTTGGTGCTGACGATACTGCTCAGCTTGTGCCCACTGTGTTGTTTAGGCTTTGCCACAACTGACGTGAGTCTGTAACGCTAGTCTGTCACTTTAGCTTGGTCTGATATTGTCTCCCTGCATCCTGGATGGCTTTGCGGACATCGTACCTGGATTTCTTGTATAAGTCAGGGTCGGCTGACTTGAATGCCTCAGACTTGTCCTTCCTGATTAAGCGATGGTTTCGGAGTGGGGAACGTACGTACTGCTTTTTTGGCACGCAGTGTCCACACATTTGCTGATGAAGTCTGTGACGGTGGTGGCATAGTCATTTAGGTTGGTTGCTGAGTTCTTAAATATTGACCAGTCCACTGTCTCCAAGCAGTCACAGAGGAGCTCATATGTTTCCTCAGACCAGCACTGCACGACCTTCTTAGCCAAATTCTCCCGCTTAAGTTTCTATTTGTATGTCGGGAGAAGGAGCACCGTTATATGGTCTGATTTTCCAAAGTGCGGTCGGGCGATGAAACGGTAGACTCCCTTGATTTTTGCCTAGCAGTGGCCGAGAGTGTTGTCACCCCTGGTGGGACAGGAGATGTATTGGTGGAATTTTGGCAGTTCACTCGAGGTTGGCCTTGTTGAAGTCCCCAGCCACGATGAACAAGGCCTCCGGGTGTTCTGTTTCGTTGTTGTTTATAACTGTGTACAGTTCATCCAGCACCTTCTTCACTCCTTACTAAAGTTAGTAATGAAGTAAAAATTCTTCACCAAATCAACATTAAGGAGAATGTTTCCTGAGTCAGCCGCACTTCTCATCAATTAAGGTTCATATAATCAGAACTTATCCTACATTTTGAACATCTCTCTCTCTTTATCTCTGAGGTACTTATGTCAATTTCCCAATAAAATATGGAAAAACAAATGTGAAATCTTGTTTATTTAATTGCTGAAAATGTTTCAGTGACTCTGTTTTAGTCCATGGTTTCAAATTCAGTCTCAAGCCCCAATTTTGTTATGATCCCCATGGGGAGAACATAAATCCAAATAAGCAAAATTACCATATGGGTGCAATTAGCACCCCTATGCCCCCCCCCCCCCCCCCCACCATCCCCATCCCCCACAACCCCCACAGCCAAATAAAGAAATTACCAACAGGATGTCATGTTTCTGTAGCTTTTACTTTAACACGAATCTGGACCAGTGCAAATGATATGTAATATGTAAAATTAGTCAAATTATACTTCAAATAAAAAGATACATTTTACTTTCAATTGTCTACAAAATAGATACATTTTACACAATTGCAAGCATTCACATTATTCCCTCAAAATGTGACACTATATAGCTGCACCGTTCCACAAAATGCTATTGTTTATTGCTGCAGTATAGGTAAGGACTCCTATCTAGCAACAACTGAGTTTTGAGGTGTGATTAGTATCAGCAAGGCACACTCCTGTGAACCCACTCTGCCTCGGGTCTTCACAGTCCTGAAGGCGTAGCTCTGCAGATTTCCTTTGCGACTAATCAACCAATAAATATCCTGGTTCACCACTTCCGAGTTTTGCCATTTCCTCCAGGTGCTCCAGTTTCCTGCCACAGTCCGAAGACATGCAGGTTAAGTGGATTGGCCATGCTAAATTGCCCTTAGTGTCCACATCTTTTTATGGTGCACGATTGAGATGATGGCTTCACTGATTTCTTCCCCTCCATTAAGTGTGGCAATAACATTAGGATTAACATTCTGATCAGGAATGTTTTTAACATAGAACATACAGTGCAGAAGGAGGCCATTTGGCCCATCGAGTCTGCACCAACCCACTTAAGCCCTCACTTCCACCCTCTCCCCCTAACCTAATAACCCCTCCTAACCTTTTTGGACACCCACGCAGACACAGGAAGAACGTGCAGACTCCGCACAGACAGTGACCCAGCAGGGAATCGAACCTGGGACCCTGGCACTGTGAAGCCACAGTGAGGATACTTACGTCTGGCACCCCTTAGCACTGCTCTGGGCCCTCTCCTGGTGATTATGGGAGAGTTTTTCCTGATTGATTGATTTATTGCCACATGTACAGAAGTACAGTGGAAGGTATTTTCCTGCGGCCAAGGGAATGTGCACAGTACGTACATAATAGACAAAAAACATAATTGACAAAATACATCGACAAATCAGTAATTGCTTACAGTGCGGAACAAAGGCCAAACAAAGCAAATACGACATGAACAAGAGCAGCATAGGGCATTGTGAATAGTCTCTTATAGGGAACAGATCAGTCCAAAGGAGAGTAATTAAGGAGTCTAGTAGCTGTGGGGAAGAAGTTGTTCCTACATCTGGATGTAGGGGTCTTCAGACTTCTGTATCTTCTGCCTGATGAGAGGGCACCGTTAGCCACTCACTTGGTTCACAGTGGTGGCGGGGTTGGGGAGGGGGTTGATGGGGGAGGGGCGTGGAGGGAAGGCTTGGGTTCGTTTGGGGAGTTGGGAGGTTGGTGCTCCCTTGGTGGAGGGGTGGGGTGGGGGGTGTTGATATCTACTCACCCGTGCTGCCCAGTGTAGGTCATTGACCTTCTTCCTGCACTGCAGGCCGGTCCTCCTGGTCACTCTCCTCGAGCTGATAGGAGCCTCCCCAGGTCAGCATTCCTGAATCTTGGGGCCAGTCTCCTCAGCCATTGTTGCGAGCTGGCTGGGGTTGGCTGAGCAAGGGCAGTCTAAGTGCTGCTCGACCTTGTTAGCAGGTGGCTAGCGAGCGCGGTCCCGGCAAATCAGCTGACGAGACTTAATTTGCGGCGAGAAGCCCATGAGGCCTTAAGAGGACCAATTAACTTTGAATTGCATTGCCGGCCTTGTTGGGCAGAGCACAGGGAAGCTCACAGCAATTCCCACTCGTTACCACACTTAAAAAATGTTTCTGGAGAATTGTGCCCATAGGGTGGGATTTTCCGTTGGCTGATGCCGAAATCAGGAAATGCGATTGGGCAGAGAATCAGTCATGAAGCTAAAATTACGGACCTGGAGAATACCGGGTCAGGCCCATTAATGATATGCAAACAACTTTACTGTACGTGTGGAATAAAACGCATTGATGCCGCTGTCAAGGCTAGAACTACTCAAAGGGGACACTGCAGCAGCGGAGCCTTCGTCAGAGGAACAGGATGCAGTCGGTGAGGATGGAGAGCTGGCTGCCTAACAAACCGAGGAGGAGGTGAGAAGGAGGTGCACCCCAAATGGTGCCCTAGGAGCCTCTTCACTAACATCCCCAACTGAGATGAGTGTCTCTGGGATGGTGGGGGGTGTTGGAGACAGCTGTGACAGGAAATCAGTGTCGTCCCAGGACACTGTTCGGGCTGCAGGTCGAGCGCGCCGCTGTCTGTGTCCTCACTCTTGCTGCTATCCACTTGGGGTTGGGGTTGTGGTTGGGGGTCACCAGAGCGGGTCCGCCTCATCAGCAGGAGATCCTGCAAGTTACAAGACATGACGCATGGTTGGATCATGGGTTGGAGTGGTAGGTGGTGGTGGAGGGGGGTGTGTGGGGTGGTGGTGCTGGAGGAGGGGAGTAGGGTGGTGGTGGTGGAGGAGAGGTGTGGGGTGGTGGTGGTGGAGGAGGGGAGTGGTGTGGTGGTGGAGGAGGGGAATGGGGTGGTGGTGGTGGAGGAGGGGTGTGGGGTGGTGGTGGAGGAGGAGTGTGGGGTGGTGGTGGTGAAGGAGGGAAGTGGGGTGGTGATGGAGGAGGGGTGTGGGGGTAATGGTGGTGGAGAAGGGGGGTGGGGGAGGTCTGGCTATGGTGGAGAGAAGGGCGTGATGTTGGGGGTGGCGACAATGTGCCTTGAGGAACCGGAGGCAGGGTCTCACTTGCTCGCTCGATATGGACCTTCATATCTGTGATTTCCCTCTCTTCAGGCCCACCGACCAGGTCCAGTGCCCACTGCTCTGCTGCGGTGAGGGGCCTCAGGTCTGGTCGCCGCTCTCCTTGTTGCCATCTTGTTGGCTGGGAAGAGTGTGTGTGGGGAGTGGAGTGCTAATATGTGGCTGCAGTTTGTCAGCCTCTCGGTGTCAATCCTGACCCCGGCGTTTCAACCACTGTTTTTCATCAGAATCGATCATGTTCCACGTGGCGCCGGTGCCAGCCTATTAAAGGTTATGAAACTGGTCCGGGAGTGGCGCAAAGTATACTGTCTTAGAAGACCACCAATTCTGTCCCAGTGTCAACACTTAGTCTCAGGAACGGAAAATTGATTGACTGATTTGATTAATATTTAGTACTGAAGTACAGTGAAAAGTATTTTTCTGCGGCCAAGGGAACGTATATAGTAGGCAAAAGAACAATTGACAGAGTACATTGGCAAATGGTACATCGACAAATAGTGATTGGTTACAGTGTGGAATAAGGGCCAAACAAGAGCAGCATAGGGCGTCGTGAATAGTGTTCTTACAGGGAACAGCTCAGTCCGAGGGAGAGTCATTGAGGAGTCTAGTAACTGTGGGGAAGAAGATGTTCCTATGTCTGGATGTGCAGTGTCTTCTGCCTGATAGAAGGGTCAGGAAGAGGGCAAACCCTGGGTGTGAGGGGTCTCTGATAATGCTGTCTGCCTTCCTGAGGCAGCGGGAGCTGTATACAGAACCAATGGTAGGATGGCAAGCTTGTATGATGAGTTGGGCTGAGTTCACCATACTGCAGTTCCTTGCGATCTTGGGCCGAGCAGTTGCCATACCAAGCTGTAATGCAGCCAGATAGGATGCTCTCCATAGCACATCTGTAGACGTTTGTGAGCGTTGATGCAGACATGCCGAATTTCTTTTGCTTCCGTCGGAAGTAGAGGCATTGTCGTGCTTTCTTGATGTAGTGATCTCCGCATGTACATAAGAGGTTAATGTGTAATCAGTAGAATCAGATTATCACTAGAGGGCAGTATTAACAGGGGTGTAAAAGCAAGCTCATTCTGTTCCCATGCCTCTTTTGGGTGTATTGTGACGAGAGGATACGAGTGTAGATTAGCTCCGAGTGTAAGTGCAGATAAACATAGTTACTGTATTTAGATCTTGTTATTGCTAGTATAAATATTAAAGTAAAGAACTCACAAAATTATTGTTTCAGTTACTCAATAAATCTTTTGTTAGTACTGTATGACTTTGAGTCTTTCCTATCAAGATTCAGAAAACCTCATCAACAACAGTATTGAGTAACATATATTATATTCAATAGTATAACATAACATACTACCAGAAGTATGATAAAACACTTGACTGTTGCATCAACGTGAGTGGACCAGGACTGACTGTTGGTGATGGTGGCCCCCAGGAACTTCAAGCTATCAACCATCTCTATTTCGGAGCCATTGATGTAGACGGGTGGGTGTGTCGTGCTACGCTTCCTGAAGTCGATGATCAGTTCCTTGGTCTTTCCAACATTCAGAGAGAGGTTGTTTTCAGTGCACCATGCAACCATGTGATCTATCTACCTTCTGTAGCCTGATTCGTCGTTGTTTGAGATATGACCCACCACAGTCATATCATCTGCAAACTTATAGATTGAATTGGAGTTGAATCTTGCTGCACAGTCGTGTGTGTATAGGGAGTACAGTAGAGGACTGAGCACACATCCTTGCAGGGCCCCGGTGTTGAGGACTATTGTGGAGAAGGTGCTGTTGCCTATCCTGACAGATTGCGGACTGTTGGTGAGGAAGTCAAGGATTCAGCTGAACAGGTCCAAGGTTGCAGTGTTTGGTTATTCGTCTTGTCGGGATATTGGTGTTCAGCCCATAGTTTTAGAGTTTAAGAATGTGATTGTATTTGCTATGAAAAGACATAGCAATAAATAGCCATGCATATTGCATATATGAGAGTACGTAACATTGTTAAAGGGCAACTAATAATTTTATTCCAATATGTTTTGTGTAGCAAAACGTGAATTACAAGCTATTTAGTAAAGTTAGGGAAATGTAACGAAATAAATGTGAAATTTGCCCAAACATATATACCATAGTGAATCACATTTTTGGATCTTTGCACTCTTCTTAGGCTAAATCTTTTGACTGCCATAATTAAAACTACTCTGATCAATATGTTTTTTTATTCAATTCAATTATCTTCATTAGCCCCAATATCGAGATAAGCTTACAGTAACATGAACAAAGAAATCTCTCTACCAATTACTTTATCCATTTGAATTATCTTGCATCTTCACAGCAATTTTCTTCCACCTTTGAAAAAAATAAAGCATAAGAACATCAAACCTTTATTGAGACATTGAGTATCAAATAAGCCTAGTGAGCAAATAATAAATGGCTTGTTGCCTTGCACATTGGGGGTCAAGTTCAAAAAATCAGCTTCAGGTGAAACAAGGTGAAACAGTGCAGATATAGTTCAGTCATTTCTAAAAGTCATGTATTATTTTTTTTAAATAAATTTAAAATGCCCAATTTTTTTTCCAATCAAGGGGCAATTTAGCTTGGCCAATCTACCTACCATGCACATCTTTGTGTTGTGTGGGTGAGACCCATGAAGATACGGGGAGAACGTGTAAACTCCATACAGACAGTGATCTGGGGTGGGATCGAACCTGGGTCCTTGGCGCCATGAGGCAGCAGTGCTAAACACTGTGCCACTGTGCCTCGCTAAAGTCAGATATTCTATATTTATTTTCATATATTACTTTGATTTCCTTTTATTTATAATTAAATAACAAAGATGACTACACTTTGAGAAGCAGGAATATAGAATTGGTTGCAATTTAGGAGTTTCTACACAGTCTGAGGAGCTGAGAGGGGCAAAACTAAGGTTTTGCAATGCCACCACAGGCACAAAGGTGTAATTACAGCATGATATGTTGACAGAAGCAATTTCCATTAGAAACGTAGCCATAGGAATTTATAATTGAACAAGTTGGCAGTATTGAAAGGTATTCAGCAGTACATATTTGTTAAGCAATGATGTGTAACAAGGAGATAATAGATCTGGCCAGCCTTTAAAAACATGCTGACATCATCCCAATATCAGTGATGTTATTGCTGCATGTGCATTGCATCATGTGTGCCAAAGTATATTTACCGCGGATGTCCTGAAGTATTGTGCTTGTACTTATATTTACCCTTGTGCTCTTTCAACAGATGCAGGTGACATGGCAGTATAACAGAAGGCTAGTATGGAAGAGCTAGACACATACACAGTCACTGTCACTTATACATAGCACTTCACATTGTCCTGAGAGCACAGGCACCTTAGATTTTCAGTAAGAATGCATTTTGTCTGGTGATAAAAACATAGCACATGATCATTGGAGATCCAGAGAAGTCTTCAAAAGGCATAGTGCATGATTTACTGCCACTCCTTAGTCGATCTGTTTGTATGGTACATACTGGAACATGTGAGTGCGAGAAGACCTTTCATCTCCATGGAACAGTTTGGGTGCACATCAAGCTGTTCCATGCGAGTGAATGCTCAGGATATCCAATAATATAGGCCAACTAATTGGAACTTAGAAGCACATTGGGCGGACATCTCCGGCACCAACGGAGAATCCGCGGGTAATTCACGATGGGAAAATTGGAGCCGATTCCGGTACCGGTGAAGGGATAGCATCGCGCCACATGGAACATCCACGGATCGCATGGAAAACGGCCGAGAATCGTCAGGTCCCAAACCGTGCATGCGCAGGGCTGACGTGCTCCACCGGTCACATCAGAGAAAATGGCGGCGGCAGTGCTGGAACCCTAACCTGCCCATCCCAACCCCACAGCCCACCCCCTGGCCACCCCACACCATTCCTCCGGCCCTAACAGCAGCCCCCCGGCCAGTGGCATAGATCCCAGACAAGTGTGGCGGCGCTGCCTCTGTCCGCAGCTGGCATGCCATGTTCCTGACCACTGGGACCACACGTGGCCCACGCCGCCAGGATCTCAGCCCATTGGGGGCAGAGCATCGCGGGTGGGCAGGCTGATGATGCACCAATGGCTTTGCAACTATGTGCAGCCCGCAGCCCGAGGATGCCGATATGGAGGGGGCGGAGCATCACAAACTGGTGTCAAACGGCGCCTGCCCCGAATGCGGCGTGGAAACCACTCTCCGCCTGATCGCCGATTTCGGTGTCAGGCTACGGAGATTTCTGCCGATATTCTTTGGGATGGAGAAGAACATACATGATAGAAACAGGAGTAGGCATTCAATTCCTCAAGTCTATTCTGGTATGCAGATTATAGCAGGTCTATACTTTCATTTACCTGTCTTTGCTTCATTTCCCTTTATACCCTTACATAAAAGCCATCTATCAATCATAACCTTGAAAATCTCACTTGGTTATGACAGTTTATGACAGCACAGTGGCTAGCTGCCAGGGACCCAGGTTCAATTCTGCACTTGGGTGATTGTCTTTGTGGAGTTTGCATGTTCTCCCCGTGTCTGCGTGGGTCCAAAGATGTGCAGGTCAGGTGGACTGACCATGCTAAATTGTCCCTTAGTGTCCAAATATGTGCGGGTTAGGTGGGGTTACGGGTTTACGGGGCTAGGATGGGAGAGTGAGCCTAGTTAGGGTGCTCTTTCGGAGGCCCAGTGCAGACATGATGGGCTGAATGGCCTCTTTCAGCATTGTTGGGATTCTATTGGTATGGATTCTATGGTTCAGCATACACAACTTGGATAAATTTCCAGATTTACACAGTGAGAAAAACACCTTCCTTTGTATTGTACAAAAGGAGGTTGTTTAGCTCACACACCTGTGGAAGTAGTCTCCAATTTGACCGACTTTCCACCTCTTTCCCCATAATCTTGCAAGTATGTGCCCTTTTGATAGCTATTAGTGAATCTGATCCAAACCACTTTTCAGCAGTTAATTTCATACCATAATAAGTCACTGCATTAATAACAGCTTGTATTTTATAGTACCTTTAATGTAATTAAATGTTCATGGAGATTCACAGAGGCATTATAAAAGAAAATATAACACCCAGTCATATAAGCAGATATTAGGGCAGATGAATAAAAGCGTGGTCAAAGACATAGGCCTTAATGACTGTCTTAAGGGAGAGAAGTGAGGAAGAGAGACAAAGAGGCTGAGGGAGGGAATTGAAAAGCTTGGTTGTGGAGCAATTAAGATCAGGTAGAGTGGATCAGTGATGGGTGAATTGATGTGAGTTAGGACATGGGTAGCAGAAGTTTTGATCATAATAATAATCTTTATTGTCACAAGTAGGCTTGCATTATACACTGCAATGAAGTTACTGTGAAAAGCTCCGAGTTGCCACATTCCGGCGCCTGTTCGGGTGTACAGAGGGAGAAATCAGAATGTCCAAATTACCTAACAGCACGTCTTTCAGGACATGTGGGAGGAAACTGGACCACCCGGAGGAAACCCACGCAGACACGGGGAGAATGTGCAGACTCCACACAGACAGTGACCCAAGCCGGGAATCGAACCTGGGACCCTGAAGTTGTGAAGCAACAGTGCTAACCACTGTGTGCTCGAGCCGCCCTCAATATTACAATTACGAGGGCATGGAAGCGCAGCTGGTAAAGTGAATTGGCAAACTAAATGATTGGATAGGCCAATAGAGATGCTGTGGCAAATATATAAGGGGATATTTCAAAATGCATAGAATAGATTAATTGCACCAAGTAAGGAACAATCCAAGGGATGGACCCACCATCCACGGCTAAAAGATTAATAAGAAGGGAAAAAATAGAGTATGAGAGAAATGTAACGAGAAATATAAAAACAGATAATAAGAATTTTCATAAATATCTTAAAAAGAAAAGAGTTAACAAAGTGAGATTTGGAAAGTGAGTCTGGAGAATTGATAATGGAAAGCAAGGAGATGGCACATGAATTGCAGAAGTATTTATTGCACAGGTCTTCACTATAGAGGATACAAGTAACATTCCAGAATCAGCTATGAACCAGGAAATGGAAGGGAGGGAGGAACTCAGGAAAATTAGTCATCAGAGAGGAGGTACTGAGTAAATTGTTGCAGCTACAGGCTGACAACAGCCCAGGCCCTGATGGGCTTCATCCTCAGCTCTTAAAAGAAGTGGCTAGAGAGATATAACTGATGCATTGGTATTATTTTTTTTAAACTTTCTATATTTATGGAAGGTCCCATTAGATTGCAAGATAACAAATGTGACTCCATTATTTCCACCAGACATAGTAAAATAGAAAATAGGAGCAGGAGTAGTCAATCTGGCCCTTCGAGCTTGCTCCACCATTCATTATCCTCATGGTTCATCAACCAACTCAGTAACCTATTCCTGTATCCCCTGTACCTTTTGATCCCCGCCAAGAGTTATATATAACTATTTCTTGAAAACATACATGTTTTGGCCTCAACTACTTTTTGCAGTAGAGAATTCCATGGGTGGGATTCTCCGAGCCCGCACCGGGTTGGAGAATCGCTGGTGGCATGGGAAATACCCTCAATGCCGCTCTGTCTGTTGCCGTGCCGCCGATTCTCCAGCGACCGGAGAATCAGCGGCAATTGTGTCCAAGTGGTCGCCACAGTGCCGGTCAGGGGCCGCTGAAATAGGCCCCGGCGGCGATTCTCCGCGGGCGACGGGCCGAATTCCCGCCGAGTTCCGCCAAGTCCCGCCGGTGTGGTTCTAACCCAGTCCACCCAGCGGGAGCATGGACCCACGGCCCCTGTGGACGTCCTGGTGGGGTGGCGGGGGGATCTGACTCCGGGGGGGGGGGCCTCCATGGGATCCAGGCCCGCGATCAGGGGCGCCCGATCGGCGGGTGGCCGCGATCTGGAGTTGGCCTACCTCCTTTGCGCGGCCCGCTGTAAAGCTCCCGACATGTTGCTCCACGCCGGCGCAGAGATGGCAACAATACGCATGCATCAGCGCGGAGACGGCCATCGCGCGCATGCACGGACCAGCGCCGGCCGTGCAGGGCCGCCTTTCGGCGCCGGAGCAGTGCGCTGCTCTCTGGCCCCATGCTATCACCCTCAACAGCGGAGAATTGCTGGGCCAGGAGGCCCATTGACGCCGGCATACACCACTCCGGTCTTTACGCCAGCATCAACACTTGGCCAGGATATCGGGGAATCCCGGCCCATAGGTTCACCATTCACTGCGTGAAGACATTCCTCCGAATCTCAGTCCTAAATGATTTACTCTGTATCTTCAGACTGTGACCCCTGATTCTGGAATCATCAGGAACATCCTTCCTGTATCTCCCCTGTCCAGTCCTCTCGGAATTATATAGGTTTCTATGAGATCCCCCATCATTATTCAAAACTCTAAAGCGAGTACAATCCTAACCGACTCAATCTCTCCTCATATCCTGCCATCCCAAGAATCAGTCTAGTAAATCTTTGCTGTACACCCTCCATAGCATGAAGATCCTTCCTCAGAAAAGGAGACCAAAACTGTACACAATGTTCCAGGTCTCATCTCAAAGTCACATATCCAAATTTGCTGAGGATACAAAATTAGGTGGCATTGTAGACAGCCTAGATAATAGCATAAAATTACAAAGAGACAATGACAGACTAGGTGAATGGGCAAAATTGTGGCAGATGGAAATCAACGTAAGCAAATGTTTGGACCAAAAAGGCTAGAAAGGGTGCTTTCTCAATGGGAAAAGGTTAAGTAGAGTGGATATCCTAAGAGACTTGGGGGTTCAGGTGCATAGATCTTTAAAAATGCCACGAACAAGTGCAGAAAATAATAAAAAAGGCTAATGTAACGCTTGTCTTTATATCTAGAGGATTAGAACAAGAACAAAGAACAAAGAAAATTACAGCACAGGAACAGGCCCTTCGGCCCTCCCAGCCTGCGCCGATCCAGATCCTTTATCTAAACCTGTTGCCTATTTTCCAAGGTCTACTTCTCTTTGTTCCCCACCCGTTCATATATCTGTCCAGATGCATCTTAAATTATGCTATCGTGCCCGCCTCTACCACCTCCGCTGGCAAAGCATTCCAGGCACCCACCACCCTCTGCGTAAAAAACTTTCCATGCACATCTCCCTTAAACTTTCCCCCTCTCACCTTGAAATCGTGACCCCTTGTAATTGACACCCCCACTCTTGGAAAAAGCTTGTTGCTATCCACCCTGTCCATACCTCTCATAATTTTGTAGACCTCAATCAGGTCTCCCCTCAACCTCCGTCTTTCCAATGAAAACAATCCTAATCTACTCAACCTTTCTTCATAGCTAGCACCCTCCATACCAGGGAACATCCTAGTGAACCTCCTCTGCACCCTCTCTAAAGCATCCACATCCTTCTGGTAATGTGGCGACCAGAACTGCACGCAGTATTCCAAATGTGGCCTAACCAAAGTCCGATACAACTGTAACATGACCTGCCGACTCTTGTACTCAATACCCCATCTGATGAAGGCAAGCATGCTGTATGCCTTCTTGACCACTCTATCGACCTGCGTTGCCACCTTCAGGGTAAAATGGACCTGAACTCCAGATCTCTCTGTACATCAATTTTCCCCAGGATTCTTCCATTGACCATATAGTCTGCTCTTGAATTAGATCTTCCAAAATGCATCACCTCGCATTTGCCTGGATTGAACTCCATTTGCCATTTCTCTGCCCAACTCTCCAATCTATCTATATTTTGTTGTATTCTCTGACAGTCCGCCTCGCTATCTGCAACTCCACCAATCTTAGTATCATCTGCAAACTTGCTCATCAGACCACTTATACCTTGGTCCAGATCATTTATGTATAAAGACATAGAAGTTATGCTGTAGCTATACAAAACCCTGGTTTGACTCCACTTGGAGTACCATGAGCAATTCAGGGCACTAAACCTTAGGAAGGATATATTGACATGGAAGGAGGGCAATGCAAGTTTACAAAAATGATACATGAATTATAGGGGTTACGTTACGACGAGAGATTACACAAATTAGGCCTGGTTTTGCTGGAATTTAGAAGCTTAGGGGGTGATATGATAAAGGTCCTCAAGATATACCAGGATAAAGATAAACTATTTCCACTGGTTAGAGATTCTAAAACTAGGGAACATAGTTTACAAAATTAGGGCTAGACTGTTCAGGAGAGATGTGAGGAAGCACTTTTTCATGCAAAGGGTGGTGAAGGTTTGGAACTCTTTCCCACAAACAGCAGTTGAAGCTAGAACAGTTGTTAATTTTAAAACTGAGATAGATAGATAGATTTTTGTTAAGCAGAGATATTAAGGATTATGGACCAAAGGCAGGTATATGGAGTTATGATACAGATCAGCCATGACCCCCATTTAATGGCAGGACAGGTTTGAGGGGCTGAGTGGCCTACTCCTGTTCCAAGTTCCTATGTAACAAGGCCCTGTATGACTGCAGCAAGACATTCCTTCTCCTGTACTCGAATCCTCTCTCTATGAACGCTTGCTGCACCATCATAGAACATAGAACAGTACAGCACAGAACAGGCCCTTCGGCCCTCGATGTTGTGCCGAGCCATGGTCACACTACTCAAACCCACGTATCCACCCTATACCCGTAACCCAAGAACCCCTCCATTAACCTTACTTTTTAGGACACTACGGGCAATTTAGCATGGCCAATCCACCTAACCTGCACATCTTTGGACTGTGGGAGGAAACCGGAGCACCCGGAGGAAACCCACGCACACACGGGGAGGACGTGCAGACTCCGCACAGACAGTGACCCAGCCGGGAATCGAACCTGGGACCCTGGAGCTGTGAAGCATTTATGCTAACCACCATGCTACCATCCTGCTTACTTTCAGCAACTGGTGTACGAGGAGGACACCTACGTCCCATTGGACATCCCCCTCTCCCAATCTATAGCCATTCAGATAATAATCTGCCTTTCTGTTTTTGCTACCAAAATGAATAACATCACATTTATCCATATTATACTGCACCTGCCATGCATTTGCCCAATCACTCAACTTGTCCAAATCACATGGAAGCATCTTTGCATCTGAGGAAGCATGGTAGCACAGTGGTTAGCACAGTTGCTTCACAGCTCCAGGGTCCCAGGTTCGATTCCCAGCTTGGGTCTGTGCGGAGTCTGCACGTTCAACCAGTGCCTGCGTGGGTTTCCACCGGATGCTCCGGTTTCCTCCCACAGTCCAAAGATGTGCAGGTTAGGTGGATTGGCCATGCTAAATTGTCCTTAGTGTCCAAAAACATTGGGTGGGGTTACTGGGTTATGGCGATAGGTGGAGATGTGGGCTTGGGTGGGTGCTGTTTCCAAGGATCAGTGCAGACTCGATGGGCCGAATGGCCTCCTTCTGTACTGTAAATTCTATGATGATCTATGATCTTCTTCACAGCTCACCAACATTGCCCCAGCTTTGTGTCATCTGCAAATTTGTAGGTATTGCATTTAGTTCCTCATCTAAATCATCAATATATATTGTGAATAGATGGGGTCCTAGCACTGATCCTTGAGGTACCAATCACTGTCTGCCACTTGAATAAGACTCATTTAGTCCTACTATTCAAAAAGGTAGGGTGACAGAAAGTTAAAAACTATAGGCTAGTTAGCTTAACATCAGTCGTAGAGAAATCCTTAGGAGCTATTATTAAAGAAGCTATACAGGGCACTTGGATAAGCTCCAGGCAACCATGCAGAGTTAGCATGGTTTTGTGAAAGGGAAATCATGTTTAACCAACTTAAAATAGTTCTTTGAGGAAGTAACCTGTGCTGTGAATAAAGGAAAACTGGTGGATGTACTGTACTTAGATTTCTAGAAGGCATTTGATATAGTGCCACGTCAAAGATTAAGTGGAAAAAGTGGAAAATAAAAGTTCAGCAGAGGGGAACATATTGGCATCGATAGATTATTGGCTGACTAACAGGAAGCAGAGAGTAGGCAAGTTGTAACGAGTGGTGTGGCACAAGGATCAGTATTAGGTCCTCAACTGTTTATAATTTATATAAATGGATGATGGGATTGAAGAGATGGTTGCCAAATTTGCTGATAGGTAAGGAAGTAAGTTCTGAAGAGCAACTCAGGAAATGGCTGAAAGCACTGGATACTGCAAAGGCTCTGTGCCCTGACAATATCCAGGCAATAATACTGAAGACTTGTGCTCCAGAACTTGCCGCAACCCTAGCCAAGCTATTTCAGTACAGCTACAACACTGGCATCTACCCAGCAATGTGGAAAATTGCGCAGGTGTGTCCTGTACTCAAGAAACAAGACACATCCAACCCAGCCAATTGCGCCTTATCAGTCTACTCTCCATCATCAGCAAAGTGATGGAAGGAGTCATCAATAGTGCTATCAAGTGGTAATTAATCAGCAAAAACCAGCTCACGGACGCTTAGTTTGGGTTCCGCCAGGATCACTCAGATCCTGAACTCATTAAAGCCTTGTTTCAAACATGTACCAAAGAGCTGAATGCCAGAGGTGAAGTGAGAGTGATTGTCCTTGACATTAAGGCAGCATTTGACTGAGTATGGCATCAAGGTTCCCTAGCTAAACTGGAGTCAATGGGAATCAAAGGGAAAACTCTCTGTTGGTTGGAGTTATACCTGGCACAATGGATGATGGTTGTGGCGGTTGGAGGTCAATCATCTCAACTCTAGGACATCACTGCAGGAGTTCCTTAGGGTAGTGTCCTGGGCCCAACCATCTTCAGATGCTTCATCAATGGCCTTCCTTCCATTATTAGATCAGAAGTGGAGATATTTGCGGATGACAGCACAATGTTCAGTACAATCTGCAACTCCTCAGATAACGAAACAGTCCATGTCCAAATGGAGCAAGACCTGGACAATATATCCAGGCTTGGGATGACAAGTGGCAAATTACATTTGTGCTGCACAAGTGCAAGGCAATGACCATCTCCTACAAGAGAGGATCTAACCACCGCCCCTTGACATTCAACGGCATTAACATCGCTGAATCTCCCACAATCAACTTCCAAGGGGTTACCATTGACCAGAAACTGAACTGGTCTAGCCACATTAATACTGTAACTACCAGGGCAGGTCAAAGGCTAGGAATCCTACAGCGAGTAACTCACTTCCTGACCACCCAAAGTCTGTCCCTCATCTACAAGGCACAAGTCAGGAGTGTAATAGAATAATCTCCACTTGCTTGGATGAGTGCAACTCCAACACTCATGAAGCTCAACACCATCCAGGACAAAGCAGCTCGCTTGGTTCCTCCTCCTTCCACAAACATTCAAACCCTCCACCACCGACGAACAGTGGCAGCCTTGTGTACCATCTACAAGATGCACTGCAGTAACTCACCAAGATTCCTTCGACAGCACCTTCCAAACCCACAACCACTACTATCTAGAAGGAGAAGAGCAGCAGATATCTGGAAACCCACCACCAGGAGGCTTCCCTCGAAGTCAGTCACCACCCTGACTTGGAAATAGATTGCTGTTCTTTCATTGTCGCTGGGGCAACATCCTGGAACTCCTTCCCTAATAGCACAGTGGGTGTACCTACAGACCAAGGACTGCAGTGTTCAAGAAGGCAACTCACCGCCACCTTCTGAAGGCAACTAGGGATGGGCAATAAATGCTGGTCAAACCAGTGATCCCCACATCCCATAAATGAATTAAAAAGGAACATAAGAATACAAAAAAGACAGGTTAAGTGAATGGGCAAAGAACTGGCAAATGGAGCATAATGTGGGAAGATGTGAAGTTGTCCATTTTAGCAGGAAAAATAAAAAAGAAGCATGTTATCCAAATGGTGAAAATTTACAGAGCTCTGAGGTGCAGTGGGGTCTGGGTGCCCTCGTGCTTAAATTGAAAAATATTCATTTGCAGGTACAGCAAATAATTCGGAAAGAAAATAGATTGGTATAATTTATTGCGAGGGGAATTGAATACAAATGTAGGGAAGTTATGCTTGAGTTGCAAATAGCACTAGTGAGACCACATTTGGTGTACTGTATACAGTATTGGTAATCCTATTTAAGGATGTAAATGCATTAGAAGCAGTTCAGAGAAGGTTTACCAGACTAATGTCTAGAATGGACAAGTTGCCTTCTGAGAAAAGGTTGAACAGACTAGGTTTGTATCTGCTGGAGGTTAGAAGAGTAAGAGGTGAATTGATTGAAACAAATAAGATCCTGAGGGGTCTTGACAGGGTGGATGTGGAGAGGATGTTTCCTCATGTGGGAGAATCTAGAACTACGGATCACTGTTTAAAAATAAAGGGTTGCCCATTTAAAATGGAGATAAGGCCAAACATACCTTTGGAATGCTCTTCCTGAAAAGGTGGTGGAAGCTGTCTTTAAATATTTTCAAGGAAGAGGTGGATAGTTTCTTGGTAAGCAAGGGATTGATAGATCTTCGGAGATAGGTGGCAGGTAGATTTGAGGTTACTATCAGATAATATTATTGAATGGCGGAGCAGGCTTGAAGGGTACCAGTAAAACTTGTCCAAACTGTTCTTGCATAACTTAAAATGGAACTGCAATATTACTGGTGTCAGTATTATTGATTTTTTTACTGTGATTTGAAAATTTTGAACTAGTTTTTGGTACAGCCCTCGCTGTTAGCTCTGGAGCTCTCCCCTCCACAGCAGGAATGCAAGGGCCGTGATGCTAACCCTATGAAAGTCCTTTAAGGAGATGGTATTTGTGGTGATATGCATCACTGTAAATACATAAGGGGTTAATGTAAATACAAGTAGACTAGCTAGGCACTAGAGGGAGCACCAGAGACATGACGCACAAACATTCAACCAATAGGCCAGTAAGATAGGACACGAGCAATGGGCAATCACGACACACACAGAGGTGACACTACCACAGGGGGGTATTACACCAACCCATATATAAGGACACGGCACACATGATCTTCCTCTTTCTAGTGGAGACACTTAGTGAGTACACAGGGTTAGTTTGAAACACATCACACCCACCACGTGGATTGTAGCAGACTGGTGCGTCAGTCTGAGTAGCTATAGCAAAATTAACAGGAGGGTCGAATCCAAGTAGGAGAATCATTAACAGTTTAATAAATGTGTTAAAGCTATCTCCAAGTCTAAATCTTCCTTTGTCAGAGTGCACATCAAGGAAGCAACTTATGCTAAGTCAAGTGCATAACAAAACATGGTACCAGTGAGTGACTGTTAAATCCATATAGTTACAACTCAGCAAACAGTGACAACCAGCAACAGCAGCCAGGCAAGATGATGTTCGAGATTCCGGTTCCACAGCAGCTCAGGTACCAAGGCAATCTCAGTGAAAACTGGCGTGGATTCAGACAGAGATTCGAGATCTACCTGGTAGCGTCCGACCTAGATGGCGTGGCAGATGCAGAGAAAATAAAGTTTCTACTTACCATCGTGGATCCAGAAGCAGCTGAAATCTTCCATACCTTCAAATACTCAAAGGGGAAAAACAAGAACAACTTCCAGGCAGTCCTGGACAAATTCCAAGAATTCTGCAAGGAAGATACAAGAAGAAAAGTTAAAAGAGGCGCCAAAACTCACCATGAGGTAGGCTTGCAGCAACGAACGGCAGTTTTTATTTGCAGCCATCTTGAAAAAGGAGCTGCACATGCGCAGTTGCGCGAAGAGAGCACAGAATGGGAAGGTCTGTTTGTGCATGCGCGAGAAGCCGCGCATGCGCAATTGCAAAAAAAGCCCCAAGTAAAGGAACAGCGATCTGCGCATGCACAATCGGTTCCTACCACCTACGTCACACGCTTCATGGCGTCAGAGGCCCCGGACCATGCCCACTTAAAGGGGAAATGTCCCAAAACATGAAAAAACAGTTTTAAAGCCGTAAAACCCGATTCTTTCACCTGGAACAACAGCACAATGCCTGAAATTCGACCAGTAGCTGAAAGTAACATCCGCAGAACCCTGCAACATGCAGTAAGCACCACCCTAGAAGATGATATGGTCTTGGAAGACAACAACTCAGACGATGGTTTCATCTTGGGAGGTGGCTACCCAGTACCAAATCCAAACCGCAACTAGAGGTGTTGTACATTGAAGATCCCGACGACGAGTTCTTCGGACTGGGGAGTCCTCAGCCAGCATATATGAAAACCCGACTCGGGAGTGCAGGATTATGCTGCGGCCTGACACCAAGAGACAGAGAGCGGCACAAGCCCACAGAGAGTGGCCTGCTGCCACACAGAGAGTGGTCCACGCACCACAAAGGGTCCCAGCCTGCACACAAGAAGTGATGACAGTCGCAGCAGCGAGACCAATGCACAATTCCACACAGGGAACGCTGGAAGACTCCATAGAGGGAGTGACCCAAGCCTCTACAGCGAGCTCGTGGACGGACTCCACGATGGAAGGAACGCAAGACTCCAGAACGCAGTCCTTGCATGAACAAGACCATGAGGGTCTAGCAACCTCCTGGGTCGTTCTCCGAAGTGGGCGGGATGTACCTTATAGGTGCCTGTCTTTTCCTTGACGACCTCCTTGGAAGTTGTTCTCGGTCTGTGCTCCAGAATGTATCTATATGCCGCCATTAGCAACGCCCAGCGTTGGATTCTAGCTGATGCAATCGGGGGTATTGACTTGTCTTCTTTTAATAACCCTAATAACGGCTTATGGTCCGTCACTATGGTGAATTTCCGCCCGTACAGATACTGGTGGAATTCTTTTACTGCGAATATCACCGCCAGTCCTTCCTTCTCGATTTGGGCGTACTTCCTCTCAGCCATCGCCAAGGGGCCTCGAAGCATAGGCTATTGGCCGTTCTTCCCCATTCCTTCTTCTATGGGCTAAGATGGCTCCTACCCCGTAGGGGGATGCATCACAAGTGACCACCAACTCCTTCCTTGGGTCATAATGCTCTAGGACATTTTCGGATGACAGCTGTTCCTTAATGTCCCTAAATGCTCGGTTTTGGCGGGCGGACCATTTCCATTCTTGCCCCTTTTTTATTAGTTGGTGGAGGGGTTCTAGGATGGATGCCCTATTTTCATTAAATTTTCCATAATAGGTTACCAACCCTAGAAATGATCGTAACTCCTGGGCCGTGGTGGGAGCTGGGGCTTCTTTTATTGCCCTTACTCTGTCTTCTAATGGATGTAAGCCTGACTCGTCTACTTTATATCCCAGGTACGTCACTTGTGGGGCCAGAAAAACACATTTTTCCCTTTTTAGCCGTACGCCTGCCTTTGCGAAACGCCTGATCACTTCCTCCAGGTTCCTTAAGTGTTCCCTGTTTGTCCTACCCGGGATTAAGACATCGTCCAAATAAATCGCCACCTGCGGTAGTCCCTGCAGAATATTTTCCATCGTACGCTGGAATATAGCGCAGGCTGATGACACTCCAATAGGTAGCCTAGTATAACGAAAAAGGCCCTTCAGGGTGTTGATCGTAGCGAACTTCTGGGAGCCCTTGTCCAGTTTTAACTGCAGGTAGGCGTGGCTCATGTCTAGTTTCGTGAACAAAAGCCCACCTGCCAATTTGGAATATAGGTCGTCTATTTTCGGGATTGGGTATTTGTCCAGCAGTGCGTATTTGTTTACTGTCTGTTTGAAATCTCCACAGAGACGTATCGAGCCATCTGGCTTCAAAATTGGTACCACCGGCGCTGCCCATTCCGAAAACTGTACTGGTCTGATAATGCCATCGCGCCGTAACCTTTCTATTTCGTCATCTACTTTCTTCCTTAATGCAAAAGGTACCGGCCTGGCCTTACAAAATTTCGGAAGGGCTTCTGGGTCCACGTGCAAAGTTGCTTTGGCACCTATGATTTCCCCCAAACCTTCCTGGAAGACCTCCGGGTATTTTTGGAGTACTCCACTCAACTGCCCGCTTCCACTCTGGAAAATTTTCATCCAATCTAATTTTAGGTCTTTCAGCCAGTTCCGTCCAATTAAGCTTGGTCCGGAGCCCTCTACTATCATCAACTGTAATCTGAGCAATTGTTTCTCAAATTCCACAGGTACATGAGTCGTGCCTAGAACTTCCAGGGGTTCCCCCGTGTAGGTTTTAAGTTTCGTCGATGTTTTTGTTAGGGTTAGTGGCTGGAGTCCATCTTTGATTTTTCTAAATGCTGCCACTCCCATTACTGATACGGCCGCACCCGTGTCTATTTCCATTATTGTCGGCCGCCCGTTCACCCGTGGGGTAATCCTAATGGGTTCTGCTTTCTTCGTTGTAATATTATATAATTGTTCCCCTTCGGAGGAGGATGGGGTGTCTAGGTTGTGTACTTCCCTGCGTCCCCACCTGCTATTCCTCTTTTGCCACCTCCTTCTAGGGTTTCTGTCGCTGTTACCCCACTCTGTCTGGTGCCAGAAACGGTCCTTCTCTGTTGGGGGAGCCCCAGCCGGTACTTCCCTCTGTCTCCAGTTAGTCCTGGCAGACTTGGGGCCAGTTCTGGGGTTTTCCTTTTTCCTTCTATTCCTCAGGTTTTTTCTGAGAGCGACTATCTGGTAGCAGGACCCGTTGTGGTAGTCCCTCTCACAGGTATCTACCTCCATTGACGTGCCCTGTAGTTCCTGCACCCCACTTGCTGCCTTTTCTAGGGACAGTGCGAGCTGTAGCGCCTGCCTGCAGTCTAGCTCCGTTTCCGCCAACAGGCGTTTCTGTATTGTGAGGTTGTTTATACCACACACTAACCGGTCCCGAAGCATTTCATTTAGCGTCGGGCCAAACTCACATTTTTCCGCCAGCCTTCTCAGGCGGGTCAAGAAATTCGTGACTGATTCCCTGTCTTCCCGCTTCGCTGTGTAGAATCTGTACCTACGCAAAATGAGGGGTGGTTTTGGGTCGTAGTGCTCTTTCACCAATTCCGTTACTTCTTGGAAAGTTTTCGTGTCCGGCGCATCGGGATAAGTCAGACTACGTATAATGGGGAAAGCGGAGGGTCCGCACGCCGACAGCAGGATAAGCCGTCTCCTTTCGTCCGTCAGTATATCATTTACCCGGAAGAAGTAACACATTCTCTCCACATACTGGGACCAGTCCTCAATAGCCGGGTCGAATGCCTCTAACCTCCCAAAAAACGGCATTTTTAAAATGGCAAGGCTTACCCTCCGAGTGCGGCAGCTGGTCTCCGCCAAATTCGTAGTTTACCTCGTCGCCACTGTAGTAATCCACGGGAGGCAGGAGTTCCGTCACCACACCAATATTTATTTACAATAACGATATTACAGGAGCAGCTACAAACAGTGCTGCTAGCAGTCCAGTCAACTTAAGACTGCTCACAAAGCCTACACAGGTGATTATATGGGCCCCCACAATGAGCTATCATTGAGGGAGCTCATACTCCAATTGGCCAACCAATAAAGCCAATTGGAGTTTATTACAAAAACCAACTGAGGCACCCTCAATTACGACGCGAGAACGAGGTCAGTAATCAAAAGGCTTTAATCTACAGAGAACTGAACAGCATCCGAGAGAAGTGTGCTCACCACATGGAGCCTTATCCTATATACCGTTTCCTGCTTTGCGTAGCCAGAGGCGGAGTCCCCCAGGGTTCCAAGCCTCTTAAAGGGGCACGGTATTAAAGGTCAGGTACCGTTTACAGCAGTTATTAATACCGTTCATCACACCAACAAACACAACAACAACGTCAAAGACAATAACAAGAAGCGTACCAGTGGCAACAACGTCGCCAACAAGCATGACAAAAACAACACCAATGGAACAACAACTGGTACGACATGGTACAACTCTGCCCATGAGGGACACTGTTACTGCTCAGCTCAGTACAATGACATACCATGGCAGGACGACACACATTGCATACATCGCTACCACAAGCATTGGAAGAAAAAAAGACTCCAAATCAGACAACAAAGTGATTTGACTACTTCTTGGTTCCTTAAGCACAAGGACACTGATGGCATTCACAAGGACATGCCACCATCAACATCACCACCTCACCAACCAAACAAGAAAGACATTTGACCATAATAATTGATGAATTTTGGACTCATACATTAGATTTGGACTTATTATTTAATGATCACTGTTATCATGATTTGTATATATCATCACTTATCTACTTAGTTTGTTCAATTTTCTTTAACACTACAGAAAATATGTAACACGAAAAAGGGGGGATGTGGTGATATGCATCACTGTAAATACACAAGGGGTTAATGTAAATACACGTAGACTAGCTAGACACTAGAGGGAACACCAGAGACATGACACACAGACATTCAACCAATAGGCCAGTGAGATAGGACATGACCAATGGGCATTCACGACACACACAGAGGTGACACTACCACAGGGGGGTATTACACCAACCCATATATAAGGACACAGCACACATGATCTTCCTCTTTCCAATGGAGACACTTAGTGAGTACACAGGGTTGATTTGAAACACATCAAACCCACCTCGTGGACTGTAGCAGACTGGTTCGTCAGTCTGAGTAGCTATAGCAGGATTAACAGGAGAGTCGAATCCAAGTAGGAGAATCATTAACAGTTTAATAAATGTGTTAAAGCTATCTCCAAGTCTGAACCTTCCTTTGTCAGAGGGCACATCAAGGAAGCAGCTTATGCTACGTCAAGAGCATAGCAAAACAGTATTAATGTCAAACCACACACAAAGGTCGGAATCTTTGATTCGTGGTGAGGGTCTCACTTGACATTGAAGGATCTGAAGTGAGACCAGTGCTGCCTTTTCTTTGGAAGACCTGCCAGAACTTATGCCAATCAGGCAGATCCAGGGCCACCAGTGGGCCTTCCTCCAGAATCAAGTCTCTACTTCACAGGGCAGCATGGTGGCACACTGGTTAGCACTGCTGCCTCATGGTGCCGAGGACCCAGGTTCGATCCCGGCTCTGTGTCACTGTCCATGTGGAGTTTGCACATTCTGCCCGTGTTTGCGTGGGTTTGGCCCCCACAACCCAAAAGATGCGCAGGCTAGGTGGATTGGAAATGCCAAATTTCTGCTTAATTGGAAAAAATGAATTGGATACTCTAAATTTCTTTTTTTTTAAAGTCTCCATTTCACCCCACCTCTCGTGACCCCATCCATTGGGCAGGATTCTCCGATGCCCGACGTCGATATCGTATTCGGCGATTGGGCACCAGAGAATCCCTGCCAACGCCCAAATTCGGGGACGACGGCAGTTTTCTATTCTCCACCCCCTCCGAAATGGCACCATTGCATCGCGCGCCGCCCGCAATTGGAGCGGCGTTGGCACATCATCTGAAGGCCCGCCCCCGATGGGCCATGTTTCTGACCGTGTGGGGGACATGTGGCCTCAGAGGTCGGGAACCCAATGTGGCGGATGTGGACTGTGCCCAGCGCCGCCACAGTCGGCCGGGAGCCGTGCTGCTGGCTGGGGGGCCTTTCATGAGGGCTGGGGAGACTGGTGGAGCGTGGCCTGGTAGTGGCCATGGGTGGCCAGGGGGGCAGTATTTGGCAGGTCTTTTCCGCACACAGCCGGCGCCAAGTTTTACGGCGTCACCAGTGCACGTCGTCGCCACGCGCATGTACACCCATGGACCCGGCCATTCTCCAGCCATTTTTGTCGTGGGAGCCGGGTGTTTTACCCGGCATGGCTGCTAGCCACTCATCAGCCCCTGGATCGCTGAAGATTAGGCTCTGATTTTGGCATCGTAAAACACCACAGCATCAAAAATGGAGAATCCAGCCCATTGTCGATAATTTCTTATTCTGCCCATCTGACACTTTTACTGGATGAGCAGAAAAACCTTCTAATATTGAGAAGACTGAAGCTATTGTCTGCAGTCCCTGTCACACAGCCCCATTCTCCTGCCACCAATTTGACCCCTCCACCTGGAAACTGTCTAAGGCTGAAGCAGGCTGTTTACAACCTTTATGTCATATCAACACTGAATGAACTTCCAACTACATATCTGTGCCATCATCAATGCCACCTATTTCCACCTATGCAAAATCACCTGCCTCTGCCCGTGCCTCAGCTCTTGTGCTGCTGAAGCCCTCACCCATGCTTCTGTTACCTGCAGATTGGCTGGTCTAAAGCACTCGTGGTTTCTCTCCCACTTCCTACCCTATGTACAAACAGACAAACTTGCACTGTGGGTGTGTACCTACACCTCAGAGACTACAATGGTTCAAGAAGGCAGCTTCTGAAGGACAACTAGGGATGGGCAGTAAATGCTGGCCTAGCCAGCAATGCCCACATCCTGTAAGTTAATTTGAAAAACTTTAACTCATCCAGAACTCTGCCATATCCTATCCTACACTTCAACCTTTCTGCTTTACTTACATTGAATATTTTTTTTAAATTAGAGTGAGTTTATTAGAGTATCTACCCTATTAAATATTATTACATTTTAAAGCTCTTGAAGGGAATACAAACCTGTTGACACGGTGCACATTCTAACCTCAGTCTCTGACGGCATAGCTATGTTGGGTTTAAGCTTAGAGTAGTTGGTTAACATGTATGGTAATGAAAGAAGGTTTCACGGCTACGAATGACAACGAAAATTTGAAGTCCGTGATGATAAGTATTTAGTTCTAATGTATAAAGAAGGACGTGGGATGTCATTTTTTATCGAAATAAGCAGGGACCTGACATGATAATTAGAGCATCATTTAAATAAAATGATGAATTTAAAGTAGATTAATTCATATTAAATACTGAAACACATCTTCACAGAGGGAATCTGAAAGCTACATTTTGCAGTGCTGTCGTATTCATAAACAACAATTTCTCGCAACTTGAATTCTCACAGCACAAATTCTAAATTACTTATTTTTACTTGTCCCTTACCTTGCGAGGATTTTGCTTCAGACTTCTGAAAGGTTTTATTGAATGGTTTCCAATAATATGCTTCAATTGTTATCCATTAATCTTTCCTAGTAGGCTGTTTATTGAATCTTTTCCAACTCGTATGGAGTACAAGGTGCCAATGTTCAATTTTAGTTTTTCCTTTGACTAGAACCTTTGACTTAGTAGATTTAGCATTTTACAAATACAGAGAATGTGATTAAATATTGAATGGATTTCTAGGTGACAATATTGATTGGTGAGTTTAGAATTAGGGTTCAAAGTGTCGGGATAAGGGATGGGACACTTAGAGTTGAGGTAAAGAGACATTTCTCCCCTCAGAAGGTTGTGAGCGAAAAGCTGGAGCTAAGGATCAGCCATGATCTTACTGATTGGTCGAGTAGACCCGAGAGGCTGTACGGCCTACTTCTGCTCCTAGATCTTACGTTTTTAAATCCTTGGTATTGTGTCGGTAAAAAGTCACTTTAGGACTTGTTCTCAGAAAGTTCAATGTAACACAGAGCGTGATCAATATTTAGAATTCAATTCTGGGCAGACGAGCAGAAATAGAATTATAGAACATAGAACAGTACAGCACAGAACAGGCCCTTCGGCCCTCGATGTTGTGCCGAGCCATGATCACCCTACCCAAACCCACGCATCCACCCTATACCCGTAACCCAACACCTCCCCCCCCTTAACCTTACTATTAGGACACTACGGGCAATTTAGCATGGCCAATCCACCTAACCCGCACATCTTTGGACTGTGGGAGGAAACCGGAGCACCCGGAGGAAACCCACGCACACACGGGGAGGACGTGCAGACTCCACACAGACAGTGACCCAGCCGGGAGTCGAACCTGGGACCCTGGAGCTGTGAAGCATTTATGCTAACCACCATGCTACCGTGCTGCCCGATGGAATTGATGGAATTTTCATGTGAGAGTACCTTTAAGAAATGCGTGTTTAAGAAATGTACCTTTAAGAAATGGGTGTTTATCAGTGATGTCAGAGTGTGGGTGGAGCTGGGCTGTCTGTCAGCTTTTTACTTTTGTTTTAGGCTGTTTGCTGCAGGGTGTGTTTTAGTTTCGTTTTCAGTGTTGGAGCTGAAGCCAGACAGAGCAGGTGAACTGTTGATCTCTCTGCCATCAAAAGACTATCTCTTGATCATTTGGTGAATTCAGAATTATAAATGTTCTCAGTAGTGAATGTAAACCTAATCTGCTTCTGTTAAAAGGTGTTTCTTTTGTCTTCTAGATGTTGTTTTGGAAGTTATTATGGCTTACTTAGTGTTGTATTCTTTGATGGTTGTATTTGAATTAATGGTTGCTAAGATGTTCACTGTATGGTTTAAAAGGTTAACTTGAGATCATAGAATAAACATTGTTTTGCTTTAAAAAATACCTTTCCATTTCTGCTGTACCACACCTGTAGAGTGGGCCTTGTGCTCCCCATACCACAATCTATTAAAAGTTGTGGGTCAGGTGAATTCCATGATACACTTTGGGGTTCTCTAAACCCTGGCCTATAACAGAATCAAAAAAGAAACAATTAGATACAACAAAGTAGGGAATGTGGATAGGTTTTGAATGGATGAATTAAGATGGCCCAGCAGCTGGTTTCATCCATAAATACCCTGGCCCTGATCGAACAGCCTCATTGCACCCAACTCGGGAGGCAATGAGGCTGTTAAATCTCGTGAGAGGCTTCTCACGAGATTTTCAATGCTCGGGCTGCATTGCCACATCGAGCAAGATCTCGTAAGACGTCGCGATCGGATCTCGCCCTCACTAGGAGGGACCCAGATTTGCATATTTGCAGTTAGGCTCACTTAAATAGGTCTGCGCTTGATCTCTCAAGGCTCGGGATCAAACGCCTACACCTGGGAAATCTCGCTATGGAGCCATTTAGCACTGGTCCACACAAAGGTGGACCAGGCATAAAGATACCTGGAGAGATCTCTAAGGCCATCGGAGGTCCTCAGGTGGTCAGACTCCGGCTAGGGTAGTACCCTCGCACTGCCACTGTGACCCTTGGCACTGCCACCTGGGCTTCTTGGCTCTGCCACTCAGGCGCCCTGGTAGTGCTACCCTGGCATTGCCAGGGTGCATGAGTGGCACTGCCAGGCTAGCAAGAGCACTGTCAGGGGGCCAGGCTGACAGTGCCAAGGTGCCCAGGTGCCAGGTTGGAACTGTCAGGGATCGGGCCCGGGGGGGCCCTGCCCTTAAGAGATGGTATGACAGGGTTCAAGGACCCCCAACAGTTGAGTTTAGGCTTTGTCAGGATCCGGAGTCCACGGAAGGGGGTCCAGAGATCGGGGAGATTGGGGTGACATTTTAAAATGAAGGTAAGTGTGGCTTTGGCGGGGCATTCCTTGTGGAGGTCTAAAGAAAAACAGAGTCCCATTTGATAGCGGGGTCATTCACGGCCCTGCAGGTGCCAAGAAACACCCTGCTAAACGTGCCCAAAACAGGGCTTTTTTGTCCTGTTAAATTGTGCTTATCGGACTCTGGAGGCTGGACAAACCTGTGCTATTTTGGAAATTATAAATTAGCTCTTAATATCAGATTCCTAGAGAAATAGGGAAACAGGTGCCAATTGGAGGCAGAAAGGCCACTTAATTAGGCAGAGTGATGCCATACCTAAACACCCTCCCACCTCTGACAGAATTAAATTCTGGGCCGGAAAGCCAATGATAAATTTTCACACAATGCCACCAATTAAGACTCTTAAATGGCCAACTAATGATCACTTTAGGGCTACTTTCCACTGCTGCTTGGCTTAAACCAGCTCCAGGTCATCCTCCCAATGTACGCCTGCATGACTGGTAAAAGAGCGCGGCTGTCTGTCACCTGAAGGGTAGGTTTCTGGGAATCAAATATTGTTCAACGGCAACTCCCTTTTCTGGAACTCCGATCCTGGGATTCCTGGGGTGGGGGGGTTGCCCTTCCAATATTAACCACAGCCTCTTGCATGGCCCTATTGACCACAGGAGCCCGCCGGCCTCTGATTGGTTAGCAGCTCTTAGCAGCTGGGACTTCTCCCTTCAGAGATTTGATTCTGGAGGAACGCCCACTGGTGTCCCTGGATCTGCCTGATTGGCCTAACTTATTGAATGTCTTCCGAAGAATAGGCAGCATTGGTCTCACTCCAGCTCCTCAACCAGCAGGTGAGACCCTCACCACTAACCAAAGATCCCAACCAATGTGTATGGTTTACAATAATACCATTTCCATAAAGGACTTGCAGCAGGTTAGCATCATGATCCTTGCATTCTTACAGAGGAGGGGAGAGCTCTAGAGCTAACAGTGGGGGCTGTGCCAAAAATTGCTCAAAACGTTCAAATCCCAGTAAAAATCAGAAATACTGGCACCTATAATACCAGAGTTCCATTTTAAGTAAGTTGTAGAAGAACAGTTTGGACATGTTTTACTGGTACCCTTCATTTACAAATTTTACAGCTGTTTTCCTTTTGCGTGGACACCATGGTCGTTATGCACTGTTATGGACCAGGGTATAGAGAACCCCAAAGTGTATCATGGAGTTCTCCTGACCCACAACTTTTAATAGATTGTGGTATGGGGAGCACATGGTCCACTCTACAGGTGTGGTACAGCAGAAATTGAAAGGTATTTTTTAAAGCAAAACAATGTTTATCCTATGAACTCAAGTTAACCTTTTAAAACATACAGTGAACATCTTAGCAACCAATAATTCAAATACAACCCCCAAAGAATACAACACTAAGTAATGCTTAATAACTTGCCAAACAACATCCAGAAGACAAAAGAAACACCTTTTAACAGGAGCACATTAGGTTTACATTCACTACTGAGAACATTTATAATTCAAAATTCACCAAATTATCAAGAGATAGTCTTTTGATGGCAGAGAGATCAACAGTACACCTGCTCTGTCTGGCTTCAGCTCCAACACTGAAAACAAAACTAAAACACACCCTGCAGCCTGCTCAAAAACAAAATTAAAAAGCTGACAGACAGCCCAGCTCCACCCATACTCTGACATCACTGATAGACATCGATTTCTTAAAGGTACTCTCACATGACATGCACCCAACTAACAGGCTGGTGAAACGTTCGCCCACGGAGAGAATAGCTGCCCTACTGCCATTTAACAGGCAATTAGACATCAATAGGCTGGAGCTGGATTTTCCCCTTCCGGGACAGGACATCCTGCCTTGGAGCTGCTGTCCAATCAGGTGGCAGGCAGCTCTGTAACCCCAGTTGTGCCAGGGGAGCGCAGTGGCCACTGCTAGAACTATAGGTAGTTCCTGATGGAGATTATTGCTGGAGCCAGACACTAAGATAAATGGAGGGAGGTGGATTTCACTGGGATTAGGGTGACAGGCCTCAGCAAGTTTGATGTGGGGCTGTGTTTGAGAGGCTAGTGGGAAGGCAAAATGAAAGGTGTGACCTTGGGGAGCACGGACAACCTCCATTGGGCTCAGTGAATCTGTCAATCTGTATCCCTCCCCTTGCCCGACACCAGCCCTTGCAGATAAAGCTCATGGACCAGTTGCTTGAATTGAGCCTCCTACTACCCTGGGTAAAATAGCAACTGGGGCAAAATGAGAAGCAGGGGGTGGGTGTAGGTGAAGTGAAACTTAAATATCCAAAGAAAAATTTGGGGTATCAGAACAATATCATGATGGCAAGAAGAGTAGAATCTGCAAGGACAGAAAGTTTAACAGAAAATGTACATTAGCAAATATGGTCATTGCAGGGAATAGAAGTAAAAAAAATGAAAATTAAGATTTTTATTTGAATGCCTGAAGCATCTGCAATAAGTTAACTGAATTGGTGGCACAAATAGAGGTAAGTGATTTTGATCTATTTGCCATTACAGAAATATGGGCCGGGATTTTCCGACCCGGCGCCGGATTGGATAATCCCCAGGGGGAGGCGCAAATCCCACCGCGCCGCCCCGACACCGGCTGCCTTATTCTCCGGCACCGTTTTTCGGGTGCCGGCCGTTGACAGTGCCCCCCACCCCGACGATTCTCCGGGCCCTGATGGCCGAGTGGCCGTCCAGTTTTGGCCAGTCCCGCCGGTATGAATTACTCACCTCACGCACGGCAGGACCTGGCAGGTAAATGTGTTGGGGCGGTCCTGGAGGGGGCATGGTGGCCTCGCCCGAGATCGGGGCCTACCGATCCGGCGGGCCTGCTGTTTCCGTGGGGGCCTTCTTTCCTCTGCACCGGGCCACTGTAGGGCTGCGCCATATTGCCCGGGCCGGTGCAGAGAAGAGAATCCCCGCGCATTCTCGGAAATACGCCAACCAGTCTGCGCATACATGGAAATACACCGGCCAGTCCGCGCATGCGCGAGGTCATGCCGGCCATATATTTCAGAGAGAACAGACAGAATGGCAGAAGAGGCATAGTCTTTATAGTAAAGGATAGCATAAGAACAAGAGTGTGAAACAATCTGGTCTCTGAAAATTATGAAGTAGAATCAGTATTGTTGAAAATTAGGAATAGCAAGAGTAAGAAAACATTGGTCGGAGTAGTTTATAGGCTTCTTAGCAGTACTTATAACATTGATCAGAACATTGAACAGGAGCCTGTAACAAAGGAAATGTAATAATTATGGGTGAATTTAATCTTTATATAGACTGGGATAATTAAGCTACCAAGAAGGTCTGGAGGATGCATTTGTAGAATGGTTTTGTGACAGTTTCTTGAGCAAGTACATAGTTGAACCGACTTGGGATTAAGCTATCTTAGATCTAGTGTGTAATAAAATCCCTGCAGTGCAGAAGACCATTCGGCCCATCAGGTCTGCACCGGCCCTTGGAAAGAGCACCCTACTTAAGGCCATGTCTCTACACCTATCCCCATAATCCCAGCTAACCTTTGGGACACAAAGAGGCAAGTAAGCATGCAATCCACTTAACCTGTGCATCTCTGACTGTGAGAGGAAACCTCAGACCATCGGAAGAAACCCACGCAGACACGGGAAGAATGTCTCCACACAGACAGTGAGCCAAGTCTGGAATTGACCCAAGTACCTGGAGCTGTGAGGCAGCTGTGCAACCATGCTGCCCAATGAAATGAAATGAAATGAAAATCGTTTACTGTCACAAGTAGGCTTCAAATGAAGTTACTGTGAAAAGCCCCAGTCGCCACATTCTGGCGCCTGTTCGGGGAGGCTGGTACAGGAATTGAACCATGCTGCTGGCCTGTCTTGGTCTGCTTTCAAAGCCAGCGATTTACCCCTGTGCTAAACATTAATTAGTAATGCCAAAGTAAAAGATTCACTGTGAAATAGTGCCAATAATACTATTCAATTTCATGTTAAGTTAGAAAGTGACACATTCCAATCACAAATAAATATCTTAAACAAAGCCAATTAAGTAGATATGAGGGGGAGAACTGGCTGAGGCTAATTTGGTAAATAGACTGAAAGGTGTAGAGGTAAATTGACAGTGGGAAATATTTCAAGAAACAATTCAAAATGTTCAGCAAAATTACATTCCATTGAGCAACAAAATCTCATCCAGAAGGACCCATTGTTGCTCACTCAGAAAGTTAAGATTAAAAAGAGATTTACAATCTTGCGATAAACAGTAACAAGTCTGAAGATTCAGAACGTTTTTGAAACCATCAAAGAACCACCAACAAGTTGATAAAAAAAGGGAAAAATATGAAATATGAGAGTAAACGAGCCAGGAATATAAAAACAGATTGGAAGAGCTATTTAAAGTATATAAAAAGGAAGAGAATAACTAAAGTAAACATTTGTCCCTTAGAATCAGAGGCAGGAGAAAATATCTTGGGGAAATGAGGAAATGGCAGAAGCATTGAACAGGTATTTTGTTGAAGACACAAGTTCCATACCAGGGATAGACAATAACTTAGGGGTTAAAAGAGTGAGGAAATTAGGGGAATTAACTTCAATAGAGATAAAGTTTTGAAGATACTTAAGGGACTAAAATCCCACAAATGCCAGGATCTGATAGCCTATAGCTTACGTTTTTGAGAGACAGCTACAGAGATAGCAGATGTGCTATGATTTTCCAAAATTCCTTCGATTCAGGAACTGTCCCATCATATTAAAATTTGGCAAATGTTAAAACGTTTTCAAGAAAGGAGGCAAAAATAAAGCAATAAACTACAGGCCAGTTAGCCTAACATCAGTTGTTAGAAATCGTTGAAATCTATTATTAAAGAAGTCTTAACAATGCACTTAAAAAAGTACAGAAACATAGAAACATAAAAACTAGGTGCAGGAGTAGGCCATTCAGCCCTTCGAGCCTGCACCACCATTCAATATAATCATGGCTGATCATGCAAATTCAGTATCCCACACCCGCTTTCTCTCCCTACCCCTATAACTTTAACCGCAAGGGCCACGTCCAGCTCCCGCTTGAATATATCCAACGAACCGGCCCCAACAGCTTTCTGTGGGAGAGAATTCCACAAGTTCCCTACTCTCCTCACCTCAGTCCAGAATGATTTACCCCTTATTCTGAGGCTGTGACCCCTAGTTCTGGACGTCCACAACATTAGGAACATTTTTCCCGCATCTAGCCTATTCAGTCCCATCAGGATTTCATATGTTTCTGTGCAGTCCTGTCTCATTCTTCTAAACGCCTGTGAGTAAAAGCCTAGTCGATCCAGTCTTTCTGTGGCCGGTAGTTGCGCAGAGTGGCAACTTCTGCATGGGTGCCGCCCACCCCAACATCCCCGTACTTCAGCCCCCCACCCCACCAACCCACCCCAACAATCGAGCGCCACTTTGCCGGCGGGGCATCACATGGCCCACCCAAGGGCAACACCCACAGTAGCCCCTGCATGAGGCCACCAGGGACAAATGTCGGGGCCAGAGTGCTGGGCACTGAAAGGGTCAGGGGTGCGGTGCAGAGGGCGGAGTGCTGGGAGAACAAAAGTATTTGCGCCTGGGGACGGGGAGGAGGGAGCCGTAGGAAGATGACATGAGGAGGGCAGGGGCTGCAGTGCAGGCTGGGGTCACCGTGCAGCCTGTTGGACCTGGTTGCGCGTGGGGGTACGCACCATGCTATTGTGTCTGCCTTTACACCCGCTGCTCACAATGGACTTCGGAATCCAACCAGGAATGGTGGCCTTAATCCTAGCCACCGCAGCCCTGGGGATGCACTGAGGCTGTATGAGCAGGAGTTGCTCAAGGAGGACCCTGCAGCAGAGGAGCCTGCCTCAGAGGATGCAGCCAACTGGCCGAGGAGGAGGTGGGAAGGTGGCACCACGTCAGGCCTCGTATGTACTGGCAGCACCTGTCATTTGAGGATCTGCTGGACCGTGCATATCGCTGAAGACTCCGGTGGAGCAGGGGACAGTACAACATATCTACCAGATCATGGTGCACCTGGAACTGCTGGAGTATGGGGGAGGGCACCCATTCCCGTGGCCATCAAGCTGACGGTTGCCCTGAACCTTTATGCCACGGGGTCCTTCCAAGCGTCAAGTGGGGACCTGTAGGGATCTCACAGACCTCGGTGCACAGATGCATCTGCGCCATCAGGGTGGTCCTGTATGCCTGGTTGACACAATATATCAAATTCAATGTCGACTGAACCCACCAGAAAGCCCAAGCAACGGGGTTCGCGGCCATTGTTGGGATTCCCCAGGTCCATGGGGTGATCGATGGGATGTCCGCCTACAGGCACCGGCCCATGATGGACCGATCTTCACAAACCAAAAAGGGTTCGACTCGTTGAACAAGCAGCTGGTGTGTGAGCATAAGCTGCACATCATGCAAGTCTGGGCCCAATACCCAGGCAGTGTGCACGACGCCTTCATCATAGCACACTCGACTGTTTCTGACATCTTCGAGGTGCACCCCCAAGTGAGGGGTTGGATCTTGGGCGGCAGGGGTTATCCACTGCGGTCATGGCTGATGATACCTATCCGGAGGCCAGAGACCAATGCGGAAGTCTATTACATCAACACCCATGCCACGGCCAGGGGGTGATGGAGCGCTACATCGGCATCCTGAAGATAAGGTTCAGGTGCCTGGACCGCTCTGGAGGGGTCCTCCAGTATAGCACTAGAAAGGTCTCCCACATCATGGTGATCTGCTGTGTCCTCCACAACATCTCGCAGCAGAGAAGCAAAGTGCTGGAGGGGGGCAGGATGGGCAGGGCAGGGGGTGGCAGTCACTGAAGGCTGCACATTGTGTGTGCTAGGGCCGGTGTGCATGGGACACTCTACTCGCTTCCAGGTTCACCAATTAGGGGGCTTGGAAGATGGCACAAACATCTCATCCCACCCCCATACCCACACCCCACCCTACAGCCAACCACCCCCTCCCATGACTGTCTGCCCCTTGGGGATTCCTATCTCTACTTGCTGCACATGTATGCTGCACACAAGGTAGTGCCCTGGGAGCCTCTTCACTAAAGTGTCCAACCGAAGTGAGTGTCTCTGGGTTGGTGGAGGGTGTTGAAGACAACAGTGATGGGAAGTCAATGTTGTCCCCAGACTGGTGTTCCAGGGTGTTTTGGGCTGCCGTTCGGGGGCTTGCCTCACTGTCTGTTGCTTCCTCGTCGCTAGAATCTGCTTGGGGTTGGGGTCAGGGAAGGGGACACTAAAAGGGCCCGCCTCGTCACCAGGTGATTCTGCAAGACAAAAGGCATGATTGGATTGTGGATTGGGGTGATGTGGGGTGGTGTAGGGGTGATGCGCAGTAATGAGGGAGTGATATGGGTGTGGTGAGGGGTGGTGAGGGGTGTGTGGAGAGGTGTGGGTTGTGTCACGTATGCCATGGGAAACCAGACCGCAGTGAAGTCTCACTTGGTTGCCCGATGCCGACCTCCGCCTCGGTGACTCTTTCCCGGCCCACTGACCAGGTCCAGTGCCTGCTGCTCCGTGGCTGGAGCGGCCGCAGATCCGGTGGTCCCCCTCTGGTTTTCCCTCCCCATTCCTGTTATGCACCACCTTCTCCTGGGGGGGGGGGGGGGGGGAGAGAGAGAGAGAGAGAGAGAGAGAGAGAGAGAGAGAGAGAGAGAGAGTGCACAGGGAGACGGAAAGCACACAGTGTTAGACGTCGGAAACGGGCAGCATAGGGGGTGGGCGGCTGGTGGCCTTCATGACCAGGGCATCCAGTCATGGCAACTGGTATAGGTTTGGGCACATGGTGCAGTGTGTGGAGCATGCATACTGCTGGCAGGTGGGGCTCGGTCACCCTCCAGTTGAGGGGGGGGGGAGTTATTGGTGTTTGGAATTGGACACAGTGCTGCCTACTCCCCCTGGCCACCCTGAGGAGGTCATCAGCTTCTTTCAGCAATGCTGTCCAGTGCTGGCGGTGGGGCCCACACACTCACAGCCTCTGCCACCTGCACCCAGGTCCAGCATGCGTTGGTGGGTGACAGCCTCCTTCCCACTCTGGGGAACAGGTTGGCCTGCCTCTCCTCTACAATGTTGAGTAGGTTCTCCAGCTCAGCATTTGCAAAACGGGGGTGCCGCTCTACATGCTGGTATTTTATTGGCTGGGATGAGTGTGTGTAGGTTGTGGAGTGCCAATAAGTGGCTGCAGCTTTGCAGCCTCTCAAGTGTCAATCCTGACCCCAGAAAACCGGACACTGTTTTTCATTGGAACCAATCATGTTCAACGTGGCACTGGCGTTAGCCCATTAAATGTTCATGTGCTCCGGGACTGGCGCCAATTTAGTTATCATAGAAGTTCACCGATTCAGTCCCGACGTCAACACTTACTTTCTCAAGTGGAAAATCCCACGCAATGTACCTAGGTTTGCTGATGATACCAAACTAGATGGAAAGGTAAGCTGTTGGGAGGACACAGAGAGGCTGAAAAGAGATATTGACAGGTTAGGTAAGTCGGCAACATGATGGCAGGTGGAGTATAATATAGGGAAGAGTGAAGTTATGCACATTCATCATAAGAATAAATAGGCAGTTTTTTTTTAAAGGTGAGAATCTTGTAAGTGTGGATGTTCAAAGAGCCTTTGGTGTGTTTGTACAAAGAATGCAGTAAGTTAGCATCCAGGTGCAGCAAGCAATTAGTAAGGTAAATTGGCCTTTATTCCAAAGGGATTACAAGGAAGAATTAAGACGTCTTGCTACAGTTGTGCAGGATATGGTGAGACTGCATCTGGAGTACTGTGTGCAGTTTTAACTCTACATTTAAGAAAGGATATACTTGCATTCGAAGTTTCACTAAATTATTCCCTGAGATGGGGTGGGGGGCTGTTCTATTATGAGAGGCTGAGTATTTAAGCTTATATTCTCTGGAAGTTAGAATAATGGAAGGCAATCTCATTGAAACTTACATAATTCTGAATCTAAAACATAAAGGCACAGTCTCATGATAAAGGGTCAATCATTTTTGAATGGGATGAGGAGAAATTATTTCACTCAAAGAGTTGTGGATCTCAGGACCCTGGTTCGATCTCGGTCCCGGGTCACTGCTCATCTGGAGTTTGCACATTCTCCCCGTGTCTGCGTGGGTCTCACCGCCAAAACTCAATGTTAAGTGGAAATGTTGTTTTTATGTTTTTTTGGAAAAGAGCTGTGAATCTTTAGAATTCTCTATCCATCCTTTAAGATGGGGATGGATATATTTTTCATCTCTCAGGAAATAAAGAGATATGGCAAGATCAAGGTCACATTGAATGCCAGAGCAGGTTTGATGGCCATGTGGTCTACTCCTGCTTCTTTAAAAAAATTCTTATGCGACCATTAAGAGGCCATTATCAGGCCCAAGGGCAGGCCCGTGTCTTTCCTCTGCCGCACCACCCTGTAAAATTCCATATAAGTCAGGAGTGAGTGGGTAGCCAGCGGGAAGGCCAACTCCTGGATTTTACAAGCCCCCTCCCCCCCCCCCCCCCCCCCTGCCTTCAAACCTGCCGGTGGAGGGAGCATAAAATCTAGCCCAGAGGAATTATTGACACACAAAAAAAAATGCTAGGGTTAGAACTCAGTCTGACACAAAACCATAGCATCAAATCATTTAGTCTAAAAGAAAAAGTGGGCATGAAGGGATAATGTGAAAGTGCAAAGAATTCATATACAATAGAATTTGACGAGCGTCAGCTAATGGGCCATTTGATGTGCGCCATAGTCATAATTTGCAAGCAGGATGAAGGGTTTACAAAGGTGTATAATAAAGTAGATTAATACAGTGACATGAACACAGACAATGACATTTTGGTCTTGAAATTTGATAACTGCTGAAAGCAGGCAGGAGGATCATGACGTGCAATTAACCCACACCTGTTGCTTCCGATGTAGGCAGCCCACAGACGTTATGCTCCCTATTATTTTAAATGTTAATAGTGTGCAATCAGCACTAAGCACATTGCTGAGTGCCTGAACACATGAGCAGGGTGCAAAACCGTGAGAGTTGAACATAAGTTAAAGCTAGCCTGCACAACTTATAGCCTGTCTACGTCTCTTAAAGAGGAAGTATATTGTGGCTGGTGTAGGTGCGAGAAGTCATTTTACCACTGTTTCTGACCTCAGGAAGAGACAGGAATGGCATATCATAGCAGAGAATTGAGTCAAAGAATGCCTGGATATGTTGGTGTAGGAGGAGGAGTGATAGTGGCCGCGATTCTCCAGAAAGATTTCTAAGTGTGGTAGCGAGCAGGAACTGTCACAAGCTTCCTAGCGCACAGCCCAGCAAGGCCAGCAACGCAATTCAACGTTCACTTAATGAGGCCTCACGGACTTCTCGTCGCAAATGAAGGCTCGTCAGCCGATTCACCGGGACCATACTCACCAGCACCCTGCTAACAAGGTCGAGCAGCACTTAAGTTGCACTTGCACAGCCAAAGCCAGCCAGCTCACAATAATAGCGCCGAGAAGACCGGCCCCGAGATTTAACGATATGTACATTGGGCAGCACAGGTGAGTAGGCACGATCGATGGGTCACAGCTGTCAACCCCACCCTCCACCAGCGCAGATACAAGCACCTCGGTGGGAAATGTTTGTCAGGCTTCTGGCGAAAATCTGGTGAGCACCACACAGCTGCTGGTGTACATCGGGTGAAGGCAGGAACCCCCAGGCGAGACAGCATCTGGAGGTCTACTGGAACCCAGGACCCAGCTGGATCCGAGCCTGGTCTGAGCCTCTGGTACAGGGTTATCCAGAGCTGATAGAAACATTAGGGAGCGGTCAGGACATTCGGAGGGAGATATCAACGACACACCAGCAGGTCCATAGCGAGATGTGGAGATGTCGCTGGCAATGCGTGGCACCAAGGCCAAACTGCTAGTGGAGGCCCTGGTGCACGTCGTCGGCACCATGAGTGAAGGTGTGCAAGGCATTGCGAAGTCGGTGAAAGCCATGGCTGAGGATCTCGGCAGAATGTCCAACTCGCTGGTGGATGTTACTCAGTAACAGGATGATCTTGATGAGGGGCTGCGGGACATGTCCCGCTCTCAGATGGCCTCACAGGCATGATCACGCTCAGTTAAAATATCTTCAGATGCTATATTTCACTACCTATTTCACTAGCCTGATACACAGTTCATTAAGCCACACACCCCTGAACAATCTCCGTCTCAACTCGTACCCAACGTTCATTGCTTGACCTCACCCTCACATGCTTAGCACAGCTGCAAGCCATAGACTCACATCTCAGAGCCATAGACATTATCCAAACCAATTGAAGCGCACTCGCTGGCACATTTTCCTCTCTCTTGTAGAACAAAGTGGCGCATAGCTGGAGGAGGGAAGGCAAGGGGCAAGTCCTTGCCTTGATGGAGGACAATGATAGCCATTATTGAAGTGGCCATGACTGAGGCCATGTTGCCAACATGGTGAAAACAATAGAAGATGAGATTATCTTCATAGCTAATCCTCATTCTCAAACCTCACTTCCTTCCCATGCCAAAATATCTTCTAAGTTTACAAGCAGATACATCTTACAACACCCTATTCCCATCACCACAGCCCTACCCTTGTCCCTTTCTCCTTTTAGATACTCAAGGACCGCAACTTGTCAAGCAATGGTTGGATAGCAAAAGGCAGAAAGGAGGAATACCACAATGAAGAAGAAAGACACCCTCTCTCACATTCATAGCCACCAGCTCAGATATTGACACTGTGTCTCCTTTAGAAGACAGCTTAGAAGTGATATCTGCACATACTGAGACACCAGGCATGTGTGGTCTGCAATGAAGAGGAAATATCCTCGCAGCACCTACCCTGTCAGGCACATTCAGAACCTTATATGTTTGAATAGGATCATCTCTCATTCTCCTAAATTCCAATAAACACAGGTCCAACCTTTGCTCATCAGACCAACTTTATCCCAGGAACCAGCCTGGTGAACCATCTCAGAATTGTTTTCAATGCAAATATATCTCTCCTTAAGAAAGAAAACCAAAACTGTACACAGTGCTCCAGGTGTGGTGTCACCAATGCCTTCTACGGCTGTAGTAAGACTTTCATACTCTTATACTCTATTCTCATTGCAATAAAAGCCAACATTCCACTTTCCCTCCCAATTACCTATTGTGTCTGCATGCTAATTTTTTATGAATCAAAAATTGCTCTTCTTCCTCCTCAGTTGGTCACTGTACAACTTATGATATGGATTATGCTTTCATGATCGCAAAGAACCACCACAAATCATAACATGTGCTCTGTCAAGTACTGCTGGGTTCCTCGTGTATGATCCAGGCAATAAAAGTATTATTTACACACCCAAATTGTCAGCTTGGTCTAATTTCTCGTGACAGCATGGTTTTTATTATGTGCAAATTGATACAATTATGAGATTTATGAGATAATTATGTTTTGGCACAGTACCTTCAAATTTAAAGTTAAATAGTGGGGTCACGTGGCCTGTTCTAAAGTCTGCCTGACAGTAAACCTGGGTGATTTTATTGGTAGAGATAAAAGGAAAGCTTAGATTGTTTTATTGAGAAGCATATGCAGCAGTATTTACACTTGGAGATAATGGCAACAGTCTCTAAATTTATAATGAGTAGACACTGAGTTTCCCAAAGTCCCAGAAAGGTGTTGAAAGTACACCATTGTAGATAATTGTGCTGTAAATTTGCTATTTACTTCAAAACTGAGAAGGGGGGTTCACAGATAGTTAATTCATATTTTCACCTGAGTTCAAATAATAATAATAATCTTTATTGTTACAAGTAGGCTTACATTAACACTGCAATTAAGGTACTATGAAAAGCCCCTCGTCGCCACATCCTGGTGCCTGTTCGGGTACACAGAGGGATAACTCAGAATGTCCAATTCAGCTAACAGGATGTCTTTTGGGACTTGTGGGAGGAAAGCGGAAAACCCGGAGGAAACCCACGCAGACACAGGGAGAATGTAAAGACTCCGTACAGACAGTGACCCAAGCCGGGAATCGAACCTGGGACCCTGGCACTGTGAAGCAACAGTGCTACCCACTGAGCTACTGTGCTGCCCTCAAGTGAATGTGTTTTCATGTTGCTATGGAGAAGAGAATGAATAAGTCATTTTTCAGGTCAGGTTACAGGCTTCCCTACAAATTAATGAATATCACAGACAGACAGCTGTTTTTGTGTGGTTAGCAGAGAGAAGCAGCTGCTCAGCTTTGAAAACTAGCAAAGCCAGATGTGGGAGGCAGATGGTCTCTAGTCCAAGAGAAGTGTCCTGTGCCCTTATAAAGATTCCAGGAGATGTGTCCTCGCATTGCAGAGGAAAGAAGAATCATTGGAACAGGCTTTAGTGCGGATGATATAATTAAGAAACTCTCTGAAAACTGAAGAAAACATCTAGAAATGATCATTCAAAGTTACTACTCAGCAAAATGGGGCCATAGGAATCATTGGAGGTTGAAAGGAACTGCAGCCTGCTTGTTATAAAGACTGTAATAGGTAATGGGGAATGTGATGTCTGATGAGTATAAAGTATAAGTTGCCTACAAAAGAAAATAGTGCTTAGCCAATATGCTTTTAAAGATATGTAACAGTTTAAAACTTGAAATATTGCTTTGTCGTTCTTTCAGCTAGTAACTGGAAGATTGAATTTCTTTAAAAGATATCAATCTCTATGGAGATTGTAACATGGATTATACTCTGGAGTGATGAACCATATCTTCAAGCAATTGATAGTCCCTGTTGCCCAGCAGACACCCTCTGATTTATCATGCTCAAAGGCAGATGGTACAGTAGACTTCCTCAGAATAAAGGCATAATGATTGTTTCCCGGATGTCTGTCTGCATGATACAGTGCATTGAGACGCACACCAGGAAGTGGAAGGGGCCATACATTCCACCCTGGAAGGGGCCATATATTGTCAAGCAGAATACTGTGGATGCTGGACATAGAAACACAAAATGCTCAGCAGATTAGGCAGTGTCTGTGGAGAGAGAAACAGAGTTAACTTTTTGGGTCTGTCTCCTTTGTAAAGTTACTGTCATCTTCACAGTCATTGTCAATGCTAGTTCACCTTGTTTTGAGACTGCAGTTCCAGCTGCAGTGGGTGAGAAATTTCAATGAAGGTGATGTCCTTCATGAAGTAGAAACATCTGGCACACTGTTCCTTTCCGAACTTTGGGTCAGAAAATTGCTCCCTGCAAGAAACATTTCTCCCATTCCTGATTCTCTCTTCCAGCAATGTGTCCTGCTCTGCGCCATGTTGTAATCCACAGGACTGCACCTATGTCTGGCAACAACTGATTCATGCACCATTCCCTGCAGACTTTAGCAACTTTAATCAGCTCCGGAAACAATAATGCACTTCTACAATCACAGCAAGAACCATTAGAAATCAAACAGCCACCAACCTTAAAGTAACTGATGGTCCCTTTAAAAAGCACTGATTGGGCGTCGAGCTTGCTGTTCAAAGCATGCTCAGTTGTAAGAGATTAAGAGCTGGTTGTATTAGCTGCAGTGCTAAACTCCAAATTGGTGGCACTGTTGTCAAATCAGTGTTACATACGGATTGGTATCACAATCTGCTTACTCTGCATACTTCCACTGGACTTCCTCTCTGTGCTCACTAATGCCTTCACCAAAATGGCATCTGGTGAGGCTAGCCCCAGCTATGTACACGCATGCACAGATTGATTGTTTGATTTCTAATGCTTCTGGTTGTAATTGTAGAAGTGCATTTTTGAGCCAAAATAGCATTTGTAGCAGCACCAAATAACTTGGCACGACAGAACCACATTTCATGGTACTTTTCATTTATAAAAGCACTTTTACGTAGAGAAATGTCCAACTGTTTTTCATAAAAAGGCATAAATTTCAAATGAAATGTTTAATTCATTTTAATTTAGAGAAATTCAGAAGGTTCATAGACTATAGGGAAACTGTGTGGAGCAACGGGGTGCATTTGTGTGGAATGGGTCTAAATGGAGCTAGGAGGCAAATATGGCCTTCTTCAATGCAATTTGCTTCAATGACCGTAGGTAAAATGGGAATATATAATGTATCCCATTACTGGCAATGATTTCATGGCATCATAACAAAGTTAAAAAGTAGGTTGGTTGTGAAGGTCATACTGAAATGTGGATTGAACTTAACATTTCTATGTTACTTAGTTCTTCTGTTTAACCCAAGCATAAAATAAACATATGTAGTCACATTTGTTAAAATACTTAATCATGTGGAATTGCTGAATTATGATAGTATCCAGACAGTGCATGTTTAAATTAACTCCAGGCAGATTTACAAAAAGATCCATAAGGTCCAATAAACCTGGATATTTCAAATTCTGAGTGGACACCCACCAGTGGTATACTTCATTCAGTGTCAAACTTTGTAAAATTACCTCCCTTAAGAATCTCCCACTATCCTGGGTTAAGTGTGAACCTGAATCCAGATTTATACTCCCAGACTTTGTTTTGCCATGAAGGGTAAAATGACAATTAAGATATTATGTAAATACATCCTTGAATAGATTCCGTGTGTCATGACCGTATGCCAGCTATGGTTCAGTGGTTACACTCTAGTTTCTGGGTCAGAAGGTTTTAGCTTCAGTTGGAGTCTTAAGCACAAAACCTACAGGCTAACATTCAGAGGTTCTGTGTTTCAGATGAGAATTTAATCCTGAACTTTGTCCTCTCAGGTAAATGTAATCAATACAATGAAACCACCTTGAAGAAGAGCAGGGAAGTTTTCCCTGATGTTATGGTCAGTAGCTGTCCTTGAACCAACATGCCTAAACAAGCAGATTATTTGATTACTCTCACATTACTGTGGGAGGTAGATGTGAAAAATGAAAATCGTTTATTGTTACAAGGAGGCTTCAAATGAAGTTACTGTGAAAAGCCCCTAGTCGCTACATTCCGGCACCTGTTCAGGTCCTTTTCGGGGAGGCTGGTACGGGAAATGTGTACAAAAATGCTTCTTGCATTACAACATTAAATATTTTGATTGACTCTGAAGTGTTTATCGACATCTTGAGGTGATGGAAGTCAAGTAAATGCAAGTTCTAACAATTAAGTTTTATGGCAAGGTAACAAGGCTATATATAGGAGCTGTGGCAAAGTGGAAGAGTTCAAACACAAGGAAGGGAGATCCAGTAGTTCCATCAATTGGCACAGCCAAAAACCTCATGAATGGTTATCAAGTAAAAGTACTCGTACTTGCAATTAGCTATCATTGGTCTAAGTGCAAATGTGAGAAGAATCAAAATCTGACAGATGTGCAAATATCATGAGTTGCTCAATTTTGGCGATTTAGTAAGAAATTAAAGAATTGACACTAAGTTCCCTATGAAGGTAGGAAGAGGAATGGCGTTCTGGATGATCCCAGTTCCATAAATATGCGTTGATCTGTTGATTATAAAGAATCGAAACTGTATCATAGCTCAATGCATTGGGGCAAATAAAGTTATGAACTTTTTAATTACCTATTAACACAGATCTTTCAAGATTGCTTATGTGCTATGCTTCCGTGACTTTGGCTGTCTTCTACTTAACCATCACGCTAAATACTCAACTTGTTAGGAATTATTGTAATGATCACAGATGGTTTTCAATGTGCCGTGACTTGGGTTATTCTATATGCTGTTACTGAGAGGTAGGGGTTTGCCCTTTGGACGTGCCAATGTACTGTACCGTGTTCTCAGCCAATCGGTTCTCAGAATGACAGCGGTGTTTATTAACTCTGTTTCAACACCTTGTGGCTGACAAAAAGAGCAGGAGAGTGCTTCAAACTTGTTTTTTTGTTGTTGTTTTGTTGGCAAGTTATTATTTTGGAAGGAAAGGAAGCGTTGTGGTGCCTGAACTTGAACTGTGCCTATTCCAGGAACACAAGCAAACAAGCACAACATGAGTGCAGACCAGGATAGTCCTGCTCCAGCTTCCTGCAATGTGCCCGTGCCAGTTCCCGAGGTGGAAATCAAACACACCAAGGTGAGTGCTTTTCAATTAAATCTGAACACTGACAACTTTGCCCGACTTGCAGCCCCCCCCCCCCCCCCCCCCCCAACCCCCACAATCTGTTATTTCGTGTTGTAACATCGTTTCAAATCTGAAACCAGAAACTCTGCTCGGGACGTGGAATGCGAACATGACCAAAAAAAACAGAACTATTGCCGGGCCTAGGACGTGTAGTTTGTGTCGTAGCGGAATAGATGATGGTAAAACAGTAGTTATCACCGCGGTGAATATCAGCGCAGTGTTATTATTGAAACAACAATAAGTGGTCGCTTTCCCGTGCGGGAGAGCGGGGGGACTGCAGTCAGCCGGAGCTGCAGAGCGGGCAGCCGGCAGCAAACCCCTCATCTCACCGGTGCAGTCAACTGGAAGATTAAAGTTTCTCTTGATAACCAAGACAAAACATGTTCCCAAACAACGACGACTTAAAACAACATCAACAAAACATGTTTTGGAGCGTCTGGGCGAAAAAAATGAATCTAAGGAGTCTTGACCCATGTGTCGCTCTATCAAGTGCAGCATGAAGTAGAAAAGCAGGCCAACCTGTAAGTATTCAGAGGATCCACACATTGGTATTTCTGCCCCCTCCCCATGTCCGGAAAACCAGGCTGCGCTCAACTAGCAAAAGGAAAGTAGTAAGCGAGCTGCGCAGTGGCGTTTGGCGATAGCCGTTTTTTTTTTCCGGCGGTGTTGTTTTGAATCGTTACCCACTTTTAGCTGTTTGTTGCTTTATTGTAGATCTTTATAAATAACGACTGGCACAGCTCCAGCAGCGGCAAGAAATTCGCAACCTGTAACCCTGCCACGGGAGAGAAGATCTGCGATGTGGAAGAAGGCGACAAAGTGGGTTCACTTAATCATTTCAACATGTTTATTCCCAATAATTCCGAGGAGTGCACTTCGGGTTTTTTAAATCAAGTTTCTGTCAGTCGCCTCTCGGTTTTCACGCGCATAAAGGCAACACATGAAATGAGATTATATTTGAATCCACGCTTGGATTTAATCACTGCTCTTTGTCTGTTATAAATGCCTATTATAGTATTCAGAGCTCATTGATATTTGGCATATCTAACTTTCACTTCAAGGATGAATGATGAAGCCATATGCTCAACACTAATTAATTGTAGATCAGTATCTATTGCTAGTTTCAAAGAGAGATTGCATTCTTGATGGTTGGGCTTGAGTCATAAAATATACATTAACCTAGAAGTTAAAATCATGTTAAACCAAGATGGTCTTTGTTTGGCACCATTATTCCTTTTGCAATTTGTGCACTTATCTGAATAAATAGGGAGCTCCAAGGTGTCACCGTGAAGGACAAATATAATTGACTTTAAGTCATCATTAGAGAAGCATACTGTTCGGTGATTGAAATGAGCACAAATCCCTATTCTGCAGTGCTAAAATGAGTAGTAAGGGAATCACAAAGTTCTTGAAGAACAGCATATTTCTGAAGTCACTGTGAACTCCTGTGCTCAGATGGTTGAAGTTCCACAACCATCACCAACCACAAGGTCACAATCGCTGGGTGAAGAAATGTGTCTATATCAGAATAATTTGGACAGTAAATGGTTTATCTTAAAGGCTAAGGAAGTTGCATTACAGCTTTCGTAATACCTGTACGCTCGACTGCATATAAACTATGTGAGTTTTCTATTTTTAATAATTTATGAATATCATATTCAAAACATTACCATTAAGGAAATATTTTATTGCATCCCATTACTTTATTCCTTGTTGTTTACTACGTCTCTGAGTTTTGCATAATCTGTAAATGTACTTTAATTACTTACTTAAAAGTGACCTTGTTGTAACATGGTGTATATTTTCCTCTATTCATTATCATTCTTTTCTGTGAAAGTCATACTTCACTATTAGCTACCAGAAGAGAATAATTTTGGAATCTCAAAATATAGTCTAAAACAGGCCATCTTTTGCCAGTCTTCTGTTGTCTTATATTTACTGATGATGGAAGGGTGCCTTGATCTTTCAGAAAATAGCATTTTGGGATACAATATGAGTAATTTGGAGCATGATGTGTGTAAATTTTACAGACCTATTTGGAAAAAAACAGTGAGGGATAAACCTGACAATAAAGGCCAGTCTGCTAAATGACAGAAGTGGTGGAAATTTCAGAGACAATAATCTGGGCCAGAATTGATTAACATTTGGGAAAGTATCGACAAAAAAATGAAATGAAGCACATATTTATTAAAGGAAAAGTGTTTAGTTAACTCGATTGTGTTCTTTCATGTAGCTCTGTGTATCCAACTCCAGGACACCAGTATTATATAGTGGTCTTAAAACTGAGGGAACACCATTTTAAACTTCCAATCAGCCTGAAAGACAACCATTCACTATTACTTTCACCATTTTGGAGAGAATTTGTATTATGTATGTGGACTTTCAAAAGACATTTGACAAAGTGCCAAATAGACTTGTTAACAAAATTAAAATGCATGGATTTAAATGTATAGAGGCAGCACAGGTTAAATTGGCTAAGGGAAAGAGTAATGGTTGTCTTTCAAACTGATTGGGAGTTTAAAGTGGTGTTCCTTGTATATTACTGGTATCTTGGTGTTAGACACACAGACTATAATTTCAAAGTTTACAGATGATGCAAAACTCAGAGACGTAGTAAACATCAAGGAATAAAGAAATGGGGTGCAATCTTCCCAAAATGTGTCAGTGTCAGAACGAAAGCCAGCAAATAGCTCTCCAGCTGCATGACTGAGTTTTCTCTCCAGATTCTCTGGCACTTAGTACTTAGGCAAGACCGGCACCATGGAGATCAGGGTGCCATCTTTAAATGGTGCTCCGATCTGCACAGGAAATAAACACCACCCCCACCCCACCATGGATACCGAGGACCCCCATCACAACACATAAAGGGCGCCAGGTTGGCAGTGCCAAGAGCAATAGCTGGGCATGTCCCTCACCGCATAGGGGCTATACTGACTTGTGCGCCACCACTGATTTTAACTTTTAGCACCCAAAGAGGAGTCCACAGATCTGAGCTCCAACTCATCTGTCAACACAAGGTTGGTTGAACCTCCCTGCTCATCATCTATGAACAGGCAGCTGGCAGAGTTACTAGGTACCTCATCCATCTCTCACATTGGCATTGACCTGCTGAGGTCACTGGCAGTGTGTGGGCTTGCAAGTCTAAACGTAACCCCAAACAACCTCTGATTGAGTTCCTCGAACTGCCCTTTATGAGAGGCATGATTCTCTCTATGGAGAAGGCTGTACATTCAGAGCTCCGGCTCAAAACAGTGCTCATGTCCGTATGGACGTCTTCAAGACAGAGACCATGGCACACTGGTCCTCAGGGACTTCCGCCAGATATTCCCGTGCATCCCCTGAACATCCAGCATCTGTTGCCTGATGGATGACTCCAGAGGCTCGTCTTCTGTCTCAGTCTCAGCATTGTCCTGGTCTCTGGCAATCATCCGAATGAAGTCACAGTGTGTACACTCTGGTTGCTTCTCATAATGCCTCAGAAAGGTGTTCTGAATGGAAGACCAATGGGGACAGTTGCTTTTCACATCTCAGTCTAACAAACACTGCCCTACATCTCTTACACCCTTCTGTCATCTCTTCACTGTCCACTGGACTCATCTTCCTTTGAGACCCAGGCCTTGGACCTGGCTCCATGCTCACACACCACTCAATGCTTCCTTCACCACCTGATCACCTCCCTCCTGCTCGTTATGACCCCTGTTCTCTTGTAAGGGCAAAAGTGCTTTCTCAAGGTTCTCCCCCCCCCCCCCCCCCCCCCCCCCATACCAGAACATAGCAGCCTTCCCCTACAGACCAGGTTCAGGTGCCCATCACATTGCCCCAACTCACCCTTACATACAATCCATCCATGCGGCCTAATTATTTAGTCTTTCAAGGCATAGTGAGATGCACCATTTTACATTCTGCATTTCACACTCGTGAGCACCAACAAGTCCTGCCATCCCACAATTGCACCTATCCATAACTCCAAATATACCCAATACTCACTCCAGCAGATGCAGAAGGCCTTTGAACCTTTTCCTGCACTGGATCCATGTCCAATGAGCAACATCATGTCCACTCATCAGGTGTTCCACCTCTGTCCAGGCCTTCTGGGTGAGGTGAGGTGGCCTCCTCGCCTCATCTTGCGGCAGCACAATCTCTTGCGGGCACTCACTGCCACCAGATGAACTGTTGTCAATACACTGAAAACCGGGGTTGGGGCAGACTGACATGGGCTGCAAGTCCAGATGCCATAATGTGAACATTAACATCAGAATGCCTTCCTGATGCAGTACAACACACAGAATGTAAATGCAGCTCCCTGAGGCTCCAGAATACCTGTTGGTAGCCTCGGGGAGCTCCCTAAAAAATGTTAAACCCCCTGCTCGCACCCTCATTTGTCCCGGAGCCTGTCCTCCCCCCTCTGCTCCCCACCCTCCCCAGCAGCAGCGCTGGCCAGCAAGGAATCGAGGTCAGGAGCTGATTGCAGAAGGAGGCGGATTTCATATCCCCTTCCAGATCACGTTGAGAATTCAAGCCATAATCGTCTTTGCTGATTTATTAAAAAATTGAATTGTTGGCAGGACTAGGCAGCCTGGTAGCACAGTGGTTAGCACTGTTGCTTCACAGCGCCAGGGACTTGCTTCGATTCCCGGCTTGGGTCACTGTCTGTGCGGAGTCTGCACGTTCTCTTCGTGTCTGCACGAATTTCCTCCTGGTGCTCCGGTGTCCTCCCAGAAGTCCTGAAGGACATGCCTGTTAGGTGAATTGGACATTCTGAATTCTCCCTCTGTGTTCAGGCGCCAGAGTGTGGCCAGTAGGGGATTTTCACAGTAGCTTCATTGCAGTGTTAATGTAAGCCTACTTGTGACACTAATAAATATTATTATTATTTTCACACTTCTTTTGGTCTCCAATATGAAGGCTTATTCTATACTATGATTATTTAACCGGAATTAGCATTAAATACAATACCTCAATTATTGTAATGTGAAAGGTTACCTTGGCAGATTACACAAAATCGCATCGGAGCATATTGCATTGTAACCCAAATAACCACAGTCTTGGAAACTGTTGATAACTTCCAGCAGATTAATTCTGTTTATGTGTGTACATGTACAGGTGTGTGGACATATTTGTGTCCATGGGTGGAATTTTCCCACCATGCCTGTTGTGGGTTTCATGGCGGATGGGAGTGGAAAATCTGGAAAGAGGCCAAAGTCGGATTCCTGTCAGTGAAAGCAGTTTGTAATTTTCCCGACAACCCTTTAATGATAGGTTGACGGTGGGTCTACGTTGGGTACTACGCTGACAGTGACATGAACATCATTTTCATTCACTGCCGTCTCACAAATTAAATATGCTGCTTGGTGGAATTAGATGGCGCCTTCTAATCTTGGGTCACACCAGCAGGAATTCACACTGGTCTGATTCACAGTTGTAAAATGGTGGTGTGCAGCGGGCAGACCTCATTTAGCTTGTGACTTTGAGGTAAGTGCAATATTCACATGCTACCTGCCACAGCACTGCTCCAGTCCCATTGCATTGCCAGTGCAACACCACACTGCTAGGGTATAGGGCCAGTTTGTTCCTGGTGGTTGCTCCCAGATGGTGGCATAGTGGTACTGTAACTGGTGATCCAGAGACCCAGGATAATAATCTGGGGACCCAGGTTCGAATCCCACCATAGCAGATGGTGGAAATTGAAGCCAATATATCTCTGGAACTAAAAGCCGAATGATAACCATGAAACCATTGTCAATTGTCTTTAAAAAAAAAACAGCTGGTTCACTGTGTCATTGAGGGAATGAAATCTGCAGTCCTCATCTAGCCTCGCCTATATGTGACTCTAGATCCATAGCAACGTGGTTGACTTTTAAATGCCCATTGAAATGGCCTAGCAAGCCACTCAGTTGTATCAAACTGAAAAAGTCAATAAAAATTGAATGAAACCAGATGGACAAACCGGCATCGACTTAGGCACTGGAAATAGCAACAGCAAACCCACCCCTGTCGACCCTGCAAAGTCCTCCTTACTAACATATTGGGGCTTGTGCCAAAATTGGGAGAGCTGTCTCACAGACTGGTCAAGCAACAGCCGAACATAGTCGTACTCACAGAATCATACTATTACAGATAACATCACAGACACCACTATCGCCATCCCTGGGTGTGTCCTGTCCCACCAGCAGGACAGACCCAACAGAGGTGGAGGCACAGTAGTATACAGTCAGGAGGGAGTAGTCCTGGGAGTCCTCAACATCGACTCTGGACCCCATGAAGTCTCATAGCTTCAGCTCAAACATGGGCAAAGAAAAGTCCTGTTGATTACCACGTACTATCCATCATCAGCTGATGAATTAGTACTCTTTCATGTTAAGCGCCACTTGGAGGAAGCACTGTGGGTGACAAGGGCACAGAATGTACTCTGGGTGGGGGACTTAAATATCCATCACCAAGAGTGGCTCGGCAGCACCACGACTGACTGAGCTGGCCGGACCCGAAAGGACTTGGCTGCTAGATCGGGACTGCAGCAGGTGGTGAGGGAACCAACAAGAGGGAAAAACATAATTGACCTCATCCTCACCAACCTGCCTGCTGCAGTTGCATCTGTCCATGGCAGTATCGGTAGAAGTGACCACCGCACAGTCCTTGTGGAGACAAAGTCCCACCTTCACATTGAGGATACACTCCACCGTGTTGCGCAACACCACCATTGTGCTAAATGGGATAGTTTCAGAACAGATCTAGCAACTCAAGACTGGGCATCCATGAGGGGCTGTGGGCCATAACCAGCAGCAAAATTGTACTTAGCCGCAATCTGTAACCTCATGGCCCAGTATATCCCACACTCTACCATTACCACCAAGCCAGCGCATGAACCCTGGTTCAATGATGAGTGCAGGAAGGCATGGAGCAGCACCAGGGGTACCGAAAAATGAGTTTTAACCTGGTGCAGTTACAACACAGGACTACGTGTGTGCCAAACAACATAAGCAGCAAGTGACAGATAGAGCTAAGCGAACCTACAACCAACGGATCATATCTAAGCTCTGCAGTCCTGCAGTCCATCCAGTTGTGAATGGTGGTAGACAATTAAACAATTCAATGGAGGAGGAGGTTCCAGAAATATCCCCACCCCATGGAAATATCCCCGCCCAGCACATCAGTGCCAAAGATAAGGCTGAGGCATTCGCAATAATCTTCAGCCAGAAGTGCCGAGTGGATGATCCACCTCGGTCTCCTCCGAGGGTCCCCAACATCACAGATGCCAGTCTTCAGCCAATTCGATAAACCCCACATGATGTCAACAAATGGCTGAAGGCACTGGACACTACAAAGGCTATGAACCCTGACAATATTCCAGCAATAGTACAGAAGACTTGTGCTCCAGAACCTGCCACACCCCTAGTACAACCCAGCAATGTGGAAAATTGCCCAGATAAGTCCTGTACACAAAAAGCACGACAAATCCAACCCAGCCAATTACCACCCTATCAGTCTACTCTCAATCATCAGTAAACATAGAACAGTACAGCACAGAACAGGCCCTTCGGCCCTCGATGTTGTGCCGAGCAATGATCACCCTACTCAAACCCACGTATCCACCCTATACCCGTAACCCAACAACCCCCCCCCTTAACCTTACTTTTTAGGACACTAAGGGCAATTTATCATGGCCAATCCACCTAACCCGCACATCTTTGGACTGTGGGAGGAAACCGGAGCACCCGGAGGAAACCCACGCACACACGGGGAGAACGTGCAGACTCCGCACAGACAGTGACCCAGCTGGGAATCGAACCTGGGACCCTGGAGCTGTGAAGCATTTATGCTAACCACCATGCTACCGTGCTGCCCGCAAGTGATGGGGTCATCAGCAGTGCTATCAAGCAGCATTTACTTCACAATAACCTGCTCATTGATGCACAGTTTGGGCTCCGCCAGGGTGACTCAGCACTTGTCCTCGTTAAAGCCTTGATTCAAACATGGAGAAAAGAGCTGAACTCCAGAGGGGAGATGAGAGTGACTTCCTTGACATCAAGGCAGCACTGTATGGCACCAAGGGGCCTATCAAAACTAAAGTCAATGGGAATCTGAGAAAACTCTCCGCAGGTTGGAATCATACCTGGGACAAAGGAAGATGGTTGTGGTTGTTGAAGGTCAGTCATCCCAATCCCAGGACATCACTGCAGGAGTTTCTCAGGGTAGTGTCTTAGGCCCAACTATCTTCAGCTTTTTTATCAATGGCCTGCCTTCCAACTTAAGGTCAGATATGGGGATGTTCACTGATGATTGCACAATGTTCAGCACAATGCGACTCCTCAGACACTGAAGCAGTCCATGTGCAAATGCAACATGAACTGGACAATATCCAGGCTTGGGCTGACAAGTAGAAAGTAACATTCATGTCACATATTGCCAGGCAATGACCATCTTCAATAAGAAAGAATCAAACCATCACCCCTTGACATTCAAAGACATTACCATCACTGAATCCCCCACAATCAACATGCTGAGTGTTACCATTGACCAGAAACTGAACTGAACCAGCCATATAAATATTGCGACTACAAGAGCAGGTCAGAGGCTAGGAATCCTGCAGTGAGTAATTCATCCCCTGATTCCCCAAAACCTGTCCACCACCTACAGGGCACAAGTGCTCCCCACTTGCCTGGATGAGTGCAGCTCCAACAACACTCAAGAAGCTTGACACCATCCAGGGCAAGAAGCCCACTTAATTGACATCCCTTCCACAAACATTCACTCCCTTCACCACTGACGCACAGTGAGAGCTGTGTGTACCATCTACAAATGCACAGCAGGAACTCACCAAGGTTCCTTAGGCAGCAGCTTCCAAACCCACAGCCACTACCATCTAGTAGGACAAGGGCATTAGACACATGGGATCACAACCACCTGCAAGTTCCCTTCCAAGTCACTCACCATCCTGACTTGGAAATATAATGCTGTTCCTTCACTGTCGCTGGGTCAAAATCTTGGAACTCGCTCCATAATAGCACAGTGGATATACCTACACCATACATGGACTGCAGTGGTTCAAGAAGGCATCTATCACCACCTTCTCAAGGGCAATTAGAGATGGGCAATAAATGATGGCCTCGCCAGCACGGCCATATCCTGTTAAAATGAATTTTTCAAATATCCTGGAGGACATCACTAGGAAGCAGCATTCAGGCAAGGCTCTACACTTAAACCAAGACCAGCATTGTGACAGAGGAGGGAGTTGAGGAAGCATGATTTTTTAAAATTGTTCCTGCAATGTGGGCATCGCAGACTGGGCCAGAATTTATTGCCCATCCCCAATTGCCCTTGAGGGGGCAGTTAAGAGGCAACCACATTGCTGGGGATCTGGAGCCACATGTAGGCCAGACCAGGCATGGATGGCAGATTTCCTTCCTTCGAGGTCATCAGTGAACCAGGTGGGATTTTATAACAGTTGACAATGGTTTCATGGTCATCATTAGACTTTTAATTCCAGATATTTATTGAATTCAATTTTCACCATCTGCAGTGGCAAGATTTGAATCTGGGTCCCCGGAGCATTACCCTGGTCTTTGGTTTATTAGTCCAGTGACAATGTCACTATGCCACTGCCGCCCCATGGACACATGATGGGGGAAAGGGATAGGAAGGAGTTTCAAGAGAGCGGGAGGGGAGGAGGAATGACAGCAGGCAGTGAGAAGACTGAGGTTGGAAGCTGGAGCCCAACTGACACAAAAGGAAGTGTATGGGATACCACATGTATGAATGGGAGGAGATTACCAGAGACACCAGAATAGGAAGGGACGGGTAGATGTGTTAGTGTGGCACAAGAGGACTGGGATGCAGAGACTCATGAGATGGGTGGGATGGGAGATCATGTAGTGACCAGCCATGAGAGCATTGAAAGAGAAAATCTGCAATCTAGTGGGAGCGAGAGAGTAGAGACAGTCCTTGGGCTCACTGTCAGGAATAAAAGAATAGAGACACTGCTGGGGCCAATAGTCAGGAGTGAGAGAGTAGAGTCAATCCTTCAGTTGACCAAGCCTTTCGCATTAACACCCAATTTATTAACAGAAGTGCAATATTTATCCAGTGGATGCACCTCCGTGACCTAAAAGTGAGTTCAATATTCCTTAATTTTCCCAACCTTAACACTACACCTAGGTACAACCCAACAGGGGCTGGTTTAGCTCACTGGGCTAAATCGCTGGCTTTTAAAGCAGACCAGCAGCACGGTTCGATTCCCGTACCAGCCTCCCCGGACAGGCGCCGGAATGTGGCGACTAGGGGCTTTTCACAGTAACTTCATTGAAGCCTACTCGTGACAATAAGCAATTTTCAATTCATTCATTTTTCATTTCACATGCACAGCAGAGATGAGGAAGCCCGTTGACTGCTATGTCCAAGGTGACCTTGCCGATGTCCGGGAGTAGCCCGAGGCCTGGAGGGCCCAACCTCATAAGGGCCTACTCAGAGGCAGATGTACCCTCCTTGGAGTGAGTAGCTGGGTTGGATGGGGTCACAGGCAGAGAGGACTCTGAATGGCCAGACACCCTTGGAGTGAACTGTGGAGCCCCCAGGGAGTTCAGTTGATGCCCATGCTCTTTGTGGGTGCCCAAGGACCTCGCCCTGACTCCTTGAGGATAAATGATGCCTGGAGATAGGCTAAGGTGCCCCGCCCACCCCGTCACCTAGCCACTGATGGGCCACATCACACCAATGTACGCAGCCATGGAGTCCATGACTCAAATCCGCCAAAACCTGCTGGACCAATGTCTCTGTGGCAGTTGGCTGTCTTCCCATGTTAACCTCAAGTTGTTGGGATGTCAGAGCCATGACTTTGACTCCTCCAACCTTCACTAGTCTTTTGAATGACTCATGCATGTGATGAATGTAAGAAATTATTATATTTTATATTTGTGCCAATAATGTTACTAAAAACTCTGGTTTTAAAATACGTACAGGCAATATGCCTGCTAAAGCTGAAATTAAGGAATTGTAAAAGGTGAGGTACTGATTGATTTTAACCATTTACTTGGTTACAGAGAGATGGTTAATGAGATATTGTTTTGATTGCTCGAGATTCCCTGGACAGCAGTTAATTTATGAGGGCTTGTATTTAGTCCTAGCTTAGCAGGTGATGGGACATCCTAGTGGGATACAGATGATGTAATGAATGGGAGGATCCAGATCTATCTGTAATTTTCAGTTTTGCAAACTGTTGTTAGGTTGAGCAGCAGAGTCTGACAAGACAGAAGGATTTTCAGGTTGTTCCTGAAAAGGGTCTCGCTCCAAAGGTCTGCACAGACAAGCATGTAACCTATTTTGTTAACTTTATATACAAGTGGCATTTGTAGGGCAGCACGGTGGTGCAGTGGGTTAGCACTGCGGCCTCATGGCGCCGAGGTCCCAGGTTCGATCCCGGCTCTGGGTCACTGTGTGGAGTTTGCACATTCTCCCGTGTTTACGTGGGTTTCGCTCCCACAACCCAAAAATATGCAAGCGAGGTGGATTGGCCACGCTAAATTGCCCCTTAATTGGAAAAAATGAATTGGGTACTCTACATTTATATTTTTTTTAAATAAGTGGCATTTGAACTGTATTGGGGTTGCTTAATTGAAATTAGTGGAAGGTGTAGATAGTAAATTAAAGATTTTCCTTTTATTTAACAACAATTTATCTGTTAATTGTAAAGCTATTTCATTGATGTTAATGTGGTTAATTCTGTGTTTAAATTAAAGTTTGTTTAAACATAACAGATACCTATTGGTCAGAGTCATCACTTCTGGGGTAAAGTGTCCTTTCCTCACTGTTTTTAAAAAAAAGTTGTGGTCTGGCCCAGTATTCCAACAAAATCACCCAGTATCCTAACACACATCTCTGCCTGATGCTTAGCCGCCTGCCATTGCATCTCTAGCATTGAGCTGGCAGCCATTCACAAAGACTTGTCATTTGACGTGGACTCAGCATGTTCCTGAGTTTTCCCTGCCTCCGATGTGGCAGTGAGGTGTTCGCCACAAAGTGACCCTGAGCCTAATGTAGAACTATGACCCAGCGAGGTGTGTGTCTCTGTGCTGGTGGAGTGTGTAGGTAAACGTCACAACTGCTCTTCTTCGGTGGCTGTTATGTTGCCCCTCTGTGCATAGAACTGAGACGTTAAGACAAATATACTGGTTCACAAAGGTAATGCTGAAGTGCTACAATTCACCCAGTAATTTGTGGCAATTCACAATCCACATTGTATCTCTTCCTCGCCAAAAGCTGCTGGTCTATTTGCATATTACTACTCTTATTTGTTATTGACCCACAGTTATTTTTCCAGCAAATTCCAGGCTATTTTTCTGCAGCTGCTGTTAGAAACCAAATTATATGTGCACTTTTCATAAGTTATGTATGAGATAATTTTCAGTCCAGTGTAATTATTGTACACCATTCTCATATCAAAATATTAGAATCAGGGCAGCACGGTGGCACAGTGGTTAGCCCTGTTGCTTCACGGCGCCGAGGTCCCAGGTTTGATCCTGGCTCTGGGTTACTGTCCATGTGGAGTTTGCACATTCTCCCCGTGTTTGCGTGGGTTTCGCCCCCACAACCCAAGGATGTGCAAGGTAGGTTGATTGAACATGCTACATTGTCCCTTAATTGGAAAAAAGTGGATTGGGTACACAAAATTTTTTTTAAATGAAAAAATAAATATTAGAATCACAGAATACTACAGTGCAGAAGAGGCCCTTCTGCCCATCGAGTCTGCACCAATGCATGGAAGGGTCCTATCCTGCCCACCTAATCCCATTTGCCAGCACTTGGCCCATAGCCTTGAATGTTATGGCGTGCCAAGTATTCATCCAGGTACTTTACTCAAATCCCTCTATATCCCATGTGCATTTGTCTTCTTAATAAGTCTCCCAAGTAGGACCTTGTCAAAGGTTTTTCTGAAATCCATGTAAACTACATCAACTGCACTACCTCATCTATACACATGGTTACATGCTCAAAAAATCCAATCAAATTAATTAGGCATGGCCTCTCTGTGACAAAACCATGCTGACTATCCTTGATCAAACCTTGCCTCCAAGTGGAGATAGATTCTCTCCTTCAGAATCTTCTCCCACCTATTCCTAAGCTCCAACCACAAAGTTTCATTTTGTGCCCCCTCCAAGATATCATCTCTCCTTACTGCAGTAACTGTCTCCTTAACTAATAATGCAATGCCTCGTCCTCTTTTCCCCTCCTCTGTCTTGCCTGAAGATTCTATATCCTGGGATGTCCAGCTGCCAATCCTTCCCCTCACTCAACCATGTCCCTGTAATAGCTGTTATATCATGATTACACAAATCAATCATTGTCCTTAACTCATCCGTTTACCCTTTTATATTTCTGTCTTACTCCCTTTATAAAAAACTTTTTAGGGTACCCATTTTTTTTCCAATTCAGGGCCAATTTAGTGTGGCCAATCCACCTAACTTGCACAACTTTGGGTTGTGGGGGTGAAACCCACGCAGACATGGGGAGAACGTGCAAACTCCACACGGACAGTGACCCAGGGCTGGGATTAAAACCCAGGTCCTCAGTGCTGCAGTCCCAATGCTAACCACTGCGCCACATGCCACCTGCCTTACTCCCTTAAAACGTACTACCGCTGTATTTCCTCTGACCTGATTGCTTTTCTGTTTCATACTGTGTCCCTTTTCTGCTATCAATCTGTATCCCCTGCCCCTGCCAAACTAGTTTAAACTCTTCCCAACAGCACGAGCAAACCCGCCAGCAAGGATGTTAGTCTTGCTCTGGTTCATATGTAGACCGTTCCGCTTGTGTAGTTCCCACCTTCCCCAGAAACAGTCCCAATGGTCCAGGAATATAAAACCCTCCCTCCTGCACCGACACTGAAGCCACGCATTCATCTATGCTATTCTCCTATTCTGTACTCACTAGCACATAGAACTGGGAGTATTCCAGAGATTACAACCCAAGAGGTCCTGCTCTTCAATCTACTGCCTAACTCTCCGAATTCTTAATATAAGACCTCACCCCTCTTTCTACCTATGTCATTGGTATCAACAAGTACCATGACCTCTGCCTCATCACCCTGCCCCTTCAGGATTCCCTGCAGCCGTTCAGTGACATCCTCCTCGGACCCTGGAGCCAGGGAAGCAACAAACCACTCTGGCGTATTTTTCACGACCACAGAAGCACTTATCTGTGCACCTGACTATGGCGTCCCCTATGACTATTACTCTTTTTCGTTTTGACCCTCCCTGCTGAAGGGCAGCACAGTAGCACAGTGTTAGCAATGTTGCTCCAGGGTCCAAGGTTCGATTCCTGGCTTGGGTCATTGTCTGTGCGAAGTCTGAATTTTCTCCCTGTGTCTGCGTGGGTTTCCTTCGGGTGCTCCGGTTTCCTACCACAAGTGTCCCTTTTCTGCTATCAATCTGTATCCCCTGCCCCTGCCAAAGCAGGCTCGAGGGGCCAGATGGCCTACTCCTGCTCCTAGTTCTTATGTCCCAAAAGACGTGTTTGTTAGGTAATTTGGACATTCAGAATTCGCACTTCACGTACCCAAACAGACGCCGGAATGTGGCGACATGGGGATTTTCACAGTAACTTTGTTGCAGTGTTAATGTAAGCCTACTTGTGACAATAACGATTAAAGAACAGCAGAGCCAGCCGTGGTGGCACTGCTCTGGTTGCTGCTATTGTTTTCCCCCGATAGGCCATCCCCCCAACAGTATTCAAAACGGTATACTTGTTAGAGAGGGGGACAGCCACGAGGGATTCCTACAGTGACTGCCTGCTCTTTGTAGTGGTCACCCATCTGTCTGCCAGCACCTTGGGTGTGAACACATCTCTATAAACCTGTCTATGTGGCTTTCCGTCATCTGCATCCTCTTACGTGCATCCAACTCCTGCTCCAACCGAACCACGAGGTCCGTGAGGAGCTACCACTGGGTACACTTCCTGCAGATGTAGTCATCCGGAATGCTGGAAGTGTCAAGGACCTCCCACATCTTACAGTGAGAGAACTGCACCCCGCTGACTGAAATTTCTAGCACTAATTAATTCATTCTGTAAAAATAAATAGTTATTAAATTTCGTACAAATTAATTAAGGCAAAATAAATATTTATTAAATTTAGCACTAATTAATGAACTACCTTAAAATAAATACTTATTAAATTTAAAATAAAATTAACTATATGGACCCCTGCGCTAGATTTCTCTGATAAATATTAAATGCTAAATACACCAGTCTCCTACTTCCTCCTCTACTGAGTTAATTACTCTAGTTTTTCAAATTTAGAACAGATACCCAACCAGCCAATCAGGTCACAGCCTTACTGTAACATCACTTTTCAGTTTACTTTCCTCATCCTCGATATCCAACAGGTAAGTTATTTATACTTACTGTTCTGAAGCTCCACCTCCCCAAGTTTGTGCATCTACACTCCAAGCCGACCAGGCCCCAAATCCTGGAGTAAAGTTTTTTATACTTACTGTTCTGAAGTTCCTCCTCCCCAACTTTGTGCCACCTCCACTCTGTGCCAACTTGGCTGTAAATCCCAGAGGTAAATTATTTATACTTACTTTTCTGAAGCTCCTCCTCCCAAGTTCGTGCTAACCCCGCTCCCTGCCAACGAGGCCGCAATTCCCAGAGGTAAGTTATTTATACTTACTTTTCTGAAACTCTTCCTCCCCAAGTTTATGCCAACTGCGTTTCATGCCGACAAGGCTGCAAATCCCGGAGTTAAGTTATTTATACTTACTGTTCTGAAGCTCCTCCTTCCCCAGTTGGTACCACGTCTGCTCCCTGCCTTAAAGGCTGCAATTCCCGGAGTTAAGTTATTTGCACTTACTTTTCCGAAGCTCCTCTTTCCCAAGTTCGTGCTAACTCTGCACCCTGCCAACAAGACCACAAAAAACCGGAGGTAAATAATTGATACTTACTTTTCCGAAGCTCCTCCTCCCCAAGTTCGTGCTAACTCTGCTCCATGCCTACTAGGCTGCAAATCCCAGAGGTAAGTTATTTATACTTACTGTTCTGAGTCTCCTCCTCCCCAAGTTCATGCCAACTCCACTCCGTGCTGTTATGAGCCAGGGTTTAGAGAACCCCAAAGTGTATCATGGAGATCGCCTGACCTACAACTTTTAATAGATTGTGGTACGGGGAGCAAAACGGCCCACTCTACAGGTGTGGTACAGCAGAAATAGAAAAATATTTTTTAAAGCAAAACAATGTTTATTCTATGAACTCAAGCTAACCTTTTTAAAACATACAGTGAACATCTTAGCAACCATCAATTCAAAAATAACCCCCAAAGAATACAACACTAAGTAATCCTTAAGCTGCCCTTTTAACCTCCATAAGACTTATAAAAAAACTTTTAACAGAAACACATCAGGTTAAAGTCACTACTGAGAGCAGTTATTAGTTTTAAATCACCAAAGGATTGATTTACAGTCTTTAGATTTCAGAGAGAGAGAATCATACACCTTCTGGCTGTGACTGCAGCTATCCAGCACCGAAAATGAATCTAAAACCCATCCTGCACCAAAAAGCCTAAAACAAAAGTAAAAAGCTGACAGACAGCCCTACTCCACCCACACTCTGACATCACTGATAAACACCCATTTCTTAAAGGTACATTTCTTAAACACTCATTTCTTAAAGGTATTCTCACATGACAGTGCCGACTAGTCCGCAATCCCGGAGATAAATTATTTACACTTACTGCCCCAAAGCTCCTCCTCCCCATGTTCATGCCAGCTCCGCTCCATGCCGACAAGGCCGCAAATCCCAGAGGTAAGTTATTTATACTTACTGTTCCGAAGCTCCTCCTGCCCAAGTTCATACCAACTCCACTCCCTGCCGACTAGGCCGCAAATCCCTGAGGTAAGTTATTTATACTTACTGTTCCTAAGCTCCTCCTCCCCATGTTCGTGACAACTCCGCTCCGTGCCAACAAGACCGCAGATCCCAGAGGTAAGTTATTTATACTTAATGTTCCAAAGCTCCTCCTCCCTAAATTCGTGCCAACATCACTCCCTGCCGACTAGGCCGCAAATCCCGGAGGTAAATAATTTTTACTTACTGTTCCAAAGCTCCTCCTCCCTGAGTTCGCGCCAATTCTGCTCTCTGCCAACTAGTTAGATTAAATCCAATTTTCTATGTCCCTTCCTTACTTGTCCTTGTTACTACCAATTAGAGCCCTTACAGATTATAAACCACAAACTTATTTTCAAACTATAATTGATGAAAGTTGTAATGACTTACCGACCTTGTCCACTACTTACCAATTAGCTCTCTCCCTTATATCCTCAGCTGCAGCAGGGGAAGACTACTCTCTGAAGATTTAAAAGTTACAAAGCAAGGAGAAAAAGGAAAGAGCACCTTTCCCGCTCCGCAGCGAATCCCCACTCGGTTTTAATTATATAACTTCGATAATTTTAGCACACTTAACATTTTAGTCACTCAGAAGAATAAAGTTATTATTGTAGCTACAATGGACAAATTAATTTGCTGGTTCCCTTGTTAAACTATTCCAGGACAGCTATTGGGCAATTTAGCATGGCCAATCACCTAACCTGCACATCTTTGGACTGTGGGAGGAAACCAGAGCACCCAGAGGAAACCCACACAGACACAGGGAGAACGTGTATACCCCACACAGTCACTCAATGTCGGAATTGAACCTAGGTCTCTGGCGCTGTGAGGCAGAAGTGCTAACCACTGTGCCAGGTTGACAAGAGACAGGTAGAAAATGCAACTCTTATTACCTACATCCTAAGAAGAAAATAATAAAAATTAGCTTTTGTGGAGTGCAGGAATTACATTTCTCATGGAAAGCCTGCCAATTGTATCAGAATTTAACCATAATGTTGTTTCACAATGAGTATAATTTCTGTATCATTGCCATCCTGTTTGCAATAAGATGGCTGGTAAAGGACCAAAATTATGATTGCTGCAAGTACCAACTTACTGCCAAATTGTCATCCATCCAGAGTTTGAGTGGGACTCAGGTCTGGTGGCCAGATCACGCTCCCATTGGAAAGAGGTAAACTGGGGTCAGAAGAGGAAGTTAGCACACTAGTGCCATTTTAGGCTCAGCCTGCCTGACTACCAGCAATCACTGATTCTGCCCAACAACCATGGCTGGCACAAGTTAGTAGGCACCTATTTCCAGTGCCAGTTTAAAAAAATCCTTAGCTGCAGATAAGAAAAGCTGGATACAGGATTAGGCAACATTCTTATGGGAATCACTTGTGGGTTGTGAGCCCAGTGACTTTCAAAAATGTGGTAATTCTCTTTAGTTCTGATACCATTACTCTTCCCACTTATGTTTCTGTTGCAGGATCTTCATGTTCATGCTCCAAGATATTATGTTGTGCAATGGCAGGATACAGGTTGAATCTAATGGTTCCTCATAGCCATTTCAGGCTAACTTTAAAAAAAACAATGAAAGAAAGCCAGACTGCAATTATCCAAGTGGCTTTTGCATTTCTCCTATGGGTGGTTTCCATTGTCAGTACCCTGGGAATAGGTTGTTTACAATTGTACAAAATTGTACAAAATTGCCCCTAAGTGGGGTTAAAGGGATAGGCTGGAGTTTGGGCTGAGGTGGGGTGCTCTTTGAGAGGGTTGGTGCAGACTTGATGGGCTGAATTGCATCCTTCTGTGCTGTATGTGTTTTATGGTGTTTGCCATCCAGAGATTCAAAGAAATGAACAAACATAAAGTTAAAATGAGGAAAATTTTATTCCAGGAAAACTCACCATTGTTCCTTAAAGAGTTAAGTATAGTACAACATGAAAGAATCATAATTTTGGGGCCTCACTTTTGTTAGTTTACTGGACTTTTGTTCTAAAATTCTAAAGATTAAATTGTGAGGAGTAATTTCTGAACATGTAATGATAAGTGTGAGGGCTATCAGTTAAATTATCCTATTTAAAAGGTAGAATTCTGTTTACATTGAATAAAAAGTATAGATTTACTTAAGATTAGATTACCAAACTCTTGGATTCTCTGATATTTGACCAGGCAGGAATTATGAGATGAACTGCAATTGAATTACCTCAATCCATTTTTTGACAGCTCACTTAAAGCTCTATTTCACTGCCATTCATTTTCCATTTACAGATGAGAGAATGGATAATACTATTATGAACACAGGTGCCTTTTCCTACAACTAATTGCTAGGGCAACAAGCTATGTTGCGGCAGATGTTGTATTTTGCTATTTTTAGTGGAACAAAAGAAAGAACCATTTTTTCCTTCCTTTTTATGTTCCTCTTTGTATTGTGAATTGTATAATAAAGAACAAAATAGAGAATGGAATATTAAAATCAGGAAATGTTCAAATTGCTCATATAGTCAGTCAGCATCTGAAATAAAATTGTGTCAGCTCTTATATCTTAGATAATTCTCACAAGTTTTGACTCCTATTAGCTTTGAAATTGTCTATTTTTCGCCTTAAGATCTAGCTAGGATTTTAATTACATGACCGGAAAACAGGCAGCAATCCCTGCCAGATAATAGTTTTCAGTTCCTTCTTTTTAATTTTATGGGATATAGGCAATGCTGGCAAGATTGATACTTATTGACCACGTTAGTTATCCAGGTAAGATAGTGTGGGTTTTCTTCGTGGACCAGATTGCCAATTTGATACAACTGAATGTACCCACTTCAAAGGGCGGTTAAGAGTTAACTAACTGGAGTCACATATAAAGCAGACAAGGATCACAGGTTTCATTTGTAAAGGACATTCGTTGGATTGATAAAACAATCTGAGGGATAAACAGAATTGTAATACAGGTCAGCCAGGATCCAATTGAATAGTGGAACAAACATGACGTGCTGAATGGCCATCTCTTCTTCCGTTTCTAACTAAGGTTAGCGACAATTATGTTTTTTCTAAAACCCAGTCAAACCAATTCCAAATAAAATGTACCATGCCTTATGAATTTGAAAATTATTGGTTCAAAATCCAGGCGCACTCATTTTTATGTGCACTGGATACAATCCTAAATGGCAAGGCCCAAAGTGCCCTAATATTGGACTTTGGCATAATTTTCATTAAGTCAGTGAGTTATTGATAGTAACAGTAGCTGTGATCAAAGCAGCTCCCTGCTATGTTAGCACAGAGAGGTGGGGTGCAATTGGATCAAAAGGTGAGTGATCAGGTCAGAATGGGTAAAAAACTCCTGCTCCTGAATTCACATTCAAGTAAGTTTGAAAAATGTACTCTGTCAGTTGCTGCGTAATAGGTGGTTTCTTTAAGACCATTTATTAGGCTCCATAAATGTGATTTTTCTGAATATCGCTAACACTTGCACTAATTGGCGGCTTCAGAATAAACTAATCTTGCATTGGTGGCTTCAACTGGTCCTTTAAATTTCACCACATGGCAGGCAAAGTACTGCCCAGAGGCAGACTTAGACTTTTGGGGGCCCTGCGCTCTCTTTGCAGGGACCTCACATCACAAACTGGCCCCCCACCCACCCACCCACGGAAATGGGGCAACCAGCTCCCAATTACATTGAGCCCTGCCCCCAATGAAGTTGAGCCCCACCCAATGAAGCAAACCCTGCCCACAATGCTATCAAGCCCCACCCCAAATTACGTCAATGCCCTGCTAACCCCACCCATCAGCAGCTCACACAATACAAGGCACGGAAACCCAAATTCTCTCCCTCATTAGAATCCATAGAATCTCTACAGTGCAGAAGGAGGCCACTCGACCCATTGAATTTGCACTGCCCCTCTGAAAGAGCACTCTACCTCGGCCCAATTCCCCACTCTATCTCCATTGCCCCAGCTAGCCTACACATCTTTGGCAATTTTTAATCTGGCCAATCCACCGAACCTGCAAATCTTGGGCTGTGCGACGAAACCGGAGCACCCAGAAGAAACCCACGCAGACACGGGGAGAATCTGCAAACTCCACACAGACAGCCACCCAAAGCTGGAATTGAACCCGGATCCCTGGCACTGTGAGGCAGCATTGCTAACCACTGTGCCACCATTGCCATCTGAGTCTGGCTGCTGCCCAGTCCAGCCCTCTCACATTTTGAGTCCTGCTGCTGGCTCTAGTAACCCACCCGCCGACCCTCCTCTGCCTTGGCCTGGAGGTCAGAGAGTCATCGCGCTGCTCCCCTTGATGGCCGTTGGCCACGCCTCCTTCTTCCCTCACAGAAGACTTTGCAGACTTGCACCCCACTGTTAGTTTGGCAACCTCACCTTTGCCCCTGGCTGCCCCTCCCCCAGACCGAATGCCAGAAACCTGGCTGCTGCTTTGCAGCTCTATTCAGCGATAGTTCAGTAACTTCACACCAATTCAGGAGACCAGTGTCTGAATTGATCTAAATCTCCACCACCTCTCAACGTCTGGCAAACCGATTCCCGCTCTGAAGGGGAGTCCACCAATCAGTCTGGTGTTCTGTATTGCCTGTTGATAGGCTCAAGAAAGTCAAATGAGCCCATCAGCAAATTTAGAGCTATCAAGGCTCTGATTGGTGCTCTCATGGTGTTCCCAACACAACAGTCACTTCTCTGATTGGGGCCGCCTCATTGGCCGGGCCCCATGCTACAACGACATGTGTTTCATTTAAAATCCGCCTCTGGTACCATGGTCCCCATGTGCACTTCCTCCTTGTCATATTGGAGGCTTAGGAGATGTGTTAGTGGCTAAAAACAGAATCTAAGTGGCTGGATTACTAGACCTATAAGAACGTCAGCTTTAATTGGTTTCATCACCTCTATCACTAAATGTTCTGTTTCCTGATTTGTAAATATATCTGTGCCCATATATGGCCATTGAAATGTGAATGGCTAAGTGGATATCTTTGTAACAATTTCTTCAAGCTTTAATGTAACTTTTAGAATATCTTAATGTTACACCATGCAGTGTCTTAATCTTAACTACTCTACTGTTATCTTTTGCAATGTTGCCTACTTATAACAGATTTACCTTCACTGTTAAACCATCTTAGTGTGACTGCTTTGCATGTGAATTGTTCCCTTTAAGATGGAAATTGACAAAGCAGTAAAAGCTGCCAGGGACGCTTTTCAGATTGGATCACCATGGCGCAGGATGGACGCCTCACAAAGAGGGAAGCTTTTGAATAAACTTGCTGATTTGATGGAACGGGACCGTGTAATATTAAGTGTGAGTTGTATCTTGCATTTTCGTAATCTTACATGTGAAGATTCCAATGTTACTGTGATGGTGAGCTTTTGTGCTACAAGTGCCTCTTACAAATTCACTATTCACAAATAACCAGACCATGACTTCTAACACAGAATTCCTCAATTGTATCTGGTGGAAATTATTTTAAGGATACTCATAGAGTTACTAATGCTCTAAAACAACAGCTTTGTCTAAAAATGAAACCATTTATTTTTACCACAATACATATATACATAGATACATAGAAGATAGGAGCAGAAGGAGGTCTTTTGGCCCTTCAAACCTGCTCCGCCATTAATCACGATCATGGCTGATCATCCAACTCAATAGCCTAATCCTGCTTTCTCCCCATAGCCTTTGATCCCATTCTTCCCGAGTGCTATATCTAGCCGCCTCCTGAATATATTCAATGATTTAGCATCAGCCACTTCATGTGGTAATGAATTCCACAGGCTCACCACTCTTTGAGTGAAGGAATGTCCCCTCATCTCTGTCTGAAATGATTTACCCTGAATCCTCAGACTGTGACCCTTTGTTCTGGACCAGTAACATCGTCCTTGCATCTACCCTGTCTAGTCCTGTTAGAATTCTATAAGTCTCTATGAGATCCCCCTCATTCTTCAGAACTCCAGTGAGAACAATCGTAACGTAGTCAATCTCTCCTCAAATGACAGTCCTGCCATCTCTGGAATCAGTCTGGTAAACCTTCACTGCACTCCCTCGGGAGCAAGAACATCCTTCCTCAGAGAAGGAGACCAAAACTGCACACATTACTCCAAGTGTGTCCTCACCAAGGCCCTGTACAACTGCAGCAACACATCCCTGCTTCTATATTCGAAACCTCTCACAATGAAGGCCAACATACCATTAGCCTTCTTTACTACCTGCTGTACCTGTATGCTTACCTTCACCGAATGGTGCACAAGGACACCCAGGTCCCGCTGCACACTCCCCTCTCCCAATTCACAACCATTCAGGTAGTAATCTGCCTTCCTGTTTTTGCTTCCAAAGTGAATAACCTCACACTTAGGTTGTTGGGTTACGGATATAGGGTGGATACGTGGGTTTGAGTAGGGTGATCATTGCTCGGCACAACATCGAGGGCCGAAGGGCCTGTTCTGTGCTGTACTGTTCTATGTTCTAGTGGCTCTTTGTTGCGAAGCAATAACCTAGCCTGTCTTTAAACCTTATTTATTTCACATTGTAAACTTCATTATCAAACCAAAGACATTAACCCTTACAAATACAGAATTACAAAAATTACATTTACTTAAAGCTGTGCTTTATTTCTAGCACTCACAAATACAAATATAGATTACTTAAAATTAACTGTTTTTGATGCTGTGAACAAAAATATGACAAGATATGAAAACAAGCAAAGGATTTTAGTGAGATGGATGGATTGGGACTGCTTTTTTCTGGCGCTGGTGGTTTTTGTGTTTGGGATGGTTTTTGATGGTATAATCGGTTCACAATTGGTGTACCAATTGGCTGCATTACTTGGGTTACCTTTTGAAGCATGCCTGAATCAGTTCCTCCAGGGAATCTTTAGCAATTCAGTTAGTGGCTACAGATGCTCTCATTGTACCAGGCACTCCACATTCGTCCCCAGCCCTTTCTCCTCTAAAGAAACAGAGATGTCATTGCCCTCCTGTATGTGTTGTATATTGCATGTTGTTGCTTTATGTGCAAGACACAGCAGGCCATTGTCATTCTAGAAACCCTTGGTCTGTACTGAAGAGGACCCCCAGAGCTGTCGAGACACCTGACTCAGATCTTCAGCACCCTGATGGCTTGCTCAGTGGCCACTCTAGTACACATGTGGTTTTGGTGATAGCTTTCCTGTACGTCAGTGCTGGGGTCCTCACAGGTGTGATCGGCCATGCCCTTCGAGAGTAGCTTTTGTCTCCAAGGAACCAACCGGCGAATCTGCTTGGAGGTGCAAATATTTATCAGAGATTTGACTGGCACAGGATGAACTCATCATGGCAGTTCCCTGCATCTTGCACAGTCATGCAAGTTGACCTTTGAGTGGGTGCAAATCAACTGAACATTGATGGTGCAAAGTCTCTTTCAATTGATAAATGCTGCTGGATGATCGGAGAGGCCTTTATCACATTTGACAGTCTATGACCAGGATTTTATAGGGCAGAGGGGCCCAATCCACTGGCTGGAAATTAAGGGAAACTCAACCTTTGGTAGTCATAGAAACGCCAACCCAAATGTAAATGCAGTGGGCAATTAACTGCATCAGTCAGTGTGCCCTTATCCCTATATATCACAATGCCTTTCCCCCAAGAGCTGCAAACAAACTGGATGGCTGGAGGCTTGTCATTCGCAGCACCATCACCAAGAAAAGTGTCCACTGCTGGAACTGGAACCAGGCAAAGATGAAAGAGGGCCCAGTCACAGATAAGCGGGCTTAGGCATGCCGGGTCATTCAGGCAGGCCCTAGGTGAGGTTGTCATTCATTAGGGTTTGAGGGAGTGCTAACAAGGGGGTGGAACTTGCTGCAGGGATTGGAGGGGTGGGAGGGCGTTAACTCTGTGAAGCGCAGAGGGTCACTCCTGCCTGCCCTCAAGGAGATCAACAGGATGTGCCTGGCCATCTCCCCACAAGGCAAAATGATCACCTGACACGGGTAAAATGCCAGCAGTGGGAAGAGTCTCAATTAGCCTGAGGGCATGAGGTCTGAGTACCATCTTCCCCACCACTGGGGCAGCACGGTAGCACAGTGGTTAGCACTATTGCTTTACAGCGCCATGGTCCCAGGTTCGATTCCCGGTTTGTGTCCAGAAAAGGGGCGAGGATTCAGTGAGAGGAACCAGAAAAGGGGTGAGTTTTAAAAAATTAATTTACGGGATATGGGCGTCGCTGATTCGACCAGCATTTATTGCCCATCTCTAGTTGCCCTTCAGAAGGTGGTGGTGAGTTGCCTTCTTGAACTGCAGGAGTCCTTCAGGTGTAGGTACACCCACTGTGCTATTAGGCAGGAAGTTCCAGGATTTTGTCCCATCAACAGCGAAGGAACGGCGATATATTTTCTGGGTGAGTGAGTGACTTGAAGTGGTATCTCCAGGTGGTGGGGTTCCCAGGTATCTGCTGCTCTTGTCCTTCTAGATGGTAGTGGTCGAGGCTTTGGAAAGTGTTGTCTAAGGAACCTTGGTGAGTTACTGCAGTGCATCTTGTAGATGATACAGAAGGCTGCCACTGTTCATCGGTGGTGGAGGGTTTGAATGTGTGTGAAAGGAGGAACAATCAAGCGGGCTGCTTTGCCCTGGATGGTGTCCAGCTTCTTGAGTGTTGTTGGAGCTGCACTCATCCAGGCAAGTGGAGAGTATTCCATTACACTCCTGACCTGGGCCTTGTAGATGGTTGAGAGGCTTTGATGGGTCAGGAGGTGAGTTACACACTGTAGAATTCCTAGCCTTTGACCTGCATTGGTACTCATAGTACTAATGTGGCTAGTCCAGTTCAGTTTCTGATCAATGGTAACCCCCAGGATGTTGATTGTGGGGGATTCAGCGATAGTAATGCCATAGAATGTAAAGGGGCGATAGTTAGATCCCCTCTTATAGGAGATGGTCATTGCCTGGCACTTGTGTGGCACAAATGTAACTTGCCACGTCAGGCCAAGCCTGGATATTGCCCAGGTCTTGCTGCATTTGGGCACGGACTGCTTCATTATCTGAGGAGTCGTGAATAGTGCTGAAAATTGTGCACTCATCCGCAAACATCCCCACTTCTGACCCTATGATGAAAGGCAGGTCATTGATGAAGCTGCTGAAGATGATTGGGCCTAGGACATCACCCTGAGGTACTCCTGCAGTGATGTCCTGGAGTTGAGATGATTGACCTCCAACCACTAGAACCATCTTCCTTTGTGCCATGTATGATTCCAACCAGCGGAGAGTTTTCCTCTTGATTCCCATTGACTCGAGTTTAGCCAGGACTCGTTGATACCATACTCGGTCAAACGCTGCCTAGATGTCAAGGGCAATCACTCTTACCTCACCTCTCGCATTCAGCGCTTTTGTCCATGTTTGAACCAAGGCTGCAATGAGGTCAGGAGCTGAGTGACCCTGGCGGAACCCAAACTGAGTGTCCGTGAGCAGGTTATTGCTGAGTAAGTGCCGCTTGATAGCACTGTTGATGACTCCTTCATCACTTTGCTGATGATGAAGAGTATGCTGATAGACCGGTAATTGGCTGGGTTGGATTTGTCCTGTTTCTTGGACAGGACACACCTGAGCAATTTTCCACATTGCTGGGTAGATGCCAGTGTTGTAGCTTGTTATGGGCCAGGGTTTAGAGAACCCCAAAGTGTATCATTGAGTTCACCTGACCCACAACTTTTAATAGATTGCGGTATGTGGAACACACGGCCCACTCTACAGGTGTGGTACAGCGGAAATGGAAAAGTATTTTTGAAAGCAAAACAATGTTTATTCTATGAACTCAAGTTAACCTTTTTAAAACATACAGTGAACATCTTAGCAACCATTAATTCAAACACAACCCCCAAAGAATACAACACTAAGTAATCCTTAAGCTGTCCTTTTAACATCCATAAGACTTAAAAAAGAACTTTTAACAGAAGCACATCTGGTTAAAGTCACTACTGAGAGCAGTTATTAGTTTTAAATCACCAAAGGATCGATTTACAGTCGTTAGATTACAGAGAGAGACTAATACCCCTTCTAGCTGCGACTGCAGCTATCCAGCTCTGAAAACAAAACTAAAACACACCCTGCAGCAAACAGCCTAATACGAAAGTAAAAGGCTGACAGACAGCCCAGCTCCACCCACACTCTGACATCACTGCAGTAATAAACACCCATTTCTTAAAGGTACTCTCACTACAGATATTTATATACACACCCATTCATAAACATTCATTTCTTAAAGGCACTCTCACATGACAAGCTGTTCTGGGACATCTTAGCTAGGGGTGTGGCAAGTTTTGGAGCACAAGTCTTCAGTACTATTGCTGGAATATTATCAGGACCCATAGCCTTTGCAGTATCCAGTGCCTTCAGCCGTTTCTTGGTATCACGTGGAGTGAATCGTATTGGCTGAAGACTGACATGTGTGATGCTGGGGACTTCTGGAGGAGACTGAGATGGATCATCCATTCGGCGCTTCTGGCTGAAGATTATTGCGAATGCCTCAGCCTTGTCCTTTGCACATATGTGCTGAGATCCTCCATCATTGAGGACAGGAATACTTGTGGATCCTCCTCCTCCAGTGAGCTGTTTAATTTTCCATCACCATCCAGGGCTGGATGTGGCAGGACTGCAGAGCTTAGATCTGGTTGTGGAATCGTTTAGCTCTGTCTATTACTTGCTGCTTATGCTGTTTGTCACACAAGTAGTGAAGTTGTAGCTTTACCAGGTTGACACCTCATTTTTCGGAATGCCTGGAGTTGTTCCTGGCCACTTCTCCTGCACTTTTCATTCAACCGTTCGACTCCCTGTGGGAGTGAGTAGAACAGGAACCAGAAAAGGGGCAAGGATTCAATGAGAAACCAAAAAAATGAAAAGGATTCAGTGAGAGGGACCAGAAAAGGGATGAGAATTCATTGAGGAACCAGAAAAGGGGCAGTGATGTTCCTATATTTCCTCAATACCTGTCCAGGAATATTTAACATCCAGTCCTGACCTTCTTTGAGCCACAACATCATATTTAAATTTGCGCCTGTAACTCAACGATTTTATTTAGCACAAACCACACATTCACATGCACAGAACCCTGGTTTAGACTTTATTACTTTCTCACTTACTCTGACCCCCACCTATTAACTATTCCTTATTCTACAGCTACCCACCTCTCCCAGCATTCTGTGCACTTTGACATTCCTCTCTGATATTATTTCTTGGTTATCACATCCCTGCCAAGTTAGTTTAAACCAGTCACAATAGCATTAGCCAAATGACCCACAAGAAATTCAATGAAGGCTCTATTTAGGTGCAACCCGTACAACTTGTACAGGTCCCATCTTCCCCAGAGGGGGAAAGCTAACTTCAATAGCGTAAGAACTGGTCTGGAATTAATTGTCACGAAAAATGATAGCTGAGCAATGGGTAGCCCAATGGTTAGCAAAGGTAGCCTGCAAATAAGAGATAGTTTAGGCACACTCAAAGTATAGTCCCTCAAAATGGAAAGGTTGGGTAAACAAATCCAGAGCTCCTGGATGACAAAAGGGATAGAATTTAAGATAAAGAAGAAAAAGTGTGCTTATGACAGGTGTCAGGTGGAAAATATATTGAAGAACCAGGCTGAATTCAGAAGGTTCAAAAGAGAATTAGCGAGGCAAAAAAGAGAGTATGAAGAGAGACTGGCAGTCAACATAAAGAGAATTCTAAAGTGTACTATAGGCACACAAATAGTAAAGGATGGTAAAAGGAGTAATAGGGCCAATTAGGGACCAAAAAAGGAATTTATGGAGGCAGAGGTCACAGCTGAAGTATTAAATGAATACTTTGGATCTGTCTTTACCAGGCCACAGTGAAAGAGGAGATAATTCAGACACTATAAGAGTTTATAATTGATAAGGAGCAGTTATTGGATAGGCTGTCTATAAGTGGATAAGGCACCAAGATTGGATGAGATGTATCCAAGTGTTATCTGTAAAGTTCAGACACTTCGACCAGTTTATTTTTCAAACATTTTACACAGGTCCCCTTATCTGCGAGATGAACAAAGGACAAACATAAGTTAACAATTCAACCCAAGTTTATTTAAAGCACAATCAAACTGTTATCCCCCCACATTATCCAAACTAGAATATGGCCAATATTCTTGATACTAACTGTGCCGATGAACTGGTCAAGCTTCAGGTCCAATCCTCTGAGTCCCAGTCGTCTCAGGGACTTCATCTGTGAAGGTGAATCTCACACGCTGCTTCCATCTGTCCTCTGGTCCACTGTTAAGTCTTTTCCGCTGCCTCTGTGTCAAGTCTTCGCTGGGGAGGGTCTCTGGATGTCCCCTTTGCGCCCTTCCAGAAGCTTCTCTAGCCCTCAGCCAATCAGGTGACTGGCAGCAGTCGCAACATGCAATGGAGTTGCCAATTGCAACTCTGCAGGACACCAGGAACTCCCCCCAGATGTCCATCCTCAGGTGCATTGTCTGCACTTAACCTTATTCCATATAAGGTTGTATAAGTGCCAGAGAGTCTGGCTTCATCTGGGCAATTCACAACAATTGATCCAGTTGAATGCGGCTGATTACATTCCGATGTTCTGTTAAGCCCAGACTTGCCCCAGCTGTCTGTCTTTGTTCAGTATTTTTGAGTTTGGCTGTTTGACATATTACTAAAATTTGACTTATTAATAAAGTCACTGATGATAAATTTTCAGTTTTACTTATGTTCAGAGTTGGTGCAAGAGGAATGGAGAATTGCAAACGTTACACCCTTGTTCAAAAAAGTGTGCAAAGATAAACCCAGCAAATACAGGCCAGTGAGTCGATCTTCAATGGTGAGAAAACTTCTAGAAGCAATAAATCAGGAGAAAATTTGTATTCGCATGGACAAATGTGGGCTAATAAAAAAAAGCAAGCATGGATTGGATCTGTGTAGACTCGATGGGCTGAATGGCCTCCTTGTGCACTGTAGGGATTTATGATTAAGGCTCATGACCAAAACCTTAGTCAAGGAGATAGGTTTTAAGGAGTTCCTCAAAGGAGGAAAGAGAGGCAGGATTGTTCAGGAACGAATTCTAAGCATAACTGAAATTATGCCAGACATTGGTAGAACAATTTAAATTGGGGATGTTGAGCAGGCCAGAATTGGAGGTGTGCAGATATCACAGAGATAGTAGGAATGGAGGAGACGAGTTAGGGAGGGGCAAGGCCATGGAGGGATTTTAAAACAAGGATGGGAATTTGTGCCTTGAGCTGTTTTACTAAATTCAATGCACTATCTAATCACAAGTTGGCGTTGTTGAGTTTGTGGAATGGAGGAAGAGTTGGAGATTTGAGCTCCCTCCAACTCGCACTCACTTCATTCCTGAGGAAAGCTACTGTACAAATACATTGTGATTCGCAAAGATCATTGGGCACTATTGACATCTGTATTGTTGGCATCCAGACAATACTCCGTTGCTCTCCATTCTCCCCATCCCCCTTCACTTCCTGTTTACTGCAGTACCTTCAACTAATTAACAGGAGGACATACTTAAATGGCAAGAAAAGATGGAAAATGTGTTGTCCTAATTTCTTATCGAGGGTTACTGACGCCAGTTTCATTGCAGTTTTTATTGTTACCTTAATATCAATGAGAAGAAATTCCACATTTATCAACTATTTTGATCTGACACTCAAAGGGCTCAGGTCCTGTGATGTGATTATCACAAAATAATGTGTGACATGATTCACAGAATGTTACAATTACACTAAAGGTCATTGTAATAGGTTATTTAATAAAAGTCGTTACACCGTTTGTACGTTTAGATATTCTTAAATTAAGATGAATTTTTAGCTCCTCAATTATTGGAGAAAGCTGCTGGCTCTCTTGGAAAGTTAGAGTTGATTTAACTGTTGTTCATGAGAACTAATATCACTGACTGCCAATTTTTTCTTTTTATTTAAGACAATAGAATCTATTGACTCTGGAAAACTCTTCCTTCATGCATACTTTGTTGACTTAGATGGTTCAATTAAAACACTGCGTTACTATGCTGGCTGGGCTGACAAAATCCAAGGACGCACCATCCCTGTGGGTAAGGTTTTATTTATGCTCATTAATCATGTTAAATTAATGTTCTTATCTATCCTTGAAATAAACACTGTGGGAATTTTCTAATAATGTAAGAATGTTTTCACGCAGTGTTTATTTTTAGCCAAATTATTCTAATCTCAAGCTTTTCAGAACCAGAAACAAAATTATCTTGTCTGTTACTCCCAGTACAGGTTTAAACTTCACTAATCCTTGAACAGCTGTGTTAGAAAGAAAGTATATTTAGTTATATAAATAGACAGTTATAAGAAAATTATTAACAAGCTGTTTCCAAAAATGCACATTTACCTAGGGTAATTCATATTTTTGCATTTTCCATTTGGGCTACTTTTCTTCCCTTTTAATCTGCTGTAGACAGTTGTTTTCTTGTAAATGCATGAATCCATATGCACTACTTCCCGTGGAAGTGATCTTTCTTCATATGTCAGCATAGATGGTTATCATGAGTAGAACTGTTCACTTTGAGGGTCATCACAGTGGAATCCAATTTTGTGTTGCTAAAATTACGGTCAAATGCACTTTTCAGCGTAGATGATTTGGATACTGCGCATCTACAACTCCAGAAATTGTTGTGGCCCCCACTACCCTGACTGCTGAGGTTACTTAGAGAACAGAAACCCGGACTATCCTTTTGGTGATTCTATTGGCAATAACAGAGATATCAGTGAGTAGTGTGAAAAATAGGTTTTCAATTCTTTTGTAGCTTCAGCAGTTTATTTTTGGATCCCTTACTATATAGAGGAGGAGCGGTGTGGATAACCTTACTATATGGAGGAACATTGAATTTCTCGCAGTATGGATCCACAAACAAGCAGTTATCCCAGAATAGGAGATCTCCATGGCAGAGTTTAGCATCTAACTTACAAGATACTTGGAGTTACATGTTTAGTGCTGTAGTTGCAATGGTTAACAGTATACTTCCACTTTCTTTGGCACCAAGATATTTAATGTTTCTGTAATTTTAGGCTTGTCGATCAATTATACTCGATAATTTGTCACATTAATGTAACTATGTTACTCAGGGGTGCAGTAAATTCAACTGAATTCTGGCAACGGAGTGAGAATTGCTCGAGTCCTTCAGTCCCATGTTAGCTGCAGTATACTATAACTGCTGCAAATAAAGTTTTTTAATAATTCCAAGGCAATTTGTCCCCTAGATACTTCTTAACCTCATTTTTAAATTGTTTAATGTTGGCAAAGAGACAACTGACCCACTGGCATTTTACAAATATTAAAATTTCAGCGAACTCGGTTGAACACTGTTCTAAACTGGTATTAATCCAAATTGGTACTTGCAGTATGACAGTACCATTAAAACAGTCAACTGGCATTACAATCTGATGAAATAAAATGTTTCCTCCCTTTGCCAGAAGGAGACTTTGCAAAATATATGTTGCAGAAGATTCTGAAAATTTCCAGGGCCAAAAGGCAGAAAAAAAGAAAGCACACCTAAATTAAGCATCAAATATAATGTAACTAGTAAATATATGCTTTCAACCTTTCAAATAATTTCTCATACCTGGAATGAAACTACAGAATATTTCCAGCGCTGATTTGAATTGAAAATAAATTAACTCAGTCAGACCTGTAGAGACTCAAGCTAAGTAAATTACTTCCTGTTATTAATAACAGCTTTATTCTTTGTTAAAAGATTACATTGGCAAAGAAAATTAAAATTTAGCACAAAATAGGCAGATAATTGTTGGAAAGACTATTTCTAACAGTACTGTGAGAAATTCTAAGTGTTGCCCCTTATAGTGAGAGATCTACAGCGCTCCTCCACTGTACAGTGAAGGATTCACACTGCTCCTCCACTTTACAGTGAGGGATCCACACTGCTCCTCCACTGTACAATGAGGGATCCACACCGCTCCTACACTGCATAGTGAGGGATCCACACTGCTCCTCCACTGTACAAGGAGGGATCCACAATGCTCCTCCACTGTACAGTAAAGGATACACACTGCTCCTCCACTGCACAGTGAGGGATCCACACTGCTCCTCCACTGTACAATGAGGGATCCACACCGCTCCTACACTGTACAGTGAGGGATCCACACTGCTCCTCCACTGTACAATGAGGGATCTACAATGCTCCTCCACTGTACAGTGAAGGATACACACTGCTCCTCCACTGTACAGTGAGGGATCCACACTGCTCCTCCACTGTACAATGAGGGATCTACAATGCTCCTCCACTGTACAGTGAGGGATCCACACTGCTCCTCCACTGTACAATGAGGGATCCACACTGCTCCTCCAATGTACAGTGAGGGATCCACACTGCTCCTCCTCTGTACAGTGAAGGATCCACACTACTCCTCCAATGTACAGTGAGGGATCCACATTGCTCCTCCACTTTACAGTGAGGGATCCACACTGCTCCCCCAATGTACAGTGAGGGATCCACACCGCTCCTACACTGTACAGTGAGGGATCCACACTGCTCCTCCACTGTACAATGAGGGATCTACAATGCTCCTCCACTGTACAGTGAAGGATACACACTGCTCCTCCAATGTACAGTGAGGGATCCACACTGCTCCTCCACTGTACAGTGAGGGATCCACACTGCTCCTCCACTGTACAGTGAGGGATCCACACTGCTCCTCCACTTTACAGTGAGGGATCCACACTGCTCCTCCACTTCACAGTGAGGGATCCATACTACTCCTCCAATGTACAGTGAGGGATCCACATAGCTCCTCCACAATACAGTGAGGGATCCACACTGCTCCTCCTCTGTGCAGTGAGGGATCTACACTGTTCCCCCAATGTACAGTGAGAGGTCCACACTGCCCCTCCTCCATACAGTGAGGGTTCCACACTACTCCACTTTGCAGTGAGAGGTCCACACTGCCCCTCCTCCATACAGTGAGGGTTCCACACTACTCCACTGTACAGTGAGGGATCCACACTGTTCGTCCACTGTACAGTGAGAAATCCACACTATTCCTCCACTTCACAGTGAGGAATCCACACTGTTCCTCCACGGTACAGTGAGGGATCCACACTGCTCCTCCCCAATACAGTGAATGATCTACACTGGTCCTCCTCAATACAGTGAGGGATCCACACTGGTCCTCCTCAATACAGTGAGGGATCCACACTGCTCCTCCCCAATACAGTGAGTGATCCAATTGCTCCTCCTCAATGCAGTGAGTGATCTATACTGTTCTTCCTCCTTACAGTGAGGGTTCTACACTACTCCTCCACTGTGCAGTGAGGAATCCACACTGCTCCTCCACTGTACAGTGCTGAATCCACACTGCTCCTTCACTGTACAGTGAGGAATCTACACTGCTCCTCCACTGTACAGTGCTGAATCCACGCTGCTCCTCCTCCATACAGTGAGGGATCCACACTGCCCTTCCACTGTACAGTGAGGAATCCACACTGCCCCTCCCTGTACAGTGGGGAATCCACACTGCCCCTCCACTGTACAGTAGGGAATCCACACTGCTCCTCCAATGTACAGTGAGAGATCCACACAGCTCCCACTCCATTCAGTGAGCGATCCACACACCTCCTCCTCCATACTGTGAGGGATCCACACTGCTCCTCCACTTTACAGTGAGGAATCCACACTGCTCCTCCACTTGACAGTGAGGGATCCACACTGCTTCTCCACTGTACAGTGAGGGATCCACACTAGGGCAGCACGGTAGCATTGTGGATAGCACAATTGCTTCACAGCTCCAGGGTCCCAGGTCCGATTCCGGCTTGGGTCACTGTCTGTGCGGAGTCTGCACATCCTCCCCGTGTGTGCGTGGGTTTCCTCCGGGTGCTCCGGTTTCCTCCCACAGTCCAAAGATGTGCAGGTTAGGTGGATTGGCCATGATAAATTGCCCTTAGTGTCCAAAATTGCCCTTAGTGTTGGGTGGGGTTACTGAGTTATGGGGATAGGGTGGAGGAGTTGACCTTGGGTAGGGTTCTCTTTCCAAGAGCCGGTGCAGACATGATGGGCCGAATGGCCTCCTTCTGCACTGTAAATTCTATGAAACACTGCTTCTCCACTATACAGTGAGGAATCCACACTGCTCCTCCACTTTACAGTGAGGGGTCCACACTGCTCCTCCTCTGTACAGTGAGGGATCTATAGTGCTCCCCCACTGTACAGTGAGGGAATCCACACTGCTCCTCCACTGTACAGTGAGGGAATCCACACTGCTCCTCCACTGCACAGTGAGGGATCCGCACTGCTCCTCCACTTTACAGTGAGGGATCCGCACTGCTCCTCCACTTTACAGTGAGGGATCCGTGCTTCTCCTCCAATGTACAGTGAGAGATCCACACAGCTCCCACTCCATTCAGTGAGCGATCCACACACCTCCTCCTCCATACAGTGAGGGATCCACACTGCTCCTCCACTCTACAGTGAGGAATCCACACCGCTCCTACACTTTACAGTGAGGGATCCACACTGCTTCTCCACTATACAGTGAGGGATCCACACTTCTCCTCCACTGTACAGTGAGGGATTCAAACAAAATTATGAGGGGCATAAACAGAGTGGATAGTCAGAGACTTTTTCTCAGGGTAGAGGGGTCAATTACTAGGGGGCATAGGTTTAAGGTGCGAGGGGCAAGGTTTAGAGGAGGTGTACGAGGTAAGTTTTTCACACAGAGGGTAGTGGGTGCCTGGAACTCGCTGCCGGAGGAGGTGGTGGAAGCAGGGACAATAGTGACGTTTAAAGGGAATCTTGACAAATACATGAATAGGATGGGAATAGAGGGATACGGATCCCGGAATTGTAGATGATTTTAGTTTAGATTGGCAGCATGGTTAGCGCAGGCTTGGAGGGCCGAAGGGCCTGTTCCTGTGCTGTACTTTTCTTTGTTCTTTGTTTGTTTGCTCCTCCAATGTACAGTGAGGAATCCACACTACTCCTTCATTGTACAGTGAGGGATCCACACAGCTCCTCTAATGTACAGTGAGGGATCCACACTCTTCCTCCACTGTACAGTGAGGGATCCACGGTGCTCCTCCACTATACAGTGAGGGATCCACGCTGCTCCTCCACTGTACAGTGAGGGATCCACACAGCTCCTCCACTGTACAGTGAGGGATCCACACTGCTCCTCCTCCATACAGTGAGGGATCCACACTGCTCCTCCACTGTACAGTGAGGGATCCACACTGCTCCTCCTCCATACAGTGAGGGATCCACACTGCTCCTCCACTCTACAGTGAGGAATCCACACTGCTCCTCCAATGTACAGTGAGGGATCCACACTGCTCCCCCAATGTACAGTGAGGGATCCACACTGCTCCTCCAATGTACAATGAGGGATCCACACTGCTCCTCCACTGTACAGTGAGGGATCCACACTGCTCCTCCACTGTACAGTGAGGGATCCACACTGCTCCTCCACTGTACAGTGAGGGATCCACACTGCTCCCCCACTGTACAGTGAGGGATCCACACTCTTCCTCCACTGTACAGTGAGGGATCCACACTGCTCCTCCACTGTACAGTGAGGGATCCACACTCTTCCTCCACTGTACAGTGAGGGATCCACACTGCTCCTCCACTGTACAGTGAGGGATCCACACTGCTCCTCCACTGTACAGTGAGGGATCCACACTGCTCCCCCAATGTACAGTGAGGGATCCACACTGCTCCTCCACTGTACAATGAGGGATCCACACTCTTCCTCCACTGTACAGTGAGGGATCCACACTGCTCCTCCAATGTACAGTGAGGGATCCACACTGCTCCTCCACTGTACAGTGAGGGATCCACACTGCTCCTCCACTGTACAGTGAGGGATCCACACTGCTCCTCCACTGTACAGTGAGGGATCCACGGTGCTCCTCCACTGTACAGTGAGGGATCCACACTGCTCCTCCAATGTACAGTGAGGGATCCACACTGCTCCTCCACTGTACAGTGAGGGATCCACACTGCTCCTCCACTGTACAGTGAGGGATCCACACTGCTCCTCCAATGTACAGTGAGGGATCCACACTGCTCCTCCACTGTACAGTGAGGGATCCACACTGCTCCTCCACTGTACAGTGAGGGATCCACACTGCTCCTCCACTGTACAGTGAGGGATCCACGGTGCTCCTCCACTGTACAGCGAAGGATCCATGCTGCTCCTCCACTGTACAGTGAAGGATCCACACTGCTCCTCCACTGTACAGTGAGTGATCCACACTGCACCTCTTCAATACAGTGAATGATCGACACTACCCCCTCAAAGCAATGAGAGATTGACAGTACCTCCCTAAATACAGTGCGGGTTTCACACTGCTCCTCCTCAATACAGTGAGGGATCTACACTGCAGCCCCTCCATATAATGAGGGACCAAAGAGCTCCTCATCCATACAGTGAGGCGTCCACACTGCTCCAACTCTGTACAGTGAGGGGTCCATACTACTCCTCCACTGTACAGTGAGGCATCCACACTGCTCCAACTCTGTACAGTGAAGGATCCACACTGCTCCAACTCTGTAGAGTGAGGGATCCACACTGCTCCTCCACTGTACAGTGAGGCGTCCACACTGCTCCAACTCTGTACAGTGAGGGGTCCATACTACTCCTCCACTGTACAGTGAAGGATCCACACTGCTCCAACTCTGTACAGTGAGGGGTCCATACTACTCCTCCACTGTACAGTGAGGCATCCACACTGCTCCAACTCTGTACAGTGAGGGGTCCATACTGCTCCTCCACTGTACAGTGAGGGATCCACACTGCTCCAACTCTGTACAGTGAGGGGTCCATACTACTCCTCCACTGTACAGTGAGGCGTCCACACTGCTCCAACTCTGTACAGTGAGGGGTCCATACTGCTCCTCCACTGTACAGTGAGGGATTCACACTGCTCCTTCATTGTACAGTGAGTGATCAACACTGCTCCTCCATTGTACAGTGAGGGATCAACATCTGGAAAGGCATTGCTTGATTAGGGATAGTCAGCACGGATTTGTGAGGGGTAGGTCTTGCCTTACAAGTCTTATTGAATTCTTTGAGGAGGTGACCAAGCATGTGGATGAAGGTAAGGCAGTGGATGTAGTGGACATGGATTTTAGTAAGGCATTTGATAAGGTTCCCCATGGTAGGCTTATGCAGAAAGTAAGGAGGCATGGGATAGTGGGAAATTTGGCCAGTTGGATAACAAACTGGCTAACCGATAGAAGACAGAGAGTTGTGGTGGATGGCAAATATTCAGCCTGGAGCCCAGTTATCAGTGGCGTACCGCAGGGATCAGTTCTGGGTCCTCTGCTGTTTGTGATTTTCATTAACGACTTGGATGAGGGAGTTGAAGGGTGGGTCAGTAAATTTGCAGATGATACGAAGATTGGTGGAGTTGTGGATAGTGAGGAGGGCTGTTGTCGGCTTCAAAGAGACATAGATAGAATGCAGAGCTGGGCTGAGAAGTGGCAGATGGAGTTTAACCCTGACAAGTGTGAGGTTGTCCATTTTGGAAGGACAAATCTGAATGCGGAATACAGGGTTAATGGTAGGGTTCTTGGCAATGTGGAGGAGCAGAGAGATCTTGGGGTCTATGTTCATTGTTCTTTGAAAGTTGCCACTCAAGTGGATAGAGCTGTGAAGAAGGCCTATGGTGTGCTCGCGTTCATTAGCAGAGGGATTGAATTTAAGAGCCGTGAGGTGATGATGCAGCTGTACAAAACCTTGGTCAGGCCAAATTTGGAGTACTGTGTGCAGTTCTGGTCACCTCATTTTAGGAAGGATGTGGAAGCTTTGGAAAAGGTGCAAAGGAGATTTACCAGGATGTTGCCTGGAATGGAGAGTAGGTCATACGAGGAAAGATTGAGGGTGTTAGGCCTTTTCTCATTAGAACGGAGAAGGATGAGGGGCGACTTGATAGAGGTTTATAAGATGATCAGGGGAATAGATAGAGTAGACAGTCAGAGACTTTTTCCCCGGGTGGAACACACCATTACAAGGGGACATAAATTTAAGATAAATGGTGGAAGATATAGAGGGGATGTCAGAGGTAGGTTCTTTACCCAGAGAGTAGTGGGGGCATGGAATGCACTGCCTGTGGTAGTAGTTGAGTCGGAAAATTTATGGACCTTCAAGCGGCTATTGGATAGGTACTTGGATTAGGGTAGAATAAGGGAGTGTAGGTTAACTTCTTAAGGGCAGCACGGTAGCATTGTGGATAGCACAATTGCTTCACAGCTCCAGGGTCCCAAGTTCGATTTCGACTTGGGTCACTGTCTGTGTGGAGTCTGCACATCCTCCCCGTGACTGCGTGGGTTTCCTCCGGGTACTCCGGTTTCCTCCCACAGTCCAAAGATGTGCAGGGTGGGTGGATTGGCCATGACAAATTGTCCAAAATTCTATGATTAACCTAGGACAAAAGTTCGGCGCAACATCGTGGGCCGAAGGGCCTGTTCTGTGCTGTATTTCTCTATCTCTAACACTGCTCCTCCACTGTACAGTGAGAGATACACACTGCTCCTTCATTGTACAGTGAGGGATCAACACTGCTCCTCCACTGTACAGTGAGGGATCCACACTGCTCCTCCACTGTACAGTGAGGGTTCCACACTGCTCCTCCACTGTACAGTGAGGGATCCACACTGCTCCTCCACTGTACAGTGAGGGATCCACACTGCTCCTCTACTGTACAGTGAGGGATCCACACTGCTCCTCCACTGTGCAGTGAGGGATCCACACTGCCCCTCCACTGTACAGTGAGGGATCAACACTGCTCCTCCACTGTACAGTGAGGGATCAACACTGCTCCTCCACTGTACAGTGAGGGATCTACACTGCTCTTCCACTGTACAGTGAGGGATCCACACTGCTCCTCCACTGTACAGTGAGGGATCCACACTGCTCTTCCACTGTACAGTGAGGGATCCACACTGCTCCTCCACTGTACAATGAGGGATCCACACTGCTCCTCCACTGTACAGTGAGGGATCCACACTGCTCCTCCACTGTACAGTGAGGGATCCACACTGCTCCTCCACTATACAGTGAGTGATCGACACTGCTCCTCCACTGTACAGTGAGGGATCCACACTGCTCCTCCACTGTACAGTGAGAGATCGACACTGCTCCCCCAATGTACAGTGAGGGATTCACACTGCTCCTTCATTGTACAGTGAGTGATCAACACTGCTCCTCCATTGTACAGTGAGGGATCAACATCTGGAAAGGCATTGCTTGATTAGGGATAGTCAGCACGGATTTGTGAGGGGTAGGTCTTGCCTTACAAGTCTTATTGCATTCTTTGAGGAGGTGACCAAGCATGTGGATGAAGGTAAGGCAGTGGATGTAGTGGACATGGATTTTAGTAAGGCATTTGATAAGGTTCCCCATGGTAGGCTTATGCAGAAAGTAAGGAGGCATGGGATAGTGGGAAATTTGGCCAGTTGGATAACAAACTGGCTAACCGATAGAAGACAGAGAGTTGTGGTGGATGGCAAATATTCAGCCTGGAGCCCAGTTATCAGTGGCGTACCGCAGGGATCAGTTCTGGGTCCTCTGCTGTTTGTGATTTTCATTAACGACTTGGATGAGGGAGTTGAAGGGTGGGTCAGTAAATTTGCAGATGATACGAAGATTGGTGGAGTTGTGGATAGTGAGGAGGGCTGTTGTCGGCTTCAAAGAGACATAGATAGAATGCAGAGCTGGGCTGAGAAGTGGCAGATGGAGTTTAACCCTGACAAGTGTGAGGTTGTCCATTTTGGAAGGACAAATCTGAATGCGGAATACAGGGTTAATGGTAGGGTTCTTGGCAATGTGGAGGAGCAGAGAGATCTTGGGGTCTATGTTCATTGTTCTTTGAAAGTTGCCACTCAAGTGGATAGAGCTGTGAAGAAGGCCTATGGTGTGCTCGCGTTCATTAGCAGAGGGATTGAATTTAAGAGCCGTGAGGTGATGATGCAGCTGTACAAAACCTTGGTCAGGCCACATTTGGAGTACTGTGTGCAGTTCTGGTCACCTCATTTTAGGAAGGATGTGGAAGCTTTGGAAAAGGTGCAAAGGAGATTTACCAGGATGTTGCCTGGAATGGAGAGTAGGTCATACGAGGAAAGATTGAGGGTGTTAGGCCTTTTCTCATTAGAACGGAGAAGGATGAGGGGCGACTTGATAGAGGTTTATAAGATGATCAGGGGAATAGATAGAGTAGACAGTCAGAGACTTTTTCCCCGGGTGGAACACACCATTACAAGGGGACATAAATTTAAGATAAATGGTGGAAGATATAGAGGGGATGTCAGAGGTAGGTTCTTTACCCAGAGAGTAGTGGGGGCATGGAATGCACTGCCTGTGGTAGTAGTTGAGTCGGAAAATTTATGGACCTTCAAGCGGCTATTGGATAGGTACTTGGATTAGGGTAGAATAAGGGAGTGTAGGTTAACTTCTTAAGGGCAGCACGGTAGCATTGTGGATAGCACAATTGCTTCACAGCTCCAGGGTCCCAAGTTCGATTTCGACTTGGGTCACTGTCTGTGTGGAGTCTGCACATCCTCCCCGTGACTGCGTGGGTTTCCTCCGGGTACTCCGGTTTCCTCCCACAGTCCAAAGATGTGCAGGGTGGGTGGATTGGCCATGACAAATTGTCCAAAATTCTATGATTAACCTAGGACAAAAGTTCGGCGCAACATCGTGGGCCGAAGGGCCTGTTCTGTGCTGTATTTCTCTATCTCTAACACTGCTCCTCCACTGTACAGTGAGAGATACACACTGCTCCTTCATTGTACAGTGAGGGATCAACACTGCTCCTCCACTGTACAGTGAGGGATCCACACTGCTCCTCCACTGTACAGTGAGGGTTCCACACTGCTCCTCCACTGTACAGTGAGGGATCCACACTGCTCCTCCACTGTACAGTGAGGGATCCACACTGCTCCTCTACTGTACAGTGAGGGATCCACACTGCTCCTCCACTGTGCAGTGAGGGATCCACACTGCCCCTCCACTGTACAGTGAGGGATCAACACTGCTCCTCCACTGTACAGTGAGGGATCAACACTGCTCCTCCACTGTACAGTGAGGGATCCACACTGCTCTTCCACTGTACAGTGAGGGATCCACACTGCTCCTCCACTGTACAGTGAGGGATCCACACTGCTCTTCCACTGTACAGTGAGGGATCCACACTGCTCCTCCACTGTACAATGAGGGATCCACACTGCTCCTCCACTGTACAGTGAGGGATCCACACTGCTCCTCCACTGTACAGTGAGGGATCCACACTGCTCCTCCACTATACAGTGAGTGATCGACACTGCTCCTCCACTGTACAGTGAGGGATCCACACTGCTCCTCCACTGTACAGTGAGAGATCGACACTGCTCCTCCACTGTTCAGTGAGGGATCCACGCTGCTCCTCCACTGTACAGTGAGGGATCCACACTGCTCCTCCACTGTACAGTGAGGGATCAACACTGCTCCTCCACTGTACAGTGAGGGATCCACACTGCTCTTCCACTGTACAGTGAGGGATCCACACTGCTCCTCCACTGTACAGTGAGGGATCCACACTGCTCTTCCACTGTACAGTGAGGGATCCACACTGCTCCTCCACTGTACAATGAGGGATCCACACTGCTCCTCCACTGTACAGTGAGGGATCCACACTGCTCCTCCACTGTACAGTGAGGGATCCACACTGCTCCTCCACTATACAGTGAGTGATCGACACTGCTCCTCCACTGTACAGTGAGGGATCCACACTGCTCCTCCACTGTACAGTGAGAGATCGACACTGCTCCTCCACTGTTCAGTGAGGGTTCCATACTGCCCCTCTTCAATGCAGTGATGGGTCCAACCACCTCACCTCAATGCAGTGAAGGATCCATACTAACCCCTGCCTTCAATACAGTGAGGGTTTCACACTGCTCCTCCTCCATAGAGTAAGGGATCTACACTGCCCCTCCTCCATACAGTGTGGGATACACATAGCTCCTCCTCCGTACAGAGGGTTATCCACCTCTTGTCCTCAATGCATGGAGGGACACCCACTCTCCTCCTCAATACATTGAGAGATCCACACTACTACTCCTCAATATAGTGCGAGATCCATACAGCCCCTCCTCGATCCAGTGAAAGATGCGCACTGCTCCTCCACTGTACAGTGAGAGATACACACTGCTACTCCTCCATACAGTGAGGGATCCACACTGCTACATCGCTGTACAGTGAGGGATCCACACTGCTCCTCCACTGTACAGTGAGAGATACACACTGCTACTCCTCCATACAGTGAGGGATCCACACTGCTACATCGCTGTACAGTGAGGGATCCACACTGCTCCTCCGCTGTACAGTGAGAGATCCACACTGTTATTCTTCCATTCTGTAGGGGATCCACAATGTTCCTCCATATTTGTTAAGGCTTATAGTGTTCCTATTCATAGTAAGGAGACCAATGTCTTGCCTCACGCTGGTGTACTGTAAAGGTATCATGATGCTATCTTTTTCATTTTGATGCTGAGTGATTTCTCATGCACATTAACATGGAGGCCGCAATTGAACTGAGGAAGTGATTTGATATCCGGATCGATATCAAATCACTTCCTCAGTGGTACTGCTGCCTCACTGTGCCTGGAACCTGGGTTCAATTCCAGCCTTGGGTAACTGTGTGGATCTTGTATGTTCTTCCAGTGTCTGTATGGGTTGCCTTCAGCTGCTCTGGTTTACTCCCACAGTCCAAATATATGCAGGTTACGTGGGGCTATAGGGATGGGTTGGGGGTGGGGGTGGACCATCTGGGCCTAGGTGGGGTGCTCTTTCAGAGGGTCAGTGCAGACATGATGGGCTGAATGGTCTCCTTCTGCACTGTAGGAATTCTATGATTCTATATCTAAGTACCAGAAAGCTGAAAGCTGTAAAACTACTTCCGAGAGATAATGGGCGGCATGCTCCATTTGGGTGACTATCTCCCACCGGAGATCAATTGCACCAGTTTTATGATCCTCTTGCAGTTGTAAAGCGCAATGCAATATGCAATTCAGTGTTCCAAGCCATGCAAATATATGAATGGCGTGAAATACAAGGGATTCTGGCGCCCCCCCTCCCCCCAGAAAAGGGACCCTGTCAGAAAGCTGAAGTGCAGTCCAGAGAGGGGCAGTGGGAAGCTTTATAGCAATAATACTTAACTTGCAGCTCCTGCAAGGAGAGCAGCTGTCCCTGCCACAGATCCATTATCTGCAAACCATTCACAGCTTTATGACGAGTGGTCTGTGATTTACAGCTTGTGAAAAACATCTACAGCTTTGATCCATTCATATCCTTTCACACTTTAATGGCCTAAGTGGTGACATCCCAATGTTTTTAAACATTGACCACATCAAAGAGAAACAAGTGCAGTAAAAGCACGCGCTTAAGTAATTAGAATGCACTTAGTGCTTGGAATGCACTTACATCTCTTTGGTGTGGTCAATGTTTACAAACATTGGGTTTTCACAACCTAGGCCACTGATGCATGAAGGGATGCAAATGGATCAAAGCTGCGGATGGTATTTAAAAGCTGTGAATCACAGACCACTACTGCTGCAAGGTAAGTATTACAGTTAGAATGTTTCCCACTTCGCCTGTCCAGACTGCTGTCTACCTTCCAGTCAGGGGTCTCTTTTCTGGGGTGTGTCCCCCTATTAGAGAGGTCCATGGGGTTGGGAGGTCTCCTAATACAGGGTTCCCTGTGGGATGGGTGGGGGGGGGGCTCCCAGAAGAGGCATGGGCAAGCAGTGCATTGTTGGGGGGATAGCCTTGGATGGGTTCAGATGGTCGCAACCAGTGTGGCCTTGGCATTGTGGATCTCGTTGTGGGCCAAGGGGGCAGCCCATCATGAGGTCCACCACGTCAGGTTCCCGATTGCTGAGATCACAAGTGATCCGCGCACACGTGATCCCCAGCCATGAGGACCGGAGAATCATTGTAGCCCGGAGCATAGGGTGCCGGACCTGCTAAATAGATGCATTTATTTACATATCCCCTCTGGTGTGAATTGTGGACCACATTCACGCCGCCAGCAGGAGTTGGTGTTTCGGGCGGCCGATCCCGATTTTCCCGACGCCCAATTCTCCGTCCCATCAAGGAACACATTTGAGTTGTCCCAGGATGGAGAATCCCGCCCAATATCTATAAGTCTTTGCTACAAATGATTATACTCTAGTCTGGACAATGGTCATGTTTAAAAGTTGCAAATCAATACCTCAAAACCTTTAAATATTTTTAATAGTTTCAAATGCATTGAGCGATCTTTCCTGTCTGTCCTTAACCTTAAAAATTAACATATGCAATGCAGTTTTTTATTGCCCACAGTGATAACCACTATTCTTCTCATTATGTATGTTCTATATTCATATAAAATGGAGCTTGAACTTTGATTTTAAAATCGGGACTTTCTATGAAACTAATCTCACTTGAAACGTTTTTGTAAGATTAATGACTATTGATGCCACTGTCAAAATAGCACATTATTGCAATAGAATTCTTTAATTTGCAAATGCTAATCACATGGAATCAATTTTAAACAAAAGTCTTCAGTACAGATATATGATGGAGTCATGCTTATGGCCTCAACCTTTCGCCCCTCGGGTGCACGGAGTTGGCGGACCCAGGAGCAGCCGCAAAACACACTTCTGACCATCAAACACGCTCCTGGCTGCTGTCAGTCATAAGAGCTGTGAAAGTTTGAGCGATACCAGGGTGGGAAGAAAGTGGGTGCCGATAAAAGGTGGGGTGCAGGCAGATGCTTCCAAGGTGCTCTGTCAGAGGGATAGCCGATGTTGAGCTATCTCAAGGAACTGCTGGCCTGTGAAAAATAAATATTGATATGAAACCTAACACACAAGTGAACATGTGCACAATCAAGCACAAATCTCAGTCCCCGGACACATTTTAAAATGTTATTTGAGCTCTGACCATTCTTCCTGCACTGGATCAAGGTTCAGCTTAAACACAAAGGCCGCCTCGCGAATCAGCATACCCACCAACCATAAAAGCAAACGAGCAATGTAAAATTCCAGTCAATTGGTGTTTAATTGATTTAAAATGGCTTCTTGATTGTTGGCTAGCACACTTAAGACTCTTGAGTGCATTATGCCGATGATGGTGGTGGATGTTTGCCCGTTGTCTTTGCGCATGCTTTCACACACTTCCAAACCAGGCACACACCTGGAATTTGTCCATACAATTCTGGCCATAATGTGTATTCTGTCAAATATACTCCTATTGCCGATATTAATTTACAAAATACGCCTGAATGACATAACCGTACAAATGTTTGCTTATGCTTCATGATTAAATTAATACATTCATTCTTTATTTTCTATTAGATGGAGATTATCTCACATTTACAAGACACGAACCAATTGGAGTGTGTGGACAAATTATACCTGTAAGTAAAAATTGTAATTTTATTTTTTTTGACCAAATTCCAGAAAGCCATTGTCAGGAGTTTGACTTCCAGCGAACAAATAGTCTGTTGTATAACTTGTATAACAAGTATCTCTTGTATAATAGTCTCACTGTAACATGGGGAGTCGTTGGTGCCATCTTTTAGAAACCTGGGGCGGATTCTCCGGTCTCCGATGCCGAAATCACATTCGGCGATCGGCCTAGAAATCCATGCTGGCACCGAAATCGGAGTGGCGGCACTTTTGCGATGCTCTGCCCCCTCGAAAATGGAGTACTTGCAGAGTGCGCTGCACACCGTCGGGATGTTTTCAGGATATCACCTGAGGCCCTCCCTCGATGCTCCGCCTCTGATGGGCTGAGTTGCCGATGTCCTGGCACACTTATCCAATTTATTTTCATGAACGCGACGTGGCAGCTGTGGACTGAGTCCAGCACTGCTTCAGTCGGATGGGAGCCGTTCCGCGAGCAGTGGGTGCTTTGGTGGGGGCTGGTTGCACTGGTGGCGGGTGATCCGGGGGTGGTATTCCTGGTCAAAGGGTCCGGTTTTTGGTAAGCAAGGTCCGCACGCAGCCAGTGCCATGTTGCATGTCACGGACCCAGCAAATCTCCAGCCCTATCCGCAGTTAAAGCCAGGGGGGGCTTTACGCTGCATGCCTGCTACCCCCCCCCCCCCCTTCAACAGACGGAGGATGGGTGCAGCTTTTGCACCGTTTTTTGGGGCGTAAAACATAACTGTTCCCATGCCAGCGTCAGTACCTAGCCTTCAAATCGGAGAATCCAGCCCCTGTTCTTTAACATCTGGGTGCTGTTTCTAATCCTGGTAGCATGTTATATTACCCATGGTGGTAATATGTTGTGTTCTTTGCCTTTTGTTCCAGAATGGTTCGTTGAGGTGATGACAAAGAATCCACTAATCATTAGATTGAACCAAAATTAATTCATTGTATAACGATTAATTAAATAAAGTTTGCACATGCTACTGAGCTACAGTTATTAATAAAGTAATATTGAATCTGTCTAGTAGTAATCAATAATCTAAGTAGTCACTAATAATAACCTTGTGTTAACTCTATCAAATCTAATCTCCTCGTGCTGTTCTCAGGCTTTCTCCTTCACTAACATCCAGAATTACCTTAGGGTCTGATTTATATATAGAAAAGTGGTGGTGCCCTCTAGTGTTTCATTTACACTGAGATGTAATAATTAACCCTTCACTCACCTGACTATATACGTATCATTACAGGTGCTACTGACAAGTTTATCATGGATAATGATAATTGCGCCTTCACCTTTTAGGTTCTTGGTCTTAGAAATCCCTCCTAAACACCTTCCATATGCCCAGCTATTTCACATTCTTCAGAAGTCACCTTGATATTTATCTCTTTGATAAAACCTTTAATCATTTGCCCTGATAACCTATTATTTAACGTAGTCTCTGATTATGCTGCTGGGATTTGTTTCCCCCACATTAGAGACATTAAATGCTGAGACAGAAGTTCTCTTTTTCCGTCTCTAGGTGTCTGTACTGATCGTTCATGGCCCTATACAAAATGAGTTTGAGCAGTTTCATTACACAAATCCAACGCAAGACTATTTCAACTCATGCTCTTTGACAAAAGCAAATTACTGTGGATGCTGGAATCTGAAACGAAAGAGAAAAAGCTGTAAAATCTCAGCAGGTCTGGCAGCATCTGTAGGGAGAGAAAAGAGCTAACTTTTAGAGTCCGATGACTTTGACAAAGACTCATTGGACTCGAAACATTAGCTCTTTCCTCTCCCTACAGATACTGCCAGACCTGCTGAGATTTTCCAGCATTTTCTCTTTTGTTTCATGCTCTTTGACCTTGGGCCACTTTCATTCGTTTGAAATAATAGGTCCTATTGGGCACAATAGTGCATCATTTTCTTGCTTATTTCTAATCAATGAATAGAGCAAATCAAAGAGTTTCTGTTACAGAATGAAAATAAACTCTGTGGTATTACACATAATTTTTATTTCAGCGTTGAGTAAACATTGGAGATGAAGGCTCATCATTTTCTATTGAACTCTACCATGGTATAATGATTACTCCCATTTATAATCAGTTCCTCATCAATAATTTATTGCAAAACATTCATTAAATGCTTCAGTGTGCAACCTGAATATTTATTTAGCACGCTGATCGTTTAATTATGTAATATTATGAATGGCCTGGCAGGCAACAGAATTAAAGATGTGCATGAATGAGTTGAGGAGTCAGTATATTAAGAATTAATGCTTGATACTTCAAAGAATTTGGTAAATTGGATTTGAACTTATAGTTGTGCGTAATCAATTTAGAGTGAGTAGGACAGTTAATTAGCATTGATTGCATGTGGGTTAATTTGAATTAATTATTAACTTATTAATAAATAAAGATCAAGAGCAACATTCCCGCTCCAAGTGTAATTCTTATAAGATTGCTGCCATGCCATCGATCCTTAATTTATAAACAATTTAGTCACAATGGTTACAAAAATCACTGTCCATTTGGTTTGTTAACATAAACATTTGTTTGTGAAGATTTTGTCTGTATAATATTTCTCGCAATATCCTCTTTTAGTACATCGGGTATATTCTATAGTCCTAAATTCATTATAAAAAGGTGCATTGCAAGGTTGAATTTTATATACCCACCCACTTGCAGACTTAACACAGGGGCAGGACCTGTTAAATCGATGGGCGGTCTGCCTGTTGTTTTCCCATCTGCCCTTGCCCCCACCACAATTATACTAGTTCAAGGGTAGTATCAGACCACTAAGCCAATTGAGGCCATTAAAGGGCAATTATTTCCCACTTAAGCACCTTATCCGTCTCTGCTGTGATTCAAGCGACAGCTGGAAGGGCTCCCTGTGCGGGCTAATGATGGGCATTAGGGTAGGTGGGAAGCTCCTTAACAAGCCTTCTGGGCCCTTCAGAGGGCTGATCAACCCCCACAGTTGCCCACCATCCATTGGCCTTTCAAAGATCACACCCACCCCCGATTACCTCCGTTGCCCTTCATGCCAAGGCAGCCGGCAAGACACTTGCCCAAATCCTGTGTTCCCCCCGAAGGGCTTCCCTCCTACTTTTTAGCCGGAAGGTGGGGGAAATCTAGCACCTTGTGCAATTCAACCCAAAGCAGGACATAGAATTGTGTTAGATTACATTTTATTAGAGATGCCAAGAGGGCGAGATTCTCCGCAAATGCGGAGAATCGTAAAGGCTGCCGTGGGACAGGCCGTGACCCACGGCAGCCTTCACGCCCACTTCTGGGGCCGATTCTCCCCCCCCCCCCGGGCGGGGCTAGGAGCGCGGCCCCGTGCATCACGGCGGCACGGCCTTGACGACGGTCATCAAGGCCGCACGCCAAGCGTCACGCCGGCTGACGCGGCCGATGATGTTGACCGCGCATGCGCAGGTTGGACAACGCCAACCCGCGCATGCGCAGTTGCTGTCTTTTCCCTCAGCCGCCCCGCAAGACGTGGCGGCTTGACCGTGCGGGGCGGCGGAGGGGAACGAGTGCGTCCGTTACGGATGCACGGCCCGTGATCAGTGGGCACCGATCGCGGGCCTATGCCCCCCTTGGCACGGCCGTGGTACTGCCGTGCCAATCGGGCCCCCAGATGCCCCAAACGGGCATCTGGCGGCTGTTTCACGACGGCAGCTAGCAGGTGTGTTTGCTGCCGTGTTGAAACGGGCGCGAAGGCCCGGCCTCTTGGCCCATCGGCCTCGGAGAATCGCTGCTCGCCGTAAAAAACGGCGAGCGGCGATTCGTGTCGTGGGTCGGGCATGGGGGGGTGAGAATAGTGGGAGGGCGTGAAAAATGTCGGGAGGCCCTCCCGCTATTCTCCCACCCGGCATGGGGGGTGGAGAATCACGCCCAGGGAAATTTCACAACTCATTTATCACAATACATATGGGCAGAGAATTCTTATCCTATTATGACATACAAATATTATTATGCTATGATAAGAAAGATTATGGGGTGAATTCTCGATGAAAGCAAATTACTGCAGATGCTGGAATCTGAAACGAAAGAGAAAATGTTGGGAAATCTCAGCAAGTCTGCTCGCCCTTTCCTTTACCTTTCTCCTCTTTGATTCCCCCTTCCCCTCCCCCACATCTACAGTTCATCCTCTGATGTTAGTTTCTCTGCTGTTTGACCTTTCACATCTTTTGTTCTCTCTGGGGACTGCCATTAGTACTCTTTCCCCTTGGTTTCTGTGGCCATTAGCACCCGGTTTCCCTGGGTTTCTGTGGCTATGACTCATCTTTCATTCTCATTCCACAGTATAAATATTTCCTACTTTCTCTGTCTGTTACCTTTGACAAAGTGTCATCGGACTCGAAATGTCAGCTCTTTTCTCTCCCTACAGATGCTGCCAGACTTGCTGAGATTTTCCAGCATTTTCTCTTTCATTTCATGGGGTGAATTCTCCAACGGCAGGATTGTCAGTCCTGCCGGCAGTGCACTCAAGCCTGTGGGTTTCCACGCGGCAGGGAAGAAATCCTATTGGTCAGTGGCGGGAATAGCCAATCCCACTGCCAGCGACGGCACACCACTGAGAAAATACTGGGAAGCGGAGAATTCACCCCTTTGTCTGTAGAACTAATCATTAAGAAAATATGATTCTATTAATGTACATTTTTTGTCACTACAGTGGAACTTCCCACTGCTGATGTTTACTTGGAAACTTGCTCCTGCACTGTGCTGTGGCAACACAATAGTTATCAAACCAGCTGAGCAGACTCCACTCACTGCACTCTACATGGGAGCTTTAATTAAAGAGGTAACTGGTTAAAATTGTAAATTATGAATTAGACACTTATTTATGTTCCTTACTAAATCAAATAAATGTTTCCGCGATTGTAAGCTGAAGTAAATTTGTATCCACCCATGTAACACACCCAAAGTTACACCCAGCTCCAACTGACAAAGGAGTTGGATTCTTACAAATTTATTGCAAAGTTTTGGCCTAATAAGGCTCACCAACTGAATGAAAATGCTTTGTGAGAACATTTGCCTTCATTGTGCCTGCTCTCGGTGTAAAATGAGTGAAAAGAAGTCCAACTTAGGGGGCTGTTGAGGTGTTTCTTGTGGTCACCTCCAACATGTTTTAGAACCCTTGCATATGTTAATAAAGAATCGAATATTTCTTTCTGGATCTATATCAGAAATTGTTTTTTCTAGAATGCAACTAACAGCTCCACCTGGGACTGCTGGTCACTGCCCTCCCTCTCCTCCTGATTGCCCCAGCCCCTTCTGTCCTTTGCCAAAGTCTCAGTAAGCTGAACTTGCTGACCCTCATGACTGGTGAGCTGTTTCTGGGCCCAAAACTGGCAACTATACTAATGGGGGCTGTGGATCAACTTGCTGTATTCCTGCCTCTGGTCTCAGTAAGATCACCCCTTACAGGCACAATCTGATTTCGAGACTTCGCTCCCTGGGGTGAATTTATTGTCAGAATATTTACAATATTTACTCCGATTTTAAAAAATGTATTCATGCCAATCCCTGGGCGACATCATAGTCCATGTAAAAAAAATGTGTACCCTTCTCTGGCTCATTTAGTCTCAGCTATTCTGGTGTGATAAGAGCAAAATACTTTAGATGCTGGAAATTTGAAATAAAAACAGGAGATGCTGGAAGAACACAGCAGGTCCGACAGAGCCTGTGGAGAGGTGTTGCCAGACCTGCTGAGCTTTCCAACATTTTCTGCTTTTATCTTCTGGTATGAGTCCGTTTGATTGTAAATGGTTAAATTCAGTTGGTAAAGTGGCTTTCATAAGTTGCAGCAAGTAAATTATTTACTAGAACTCCAGACATCGAACTGGAATTGGTTGATCATTTTTCTTGACTTCATACTAAAGGTCTAGGTCAAGTCAAGCTTGAATTGATATCCTCGGGCAACAGAGTAAAGAGCTATCATAAAGGATGTAAAACTTCCTGCTTTACTGATTTTTGAATTTACCTGTTAATCTGTGGCAAACGTACTTTTCAGAAGCTAAGCACTATGGTTCAGTAGCACAATGCTACTAAAATCAAAATATTCAGCATTGTTATTAAGTTGTGCTGCTATTCCTTTAACTATGGATATAAGAAACATACATTTCTCATTACTGATCAACTTTAGCAACCAATTGTGACATTGTTCCCATTTGGTAAGGGAATAGGGAGACCGACATGCTGGTATTTCACTGAAAATTAAATATTAACTTCCACAGGAAAACCGCTTTGATTTTTTTTTAGACAAGATCAATCAAGTGACCACAGCAGCCGTGTTCTTTGCTTTTTTATCCAATCTGAAAATATTTTTGAGTTGAAAGTTCTGCCGGTCATTAAAAGTTTTTGAAATGTCCTTAAGAGCTTGCAATTTCCATTGAGAAATCCTGGTGAGGAGTTGAGGCCCAGAGGACAAAACACCATCAAATTGAAATAAATTTTTTATATATTAACAAAATTAACTAATCAAGGAGATGTCATTAAACATTACAAAGCTTGCATTTTTAAAGATGATGTGGAGATGCCGGCGTTGGACTGGGGTGAGCACAGTAGGAAGTCTTACAGCACTGCTCCTTCCTCAGGTGAAGGAAGGAGCAGTGCTCCGAAAGCTTGTGTTTGAAACAAACCTGTTGGACTTTAACCTGGTGTTGTAAGACTTCTTATACTGTGCATTTTTAAAGGCAGTTCTGCATTGCACAAACATATTGGAGAGATTTTCTCCAGCCTTTCCTGCCCGGGGGGGGGTCCTCCCGGTCCCAGTGAGGGGGGGTCTCCCGGTCCCAGTGAGGCGGGGGGGGCTCCCGGTCCCAGTGAGGGGGGGGGTCTCCCGGACCCAGTGAAACCAGTCTCAGCCTGCGGATTCTCCAACGGCGGCACATGCGAGGAATGTAAATCACCATTGACTTCAGTGGGACCAGAAGATCCCGCCGGCAGCCGGCACTGATCTACCTCCATCGCAGGGATGGGGCTGGAGAATTCTGCTCATTGCATTACATTATTCAATGTTCAAAAACCTATAGTGCATGGGTCACGCATATGGCCAAAATAGATTTCTGGTGGTGGCCATGGTGAGAATGGGCGGCACGGTAGCATGGTGGTTAGCATAAATGCTTCACAGCTCCAGGGTCCCAGGTTCGATTCCCGGCTGGGTCACTGCCTGTGTGGAGTCTGCACGCCCTCCCCGTGTGTGCGTGGGTTTCCTCCGGGTGCTCCGGTTTCCTCCCACAGTCCAAAGATGTGCGGGTTAGGTGGATTGGCCATGCTAAATTGCCCGTAGTGTCCTAAAAAGTAAGGTTAAGGGGGGGGGTTGTTGGGTATAGGGTGGATATGTGGGTTTGAGTAGGGTGATCATTGCTCGGCACAACATCGAGGACTGAAGGGCCTGTTCTGTGCTGTACTGTTCTATGTTCTATGGTTGTGCACAGGGCAGCTCCTGCTTGAAAGCGTAGAAAATAACTCTTTATACCTAAAATTGGGTGTCATTTTGAAGGGTGATGCGACGTAGCGAAGTTGGAGAAGAAAAATGGTTAGGGACGGAGAAAGTAGCCATCTTGGATGGAACAGGTACAGGGCGAAATTAACTGGGGTAGAGCTGAAAGTTGAGGATGGCAGATGGTAGAGAGGTATGGAGGCATGAGCCTCCAGTAAGGCTGATAACATGGAGCGTGCGAGGGCTCAATGGACCAGTGAAATGATCTTGGGTCTTTGTGCACCTCAGGAGTTTAAAAGCGGAGGTTGCCTTTCTGCAGGAGATGCACGTCCGGTGAAGGACCAGGTTCGGCTAAGGAGGAGATGGGTGGGGCAGTATTTCCACTCGGGACTTGATTCAAAGTCGTGGGGGTGTCAATTTTGATGAGTATGAAAACGAGTTTTGTGAGAGTGAAGGAAGTGAGGGACCCCGGTGGGAGATTTGTGACAGTGAGTGGGGTATTAGAGGGGATGCCGGTGGTACTGGTGAATGTGTATGTACCAAATTGGGATGATGTAGGCTTTATGAGGGTGTTGCTGGCTGCGATCCTGGTCTTGGCCATGCACCAGTTGATTACTGGAGGAGATTTTAATTGTGTCGTAGAGCCAAGGGTAGATAGATTGAGCCCCACGTCAATGGGTTGAATATGAATGGCAAAGGCGCTGGGTGGGTTTATGGAAAAGATGGGTCTGGTGCACCAGTGGTGCTTTAAGAACCCAGGGGGAAGGGAGTAATTCTTTTTCTCACATGTGCATAGGGTGTATTCAAGAATCAACTTTTTAGTGATGAGCCTTGAGGTTTTGGTTGGGGTGGAGGGGGCAGAATATGCAGGGATAATAATCTCAGACCATGCGCCACACTGGCTGGCGATTTGCTTCGATTGGGATGGAAGCAGAGGCCAGGGTGGAGGCATGAATCGAGGTTGTTGGCATGTAGAGGGTTTTGTGATAAAATGCGCAGCTGTGATTAAAGATTATGGCCGGGATTCTCCCCTACCCGGCTGGGGCAGGGGGTCCCGGCATGTCGGAGTGGCGTGAAACACTCTGGCGTCGGGCCGCCCCAAAGGTATGGAAGTTGGGCCAAGCCCTCACATTAAGGGGCTAGGCCCACGCCGGTGGTCCCACTCCGCCAGCTGGCGTGAACGGCCTTTGGCGCCACGCCAGCTGGGGCCGAAAGGACATCGCCGGCCGGCGTAAGTCCGCACATGCGCCGGAGCATCTGCGGCAGCTGGCGTCATACCAGTGCATGCGCAGGGGAGGGGGTCTCTTCCGCCTCCGCCATGGTGAAGACCATGGCGAAGATGGAAGAAAAAGAGTGCCCCCATGGCATAGGCCCGCCCACCGATCTGTGGGCCCTGATCGCGGGCCAGGTCACCGTGGGGGCACCCCCGGGGTCAGGTCGCCCCGCGCCCCCCCCCAGGACCCCGGAGCCCGCCCGCGCCGCCAATCCCGCCGGTCAGGTAGATGGTTTAATCCACGCCTGCGGGAGATGCCTGTCAGCGGCGGGACTTCGGCCCATCGCGGGCCAGAGAATCGCCGCGGGGGCCCGCTGACCGGCGTGGCGCGATTCCCGCCCCCGCCAAATCTCGGGGGGCGGAGAATTCGGGACACAGCGGGGGCGGGATTGACACCGGCCCCGGGCGAATCCCGCCCTATGTAAAATTGAACCCAGAATTGGAAGGTGTCGGTAGCCAAATTTTGGGATGCACGAAAGGCCGTGGTCCGCGGGGAGATTATCTTGTTCAAAGCACATGCGGATAGGGAAAGGATTATGAATGGCTAATGCATGAGATAGTGGAGGTAGATAGAGAGCACTCGAGGGCGCCCACCACGGAGGGATTGGCGAGGAGGACAAGGTTACAGGAGCGATAGATTGACGACGAGAAGGCAGTAGGACATCTGCATAAGGCAAGGGGGGTGCAGTACGTATACAGGGAGAAGGCAAGTCAAATGTTAGTGCATCAACTAACATGAGGCAGTCTGCGTCCAGGGAAATATTGAAGGTACAGATTGGGGCAGAGGATGTGGTGTCACAGCTGGGGAGGATAAACAAGGGGCTAGATTCTCTGATCCTGCAGCTATGTCCACTTGATCCATCTGGTCTTATGACCAGAAAGTTGCCGCCGCCCCCACACCGATCCTCCGTCCGATAGTCCATGGCTACGCATGGCGGCAGAATGCGGCGGCTGCGGCGGCAACATGATGCTGGCCTTGCGTGGACCCAGCCTGCCAGAAACTGCCTCACTGTGTCGGCCCTCGCCACCCCCTACCAGTCCCTCCAGCCCCCGCCTAAGACCCCCTGCCAGCAGCCTCCACAAAAAGTCCCCGAAAAGTGTGAGCACACGCGCCCCATGCCGTTGGGGGCAGAACATCGCGGGCCGCCTCAGGTGACATCCTGTGGTCATCCATACGCCATGAGGTGTACTCCCCTTTTTGAGGGGCGGAGCATCGCAAAAATGGCACTGCGCCGATTCTAGCGTAAAAATAGATTCTCCGGCTGATCGCCAAATGCGATTTCGACGTTGGCGATCGGAGAATTCTATCCAGGGTGTTTAGGGATTTACTATAAGGAGCGGTACAGCGGGGCGAGGAGGAGGACATGGGATGGTTCTTAGACGAACTTGAGCTCCCACAGTTGGAGGAAGAGAAGAGGCAGGTGCTAGAGGAGCCCCAGGAGCTGTGGGAGGTATTGGGCAGTATAAGAGGTATGAAGTCGGGGAAGGCCCCAGGGTCCGACGGTTACCCAGCGGAATTCTATAAGGAGTTTGTGACGGACCTGGCACCGCACCTTTTGGGGGCATTTAATAAGGCGTTGGAGAAAGGGGAGCTGCCAGACACGATGACGCAGGCAACGATCACATTAATACCAAAGAAGGGGAAGGACCCGTTGGAATGTGGGTCGTATAGACCCATATCGCTGTTAAACACAGATGTAAAACTGCTGGCTAAGTTGGTGCCAGAAAGGATGGAAGGCTGTGTCATGGAGTGGTTGTGGAGAACTAAACAGGTTTTGGAAAGATGAGACAGCTTTCCAGTCATATAAGGAGGCTGTTAAATGTGATTATGACCCTGTCGGGAGCCCAGGTACCAGAGGTAATGGTGTCCATGGACGCGGAGAAGGCACTATACCAGGTGGAGTGGTGGTACCTGTTTGAGGTCATGGGATGGTTTGGGTTTGGGCCGAAATTTGTGGCATGGGTGCGCCTGTTATATGTGGCACCAATGGTGAGAGTGCAGACCAATGACATGGGTTCACGAAATTTTGAACTGCATAGGGGAACAAGGTAGGGGCGCCCGCTGTCGATGCTGTTGTTTGATCTAGCTATAGTGCCTCTGGCAATGGCTCTTAGGGGGCCGGCAGAGTGGTGAAGCATTACAAGGGGACCAAGGGAGCATCGGGTGATGTGGACGACCTACTATTGTATGTTTCGGACCCGCTGGAGAGCATGGAGAGGATGATGGTACTGTTGGTGGACGTTTGGGATGTTCTCGGGATAAGCGAAGTGTTCCAGGTGAACGAGTTGGGTCGGTGAGCCAATCTAGGAGGCATGCTATTTAAGGTGTCCAGAGACATGTTTAGACACTTGGGGATTCAGGTCATGAGAGAAAAGGTGATGCTATCTAAATGGAATCTAACAAAGCTGGTGGAGGAGGTTAGGGAGGATCAGTAGAGGTGGGACATGCTGCACTTGACTCTGATAGGGAGGGTCGAGTGGTGAAGATGAACATTCTGCCGAGGTTCCTGTTCATATTCCAGACACTCCCGATCTTTATACAGAAGGCCTTCTTTCGAAAGCTGGATAGGATTATCCCAGACTTTGTATGGGCAGGGAAGGTGCTGAGGGTAAGTAGATCCTGTTACAGAGGCAGAAGGGAGGATTGGCATTGCCGAACCTGGTGCATTATTACTGGGCGGTGAATGTGGAGAAGGTGAGGCGGTGATTGGAAGGAGAGGGGACAGAATGGGTTAGGATGGAGGAAAAATCCTGTAGGAGGTCAGCTTGAGGGCTATGGCTGCATTCTTTTTGGCATTTTTCTGATCCTTTCCCAAGGCTTCTACATCCCCAACAGACTTGACCTCATCCTCATCAACCTGCCTACTGCTGATGCATCTTTCCATTATAATACCGGTAGAAGTGACCACTGCACAGTCCTTGTGGAGACAAAGTCTCATCTTCACATTGAGGATATCATCCATCGTGTTGTGTGGCATTACCACCGTGCTAAATGGGATAGACTTAGAATAGATTTAGCAACTCAAGACTGGGCATCCATGAGACGCTGTGGATCATCAGCAACAGCAGAATTATATTCAACCACAATCTGTAACCTCATGGACCGGCATATCCCCCACTCTACCATTACCACCAAGCCAGGGGATCAACCCTGGTTCAAAGAAGAATGTAGGAGAGCATGCCAGCAGCAGCACCAGACATACGTAAAAATAAGGTGTCAGCCTGGTGAAGCTACAACGCAGGACTACTTGCGAGTCAAACAGTGTAACTAGCAAGGAATAGACAAAGCTATGCGATTCCACAACACACGCATCTGATCTAAGCCCTGCAGTCCTGCCACATCCAGCATCCAGCCGTGAATGGTGGTGGAAAATTAGACAACTCGCTGGAGGAGGAGACTCCCCAAATATCCCCATTCTCAAATGATGGAGGAGCCCAGCACATCAGTGCAAAATACAAGGCAGAAGCAATCGCAATAATCTTCAGCCAGAAGCGCCGAGTGAATAATCCATCTTTGTCTCCTCCGGAGGTCCCCAGCATCACAGATGTCAGTCTTCAGCCAATTTGATTCACTCCACATGATCTCAAGAAACGGCTGAAAGCACTGGATACTGCAAAGGCTACGGGCCCTGACAATATCCTGGCAATAGTACTGAAGACTTGTGCTTCAGGACTTGCCGCACCCCTAGCCAAGCTGTTCCAGTGCAGCTACAACACTGGAATCTACCCTGCAATATGTAAATTTGCCCAGGTGTGTCCTGTACACAAGAAACAGGACAAATCCAACCCAGCCAATTAACGCCCTATCAGTATACTCTCCATCATCGTTATAATAATAGAAGGAGTCATTAACACTGCTATCAGGCGGCACTTACTCAGCAATAAGCTGCTCAGTGCCGCTCAGTTTGATTCTGCCAGGGTCACTCAGATCCTGACCTCGTTACTGCAATGGTTCAAACATGGACAAAAGAGCTGGACTCCAGAGGTGAGGTGAGAGTGACTGCCCTTGACACCAAGGGAGCATTTGACTGAGTATGGCATCAAGGAGCCCCAGCAAAACTAGAGTCAATTGGAAACAGGGAGGAAAACTCACCGCTGGTATGAGTCATACCTGGCACAAAGGACGATGGTTGTGGTGGTTGGCGCTCAATCATTCTAGAACCAGGGAATCACTTCAGGAAATCCTCAGGGTAGTGGCCAGGCCCAACCATCTTCAGCTGCTTCACCAACGACCTTCCTTCCATCATAAGGTCAAAAGTGGGGATGTTCTCAGATGACTACACAATGTTCAGCACCATTTACAACTCCTCAGATAATGAAACAGTTTATTTTCAAATGCAGCAAGACATGGACAATCCCATCGAAGTCATTCACCACCCTGACTTGGAAATATATCGCTGTTCCTTCACTAATGCTGAGTCAAAATCCTGGAACTCCCTCCCTAACAGCACTGTGGGTGTACCTATACCTCAGGAACTGCAGTGGTTCAAGAAGACAGCTCACCACCACCTTTTGAAGGGCAACTAGAGATGGACAATAAATGCTGGCCCAACCAGCAACACCCACATCCTGTAAATGAATAAAAAAACAATATATGAGGAGATAAAACATGGCAGAGTATTCTTAAGTGATGCTGAACCAAAACCTCATATAAGTCTTCATTTTTTAAATCACTTCTGGCAAAAGGAACAGGACTAGGGTGATACATAATTATCATGCAAAAAGAGATGTGACTTACCTGCAGACCAATCTTGTGTTACTCAGCACCCATTCGTTCTTATTTAAACTTGTAACCTATCATCATTTATTCCACTGAAAGATAACCACAGCTTCATAGATAAGTAAATATGTAATTGTCTTCCATTTATATGATTATAAATATATTCTTAGCATTCTATCAATGTTAATAGCCTGCAGCAGTTAGATAACCTTTTATAAGTACTGTTTGGAGCAATTTAAAAACAAAAGAGCACAATGCATTTTTAGGTAATGCATCTTAAAGTCTTTTGATCATTAATTCATTGCCTTTCTCTTTAGGCAGGATTTCCTCCTGGAGTGGTGAATATTGTACCAGGATATGGATGCACAGCAGGAGCAACTATAACCAGTCATATGGACATAGATAAAGTAGCCTTCACTGGTTCGACTGAGGTACTTTGAACTCAACACCATTCCTTTGTCAAACTTGCAGGCCTCAAATCAATTTAGAGGGCCTATTTTAGATAACGTCAGTATTATGGCTTTTGACAAATCACAGATATCAAGAGGACTTTAACCATAATTTGTGTCTTCAGGGTTTTGGCATGGTTTGTGCCAATACAATACGCTTAAATACATTCAACCATTGTTTCACTAAATTCTGTAAATCAAAACAGCATTCCAAAATTCAAACTTTAAATCCCAGCAAACATGATGAACCTGGTTAATTGTTAAAGCAGCCACATGCTTACTGGGAAGCCTCAAATACCCACCAAGATCACTTGAGAGGTGGACAAAAGTCCTGAGATTTTGTGAAGTTTTCTAATCTGCAAATTCAGTGGATGCTCAGGGGGCCTCTTCGAACTGTCACAAATTCACTGCATTCTTCCTGCCAGATGACATCCTCCTTTTCCAATTCAGCTACCAAGGATTGAACCAGGACCATATCAGTTAATAATAAACAATGCATTCTCCTTTTTTGCTGTGGCTGCAGCACCATACATATTAATCATATGGAGGTGTGGTTTATCTCTCTGCTGACATATACTCAGCAGGAATCATTTATCTGGTAATGGAAAACTAGATCACATACATGTTTGCCATTTTGGTATTTCCATGGTCCTATGAGCGTAAGAATTTCTGGGGCTATTATCATTTCAAATGTACATTGGGTGTACAGTGGATTGGACATCTACTCAACCTGTTCAATACATTTGGCAGAATGCCAATTCAATTTGCATGTTTGAACCACATTTGCAATGAATGGGTGAGCTGCTAATATAAATCATAATAAACAGCTGACTGATTGGGAAGGTGGGAAGACAGCTGCTTAAAGTTAGACGATAGCCCCTTAAAAGTGAGCTGCACTTTTTTTACACATGATCAGTGAGTCATCCCTAATTTTTCAATGCAGCTATAGAACTACTCATCAAGTAGGTGAGCTATAGATTTATCTCCAATGGAAACATGGTCCCCTGTTGGCGGGTTGAGTGAAAAGAATGAAGAACACTGTCGTTCTTGGGGGGCAGGCATTGAATTTAATTCTAAAAACCTTTTTTATTAGTGTCACAAGTAGGCTTACATTAACACTGCAGTGAAGCTACTGTGAAAATCCCCTAGTCGCCACACTCCAGCGCCTGTTCAGGTACACTGAGGGAGAATTCAGAATGTCCAAATTACCTAACAGCACGTCTTTCAGGACTTGTGGGAGCATCCGGAGGAAACCCACGCAGACATAGGGAGAACGTGCAGACTCTGCACAGACAGTGACCCAAGCCGGGAATCGAACCTGGGACCCTGGCGCTGGGTAGCAACAGTGCTAACCACTATGACAGAGGCATGTGCACCTCAGAATATTTACCAATTACATTCCTTCCTGGGACTGTTGAACTACTATGGAAGATTTGTCCCAAACTTGGTGACAATTCTGAAACCATTATATAACCTCTTGTGCCAGAACAAGAAGTGGAAGTGGTCAGATCAATGCAATAATGCTTTTGTGCAAGTTAAAGCAGTGTTACTTAAATCTGAAGTTCTCATGCACTTCGATCATACGTTACTCTTACAGTTAGCTTGCAATGTCCCACAGATTGGCGATTTTGCACATCATACCATTGGTTGAAGAAAGACCTATTGCTTTTACCTCTCAAACTTGTGAAGATAGGCATTGCTTTTGTCTGCACATACTTACCAAGTACTGACAGTCAAGTTTACCTGGTAGTGCTACTTTCAAGATTACCACTGCCAGGTAGTTCGTCAGACCGCTCAAATGGAAATATGTTCTACTTTAAACAAGTAGACAACACACCATCAACTTCTAAACACACACGGAGCGACCAGATACTCTTGGACATGATGGATATGGTATTATGAGGGAAGACCTTGGAATCAGCACCTAACATGAAGCTCTACTACTGGAGAGTGGAGTTGTCACTCCTGTCAGGGTGTCTTCTATGGGGGCTCAGAGTGATTATTCCATCACCATTGAGGAAACAGGGTGTTAGAGAAGCTATATGAGGGCCATTGCAGAGTCATACACATGAAGAAAATAATGAGAACTTATTTTTATTTTAAATTTAGAGTACACAATTCATTTTTCCAATTAAGGGGCAATTTAGTGTGGTCAATCCACCTACCCTGCACATCTTTGGGTTGTGGGGGCGAAACCCATGCAAACACGGGGAGTGACCCAGAGCCGGGATCGAATCTGGGACCTTGGCGCCGTGAGACTGCAGTGCTACCCACTGCGCCACCGGGCTGCCAATGAGGTTATTTATGATGGCCTGGACTGATGCAGTAATTGAAGAGAAAGCTAGAATATGTTCTTCCTGTGCAAAGTAAGAAACCCACCACCCTTAGCACCGCTGCATCCATCGGAATGATCTGAAGAAGCTTGGCAATGCGTGCATGTTTTTGCAGGACCTGTGTTCTCGGTAATGTTCGATGCTCAAACCAAATGGCCAGAGGTTGCTGTAATAAAATCTACCTCATCAGAGGAGACTATTGAGAAACTAGAAGTGTTTAGTCACTCTGGGTTCCCTGAACAATTGATAAGTGACAACGAACCACAATTTGTATCACAAGGATTCAAAAAGTTCTTAACAAAAACATTTTATTCAACATATTAAGTTCTCACCATACCATCCTGCAACTAGTGGACGAACAGAGTGTTTCATACAAACTATGAAACATACCTTGAGAGCAACCAGGGAACAAGGTTTGCTGATCAAACGTCTTGCAAAGTTCCTACAGGTGTATAGGAATACCACACAATCTATGACCTGCGTTAATGATGAAAAGGCATGTTTCATGATTCATCTGTTGAAACCTCTGAAAACTAAAGAGATCATAGAACAGCAACAGCAAATACAAATGAAATGGCAGGAAAGCAAAACAAAGCATAGAGTTTTCCACAAAGGGCAAGAGGTTTTGACTACGAATTACTCCACGGGAGGAGGAATAGGTTCCTGCCACAATCCTTGCACAGACTGGACCTGTCTCTTATACTATCCAGACCATGGATGATGTTATTGGAAGGAGACATGCAGACCAGTTGGTGGCTTGAAGAATGGAATTGGGGTCTGCGGAAAATCCAGCTTCAATCCTGCAACTCATGATTTGACCTTTGCTGCAACGTCAACGTGAACAGGTGTTTGATGAAAGCAAAATCTCACCTTCTGATCAGACACAGGGACAGCCACTAGTTCCTATGTCAACGCAGGTTAAATCAAACACCAGTGATGTTAGTGCAAAGACGGAAATACCAGATTTACCAGCAGTATGAAGAAGACGGCAGACGTTCGCAGTCAACCATTCTGAGAAGGACGAGCTCCAGACCATCTGACTTATTGACTGTTGTTCATGTTGAACTTGCTTTGAACCTGTTGGGGAATGTTCAATTTAAGGGAGGGAGGAAATATTATGTATTGCATTAATTTGTATTAGTTTGTGAAACTCTGTTCATAGAACATAGAACATTGTATTAATGCATTCACTGGAAGTGGCGCCTTAAGTGCAAGCACGGGGAACAGAGAAAGAAGAACAGCTATGCAAGAGATAACACACTGTAAATAAAACTCTGTTGTTTTAAACCTCCATGCTCCTTAATACCCACCTCCAAAATGCAACACATGGCCCATTCTGCCACATGTCTTGCAGAATTGATGAAAAGCTGGACATTTCCTTGGCACATGCAGAAGGCTACACTTTCCACATGCCTTGATAGACTTGGGTGTTTTAGCGAGCGCATCAATAATTGTGTACTTAGGACCAGTAAGCTTTGTCGACCTGCGAGGATCACTTTATACTTACATTCTTCCTTTAGTTCTCTGATGCTATACATTTTGGGCTTGTCTAGCAGCTATTTCTGGAAAGCTTGTATAGGGATATTTGCGGCCACCAACTCAACAATTCTGCCTGCATTTGATAAATCACAGTATATACCCTTTTCGCAGCATCTGCTGATGAACTGCTCTATGGATCTTGCAGGCTGTTGTCAAAATAATATGAATTCTAGCTGCCGAATGCATTAGTTGAATCTGATTCTAGATCTTCCAATGTAACCCATATCTATTGGGGATCCTTTAGCTTTTCTGTTGTTAACCTGTCATAGACCATGGGTGGGATTCTCCGAGCCCGCGGCAGGTCGGAATATCGGCGGGGGGCGTGGGAAGTTCCCGCCACGCCGCGATTCTCTGGCGACTGTAGAATCGGCGGCAATTGCACCTGCACGGTCGCTGAGGCGCTGGTTGGGGGCCGCTGAAAGACCCCCACAGCGATTCTCCGCGGGCGACTGGTCGAACTCCCACCGAGTCCCGCCAGCATGGTTCCAATTTGGTACCACGCGGCGTGAGGTCGGACCTGGTGGGGGGGCTTCCGATCGGGGGCACCCACAAAATGGAGGGGGCATACCTCCTTCGCCGTTAGGTCCCCGACATGTTGCTCGGCACCGGCGCAGAGATGGCAAACACGTGCATGGGCCGGCGCGGGATGACTGTCGCGTGCATGCGCGGACCTGCGACGGCCGTGCAGGGCCGCCTTTTGGCACCCGAGTGCTGCATCTCACATGCATTGAGTGATGTGAGATTCCAGACAGATCCCCACTCGGTGCCTGGAGGACTCCGTGGCGTAGATGTTCAGGGTGACCGTCACCTTGACGGCCACTGGGAGCGGTTGTCCTCCCCCATTCCCCCGCAGTGCCAAGTGAGCCTTGATCTGGCAGATATGGCATATGGTCCCCCTGCTCAGCCAGAGTCCTTGACGGCATGCCCGGTCCGGCAAGTCCTCGAATGACAGGCGTTGCTAGTATACATGAGGCCTCATTCGCACCTTCTTGGCACCTCCTCCTCCTTCTCAACCTGTTGGCCTGCTGGATCCCAATCCTTAGTGGCTGCGCCAGTTCCACTGGGGCACGCTCCATTGCTGCTGCTTCCTCCTCCTTGAGCAACTACAGCTCCTGCGGTGGCAGTGCAGCACCCAAGGCTGCGGCAAGAAGGGGGAAGGCCACCATTGCTGGTTGAATTGTAATTGCAATGTCCATTGTTTGCAGGGGATGAAGGACATGTTAGCAAGGTGCATATCCCCATGCCCAACCTGGTCGAACAGCCCCACAACCCATCCCCCCAGCACACCCACCCCCACCCCCCCCACCATCCAGCCTAGACGGAGGCCCCCACCTCCTAGCCAGCCCAGCCAGTGTCAGGACCGGCAGCCCATGGTCGCGCCTCTCTGTATTCTACCTCACTCTCTCCCTAATCATGGCGCCTGTTTCTCCATTTTTAAAAGCACAAGTGAACCTCACCCGTCGGTAATACCATCCAGTGGAGAAGCGCAGAGGCCCCAGAGAATACCGGGTCAGGCCTGTTAATGATATGCACATGCCATGATTTCAGCATCAAAACCGATTCTCCGTTCAATCGCTTTCACGATTTTGGCATTAGCGGATGGAGAATCCCGCCCTAGATCTTTGGAGACAAAGCTGACTCATGTCCGTTTCTCACTGATAGTACTGGGAGGAGACCATCAGGTAGATGAATCCTGGATTCAGCTCTGCCTGCATTATTGCTTACAGGCAAGAGAGAAGGAGGGCAATCCTGGCTCTGGGTCACTGTCTGTGTGGAGTTTGCACATTTTCCCTGTGCTGGCATGGGTTTCACACCCACAACCCAAAGATGTGCAGGGTAGGTAGATTGGCCATGCTAAATTGCCCCTCAATTGGAAAAAATGAATTGGGTACTCTAAATTTATTTTTAAAAAAGAGAGAGAAGGAGGGCAAGATTGTGACAGAGGCACATGGATCACCAAATGGAGAAGCAATATCCTCAAGACCAAGAGCCCGCGTGGCCCTGCCGGGCACAGAGGACCAAGCTCATGGGGACATCGTGCGTGGGCACAAAACAAGACGAAGGGTGTGCATGTCTTATCGGCAAATGAGCGAAAGATAGTATCACCGATGCCTCCACACAGCAATACCTGCTAACAGGCACTCAGTTTGAGTTCTACCGGGATCACTCAGCTCCTGACCTCATTACAGCCTTGGTTCAAACATGGACAAAAGTGCTGAATGCCAGATGTGAGGTAAGAGTGACTGCCTTTGACATCAAGGCAGCATTTGACCCAGTGTGGCATCAGGGAATCCTAACAAAACTGGAATCAATCAGGGGAAAACTCTCAATCATACCTGGCACAAAGGAAGATGGCTGTGGTGGTTGAGGTCAATCAGCTCAGCTCCAGGATATCACTGCAGGAGTTCCTCAGGATAGTGTCGTAGGCCCAACCATCTTCAGCTGCTTCATGATGATCTTCCTTTCACCATAAGGCCAGAAGTGGGGGAGTTCACTGATGGCTGCACAATGTTCAGCACCATTCGCGACTCCTCAGACACTGAAATAGTTCATGTTCAAATGCCGCAAGACCTGGACAATACCCAGGCTTTGGCTGACAAGTGGCAAGTAATATTTGCACCACACAAGTGCCAGGCAATGGCCATCTCCAACAAGAAAAGATCTAACCATTACCCCTTGACATCCAATGACATTACGATCGCTGAAACCCCACAATCAACATCCTGGGAGTTACCATTGATCAGAAACTTAACTGTACTAACCACATTTAACTGTACTAAAAACTTAACCGGACTAGCCATCACTTTCACACCTACAGAAGCTGCCTCTGTGCTCTTTCCGATGTGTGTGGTGTGCGGTGAGTGCCAATGTGTGTGTGAGGGGTGATAGGACGCGGCGTCAGGCGAGTGTGTCCCCCCCACCCCCGGGTTGCCCCCGCCATTCCCCCGGGCAGACGACGGGACCGTGCGCTGCAGTGTCAAGGCCGCATGCAGGGACGGTCCAGATGGAGGGTGGTACTGTGGCCATGGGTCAGACATTGTCTAACGATGTCGAGCCCGGAGTTCATCGCAGAGCAGGTTGTCATCAACCTCCATGGCATGCAATTGACAGGCTTCCACTGGCGACCATGTGAGCCCAGCCCGTTGTGCTGCAACGGTGGATGTGCAATGGAGGGGTGGTGTGCATGCGGGTGGGGCAAGGGTGGTTGGTGGTGGGTGGGTGGGGTGATGGTGGTAGACTGGTGGGTGGGTGGGGTGCAGGTGGTAGGCATGTGCCATACTGTGCTGTCTGTGCCCATACCCGGCAATTCCCACACCCCCCTAGTCTGTGAACCGGGTGTCTATCAACCCCATCCCGTGTGCTGCAGGCAGGCCCAGCAGGTAACAGTGGGTAGCCTCCCGTCCATGTCCAGCCCGTCTGTCCTGTACGTTGCCCCATCCTCCTCATCTGGGGAGGCCTGCCCTTCGTCGTGTTGCTCCTCTGCCTCCAGCACATTGCCCATCTGCCGGGCTATGTTGTGCAGGACGCAGCAGACCAGAACGATGCGGCCGACCCGATGCGATGGATACTGGAGGCCCCTCCAGAGCGATCCAGGCACTGAAGCGCATCTTCAGCAGCCCAAAGCACATCTCTATCACACCCCTGGTCGCTGCATGGGCATTGGTGTAGTGGTGTAGCGGTTCTCCGCGTCAGTCTGTGGCCTTCATATAGGCGTCATCAGCCATGACCGCAACGGGTAACCCTTGTCGCCCAGCAACCAGCCCCTCAGCTGGGGGTGGCGTCCCTCGAACATTGCGGGGATGATCAATTGCGCCAATGCGAACGAGTCATGTACACTGCCTGGGTACCGGGCGCAGATGTGCAGGATCCTCATGCGGTGGTCACAGACCACCCCCCTCCCCTGTACTCACCCTCCCCCATCCCTCCCCGGTACTCACACCCCACCCCCCATCCCTGGCACTCACACTCCAACCCCCCTCCCCGGCACTCAACCCCCCCTCCCTCCCTCCCCGGCACTCACACTCCACCCCCCCTCCCCGGCACTCACCCTCCCCCCCCCTCCTTCCCCGGCACTCACACTCCACCCTCCCTCCCCGGCACTCACACTCCACCCTCCCTCCCCGGCACTCACACTCCACCCCCCCTCACCGGCACTCACCCTCCCCCCCTCCCCGGCACTCACACTCCAGCCCCCCTCCCCGGCACTCACACTCCACCCCCCCTCCCCGACACTCACCCTCCCCCCCCCCCCCCCCCGGCACTCACACTCCAGCCCCCCTCCCCGGCACTCACACTCCAACCCCCCTCCCTGGCACTCACTCCACCCCCCCTCCCCGGCACTCACACTCCACCCCCTCCCCGGCACTCACACTCCACCCCCCCTCACCCGTACGCACCCTCCCCAGCACGCACCCTCCCCGGCACTCGCCCTCGCCCACCCCTCCCCGGCACTCACACTCCATCCCCCCTCCCTGTCACTCACACGGTGGTCACAGACCACCTGAATGTCCATGGGGTATGTCTGCCCCCTATTTGTGAACACGGCCCTGTTATCAGCTGGTGGCCACACAGCGACATGCATCCCATCGATCGCCCACTGGACCATGGGCATCCTGGCCACGGCAGTGAAACCCACTGTTCGGGCATTCTGGCTGGCCCGGTCCACAGGGAACTGGATGTTGCGGTCTGTGATGTCATACAGTGCGTCCGTCACCGTACGGATGCACCGGTGCACCGACGCCTATCAGATACCGGACAGGTCCCCACTTGGAGACTGAAATGACCCCGTCTTGTAGAAGTTCAGGGCCACCGTAACCTTGACGGCCACCGGGAGAGAGTGTCCTCTTCCAGTGCCACGAGGTGCCAGGTGTGCCATGAGATGGCAGATATGGGCGACCGTTTCCCGGCTCATCCTGAGTCGCCCCTTGTATGCCCGATCAGCGAGGTCCTCGTACGACGTGCAGCGTCGATACACACGATGCCTCATTGGCCGTCTCCGTTGCCGTGACACCACCTCCCCCTCCTGCTCCCCGTCCTTTCGGGCGGGCGGCACTCCAGCATGGGCGGCTGCCATCTGCCTCTCTGCGGCATGCTCCTCTACGGCAGCCTCCACTTCCCTGGCACACTCCTGCTCCAGGTCCCCCAGGGGAACATGTGGATGGGCGGCTCCCGCCACAGCGGCCGACATCGCTGGGTGATGCCCAAACTTTACGGTCTGCAGGGGGTAGGGGATTGACGATATGTCATCATGGCCCATACCCCCCAATGCAGCCAGGTGCCATGGGCTGCATGGTCGCTGCTATTGCCAGCAGGCACCTGGACAGGCAACCCCCCCCACCCCGTACTCACCCCCCCCCCCCTCCCCGGCACTCACACTCACCCCCCTCCCCGTACTCACCCTCCCCCCCCCGTACTCACCCTCCCCCCCCCACCACCCCGGCACTCACACCCGACCCCCCCCCTCCCCGGCACTCACACTCCACCCCCCTCTCCGGCACTCACACTCCACCCCCCCTCCCCGGCACTCACACTCAACCCCCCTCCCCGGCACTCACACTCACCCCCCTCCTGGGCACTCACACTCCACCCCCCCTCCCCGGCACTCACACTCAACCCCCCCCCCGGCACTCACACTCACCCCTCTCCCCGGCACTCACACTCCACCCCCCTCCCTCCCCGGCACTCGCACTCCAACCCCCCTCCCTCCCCGGCACTCATACTCCAACCCCCCTCCCCGGCACTCACACTCCAACCCCCCCCTCCCTGGAACTCACACTCCACGCCCCCTCCCCGGCACTCACACTCCACCCCCCCACCCTGGCACTCACACTCCACACCCCCTCGCCGGCACTCACACTCCCCCCCCCTCCCCGATACTCATACCCAACCGCCTCCCTGGCACTCACACTCCACCCCCCTCACCGGCACTCACACTCACCCCCCTCCCCGGCACTCACCCTCCCCCCCTCCCTCCCCGGCACTCACACTCCACCCCCCCTCCCCGGCACTCACACTCCACCCCCCCTCCCCGGCACTCACACTCCAACCCCCCTCCCTGGCACTCACACTCCACCCCCCCCTCCCCGGCACTCACACTCCACCCCTCCTCCCCGGCACTCACACTCCAACCCCCCTCCCCTGCACTCACACTCCACCCCCCCTCCCCGGCACTCACACTCCAACCCCCCTCCCTGGCACTCACACTCCACCCCCCCTCCCCGGCACTCACACTCCACCCCTCCTCCCCGGCACTCACACTCCACCCCCCCTCCCCGGCACTCACACTCACCCCCCCCCCCCCAGCACTCACACTATACCCCCCCTCCCCGGCACTCACACTCCACCCCCCCTCACCGGCACTCACACTCAACCCCCTCCCTCCCCGGCACTCACCCCCCTCCCCTGCAGTCACCCCATCCCCGGCACTCACACTCCACCCCCCTCCACGGCACTCACACTCCACCCCCCTCACCGGCACTCACACTCAACCCCCTCCCTCCCCGGCACTCACCCCCCTCCCCTGCAGTCACCCCCATCCCCGGCACTCACACTCCACCCCACCTCCCCGGCACTCACACTCCACCACCCCTCCCCGGCACTCACACTCCACCACCCCTCCCCGGCACTCACACTCACCCCCCTCCCCAGCACTCACACTCCACCTCCCCTCCCCGGCACTCACACTCCACCACCCCTCCCCGGCACTCACACTCACCCCCCTCCCCAGCACTCACACTCCACCTCCCCTCCCCGGCACTCACACTCCACCACCCCACTGCCCGGCACTCACACTCCAACTCCCCTCCCCGGCACTCACACTCCACCACCCCTCCCTGGCACTCACACTCACCCCCCTCCCCAGCACTCACACTCAACCCCCCCCCCGGCACTCACACTCCACCCCCCCTCACCGGCACTCACACTCAACCCCCTCCCTCCCCGGCACTCAGCCCCCTCCCCTGCAGTCACCCCCCTCCCCGGCACTCACACTCCAGTCTCCACCACGGCACTCACAGTCCACCCCCCCCTCCCCGGCACTCACACTCCAACCCCCCTCCCTCCCCGGCACTCAACGCCCGCCCCCCCCCCCCCCCCCCCGGCACTCACCTTCCAAACCCCCTCCCCGGCAGTCACACTCCACCCCCCCTCCCCGGCACTCACCCTCCCCCCCTACCTCCCCGGCACTCACACTACACCCACCATCCCCGGCACTCCACTCCCCCCCCCCCCCCTCCCCGGCACTCACCCTCCCCCCGCTCCCTCCCCAGCACTCACCCTCTCCCCCCACCCCCCACCCCTCCCCGGCACTCACACTCCAACCCCCCTCCCTGGCACTCACACTCCACCCCCCCACTGCCCGGCAATCACCCTCCCCCCCTCCCTCCCCGGCACTCACACACCAACCCCCCCTCCCCGGCACTCACCCTCCCCCCACTCCCTCCCCGGCACTCACACTCCACCCCCCCCCCCCCCCCCCCGGCACTCACACTCCATCCCTCTCCCTGGCCCTCACTCCACACCCCTCCCCGGCACTCACACTCTACCCCCTCCCCGGCACTCACACTCCAACCCCCCTCCCCGGCACTCACCCTCCCCCCTCCCTCCCCGGCACTCACACTCTTCCGCCTCCCCGGCACTCGCACTCACCCCCCTCCCCGGCACTCACACTCCAACCCCCCTCCCTGGCACTCACACTCCACCCCCCCCTCACCGGCACTCACTCTCCACCCCCCCCGCCCTCCCCGGCACTCACACTCACGCCCCCCCCCCGGCACTCACACTCACCCCCCTCCCCGGCACTCACACTCCAATCCCCCTCCCCGGCACTCACACTCACCCCCCTCCCCGGCACTCACACTCCACCAACCCTCCCCGGCACTCACACTCACTCCCCTCCCAGGCACTCACACTCACCCCCATCCCCAGCACTCACACTCCAACCCCCCTCACCGACACTCACACTCCAACCCCCCTCCCTGGCACTCACACTCCATCCCCCCTCCCTGGCACACCCTCCCCCCCCCTCCCTCCCCGGCACTGACACTCCATCCCCCCTCACCGGCACTCACACTCCAACCCCCCTCCCTCCCCGGCACTCATGCTCCAACCCCCCTCCCCGGCACTCACACTCCAACCCCCCCCTCCCTGGCACCACCCTCCACGCCCCCTCCCCGGCACTCACACTCCACCCCCCCACCCTGGCACTCACACTCCACACCCCCTTGCCGGCACTCACACTCCCCCCCTCCCCGATACTCATACCCAACCGCCTCCCTGGCACTCACACTCCCACCCCCCCTCACCGGCACTCACACTCACCCCCCTCCCCGGCACTCACCCTCCCCCCCCTCCCTCCCCGGCACTCACACTCCACCCCCCCTCCCCGGCACTCACACTCCACCCCCCCTCCCCGGCACTCACACTCCAACCCCCCTCCCTGGCACTCACACTCCACCCCCCCTCCCCGGCACTCACACTCCACCCCTCCTCCCCGGCACTCACACTCCAACCCCCCTCCCCTGCACTCACACTCCACCCCCCCTCCCCGGCACTCACACTCCAACCCCCCTCCCTGGCACTCACACTCCACCCCCCCCTCCCCGGCACTCACACTCCACCCCTCCTCCCCGGCACTCACACTCACCCCCCCCCCCCAGCACTCACACTATACCCCCCCTCCCCGGCACTCACACTCCACCCCCCCTCACCGGCACTCACACTCAACCCCCTCCCTCCCCGGCACTCACCCCCCTCCCCTGCAGTCACCCCATCCCCGGCACTCACACTCCACCCCCCTCCACGGCACTCACACTCCACCCCCCTCACCGGCACTCACACTCAACCCCCTCCCTCCCCGGCACTCACCCCCCTCCCCTGCAGTCACCCCCATCCCCGGCACTCACACTCCACCCCACCTCCCCGGCACTCACACTCCACCACCCCTCCCCGGCACTCACACTCCACCACCCCTCCCCGGCACTCACACTCACCCCCCTCCCCAGCACTCACACTCCACCTCCCCTCCCCGGCACTCACACTCCAACTCCCCTCCCCGGCACTCACACTCCACCACCCCTCCCCGGCACTCACACTCACCCCCCTCCCCAGCACTCACACTCCACCTCCCCTCCCCGGCACTCACACTCCACCCCCCCTCACCGGCACTCACACTCAACCCCCCTCCCTCCCCGGCACTCAGCCCCCTCCCCTGCAGTCACCCCCCTCCCCGGCACTCACACTCCAGTCTCCACCACGGCACTCACAGTCCACCCCCCCTCCCCGGCACTCACACTCCAACCCCCCTCCCTCCCCGGCACTCACCTTCCAACCCCCCTCCCCGGCAGTCACACTCCACCCCCCCTCCCCGGCACTCACCCTCCCCCCCTACCTCCCCGGCACTCACACTACACCCACCATCCCCGGCACTCAACTCCCCCCCCCCCCTCCCCGGCACTCACCCTCCCCCCGCTCCCTCCCCAGCACTCACCCTCTCCCCCCCCCCCCCCCCCCTCCCCGGCACTCACACTCCAACCCCCCTCCCTGGCACTCACACTCCACCCCCCCACTGCCCGGCAATCACCCTCCCCCCCCCTCCCTCCCCGGCACTCACACTCCACCCCCCCCCTCCCCGGCACTCACCCTCCCCCCACTCCCTCCCCGGCACTCACACTCCACCCCCCCCCCGGCACTCACACTCCATCCCTCTCCCTGGCCCTCACTCCACACCCCTCCCCGGCACTCACACTCACCCCCCTCCCCGGCACTCACACTCCAACCCCCCTCCCTGGCACTCACACTCCACCCCCCCTCACCGGCACTCACTCTCCACCCCCCCCGCCCTCCCCGGCACTCACACTCACGCCCCCCCCCGGCACTCACACTCACCCCCCTCCCCGGCACTCACACTCCAATCCTCCTCCCCGGCACTCACACTCCACCCCCCTTCACTGGCACTCACACTCACCCCCCTCCCTGGCACTCACATTCCACCCACCCTCACCGGCACTCACACTCCAACCCCCCTCACCGGCACTCACTCTCCCCCTCCCCCCCTCCCCGGCACTCACACTCACCCCCCTCCCCGGCACTCACACTCCAACCCCCTCCCCGGCACTCACACTCCAACACCCCTCCCCGGCACTCACACTCCAACCCCCCTCCCCGGCACTAACACTCCAACCCCCCTCCTTGGCACTCACACTCCAACCCCCCTCACCGGCACTCACACTCCACCCCCCTCCCCGGCACTCACACTCCACCCCCCTCCCTGTCACTCACACTCACCCCCCTCCCTGGCACTCACACTCCACCCCCCCTCACCGGCACTCACCCTCCCCCCTCCCCCCTTCCCCGGCACTCACACTCACCCCCCTCCCTGGCACTCAGACTCCAACCCCCCTCCCTGGCACTCACCCTCCCCCCCCACCCCTCCCCAGCACTCACACTCACCCCCCTCCCTGGCACTCACACTCCAACCCCCCTCCCTGGCACTCGCCCTCCCCAGCACGCACCCTCCCCGGCACTCGCCCTCCCCAGCACGCACCCTCCCCGGCACTCACCCTCGACCACCCATCTCCGGCATGCACCCTCCCCGGCACTCACCCTCCCCCCTTCCGCAGCACTCACCCTCCCCCCCTTCCTCCCCGGCACACACCCTCCCCCCTCCCCCCTCTCCCCGGCACTCACCCTCCCCGGCACTCACCCTCCCCCCCCCTCTGCAGCACTCACCCTCCCCCCTTCCTCCCCGGCACACACCCTCCCCCCTCCCCCCTCTCCCCGGCACTCACCCTCCCCGGCACTCACCCTCCCCCCCCCCCCCCCCCCCCCCCCGGGCACTCACTCTCACCCCCCCACCTCGGCACACACTCTTGCCCCCCCTCCCCGGTATGCACCCTCCACGGCACTCACCCTCCCCCACCCCCTCTCCGGCACTCACTCTCACCCCCCCCCCCTCCTCGGCACTCACACCCCTCTCCGGCATCCACCCTGCCGCCCCTCCCCAGCACACACCTTCCCCGGCACTCAAACGCACACCCTTTCCCCGGCATTCACGCTCCCGCCCCTCCCTGTCACTCACTCTCACCCCCTCTCCCCGGCACACTCCCTCCTCGGCACTCACATTCCCCCCCCCCCCCCCCCCCCCCCCCGGCACTCATCCTCCCCGGCACTCAGACTCCCCCCCCCGACCCTGGGCTTTGCATCCTGATTTGCATTTGCACAATTAACAAACATACATCTAGAAATCATCTTTATACTGCTTTGCTCCCAAATTCAGTTTCTTCTTAATAGGTTGTTCACCAGAGGCTCTGTAGCTCTGTATAATGCTCACACCAGCACTGCTTCGTCCTGATGTAGATTCTCCTGATGCAGCTCTCTCCAGCAGATTCAGTTGTGAGATCCTGGTCTGTGTCTCTGGCCCTCTCTTCCGTATTACAAAATGACCCACCTTTAATTCTTCACAGCCCTGTTTGCTTACTTGCTGGCAGCAACAAAATGGAGGAATACCTCCTCCATGATTTTGCGCCCAAAGCACGGATGTACAGGGCATGTGACAGCACGGTAGCACAGTCCTTAACACATTTGCCTCACAGAGCCAAAGACCCAAGTACAATTCCCGGCTTGGGTCATGGTCTGTGCGGAGCCTGCACGTTCTCCCCAATGTCTCCATGGCGGCTGCGATCCTGCCAGTGTTTACCTCAGTGCATTGGAATGACGGCCCTATCACCTCAGACTGATCGTGGATGGACTCCTCAAATCTGAAGAATGCAGCTGACAACCCTTCCTGATGGTCACTGCAGCTCCACCACTGATTTAGGGCCTTGTCCAGAGGCCCGTAATCTGACTCAGACTCAGTGATGACGACCTCAGATCTCTCTGCAGTAGACCAGACTGTGTTCTGTTCAGCAGATTGTGACCTTGTGACCCCAAGCCTGCTCTCGAACTCGGTCCCACTGAGGTGGTGGAGGGGTGTGAGCACTTTGGTGGATCTTCCTGCTGTGGTGTCCTCAGGAGCCTCATCCAAAGTGTTATTGGGGCTTCAGCTGAAGGCCTGGTTGATTGAGGCGTTGTGCGCTTGGCTTTGGTTCCAATGAAAGAAAGTAGAGATAATTAGTGCATGGCAGGTGACTCTAAAACAGGAAAATGCGCTCACAGGATGATTATCTGAGGGATGAGCTGGTGCAGGATCCTTACATAGGTGTTTATCACCTTCCCCTTCGTCATAGGCAAAGCCCACATTTTCTCTGGCCGACTCAATGGCTCATTTCTCGAACTGAGAGGACTTTAAGTTTTGGCACTCCATTCCTGGTCTGGGACCTCTCGCTGCGATTGTGTGCAACCTTGTCCTGTATAAAGACAGATAGAGAGTGTGAACAAGACACATGCCGGGGAGATGATAAGGATGCCTGTTATATGTGGGTGGTGAATGGAGCCATGGACCGGTTGAGGATGCAATCTCCAGAAATGAAGCCAGATGGAGATGTGAGAGTATGTGTGAGAGTGGTGATATCCCTTAAACTGGCAGTGAGTGAGATTAATGTGATTGTGTGATTGGCTTGTGAGAGTGTGTGACATGTGAGTGATGGGATGTTTGACTTACCATAGTGGCAAGGATAAGATTATTCATCTTTTTGCACTGGGTGGACTGTTGTGGGCAGCCTCACCTTCCACACATTCTCAACCTCCTGCAGCCAGAGCGGGATAGAAGTCATTGCAGTGGGCCTCGAATGTGTCCAAAAGTTATTCTAGTAAAGCATCAGTGAACCAGGGCCTGTCATCTTGTTGGCATTCAGAGCCAGGTCTTCAGTGAAGCCGTTCTGGGCTGCAAGCATTAAGAATGATGTGCGTAGCTTCTGTTTAAATATGGCACCCAAGGAAATATGGCACCCAAGGTGAAGAAGCAGTGATCCATGTCAAGACAGGCGAATGAGAGGTCGTCTGCCATCAATCTGCATAAATAATACAATGGGAAGGAGATGATACAGCACAAAAACCCAACACTGTGGCCAGCAGGTCAAATACTGACTTCAGACCTATCAGCGCATTTAGTGCAATGGGAGGAAAATCCTGTCCCCATAGGTCTGTTTTTAAAATAGAAAATAGAGGTACAATTCTAAAGTGGGTGCAGAAGCAGAAACATTTGGGGTAAATTTGAACGAATCATTGACACTGGCAGGACAGTTTGAGAAAGCGGTTAATAAAACATACAGAATCCTGGGTGATGTCAATAGTCAAGATTATAAAAGCAAGCAAGTTATTATGGTTCAGGAGTAGTGAGTCCAGTTCAGGGTGCCACAGTTTGATAAAGATGTGAAGGCATCAGAAAGGGTTAGGATTCAAGAGAATTAATTCAGGGGAAGGGGACTTCAGTTATGTGGATAGATTGGACAAGCTGGGGCTGTTTTTCCTTGGCAAAGGAAAACTTTGACAGAGGTATTCAAAATCATGAGCGATCTGAACAAATGAGAAATGGTTTCCATTTGCAGAAGGGTCGAGATTAAGATGGCACTGATAAAAAATGATTGGCAAGAGTGATGTGCGTGAGCGATTATATTTTGGAATGCACTGCCTCAGAGTGCATTGGTGCGAATTCAATAGTGGCTTCAAAAAAGAGTTGGACAGTTACCTGAAGGGAAAACATTTGCAGGGCTATGGGAAGAAGGCAGGAAAGTGAGGCTGGGTAAGTTCCTTTTTCAGAGAGCCAGCAGGAAATGATGGACTCAATGGCCTCCTTCTGTGGCTGCAACCATTATATTCTATGATAAAAACATATTTTACTTTCACATGGGCAGAATTAGAAACATTTTTAAGGATTGAATTGCTTTGCTGTGACCTCTAGTGACCCATGCAACCAGTATATTCCCCATGAGGGAATTTATTTTCTTTCATGGGGATGTGAGTGTGGTAAGGCCACAATTCGGTGCTCACATCTTGAGAAGGCGATGATGAACCGTCTTCTTGAACCAAATGCAGTCATGTGGTGTAGATATACCCACAGTGCTGTTAGGAAGCGAGTTCCAGGATTTTAACCCAGTGACTGTGACAGTGAAGGAGTGGCAACATGTTTCCAAGTCAGGATGGTGTGGTGGTGTGCGACTGCACTTGTCTTCTCAGTGGTAGAGGTCACAGGTTTGGAAGGTGCTGTTGATGGAGGCTGGTGGAATTGCTGCAGGGAATTTTGTAAATGATACATACTGCTGTCACTGTAGTGGAGGGAAGCAACGTTCAAGCTGGTGGATGGGGTGCCGGTCAAGCAGGCTGCTTTGTCCTCGATGGTGTTGTACTTCTCAAGTGCTATTGGAGCTGCACTCATGCAGGTAAAATGAGAGTATTCCATCATATTCCTGGCTTGTAGATAGTGAGTAGGCTCTAGGGAACCAAGAGGTGAGTTGCATCCGAGTCTTTGTACCCACAATATTTATATGGTTGGTCTAGTTAAGTCTTCTAATTATTGTTGATTTTGGGATCTTGCTCCTTTAACAAATGGCTGTTGTGTTTTTCTTTTGAACAATATTAACCGTATGTGAAATATTTATAGTGCATTATAAAGTGAAATTGATTTGAGTACAGTATTCACATTCTAATTGTAATTTTTTACTCAGGTTGGTAAACTAATACAGGAGGCAGCAGGCAAGAGTAATCTAAAGAGAGTAACACTGGAACTTGGAGGGAAGAATCCAAACATCATATTTGCTGATGCAGACCGTTAGTATCAAAAATTATAATTTTCTTAAATTTAAAATTTATCAGTTTATTATTACTGGGTGTTTAAGTCCTGCTGGTAAGTTATCTTATTGCCAGGCCCAGTTATCTCAAGAGGATGGTGATGGAGCTTCTGTGGACTTTGGCACAGCAATGGGGAAAGATCAGCAATATATGCCCATGTCACAATGTGTGTGACTTGCAGGGAAATTGTAGTTGATGTATTTTCCATTATCTTGTTGTTCTTGTCTTTCTTGTTGGTCGAACTCAGGAGCTGGCAAGTGCTGACAAAGTGAGCCTTTTACAGAGTTGATGCAATGCATCCTCTAGACCAGTGCTTCTCAAAGTGTGGTACGCGTACCGGTGCCGGTACGCGAGCCATCGTCTGCCGGTACTTGGAGTGTTTCCAGAAAAGAAAGAGACAGTAATCCTGGATTGGCTTGTTTCGCTCACCGGTCCCTGGCACATTGAAAAAAAAAACTGCCGGTACACCACATCAGATAGTTTGAGATGCACTGCTCTAGATTTTATGTACCTCAGCTGCAGTGTGCTCATGGTGGAGGGAAGGAAATTGAGACCAGTTGCAAGAGAACCAATCAAGCAGACTGCTCTATTCTGGATGGCAACACGCTGATACTGTTAAAGGGGAGAGAGAGGTGTTTAGGCCTTTTCTTACTGTAGATGCCCATTGTCTACCATTATATGGTGCAGAGGTTATCCGCCCCTTGTAAACCCAAGCCTGGATGTTACCAGCTCCTGCTGTAAACTGACATGGACTACCTCATTCATTTTCCTTTGTAAGAGTAGGTTCTTCACCTTAATCTCTCAGGTTTTCTTTAGAACTAATGTCATCGAATTTGCAACATAGCTTTTGAATTCAGATGCATTGAGAGGAAGTTTGAGTTCCCACTCCTCTGCAGAAAATTCAGCCACCTCAGTTCAGCACCTCCCTGTATAATTATCAGACATGTGTATGATGGGCAGCACCAATCAGGCTAAAAGACTGCATGCTTCATTTTATTGTAATGGGATTTGACAAAGCAAATTAAACCCTTATAGAAAACTATTATGTTGCTAATTGTTATAATCTGAGAGCTAGCTGCTCAGTAATGACTTCTTTGAGTTCCACCATTTACAAATGTGGATACAGTTGAATCAATGAATCTCAGTTTCTTGAAATGAATATGGCATAAAAACTGTTAATTCAGATGTCCGGTTGTAATTCATTAACTGTGGCCAAACTTAATTCATTAACCAGAGAGTGGTTGTTGCACCTTATTGCCCGAGCCAGCTGGTCTCCATTTGCAGTCAATCTTGGCATGATATACAGTAGTAACTCACAAACTATGCCAATATCTCACTTAAACTGAGCTGGATTCAGCACTACCAGAATGGCTCACTGAGATTACTGAATGCAATGCAGGCTGGTAATAAAACTTCCAAAACAAAAGATACATTTTGCCAAGTTTACTATTTAACTACATATGTGGCCCAGCATTTGATGAACTACTCTCATTCCAATTGTATTCAGTTGTCATTTGTATGATTTCCCTGGGTCCTCTGATTCTCAAGCTGATGTTGGTTGTTGTGAAACTTATAGCCACAGTAGCCTGGCAATGAAAGGGACCTGACTTGAGGGACTCTGTGGCAGAAATAATTCTGATATATTTTTTTTAAATGTTTTTATTCTCCTTTTTCACATTTTCTTCAAAATTTACCCCCACCATAAAAAGTAAACAGTAACGGATACAATGTCAAACCCCTGATAAGCCTCGCACCAAACATCCCATCCTCTCACCAACCCCTACACAACAGCCCGCATGATGACAATATAAGCATCAAATAAAAAAAACAGAAAAAGAATCAGGAATCGCCCATGGTCACCATTCACATATATAGTCCACCCCCCAAACCCCTCCACCCACGCTAATATTCAAGGCCATTCCAATCCCCGAAAGTGTACAATGAATGACACCCATGAATTGTAAACCCCCCCGTCCCAGACTTCTCCCCTCCACTTCCTCTCGAAAACATCTCATCCAGTATCGGTCCCTTCCCAAACTTTTCGCCGCGGCTAGGCTCATCGAAATCTGTTCTACCAGGCTCTGATGGCTGCAGCTCCTCCTCCAGGGGCTGGTTTAGCTCACTGGGCTAAATTACTGGCTTTTAAAGCAGACCAAGCAGGCCAGCAGCATGGTTCGTTTCCCGTACCAGCCTCCCCGGGCAGGCGCCGGAATGTGGCGACTAGGGGCTTTTCACAGTAACTTCATTGAAGCCTACTCGTGACAATAACGGCAGCACGATAGCATTGTGGATAGCACAAATGCTTCACAGCTCCAGTGTCCCGGGTTCGATTCCGGCTTGGGTCACTGTCTGTGCGGAGTCTGCACATCCTCCCCGTGTGTGCGTGGGTTTCCTCCGGGTGCTCTGGTTTCTTCCCACAGTCCAAAGATGTGCAGGTTAGGTGGATTGGCCAGGCTAAATTGCCCTTCGCGTCCAAAATTGCCCTTAGTGTTGGGTGGGGTTACTGGGTTATGGGGATAGGGTGGAGGTGTTGACCTTGGGTAAGGTGCTCTTTCCAAGAGCCGGTGCAGACTCGATGGGCCGAATGGCCTCCTTCTGCACTGTAAATTCTATGATAATAAGCGATTTTCCATTTCATTTCATTTTCATTTTCATTTCATTTTCATTTCCACCTCACTCCCGTTCACTGGCCGGCTTAAACCAGCCGGTGTGGAGGTCCCCGCCGGGGTCTCTTTCCCCCCTGCCAGGTCCCAGGAAAAACAAAGAAGTCCCCTTTAACACACAACCCCAGCACAAACCCACAAGCCCCAAAGAACGATCATTGCAAAGGAAAGTCCCAACTCTTACCTTGTCCAAATAGACAGCATTGACTCAGTTAGTACATACAACAACATGCCGTGAAAAGATAAAGCTACATACAGCTACATACTCTCCTACCAACCCCCTACCCTCAGTACTAGACCAATCCTCGGTCCCATTTCTCAATTCTGCCACAGCCCTTCTGCCTTCACAAGCACCTCCACCGCTTCCACCATCTCAAAGTAAAAGTCTTTGGATTTCTAGGTCACTCTCAGCTTAGCTGGATACATTACGCTGCACCACACCTTGCTGTTATACAGTGCCGTCGTCATTCGGACGAAGGCCACCTGCCTCCTCGCCAACTGCACCGCAAAGTCTTGGTATATGCGCATACCAATTCCAGCCCACTGCACCTCCTGCTTCTGGTTTGCCCAGCACAAGTCCTCCTTCAAGCGGTACCTACGGAAACAAACAGTCACTACTCTTGGCGGCTCACTTGCCTTTGGTATTGGCCTCCATGACCTATGAGACCGATCCAGTTCATATCGAGATGGATCCTCCCCCTCCCCCAACAGCTCTGCCAACATCATGGCATAATACGCCACCGGAAGTCTAATTCTGACATTTTTAAGAAATGTCAAGTAAAATAATAGGGTATCTATCATACTGTGTATGGAACAGGAGATGGCAGATAATCTCCCATAATGTCTATCCTCTGTAAGTAGAAGAGCAATTGGGAACTGGTAAATTTGATTAAAAAATTAAACTGTTCAGTAGGTTATTGGAGCTATTAAGGTATGCTGTAAAAGCCAGGATATTCCCCCATTTCTGATTAAGTGAGGTTAAGTGATTATTAATAGATTTAATTCTTGATTTTTACGTATTCGATTCCATGCATCAGATTATTGAATATAAATTGTGAATACTATCACTTCAAATCATTCTTTCCAAAGCGTAAATGGGTATAAACTATGTAAATGGTTATAAACTATGCATGTTAATATTTAACAAATGGATCCAGTCTGTGTAATATGTGTAGAACTCCATGTGATTTTGCTGTTCTGAAGTGCAGCTTTAATTGTCATTTCATGTGATCATAAGGTTTTTAGAGAAAGCCGATGAGATGAAGTAGAATATATTAACATTTTACTGGAAAGGCAGTTATGAACTCATAAATAAATGAAACTGCATTGTATTTATCAAAATTATGTTTACATTTTCAAATGTGAATGAATATGCCATTCTAACTCATATTTTGCAGTGGACTTTGCTATAGAACAAGCTCATCATGGTCTCTTCTTCAATCAAGGGCAGTGCTGTTTAGCAGGATCCAGAATATTTGTGGAAGAACCTGTTTACAAAGAATTTGTCTGCAAGAGCATTTTATTAGCACAGAAGCGTGTTATCGGAAATCCTTTACATGTTGCAGTCACCCATGGGCCACAGGTAACAGAAAAAAGGTGTTGCACAGATTGTGCATAGATTAATTAGTTAACATGATGCTATAAACGATGAGAAAAGATTCTCAAGTGTCCATCTTCTGAACTCTGACAGTCTGTCTTTATGCAATATCTATTGTTGATTTTTTATACTTAAAAACCAGCAATGTTGCTGTAGTTTAAAATTATGGAGTCTGTTCTTATTTGTTATGATGACTTTCTAAACATAATGAGAATTATTAAATCACAAAAACATGAAAGCATAGAATGTGCAAACACATATGGACTTCCAGAAGGCATTTGATAAAAGTCTCTCATAAGAGGCAGTTAACTAAAGTTGAAACTCATGGAACTGAAGACAAATTATTGGCCTAGCTAGGAAATTATCTAAGTGGAAGGAGACAGAGGATAGGGATAATGGTCATGGAATCTACATGTGCTATCATCCTACAAGGATCTATATTGTAACATGCGTATTCATTGACACTTGAGATTAAGGGATAGAATGCCATACATCCAAATTTGCAAATGACACAGAGATAGGATAAGCAGTGTGGCTGGAAGCATAAAATTACAAAGACATTGACAGATTAAGTATATGAGCAAAACTGTGGCAAGTTGGTTTCAAATGTAGGCAAACGTGAGGCCATTCACCTTAAACCAAAAATGGTGCAGTAAGAAGTCTTACAACACCAGGTTAAAGTCCAACAGGTTTGTTTTGAATCCCTAGCTTTCGGAGCACTGCTCCTGAAACATTTTGAATTATTTATTTCAGAACTTCCCATTGTTTATTTGTCACCATACCTTTTAAACAATGAACGCGATTAAGCGGACTCAAGTTAAAGTCCGCTGAATGGTGCGTTTAGCGAGGCGTTTCATGGAGACTGCAGTGCTGAGAAACACCCCGCTATCCAACGGCACTTGAAAGAGCAGTGCTCCGAAAGTTAGTGATTTGAAACAAATCTGTTGGACTTTAACCTGGTGTTGTAAGACTTCTTACTGTGCTCATCCCAGTCCAACGCCGGCATCTCCACACCAAAAATGGTAGTACAGGGTACTCACTAAATAGTGAAGGGAAGATACAGTGAAACTCCAAAGAGACGCACACACGCATGCTCATCCTCAAGCACATACCTACCCTTGCACCACACACACAAGAACATTTGGCATGTCAGCTACGACTCTCACCAACTTTTACAGATGCACCATTGAAAGTATTATTTCTGGTTGTATCACAGCTTGGTGTGGTTCCTGCTCTACCCAAGAACGCAGGAAACTACAAAAGGTTGTGAATGTAGCCCAGTCCATCACGCAAACCAGCCTCCCATCCGTTGACTCTATCTATAATTCCCACTGACTTGGAAAGGCAGCCAGCATAATTAAGGACCCCATGCACCCTGGACATACTCTCTTCCACCTTCTTCCGTCAGGAAAAAGATACAAAAGTTTGAGGTCACGTACCAACCGACACAGGAACAGCTTTTTCCCTGCTGCCATCAGACTTTTGAATGGACCTACCTTGTATTAAGTTTATCTTTTCTCCACATCCCAGTTATGACTGTCGTCTCTACTTCCTTCCCTATGCACGGTATGCATTGTCTATATAGCATGCAAGAAACAACACTTTCCACTGTATACAAATACATGTGACAATAATAAATCAAATCAAATCAGACATGAGCCATTGCAAGTTCTAATGGAAGCTCACCAAGCAAAACTGTCCCAAATCTGCTAATGATCCGACTGAATATTTTCCATGTTTACTGTTTGCTTATCATAGTTTCTACAACCGTAGTTTTTGCACTTTGTACTAACATGTTAGGATTGGACAATGATCACGGCATGTATGCAGCCCTCAGGAATCCTTTCAAATGCAAACGTGTCAAGGTTCGAATGAAAAATTAATGGAGTGACCAGCACAGATACTTTCCTCTCCCACCTTTAGCGGGAGGGCAGCAAATGTTGTCTGGGATATTGATACCTGCTTAGTGGCATTAAAATATACCATGCACTGGTTACACAAGGGCAGGATTCTCCGACCGCACCCGCCCAGTGACTGGAGAATCCCGCCCGAGCGCAATGGACTTTTCCATTGTCGCCCCTGGCGATCTTGCAGCGTGCGGGGCGGAAGAATCCAGCCCAATATTTCATATTCCCGTCTCTCCTCATTTTTGTTTGCTTATGTTGCTGAATATGTACCTGTAATATTAAGAAGCTCTGATCTGTACCTTTAACATGAACCGATCATTTTTCTCAGACTTTGTATCTATTGACAAACTATATTATTTGGCAAACAGAAGCATTGGCACAGAGGAACAGGAATTCAAACAAAATGCGGCAAAGTACAAAAATAGAGCAAGGACTTTTTGGCAGATTTATATCAGACACTAGGTCGATTAAAGCTGGAATTTAGTGTCAAATTATGGTCAGCATTCTTTAGGAAGGACTTCCAATGCCGGGAATAGGTACAAATGTGACTGATTGAAATGGTTCCCGTTATAAAGTTCAGAGGCTGCGCTTATGTTCTTTAGAGCAATGAACTCGAAGGAGGTTTTGATCGTTTTGTTTGAAACCAAGAAGGTTTTAGATAGAGTAAATAAAAAGAAACTGCCCCAGTGACTGAAGGACAGTAAACTAAAGGGCAAAAGGCTTAATTTGATCAGTGAAAATTCCAGACTGAATGTGAAGAAAGATGCCTGTGCATCGTGTGCGATGGATTTTAAATTTTGAGCGGTGGAACCGATCTTTGCTGGGCACATGGCCGCTGCTAGCATCACAGACCCCTTGGAGACCCTTCATGGACCCATGGAGGTCTGCGGACCCAAGTTTGGAATCACCTGGTCTAGGCCTTTCATCAGGAAAAATATTTCTTCATGCACATTCTTCCACATTATATTCCATCTGTCAAATTCGTAGCACCATGCTGTTCTGCTGCACAGGAGAGGGGCTAACGGTGAAGAAATGCACAGTAAGAAGTCTTACAACACCAGGTTAAAGTCCAACAGGTTTGTTTCAAACACGAGCTTTCGGAGCACGGCTCCTTCTTCAGGTGCAATAGTGATAGGGGATTCAGTTGTGAGGGGAATAGATAGAATAGATAGACATTACTGTGACCGCAAAAGTGTCTACTGGATGATATGTTTCCTCCCAGGTACTAGGTTCAAGGATGTCTCAGAGCAGCTGCAGGACATTCTGAAGGGGGAGGGTGAACAGCCAGTTGTTATGGTACACATTTGTACAAACAACATCGGGAAAAAAAGGGATGTGGTCCTAAAAGCAGAATATAAAGAGCTCGGAAGCAAGTTGAAAAGTAGAACCGATTACTCCCAATGCTTTATGCTAATCAGAATAGAAACAGCAGGATGTATGGTGTGAAGGGAAGGGTTTGAGATTCCTGGGGTATTGGGACCAGTTCTGGAGGAGGTAGGACCAGTATAAACTGGACGGGTTATATCTGGGCAGGACCGGGAATAATGTCCTTGGGGGGTACTTGCTAGAGTGGTTGGGGAGGGTATGAACTAATACAGCAGGGGGATGGGAACCAAAGTAAGGATTCAGAGCAGGGGGACTCAAAAACAAGAGATAATACAGCAAGGAGAATAAGAAAAGAGGTAGGCAGAGAAATCAAGGGTCAGATTCAAGTGAAGACACAGTAAAAAAAATAGTCAGAATGGGACAAGGAATGTTAAAAAGATGAGCCTGAAGGTTTTGTACCTGAACGCTCGGAGCATTTGAAATAAAACAGATTAATTAGTTGTGCAGATAGATGTAAAGGAGTATGATATAATTGGGATTACAGCGACATGGCTCCAATGTTTCTTTTTAATTCATTCTTTGGATGTAGCCCCACATTTATTGCCCATCCCTAATTACCCTTGAACTGAGTGGCTTGCTAAGCCATTTTGAGAGCATTTAAGAGTCAACCACATTGCTGTGGGTCTGGAGTCCATGTAGGCCATACCAGGTAGGATTTCCTTCCCCAAAGGGCATTAGTGAAACAGATAGGATTTTACGGTAATCGACATTAAACTTTTAATTCCAGATCATGGAATTTAAAGTGCAGAAGGAGGCCATTCGGCCCATTGTGTCTGCACAGGCACTTGGAGAGAGCATCCTACTTAAGCCCACACCTTCACCCTATCCTGTAACCCAGTAACCCCACCTAATGGGCGGAATTCTCCCGTATCCGGCGGGGTGGGGGGGTCCCGATGGGGTGGAGTGGCGTGAACCACTCCGCCGTCGGCCCGCCCAAAGTTGTGGAATCCTCCGGGCCTTCAGGGGCTAGGCCGGCGCTGGAGTGGTTTGCGTCCCGCCAGCCGACGTGGAAGGCCTTTTGCGCCACACCAGCTGGGGCCGAAGGGACTGCGCCGGCCAGCGTAGGTCCGCGCATGCGCGGGAGCGTCAGCGGCTGCTCACGTCATCCTCGTGCATGAGCAGGGGGGGTTCACCTACGCGTCGGCCATCGCGGAGGCTGACATGGCCGGTGCCTAGGAAAAGAGTGCCCCACGGCACAGGCCCACCTGCGGATCGGTGGGCCCTGATCACGGGCCAGGCCACCATGGGGGCACCCCCCGGGGCCAGATCGCCCCACGCCCCCCCCCCCCCCCCCCCCCCCCCCCCCCCCCCCCAGGACCCCGGAGCCTGTCCCCGCAAAGAACGGGCGGGACTACGGCCCATTGCGGGTTGGAGAATCGCGGGGGGGGGGGGGGAGCGTTGCGAGCGGCCGCCGACCAGCGCAGCGCGACTCCCGCCATCCTCCGGTGATTCTCCGACCCGGCGGAGAGTCGGAGAATCCCGCCCAACCTTTTTGGACACTAAAGGCAATTTAGCATGGCCAATCTACCTAACCACACATCTTTGGACTGTAGGAGGAAACCGGCATACATGGAGGAAAACCACGCCGACACGAGGAGAAGGTGCAGACTCTGCACAGACAGTGACCCAAACCGGGACTGTGCAGCAACAGTGTTAACCACTGTGCTACCATGCCGCCCTCTGAAAATCACCATACCGCAGGCGAGGGGCAAGGTTGAAGAGGTAGGGCCTTCGTGAATAGCCTCAGCCAATACGGGTATTGAACCCAAGCTGCTGTGGCCTTGCAAATTTGTGTTGGTGAGCAGATCTCACCATCTGCCATGGCGGGATTTGAATAATGGCCCCCAGAACATTACCCTGGGTCTCTGGATTACTAGTCCACCGACAATACCACTAAGCTACTGCAGCCCCATGGTGACCAAGGCTCGGAACTAAACATTGAGAGCTATTTGATTTTTAGGAAGGACAGGCAGAAAGGAAAAGGTGGTGGAGTTGCACTGTTGATTAAAGACGATATTGAAATATTGAGGAAAGATATTAGCACAGTGTGGAATCTGTCTGGGGGGAATTAAGTAACGCCAAGGCAGAAAAAACATTTGTGGTGGTGGTACACAGACCACCGAATTGTAGTGGTAATGTTGGGAATAACATTCGACAGGAAATCAGAAATGTATGTGATAAAAGAACATCTATGATTATGGGTGACTTTAATCTATATATAGATTGGGTGAGTCAAATTAGTCACAGTACAACAGAGGAGTAATTTCTGGAGTGTATATAGAACATAGAACATAGAACAGTACAGCACAGAACAGGCCCTTCGGCCCTCAATGTTGTGCCGAGCCATGATCACCCTACTCAAACCCACGTATCCACCCTATACCCGTAACCCAACAACCCCCCCTTAACCTTACTTTTATTAGGACACTATGGGCAATTTAGCATGGCCAATCCACCTAACCCGCACATCTTTGGACTGTGGGAGGAAACCGGAGGACCCGGAGGAAACCCACGCACACAGGGGGAGGACGTGCAGACTCCACACAGACAGTGACCCAGCCGGGAATCGAGCCTGGGACCCTGGAGCTGTGAAGCATTTATGCTAACCACCATGCTACCCTGCTGCCCCTATGGGATGGTGTTCCAGACCAATACGTTAAGGAACCAACAAGGGAACAGGCCATCTTGGACTGGGTATTGTGCAATGATAAAGGATTAGTTGGCAATTTAGTTGTGAGAGAACCCATGGGGATGAATGACCATAATATGGCAGAATTCTTTATCAAGGTGGTTAGTGAGGTAGTTGATTCTGAGGCCAGGGTCCTGAATCCAAGTAAAGGTAACTATGGTGGTCTGAGGCATGAGTTGGCTATGATGGACTGGGAACCATTACTGAAAGAAAGGACAGTGGACAGGCAATGGCAGGCATTCAAGGAATGGATGAGTGAACTCCGAAAGTTGTTTATTCTTATTTGGTGCATGAGTGGAAAGGGAACCATGGCCAAACCATGGCTTACAAGGGAAACTAGAGATAGTATTAGATTCAAAGAAGAAGCATAAAAGTTAGCAAGCAAAAGCAATAGACCTGAGGATTGGGAACAGTTTAAAATTCAGCAAAGGTGGACCAAGGGATTAATTGAGAAGGGTAAAATAGAATATGAAAGTAAGTTGGCAGAGAACATAAAAACATGCCTGAAAACGTTTCTACAGGTATATAAAGGGAAAAAGATTTACAAAAATAAATGGAGGCCCCTTACAGTCAAAAATAGGGGAATTCATAACATGGATCAAAGAAATGGCTGAGGAACTAAATTCATACTTTGCTTCTAACTTCACAAAGGAAGTCATGAATAATGTCCTGGAAGTTCTGAGAAACACAAGTTTTAATGAGGAGCTGAAGGAAATCGGTAATTTTAAATAAATGATTTGGAAGAAATTAATGAAATTGAAGGCAAATAAATCCCCAGGGCCTGATAATCTTCATCCCAAAGTTCTTTAGGAAATGGCCTTAGAAATACTAGATCCATTGGTGGTCATTTTCCAAAATTCTTTGGACTCCGGAATGGTTCCTAACATTGGAGGGCCGCCAATATAAATCTGCTTTTCAACAAGGGAGGTAGAGAGAAAAGAGGGAACTATGGACCAGTGAGCCTAACATCGGTAGGAGGGAAGTTGCTGGAGTCCATTATCAAGGATTTCATAGCATAGCATTTGGAAAGCAGTGATATAATCAGACAAAGTCAGCATGGATTTACGAAAGGAAAATCGTGCTTGACAAACCTACTGAAATTCTTTGAAGATGTAACTGGTAGAGCTGACTAGGGAGAACCAGTGGATATGGTTTATTTAGACTTTTAGAAGGCTTTCGCCAAGGTCTCACACAGCAGATTAATATGTAAAGTTAAAGCGCATGGGATTGTGGGTAGTGTCATGAGATGGATAGAAAGCTGGTTAGCAGACAGGGAGCAAAGAGTTGGGATAAATGGGCATTTTTCCAATTAGCAGGCAGTGACTATTGGGGTGCCGCAGGGATCTGTGCGAGGACCCCAACTGTTCATATTATCTATTAATGATTTGGACGAGGGAACTAAATATATTAACTCCAAATTTGCAGATGATACAAATTCAGGTGGGAGAGTGAGCTGTAAGGAGGATGCAGAGATGCTTCAGTGGGATTTGGACAGGCTGAGTGAGTGGGCATATGCATGACAGATGCGGTATAATGTGGATAAATATGAGGTTATCCACTTTGTAGCAAAAATAGGAAGGCAGATTATTATTTGAATGGGTGTAAATTGACAGATGTGGAAACTCAGTGAGACCTTGGTGTCCTCATGCATCAGTCGCTGAAACTAAGCACAGGTGCAACAGGCTGTAAAGAAGGCAAATGATATGTTGGCTTTCATAGCGAGAAGATTTGAGTGCAGAAATAAGGATGTTTTATTGTAATTGTACGGGGCATTACTGAGGCCACACCTGAAGTATGTGTGCTATTTTGGAGTCCTTATCTGAGGAAGGATGTTCTTGCTGTGGAGTGAAGGTTTACCAGGCTGATTCCTGGGATGATGGGACTGTCATATAAGGAGAGACTAAATCGGTTATGATTATAGACACTGGGGTTTGAAGAGGGAAAGGGGATCACAGAGAGACTTATAAAATTCTAACAGGATTGGACAGGATAGTTTCAGAAAGAATGTTCCCGGTGGTGGGAGAGTTCAGAAATAGAGGCCATAGTTTGAGGATAAGGCGTAAACCTTGTAGGACAGAGGTGAGGAGAAATGTCTTCACCCAGAGAGTGGTGAATCTGTGGAATTCACTACCACAGAAAGTAGTTGAGGACAAAACGTTGTGTGAGTTCAAGAAGGAATTAAATATAGCTCTTGAGGGCGGCATGTGGTGCAATGGTTAGCACTGGGACTGCGGCGCTGAGCACTTGGGTTCAAATCCCGGCCCTGGGTCACTGTCCATGTGGAGTTTGCACATTCTCCCCATGTCTGCGTGGGTTTCACCCCCACAACCCAAAGATATGCAGGTTAGATGGATTGGCCATGCTAAATTTCCCCTTAATTGGAGAAAAAAATATTTGGGTACTCTAAATTTATTTTTTTTAAAAGATATAGCTCTTGGGGCTAAAGGGATCAAGGGATATGGGGGGGGGGGGGAGGAAGGATCAGGATATTTAATTTGATCATCAGCCAGGATCATGATGAATGGTGGAGCAGGCTCAAAGGGCTGAATGGCCTACTCCTGCATTTATTTTCTATGTATGTTCTTGCCCACTCACCAAGACTATCCAAATCCCCTTGAAACCACTTTGCGTCTTCCTCACATCACACATTCCCACCTAGCTTTGAGTCATCCATGAACTTGGAAATATTACGTTTGGTCCCCACATCCAAATCATTGATATATATTGTGAACAGCCAGGGCTCAAGTCCTGATTCTTGTGGTATCGCACTAATCATGGCCCGCCAACGCGAGAATGACCTATTTATTCCTACTCTCTGTTTTCTGCCTTTTAACCAATCCTTAATTCATGCGAGTTTATTACATCCTATTGCAGGTGTTTTAATTTTGCTAATGAACCTCCTGTGGAGGATGTTATCGAAAGCTTTCTGAAAATTTAAGTACACTACATCCATCGACTTCATTAGCGTTAGATTGCAGATCAGCCACGATCTCACTGAATAGTGAAACAGACTCAAGGGGCCAAATGACCTACTCCTATGACAATCAAGGTCCAGAGACATACATCAGATCACAATTGCAATTTTGAGATGCAAATGGATGAATCATATCCCACTGGTGCTCTGTCCAATTGTACCACAAGACATAGGAGCAGATTTAGGCCTCTTGGCCCATCGAGTCTGCTCCGCCATTCAATCATGGCTGATACTTTTCTCATCCCCATTCTCCTGCCTCCTCCCCATAACCCCTGATCCCCTTATTAATCAAGAACCTATCTATCTCTACCTTAAAGGCACTCAGTGATTTGTCTTCCACAGCCTTCTGCGGCAAAGAGTTCCACAGATTCACCAGCCCTTGAAGGAATCCTGAATGCTGCTCAGAATATGGGAAGCTTTTTTGTAACTTGTGTTTTAAAGTTCTGGTTTGAGTGAGGTCTGTTAATGATCAACACCAGCCCACTCCCTGCCCCCACCCAAGCTCTGACTGTATATTGGCATTAACAGTGGATGGAAGGTGGATGTATCCTATCCAACAACTGCCCATTGTGTGCCCCTCAAATGAAAAGCAGCCTAACTACAGAGAAGACAGTGGCCTACAGGTAATGTTGTTGGCCTAGTAATGGAGAAACCTCAGCTAATGCTCTTGGGACATGGGCTCAAATCCCACAATAGTGGCTGGTAGAGTTTGAAATCAGTTAAAAAAGCTGTAATATAAAGATAGTCACAGTAATGGTGACCATTAAACTATTATCGATTGTCATAAAGAAAACAACCTGGTTCACTCATCTGCCATCCCTACATGTGACTTCAGACCCACAGCAATGTGGTTGATTCTTAACTGCCTTCAGTAATAACCAAGCAAGGGCAATTTGAGATGGGCATCTGAAAGCCTATTAGGAATTTGACATTGAGTTTTAATCCCAATCTGAAATAAAATCAGCTGAAATTGTAGATCTATGGTACATGTGGGATAAGGTTGCTTACTGGTGTTAAAAGCAGGACTAGGCCACAAGGGACTGTAGGGATCTCTCTCCACTGCTGAGAGACAATTGGTTATATAGCTTGAGAAAAGCTATTCCACATTAAGCTTGGGGAAAGACAAGGAGGCAGGCCTTGATGAACTATCACATCCTTCTGTACCACATTGTAGCCATCTAACCAACTGAAGTTAACCAGTTCCCAGAGTACAAGTGCATTTCAAACTTTAGTATTACTCTAACCGCAACTCGGCGATTAATCATTGCCTTTTATTAAAATATAATGCAATTGCAATATCACTTAATATCTCACTTAGCTGTTAAATATAGGATACAGGTTTTGTAACGATCCTATTTCACTGAAATATACACACTAGTCTATTCTTATATGTTAATGTCACAACGTCACAGAATTAACTTAATGTGACAATGGAATGTGCTGTGGAATGTAGGAGTGCTTATTATCACTGTTTAAATATGATACTGTAACAATAAACATGGTCACATCATTCACTGCAGTATTATCTGGCAACTAGAGATTGCAATAATTGCAATACATTGTCTTCCCAAGACACTGAATTATAGGAAGTCTACTGAATTATCATTTTGATTTAGACAATTAGTGACACAGGGCACAAATTTATCAGGCCCCTGAGCCCCTGTCCTGAAAAGCCCTGAGCAAATCCTGTCATGGCCACGAAATTTGTCAAGGGCCAAAAACGGGATCTGCGGAGGCGAGATTTCAGAACACAATCTTCCCTCGTTCTCCCCAGTGAGGCAATCAGGCTCTAGTCATGGGGTAGTTGAGGCATGGCAGAAATGAGGGGTGCAATTTTTGAAGGACAAAGACAGAGTGTCTTTTTGGGTGCATTTAGTGGGGTGTTTCTTAGCCCCACTATTTAACGGGACTTTGCTTTTCTTCTGGCCAGATGAGGAACACTCCGCCGAGGCTGCACTTACTTAATTTCCTGCCATGACAAGCTCAGGTCGATAGCGCAGAAAGACTATTCGCAGATCAGGGCACCAGCTTTTGACCCTCATAGCCACCCCACCGCTGCTTCCGGACCCCCCCCCACTTAACTCCTGGGGGTCCTTGAGCCCCCCTCATCCCACCTCTTTAAGAGCAGGCGAACACCAGGCCCAATCACCGGGATAGGCAACCGGGAATCTTGGCACCATTGTAGTGCCCCTGCCAGCCTGGCAATTCCACCCTGGCACCCTGAGTGACTGTGCCAATGTGGCAGTGCCAAGGTGCCCGCATGCCAGCAGGAGTGCCAAGGTACCTGCCCAGAGACTGACCACCCAGGAGTCTCTAATGGCCTGGGAGACCACCCCAGGTGCCATTGTGCCTTGGTGTCTGTAAAATTCCAGACACTTTCCAGACAGTTTATTATTAAATTTATCCAGGTTTCCTTAGTTACAAGATGAACAAAGGACTGACGCAAGTTCACAATTCAGCCTAAGTTGATATTAACTATCTTATCTTAACTATAGTATACCTTAAGAACCCACCCCAGTTCCCATTTCAGGTACATTGTCCATATGTAACCTTATCCCATATAAGGTGATCTAGGTGCCAGAAAGTCTGGCTTCATCTGGGCAATCCACAATAATCGATCTACTTGAATGGGACTGTATCTTCCAGTGTCTTGTTGAGAGGACAGTCACAGTCTTGTCCAGGCTCTCTATCTCTGTCCAGTGTATTCGAACTTGGCTGTTCGAATTCCCGTCAAGCCTGTCTGAGGTTTAATTTCAAATGTCCAATTCTCAATTTAAAGTGTCCAATTCTGCATCAGGCCTAAAATTCAGGCCATTGGCCATTTTATCACAGCCTGGCCCAGGTTTGGGGAAACCAGTGCTAACTGGCGCTCTGGCGAGGTCTCCCAGGCGAGACCATTAGTTCCCGGGCCCTGGGAGAATATGGCACAGACATATTTAAATGAGCATAGTGGCTCATTTAAATATGTTAATCTGAATCTCGCCCAGCGAGGACGAGATTCAGATCGCGACGTCTCATGGGGTCTTGTTAAATCCCACAAAGCATTTTGAGCATCGCGTCAATGGCCTTTCAATGTCACAAAGTCTGGCGCAATGTGGCCATTAAATCGCACCCAATGTCTCTGAATCATGCAGCCTGACCAAGAAGGATGCCTATTATTCTGACTCTCCATGAAGCAGATGCCTTCTACCATTCTGGAGACTCATGCTTGTAACACTAACCCTTAGTAATATCAGCTCCCCGCAGTCTCAAAGTCAAAGAATAGGATGAATCCTCAGGTTTCACACCTCAAAATTCATTTGCACAGCACCAAGAGGCAAAGAGGTCACCTCTCTGCCATGACCCAAATGACTACCAGTCAGGATTCAGCAGTTCCGCAAAGCAGACATAACCATCCAGTTGACCTTGACAAGACAAGTCTAAGTGGGGAGGGCATGGGCTGGGACCAGTCATGTCTGGACATGAACTGTTTGCTTCCGGGTCACGAAAGATCTGTCTGTCTGTCTCCGGTTCTCTCTTCTAAAGTTAAAGTGTTCTCCAACTTCTAGTGTCTAACTTCACCTACGCCCACGCTATGCCCCTAAAATCCCTTAGTTTAGGTGTGTTCCCATGATGCATGCCAGAGGTGGAGCTGGCCTGTTGCCTACCACGCCTTGTTGCCCGAAATGCCTTCAGCAGATGTCCTTTGGAGGGCCAAGTCCTAGAGGGCCCGGCCTACTTTCGAGTAGAACTGGTGTTGTAGTATCACCCTGTTCTGTCTGCAGTTCCTGAGTTGCGCTGGTCCTAGGAACGAGGGATTCAGATTGAATGATCACTCTTAGGGTGTCCTGGGTGGAAGGCCCTGGGCTGTGCTCCAACAGATCCTCCTCTCTCTGGGTGCTCAAGGGCCCCTCAGTTATTCTATGGGATGGTGGGGCTGCTGGTGTGAGTTCAAAAAGCCTCAACAACATCTACAAGGCAGTAAAAATATAACAGCTATTTTTTTTTTCCCCAAAATTAGGAATGTTCAGTTTATTCACAAGGTTCCATTTTGGTAACAAATTATGCAGTAAATGGCGGGAATTTTCCAGCCACTCCGCCAGCGGAATCTCTCAATCCCGCCAAAGTCAATGGACATTTGAATACCTTGCCGGATCTGGCACAGGGGAACCTACCACGGTAGGCCCCGAAAATCCCAGTCTATTAATGTTATGGCAGGAGCAATTTTAACTCTTTGCAAGGATCAAGTTATTTCTTGTATAAGCAAACCTCTTTTTGGATTGGATTGGATTGGATTTGTTTATTGTCACATGTACCGAGATACAGTGAAAAGTATTTTTCTGCAAGCAGCTCAACAGATCATTCAGTACATGGGAAGAAAAGGGAATTAAACAAAATTCAAGAAAATATAAGAAAATACATAATAGGGCAACACAAGATATACAATGTAACTACATAAGCATTCGCATTGGATGAAGCATACAGGGTGTAGTGTTAATGAGGTCAGTCAATAAGAGGGTCATTTAGGAGTCTGGTGACAGTGGGGAAGAAGCTGTTTTTGAGTCTATTCGTGCTCAGACTTCTGTATCTCCTGCCCGATGGAAGAAGTTGGAAAAGTGAGTAAGCTGGGTGGGAGGGATCCTTGATTATGCTGCCCACTTTCCCCAGGCAGTGGGAGGTGTAGATGGAGTTCATGGATGGGGCAGGTTCGTCTGATGGACTGGGCGGTATTCACGGCTCTCTGAAGTTCCTTGCGGTCCTGGGTCGAGCAGTTGCCATGCCAGGCTGTGATGTAGCCCAATAGGATGCTTTCTATGGTGCATCTGTAAAAGTTGGTAAGGGTTAATGTGGACATGCCGAATTTCCTTAGTTTCCTCAGGAAGTATAGGCGCTGTTGTGCTTTCTTGGTGATAGCGTCGACGTGAGTGGACCCAGACAGATTTTTGGTGATGTGCACCCCCAGGAATTTGAAACTGCTAACCATCTCCACCTCGGCCCCGTTGATGCTGACAGGGGTGTGTACAGTACTTTGCTTCCTGAAGTCAATGACCAGCTCTTTAGTTTTGCTGGCATTGAGGGAGAGATTGTTGTCGTTACACCACTCCACCAGGTTCTCTATCTCCCTCCTGTATTCTGACTCGTTATTCGAGATCCGGCCCACTATGGTCGTATCGTCAGCAAACTTGTAGATGGAGTTGGAACCAAGTTTTGCCACGCAGTCGTGTGTGTGCAGGGAGTAGAGTAGGGGGCTAAGTACACAGCCTTGCGGGGCACCGGTATTGAGGACTATTGTGGAGGAGGTGTTGGTGTTCATTCTTACTGATTGTGGTCTGTTGGTCAGAAAGTCGAGGATCCAGTTGCAGAGTGGAGAGTCAAGTCCTCGGTTTTGGAGCTTTGATATGAGCTTGGCTGGGATTATGGTGTTGAAGGCGGAGCTGTAGTCAATAAATAGGAGTCTGATGTAGGAGGCCTTGTTTTCAAGATGCTCTAGGGATGAGTGTAGGGCCAGGGAAATGGTGTCTGATGTGGACCGGTTGCGACGGTATGCGAATTGAAGTGGGTCAAGGCGTTCCGGGAGTATGGAGGTGATGCGCTTCATGATCAGCCTCTCGAAGCACTTATTACAACTGACGTCAGGGCCACCGGGCGGTAGTCATTGAGGCACATTGCCTGGTTCTTCTTTGGTACCGGTATGATGGTGGCCTTCTTGAAGCAGGTGGGGACCTCGGAGTGGAGTAGGGACAGGTTAAAGATGTCTGTGAATACCCCTGTCAGCTGGTCTGTGCAGGCTCTGAATGCACGACCAAGGATCCCATCCGGACCCTTTTGTGGGTTCACTTTCAGGAAGGCTGATCTGACTTCGGAAACTGTGATGGTGGGTATGGGTGAATTATGGGCTGCTGGGGCACTCGACAGCAGATTGTTGGTTACCTGCTCGAACCGAGCATAGAATGCATTAAGTTCATCGGGGAGGGGTGCGCTGCTGCCAGAGATGCTGCTCGGCTTCGCTTTGTAGCCCGTTATGTTGTTTAGTCCTTGCCACAACTGCCGAGAGTCTGTCTGTGACTCTAGCTTAGTTTGATATTCTCTCTTGGCATCTCGGATGGCTTTGCGGAGGTCGTACCTGGATTTCTTGTATAGGACAGGGTCGTCTGCCTTGAACACCTCAGATCTGTCCTTCAGTAGGGAGTCAATCTCATGATTGAACCATGGTTACCAGTTGGGGAACGCACGCACTGCTTTCTTTGGCACGCAGTCGTCCACACATTTGCTGATGAAGTCTGTGACGGTGGTGGCATACTCATTTAAGTTAGTCGCTGAGTTCTTAAATATGGACCAGTCCACTGTCTCTAAGCAGTCACGTAAGAGCTCTTCTGTCTCCTCGAACCAACACTGCACAACCTTCTTAGCTGGATTCTCCCGCTTCAGTTTCTGCTTGTAAGCCGGGAGAAGGAGCACAGTCTTATGGTCTGATTTCCCAAAATGCGGTCGGGGGATGGAACGGTAGGTGCCCTTGATTTTTGAGTAGCAGTGGTCAAGAGTGTTGTCGCCCCTGGTGGGACAGGAGGTGTGCTGGTGGAATTTTGGTAGTACACTCTTGACGTTGGCCTTGTTGAAGTCTCCAGCCACGATGAACAAGGCCTCTGTTTCATAGTTGTTTATGGCTGTGTACAGTTCATCCAGCACCTTCCTCACTTCTGCCTGGGGTGGGATGTAGACTGCTGTGATAATGGCTGAAGTTTTCTTTAACTTGCAATGTTCTGAACACAGTGGAAGATTCAGAATGAGACAAAACAGATTTAGCTAGCCTTAGAAAGTTACTGTACTGTATTTAAATAGGCAGTTTACCTGAACTTGGCATCATCCCATGAATCTTTGATTAGTAAACTCAAAGGAAACTTGGATCACAAACTCTCATAATGCTACTCTGTGTTAAGGTGCACTGAACCATCACTTTCATCAGAACTGCTTATTTAGACTTGTAATAAGATGATGAATGACTGTACCATACAATTGAAACTCTTGAAAGACTTAGTTCTAATCACCCTCATCAATTCAATCATATTCCTTCTCCTGTGCTATGTTGTATTTGTAAAAAGCAAAGCAGGATAGAAGCCTGTAATAAGTGAGCACAATTCCTTTGTAATTTTGGAGACAGAAGTCAATGAAAAGTTCTGACATTGTACAGTGCTTCAGAGGGAAGTCAGGAAGAGAGAGGAGGTCAATTAGCTACTGTAGGCATGGTGCCACCAACCTCACCATCTCCCACATCAAGGGTATCGTACCTCCCCACAAAATGCCTGAGCTGGTTAACAAAAGAGGGGAGCCTCGACTGACCAGAGTTTGCTGGCCATTGGGCACAGATGAGGTGAAGTAAGAGATATGGGGATGTGAGGCTATTAAATTGAAGGAGGGCTTAGACATTCTCCATACATTACTTGTGTGTTAGGGGAGCTGAACAACCATAAGGTAGGATAAGGAGTGAACAGCTTCTCAGCATTCTTTTTGTGGTAATGAGTGCTCTTAGAGTTCCAAAACATTACCTGCAATATGCAGCACATTTGTGGGGTAAGGCACTTTGGATGGCATCTTGTTGTTGCCAAAAGTGCAGTGCACGTGCAGTGAATCTCCAGCTGATGTATGCCATGCAGGCAAATCATAATGTCAATCAATGTGCAGTTCTATACTGGTTAGACAGATCATCAACTACTTATAGGTTAGTTGCTTGCTGGTTGGTTTCCTTTTGCTGTTGCTTCGATGTGAGATGTGTTTGATGCTTTCTACAGTTATTTCAAATTAAAACAACCATCCAATATTCCTGTCTTATCTTCCTGTCCTTCAGCATTTGCTGAATCACACAGACTGCAGAGGCGTTTCCTGCTCATTTAGCTCTTGCAGCAATTAGCATCTGCCAACAACCAATTCTTGCACCAATGGATATGCGAATAAGCAATGCACAGAAAGCTTCCATATATCTCCCTCTAGAGGCTTCTGGGCAGATGTAATGCAAGAAGGGAAATTCATTGGGGCTGATTCAGCTATACTGCTGTAACTTTACCAGACATGCCAGTTACAGTTGCAGAGAAAGAAGAGCTTCAAGAAAGTTCCCATTCTCTTTTCTTAAAGGTGTCACAGCACTGTAACCTGCAATGGGGAAGGTTAGTGCCATAACTTTAAAAAAAAACTTCTTTGGATGTGGGTGTATATTGTCTGGGATTTGTCTTGAGAAGGTGGTGGCCATTTCTCTTGATGAGTGTTTGCTTATATAATTGAGTACATCGACATAATTAAGAGTCAACCACATGCAGGCAGAGCACAAAGAAGTGCTAAGTTCCAGGTTGTAGTGATCCTCGCCTGAGTGTGTACAGAAGGGGCTGATGGGAAATGGAAGTACCACCAGGGGGCAGCGCGGGGACAAATAAGAGGGACGCCGAAGGCCCGCCCTCGCCCACTTGGACCGGAGGGTTAAGGAGGCAGGACGTGGAAGTTGAGCTCAGGGCTGCAAGTCTTTTGGGCCTAGTTGCAGAACATTGAAGAGCAGTATATTCTCAAGGCAATTCTGTAACTTATTGTGGAGCACAATAAACCATCCTTTAACTTAAAGACGACTTCGAGCATTCTTTCAAGAAGCATAACACAGGTTCGTTCCCTAAAGGACATCAGTGAATCAATTGGGTTTTTCCAAAGAAAACACTTAGAACCTAGCCTAATTTATGCTCACTTTCTATAAACCCTAGTGCAGCCTTGCCTCAGTCATCTACCCAACAGCAGTAGTAGAATCAGTCATGGATTATTTTTCCCTTGACTGAGTGGAAGTATATTTAAGAGTCAACTACATTACTGTAGGTCTGGAGTCACAGGTATGATGGCAGATTTCCTTCTCTAAGAGACATTAATGAACTAGATATATTTTTACAACAATTAATAATGTGATGATCATTAATCATGGTGATCATTAGAATTTTAATTCCAAATTTTTATTGAATTCAAATTGAATGATCTGTTGAGCTGCTCGCAGAAAAATACTTTTCACTGTACCTCGGTACACCTGACAATAAGCCAATCCAAGAATTCACCATCTGCCATGGTGGGATTTTGCCGTGGGCCTCTGGATTACCAGTCCAATACCACCACTATGCCACCACTTCCCCAGATACAACAGAATGATTGACAGCGAAAGCTTTAAGGTTATAGGCCAAGTGCTGGAAAGTGGGATTAGAGTAGTTTTGTTGCGCAGACTTAATTGGTGAAAGGGCCTCTTCTGTACTGTGTGGCTCGATGACTTAAGAGCTATAAATAGTGCAAAGCAAAGTATCCTCAATTTTTTAGAGGTACTAGGGCAATTTTATAACTGCCCAGCCCCTTTAAATATTTTTGCACAGCCATAACATAAAGGGGGCAACTTCTACACAGCCTGTATGGGAACTTACAGGTTTCTGTGTTGCTTTGAAGGAATATTGGTGGGAGAGGTATGAAACTCTTGGGGAGGAAAAGTGCACAAGGTAAAGGCAGCTTCAACAGTAAAGTACAGGAAAATACCTGTTAATGCAGAAATCTTGGGTGGGATTTTCTCTCCCCCCCCCCCCCCCCCCCCCCGCCGGGTTGGAGAATCACCGGGGAGCGGTGTGAATCCCACGCTGCCCCTCCGATGCCGACTGCCAAATTCTCCGCGCGGTTTACGGGCGGGGTCAGGAATCACGCCGCGCCAGTTGGGGGCTGTTGGCAGCGGGGGCCTTTACCAGCAATCCTTTACCAGCAATTCTCCAGGCCCCGATGGGCTGAGTGGCCACCCATTTTAGGCCAGTCCTGCCGGTGTGAAATAGACATGGTTCATCCCGGCGGGACCTGGCTTGGAGGGCAATTGGCGGGGTCATCGGGGGGGGTGGGGGGGTGGAGGATGCGGCCCTGGGGCAGGCCCCCACAGTTGCCTGGCCCATGATCAGGGCCCACCGATCTGCGGGCAAGCCTGTGTTGTGGGGGCACTCTTTCCCGACCGGCCGGCCTCTGTAAGGCTCCACCATGGCCAGCTTGGAAAAGAAACCCCCTGCGCGTGCACCAGAACACGCCGGCAGTCCTGCGCATGCGCCAACTCGCGCCGGCTCGTGGCACCCCTTTGGCGCAGTGCCAACCTCTCCAGCGCCAGCCTAGCCCCCCTAACTGTGGAGGATTCCGCAACTTCCGGGCAGCCCGACGCCGGAGTGGTTCGAGCCGCTCTTGGAGCCGGCGTCGGGCCATCTCGTCAAGTGCGGGAGACTCCCGCCCCTTGTTTTCCTCTAAGTATGGCCAGACCTCTAGCTACAAATCCTTTACCATTACTGCTACTTTTCTCCATTCCTGGTCTATTTCCTTTCCTATTCTTCCCGGGTGGCTTTCCCAGCATCAACTCCTCGCCTGTTCGAACACTTGTTTCTGCTACTTACTCTTTTGTTCCTAGTAACTCAGCATATAATAACTGCACTTCAAAAGAGTTTTATTGGCAGTGAAATGTTTTGGGAAGTCCTAGGGTGGGATTCTCCGACCCCCTGCCGAGTCGGAGAATCGCCGGGGGGGGAGGGGGGTGGCGTTATCCTCGCCCTGCCGCTCCGACGCTGGCTGCCGAATTTCCCGGCGCCGGTTTTTTGGCAGGGGTGGGGGGCACGTCGCGCCAGTCGGGGGCCGTTGGCAGTGGACCCCCGGTGATTCTCCGGGCCCTGATGGACCGAGTTGCTGCCCGTTTTCGGCCAGTGCTGCCGGCGTGGATTAGACGTGGTCCATACCGGTGGGACCTGGCTCTGAGGGTGGCCTGCGGAGTCCTCGGGGGGGGGCATTGGGACCCCGGGGGTGGCCCCCACGGCGGTCTGGCCTGGATCGGTGCCCACCAATCTGCGGGTGGGCCTGTGCCTTGGGGATACTCTTTCCTTCCGCGCTGACCTCTGTAAAGTTCCGCCATGGCCGATGCGGAGAAGAAACCCCTTATGCATGCGCAGGGATCACGCCAGTGGTTCTGCGCATGCGCCAGAACATGTTGGCACTCCCGCGCATGCGCCAACTCCTGCCGGCCAGTGGAGACCCTTCGCCGCCGATTGGCGTGACGCCAACCACTCCAGCGCCGTCCTTACCCCTGAAAGTGCGGAGGATTCCACAACTTCCGGGCGGCCCAACACCAGAGTAGTTCACACCACTCTTTGGCTCCGGTACGGCCCGCCTGCCGGTTGGGGGTGAATCCTGGCCCCAAGGTCAGATAGATCATCTGGCCATTTCACTCATTTTGATGGGACGAGGCTGTGCACAAATTGATCACTGCATTTGCCTACGTCACTTTTACTGTGACATTCTCAGGGATATCCTGAGTGCATGGAATGTAAAACATAAAAGCAAGCTCTTTTTTTTTTAAGATGAGAAAAACACAGCATTGGAGGGAATTTGGTTTTGGGAGCCATCGGCTTCACCCCAATCTGAAAACCTTCCCACTATGTTTAAATTAAATATCCTTTCTCAGACTTAATAAATAATTAGCACAAAGTTCTGAAAATGAAAATCCAAACGTACTAAAAGGTAGACCCGTCCTCCCGGAATCCCGGGGCCTGACCGGACCGCGAACGTGTCCCCCCCCCCCCCGGCAACCCCAAAATCGCAACTAGCGCCCAGGAACTTGCCAGACACAACCATTTGCCTTCCACAAGGTGAGACTTCTCCCATCAGACCCCGGCACCATCCAGAAGCAGCCACAGACTGAGGAAGCCAGGAAAATGCAGAGGTCTGCCGGTGAGACTAAAAGAATGCAGTTTCAAGTCTCCTCTCCCCAGCATTCTCCTGGAAATCAAGCTGGACAAGCTTAATGCTAGACTTACCTCTCAGAGGGAAGTAAGAGACTGCTGTGTGCTCTGTTTCGTGGAGACTTGGCTCACCCCTGCCTCACCAGACTGTGCCATACAACCTGACAGCTCCTCAATACACTGGATGGACCGCACGGCATCATCGGGCAAAGGGAAGGGTGGAGGGTTTTGCCTCCATTAACTCCTCCTGGTGCTCGGACGGGACGGCCCTGGCAAACTGCTGCTTCCCGGACCGGGAATACCTGACTGTGAAATCAGTGACTGCGCATACTACCTTCATGGGATTTCACTTCTGCCATCATCATGGCGATCTACATCCTACCTCAGGCAGAAGTGAAGAAGGAGCTTGGTGAATTGTACACTGCTATAAATAACAGCGAAACAGGGCTTGTTCCCCCTTGTACCTTGGGGACTTCAATCAGGCCAATCTCAAGAGTGCACTGCCAGAATTCCACCAACAAATCTCCTGTCCCACCAGGGCAACAACACTCTTGACCACTGCTACACAAAAGTCAAGGGCGCCTACCAATCCATCCCCCGACATCACTTCGGAAAATCAGACCATAAGACAGTGTTCCTTCTCCTGGCATACAAGTAGAAACTTAAGATGGAGAATCTGACCTAGAAGCTCGTGCAATGCTGGTATGAGGCAACAGAAGAGGTCCTATGCAACTGCTTGGAGTCAATGGACTGGTCCATATTCAAAAACCCAGCTGCCAGCCTAAACGAGTTTGCCACCACCGTCATCAGCTCAGAAACTCAGTACACCTGACAATAAATTAAATCCAATCCAATTCAAATCCAATCCAATGTATTTAATTTCAATGAAAATTAATTAAACATCATTCTAAGGCCCGATTACATATACAAAGTTCTAGATTAATTGTGGAACAAATGGCCAAACCTTAAAATTAAAGTAGTGTAACTATTGCACAGGAGTGCTTTTGTGCTTGTTAACAAATTGACCAAATTCAAAATAAAAACTGAGAGTATTGTAAAACTGGGTTAAAGACTAGAAAATGCTGTAAATATGAAGCAAAATTTTATATCTGACCAAAATAAATAAAAGAGAAAAGACTTGCATTTATATTTCCCTTATGTATCCACCGAATGCCCCAAAACTCATTCCAGCCAATATCATTACTTTTTTTGATGTGTAGACCTTGTCGTAATGCAGGAAATGAGGCAATTGATTTTTACAGTGTGTTAATAGTATGTTAATTATATTGTTAAGATACACAGTTGAAGGGCGGCCATTGATTAATTAAGTACTAACAGCACTTATAAAAGGGAGACTCGTCGGATCAGACTCGGTACCGTGGCTAAATTCAAGGCTGAGTGGCCTTCGAGAGGAAGCATGCAGTGTCTACCGATATGATTCCGGCCTTCCACGACCGGTGGGTTCCATGGGGGCTGGGGTGCATTATCACCCCTGGTGATGACATTTTGATTTAGTTAAGTTTCTTTTTGACACATTTGTTTGAGTTACTGCCCCACCAGGGGCTATCACCTCTGTCATTCTTGTTTAATTTATTGATTATTGGTTTCATTAAAAGAACGTAAGGGGATACTGCTGCTCACCAGATTATGAAGGGGAATTGCTTGGACACAGGTTTCGGAAAAAGGAACCAGACATTCTGTGACTAAACATCTTATCAATAAAAGTAGTAGTGTAATAATAATTTTTATTAGTGTCACAATTGGGCTTACATTAACACTGCAATGAAGTTACTATGAAAAGCCCATGGTTGCCACACTCCGGCGCTTGTTCGGGTACACGGAGGGAGAACTCAGAATGTCCAATTCACCTAACAAGCATGTCTTTCAGGACTTGTGGGAGGAAACCGGAGCACCTGGAGAAAAACCCACGCAGACACGGGAAGAACGTGCAGACTCCGCACAGGCAGTGACCCAAGCCGGGAATCAAACCTGGGTCCCTGGCACTGTGAAGCAACCGTACTAAGCACTGTGCTACCGTGCATGCTTCACGAACTGGGTTGGGAGTGAAATTTCCAAACAGTGGGCTCCAACAAGCAGCAGTGTGATAATCACCAGATAATCTTTTCAAGTGATGTTGATTTATACACATGAGCAGCATATGAATTGGGAGAAGGAGTAGGACACTCGACAACTTGAGACTGCTTCACTGGATAAACATTGGCCAGAACACTGGGGATAACTCTCGTGCTCTTCTTCAAAATAGTGCCATGGCATCTTTTATGTCCACCTGAGAGGGTAGATGGCACCTGGATTTAACTTCATCCAAAAGCCAACATCTCCAACAGTGCAGCATACCTCAGTACTGCACTGGAGTGTTGGCCTTAATTTTAGGACTCAAGTTCAGTAGCAGAACTTGAATCTATAAGCCTCTGGTTCAGAAGTGAGGTTGTTAATGGCTCAGTTACTGCTGACACTATATATTTTAAATTTTCAAATATTTGAATTGTGAGACTTCTACAAAAGGCAAGTAAGGCAAACATTATTCTTTTAGTTTTAATTTAGCTTTCACATAAATGATACAATAACCATATATTTTCACAGAATAACCCTGTGCAAAAATTTACAGAGATAAAAGATCCACAGACACTTATGAGATCATTGTCATAATACTTTGTGTGCAAAATGTAGTCTTTTATTATTTGTGATAACGTTTTGACAGATTGGCAAAGAGCAGTACGATAAAATTCTCAGGTTAATTGAGAGTGGGAAGAAGGAAGGAGCCAAGCTGGAATGTGGAGGTTTGCCATGGGGAGATAAAGGCTTCTTCATACAGCCAACAGTTTTCTCAGAGGTTACAGATGAAATGCGCATAGCCAAGGAAGAGGTAATGTAGCTTTACACATGCCAAATTCTAATGCTGCTATGCATTTCAGACTCATACTCTTAAATAATTCATTAGAAAAGGAAAGGTCATTATTATTTTGTTTCACAGAAGAAGTATTCTCTTTCATGACCCATTAGTTCTGGCACTGCAGCCTCAGTTAGAATGCTGGCCCTGACTGATGTTTGATTCCAATGTACCCTCAATGGGAAAACTTCCCCAGCTGTCAGACAGGCTGATAAAATACAGAGTTTTGTAATAGTGGAGTGCTCCACGTTGGGGAGGAGAGGCTGGCACGGCCCTATCTTGTAAGAGAAGCACACATTCTGGTACTAGTCCCAGAATACCACTTAAAGCAACCATAACATCTGCAGCCCCGATCATTCAAGCTGATTTTTTTTTAAAAATCAACTAACTTAAAAAATGGGAATATTGTAAGAAAAAATGTTTCAAAGTTACAATATTTCCAAATTAGATTCCGTTTTTAAACTTCAATGCAAAAACATGTTGTATTCATCAGATATTAAAAACATTTCGATCAATTATGCACCAATTAATTCTTGTTGTTCTTCAAATATCACCAGCCATTGGAGCAGCAATGTCATTGCCAATATTTACAGAGCCAACTATGATAATTCTTACCTGTACAACACCAGAGTTATTTTGATTTAATTTGTATTTACCTGGCCACAACAAGCAATTTTATAGCATTGCCGATATTTTCACTTGATTTTCAATTATTAATCCTCTGTTCTTAAAAACAAGAACCTACACTTGTGTAAGGTTCCATGGGCACCAACAGGGTTTTATTTTTCAGGTCATAATTCACAAAGTGTAGACTTGAACAGTATACGTTGGCAGGCAGATCGACCATGAGACCTCGATGCCTGACCTAGCACCGACAGTAAACAATCGGGCAAATTAATACTGTTTAGTGTCACCACATAGTAGAAATCATCACTTGCCAAAATCATGGGGAAGGAAGTGAAATTATAAGTTTCTTCTTGAATACATTTATGCACATAATGACCAGAACAATACTTCATCCAAGTGTATTGAAGGAATTATTTAATTGAGCAAAGGAAAAGCAAGGAACTAAAATGTTATAAATTATATCATTATACTTTAAATGTAACCAACGTTAGTTAATAGCGTACCAGTGTACAAGGATTGATAAAATCGTGTGCACAATTCTTGTTTTCTTCAAATATATTTCTTCCTTTGTACAAACAAAATAGATTTTTGGGCCAGTGCAACAAATCATCAAGTTTAAAACAATAGATGAAGTTATCAAAAGAGCCAACAACACACATTATGGATTGGTTGCTGCAGTTTTTACCAAAGATATTAACAAAGCATTTACCGTGGCTTCAGCTTTGCAAGCTGGGACCGTGTGGTAAGCATTTTTCTAAGCATTTATAGAATATGGTAACATTCAATTGAACAATATACGAACTGGAGGTTTTATTGCATTGATTGCACTGGTAAATGTATTAATATTTCCACAGGGTTAATTGCTACAATGCCTTGCATGTACAGAGTCCTTTTGGTGGATTTAAAATGTCTGGAAATGGTAGAGAAATGTAAGTATTGAAATAAAGATCTTTTAATATTTAAGACTTGTCCACACTTCTAGTTCAATGCTATTGCGAGTTGAAAATTTATAGAACTGAAATGCCTTAAATTGTGCATTGGTGGAGGGAGGTATGTGAATTACATTTTCTACTTTGGAAAGTCGAGAGGTCTACAGAAAGGTAGAAAAACCTGAAAAAGAAAAGAAAATCAAGGGTTAAAGTTTGGATTTTAATTACACCAATTTTAACAGGAAATCCTGTGTGGGAGATATTTGTCGGTGTTGCAGATTTACACTGATTCATCTGGCAAGCAGATTCACAGGCCATTACCCACATTCTTCATTTATATTAAAGAATGTTGTTTGGGCTGTGCAGGTAGTAGGTGTATGACAATTAGTCTGCATGTCTCCACTAGTATGTGAATTGATCCCTCCCCTTACCATAGAAAGCATCCTATCTGGCACCCTATCTGGCTGCATCACAGCCTGATATGGCAACTGCTCGGCCCAAGACCGTAAGAAACTACAGAAACTATTACCTCAACCCATCCGTTGACTCTGTCTACACCTCCCGCTGCCTTGGGAAAGTGGGCTTATTCACTCTTCCAACATCTTCTATCGGGTAGGAGATACAAAAGTCTGAGAACACGCACGAACAGATTCAAAAACAGCTTCTTCCCTGCTGTTACCAGACTCCTGAATGATCCACTTATGGACTCATCTGATCTCTGCACACATCTTCTCCACTGAGTAGTCCTGAATGCTTCACCCGATGCCTGTGTCGATGCATTTACATTGTGTATTCATGTATGCAGTATGTTTTTATTTCCATGTATGGAATGATCTGTCTGGACTGTATGCAGAACAATACTTTTCACTGTACCTCGGTACACGTGACAATAAACAAATCAAATCAAAACCAATTTGGGATTAAGCTATATATTTTAAAAGCAGCAACAGTCTGGATTTTCTGAGGTTTTGAGAGCACCACAGTGCCTTGCTGAAATGAGTAAGAAGTCTTACAACACCAGGTTAAAGTCCAACAGGTTTGTTTCAAACACGAGCTTTCGAAGCACTGCTCCTTCCTCAGGTGAATGGAGACTTGCAAAATCCTACCAACTGTCCTGGCTTGAGCCAATTCACACCTCATTAACCTGGGATCACAACCCTATCTCTGGATCTGTAATGATTTGATTACCCGCAAATGCTCGCATTCCAAGCATTGTCTGGCATCTCTGACTTTGTCTATATAAATGTTTCTGGAACATACCTCTCCATTCACCTGAGGAAGGAGCAGTGCTCCGAAAGCTCGTGTTTGAAACAAACCTGTTGGACTTTAACCTGGTGTTGTAAGACTTCTTACTGTGCTCACCCCAGTCCAACGCCGGCATCTCCACATCATTGCTGAAATGAGGCATAGCTTGACCGTTTTGCTATATGTTCCAAAGTGTGATTATTTTTGAGTAGCAGGCGGTTGAGCTGCAATCATGCACAAGCTTGATTTCAATAAAATTTATGAAAATTAGGTCCCACGTTGAATCCAGCAATTTTGGTGACTGTTCCTTGTCCCGCAACTTGCCCCTATACAATAGATATGACTTGAAAATAAACTTTGCCTGCCTTTAGTCTCCCTTAATATTATGTTGTAGTTGCTAACACTGAGTGCAGTAGTTTATACTTTTGTCAATGAAAGCATTTCTCTGCTGAGGCATTGAGCATCTTGCAAACAGCCATTTTTCTTTTTATACATTTTTGTGGAAACTTTCTGTTTGATAAGATGAACTTTCTTGGAATTGTGACCATTTTTGCAGTAGTAATTAACAAAGCTGAAATTGATGAGAATCCTTTTAGCCATTCTCATGATGCTCATGGCTTGGGTGAAGAAGACACATTCAAGAAATAGAATTTTCAAACCAAAGGCACCTAGGGGATGAGGCACTCCTGTAAGTACTTATGAACTCATGTTTGCAAAACACCAGTCATGCCTAGTTATGACACAGAAGATCTGTCTTGAGCATCTTGGTGACAGTGATGGAGAGCTGAATTTTCAGCTGAAGAGGTGAAAACAGGGACCAGGTCTGTTTTAAAAGTAGGAACACACCTCTGGTAGGAAACTGATTCAAATCCTGACTTTTATGGGGGTGAGCAGTTCATCGGTATGAATACAGATCTCCTGTCCACTTCGAACCATTCAGGCAGAATAGAGATGGATCAGATTAAGTGTGGGACTCATTTTGACTTTCCATGGCAGCCACCACTGAGGCTGTTAGTTGACTTGGAGTGATCGGTAGTTTGTTCCAAAGCCTTTCACTGAACCAGAGGGAAGCAGGATATCAAAGGAAGCCCTTCACTTCATTGATGCCAACCTGGACCTCAAATACCAGAGGCTATAGGGAGAGGATAGAAACATAGAAAATAGGTGCAGCAGAAGGTCACTTGACCCTTCAAGCCTGCTCCACAATTCAATATGATCATCGCTGATTCACTATCTCAATGACATATTCCAGTGCTCTGCCCATGCTCCTTGATGCCTTTCAAGTATAAAAATCTATCTACTTCCTTCTTAAATATATTCAGTGATGTGGCCTCCACAGCCTCTGTGGTACAGAATTCCACAGGTTAATTACCCTCTGAGTGAAGAAGTTTCTCCTCATCTCAGTCCTAAATGGCCTAACTTGTATTCTGAGACTGTGATCCATTTTCCCAGACCCCTAGCCAGGGGAAACAAATCCCTGAATCCAGTCTGTCCAGTCCTGTCAGGATTTTATGTTTCAATGAGATCCCCTCTTATTCTTCTAAATTCCGGTGAATACAGGTCTATTTGACCCAATATCTCTTCATATGACTATCCTGCCATCCCAGGAATCAGTCCGGTGAACCTTCGCTGCACTCTCTCCAAGGCAAGTATATCCTTTCTTTGGTAAGGAGACCAAAACTTCACACAATACTCTGAGGCCCTGTACAACTGTAGTAAGACACCCTGGCGCTGTGAAACAACAGTGCTAACCACTACCATGCCGCCCATAGACTAGCTTCCTGTTCCAAAAGGGTAACCATACCTCTTGCAATAGGTAGTTCATTGATAGTAGCTGTTTTGCCTTCACTTCTACTTACAGACAAATCCCTATCCAACAAAGTTTGTTTGCAGTGTCAATAATTATATCCTCTTTAAAAAAGGACAGACAACAGCCCTTTAGGTCCAATTAGACAGTTGAAATTCACAAGTGGCAACCAAATGCACTGTGATGTAATTCTTGCGGAGGAAACCAGTTGTAGAAGAGGGGCTCGCCTCATTAAATTTAGTCAAGTCTGCCCTTTTTATTATAGGCATGGGGTAAGCATGCTCCCAATTTTACTGGTCTCAGAAAGATGGAGCCAAAATGATCAAATACAGATATATGTTCAACTATGTAATCACCTACAGATGAATAAAAATTATGACCATCTGAGCAAAATTACTGATTATTATTCTTTTTATCTAGGGGAGAATATGGTCTCCAGGAGTACACCGAGATTAAGACCATCACCATCAAAATTCCACAGAAGAATTGCTAAAATATTCTAAGTTAAAATGCGTTGTCTGAAGAAGTAGAAAAAGACTAAAAACCTCATAGGCTGAGCTGTATCTAAAGTTGACAATCATGCATTATGATTGATCTGTGTAGTTTCAGAATAATGCAGGTCTGTAGCTTACAGCTGCTTTGCCCCAAGAATTATAAATAATATATCAAAATAGTATTTACCTGTTAGTGTTTATACAGCAAAATAGTGATTAAAAAAACTATTTAGATTTACTAATGCTTAGTTTGAATTTTTTTGTTTCTAATGTTTGGGGTTTTAGTCAATTAATAAAAGGCTCAACTCATCTCACTGTGTCAAAGGAAGTGACAGAGTTTCCATTTTTTGTTTGATGCTGTAATATTTACCTAATTTTGCAAGTCTGTCAAAACTGCTCTCAAATTCATTTATTCATCAATTTATTTGAAATGTCAGTTCATATCCTGCAGATTGTAAAAAAAAACATTAAAATGTGTTCACACTGTTTTTACCAATTATTTTTTAACAGACAAAGGTTATGTAAATAGTATGCATGACATCAGGATGAATTTAATAAAAAGGTAAATGCATTAGTTTCAGACAACTGAGCAATTAAGGGGCCATAGCAGCTCTAACCACCAACATGAAATTCTCAACTAGAATGGTGAGGATCGGCACTGCAATTGAACCACATTAGAACCAAAAGATTCCACTTATGTCTTAAACCCTTCATAAGAAAAAGACTTGCATGTATATGGCTACTTATCACAACTTTTGGAAGCACTTCACATATGATGGTGTTTCTTTGAAGTGAAATGAAAATAAATTACATTCTAGAACATTGATGTATTTACTATGGTCGCCAATCAGTTGTAAATGGTGTGATAGAAAGACATTAGATTGATTGGCTGGTAAATGAATCAATAAGAGTATAAATACAAGACATTTCACATTGTTTTTCAGATTTTCTTTTTCCCTTTCTTCTTCCTGCATTGAAATCAAGATCGAGCATATCGAGTTCCAAAATTTCTCTCATCGTGCATAGATAAACTGTAAATTAATTAACAAAGGTTTTTTCTCTTTCTATCTCCAACCTAATCATGAATGCATTATTTTGCAGTAGATTCACGCTACAGATTTAGTAGTAGTGCAAAAATGGTATCAGCTTCTCACCCAAGTTAAACATGATGTGGAGATGCCGGCGTTGGACTGGGGTGAGCACAGTAAGAAGTCTTACAACACCAGGTTAAAGTCCAACAGGTTTGTTTCAAACACGAGCTTTCGGAGCACGGCTCCTTCTTCACCTGAAGAAGGAGCCGTGCTCCGAAAGCTCGTGTTTGAAACAAACCTGTTGGACTTTAACCTGGTGTTGTAAGACTTCTTACTAAGTTAAACATGAACACTGGAAAATTCTTTGGCTTGTCTCCTGCTCTGTCACTGCAACTGCAGGCAATGCTTGGGTTTCTACCAAAATTGTGTCAGTAAAGTGAGAGAAGCCCCAAGCTCAGTGGTGTAGCAGGAGAAGCCCCAAAGAATGTCCCAGTGATGAAATATAAATTGGATGCCAAGGCCCTACAACTCATTGGAAGCTGGAGTGAGGCTGCTTCCTATGAATATGCTTACAGAACAGGAGTAGGCCATTTGACCTGTCATGACCATGTTTGCAAGGCCAGCTTAGCTAGTCTGACTTCTCTACCCTTTCCCCCGTACCTCTGCAATTTTTTCTCTTCAAGTATTTCTTCAATTACATTTTGAAAGACACAATTGAATTTCTCTTCACTAGACTTTCAGGCAGTCCATTCCAGATCCTAACGGCACTTGCTTAAAAAAGTCTTTCTTTATTCTGTTGTTGGTTCTTTTGCCAATCAATTTAAATTGGTGTTCTCCGATTCTCAAATCATCTGCCAATGGGAACAATCATTCTCCATTTATTGCGTCATTCTCAGCAAACAACTCAATCAAATTAATTATTTACAATTTGCCTTTAACAAACCTGTGCTGGCTTTTCTTAATTAATCCACAGTTGTCCCAGTGATTGTTGATTTAGTCCTGAATGATCATTTCTAAAAGTATTCTCACCACCAAGGTTAAACTGGCTGATCTGTAGGTGCTGGGTTTATTGTTCCACTTTTTTGAACAAGGATGTATCATTTGCAATTCCCTAATCCTTTGCACCATCCCAGTTTTTAAGGAAGCTTGCATTGTATGGCCAGTGCCACTGCAATTTCCATCCTTACTTCCCTCAGTATTCTCGGATGCATCCTATTTGGTCGTGGTGATATCCATAGGATCCCCAAAGTGTGGAAGGAGACCATTTCGGCCCATCAAGTCTGCAGTGACCCTCTGAAAGAGCCCTTTACCTAAGCCCACTCCTCCACCCTATCCCTGTAGCCCTGTGCATAGATTATGATCAATCCACCTAACCGGCACATTTTTGGACTGCAGGAGGATAGTGGAGCACCGGGAGGAAACTCATGCAGACAAGGGGAGAACATGCAAACTCCACACAGATAGCTACCCAAGGCAAAAGTCCTTGTCCCTGGTGCCATTAGGCAGCAGTGTTAACGACTGTGCCACCGGGCCGCTTCATATCAACTTTAAGTACAGCAGTTTTCCTAATACCTGCTATTCATCCTAAAATCTTGCTAGGGTTGGGTCTTGACTCTGGATTCAGGTTATATTTGCACTTTAATGGAACTTTTGTGTGAAATGATAGTTGTAGTCAGAGTGAACCCTGAGAAACAACTGAAGAAGTGCATGTATGACGTTGCTACAATCAGATGAATTATCCTCCATTGTTTCCCGTTCAAACTCAGGCTATCTCATATCATCAAAATGCCTCCCTCATTCTTTCCGTCCTCTTAAAATCTGTAGAAATTTAAAATTCAGCTTTCCGAACCATGATCCCATGACTCAGTTCACCTTTTATAACCTTGTTGTCCTATAGCAGGCTTTGGGATCATTTAGAGGTGTGCTACTGTTGAAAAGAGCTTCAAGTGTTGGGAAATCCCTTTGCAATTCCGATATGAAGATTAGCACAAGGTCCAAATTATTTTCCAGTAATTAAAATTAATGAACCTATGTCGAGCAGGAATTTTGCAGTAAGACATCAACCTCTAAGTTCCCAATATGCACTCCTGTCTAATGAAACTGAATGTTGAGAACACAAAATCATATCGAGTACATTGAACTGAACTCACTACACGAAATCCATGGTTTAACATTCCACTTAATATTATTTTATTTAATATTTTCATACCCATTGCCATTCAAATACCACTGTGGCTGTTGGTAACAGCACCTAACAGCAAAATTACCACCTCTTGAAATAAATATGAATTTAAAAATGCAATCGTACATAAAAGCATCAATAAGAATAGCTGAATAGCTTGCAACATTTATATTTATTTATTAGACCAAAATCAACCTGAATGCATGTAAAATTGTACAAAATGTCAGGCACATGTCCTGACGTCTTTGCGCATGCCTGCAATATTGAGGTCGGCGGGCACATGTGGTCGACAGAGCCACATCCACTGACAATTTAAGGACCAATTAAAGCCATTACAAAGACTATTGACCAAGATTTTACAAGGGCTATCCATTGAAAAGTTGGCTAATGATGCGGACAGAAGCAGATGAGGGATATAATAGGGCGGTGATAGAGAGGACAGCAGAAGATGAGATTCAGATGCCTGGACCGCTCTGGGAGAGCACTGCAATATTCCCGAGCATTTGTCTCTTACAATCATCATATGCTGCAGTCTGGCTCTGGCAAGGAAGGACCCACTAAAGGATGGGGATATCGAGGCAGCTTCACCTGCAGCAGCTGATGACTCTAGTGGTGGGTCAGATGAGGAACCCAGGGAAGAACACGGTGAGGCATGGCGACAGACTTCTGGAACCTTCAGGGAGGCAGGGGCACCGGTGAGGCCTTGATGCAATACACTTTCAGCCAGCTTGCCAAGGCACTGCTCCCACCTCATGGCAGGGGCACTCTCTCATTTATTAAATGTTTGCAATGAGCCATTCCATTGAACCTAAAGTATATTCAGTACCAGTACAAAGAAGTTTACAGTCCCTTATATCCAGGATGAGACACTGGCGTGAGTAGCTCCAATAAAACAAATGAGGTTTACTCAGGCCATTAACAAAGCAAAATTGTAAATGTAATACTATAAGATACTGACAATCGCAAGTAAACAACTTAATGAACAATGGCAGAATGGGTGATCACCGTAAAAAGTCCCTCTTTTGCTCACAGTGATTTAAACTTACTTTTGCAACTGCTGCGTCTTGGTGCCCGGCGCCCCCCCCACCCCTCCAACCCCCCTCCCCAGCAGCATGGGAGCCATGTGCACCAAACCATATCTTTACCATTAACCTGTGCTGCCACCTTTGCCCAGGTTTTTTTGGCAAAGTGCGGTGGCCTGCTCCTGCCATCCTGTGGCATCATAATGTCACGTCTGGCATTGACCTCCTCCACCAGTACTCCAAGGCATTCATTTAAAAAACAGGGGGAGGAGTTCCCACCAGACTTGCCTTCCTGCCGTGCTCACTGGGTGCTGAGGCTATGACTGCTGTGAAAGTTAAGATTAGCAATTCTCCTCTGGACAGCATCTAGAGGCTCCTCCCCATCTCGATCCATCCTTCAGGAAGCTGCCAACTTTTTAAAGCCCTCACCGGGTCGGCATTGACCAGCTCCCGGGCCGGGCCTAGATTTCCCAAACAATCAAAGGTTGGGAATTTCCGCTCTTGGGGCGGGTATGCCTGGAAATGCTTCCCCAAGGTCAGCAGATTTTTAAATGTCCGGCAAATTTTCCATCTCACCCGCGACAATTCCCCTGGTGGGCAGGACCAGAAAATGTACCTCAAGAGGCACGGTAAATGCTGGGCACGCCAAAATTGGCCAGCCAGTGTAAAATCGTGTCATCAATGCGAAATCCCCTGGGAACGATTCCACATCTACCTCCGGGCCCTCCTAGCTGATACACCCAACAGGTATGAAATTCAGGCCAGAAGAATAATTTGTGACTTTTATTTTCTTCATGATATTTCTTACAAAATAGATTGCCATGGAAACATATTTCCATGGTAATGTTTTCTTCAAGTTGAAATCTTCAACCATCTGAGGAACATTTTACAAATCCCCTTCTACCTGCAAGATTTGTGAATAATTAAAACGTAGCATGACAATATCAACATGCCAGTTTCATGACCAAAGTGATTTCGGGATGGCAGGACTGACATATGAAGAAAGGCTGGATCGACTGGGCTTGCACTCGCTAGAGTTTAGAAGAATGAGAGGGGATATAAAACATATAAAGAGAAACATATAAAATCCTGATGGGACTGGATAGGCTACATGCAGAAAGAATGTTCCTGATGTTGGGGATGTCCAGAACTAGGGGTCACAGCCTAAGAATAAAGGGTAAGGCGTTGAGGACTGAGATGAGGAAGAACCTCTCTCAGAGTGCTGTAAACTTGTGGAATTCTCTCCCACAGAAAGCTTTTGGGGCCGGTTCGTTGGATATGTTCAAGAGGGAGCTGCACATGGCCCTTGCAGTTAAAGGGATCAAGGAGCAGGGAGAGAAGGCGGAAGTGGGATACTGAATTTGCATGATCAGCCACGATCGTATTGAATGGTGGTCCAGGCTCGAAAGGCCAAATGGCCTACTCCTGCACCTAGTTTCTATGTTTCCCTTTCCAATGTTTTAATTGTTCCTGCAAATTCTGCTCTAGGTTGTACCAATTATTGCCTGTGAGGGTCCAAGTTTTCCACTGGCTTTCTCCAGCTGTAACATTGAAGACTGTTGGGACTTGCAGATAAACTATATCTTACACGCTCACTCCAGGGGTTCTGCTGGTCTCTTCTCAAAGGTATGGTGGGAGATTATTTTCAAAACCAATAGATTCGACTTCCCATCATATTTACTTTAACATAATATTAAATTAGACCATGTGATTTTACTTCTGAAGTAGGTATTCCAAATATTGCTTGGCATATTGCCACAGATTTTAGCAGGCTTTATTTTTCAGTGACACAATAAATAAATAGGCATAGCAACTATACAATTACTGCTGGCATGATTTATGATGCACCTGCATTAAATCACTAATAAATAAATATAAGATCCAAAATTCCAATAAATCCTTTGTGCTTTAATTTAACATTCTTAATGACCATCAATTTAGAACCAACTTCAACGTCTCAGATTTCTAACATGCTGTTAATTTGTTTCCATCAGAAAACTCAATTTTACATTCAGTTTATTTCAAAACCGTACCTAAATGAATCATAATGATTTCAAACAGGGTAAGAAACCTCAATGCTTAATGATAAAGTATTTATCAAACTTTGACTATTACAATTAAAGGGGAGCATTGCTTATAGAACATGATAAATCCATTGATGAGTTTGGTAAAATGTTGTCCAGAATGATGTCTATCTTTGATCACACATTCTTAACAACAATTTCATACTGGCAGCACAAATTAGATTTGAAAAATAGTGATATTTTTTGCTTACAGCTCAACGTTTTGGTTGACCAGGAGGAGGTCTCCGTGGACCTTGACCTGGAGTTCCATGTCTTTGTTGTCCCGGCAGGTGTGATGCTTGTCTAGGGTTTGGTGGTTTTGTTACTACCATTTTCGGAGGGGGTGGTGCCAGCGTCATTTCTTTTCCGTATTTTCCATTTGCTTTTGTCACTCCAGTGGTGATGCCAGGTTGTTTCTCAATCACTACTTTATCTATGTTTTGCCCATTCAACATAAAGAAAAAAGAAAAATGGTTTATCTCAAATGCCATTTCCTGAATTAATTATTGGACACATGAAATGAAAGAAAATTGTGAAAACATGGTAGCTAAAATAGATTTTTAATCAATAACTGCGCTCATTTATTCATAATTTTGCTGAATATTAATAGAAACATAGAAACTAGGTGCAGAAGTAGACCATTCGGCCCATCGAGCCTGCACCACCATTCAATATGATCTTTCTGATCATGCAAATTCAGTCTCCCACTCCCGCTTTCTCTCCATACCCTTTTGATCCCTTTAACTGCAAGGCCCACGTCCAGCTCCCTCTCGAATATATCCAACGAACCGGCCCCAACAGCTTTCTGTGATAGAGAATTCCACAAGTTCACAACTCTCTGAGAGAAGAAGTTCTTCCTCATCTCAATCCTGAATGATTTACCCCTTATTCTTAGGCTGTGATCCCTAGTTCTGGACATCCCCAACATCGGGAACATTCTTCCTGCATCTAACCTGTTCAGTCCCATCAGGATTTTATATGTTGCTAAACCCATAGCTGTTAAAATTGATAGACTTTGCATTTAAATGAATCAACCATTATTTTCTTGTATGCTATATGTGTCCAGCAATATTTTGAGTTGTTGCTCCAAACTGTAATCTCGATTATTCTAGCAAACTAATAATGATTAAATCATTTTACAGTTAGAAGAGAGTATGAACTTTGTGTTTTTCACACCAATACCAAGGCTCCTTAAAGGGTAAATATCTACTAACCATTTATGTTAATAGAACAATTCAGTTATTTACTTTTTCTCTCCTCATTCCCCTCCTGAACAATCTTTTCCTCTTTAACTGCACATGCGAACATACAAATTAGGAGCAGGAATAGGCCATTCAGCCCTTCAAGCCTGCTCCACCATTTAATAAGATTATGGCTGATCTTATTGTGGCCTCAACTCCACATTCCCCTACTCTTGATAATCTTTAACTCCCTTGTCAGTCAAGAATTTATCTACCTCTGCCTCAAAAATATTAATTGACCGTGCATCCATCGTTCTCTGGGGAAGAGAGTACCATAGGTTCATCACCCTCTCAGGGTAAAACTTCTTCTCATTAAATAGGAGATTCCTGGGGCTGGATTCTCCGATTCTGGGGCTATATCCACACGCCGGCATGGGATTGCTTGCGTTTTACGCCAGACAAAATGGCGTAAAATGGCCACTGATTACCTGTTTTGCTGGGGGCTAGAATGCCGGCAGCGTAGAGCACCCGGCTCTAGCTGCCAATACAGCCTGGAGAATTGCCCAGTCCGTGGCCGTGCATGTGCACGGCAGCAGCTTGCTGTCGCCTGCAACAGCTGCACTGTGCTACATGGCGGAGGCCGCTTGTGGACCCGGGCCACAAAATAGTTCCCCCCCTTTGGCCAGTTCGCGCGCCTCGGACCCCCCCATAGTACCCCCAACTCCGAATAATGTCCCCCCCTGCTCGCGAATCGGCCCTCGCCCTGGACTGAGTCTGCAGCCGCCATGCCAAGTTCCCGATGGATGAGACCACTCACAGGCAATGTCTTGAGGTCGTCGATACATGGCGCAGCGTAGTCCTAGAGCATGCCGCTTTGGAGGGGCCGAAAGCGGCGCCGCCCCCGATTTGGTCGGAATTGGGTATTCTCCGGCCGATCGGCGAACGCGATTTCAGCATCGGCGACCGGAGAAACCCACCCCTTATTTTTAAACTGTGTCCCTTAATTCTAGTCACTCCAACAAGGGAAAATATCCTTTCAGCATCTACCCAGTCAAATCCCTTCACAATCTAATATGTTTCAATAGGATCTAACTGTCCAACAGATTCTATTCACACACTTGGGATTGGAAGGAAAATCTGAAGCAACCTCGACTGATGTATGAAGCAGACGTGGCAGTTTCCAGGAAAGTATATCCACACTTGGAGGAAGCCCTTGTGGTCGCAGAGCAGTTGAACGTTGAGGGAGGGGGAAGCTCTTCCTATTGTTGAATCTCACTGGCCTGTCACTGGGTGCCTTAATGGTCACATGGATGCACTCGACTATGTCCCAAACCTAGGAAAATTCAGCGATGGGAATAAAACCTAATGTCATCTGTCTGGTTGCAATCTGTCATGATATGAAGGTACAATCAAGGTCTGGGAAAGCGAACACCAGTGACCAACATGGTGCCGTGGTGTGCAGCCAAGTACAAGATATAGATGGATGGAAGGAGTCAGAGGCAAAGAAGTTCTTGTTCATTGTAACTTTTACAGCATGTCATTGTAAGAGGTGCTGTGAGGTCTTTAACAACAAGGGCACAGATCTCAGAGATCATCCAGAGTGCAGCTTCATTTTTGGCAGCATATTTAATGTTGCGTAAGGCCTCTGTTCATTTTCTCTTTCCTCTCCCATACCTTCCTGGTGCTCCCTTTTGGGCTTCTCCTGTGAAGATGTTGCCCCTCATCACCACTGGGCCCAAACCTGACAGTTAAGACCCTTTGACCAGTTTGGCTGCCATATTGTGATTGGTAGCCTTGCCTCCTGCACTTCTGCTCCCACGATACCAGAGGCGTGACAATCTATGCAATGCTCAAGCTCTGAATGCCCACTATCATCACCATCTGTGCAATGTCATGGGTACTTACTTTTCGAATACCAAGTCCCTCTTTGCCCCACTGGTCCTCTAATAGGGCTGAGGTGATTCCCTGTGTCAGATTTGACTGGCATCCCACACTGTACCCACCTCCATTCAGGTAATCAGCAACGGGCAGCATATTCATACTGATATCTCCAACCAGCTCTAATTGAGCTGCTTATCTAGTTTAATTGGCCCCAATCAGGAAGCAGGTGGGATCACTGTTCTGCATCTCCCACCACACCGGGTGAACATTGCTGGTGATGTGAATGGTTCTCAACCTGACATGTCAGTATTAATGACCCCACATCCTCCATTCCCGACCTCAGCGTGATCTGAAAATTCAGCCTATCATCTTGTAGTAGCTATCACTGTTGATTGAGGATTCCATAGTTAACCCATTTTCAAAGTTTCCAATTCTGCTTAAATTAAATGTTAAAATGAAATTATTAGACATATACTGATTGTCATCTAATAGCTATTTCTGTGTAAAAGCAAAATACTGCAGATGCTGAGGATCTGAAATAAAAACAGAAAGTGCTGAAAAAACTCAGCAGGTCTAGTAACATTTGTGGAGAGAGAAAAACAGAGTTAATGTTTTGTGTCTGATATGATTTCTTCAGAATAAAAAGCTATGCCTATGCGTTGTGTTTTGCAAAATTAAGCAAAGTGCAATATAATGTGTTGACATTTATTGACAGAACAGTCAATGGATGGACTGTAATCATATACAGAACTAAGTACATTGAACAGACTTTTCAAGTTCCTAAGCCCATTATGTTCTTCATTTACAGGCTTAGCCTATTGCCTGCTACTGTATTCTTTGTTTTGTTTGTAATTAATGGCATTAAAAAAAGTTACATCATTGGTAGAATACCAGCTCCAGTATGTGAATAAGCAGATCCTCTGAGATTGGCATCTACTAGATTGTTCTTGCGTTGGATGTGGTCAATGCCAGCAATTGTTGCCCATCCATTGTCAATAGAATCATAGAATTTACAGTGCAGAAGGCGGCCATTCAGCCCATCGAATTTGCATCGGCCCTTGGAAAGAGCACCCCGATTGATTTTATGTCAATCAATTAAGATTTTATGGTCACTATTATTGAAACTAGCTTTCATTTTTGATCCTGCCATCACATCACCATCTCTTGTGAAACTCCTTTTGTATTATTTTTGTAATTTCCAAGCCTCCACTTTCAAACATTTTTAAACTGCACTTTACATTATTTAATGGCATAGTTATTAACTTCCTGTTGATGTTAACAATTAGGAAGCTAAAATTAGTTAAAAGATTAATAAGAGTCCTTTTGTATATCATTACAATTTAACATTTATTATTTTATAAATTTGTATAAATTTTCATCTTGCAACAAGACAAAGATGGCGGGTTGAATTCTCCGCCAGTGGGATTCTCTGTTGCGCTGGCAGTGCACCCACGCCCACAGGTTTCTTGGCGGCTTGGGCGTGCCACCCAGGAAAACGCGGCTGGTGGACCGGAGAAGCCCGCCCAGCATTTTTGAAACTTTTTGGCCGGGATTCTCCCGCAATCAGTGGGATGGCCCGACGCCGGCGCCAAGAACGGCGCGAACTACTCCGGCGTTGGGCCGCCTGGAAGTTGTGGAATTTTCTGCACTTCTGAGGGCTAGGCCGGCTCTGGAGGGGTTGGCACCGTGCCAACTGGCAGCGAAGGGCCACTGTGGACCCACGCATGCGCAGAACCGCCGGTGTGTTCCTGCACATGCGCAGGAGGATTCTTCTCCGCGCCGGCCATGGCGGGGCCCTACAGAGGCCGGCGCAGAGGGAAAGAGTGCCCCCACGGCACAGGCCCGCCTGTAGATCGGTGGGCCCCGATCACAGGCCAGGTCACCTTGAGGGCCCCCCGGGGCCGGATCCCTCTGCCCCCCCCCCCACCCCGTGGACCCCGCTAGATGGCCGACAAGCCAGGTCCTGCCATGATGGACCATGTCCATTTCACGCCGGAGGGACTGGCTGAAAATGGGCAGCCGCTTGGCCCATCGGGACCCGGAGAATTGCCGGGGAGGGGGGCTGCTGCCAATGGCCCCCGACCGGTGTGGCGTAAACCACACCCCCGCCCGCAAACTGGCACGGGAGAATATGGCAGCCGGCGTCGGAGCCGTGGGGCGTATTTCACGCCGCCCCCCCGGGGATTCTCGGACCCGACGGGGTTCGGTGAATCCCGCCCTTTATTTTTTTTGTAAATTTAGACACTTCTGATCAACATAAGTAGAGTTGTCCATGTCAAGGAACAGATACGTTTCTGCTTTTGTCAAGCTTCCACTTCCACTTCCAGTCAAGCTTTTAGGTCGCATATAGAGAACCTGCAAATGTGTATACGTTGCTACAGGAGTTCCTCATTGTCACATCCTAGGCCCAATCATCTTCAGAAGCTTCATCAAAGACCTTCCCTCCATCATAAGGTCAGAAATAGGGGGAGAAATTCTCCGACCCCCGCAGGGTTGGAGAATCGCCCGGGGCCGGCATTAGTCCTGCCCCCGCCGTGGCCGGAATTCTCTGCCACCCGGGAATTGGCGGGGGTGGGAATTGTGCCGCGCCGATCGGCGGGCCCCCCGCGCCGGTCGGCGGGCACCCGCAGCGATTCTCTGGCCCGCGATGGGCCGAAGTCCCACCGCTGAGAGGCCAATCCCGCCGCCATGGTTTCAACCACCTCTTGTGGCAGCGGGATTGGCGGCGCGAGTGGGCCCCCGGGATCCTGGGGGGGCGGGGGGCGATCGGACCCCGGGGGCTGCCCCCACAGTGGCCAGGCCCACGATCGGGGCCCACCGATCGGCGGACGGGCCAGTGCCGTGGAGGCACTCTTTTTCTTCCGCCGCCGCCATGGCCTCCACCATGGCGGAGGCGGAAGAGAACCCCCCTACCATGCATGCGCCGGTGGTGATGTCAGCAGCCGCTGACGCACTGGCGCATGCGCGAACCGGCGAAGGCCTTTCGGCCAGCCCCGACGCGGCCAGCGGGCATCAAAGGCCGTTGGCGCCAGTTTTGGCGCCAGTCGGCGTGGCGCCAACCACTCCGGCGCGGGCCTAGCACCCAAAGGTGCGGAGAATTCCGCACCTTTGGGGAGGCCCGACGCCGGAGTGGTTAGCACCACTCCGCTACGCCTGGACCCCCCCCCGCCCCGCCGGGTAGGGGAGAATCCCGGCCAGGTTTGCTGATAATTTGTAACTCATCAGACAATGAAGCAATGATAAGTGCAAGGTGATTCATTTTGGTCGAAAAAATTTGAATTCAGATTACAGGGTCAACGGCAGGGTTCTGAGGAATGTGGAGGAGCAGAGAGATCTTGGGGTTCATGTCCACAGATCTCTGAAGATTGCCGCTCAAGTGGATAGAGCCGTGAAGAAGGCTTATAGTGTGTTAACGTTTATTAACAGGGGGCTTGAGTTTAAGAGCCGCGGGGTTATGCTGCGACTATACATGACCCTGGTGAGACCACATTTGGAGTATTGTGTGCAGTTCTGGTCATCCTATTATAGGAAGGATGTGGAAGCATTGGAAAGGGTGCAAAGGAGATTTACCAGGATGCTGCCTGGTTTGCAGGATAGGTCTTATGAGGAAAGGTTGAGGGAGCTAGGGTTTTTCTCTTTGGAGCGGAGGAGGATGAGAGGCGACTTAATAGAGGTTTATAAGATGATGAGGGGGATAGATAGAGTGGACATTCAGAGACTATTTCCTTGGGTGAACGTAGCTGTTACAAGGGGGCGTAACTATAAGATTCAGGGTGGGAGATCGAGGAGGGATATCCGAGGTAGGTTCTTTACTCAGAGAGTGGTTAGGGTGTGGAATGGACTGCCTGCTGTGATAGTGGAGTCGGACACTTTAGGAACTTTCAAGCGGTTATTGGATAGGCACATGGAGCACACCAGAATGACAGGGAGTGGGATAGCTTGATCTTGGTTTCAGACAATGCTCAGCACAACATCGAGGGCCAAAGGGCCTGTTCTGTGCTGTACTGTTCTATGTTCTAATATCTGCCCTAAGCAGGATCTGAATAACATTCAGCCAATAAGTGGCAATACATGTCACACAAGTGCCAGAGAATGATCACCTCCATCAAGAGGTGGTCATTTCTGAATCCTCTATCACCAACATCCTGGAGACTACCATTGACCAGAAACTGAACTGGACCAGCCACATAAATACAGTGGCTACAAGAGCAGGTCAAAGGCTGAGATTTGTGTTCCAAGTAACTTCCCAATGCCTGTCCACTTCTACAAAGCACAAGTCAGGAACACAAAAGAGTAAGGAAGAGCTGAGAGCATTGTGTTTAAAACAGATCAGACATAGTTGAGGGTCCTGTCAAAGATGTTGGAGGAAATCCTTGGTTGAGAAAAAAAAGATGAATTGAAAGTGCTGGTATGGAAGGTTGCAGCATCTGAACAGGTATGTCGAAATTGGAGAAACTCTGAGAACGGAATGGAGTCCATACAGGAAGCAATGTTTATGGAAAAGTAGTCAAGGTAGCTGTTGGAGTCCATGACTTATGGTGAATATTAGTTGATATCCTTTCCTCAGAAATGGAGACAGAAGTCAAGGAAGGGACAGCATGAATAGGAAACGGACTATTAAGAAAATTGGAAACAAAGGCAATTAAACTTTCCAGTTCAGATAGCAGGAAGCAGCACAGATCCAATCAGACAAATCATAACAGATATTCTGAGTTATTAAATAGGATCGGAAACATAGGAATATAGAACTTAGAAGCTAGAGTAGGCCATTCATCCCTACAAACCTGTGCCACCATTGAATACAATGTTGGCTGATCTGGTTGTAGTCTCAACTCCACTTTGCCGTCTGCCCCTCATAACCCTTCCCTTGAATGTAGATTAGATGGAATGAACGATTAAGGCAGTGGAGATCTGAAGTGTTTTTAAATGGAAAATTGTACATTTGATTTGTGTGGGTTTATTACAATAATAAAGCTAATTGTGATAACTGCATGGTTTTATAAATAATGCATCAATGTTGATATCAGTATCAGAGGCTATGTGCTACAAACCTAAAAAAATGATTATCCCAGAGATTTAAACTTCCACATCGTGCTTTCATTCCACCGTAGCCTCAAACACTGAGTCAAATCATTATTAAGAGGCAGCACAAAGATCCAATGCCTGCTATAAGCAGATGTAGGTGCCACTGAACGTATCAAGAATCTATTTGGTGGAATTCCCATGGAAATCTAGATGCACCTGAAGACATAATCCCAAACAGTTGCTGGTTAGAAATGGAACAAGCAGAGGAAACTTCCTCCGAATCCTCAATTGGGTTGGAATCTCTATGGACTTTGAGAATATGGCAAAAACCCTGTTGATTTGGATTCTGCCCTGTTTTCCAGTTGCCACCCCAAAAAACCCCCACCCCCCCCCCGGCCGCCTGACCCCCACCCCCCACACCACCATCAGTAGTCTTAAACATGTTCAGTTTCTTCCCCACTTGCATTGGATATTGCAAAAAAAAAGACATTGCTCACAAATTTGCTCCTGCAAGTGGTAAGGGGTTAATACAGCTTTTAGTTTGAATTGTTACAATTCATTAATGCACCATTCCTGTGGAACTTTCAAAGACTGTCAGAAGTTAAAATGGTGAAGCTTGTTTCCAGATGTAATACAACCAAATATTAATACATTTAAAAGCTGAACAAGCTCATATTTGAATTGCAGTTTTACAGGTCAAAATTCAATTAAATTTAATTTTGCCAATATTGATGCAATTACTAAATATTTAAATGCATGTGTCTCTTCTAAATATAAATTTTTATCAAAATTTGACAATACACAGAAAAAAACAGCACATAGAATTACCTTACCTAATTCAGATTCGCTCACATTTGCATTATTTGGCAAAAGATCTTCCAAATCTTGCAACATAGGATTAACAGTGTTTTTGTTGTTCCTTCTGTTCTTTTGTTCATCACGTAACTTTTATAAAAGAAAGGAATAACACTATATTTAGCAATGCTTCATTGCAAAATGATTAAATTTACAGAATAAACACAATCCCGAGCTCATTCAAATGCAACACAGAAATTATTCCTCTGTTTTCCATGAGTAATATTATTGTGCTGGAACTCACTTCCGAATGTGACACCATGTAGTTATTTAATAACTTTTGCCTTACAAATATCAGTTTTAACAGAAAGATATTTCAACTGATTCAAATAGACAAGTGACCTTTTGCTCAGGAACAATGCAGTGAAGTTTGCATTGTGTTTTTAAACAATGTGAACAAATCAAGTTGATTCTGAGGCTACGGTCCTGAATCTGCACAAAGGAAATTTTGATGATATGAGGCGTGAGTTGGCTGTGATGGATTGGTCAATATTATTTAAAGGGATGATGGTGGGTAGGCAATGGCCAACATTCAAGGAGCCAATGGGTGAATTGCAACAATTGTTCTTTGCTTTCTGGTGCAAAAATAGAATGGGAAGGGTGGTCAAACCATGGTGCATTCAATCCAAGAAAGATGCATACAAATTTGCTGGAAAAAACAGGAGACCTGAGGACTGGGAAAATTCAGAAAGGAGGACAAAGGGATTGATTAAGGAGGGGAAATAGAATACAACGGTAAGATTGCGGGGAAATAAAACTGATTATAAAAGCTTCTTTTGGAATGTTAAGAGAAAGTTCGGTGAAACCAGGGAAATTTAGAATGGGGACTAAAAATCGTTGACCAATAAAACATATACTTTGGTTCTGTCCTCACAAAGGAGGACACAAATAAAGTACCATAAATGTTGGGGAACACAGGGTTTAGTGAGAGGGAGGACCTGAAGGAAATGAATATTTGTAGGGAAATGGTGTTGGGGAAATTGGTGGGATAGAAGGCAGATAAATCCCCAGGGCCTAATAGTCTACATCCCAGAGTACTTAAGGAAGTGGCCCTAGAAATAGTAGATGCATTGGTAGTCATCTTCCAATATTCTATGGACTCTGGGACAGTTCCTATGGATTGGAGGGTAGCTAATGTAACTTCACTATCGAAAAAGGGAGGTAGAGAGAAAACAAGGAATTAAAGACAGTCAGCCTGACGTTGGAAGAAAATTGCTAGAGTCCATATAAAAGATTTAAGAGCAGAACACTTTTTGGAAAACAGTGGCAGGATCTGACAGAGTCAGCATGAATTTAAAAAAGGGAAATGATGCTTGTCAAATCCATACAACCTGATGGCTTCTCAATACACTGGATGGACTACTGGATGAGCGAGAGATAATGCCATGCCCATCTGTGCTTCACAAGGGATGTGGTGGATCTTATCTGCCACGTTTTGCGGGAGTGAGAGGACATCCCCTGCCAGTGCCTCTGAATGTCACTGCCACACTCAATTATTTTAAATGGGGATTGTTCCATGGATCCAAAGGGGACCTCTGTGCATCTCACAGGCCTCAGCATATTAATGTATCAAGCAGCTGACAGACGCTCTCTAAGTAAGGCTCACCATTATGTGAACTTCACACTCAATGAAGCTAATCAGGTTGCTAGGATTCTGGGGTTTACAGCTATCTCAGGTTTCCCTAGAGTACAGGGTGAAATTAATTGCATATATATGGCACTGAGAGCTCCACGGCAGCCATCACAGCCCCTGATGTTCATCAACAGGAAAGGGCTTCAACCATGAAAATTCAACTGGTGTGCTATCATCAGAAGCACATCAGGCACCTTTGTGCCAGGTACCCTGGGAGTTGCCATAATTCAAACATCCAGAGTCATTCCCAGATGTCTCACATATTTGAAAGGCCTCAGTGATTACAGGGATGGTTGCTTGGAGATGAGGGATACCCTTTCAAATGATGGCTCATGACACCCATGCATCATCGTCTGAGTCACTTGGAGGAGCAATACAATGTGATGCATCGAGCAGCCCATTGGCATCCTCAAGATGTGCTTCAAAAACTTTGGCCACTCAGGTGGGTTTCCCCAGTGCTCTTCAGAGAGGGCGTCCCTCATCATTGTGGTGTGTTGAGCCTGATAACTCTATGGGAGGGACATAGAGGAGGCTCTAGAGCTCCTCGGGCGATGAAGAGCAGGTTGGGAGCGAACCTAAAGAGGGAGATGAGGGTCAGCTCCCACATGAAGTTGCCCTCAAAGAAGCATAATGTGGAAGTCATGCCCATGATACACAGAAAGCTCCAAAATTCCTGGAGAGTAATGTACAGGCAATGGAACACAGCCACATTCCTTTAATTCCAATGGCCATGCCTGTGGACTTAAATGCCTTAAAAGCAGGGACATCAAGAGTAATCCCTGCATTGACCCTTGCACTTTCAAACCTCATGGTTCACTTGGCCCTGGTCATTGTAAAGGTTAGCAATTAACCATCTGTTGGTGCACTCTGGGAAATTATATTTGCTACAACAGTGCAGATGTTGCGTCAAAAGCCTTGATGCAGTGGTGGCCATCTTTTTGGGAAGGTTTCTGCGAACACTGGGATGCAGGTATGGTTGAAGAGAGCGTCAAAGCTGCAGGTCTTGTGCTTTGAGATGCATAGCCTTCCTTCACCTGTTCTGGCTTTTTGAACCGCACTTTGTCAGGCACTTCCCTTGACCTTCACACCATGGTGGCTCTACCAGGAGAAAGAGCTCCCCGTACCATTGCTTAAGTAATCGGTGGAGCACACAAGCCTCTCCACCACACCAAGCTGGTGATCCACGTGGGTTGATGCACAAATCAACATCAAAACACATGACATCTGACACAACAAACTCAATAGCTACTGCAGAACTAAGCTGCAAAGTACCAGTTTATGATGCTGTGACATGTTAATTGCTAACATATCCATCATCAAATAATATTTTACCATAAGTCATTTTTAGCCATTCATGTACTCCTTCAAGATATTCCCTCAGTGGCTTCAGCAAGGGTGGTCCAAGTCTGCTGATGGCTGGATAAGGTCCCTTGAGATGATTGTGGGGAGTGGCCTGCAAGAGTTTTCGCCCACCCTACCTCAGCTGCAGATTACAGCATCTCAACTTCTGCAAGGGCAGTTTGACCCGGCTGGCTTTCTGGTATAAGAGCAGGCATTGTTTCAGAAGCTATTCTGTGATTGACCATTGAAAATGCTCTTAAACTCACTAGTGAATTTTATTATATGCCCGGCTGACCTATTAGAAGCCGGAAGTGGCATCACTTCAGGTGACAGCATTTTCCTGGGTTCAGGAAATTAATTAGTTGCCACCTGAACTCCCACCTGATCAGAAGGCTGGCAGATCAACAGTATCAGCAGTGACACCAGGGGCAGTGTCTGCTGTTGGGATTGTGGCTAGATGTTAAGGATGCCAGTATACCGTCCTTACAGTCAAATGGTTATTGGGTTCCAGGTGCAGTCAGACAGACTCTAGTAAGGGGAGAGGAAGGTTGGTGAGAGCAGGTGGTGTTGGTGCAAGGAGGACCATTGCCACCAAGGGCTTCTCCATGGGTTGAATAGGAGGTCTGCTTGAGGAGGCCACTAGGGTTCACTGGGCAGTCTCCCCACACAATGGAGGGCTGACATGCTGCTGGTAAAAATGACAATGGTGACAGGAAGAGGCCATTAATTGGCTACTTAAGTGGTTCAATTGGTTTCTGGGGGGAGGGTTGTCCCAATGTTGGTAAAATTGCATGGCGGTAGAGAGATAATGGGTACTCCACCTCCCACCTTTCCGTGCCATGTTACTGGCCCCACTCCACAATCCACCTCATGCCAAACCTGTTCTTAGGGGGCTGGTAAAATCCAGTCCCACGGATGCTCACCATTTCAGGGCTTGACGTTTAAGTTCTTTTCTGTATAAATTATAAACATAGAAAAACATGCGCATGCTATTTTTACTGAGTAACTATATACGCAAGATGAGTGTTTCTCAATATGAACGTACCATTTGCATCTTCTTTTTTAGCTCCAAATTAGCAGCTTCATATGTTTTTGAAGTGGCATTGAGATAGTATATGGCCAAACTGCAATTAAATAGAGTTAAAATGTCAGACATCTTAGTACTTGATAAAAACACATAATATATCCATCCAAAACACTTCTTAATCCCGTTTCAGAGTGATAATTAACATGACAGCTGCTGCTAGGACTATAAAGCATGAATTGAATATTGATTTCAAAACTGATGTTTCCCTGCTCATATAGTCACCTCAGCCCCATAAACCTTTTTTAGTAAAGTAAAAGAATTGCAAACGTGTAGGACAGCCTCCTGACTGATATTCCAGCATCATGTCCGCAGTGACCTCTGCCACTTACACCACTAAGTGTTTGGTTTTGGAGAGGCTCCCAATATGTTTGGCAGAAACTATGTCAATTAGGCAGGTACCTATCTCAAGCACACATCTTTCTTAGGAGACTACAAAATGCAGCCTTGATGCCCTGGCTGAATCCTGATCAATCTGGACTCTTTTGAAAGAGGAGAAAATTAATCACAAGTCAGAATTTTAATGCCGGTCAAGGCCAGGTGGGTGGCATACACCTTTGAGCTGATGTAGATTTGCCAGAGGACTTGGCAACACAGTGGTTGGACCAAAGGGATTTCCCGCTGGTTATCCCCAAGTCATGCCAGACATATGGGCCCAAATATCCCGTTCTCTGGATAATTGGAGATCCGACATACCCTGGAGGATATGCTGTGGGATCCCTCCAAGATGCAAACTCAAGAACTTTGTGGGAAATATCTGGGAAGTTTGAACTTCTTATAGGCAATTTGCCAGCTCTTTCGGCCTTCCCAATATCTCCAACTGTGAGTTAGCATGAAAACTTGAAGACAATACTGACTTACTGGAGAGTTACCCAGGAAAGGTTTCAGGAATGAAAATGTGATTAAATCCCTGGGTAACTATACAACTGATTCCCCGCACACTCAAAGAGCCCCACTTGATGCCCCCCCCCCACTCAACTAAACCTCATAACCTCCCCCAAATATCCCATCAAACCCTGAACCCCTGACTTCCTCAGACCCAACCTGACTAGTCGCCAATAAGCAACTCCCCCAGCCCAATCTGACCAGCCCCTAACCCAATTCAACTCCACCAACCTCCCTCCCCACCTTCCCCACCGGCCACCCAACCCACCTAGCCTTCTACCACCCTACCCACCTGACACATCTGTCATTCTATCCACTTCATACAACCCTACCCACCTGCTGCTCTGTCTGCCTACTCCCTTACTCATTTACCTTACCCACCCTACTCCCCCTTACCTCCTTCCTGAAAAGGGCTGTTTAGCACAGGGCTAAATCACTGACTTTGAAAATAGACCAAGGCAGGCCAGCAGCACAGTTCAATTCCTGTACCAGCCTCCCCGAACAGGTGCCGGAATGTGGCGACTAAGGGCTTTTCACAGTAACTTCATTTGACGCCTACTTGTGACAATAAGCAATTTTCATTTCATTTTTTCATATTTTTCATACTCTTACTTTCTCTCCATAGCTGTTTCCAAAGCAGCTTTGGGACATTTAGCCTTGTTACTTACGAAAATATGGCAGCTAGTGCCATAAAAAGGGGTCACGTGTGAGAAAAACAGATAGTTTTAAATATCTATATTTTTACTGTTAAATGCTCAAAATAAGGTATTGTTTTAAGTAGTTTTAATTGAATGTTTCTGTGTCAGGAAGGGCAAACTTATAGTTAGATTCATGTTAGGCAAATGTGTTTGCATCTGGGGGTTATTTGTTTCATTGGTTCTATTGGGCTTGAAGAGGGTTACGACATGAAGAGTGAATGGGAGAAGTAAAAGTTATTGCTTAGAAACCAGGGGTACCTTTCAGGTAGAAAGGCCTTTTGAGTATAGTTTTTAGCTGAATTCATAGGAGTTGATTTTTGAAGGCTGTAGAGGGTACATCTCTCTGATTTGCTAGAAGAAAAGCCATACCATGGAGTAATGGTTAAGAAAATAAGTGCAGGAAACTTAAAGAACAGCTAGTTAAGGAAACTATAGAAATTAAGAAAAGTTTCCAAGGGTTTTGAAGTTAAAGGAACAAAGGAAAATTAGAACTAGAGAAAAGTACTGTTCGGTAAAGCCACAGCTAAAGCCAAAAGGAAGTTGGCTCATGAGAGGCCAGAAATATATCTGAATTTGTTCTGAGGTCTGTGAGATTTTACTACAGTTTATGAGACATTATTTGAAATAATTATGAATATCGGTGGCTGGACCTCCAAGTTGGTGTAAAAGCATTGAAGAAAAAGGAAACCTGGAGCTGGATTTCTTGTTAAAAGTGGAGCAGAAGCTTTGTTTGAAGGAATAGTTTGAAAATCTCGAATAGATTCTTAATGCAAATGATTGACAGAAAGCACTGTTTACAAGCAGATTTTAAAGCGTGTCATTTTAGAAGTGGAGTTTGGAAATTATGAATCTTCTTCCAAGCATATGTGCCATGGGGTACTGGATTGTAGAAATTTAATGTATGAAATCAATAGTCAAACATTGAACGGCAGTTTGACACAATTACTTCTAAATCATTTACGTATTGTCAAAGAATATTGGCAGAGTACTCAAACACGGAATAATATAGTCAAGCCCTTCCTACCTTTAACTAGTATCTACATATAATCACACACATGCAGCAGGGGCCACTATTTGTCAATCGAAAGCAAGAACCCTGAACCATTTTTATCTCCCTTATCTTAATTGGGAAGTTCCAAAATTTAGTGCCCTGTTATTGCAGCTAAAGTAGTGTTCTTGAAAATACAGAAAAATGTGTCATTTGAAACATGGACGTCTGGCAATATCTGGTCTGAGAGGATACAGGGAAAGATCTCACAAAAGGTTAATAGCAGCTGCAAAGAGCAGGATTGTAAAATGCAGATTATCAAACACACAGGTTTCATGTGGTAAGCTAAAACAATGGCTCACACCTTCATGGAATGTAACTATCTCAGGAAGTATCTGGAAAGGCATGGATGAGAGTTTCAATTGACGAATGTTTAAAACAGGCAGGTCTTTCAGTTAAATTTTAGCATACAGCTAAAAGCAAAGTCTCACACCTTAATTGAAATAAACTCTTAGTAAACAGCTGGAAAGGATGGAAGATGCTCAGTCGAATTTGGTGTAAATTCTAAAGTGTAAAATTCTATGGACATCAAGTCAATTAAAAGAAAATTGGAGACGACCTGTCTACGGGAGACACAATTTGAAGTCAAAATCAAAGGCAAAGTTATGAGCTGGGGACAATTGGAAAATTAAGTGATTCAAAAGCAGGAAGTGGAGGTAACACCTATTGAAATCGGGGCGTTTTTTAATCAGATCTGAGAGGTGACGTTATGCGCAAAATGAATAGTTGGTTGAATTTGGATGTTTGCATCAAGGATACTTTTTGACAATCAAAATGAAACAAGCTCATTTACAATAAAGTCGTTAAAACTTGGTGACTCTTCGAAAGAGAATATAAACCTGAAGAAAGGGGACAGCGAGCAGAGCCAGCTCTCACAGCTCGGTGCATGGGAAGGACAGGACACAGCAACCGAGTTCACCAGCGAATACAACTCAAGAAGACCAGATTTTAAGAAGATTGATTGTCAAGGTGGGCCTGAAGGTCTCTACAACCAACCAGCAGCAGCCAGAAGCAAGATCTTTTTTCCTTTCTGTAAAGAAAGTGTTTGCAGCTTTTAAAAGAAAAAATATAATAATAAAATAACTTAACTTAACCTGAAAAAGTGGTTATTAGCCTACTTTACTTCCTTAACAACGCAGGACCCAGGACATCGATGCTACTAAGGGGTAAGTAGGTAATATTCTTCGGTGAAGGTATGGGTTATACTGAGGGATAACTTGAAAATATAGTTTGACCTAAATAGCACCCATCGAAGCCTGCATCGGAGTCAGGGAGTGAGAATCCCTGTTCACCATTTAGAATATTTAGGCAGCACGGTAGCATGGTGGTTAGCATAAATGCTTCACAGCTCCAGGGTCCCAGGTTCGATTCCCGGCTGGGTCACTGTCTGTGCGGAGTCTGCACATCCTCCCCGTGTGTGCGTGGGTTTCCTCCGGGTGCTCCGGTTTCCTCCCACAGTCCAAAGATGTGCGGGTTAGGTGGATTGGCCAGGCTAAATTGCCCTTAGTGTCCTAAAAAATAAGGTTAATGGGGGTTGTTGGGTTACTGGGATAGGTATACGTGGGATTGAGTAGGGTGATCATTGCTCGGCACAACATCGAGGGCCGAAGGGCCTGTTCTGTGCTGTACTGTTCTAATTCTAATTCTAATTCTAATATCGACCTTTTTTTGGTATAAGGGGAATTCTAAGAATAGTGGTGAGTTTAAAAAACATGGCGCCCAGCGTGGAGGCCTAGAATATTAGAAGTTTCTAGGTAAAGCGAGCCTAGAATATTAGAAGTTTCTAGGTAAAGCGAGGCTAGAATATTAGAAGTTTCTAGTTAAGCAGAGTAGGGGCTAGAATATTAGAAGTTTCTAGTTCCCAAGAAACGGTTGGAATATTAGAAGTTTCTAACCGGCACAAAGGCTAGAATATTAGAAGTTTCTAGTCTGTGTGAGTCAAACTTTACCTGCCGAGTTTAGTTTGGAAAGTCATGTGTGATTGGCTTTTGTAAGGATATTCTGTGGATCGAGGGGACTGAAGCTCAGGTTGGGTGTGAAAAATCAGTGGACTAGAAGATACTGACCCTGAGAAAAAGTCTGCAAGACATTTTGGTGATAGCACTAAAATCTTGCATCCATTACTGGTAAAAAAGGCCAAAGAATAAATCATCCTCAGAGTAAGGCAGATTGTGCGGACATTTTCTGGAAAACGCGGGTTTCCGGCGAGAAAAATCGGTGTTAATCACTCCGGCGTCGGGGCCTTCTTTTAAGCTGGCAATCTCCGTTCCCGGAGGGGCCAGCAGCTGACTGACGCGATACGCGTCAGTTTCACCAGCTGCGGAAGTGGTGAGACCCGGCGTTTTTTGGAGGAGGAGGAGGAGGAGAGAGACAGACCCGGCATTTTGGGGGGGGTGTGTGTTCCGGCATTTGGGGGGGGGGGTGTGTGTGTTCCGGCATTTGGGGGGGGGGGTGTGTGTGTTCCGGCATTTGGGGGGGGGGGGTTGTGTGTTCCGGCATTTGGGGGGGGTGTGTGTGTTCCGGCATTTGGGGGGGGGGGGTGTTCCGGCATTTGGGGGGGGGGTGTGTGTTCCGGCATTTGGGGGGGGGGGTGCCCCGGCATTTGGGGGGGGGTGTCCCGGCATTTGGGGTGGGGGTGTTCCGGCATTTGGGGGGGGGGTTCCGGCATTTGGGGGGGGGGGGGTTGTGGCATCGGGGGGGGGGTTTGGGGGCAGCGGCGTGCAGAGAGGGGGGGCGACCACCCCTACCCCCCTCCAAAGCCGCACCCCCCCCCACTAACGGAGGAAGGAAGGGGGGAGGAAGGAAGGGGGGGGAGGAAGGAAGGGGGGGGAGGAAGGAAGGGGGGGAGGAAGGAAGGGGGGGGAGGAAGGAAGGGGGGGGAGGAAGGAAGGGGAGGGAGGAAGGAAGGTGGGGGGGAGGAAGGAAGGAAGGGGGGGAGGAAGGAAGGAAGGGGGGGAGGAAGGAAGGAAGGGGGGGAGGAAGGAAGGGGGGGACGGAGGAAGGAAGGGGGGGGAGGAGGAAGGAAGGGGGGAGGAGGAAGGAAGGGGGGAGGAGGAAGGAAGGGGGGGAGGAGGAGAGGGGGGGTGTGGGTACCGGCCTTCAGAGGGAGGGGGACGGGGTGTGGGTACCGGCGTTAAGGGGGGGGGGTTGCGGCGTTGCGAGAGATGGGGGCGGCGTTGGAGGGGGGTAGGGGTGGTGGGGAGGGAGGTAGGGGTGGTGAGGGGAGGGGGTGGTTGGGGTAGGGGGCAGCGGCGTTCAGAGGGGGGGGGGCGATGGTGCGTTGGCCCAGGGCATCCGTAGCCCCCCCTCTCTGCACGCCGCTGCCCCCAAACCCCCCCCGATGGCCGCAACCCAATCCCCCGATGCCGCAACCCACCCCCCCGATGCCGCAACCCACCCCCCCGATGCCCCCCCGATGCCGCAACCCCTCGATGCCGCAACCCCCCGATGGCCGCAACCCCCCGATGGCCGCAACCCCCCAATGGCCGCAACCCCCCGATGGCCGCAACCCCCCGATTGCCCCCCCGATGGCCGCAACCCCCCGATGGCCGCAACCCCCCCGATGGCCGCAACCCCCCGATGGCCGCAACCCCCCCCGATGCCCCCCCGATGGCCGCAACCCCCCGATGGCCGCAACCCCCCCGATGCCCCCCCGATGGCCGCACCCCCCCGATGGCCGCAACCCCCCCTGATTTGCCCCCCCGATGGCCGCAACCCCCCGATGGCCGCAACCCCCCCGATGGCAGCAACCCCCCGATGGCCGCAACCCCCCCCGATGCCCCCCCGATGCCGCAACCCCCCGATGGCCGCAACCCCCCCGATGCCCCCCCCGATGGCCACAACCCCTGATGGCCGCAACCCCCCGATGGCCGCGACCCCCCGATGCCGCAACCCCCCGATGGCCGCGACCCCCCGATGGCCGCGACCCCCCGATGGCCGCAACCCCCGATGGCCGCAACCCCCCGATGGCCGCGACCCCCCAATGGCCGCAACCCCCCGATGCCGCAACCCCCCGATGGCCGCAACCCCCCGTTGCCGCAACCCCCCGATGGCCGCAACCCCCCGATGCCCCCCCGATGCCGCAACCCCCCGATGCCGCAAACCCCCCGATGGCCGCAACCCCCCGATGGCCGCAACCCCCCGATGCCGCAACCCACCCCCCCGATGCCGCAACCCACCCTCCCCGATGCCGCAACCCACCCCCCCGATGCCGCAACCCACCCCCCCCGATGCCGCAACCCACCCCCCCCCCGATGCCGCAACCCACCCCCGACACTGAACGGCGTCAACCATCATCAATGGTTGACGCCGTTTTAAAGGTACTTTGTTTTTCGCCGACGTGACCCGTGGCCACATCGGCGGGACTTCGGCCCATCCGGGCCGGAGTATTGTGGAATCTAAAAATATAATGAAATCCCGCCGGCGCCAGCTGTTTTCAGAGGCTGCCGGCGGGATTTGCACAACGCCGGTTTTTGGCCGGTGGGAGATTTAAAAACCCTGCGGGAGCGGGAATAACGCCGCTGCCCGCCGATTCTCCGACCCTGCGTGGGGTCGGAGAATCCCGCCCCTTGTTCGGACACGGACAGAAGCATGCAGCTGCTCAAGTGGGCAAAGTGTGCTCCAAACTGATTAAAATCATTGACGAAGAAAACATGAAAGAAATAATACAGATCCCTAGTGAACACAAAAGTAACTCTGAAGTGGCAAACAAATATATAAAACAACTGCAGAAAATGAAGCATTAGAAATGGAAAATGACGAGGAATCAGTCCTAGAATCAGATAGCACAGTAAAAACAGTAGGGTTTTCAAACAAATGTGCCAAGTAAAAGTGCAGATGAATGGGAACAGACGAGACTTATAAAAAATTATACATAGGAGGAAAGCAGATCCACTTAGTGGAAGGAGACTTTACAAATGCCCAAAAGGACGTACAAGTTAATCCTTCCAATAGAAAAGGGAAATTAGGGGCAGGAATTTCAGGGGTATTGGCTCATAGATACAATCCGGAGTTAAAGCTAAAAATGGATGAGGAGGTAGTTCTAAGAGGAGAATTTAAAGAAGGGATAGTTAGAGCCACAGCTCTGAGCCATGGGACAATGATTATACATGTGGTATCACTAAACAATTCCGGACAGCAGTATGGTATCATGGAGGAGACAGAAGTAAATCAAGCGAACATGGAAGGGATCCTGAGACATAGTGTAGGGAGAGATATTGATATGACATTATTAGGAGACGGAATATACAAAAATAACTCAAGGGAATCTCTGAGAGCAATAATAAAGACATGTGCATTAACCCCTCCAGCTAGGGCAGGTCAGATAATTAGGATTTGGCGAGAGCAATGGCCACAATTCCTTTTAGACACAGCAGGAACAAGACAGCAATCAGAATTTCAATTCAACCAAATGCCAGCACCCCTGTTAGAGATAGAAAAAACATATCCCAGTGCTTCAGATAGCCGAGAGAATTCGGACCCCGTTGAAAATTTCCCAAAGGGATACAATTTTCAATACCCAGACCCAAGTCCGTTTCAGGAAGAAAATTGGCCTAGGCAATCTGCCACACATAAAAAAGGAGCTTTTATCGATTATTTTTTTGAAACACAAGAAAGTGAAGAGGAACAAAGCCTAGTTGGGATTATTGCGCCTCCTGCGCTGGGACAGGAAGAATTATCATCCTCATCAGAGAATGAGGAAATATTAAAACCAAGGAGAAGAATAGGGAATAGAAAAAATTCTAAACCATTAGAAATAGGGGATTATAGTGATTACTGGAAACAACAACAACCTTCCATTTATCGACCAATAAATAAGGATTTACCGTATTATATGTATAATCCAGAAGCAGAAACGGTACACCATAGAGATCAGGAAGGATGGGAAAGAGGTTATATCTAGGGGACTTAAAATAGGAGAAATATTAGGAGGAAGTTAACAAATTGATTCTACAAAATTACTGGGATTACCAAACGTTACCCCCAAAGCTAAAATTTGGCAAATGAGCAAAGAGTATGACAGTTTCGGAAGAGCCATGAGTAGAGTAAGGAACAGCACAGAAACACAAGGCCAGATAATAGCAGCATTAAGACCACAAGAAAGGATACAGAATCTTCCAAGACCCCGAATAACTGCTCCTACTCCCATGGATAGGGCAAGTTATGCTCCACGGGATAGCCAAGTACCAATTGCAATGTTTGATGAATATATAGAACCGGTGGAAGATTTTGTACAACATGGTACCCCCTATCTTGGAGAAGAACCGGTACAACGACAGATACATTTCTCAGAATATAGGAAACTAGATAGAGGTGCCCCTTTAAGAACACCGTGCCCCAGAAGTGAGAAAGTAGTTCAGTCATTTACAGCAGGTCCAGAGGAAGGACAGGGAGGTATGGTACCATATAAAATAGTAGCAGCAGTAATGAAGACAGCAGGCCCAAAGAAACATGGGGAGAGTAGAATTGAGTATTCACAGAGGTTAAAACAGTTAGCGAAGAAAATGGGGGCATCAGGAGAATCCACCAAATTGATTGATTTACATACAGTGGGAGAAATAGTTACAGGCGAAGTCTCAGATTTAATAAATGAGTTAGATTTGGGAAATGAGAGAGCTAACTTAATGAAAGAAATGACAGAGGCTGCATATGCAGGGGAACACCTCACAACATATGTTGACCGAATATATGAGGTTAATAAGGAAGAGGGGGCCAATGTAGTCAGATTCCTGAGGGAATTAGGACCCAAGATTCCAGGAGGAAATAGCTTCTCAACAATACTGATAACGACCTCCAGAAGAGAAATAGGAAGAGAACTGGTCAAATTTGATTTGGCAGGCAAAGCATTTAAGGATAAACACACAAAAGGGGAACAAAAAAGAGCAGCAGCTGCCCAAAATAATGTTTCAACCCAAAATGCTCAGATTAGACCACCAAATCGACAGATACCCGACAAATCGGAACAAAATCTAACCCAACCAGCAATGCCACAACACGGGTATAATCTGCGGTCACAAGGGCCACCTCCACCACAAAATCTAAATTACTTACCAAGGGAACAATTCCTAGCCCTCAGTCGGGAGGAAAGAGACAGATTCATTGAGGATAGGAGAAGAAGAGCAGCTGGTCAGGGGAGGATTGAGCAAGGTAGATATCAACCACCAGAGTGGTACTCGGGACCCTCCCGAGGGGGATTCCGAGGAAGAGGCAGAGGAGGCCCCGGTCTAAATTGAACGGATTCGGCTTCTCCCCTTAAACAGGCTATCCAAAATCAAACAACAGAAACAGAAAAAGGAGAATTAGTAGTAGAATACAGGGGGAAAAGATTTATAGTGGACACAGGGGCTGTGATATCAATGATAAGGGAAGAAGCTGGAAATCTTACAGGAAAACAATACAGAGTAGAAGGAGCATTAGGGAATAAGGATATTAGACCAGAAATTAGATTGGGAGAATTACTTGCAATATCAGGAAATGAGAATCTGATGGCAGGAAAAGATTTAATAAAAATAGATACTGGAAAAATAAGGATATTAAAACCAATTGATAACATGGAGGAAATAAGGAAACAGAAAGAGAAAAGTATTTTAAATGACGAAGCTTGGAAGAAGATGGAAGAAGTATTAATGGGTGCAAACCTAGCGATAGGTAAGAATGACACAGGTTTAATTAGCAAGCGGTTCCAACACACAATTCACAGTGGACAACACAGACCTCAAAAACAGTATCCTTTGACCCGAGGAGCTAAGAGCGAGCTGGGGATAATAATCAAGGAATTGGAGCAGCAGGGGATTATTCAAGGGGTCACATATGCCTCAACAAATAGTCCACTTCAGGTAGTAAGAAAACCAGATGGTACATTTAGGATGGTAACAAATTACAAAGCTCTAAATAAAGTCACAAAGAAGGACAAGAGATATTTAATAAATCCACAAACTACCTTAGAGCAAGTCGCGGGAAAAACTTACTTAACTAGTATAGATTTGGCGAATGGATTCTGGAGTGTTCCATTAGACCCAGACAGCAGGGAGAAAACAGCATTCACCTTCGAAACTAAGCACTATGTATATTGTAGACTGCCACAGGGATATGTTAATTCTCCGAATCACTTTCAGGCAATAATCAGGGAACTGATTAAAGATGATTTGGCTTTAGTATATATCAATGATATATTAATTGGAGATGACGATCAGGACAAACATGTGGAAAGAGTGGCCAGGATAATTAAGACACTTAGTGAAGCAGGCTTTAAAATAGGGCTCAAGAAATGTCAAATTGGGAGAAGCGAAGTCAACTATTTAGGTTATTCAGTATCGAAGGAAGGTAGAGAGGCCAGTATTGAAATGAGGAAGAAGGTAGCTGAAATTACTGCGCCTGTTTCGAAAAAAGGGGTTCAAAAAACAATGGGAATATTGGGATATTTAAGGCCAGTCGTGAAGGACTTTAATCTTTATGCTAAACCCATTTATGAAACATTGAAAGGGGATTTTATTTGGAACAGCGAGGCCCAGAGAGGGTTAGATCAGTTAGAGACAGCAGTTGCGATATCGGGACCATTAGTTGGGAGACAAGAAGAGGATGATTTAAGCATTAAATTAGACATATATAAAAATGGATATGGTATGGTGCTTGCTAATCAAAGCAATCAGACACCTATCAAACATCTGACAGGAAACTGGTCGAGAGCTGAACAAAAGTTTTCAGACATCGAGAAATGTCTAGCAGCTATAACAAAGAGAATAGCAGAGATAGAAAACTTGTCGGGTGGTAAGAAAATTTATGTCACAACTGAGTTTTTGGAATTAAAGAAGCTAACCAAGAGACAGATTTGCCTGCAAGGTGCGAATACAGCTCGATGGGAAAGATGGGAAACCATTCTTCTAAACCCTGACTTAATGTTTATTCATAACATTAAAAAGGGACAGGAACTTGATGAACCAGTTAGTAAAACGGAGTTGGTGAATGCTTGGGTATTATATACTGATGGTAGTAAAGTCACGAAGGACGAAGAACAAGCCAGGTGGGCATTCATTTAAAAAAATTCAGGAAAAATAGTAGTGGAGGAACAGGGAATAATCTTGGATCAGCTCAGACAGCTGAGGTAGAGGGAGTATTGCAAGGGTTAAAGGAGTGTCAGCAGAGAAAGCTGCAGGAAGTAACCGTTGTAACCGATAGCTTTTTCGTGCAGCAAGGATTGGAGAAAGAATTGAAGTTTTGGAAACTAAACGGTTGGATGAACGGTGGAAATAAACTACTAGAACAGAAAGAACAGTGGGAAGAGATAGATAAAATTTTAGCCGATATGGAAATCCAGACAATTCATCAAAAAGCACACACAAAAGGAACTGGGGAACTGTGTAAGGGGAATCAGGAAGTGGATGAATTTGCCAGACTTAGGACGATAATCTTGGGGACTCTTGGGAACACAGCAGCTGACCTTCAAATGGTAATTAAGCAAATACATGAAGCCACAGGACATGGGGGTCATGTTGTAGTCACAAGGGAGTTGAAAAAGTTGGGAATTAAAATAGCCTATTGGAGACAACATTTAACTGCAGTAAGGAGAAAATGTGAGAGATATATGGCCTGTGGAGGACAGAGAGGGAATAAAACATATGGGAGCATAAAAACTGAGAAACCAATGCAAGAATGGTCATTAGATTATGCAGGACCACTTTTTCCCAGAAGCAGCAAAGGTAATTTGTACTTTTTAGTCAAAACTGATAGCTGCACGGGAGAAATTGACCTTAGAGCAACCAGCAAAGCAAATGGAGCCACGACCAAGAGGGTATTGGCAGAAATGATGACCTCCAGAGGTAGACCAGATTCGATCCGAATGGACAATGTGCCGCACTTTAGAAATAATACTGTTATTAACTTTTGTGCTGACAGAGGAATAACAATCAATTGGGCCGTGAAATATGCACCTGAGAGTAGTGGAATGGCTGAGAGGTCTGTAAGAAAAGTAAAGGACTGGATCATAAAGAATCAGAATGATAAAGGCTGGGATAAAGACAGTGAAAGAATAGTATTTGATTTTAATAGTAATCTCGGAACCTCTGTCTCCCAGGGACAAGGGGACCCAAGTGAATCTGGGAATTATCAAGTAGGAGACGAAGTTTGGGTGAAGCTACCAACTAAGACTGCAGGGAAAATCATCCGTGAAGCTGTAAAATGTAAAGACAAGATTGTTCAGATTCTGGGTACACATACAGTTGAATTAGAGAAGCATGGTGTCTGGAGCAAAAGAAATTGTATCACAATTAAAACACATAACCCAATTGGTGAAAAGACAGTGAATTAAAACCTGTTAGCAGCATTGAGTGGACAGATGATAAAGTTCAAATGTCATGTTTGGATCTTACTTTCATAAAAATCCAGTCGTAATCAAAATAAAGTAATTAAAGTAAATACAGTAGCAATATCAGGAATGTATCAGGGTATGGTTTTGACCAGATTGGATCACTGGGTGAGCAAAAGAGGAGTTTGAAATTCTTCGCATCTCACTCAGGGGTGCAATGACAGAAGGAGGAGGCTTAACAGGCCTTAATTATATGATGTACATCAATGATATGGAAAATAAACCAGTTCAAAAAGAAATGGTGGCAAAAGAAATCCGGAAGTCCTGGAGAGGGCACTTCTGGGGGAATCCAAATGAAAACAGAAGGTACAAATTAAAGAATAGGGCCCTCTCCACCCTTGATCTGTTCATTTTATTTTTCAGGTGGGGAAAAAAATAAATAACAAACCAGTTTACAAGAAGGAAGAGAACTACGCTCCAGAGAATAATCTTTTAGACAGGATTGGGGGAAATCTAATGATACAATTGGCTACAAATTTGAGGGAATTAAATGAAAGAGCCCGGAGGAAAACTTTACGGGTTAGAAACAAATCAAAATATCAAATTATTACTGAACAGTGAAACCTCCGGTCAGACATCTCTAACTGGCCATTAGCTGATGGATGATCTGTGGTCTCCATGGGGTATGTACTACGCGGTGGAATTATTAAGGATCTCGGCAGACAGCAGCGACTGACGAGGAACCCCAACATGATAAATGACAATCGTTTAAGAATTTTTGTAGCTTGATACCACGGCGGGAAAATTGTTACCAATGCAGCAAAACAATATTGCATTGAAGAGATGTAATTGTTATTAAAGAAAGAAATTTCATGTAAATTGATAGGGACTGCTGTATATATATGATAAGGGGGGTAGGTGTGCCGTTAAAGAACTTGATCCGCATTTCTAAACTGTGTGAATGTTTTAATAGCGGGAATAGTCGTAGTTTAGTGTGTTTTCTTGATTTAACTAATAGAACAGTACAAATAATATTGATGTTGTTTATATGTCATATTTAGTATGTAATGACTATTGGTCCCAAAGCCAAGAAGGGATGTTTCGATATTGTACCTTATTTCTGGTATTTAAATTGTGATAACAGTTGAAAATATGTAAAGTTGTAACACACAGTCTATTTGTGTGGTTAGGTAATGAATAATGTGTTAAGATAAGACTTAATTTTTTTTACTGTGTATTTAACAATAGGGAGAATCTATTTGGAAAAGTGACAGTTCAATGTGGTTTTGCAAATGCTGTAATGGAAAATATACACTTTCATGTTGTAAGGGAAACGATGATAGACAAAAGGGATTTGAAGGAAATTTGTCAGAAAGATATTCTCTCATGTAAACCAGGGGTTGGCAGACATACATGGTTCACGACAATGTTAGACATTACTGTGGGGAAGTTAGGAATATAAGCAGGATCGATTGAACCTTTTAAATAAATGAAACTAGGGGATCAGTGGGTGGTACATGATATCATAATTACCATTCCAATCAGAAATGGAAAGCAATTGTTACCTCCCTGAGCAGCTATGGCTATGGTTCACGGTAATTGGACTTGAGGAAGAAAAACAAGACTCTTATCGACACTGGTCTGAGATATGGATACATTTACGAATTGATTTCGGTGCACAATTTAAAATTGCAACACATGCATACAAATGACAAAGATCGGGGATATATGTTAGTACAATTGGATGGGGGGACAATTAACCAAATTATATAGTTATGTTTCAAATGTCAAGACGGGGTGTTCTTGAAAATACAGAAAAATGTGTCATTTGAAACATGGAAGTCTGGCAATATCTGGTCTGAGAGGATACAGGGAAAGATCCCACAAAAGGTTAATAGCAGCTGCAAAGAGCAGGATTGTAAAATGCAGATTATCAAACATACAGGTTTCATGTGGTAAGCTAAAACAATGGCTCACACCTTCATGGAATGTAACTATCTCAGGAAGTATCTGGAAAGGCATGGATGAGAGTTTCAATTGACGAATGTTTAAAACAGGCAGGTCTTTCAGTTAAATTTTAGCATACAGCTAAAAGCAAAGTCTCACACCTTAATTGAAATAAACTCTTAGTAAACAGCCGGAAAGGATGGAAGATGCTCAGTCGAATTTGGTGTAAATTCTAAAGTGTAAAATTCTATGGACATCAAGTCAATTAAAAGAAAATTGGAGACGACCTGTCTACGGGAGACACAATTTGAAGTCAAAATCAAAGGCAAAGTTATGAGCTGGGGACAATTGGAAAATTAAGCGATTCAAAAGCAGGAAGTGGAGGTAACACCTATTGAAACCGGGGCGTTTTTTAATCAGATCTGAGAGGTGACGTTATGCGCAAAATGAATAGTTGGTTGAATTTGGATGTTTGCATCAAGGATACTTTTTGACAATCAAAATGAAACAAGCTAATTTACAATAAAGTCGTTAAAACTTGGTGACTCTTCGAAAGAGAATATAAACCTGAAGAAAGGGGACAGCGAGCAGAGCCAGCTCTCACAGCTTGGTGCATGGGAAGGACAGGACACAGCAACCGAGTTCACCAGCGAATACAACTCAAGAAGACCAGATTTTAAGAAGATTGATTGTCAAGGTGGGCCTGAAGGTCTCTACAACCAACCAGCAGCAGCCAGAAGCAAGATCTTTTTTCCTTTCTGTAAAGAAAGTGTTTGCAGCTTTTAAAAGAAACAATATAATAATAAAATAACTTAACTTAACCTGAAAAAGTGGTTATTAGCCTACTTTACTTCCTTAACAACGCAGGACCCAGGACATCGATGCTACTAAGGGGTAAGTAGGTAAAATTCTTCGGTGAAGGTATGGGTTATACTGGGGGATAACTTGAAAATATAGTTTGATCTAAACAGCACCCACTGAAGCCTGCATCGGAGTCAGGGAGTGAGAATCCCTGTTCACCATTTAGAATATCGACCTTTTTTTGGTATAAGGGGAATTCTAAGAATAGTGGTGAGTTTAAAAAACAGTAGGATCAGTTAACAGCAAAGGAACAGGATCAAATCTGGAATATTTCAGATCGCCATGGCTCAGCTACTCATTGGGGACATTTTTCCAGTCCCATCCACCGCTGGAATTATCATGGGCAGGACAGAAAAAAAATCACAGACCAGTTAATCTCCATTGATCTCCGGCGGGAATTTTGTTGCAGACGCAACCAATAATCCTGCCCATCAAATTAATTCTTTAAGCTATCTGGGGAGCTGTTTAATGCAATTAGCTTAGAAATCTATACATAATTCAAAATCAATTTGGGATTGCTGAATGAATTTTTAATGCCTTTTGAATTGACTATTTTAAAGTAACTTGTAAAAAATGTCAATTTAAAAAATACAATTGACAGGAATTTATTTTACTAATAAGGAAGTTAAACAAATATGAAATTGATTATAAAATAACTATTGATGGGCAGCACGGTTGCCTAGTGGTTAGCACAACCGCCTCACGGCACTGAGGTCCCAGTTTGGATCCCGGCTCTGGGTCACTGTCCGTGTGGAGTTTGCACATTATTCCCGTGTCTGCGTGGGTTTCGCCCCCACAACCCAAAAATGTGCAGAGTAGGTGGATTGGCCACGTTAAATTGCCCCTTAACTAGAAAAAATAATTGGCTAATCTAAATTTATTTTAAAAAAATAACTATTGATGCAATATATTGACATAAACATTGAGCTATATCTATCAATTAAAGTTACAATTTTGTGCCCCCAACCAAGCTGTTCCAGTACAGCTACAACACTGGCATCTACCTGATAAAGTGGAAAATTACCAAGGTATATCCTCGCACAAGAAACAGGACAAACCCAACCTGGCCAATTAACACCCCATCAGTCTACTCACAATCATCAACAAAGTGATGGAATGGGTCATCAACAGTGCACTTACACAGCAATAAACTGCTCACGAACACTCAGTTTGGATTCTGCCAGGCACACTCAGCTCCTGACTTCAATACAGCCTTGGTTCAAACATGGACAAAAGAGCTGAATGCCAGAGGTGAGGTGAAAGTGACTGCCCTTGACATCAAGACATCATTTGACCGAATATGGCACCGAGGAATCCAAGCAAAACTAGAGTCAATGGGAATCAGGGGGAAAACTCTCCACTGGTTGGAGTCATACATGGCACAAAGGAAGATGGTTGTGATGGTTGGAGGTCAATCATCTCAGCTCCAGGAAATCACTCCCGGGGAACCAGAGAAGACACAGCAAAGCTGGGTGGGGAGGAGGTGCTTCTTATCCCTGGTAAGTGACTGGTAAGTAGTTTTTTTTTTCATTTGTCTATTTATTTTATTTTTTTCTTTCTTTTTTGTAATTGGAGTTGTATAAGTTAACCTAATGTTTAAGACATGGCAGGAGATCCCAGACCCATGTCATGCTCCTCGTGCGCAATGTGGGAGCTCAGGGATAAGTCCACTGACCCTGGCTCCTTCACGTGCAAGACGTGTGTCCAGCTGTTCAACCGCTTGACGGCTCTGGAGCTGCGGATGGACTCGCTTTGGAGCATCCGCGATGCTGAGGACATCGTGGATAGCACGTTTAGCGAGTTGGTCACACCGCAGGTGAAAATTACCGAGGGAGACAGAAAATGGGTGACCAAAAGACAGAGCAAGAGTAGGAAGGCGGTGCAGGTGTCACCTGCGGTCATCTCCCTGCAAAACAGCTATATCGCTTTGGATACTGTTGAGGGAAATGGCTCACTAGGGGAAAGCAGCAGCAGCCAGGTTCATGGCAACATGGCTTGCTCTGCTGCGCAGGTGGGCAGGAAGAAGAATGGCAGGGCTAGAGTGATAGGGGACTCAATCGTAAGGGGAATTGATAGGCGGTTCTGCGGACGCAATCAAGACTCCAGGATGTTATGTTGCCTTCATGGTGCAAGGGTCAAGGATGTCTCAGAGCAGCTGCAGGACATTCTGGGGAGGGGGGTGGGGGGATGAACAGACAGCTGTCGTGGCAAACAAAGGCACCAATGACATAGGTAAAAAAATGGGATGAGGTCCTACAAGCTGAATTCAGGCAGTTAGGAGTTAAACTAAAAAGTAGGACCTCAAATGTAGTGATCTCAGGATTTTTACCAGTGCCATGAGCTAGTAAGGGTAGGAATATCAGGATAGATAGGATGAATACGTGGCTCGAGAGATGGTGCAAGAGGGAAGGATTCAAATTCCTGGGGCATTGGAACCAGTTCTGGAGGAGGCAGGGACAGTACAAACCAGACGGTCTGCACCTGGGCAGGACTAGAACCGATGTCCTGGGGGGATGTTTGCTAGAGCTGTTGGGGAGGGTTTTAACTAATGTGGCAGGGGGACGAGAACCGATGCAGGAAGTTGGAGGGAAGTAAAACTGGGCCAGAAATAAAAAGCAGTAAGGGGGCAAGTGTAAGGCAGAGAAGCCAGAGTCAAAAATCAAAAAAGGGCCACAGTACAGGGCACAGTGACGGAGGAGAGTGTAAAAAGGGATGTGGCCAATGCAGGATTGAGGGTATTGTACCTAAATGCGTGCAGTATACAGAACAAGGTAAATGAGCTTGTTGCGCACATTGAAATTGGCCGGTACGAAGTTGTGGGCATCACAAAGACATGGCTGCAAGGGGATCAGGGCTGGGATCTATATATGCAAGGATATATGCCCTATCGAAGGGCCAGGCAGATGGGTAAAGGGGGCGGGGTTGCATTGTTAGTAAGGAATGAAGTTAAATCGATGGCAAGGATCGATTTAAGATCTGAAGACATAGAATCTCTGAGGGTAGAGTTGAGGAATCGCAAAGGTAAAAAGACCCTGATGGGAGTTATGTACAGGCTCCCTAGCAGTAGTCAGGATGTGGGGCAGAAAATAAATCTGGAGATAGAAAAGGCATGTTAAAAAGGCAATATTACAACAGTCATGGGGGACTTCAGTATGCAGGTGGACTGGAAAATCAAGTTGGTAGTGGATCCCAAGAAAGGGAATTTGTGGAATGTCGAAGAGATGTATTTTTGGAGCAGCTTGTGACAGACCCGATGAGGGAACAGGCAGTTTTGGATTTAGTGATGTAGAATGAGGCAGACTTGATTAGGAAACTGAAGGTGAAGGAACTTTAGGGAGCAGTGACCACAATATGATAGAATTTACCCCACAGTTTGAGAGGGAGAAGCTGCAATCAGATGTAACGGTATTACAATTAAATAAGGGTATCTACAAAGACACGAGGGAGAAGCTGGCCAGAGTTGATTGGAAAAGGAGCCGATCAGAGAAGACAGTGGAACAGCAGTGGCAGGAGTTTTTGGGGGTTATTCGGGAGGCACAACAGAAATCCATCCCAAGGAGGAGGAAACATGCTAAGGGGAGGACAAGGCATCCATGGCTGACAAGGGATGTCAGGGCAGCATAAATGCTAAAGAAAAAACATACAAAGTTGTGAGGATTAGTGGGAAACCAAAAGATTGGGAAGCCTTTAAAAGTGAGCAGAGGCCAACTAAAGATGCAATAAGGGGGGGAGAAGATGAAGCATGAGTGCAAGCTAGCCAGTAATATGAAAGAATATAGAAAGAGGTTTTTTAATATATAAAAGGTAAGAGAGACAAAAATAGACTTTGGACCACTAGAAAATGTGGCTGGCGAAGTAATAATAGGAAACAAAGAAATGACCTGACCTGGAAGACACCAGTGGGATGCCCGAGTTCCAGGAGAACCAGGGGGCAGAGGTGAGTGCAGTGACCATTACTAAGGAGAAGATTCTGAGAAAACTGAAAGGGCTGAAGGTGGATAAGTCACCTGGACTGGATGGACTACACCCCAGGGTCCTAAAAGAGATAGCTAAGGAAATTGTGGAGGCATTAGTGATGATCTTTCAGGAATCACTGGAGGCAGGAAGGGTCCCAGAGGACTGGAAGGTGGCTAATGTAATACCACTGTTTAAGAAGGGAGGGAGGCAGAAGACGGGAAATTATAGGCCGGTTAGTCTGACTTCGGTCATTGGTAAGATTTTAGAGTCTGCTATTAAAGATGAGATCATGAAGCACTTGGAAGTGCGTGATAAAATAGAACTGAGTGAGCACGGTTTTGTCAACGGGAGGTCGTGTCTGACAAATCTGTTAGAGTTCTTTAAGGAGGAAACAAGCAAGTTAGACAAAGGAGAACCAGTGGACGTGATTTATTTAGATTTCCAGAAGGCCTTTGACAAGGTGCTGCACGGGAGACTGTTAAATAAGTTAAGAGCTCATGGTGTTCAGGGTAAGATCCTGGCATGGATAGAGGATTGGCTGACTGGCAGAAGGCAGAGAGTGGGGATAAAGTTTTTTTTTTCAGGATAGCAGCCGGTGACTAGTAGTGTGCCTCAGGGGTTTGTTCTGGGTCCACAACGTTTCACAATATACATTAACAATCTGGAAGAAGGTACTGAAGGCACTGTTGCTAAGTTTGCAGATGATACAAAGATCTGTAATGGGACAGGTAGTATTGAGGAAGCAAGGGGGCTGCAGAAGGACTTGGATAAGCTAGGAGAGTGGGAAATGAAGTGGCAAATGAAATACAATGTGGAAAAGTGTCAAGTTGTGCACTTTGGAAGGAGGAATTTAGGCACAGACTATTTTCTAATTGGGGACATGCTACGGAAAGCAAAAGCACAAAGGGATTTGGGAGTCCTTGTTCACAATTCTCTTAAGGTTAATGTGCAGGTTCAGTCGGCAGTTAAGAAGGCAAATGAAGGGCCGCACGGTGGCACAGTGGTTAGCATTGCTACCTCATGGCGCCGAGGTCCCAGGTTCGATCCCGGCCCTGGGTCACTGTCCGTGTGGAGTTTGCACATTCTCCCTGTGTCTGCGTGGGTTTCGCCCCCACAACCCAAAGGTGTGCAGGGTAGGTGGATTGGCCACACTAAATTGTCCCTTAATTGGAAAAGATTAATTGGGTACTCTAAATTTGTGGTGAAAAAAAGAAGGCAAATGCAATGTTAGCATTCATGTCAAGAGGAGTAGAATACAAGACCAGGGATGTACTTCTGAGGCTGTATAAGGCTCTGGTCAGATCCCATTTGGAGTATTGTGAGCAGTTAGTGAGTATTGTGGGCCCCATATCTCAGGAAGGATGTACTGGCCTTGGAAAGGGTCCAGAGGAGTTTCACAAGAATGATCCATGGAATGAATAACTTGTCGTATGAGGACTGTTTGAGGATGCTGGGTCTGTACTCGTTGGAGTTTAGAAGGATGAGAGGGGATTTTATTGAAACTTACAGGATACTGCAGGGCCTGGATACCGTGGACGTGGAGAGAATATTTCCACTTGTGGGATTAATATAATCATTGACATTATTTTACACTTGAAACATTACCTTTCAGGGTGTTAAACCAAATCTGCCATGCATGTGATCAAAAGGTGTTCTATTGTATCAATAAAGTTAATGTACTTACACCATGAGTAAGATTCCAGGAAGAATCAGCCCTGGATTTGATGCATAGCCAAAGAGCTTTCCAATAAATGCTGGGAAATCATATTGGATTGTTTCCATAATAACGTCAAACATTTTAGTTTTCCCACTGTTGATTAAAAAAAAAGTTAAATGTAGTCTAAATGCTTACAAAAATGTTGAAGTTGAAGACTATTAGAGGTGACATTTTATCTTGTTAAAGTACAAACTCACTGATTTTTGCTGTGCAAGACAGAAACAGTTTACAGCCAAGGTTTTCATGTCATTGTACTCCAATCCAGAAAAGTGCCATCTTGATAAAACCTTTCAAATTTCCAACTAAAATAACAGATTGGAAGTCTCACAGCTGCCGACTTCATCTACATGCCAAATATTTATATTCCCTTTAATATTTAATCTACTAGTCCAAGTCCCTCCCTGAATACTACCCAAATATTTGGAGAGATTTGCCCAGCAACTCTCTCATTCCTGCATCGGAGACAGGAAAAAAGCTTGCTGTCAAAAAGCCAGTTCCTCTCTTATCTTTCCTTTCTGACATGTTGTTCTTTAAATTTGAGGGACTATTAGTTATTACTCCTCCCTTTGCATCTTGGCTGTGTTGAAATCAAAACTCATTGTTGAGTTCCTTTACTCTAACATATTCTTTCACAAGAATTCAAAACTGTGGATCTCCTCACCGCCCTTCATTTTACTTCACATTAAGCACAGGTTTGGCGATTGCTAACCCTATCCCCATGCCTAGCCTTATTTTCTACAGCTGGTTGTGTTTAATGCGAGGGAGCTACAGATAACAATTTACTGACAGGCTCAAAATGTCTTAACATCGATGACCATTTGATAATAATTTAAAATTATATATGATAAAAGCTATGAACAATATAAATTATACTGTGCATATCACAAATGATAGTAAACAACTGACGTGTCATCACTAAATAATCAATGCTGTGATTTTACTTCTTTCAGGAATTAAGTAGTTATGTGAGCAATCTGTTACACATAACATTTTAGTTTTTCAAGGGTCACCTTTGTTAATGGAATTGTTACTTATCAAGCAAAGTATTTAGATATGTACATAAATACACATAAATTACTTCCACTTGTATAAGTTCAAAAACAATTTATACTGCATGAGAAGACAGTGTTGATTGGTTGGCAAGTAGACTGTGGTTGGCAGAGGTGTTGCTATGTAGAATGCCTCAGTTAACTGATAACTGACAATTATGCAGTATAAATTGTTCTTCCCTTTACAGTCGGTATTCTTGTGAATTGTCCTGATAAGTGCAAAATGAAAAACGTAGACAGCAGCTGTTTTTCTTCAGCAATACATAAGTTTTGTACTATCAAACGATATTCATGTCAAGCATTCTTTCAATAATATTGTCAGTAATAGCATCAAGGTTCCATAAGAATGCTGAATGTTTCCTCGATAACATATAGAATTAATAGAGTTTATGCGACTACTTTCAATCTGGATATAGAACATAGAACATAGAACAGTACAGCACAGAACAGGCCCTTCGGCCCTCAATGTTGTGCCGAGCCATGATCACCCTACTCAAATCCACGTATCCACCCTATACCCGTAACCCAACAACCCCCCCTTAACCTTACTTTTTGTAGGACACTACGGGCAATTTAGCATGGCCAATCCACCTAACCCGCACATCTTTGGACTGTGGGAGGAAACCGGAGCACCCGGAGGAAACCCACGCACACAGGGGGAGGACGTGCAGACTCCACACAGACAGTGACCCAGCCGGGAATCGAACCTGGGACCCTGGAGCTGTGAAGCATTTATGCTAACCACCATGCTACCCTGCTGCCCCATATGTTTCGATGAAAGGTGTTTTCTCTAGCCACTAAATGATTTTCTATTCATAAACATGATTATATCAGATCATATTCTTCAATCCAACAGTAAATTAATTGGTCTGGGATGAGTGCATTTCTGCATCGAGAATTGTCAATTTAAAAACATTGTTGATAAGGGATAATGCCAGAGAGAATATGAGGAAACAAATTATGGAGCTAATTTTTAAGATTAGACATGTTTCTCAGTTTAATGTTGCCAGCAAGACCAAATACTTGTAGCATATTGTAATAACAATGATTAGAAAACAATTTCCATTTGGAGATGACATAAAATAAGGTGTAAAATTCTTAAAGGGTCAGAGGAGCAGAGGGACTGGGTGTATATATGCATAGATCATTGAAAATGGCAGGACAGGTGGAGAGATCAATTAATAAAACAGATGCATTCTGGGCTTTATTAATAGACATGTAGGGTAGCACAGAACGAAGATTATGCTGAATTTATACAAGACACTAGTTAGACCTCAGCTGGAATATTGTGTGCAGTTCTGTGTGCCACATTATAGGAAAGATGTGAATGCATTGGAGAGAGTGCAGAAAAGGTTTACAAGAATGGTTCCAAGGATGAAAAACTCCAGTTATGAGGATAGATTGGAGAGAATGGGACTGTTCTCCTTGAAGAGTGGAAGACTAAGAGGAGATTTGATAGAGATGTCCAAAATCATGAAGCAGCTGGACAAAGTAGACAGTGAGAAATTGTTTCCAGATGTAAGAAGATCAAGAATGAGATGACCTAGATTTAAAGTTATTTGCAAAAGAAGCAAATGTGACGTGAGAAAAAACTTTTTCACACATCAAGTGGTTTGGGGCTGGAATACACTGTTTGGAAGTGTGGTGGAGGCAGGTTCAAATGAGGCATTCAAGTAGCTATTAGATGATTATTTGAGTAGGAACAATGTGCAGTAGTACAGGAAAAAGACAATGAAATTTGCATTAAGTCACAATGCTCATTTGAAGACTGGGTACAGACACAATTAACCAAATGGCCTCGTCTGCACCGTGACAATTCTGAAATTCTGTGATTTTTGATTATTTGTCAAGTTGAAGAATATGTACAAGTATTAGGTAAGAACTAAAAAAAAACATTCTTGCATCTTGCACCACAACATTTTGAATTCAAAATGTATTTTTACTTGCCCTCTCTGAGAACCTGAAAACTAAGGGCACAAGTTGGGTTGTTGATTGCGGCACCAGCAATCACTTGGGAAATAAAAAAGTTGTCTGCATTCATGTGCAGATTGGTTCCAGCTTTTATTAGTAAATGGTGGTGCAAATGATTCTTTGATACTGATGGACTGTGTGACACCGCAATGCAACTATTTAGAAAATGCTATTTTACATTATTATAAATGATCAATTCTGTAATCCAGACAAAATTTTTCAGCATCAGTAAATTGACATTGCAATGCCTACATGATACTGCAGATGTTTATACAGCAGACTTGGATTCTCAGAAGGGAAACTCACCCAAAGGGAATTTGGACAATGGTTCAGCACATCAGTGTTATAGTATTAACTGGGACATATGCAGCACTATGGCACGGTGGTTAACACTGGACCTGGGTTCAATTCTGACCTTGAGTGACTGTATTTTTGGAGTTTGCACATTCGCTTAGGGCGAGACTCTCCCAAAACGGGAGAAATCGTAAAACTGCCGTAAAACCCGGGCGGGTTTTACGGCAGCGCGCCCCTTCCCGACGGGGGACCGATTCTGGTCCCCCGTCGGGGCTAGCAGCCCGACATCGGAGGCTCCGACAAGTCGGGCTTAACGCGCCGGCTGACGCGTCATATGACGTCAGCCGCGCATGCGCATGTGGGAAGACTCCACCCGCGCATGCGCGGGTGACGTCATCGCGTTTTTGCGCGAAACCCGCGCATGCGCGGGCCGGGTTGCCCCTCAGCCGCCCCGCGTATTGATACTGCGGGGCGGTGGAAGGACAAATAGTGCGCGGGCATCGGGCCCGCTGCCCGCGATCGGTGCCCACCGATCGCGGGCCCATGGCACCCTTGGCACGGCCTTGGTACTGCTGTGCCAATCGGTGCCATGGTTATTTTTTGCGAGTTTGTCACGACGTTTTTACAAACGGCAGGACCAGGTGTGTTTGCCGTTCGTAAAAAGGTCGTAAAGGGCTGGGACTTCGGCCCTTCTAACAGCTGAGAATCGCTGCCGGCCGTAAAAAAACGGCGGCAGCGATTCGTGTCGGGATTTCGGCGGGGGGGGGGGGGGAGAATAGCGGGAGGGCGTCAAAAAAGTCGGGAAGGCCCTCCCGCTATTCTCCCACCCGTCGTGGGGGGCGGAGAATTTCGCCCCTAGTGTCTGTGTAGGTTTCCACTGGGTGGTCTGGTTCCCTCCCACAGTCCAAAGATGTGCAAATTGGATGGATTAGTCATGCTAAATTTCCATTAGTGTCCAGATGTCAGGTGGGATTACAGGGATAGGGTGGGGGAGTGGGGCTAGGTGGACTGCTCTTTCGGAGGGTCAGTGTAGACCCAATGGGCCAAATGGCCTCCTTCTGTAGTGTAGGAATTCTATGATATGCTCTTCTTCAATACAATTCCTACCAAAAGCATGGTTTTGGTGAACTTTCCCTCAAGTGCCTTTTTTTCCACAAGTTCCTGGTACAATTCAAATTATGCGCACACATTTAATTTCAACAGTGGCTCTTTTTCTTTATTTGTTCAAGAGATGTGGGTGTCGCTAGCTGGGCCAGCATTTATTTCTCACCCTGAGGGCATTAAAGAGTCAACCATGTTGCTGTGCACCTGGAGCCACATGTAGGCCAGATCAGGTAAGGACAACAGATTGTCTTCCATAAAGGACATTAATGAACTAGGTGGGTCTTCACAACAATGGTCACCGTTAGACTTTTAATTCCAGATGTTTCCGTTGAATTGGAATTTCACCATCTGCCATTGCGGGATTCAAACCCATGTCGCCAGAACATGACTCAGTGTCTCTGGATTGCTAGTCCAACGACCAGTGAGGCTAGAAATAGGAGGACAGTGCAGCTAAATACATGGCTAAACTGGTGGTGTAGGAGGGAGAGTTTCAGATTTCTGGACCATTAGGATCTCTTCTGGGGCAGGTGGGTCCTGTACAAGAAGGATGGGTTGCATTGAAACTGGAGGGGTACTAATATCCTGGCTGGGAGATTTGCTAGAGTCACTCGGGACGATTTAAACTAGCATGGCAGGGGTGTGAGAACCAAAGCATTAGCTCAGAAGGTGTAATAACTGAAGGGGAAATAGAGAACAAAAATAAGAGAACAACAACATCACCTTGCCTACCGAAACACAGTAGTCTGAAGTATATTTGTTTCAGTGCCAGAAGTACAGCAGGTAAGGCAGGTGAACTTAGGGCACTGGTCAGTACATGGAACTATGATGTTGTGGCTATGACAGAAATGTGGTTAAAGGAAGGGCAGGGTTGGCAGCTGAACATTGTAGGATATAGATGCTTCAGGCAAAATAGAGGGGGATATAAAAGGGGTGGGGGAGTAGCATTACTGGTTAAGGAAAATATTATAGCCGTACTGCGGAACGACACCTCTCAGAGGGCTCATACATTGAAGCAATCTGGGTAGAGCTCAGGGACAGGAAGGGGGCAATCACAATGTTTATTTCAGCACCCCCCCCCCCCACCCCCATCTGCCAGCGAGTGATGGAGGAGCAGATAGAGAGATTTTGTATAGGTGCAAAAGTAACAGGGTTGTTGTGGTAGGAGATTTTAACTTCCTCAATATTGACTGGGACTCACTTAGTGCTAGGGGATTGAATGGGGCAGAGATTTTTTAACGTGTATCTAGGAAAGCTTCTTGATGCAATATGTAGACAGTCCAACTAGGAAAGGGGCAGTACTGGACTTGGTATTGGGGAATGAACCTAAACGGGTGGTTGAGGTTTTAGTAGGGGAACATTTTGGGAGTAGTGGTCACAATTCTGTAAGTTTCAAGGTACTTTAAGTTAGAGATGAGGGTAAACCTCGGATTAAGGTGCTAAACTGGGGAAAGGCAAATTACGATAACGTGAGACAGTAATTGAAGAATTTGGATTGGTTGTGGCTGTTGGAGAGTAAATCAACATCGGACATGTGGGAGTCTTTCAAGCAACAGTTGACTAGGATTCACGAAAGTCACATTCCAGAGAGAATGAAGGAGAAGTATGGGAAGTTTATGGAACCTTGGATAATGAGGGATATTGTGAGCCTCGTCAAAAAAAAAGAGGCTTTTGTATGGTCGAGAAGGATCGGGACAGTCGCTACTCTTGAGGAGTACCAAGAAAGAAGGAAGGTACTTCAGCGGGAAATTAGGAGGACTAGGAGGGGCCATGAAAGGTCCTCGGCAAGTAGGATTAAGGTGAATCCCAAAGCTTTTTATTCATATGTAAAAAGCAAGAAGGTGGCCAGGGAAAGGATTGGACCACTTAAGGACAGTGGGAGGAATCTATGTGTTGAGCCAGAGGAAATGGAAAAGGTACTAAATGTGTACTTTGCATTAGTGTTCACCAAAGAAAAAGACTTTGGGTGGCACGGTAGTACAATGGTTAGCACTACGGCGTCACAGCGCCTGGCTTCCAGGTTCGATTCCCGGTTTAGGTCACTGTCAATGTGGAGTCTGCACATCCTTCCCGTCTCTGCGTGGGTTTCCTCCAGGTTCTCCGGTTTCCTCCCACAAGTCCCAAAAGACGTGCTGTTAGGTGAATTGGACATTCTGAATTCTACCTCAATATATCCGAACTGGCGCCGAGGAGATTTTCACAGTAACTTCATTGCACTGTTAATGTAAGCCTACTTGTGACAATAATAAAAAAGAGATTATTATTGATTATTATTATGATGATTCTTCGATAGGGCGTGTGGATAGTCTGGGACATGTTGACATCAAAAAGGATTGGGTGTTTTAAAAGGTATTAAGGAAGATAAGTCTCCTGGGATTGATAGGATTTACCCCAGAATACTGAGGGAAGCAAGAGAGGAAATTGCTGGGGCCTTGACTGACATCTTTGTATCCTCTGTGGCTGCAGGTGAGGTCCCAGAGGACTGGAGAATAGTTAATGTGGTGCTGCTGTTTAAGAAAGGTAGCAGGGATAATCAAGAAAACTATAACCTCATGTTGGTAGTAGGTAAGTTATTGGAGCAAATTCTCAGGAACAGTATTTTTATGCATTTGGAAACAAATGGACTCATTAGCGATAGACAGCATGGTTTTGTGACTGGGGGGTCGTGCCTAACATGATCGAGTTTTTTGAGGAGGTGATAAAAATAATTGATGAAGGGAGAGCGATGGATATTGTTTACATGGACTTCAGAAAAGTCTTTGACAAGATGCCTCATGGCTGACTGGTACAGAAGGTGAAGCCACACAGGTTCAGAGGTGAGGTGGTAAGATGGCAGAGGGTAGCAGTAGAAGTGTGTTTTCCTGAATGGAAGGTTGTGACTAGAGGTGCTTCAAAGGGATCTGTGCTGGGGCCTCTGTTGTTTGCAGTATACATAAATGATTTGGAAGAAAATGTAGCTGGTCTGATTAGTCAGTTCACGCATGACACCAAGATTGATGGAGTGGCAGATAGTGTTGAGGATTGCCGGAAGATACAGCAGGACACAGATAGGTTGGAGACTTGGGCAGAGAAATGGCAAATGGAGTTTAATCCAGACAAATGTGAGATAATGCATTTTGGTAGGTCTAACATAGAGGGGAAATATACAGTAAATGACAAAGCTCTTAGGAATATTGTAAGTCAGACACATCTGGGAGTAAGGTCCACAGATCTTTGAAAGTGGTAACAAAAGTAGACAACGTAGTCAATAAAGCATTTGCAATGCTTGCCTTGATTGGACACGGCATCGAGTATAAAAATTGGCAAGTCATGCGACAGTTGTACAGAACCTTGGTCAGGCCGCACTTGGAATATTGCGCACAATTCTGGTCACCACACTACCAGAAGGATGTGGAGGCTTTGGAGAGAGGGCAGAGGAGGTTTACCAGGATGTTGCCTGGTCTGGAGGGTGTTAGCTATGCAGAGAGGCTCAACAGACTCGGACTGTTTTCATTAGAACGACGGAACTTGAGGGGTGACCTGATAGAGGTCTACAAGATTATGAGAGGCATGGATAGAGTGGATGGGCAGGCACTCTTTCCCAGTCTGGAGGGGTCAGTCACCAGGGGGCATAAGTTTAAGGTCTGTGGGGAAAAGTTTAGAGGAGATACGCGGGACAGGTTTTTAACACAGAGGGTGATGAATGCTTGGAATGTGCTGCCAGGGGAGGTTGTAGAAGCAGATACATTAACAGCGTTCAAAAAACATCTTGACAAATACATGGATAGGATGGGTACTGAGTGATACGGCATTAGGAAATGCTGAGGGTTTTGGCCAAGGGTGGTATCATGGCCAGTACAGGTTTGGAGGGCCAAAGGACCTGTTCCTGTGCTAAATTGTTCTTTGTTGTTCTTGACAATACCTCCACCCCTCCTGACCTCTCAAATTAACTTTGGCAGAAGAGGAATAGAAGCCCTGGAAACAAATAGCTGCTGGTGCCATTTCTCCAGCGTTTCCATTGATCTTTTGCAAAAGTTATAGCAGAAGGTCTTAGGAACCCTAATAGAATTCATAGCTATTTTGAGCAGGCAACAGCGAACTATAGTCCTGAGGTTGACATAGAAAGTAGAAAGTATACTACAACCCTGGAGGTTTGGGTGTTTTGATTCTCTGAAGGTCACTTCTATAATCCATGCAGCAAAAGCTTACCAATTATATCACAGCCATCAAACTCCTGTCAATATTAGCTCTGCTACATTTTTATACTGAGCTCATTTTTTGTGTGATATTTTCACCTGACACAAACATCATGACGTGTTCTTTGTTGCGCCGTTCAAACGATATGTTCAACAAAACTCACATAAAAATTTTTCCAAAGTCATGTTTAGATAATTTTTCAATTTTGTAATGAACCATTGTCAATCAATTTCAGTATTTTGGGCCAATGGATAAACAAATGAATTGATAACAGGTCAATGATCTATCTCATTTACATATATTGCAACATTTTGAATCTCTATTAACAAACATTCATTAAAGTTATGTCCCTATCACTGGGCAGATTTGTAATTCTGCATATGAGTAATTCGCTAATGGAAAATCCTCATTGCTGCCAGAATGGATAGCTACTCGCCAGCAGAATTTTTCCAGCAATTTAAATGCTAATTTATCATAACTTATAGCATTGCCTTAATAAGATTGCCTTGTGCAGGATTGTACAGTTCCATTTGTGGGACTGTTAATGTCATGACAATTACAATAATCTCACAGGCTATCAGAGAAATTGCACTTGATGTGAATCTGAGAAATCTTTTGTGTACAACGGAACCATAAGCTGTGAATCACATGTGCACATATACGAGGAACATTCCTAACTTTTATCAGTTTTGGCAGAGATCCTGACTTCCATTTTCCCATCAACAATTCCAATCATTAGCTGTACTTTCTCTACTCAGGTTCATGGGTAGATAAATCTAAAGTTGGCGTACACTAGCTGATCTCATATAGCATTGTATACAAGGACTAAAAACCAGTGATAATGATTTGTCTGCACCGTAGTGCTAATAATCTGGTAGCCATGATGTGGAGATGCCGGCGTTGGACTGAGGTGAGCACAGTAAGAAGTCTTACAAAACCAGGTTAAAGTCCAACATGTTTGTTTCAAACACTAGCTTTCGGAGCACTGCTCCTTCCTCAGGTGAATCTTAGATACAACTTTATATTTTTATTTTTAAAATGTCACGTTGAATGCCGGGCAACCTGTTTTTCACAGATTTCATGAAACAAGCGCATTTTACAGCAGTTCTAAACCTGTTCATTATTAGCTACTAAAAGAAGTTAGAGAAACAAATTTTCAAGGTGAGTCATTAAAATATAAAATATAAAATGTTTTACAGAAGTGACTACTGAGGCAGAGACTACAGCAATATACAGAAACTTGGATAAGTATCTGAAAATGAAGAATATGAAATAAGAGGAAGAGCTGAAAAACAGGAGGCGATTCTCCAAAATGGAGCCCAAGTGTTCCAACCATCGTGAATGGCGTCGCGTTTCACGACGACGCAAAACGGGCACAGGGACGACCGATTCTGGACCCCACAGGGGGCAAGCACGGCGCTGGAGCGGTTCACGCCACTCCAGCCTCCCTTCCCGGCGCCAATGGGCACCGCGCCAACCTGCGTATTTGCAGTTGGGCCGCGCCAACTTGCGCATGCGCGGGGGACTTCTTTAGCGCGCCGGTCCCAACTCAACATGGTGTCAGTGCTCAGGGGCCGGCCACGCAGGGAAGTAGGCCTGGGGGGAGAGGCCAGCCTGCTGATTGGTGAGCTCTGATCGCGGGCCAGACCCCATCGGAGGCCCCCCCTGGTGAAGGAGCCCCCCTCCCTCCCCCACAGGCCGCCCCCCGACCGTTCAGGCAGAGTTCCCGCCGGCAGCGACCGGGGTGAACGGCGCCGGCGGGAATCTGTTGTATCCGCGCAGCCACTCATCCCGCCCGGGCCGGAGAATCGGCAGCCCGTGGCCGACGCCGCGGCAAAAATGCCGGCGCAAATGGCGGCGATTCTCCGCGCCTCGGAGAATTGCGCACCGGGGTCGGGACGTCATGGCGCGGTTGCGCCTATTCTCTGGCCCGGCGTGGGGCTCTGAGAATCTCCCCCATAGAATTTTATGAGCACAAGTGTAATTTGCCAAATGAACTCCTTCCATGCTACAATAGCTATAATTTTACAATCATATTTGATAATATGATAAAAATGGAAGCATGGACACTGTTTAATGTATTAATGTAATTGTATCCCATATTAATCTGCAGTTTCTTGACCGAAAGCATATCATTCTTAGTGTATGGTTCATGATTAGTTTACATGTGAATAACAGAATAAAATGTAAAAGAACTTAATACATGTCTTTTAATCATATTAGCGAGAACATTTTAGACTTAAAACAAGAATACATTCTTCAAACATTATATTATATTTTAAACTGATTACCTGAATGGCCCACAATCAAATGAGGGGGTAAATGTCATGATGGTGTAGACTACTGGCAATAAGCTTAGGAACAAGATCAACAGTAACAATGACATATAAAAATTATTAGATCCCGATGCCTTGAAAACTCTTGACTGAGGGACATTGCAACACATCACAGCCCAGCACTGAAAGTACATGGACGTCAACAGCCGCAGAATATTAATGCCAATTAAACCAGGAGAATAGAAAGTGCCCATCCTGAAAAAAATAAAAATAATCTTCAGTTGTGTAAAATAAACCAAACATCTAAATATAAACAACATAAATGACTGTCCTGTCCTTTTTTTTATTGCTTCTAGTTGCAAATATCTTCAGATACTTCATACTAGTGAAATAGAACATGTGACACTGTTAATTACCCCCGTTATTCACAAATGTTACATACTTCCTGCTAAGATGTTCAGTTCCATTAGTTTAACAAAATACTTTACATGCTACCTATGCCAAACTTACTGTTAGATTCATTTGTTTTTTTCCCTGTGCACTCTTTTTCTTTACAAGACTGCGTTATAATATACTTTCGGGGTCATTTCTTCAGACTGCAAGCATTCAACCACTTTGACAGTAACTTGACATGAATTGTATTTATTTAGTGAGACATGTAATACTCAATCCACTGCCTTTTAAATTTGTACTCATAGTAAGTTACACCATCCATGGGAACATTTCAGTGCAAGACAAAGTAAAACCAAGATCCATCTTGTGTTATGGGCCAGGGTTTAGAGAACCCCAAAGTGTATCATGGAGTTCACCTGACCCACAACTTTTAATAGATTGTGGTATGGGGAACACACGGCCCACTCTACAATGGTAGTACAGTAGAAATGGAAAAGTATTTTTTAAAGCAAAACAATGTTTATTCTATAAACTCAAGTTAACCTATTTAAAACATACTGTGAACATCGTAGCAACTATTAATTCAAATACAGCCCCAAAGAATACACTAAGTAATCCTTAATAACTTCCCAAACAACACGACAAAAGAAACACCTTTTAACAGAAGCACATCAGGTTTACATTCACTACTGAGAACATTTATAATTCTGAATTCACCAAATGATCAAGAGATAGTCTTTTCATGGCAGAGAGATCAACAGTACACCTGCTCTGCCTGGCTTCAGTTCCAATACTGAAAACTAAACTAAAACACACCCTGCAGCAAACAGCCTAAAATGAAAGTAAAAAGCTGACAGACAGCCCAGCTCCGCCCACACTCTGACATCACTGATAAACACCCATTTCTTAAAGGTACATTTCTTAAACACCCATTTCTTAAAGGTACTCTCACATGACACTTGTTTGTCTTGTACCATCCTGGTAGTCATATGTTGTGATGGTGAAATTATTGATAACTCAATATGAATCTAAATCAATTACTCAAAAACACAACCAAACATGACCTGAAGAAAAGCTCAGTAGTGGAAAGCTTTGGGAACAATAGGTTTAAAGGTATTGGTTACTTCCAAACATGTTATACTTACAACTTATCATGTTTCATGTCATGTTTCAAAATACTCTAGAAAGGACCAAATTCAACAAAAAGATCCATAAACCAAGTGAACTAGTGAATACATTTACTAATGACCTTTGCAGACTGGTTGAAGGTTGCAAATATGGAGACCTAAAAACCGAATTAATACAAGACCGCATTGTAGTTGGTGCTACTAATGAAACCCTATCAGATCTATTGCAATCCAAGGAAGACTTAACTTTGGAGAAGGCAATACAGTTGGTGAGATAATCAGAGATCTGTAAACTGAATAGGGAAATACTGAGAGGTGAAGAAAAACCTTGGCTCAGAATACCATCCGTGACAATAAAGCTTATTCAGCAAAGGAATGTCAAAAACTCCAGGGAACAAGACTTCATGTGGAGGAAAAGTGCAAGACACCATCAAACCATGTGTGGCACCAAAAGTTCCCATAGGCACAACAGTGTACTGCAAGTACTGCAGAATTCCTTCACTGCAAAACATTTAGACACTTTCAGAAGGAATGCAGAACTAAAACCATTAAATTTATGGAAGATAATGAGGAAGTCTTAATGCACAAGGCCATTCATGAAATTGAGGAATTTTAACAAGAAAGGAACAAAAATGTTTTGTAGGTGAAATCAAAGACCCAAGTGCGCATTCTGGAATGCAGGCATTTGTGTCAACTTCAAGCTGGATACAGAAGCACATGTTACGGTTTCCATAAGACAAAGAACCGTGGTTAGTAACACAATGCCTGAAGCCAACTGAAACTCAGCAAAATGGCCCAGGCAGGTTTAAGCTACAAGTTAAGGGTAGGTTACAGCTGATGCTCCTGTACAGGAAAAAACAGTTACTGTAAACATTATCAAGGATGAGATTGACATGTTTTTAATCAGCAAGAGGTTCAAGGGTTATGGCGTTAAAATGGGAAAGTAGAGTTGAGGATTATCATATCAGATCAGTCACAATCTCATTGAGTGGTGGAGCAGACTCGATGAGCCGTATGGCCTACTTCTGCTCCTCCATCTTATGGTCTGATTATATTTCCTTCATAATCAAGACCTCGGGCAGGATTCTACCGCACTTGGCGCGATGGCCCGACGCTGGCTCCAGGAGCGGCGCGAACCACTCTGCCGTTGGGCCACCCGGAAGTTGCGGAACCTAGGCCAGCACTGGGGGGGGGGGGGGGGGGGGTAGCACCGCTCCAACCGGCAGCGAAGGGCTGTCGTGGGCCAGCGTGAGTTGGCACATGCGCAGAACCGCCAGCGTGTTTCCTGCGCATGCGCAGGGGGTTTATTCTCTGCGCAGGCTATTGCGGAGTCTTACAGAGACCGGCACGGAGGGAAAGAGTGCCCCCATGGCACAGGCCCGCCCACAGATCGGTGGGCCCCGATCGCAGGCCAGGCCACTGTGGGGGGCCCCCCCCCTCAGGGTCGGATCCCCCCGTGCCCCCCCGAGGACCCCGCTAGACAGCCAACAAGCCAGGTCCCGCCGGCGGAACTAGCCGAAAGCGGGTGGCTGCTCGGCCCATTGGGGCCTGGAGAATTGCCGGGGGGGCCGCTGCTAACGGCCCCCAACCAGCATGATCCACGTCCCTGCCGGAAAACCGGCGCCGGAGAATTCGGCAGCTGGCGTCAGGACGGCGGGGTTGGATTCACGCCACCCCCCCCGACCCCCACCACCCCTCTCCCCCCCCCCCCCCCCCCCACCCCCACGATTTTCCGACCCAGCAGGGGAGTCGGAGAATCCAGCCCCTCAATCTCATCAAAAAGGGAGGGGAAAATCAATCAACAAGAATTTAAGGGCACGATCTATCTGGTGCTTTATGCCCGAACTGAAGCCAGAAGATGCTCGGAGATCTCTCTTCTGGGATGTACTCAACTCACCACGCCTTATGAGATCGAATACGATCTCCTGAGACTTTGCGGTATGAATCCTGCCCATTGTGGCGGATCACGTTTTCTAAAATGTACAGATTACAATGAGACAGGTAGTCTCACTCTAATTTGCTCTCCCATGACCTAACCCAGTGTTCTTCAAACTTTTTTTCCAGGGACCCATTTTTACCAACCGACCAACCTTTGGGACCCAACCCGGCCAACCTTAGCGACCCACACCGGCCGATCTTTGCGACCCACCATTTTCTCTTACCTTGTTTGCTGCTGACAAAAATGGAGGAAATGGTTTTGGGTCACTTTGGCCCTCGTCCCGCTCCTCCAATGGAACCTGTTGGATGAAGGTGAAGCCTTCCGGTGTCGGAAAGCATGGGGCGGAATTCTCCGCTCCCCACGTGGCGTGGGAGAATTGTGGGAGGACCTCTCGACATTTTTTACACCCCCTGGCGCCCCCAGCGATTCTCCCCCACCCCCCCAACTCGGAAAAATCGCCGCTCGCCGTTTTTCACGGCAAACGGCGATTCTCCGAGCCCGATGGGCCGAGCGGCCGGCCCTTCACGCCTGTTTCACTACGGCAGCAACCACACCTGGTTGCTGCATTCGTGAAACGAGCGCCAGATGCCCGTTTGGGGCATCTAGGGGCCCGATTGGCATGGGAGCATCACGGTTGTGCTCAGGAGGGGACACGCCCGCGATCGGTGCCCACCGATCGTCGGGCCAGCGTCCTAAACGGACGCTCTCTTTCCCCTCCGCCGCCCGGCAAGATCAAGCCGCCACGTCTTGCCGGGCGGCTGAGGAGAAAGGTGACCACCGCGCATGCGTGGGTTCGTGCCATCTGCGCGATGTAGTCATCAGCGCATGCACGGGTTGGACCCGGCAACCCGCGCATGCGCGGATGACTTCACATTCTCGGCGTGACGAGGTCGCTGCCGAGAAAGATGGAGGCCCGCTCCTAGCCCCCCGGGTGGGGGTGAATTAGGTGTGGGGAGCGGGCTCCGAGGCCGTCGTGAACCTCGGCCGAGTTCACGACGGCCTTCACGAATTCGGCCCCCTGCAGAGAATTCCGCCCATGGAGTCTCCATCTGTCCAAAGTTCTGAATATTTTCCCTGTAAAGTTTTATCAAATAAAACCCCCCCCCGAACTTGTCAAATCAAAAATCAAATGAGTAAAATAAATGAAAAAAATGAATAAAACCCCCCCAACTTGTAAAAGAAATAAAATGAATAAAATAAATGAAAAAAATTACTAAACCTGCCCCCAAACATGTAAAAGAAAATGAATTTAAAAAATGAATAAATGAATAAAATCCACTACGGAACTTGTAAAACAAAAAGCTGCAACCATTTTAAAAAACAGCGGTCGCTCTGCACATGCGTGACTGATTTGCCGATCATCGCGCGTGCGCATGTGCAATGCGGCCAAATTTTTTTAACATGTTCGCGGAATGCGCATGCGCGCCAATCATCGTTTGTGCATGCGCATGCTGCCGATTTTGTTTTTGACATGTTCCGGCCACTTGCTGCCGGCGTTATGAAAAGCCGGCTGCTGTGCGGGGATTTGCACGATCGGGAGCGCCGCGGACAACGGATCCGCGACCCTCCCGACACCCGCCCGCGACTCACCCGCGGTTCACAATCCCGACTTTGAAGAACACTGATCTAACCAAGGCGTTGGGATCTAACCACTTGGCCTTGGAGATCTCGGGTGAGCGCCATTCAGTGCTGGTCACCACAACTGGGGACCTGATGGAATGGCACTTATGGGGATCGCCCAGGGGATTGGAGGCTCCGAGGTGCTTGCCACCTAGGCAGGGTAGCAGCCTGGCACTGTTGGTGCTACCTGGGCACCTTGGCACTGCTAACCTAGTACCCTGGTACTGCCAGCCTAGCACTGTGGCAATGCACCTGGATGCCAGCCTGACACTGCTAGGGTACTCGGGTGGCATTGCCAACTGGCAGGGGAACTTCCACGGTGCCAGCCTGGCAGTGCAAAGGTGCCAAGCTGGCATATTTCCCATGATGAGACCAGGTCCTGTACAGGGTTGTGTAGGGAGGGGGGTGCCGGAAGACCCCCTGATAGGTTGGTTGGGGATTTGGGGTGTTTGGGGAATCGCTTCATGGGGGTCGGGAGATTGGGATGCCATTTCTAAAAGGCACCCCGATCTTTGCACTCAGGCATTCCGGCGAATGGAGCTCCTTAGTGCAGAAAACCGGACTAAGCGCGGTTTCACGGGGAGTCCCCCACCGAGGCCCCGAATCTACCCGGATGGGAACAGAGTCCCATTCGATAGCGTTGGTTTTTTCAGCTTTTTCGGCGCTCCAGAGGCTGGAAAGCAACTTGCTAAACGTGCTCGTTATGGGAGCATGTTCCCATTCGAGTAGATCTCGCCCTAAGTCTCACTTTCCCATTCGATAGCGTGGGGTTTTTCGCTCCACCGGGGGCCGGGAAGCAACTTGCTAAACGTGGTCTTTATGGGACTCTATTCCCATTCAAGAAGATCGCACCATAAGTCTCAGTTCAAAAAGGATTTTCTGATGCTATTTACTGGTCTCTTAACATTTAAGACCAAATATAGCATAACACTATTGAAATATACAAACTCTTTGTGCCTTTTGACACCAAGGAAGACACCAATTCCACTGATGAAACAGGTCCAACAACAATTAGAGGTCACAACCAGGATGGGAATATTCTCTCCAGTCATTAAGCCTACAGAATGATGCTCAGGAATGGTTTATAAACTAAATGGGTCTCTTCACATTCGTATGGACTTAACTCAATTTAATAAGGCCACAGCAAGGGAAATTCAACTCTTGACCTCGGTGGATGACATCTTGCCAAAGCCATTCAAGAGCACAATGTTCACAAAATTGAATTCCAGCAGCAACTTTTGGCAGGTGCCATTTGATGAAAAATTGAATCTATTAATGGCTTTCATTAGCCCATTCTGCAGAATTTTTTTTAGTAATTTACCTTTTGGCATAAAATAATATTTTTGAGTGAAAAATGTCCATCATCTTAAAAGGACTCAGAGGTACAATATGTCACGTGCATTACATCCTTGTCCAGGGTGCAACTGCCAAAGAATATGACTGGAAGGTTAAAGCAGTTTTCTGCCATCTGCAGAAAGAAGGTATGACACTTAATGAAAAGTTTGAATTCTCCAAAACATCAATTCAATTGGATTGGATTGGTTTATTGTCACGTGTACCGAGGTACAGTGAAAAGTATTTTTCTGCAAGCAGCTCAACAAATAATTAAATACATGGGAAGAAAAGGGAATAAAAGAAAATACATAATAGGGCAACACAAGATAATAGGGCAACACAAGGTACACAATGTAACTACATAACACCGGCACTGGGTGAATTATACAGGGGTGTAGTGTTAATCAGGTAAGTTCATAAGAAGGTCATTTAGGCATCTGGTAACAGCGGGGAAGAAGCTGTTTTTGAAATGAAATGAAAATGAAATGAAAATCGCTTATTGTCACAAGTAGGCTTCTAATGAAGTTACTGTGAAAAGTCCCTAGTCGCCACATTCCGGCGCCTGTTCGGGAAGGCTGTTACGGGAATCGAACCGTGCTGCTGGCCTGCCTGGTCTGCTTTCAAAGCCAGCGATTTAACCCTGTGCTAAACAGCCCGTCTGTTCGTGCGTGTTCTCAGACTTCTATATCTCCTGTCCGATGGAAGAAGTTGGAAGAGTGAGTAAGTCAGGTGGGAGGAGTCTTTGATTATGCTGCCCACTTTCCCCAGGCAGCGGGAGGTGTAGATGGAGTCAGTGGATGGGAGGCAGATTTTTAGGCCACACAGTGAGCAATACAGGAATAATGGCAGACTCACAAAAACAATGGGCCATTAGGGAATTTCTAACCTATGTCCATCCTGGATCTTCAACAATTCCTGGGTATGTTTAATCAGTTGGAAAAATTCCTGCATTCATATTCACCAATATTGCATGGAAGGTTGCCCACAGCAGCAACCCAGTGGCATGGTGATGGAATCCTATATTAAGCAAAGGAAGGACTTTACCACTGGTAAAGGGATGGATAGGATCATCAACAGTTAACTAACCCTAACCCTAACCATCTTCAGCTACTTCACCAATAACCTTCCTTCACCATAACGTCAGAAGTAGGGATGTTCTTTGATGGCTGCACAATATCCAGCAGCATTACCGAATCTTCAGATGCTGAAGCAGTCCATGTCGAAAGGCAGCCATACCTGGATAATATCCAAGTTCGGGCTGACAGGTGGCAAGTTAAAATTACGCAACATAAGTGCCAGAACCCGATCATCTCCAACAAGAGAGGATCTAACCACTACCCCTTGACATTCAATGGCATTACAATCAGTCAGTCCCCTACTATCAAAATCTTGGGCATCGCCATTGACCGGAACTGGACGTGCCACATATATTTTGTGGTTTCAAGAGCAGGTCAAAGGGTAGGAATCCTGCAGTGAGTAACTCCCCTCCTGACTTCCCAAAGCCTGTCCACCATCTACAAGGTACAAGTCTGGAGCTTGATGCAACATTCTCCACGAGATGCAAGGCGCTAGTTGACCGGTGCTTCTCAGACAACACCTTCCAAACCTACGACCACTACCATCTAGAATTATGGGGGAAGCAGATACATTGGAAGTTCCGCTCCAAGACACTCACCATCCTGACTTGGAAATATATCATTCTTACCTGACTGTCACTGGGTCAGAATCCTGGAACTCCCTCGCTAACAGCACTGTGGGTGTACCTACAGAACATGGGCTTTAGGAGTTCAAGAAGGCAGCTCACCACCACCTACTCAAGGGCAGTAAGAGATGGGCAACAAATTACGGCATTGTCAGTAATACTAAAATCCCATGAAAGAACAAAGAAATGATGAAAACTGCTAACCAATGTTTCCTCTCAGCTATGTGCCTGACATCAATTCATCAATGCCATGCAATTAATTATTACAGCTGCACACATCCTGATAGTTAAATGTAATTACTACCAAGCCTTTCATACTGACCTTCCTGCTCACCAACTCTCTCCCCAACCCTCCTACTCACCAACTCCCTCCCTCACCCTCCTACTCACCAACTCTCTCCCCAACCCTCCTACTCACCAACTCCCTCCCTCACCCTCCTACTCACCAACTCTCTCCCCAACCCTCCTACTCACCAACTCCCTCCCTCACCCTCCTGCTCACCAACTCCCTCCCGAACCCTCCTACTCACCAACTCCCTCCCCAACCCTCCTACTCACCAACTCCCTCCCCAACCCTCCTACTCACCAACTCCCTCCCTCACCCTCCTACTCAACAGCTCCCTCCTTCATCCTCCTACTCACCAACCCCCTCCCCAACCTTCCTGCTCACCAACTCGCACCCGAACCCTCCTACTCACCAACTCACTCCCCAACCCTCCTGTCATAATATACATCCAGGTATATAATGGTGTGCAGACAGGCAGTGATTGACACGCAGGATGACCAGTGAACACATAGAACACAGCAGCCAATCACCAGAAAGGACACGACCACTATAAAGCCAGAGGGCACTAATTTTCTCGCTCTCTCGGGATCCAGCCTCTGAGACAGTCAGAGCTCGTGAGCAGCAACTAGAACAAACACCATGTGGTAGTAAGATAGTCTGGTCAGGTTAGCCTCAGGTCTCCAGTCAACCCAGCAGTGTCAACCCACAGTTAAAGCATGTATTATAGTTACGTGTTCAATAAAATCGAGTTGCATTTCTTCAATTGTTGGAAGCCTGTCTCTCTCACCATTGCAGTAAACGCAGTCCTCGCAGACCCAGCTTACCAACACATCATGGTACCAGTGAGTTATGCTCGAGTTTGACGGACCTACCTTGAGATAACCTGCCTTTGACCAGCGATTAGCCATCCGGTAACATGGACAGCGTCCGCCCTCCCCCGCCGCTCCGCATCGCCGTCAACCTTGGTGCAAACTGGAAGATTTTCAAGCAGAAGTTCCAGCTGTATCTTGAAGCCACCGACCTCGAGGCCGCATCGGATGCCAGGAAGATCACTCCCTTCCTTTCTACAGCTGGGGACCACGCTATCCACATCTTCAACGCCCTCACCTTTGTTGAAGACGAGGACAAGACGAAGTTTAAAACAGTCCTGCTGAAGTTCGACAGCCACTGTGACATCGAAGTCAATGAGAGCTTTGAACGCTATGTGTTCCAGCAGAGACTTCAGGGTAAGGATGAACCTTTTCAGTCCTTTTTAACCCATCTCCGCATCCTCGCGCAGACCTGCAACTACGGCTCCACTTCCGACTCCATGATCCGTGACAAGATCGTTTTCGGGGTCCACTCCAATCCCCTTCGCCAGCAGCTCCTAAAAGTTAAGCAGCTCACCCTCATCATCGCCATCGAGACCTGCGTCATCCACGAGCACGCTAACAACCGGTACTCCCATATCAAGGCGGCAGAAACGGCATGGCAAAACCCGCACGATGCGGAACGGATGCAGGCCATCAAACAAATGCAGGGCCTGAGTCTGGATGAGGGTGGCCATTTTGAGCACTTTTCCCGGGTCCCTGCGCATGCGCGCCACGACCAAGGGGATGGCGAGGCCGACGACCGAACTGCGCAAGTGCACACGCCGTTCGACCGCACTGCGCATGCACGGTGGCACACGAACGTCCTGATGACAGCGCCATGACGTGCCCCAACTGTGACTCCGCCCACTTAAAGCGGCATGTCCCGCAAAATCTCGACGCTGTCTCCAGTGTGGCAAGCGTGGCCACTACGCAGCCCTTTGCAGATCTGCTCCACTGCCCAACACACAGCGATCCCAGCCACAGCGCAGGAGCGTCCGGTCAGTACAGCAACCCGTTACAGACTCCAACCCCGACATTCTTCCAGATACCGACAGTAAGGGCCTCACATCCCCATTCCGGGTGGGCATCATCACCAAGCATACCATGCCTTTATCAACGATGGTGAAACAACTCCCAATAATGAGCATTGATCCGGACGACGAGTGGTGTGCCACCTTTACGGTCAACAAGGCTCGCATTTGGGGCAGCAGGGTAGCATGGTGGTTAGCATAAATGCTTCACAGCTCCAGGGTCCCAGGTTCGATTCCCGGCTGGGTCACTGTCTGTGTGGAGTCTGCACGCCCTCCCACTGTGTGCGTGGGTTTCCTCCGGGTGCTCCGGTTTCCTCCCACAGTCCAAAGATGTGCGGGTTAGGTGGATTGGCCATGCTAAATTGCCCGTAGTGTCCTAATAAAAGTAAGGTTAAGGGGGGGGGGGGTTGTTGGGTTACGGGTATAGGGTGGATACGTGGGTTTGAGTAGGGTGATCATGGCTCGGCACAACATTGAGGGCCGAAGGGCCTGTTCTATGCTGTACTGTTCTATACGCATCAAGCTGGACACCGGAGCTTCAGCAAACCTCATTTCAAAGGTTGACCTTGACAAGCCAAGCATTCTTCCACCGGCCTTCCAGCTCCTCGACGACAATGGCAATGCCATTGCTGCCAGTGGCTCATGCCAGCTTGCGGTGTCCCATCGTTCTTCAAAATCAACGCTGCATTTTGAAATTGTAGAAACCAACAAATCTTCCCTGCTCGGTGCTCGGGTCTGCAAACTCCTGAACCATGTGCAGTGGGTTCACACCATGTCATCCCCAGAGGCAACGGCCTCGCCAGGTGTTAACTTCCAAGCCCAACTCGATGACATCATAGCACAATACCATAGCTTATTTGAAGGTATGGGCACACTCCCTTGCCGATACAAAATCCTGTTGAAGCCAAATGCCACCCCTGTGGTCCACGCACCCCTCAAGGACCGCCTCAAGCAGCAGCTGCAAGCCCTCCAGGACCAGGGCATCATTTCTAAGGTCACGGAACCCACGGGGTGTGTCAGCTCCATGGTTTGTGTCAAAAAGCCGTCGGGGAACTTCGAATCTGTATCGACCCCAAAGATTTGAACCGTAACATCATGAGAGAACACTACCCAATACATAAACGAGAAGAGTTAACCAGCGAGATGGCTCATGCCAAGTTCTTCACGAAGCTGGATGCCTCCAAGGGGTTTTAGTAAATATTGCTGGACGCGTCCAGTCGAAAGCTGTGCACATTTAACACCCCGTTCGGTCGCTACTGTTACAACCAAATGCCTTTTGGCATCACCTCCGCCTCAGAGGTGTTCCACCGCATAATGGAACAAATGATGGAGGACATCGATCGCCTCAAGCGGGTGTTCCACAGGATCCACGAGCATGGCCTCCGACTCAACAGAGCCAAATGCTCGTTCGGTCAATCAGAAATCAAATTCCTTGGCGACCACATTTCGCAGTTCGGCGTGCAGCCAGATGCAGACAAGGTGTCGGCGATCAACGCCATGAAGACACCGAAGGACAAGAAGGTGGTCCTCCGCTTCCTAGGGATGGTCAACTTCCTTGGGAGGTTTATCCCCAACTTGGCGTCACACACCACAGCCCTCCACCATCTCGTTAAAAAAACTACGGACTTCCAGTGGCTACCTGCTCATGAGCGAGAGTGGCGTGAGCTCAGGGGGAAACTCACCAAGGTGCTGGCGTTTTTTGATCCCACCAAGGAGACACAAATATCCACTGATGCGAGCCAGGCTGGCATTGGGGCAGTGCTCCTCCAGCGGGATGACTCCTCTTCCTGGGCCCCAGTCACATATGCCTCTAGAGCCATGACTCCCACTGAGCAACGATATGCTCAGATTGAAAAAGAATGCCTGGGACTCCTCACAGGGATCGGCAAGTTCCATGATTATGTGTATGGCCTCCCCAAATTCACGGTCGAGACGGACCACGGGCCATTGGTTCACATCATCCAAAAAGACCTTAATGACATGACGCCACGGCTACAAAGTATCCTCCTCAAACTCCGCCGCTATGATTTCAACCTGGTGTACACCCCGGGCAAAGAGCTCATTGTGGCCGATGCACTCTCCAGATCCATCACCACACTGTGTGAGCAGACTGACTTTGTCTGTCAGATAGATGCGCAGGTACAATTCTGTGCCTCCAACTTTCCGGACACTGATGAAAGGGTCGTGCAAATTCAGCAGGAGACGGCCAGGGATCCTCTACTCCAGCGGGTCATGCGACATCTCACGGATGGTTGGCAAAAGGGGCAGTGCCCCCAGTTTTATAATGTAAAGGACGATCTAGCGCTGGTAGACGGCATATTAGTGAAGCTGGACAGAATTGTGATCCCACAGAGCATGCGAGAGTTGGTCCTCAGCCAAATCCACGACGGTCACCTGGGGGTCAAAAAGTGTCGACGTCGAGCCCGAGAGGCAGTATATTGGCCAGGCATCAGCCAAGATATCGCCAACACGGTTCTCAATTGCCCAACGTGTCAAAGGTTCCAGCCGGTTCAGCCGAAAGAGACTCTACAGCCGCATGAACTGGTGACCTCCCCATGGTCCACAGTTGGCGTTGACCTCTTCCATGCCAAGGGCCGCGACTATGACCTCTTAGTGGACTACTTTTCCAACTACCACTGTGAATTGCGCTTTCACGTATCTGATCGTCAGTCCAGAAGTAAAACACTCGAACACGTCAGTAACGAATATTCGTTTATTTACGGCCGGGACAAATCTCTAAGCAGTCGGGTAACTACCTTCGAGAAGTGCCAAAGTCCAAAATATGGACGGTATCTTTATACAATCACAGCTTAGGGGTGGTCACTTTAAATTCCTAGATACACCTATGATTTGGCAAGGATCCAGAACATGTACATATATGGAATTATTCTTCGAGGTCGGGAGGTTATTTTTGACATAATCATTAGCACAAGTCACTATCAATATTAATACAAAGGTTTTTGTATCCCATGGCCATATGGCTCAACTCACTCCAAAGACAGTCCCCCTTACATTTCAATGTTTAATTGTTCCAACTGGTCAAACGAGCTTAATTATGTTATCTCTGCAATAAAGTAACGGTTCCCATTCATTCCATTCTTTGCCTTTTTGACCTCTCTGCTTTTACAGATACGGGTCAGAACATTAATTAGTACCAATGCCACACTCCCTATATTACATCCCATAACCTTCTGACATCTTTGCTTTTACAGATACGGTCAGACACACTCCCTTTATTTCATCCCTTGACCTGTTGACATCTCTTTCACAGAGCTTTTCAGAACTGTTATATTAACCCTATCAGCGAAGTTCCAAATGAAATCCACTTCTACATTCCCCCCTTTGATCATTCCTTGATCACATAACACTCAGGATACTTTAGATGGAAATGAGAGCGAGGCGGAGGTACTCCTCCTCTACTAGGCTCCGGCAGGATGCCACTTCCTCATATAGGTCAGGGGTAGGTGGAACCAGTGTTTCTTTTTCGTCTAGGGCAGATCTCTGAAGCATCTGTGGTAATGCAGTGACACCCAAACGGTTGCATAGGCATTTCACACCAGTAGCTATGATACAGAGCAACAAACAGATGGTAACGAAGATAATGAGCCCATGGAATAGGTAAGTGGCCCAAGAATTGGACCACATCCAGCTCCACCAGTCAGCCTGACCGGCGAGTCGCAAGCGCTGTACTCCATCTCTGATATGGGTTACCAGACGCGTGATATTCTCTGAACTGTCTGGAATATAACCCATGCAGCCGTCTGTTCGATCGAGAAAGGAACAGATATCAAGGGAATGCCTCCATGGGCATGGGTCGGGACCTGTGTACATACCCAGCAAGAGGAGACACCCACTTTCTTAGCATAGACATAGGACATAAACAGAAAAGAATTTGCCGTTACATGGTGCGTTGCCCGCTTCCTTCTGGAAGGCGAGTAGGGGTGAGTAGTCCTTGATGGTAAAATTTGTACCCTGTCCTTATCAATGCACCGGTGGTTCCACCGGCATGTGCGGCGATCGTAGATCAGAACCATGTACGTAGTCCGGAATCGGGGCTTCTGGTCGTCGGGATGAACGGTGGTTGGGCAGGTTTTGATAGCCGTGGTGATCCATCGGAGATCTGTCGTTGTTCCACATCGTGGGGTTCCTTCTCGGCACAGGGGTGGACGTCGGCTTCCATACGGGCATCTCCTTCTTCTGGATGCAGCGAGAGAGAGCAGGGTGGCGAGTATTGTGACGGTGAAGAGGGACTTCATCCTGGTACTCGTGTTCCTAGGACTTAAAGGAAAAGTTTAGAACATCATGGATACTTAATTAACTTACAATGGTGCATATGTACCCATGCGTTCCGGCCCTCCACTTTTACTGCAGTGGGGGTAGTGAGTAGAACCTGTAGGGGACCCTCCCATCGAGGTTCCAAACCTTTACGTGTCCAATTTCGAATTAGGACATAATCCCCAGGGTTGATGGAGACGTCATGAGTAATGGATGGGACTTCCTCCTGGGTGGCACGAACTCGGGAGTGTAATCCTTTCAAAATTCTAGTTAGTGTTAATATATAATTAGCCATCTCGGTAGTCATGTAATGGAATTGAACATTCCGTGGAACACTGCTGTCCCAAGGCGTTCGAAAGGGTCTGCCATATAGTATTTCCGCTGGGCTTAGGCGAGTTTTTCCTGCGGGGGTGGCACGTAGCTGGAAGAGTGCTAAAGGCAGGAGTTTGAGCCAAGTGGCCCCAGTGTCTGCTTGTAGTTTAGCGAGTTTAGTCTTTAGAGTCTGATTAGCCCTTTCCACCACTCCAGCGGCTTGTGGTCTGTAGGCACAATGAAACTGTTGCTTTATTCCTAGCAGAGCACAGAATTCCTTATTGATCTGACCTATGAAGTGGGGACCATTGTCAGAGCTCAGCCGGGCTGGAATTCCAAATCGCGGAACAATTTCTCGCATTAACACCTTAACTACTGTCGAGGCCTTGTTATCCGTAGTCGGGTAGGCCTCGATCCATTTGCTAAAAGTGTCCACAATGACTAACACATATTTATAGCATTGACATCTTTCCAACTCAATGTAATCCATTTGCAGGGTCTCAAATGGACCCTCAGGTAAGGGGGTTGTGCCAGGATCACAGGGGACGGCCTTACCGGGGTTGTGCTGTTGACAGATTAGGCACCGACTGCTAATTTGTTGGGCCATCTCTTGCAGTCGTGGGTGCCACCAGCTTTTTAACAATATGTCCCCTGTGGCACGAGCTCCACAGTGAGTTGCAAAGTGTACACATTCGGTCACCCAGGCTGCTAATGCATCGGTCATACATGTTTGTCCTACCGGGGTGACCCACAGCTTATTTTCGATATCATATATACATCCTAAGTTTTTCCACATATTTACAGCAGTTGCAGGAGCGTCCTCCTGCATTTGGATTATGTCAGCAATGGTTGGCATAGGTTTTTCAGAGGGAGACTTTTCCGGGGGGGTTTTAGTCTGCCTCATCATTCTAGGCACCATTAGTTTGCCAGATTTAGAAATTTCTTTTGCCTTCTCGTCCGCTCTCCTGTTGCCCGTTTCCACCAGTCCTGTGCCTTTTGTATGCGCTGCGCATTTTATCACCGCTATCTTGTCTGGGAGCATAAGGGCCTGCAATAACTGGGTTACTAACTGCTGGTGTGAGATGGGTGTACCAGTGGAGGTTAGAAATCCTCTGTTTTTCCATCACCGTCTTGATCGATGATTGCATAGCCAGATTGTCTATCCCCCCTTTCGCCGACGGAAGAACTTCCATCGGTGAAAAAGGAACAATCTGCACTCGGGATGGGTATATCGGAGAGGTCGTCTCGAACCGAGGAGACTTCCTGCAACAGTTGCAGACAGTCATGAGTTGGGTCGCGCATGTCTGTGGGAGGATGCGCCAAAAAGTTAGCAGGGTTGATAGTGGTGCAGTAGGCAAACTGGACCTTTGGGTTATTAAGGAGAGCAATCTCATATCTATTCTGACGAGCCATCGTGAGATGCTGAGTCTGTAGCCGTCCCAAAAGGGCCGTAACAGAATGGGAATTATAGACAGTGATATCTTGTTGGAGGGTAATATTAGCAGCCGATTGCAGGCTGTGTGGTTCTGCTAGTGACTGTTTGTGATCAGCGGGCACTAGGACCCTGCGGAGCCATGCAGTGTCAATTTCAACGCAGCAGTTTCGAAACTGCCCAGCACAAATCCTTTATCTGTTTATTCTGAGACTAATGTAGTTCTGAACATACTGAGTTACTCATAATACTGATCACATTCCAGGGGCGGTGGCGGAGGTGGCTGTGGGGGCTGTGGAGGCTTCTGACGTCCCCCGCAATTGAACAGATGTTCCTCATCCCCATCGTCCCCCTCCTCCCAACCTTGCTTCGTATTGCTGATCGGCGCCAGGTTTCTTATATTGTTTACATTCCCTTTTTAAGACCTCTACTGTTTTAGCAATTCCCCCTTCAGTGAGGCCAATACCCAATTTTGAGGCATTTGCCTGCCAGCTAGCCAGTATAGATGCATCTTTCATTAACTGACAGTATTCCCTCCACAAGGCAATTAATTTATTTGCGGTGGGTTCTTGATAATACAGAAAAATGTGTCATTTGAAACATGAAAGTCTGGCAATATCTGGTTTGAGAGGGTACAGGGAAAGATCCCACAAAAGGTTAATAGCAGCTGCAAAGAGCAGGGTTATAAAATGCAGATACTTGCTCACAAGCAGGCTTCAGCAGAAACAATGGCTCACACCTTCATGGAATGTAACTATCTCAGAAAGCATCTGAAAAAGCATGGATGAGAGTTTCAATTGCATTAAGTGATGAATGTTTAAAACAGGCAAGTCTTTCAAGTCACAACCAAGTTAAATTTTAGCATACAGCTAAGGGCAAAGTTTCACACCTTAATTGAAATAAACTCTCTTAGTAAACAGCTGGAAAGAATGGAAGATGCGCAGTCGAATTTAGTGTCAATTTAAGGGGTAAAATTCTACGAACATCAAGTTAATTAAAAGAAAATTGGAGATGACCTGGCTACGAGAAACATCATTTAAGTCAAAATCAAAGGCAAAGTTATGAACTGGGGACAATTGGAAAATTAAACGATTTGAAACCACAGAAATAAAAGTTAACTATTGAAACAAAAGCATTTTTTAAAATCAGATCTGAGAGGAGACGATATGCCTGAAATGAATAATTAGTTGTAGTAAGATGTTTACATCAAAGATACTTTTAAACTATCAAAGTGAAACAAGCCCATATACAATACAGTCGTTAAAACTTAATAACTCTTCGAAAGAGAATATAAACCCAGGGAGCAGAAGCACCAGCACTCTGCAACAGCAACAGGAGAGAGAGAGAGAGAGAGACACAGCCTGCTGGAGAAAGACAAGGAAAGCAGCCGAGTTTAAACAGCTAATTCAACTCAAGAAGACCAGATTTTAAGTGGTTATTAGCTTACTTTACTTCCTTAATAACACAGGACCCAGGACACCAATGCTATTAAGGGGTAAGTAGGTAAAATTCTTCAGTGAAGGTATGGGTTACACCGGGGGATAGGCTCCGAGAACCCCGCCCGTAACTTCCAGAGAACGCTGCCTGGAATCACGGCGGCAGTCCCGTCCAGAGCCCACAGCCCGTTAACCGTCCCCTAGCAATCCTGAGAACCCCGCCCGTAACTCCAGCGAACGCTGCCTGGAATCACGGCGGCTCCTCAGGCTGCCTCTAGCAGTCCTGGCAACCCCGCCCGTAACTCCAGCGAACGCTGCCTGGAATCACGGCGGCAGTCCCAGGCTGCCCACAGCCCGTTAACCGTCCCCTAGCAATCCTGAGAACCCCGCCCGTAACTCCAGCGAACGCTGCCTGGAATCACGGCGGCTCCTCAGGCTGCCCCCAGCAGTCCTGGCAACCCCGCCCGTAACTCCAGCGAACGCTGCCTGGAATCACGGCGGCAGTCCCAGGCTGCCCCTAGAGACGATAACCACAGGGTTCACTCACTTACCCTCTTTAAAACGGGTTCGCTGGACTGACCTGGATCTCGCAGAGGCTTCTCGACAAACCAACGGCAAGGCTGAGCAACGATCAAACTGGTAGTAGGCGAATACCAAGGTGGAAAACAAATTTTTACGCACGTTGGGGGCCAAATTCGTCCTCTACTTTGAACGAGCTCAGTCGATTACGCCGGTTAGTTGCGCAGACCCCTCTGGAGATCCCCGTACGGGCCACCAAATGTGAATTGCGCTTTCACGTATCTGATCGTCAGTCCAGAAGTAAAACACTCGAACACGTCAGTAACGAATATTCGTTTATTTACGGCCGGGACAAATCTCTAAGCAGTCGGGTAACTACCTTCGAGAAGTGCCAAAGTCCAAAATATGGACGGTATCTTTATACAATCACAGCTTAGGGGTGGTCACTTTAAATTCCTAGATACACCTATGATTTGGCAAGGATCCAGAACATGTACATATATGGAATTATTCTTCGAGGTCGGGAGGTTATTTTTGACATAATCATTAGCACAAGTCACTATCAATATTAATACAAAGGTTTTTGTATCCCATGGCCATATGGCTCAACTCACTCCAAAGACAGTCCCCCTTACATTTCAATGTTTAATTGTTCCAACTGGTCAAACGAGCTTAATTATGTTATCTCTGCAATAAAGTAACGGTTCCCATTCATTCCATTCTTTGCCTTTTTGACCTCTCTGCTTTTACAGATACGGGTCAGAACATTAATTAGTACCAATGCCACACTCCCTATATTACATCCCATAACCTTCTGACATCTTTGCTTTTACAGATACGGTCAGACACACTCCCTTTATTTCATCCCTTGACCTGTTGACATCTCTTTCACAGAGCTTTTCAGAACTGTTATATTAACCCTATCAGCGAAGTTCCAAATGAAATCCACTTCTACACCACAAGGTTGCCAAACTGACTGACCTCACCTCAGCAATAGTAATCAAGGCATGCAAGGAGACTTTTGCCCGGCATGGCATCCCACTCACAGTTATGAGTGACAACGGCCCCTGCTACTTCAGTCAGGAGTGGACAGATTTTGCACGGCTGTACAATTTTCGGCACGTCACATCAAGCCCCCACTACGCCCAGTCGAATGGGAAGGTTGAAAAAGGGGTCCACATCGTTAAAAGACTGTTATGCAAAGCTGCTGACTCGGCTTCTGATTTCAACCTGGCGTTGGTAGCCTACTGGGCTGTCCCCAGCGCAGCTCCTAATGAACCGCACACTGCGAACGACGGTTCCTGCCATCCACATTCTGGACCTTGACAACTTCCCGGTCCTACAGAGGATGCAGCAGTCTTGGGCCCAATGCAAGTTGGCGTACGACGCCCACGCCACAGATCTCCCTGACCTAGTCCCTGCTGACCGAGTTCGTGTTCAGGTACCTGATGGTGGCTGGTCTGCCACAGCTGTGGTGGTCAAGCAAGTGGCCCCGAGATCGTTCCTCGCTCGCATGCCTGATGGCTTCTTTCTTCGGCATAATAGGCGGGTACTGCGTTGACTTCCGCGCCCGCTACCTAACCGTGATGTCCAGCCTCGCACGCTGGTTCCTCAGGACGTGCCCTTCCATGAGGCCACCAATCTGCCAGTTATTCTACCGACCTCTACATTGGACGCAGTTCTGCCCGTTCAAGTGCAGGCGGCCCCTGACGCACACTTGAGGCGGTCAACCTGAAGTTGTCGCCCGCCACAGACACTGAATTTATAGACTGAATGTTGCATTACCTTGTTATCTCATCGTTTACACATCTGTACATATTGTTTTTTTTCTCATGTGTTATCTGCCCTCTATCTGCACTAGACACCTTCCCATGTAAATACGTCAGCATATTTTGTATACAGTCAGGCTCCTGTACACACACACTCATTATTTATTGACCTGAGCATATTTTTTTTTTAAAGGGTGGGAGATGTCATAATATACATCCAGGTATATGATGGAGTGCAGACAGGCAGTGGTTGACACACAGGATGACCAGTGAACACACAGAACACAGCAGCCAATCACCAGACAGGACACGACCACTATAAAGCCAGAGGGCACCAGTTTTCGCGCCCTCTCGGGATCCAGCCTCTGAGACAGTCAGAGCCCGTGAGCAACAACTGGAACAAACACCATGTGGTAGGCAGTTAGTTTGGTCAGGCTAGCCTCAGGTCTCCAATCACGTCAGCATAGTGTCAACCCACAGATAACGTATGTATGATAGTTAAGAGTTCAATAAAATAGAGTTGCATTTCTTCAAGTGTTGGAAGCCTGTCTCTCTCACTACTGCAATAAACGCAGTCCTCGCAGACCCAGCTTACCCAACACATCACCTCCTGCTCCAACTCCCTCACCAAACCTCCGACTCACCAACTCCCTCCCCAAACCTCCTGCTCACCAACTCCCTCCCCAAACCTCCTGCTCACCAACTCCCTCCCCAACCCTCCTGCTCATCAACACCCACCCCAACCCTCCTGCTCACCAACTCCTTCCCCAACCCTCCAACTCACCAACTCCCTCCCCAACCCTCCTGCTCACCAACTCCCTCCCCAACCCTCCTACTCACCAACTCCCTCCCCAACCCTCCTACTCACCAACTCCCTCCCCAACCCTCCTGCTCACCAACTCCCTCTACAACCCTCCTGCTCACCAACTCCCTCCCCAACCCTCCTACTCACCAACTCCCTCCCCAACCCTCCTACTCACCAACTCCCTCCCCAACCCTCCTGCTCACCAACTCCCTCCCCAACCCTCCTGCTCACCAACTCCCTCCCTAACCCTCCTGCTCACCAACCCCCTCCCCAACCCTCCTGCTCACCAACTCCCTCCCTAACCCTCCCACTCACCAACCCCCTCCACAACACTCCTGTTCACCAACTCACTCCCCAACCCTCCTGATCACCAACCCCCTCCCCAACCCTCCTGCTCACCAACTCCCTCCCCAACCCTCCTGCTCACCAACTCCCTCCCCAACCCTCCTACTCACCAACTCCCTCCCCAACCCTCCTACTCACCAACTCCCTCCCCAACCCTCCTGCTCACCAACTCCCTCCCCAACCCTCCTGCTCACCAACTCCCTCCCCAACCCTCCTGCTCACCAACTCCCTCCCCAACCCTCCTGATCACCAACTCACTACCCAACCTTCCTGCTCACCAACTCCCTCCCCAACCCTCCTACACACCAACTCCCTCCCCAACCCTCCTAATCACCAACCCCCTCCCCAACTGTCCCTCTCACCAACTCCCTCTCCAACCCTCCTACTCACCAACCCCCTCCCCAACCCTCCTGATCACCAACTCCATCCCCAACCCGCCTGCTCACCAACTCCCTCCCCAACCCTCCTACTCACCAACCCCCACCCCTCCTGCTCACCAACTCCCTCCCTCACCCTCCTACTCACCAACTCCCTCCCCAACCCTCCTGATGACCAACCCCCTCCCCAATCGTCCTGCTCACCAACCCCCTCCCCAACTCTCCTGCCCACCAGCTCCCTCCCCAATCCTCCTGCTCACCAACTCCCTCCCCAAACCTCCCTCTCACCAACTCCCTCCCCAACCCTCCTGCTCACCAGCTCCCTCCCCAACCCTCCCTCTCACCAACTCCCTCCCCAACCCTCCTGCTCACCAACTCCCTCCCCAACACTCCTGTTCACCAACTCCCTCCCCAACCCTCCTGCTCACCCAATTCCCTCCCCAACCCTCCTGCTCACCAACTCCCTCCCCAACCCTCCTGCTCACCAACTCCCTCCCCAACACTCCTGTTCACCAACTCCCTCCCCAACCCTCCTGCTCACCAGCTCCCTCCCCAACCCTCCGATTCACCAACTCCCTCCCCAACCCTCCTGCTCCCCAGCTCTCTCCCCAACCCTCCTACTCACCAACACCCTCCCTCGCCCTCCTACTCACCAACTCCCTCCCCAACCCTCCTGCTCACCAACTCCCTCCCCAACCCTCCTGCTCACCAACTCCCTCCCCAACCCTCCTGCTCACCAACTCCCTCCCCAACCCTCCTGATCACCAACTCACTACCCAACCTTCCTGCTCACCAACTCCCTCCCCAACCCTCCTACACACCAACTCCCTCCCCAACCCTCCTAATCACCAACCCCCTCCCCAACTGTCCCTCTCACCAACTCCCTCTCCAACCCTCCTACTCACCAACCCCCTCCCCAACCCTCCTGATCACCAACTCCATCCCCAACCCGCCTGCTCACCAACTCCCTCCCCAACCCTCCTACTCACCAACCCCCACCCCTCCTGCTCACCAACTCCCTCCCTCACCCTCCTACTCACCAACTCCCTCCCCAACCCTCCTGATGACCAACCCCCTCCCCAATCGTCCTGCTCACCAACCCCCTCCCCAACTCTCCTGCCCACCAGCTCCCTCCCCAATCCTCCTGCTCACCAACTCCCTCCCCAAACCTCCCTCTCACCAACTCCCTCCCAAACCCTCCTGCTCACCAGCTCCCTCCCCAACCCTCCCTCTCACCAACTCCCTCCCCAACCCTCCTGCTCACCAACTCCCTCCCCAACACTCCTGTTCACCAACTCCCTCCCCAACCCTCCTGCTCACCCAATTCCCTCCCCAACCCTCCTGCTCACCAACTCCCTCCCCAACCCTCCTGCTCACCAACTCCCTCCCCAACACTCCTGTTCACCAACTCCCTCCCCAACCCTCCTGCTCACCAGCTCCCTCCCCAACCCTCCGATTCACCAACTCCCTCCCCAACCCTCCTGCTCCCCAGCTCTCTCCCCAACCCTCCTACTCACCAACACCCTCCCTCGCCCTCCTACTCACCAACTCCCTCCCCAACCCTCCTACTCACCAACTCCCTCCCCAACCCTCCTACTCACCAACTCCCTCCCCAACCCTCCTACTCACCAACTCCCTCCCCAACCCTCCTGCTCACCAACTCCCTCCCCAACCCTCCTGCTCACCAACTCCCTCCCTCACCCTCCTGCTCACCAACACCCTCCCCAACCCTCCTGCTCACCAACTCCCTCCCCAACCCTCCTGCTCACCAGCTCCCTCCCCAACCCTCCTACTCACCAACACCCTCCCCAACCCTCCTGCTCACCAACCCCCTCCCCAACCCTCCTGCTCACCAGCTCCCTCCCCAACCCTCCTACTCACCAACTCCCTCCCCAACCCTCCTTCTCACCAACTCCCTCCCCAACCCTCCTGATGACCAACCCCCTCCCCAACCCTTCTACTCATCAACCCCCTCCCCAACCCTCCTGATCACCACCTCACTACCCAACCCTGCTACTCACCAACCCCCTCCCCAACCCTCCTGATCACCACCTCACTACCCAACCCTCCCTCTCACCAACCTCCTCCCCTACCCTCCTGATTACCACCTCACTACCCAACCCTCCTGCTCACCAACTCCCTCCCCAACCCTCCTACTCACCAACTCCATCCCCAACCCTCCTGCTCACCAACTCACTCCCCAACCCTCCGACTCACCAGCTCCCTCCCTCACCCTCCTGCTCACCAGCTCCCTCCCTCACCCTCCTACTCACCAACTCCCTCCCCAACCCTCCTGCTCACCAGCTCCCTCCCCAACCCTCCTACTCACCAACTCCCTCCCCAACCCGCCTACTCACCAACTCCCTCCCCAACCCTCCTGCTCACCAGTTCCCTCACCAATCCTCCAATTTGACATCTCCCCACCAGTTGTTATGACCCTGAACTTAAAACTTAGAGCTTGTGAACTTGACAGCCACCAGAGTAAATTTAAAACTATTTCTGTAAATCTGGTCATTTGGGGACTGATATGTTACTGTGTCAGGGGCTGGGAGTGATATTCTTTCTTCTTCATCTATTCCCGTGTTATCTTTCAAAAAGATGTTGGTAAGGATTCTCCATAGCGAGTTTCCCCCGCTATCGCTCAGCCAAATCTCCCATTCACTGCAGTAGGGCGGAAGAATCCGGCTGCCATGAACGGATGGAGAATTCCGCCAATTAATATTTTTTGTTTCTACTGGTGGCGCATAACCATTTATTACCTCGATACTGGTGCACATAATAAAATTCTTTCTGCACATGAAAAAATAGAGGGAACATTGCTGCTAGCCCCATCTACTGGCAAGAATCAGTGCAGCAGAGCTATTTTCTTCAATGTTCACATATCTTATAATTCCTGACATAAACTGACTTTTCTAGATCTGGCAAATCTTACAAAAGCATTCATTACATAAATAAATATTATACCAGTCTTATGTCAAATATTCTTCAACAATTATTGAATCAGATTTTAACTATTGTTGTTCATCTTCCTGACCAAAACAACTGGGAAGTTGGCTGGCAGCAGCTGCCAAGGGACTAATATTGTGCACTTTAGTTGCCCTGGCCCAGGATATGTGTGGGGACTAGGAGGACCGAGGAAGGATAGGGATTCCATGGCAGAGAGCTGTTTGAGGAGATAGAAGTTCAGGTGTGGAGAGCCCTATGCTTTCTTATGGGGCAGGGAGGAATAAAGAATAAACAATAAAGAAAAGAACTATACTTATCTTAAGGACCTCCTTCACCAGTGATCAGCCCCGCAGAAATGTCACAGCCACTTCCCACTCAGGCCAGTGTTAAAATGGCAGCCAGCAGCTGATGACAAAACCAAGGCTTGGAAGCAATAAACAAGCACAAGCTCTTTCTTTCCTTACACATTCTTACTGCACCTAAGAGCTATAGCAGTGTGGTAGTTGGTATTAGGGGTATTACGGTACCCAGGTTGATGCTGTAAGACCATTGGTGTGGGAGGTACCTGAGACAGCAATATCATTGGTGAAGCCTGCCTGCTGGTTCCGCCCAGTAAGGCGGAGTATAAGAGTCTGTGTCTCCCTAGCAGCTGCATTCTGCATCTGCGCTGCTGGGGGAAACACCTAGTCCTAATAAAGACTTCAATTGTCATCCAATCTCACTTCAGGAGTTATTGATCGAGCATCAAGCAGTAAATTTATTTTATGAGTTTTATTGTTAGAAGTGAAGGGAGTGGCGACAGTGGCCATCAGCTCCCCGATTTCTTGGATTCTGACACTGAAATCCAGGTGTTGGAGAACTCCGACAGGGAGCATGCAGTGCAGCAGCCTTCGACAGTGCATCTACCGTATTCCAATCGGAAGCGGCATTCGCTGTCCAGATCCAGCACCACGTGTGCAGAAAGCACAGCCGCCGTCCTCCCACTCCGCAGTCGTCAGAAGCATCTTCGGACTTTCGGGGATTCGATCTTATAACCGACATGAGGCCCATGGTGTTAGAGCAATTAGTCTCCTCATGAGTCTTGCCGAATACGAGCTCCCCTGCTGAGGAGGTGGGGAGCCCTGGATCATTCATGATTAAGATCTGTATAAGGTCGGCCAGGTGTTGAACCAACAGAGCAGACCCAGCTGAGATCTGATGTATATTGTCAATATAATTGCTTTACAATAAGCAAGTTTCCCTTTTACTAACTTGGTTCGGACTGGTTTTTGGTCTACAAAAATTACTTCTGACCTATTCCCTGGTTTTAAGACCTTTTTTCAGTTCTTTAGTTTTGGATCTGCACCCTGCAGTCTCTCTTCATGTCTGCATGCCACATCTTTCTGTGAAAAGCTCCTTACTTCCAGGTTACATTCTTTCAACTCAAACTGCTTTTGCTACCTATTTGGGCCCCTGTTTGCTCAGTAACAACCCAGTATTTTTATACCTGTGTTAGTTTTAGAGTCATTAAAAAACTCATTGAGAGGCAGCCATCTTTTATATTGAAACTAAAGATGAAGTCCTCTTAACACATGACCACAGAAATATAAATTAAACTTAATATTCGAGGTTATGCCCAGGACACACAAATAGCTTATGAAGTATAGCTTACTTAAATCCATCTCTATTTCTGAAGAACATGAAACTGAGACACCGAGTGCAATACATATAAAGAATTGAAGGACCAATTAACTGTCCCTGATATTTGCACGTTAAACAACCCTAATTTTAATAGGAGAAAAATATAGTTGAAGTAACCTTGTGCTACATTCCTAAATTTCCGAATAAAAGGCAATTCTATTTAAAATAATCAAACATCTTCAACCACGGTCCGTGTGATCTTCCACTGCCATTGGCAATCATCTCACATGGGCGGAATCTTCCCAGTGTTGTGGGGGCAAACCTGAAGGCGAGACCAGGAGGAAATTCACAAAACTTAGCAGCACATCAGTGGGCCAACGCTTTCCTGCCTCCGGATCAACAGCAGACCATAACTGCTGCTGCACACCATCTTGTGGCAGCCCTTCATAGATTTCCCCTTCATATGGATGGCCTGACAGCTGCAGCCACCAATCATTTTATTGACTTAGATGCTCTCCAGAGGGTGCCTGAAGACAGACGCACCTTCTCAGTTCCTATTCTGCAGTGACAGCATCCACCTCTCATGGTCAGACTGCTGTCATTCTAGGTTTTAAGCCCTCTGATGGTCCAGCAATCTCCGGAACCTAGCCTCAGTGGATCCAAGGGTGGCCACTTAATTGGTTACTTGTGGGAAAATTTCCCAGATTGAAAAGGCCCCAAATATGTCACGACTCGCAATTATTTTCGAAAATGCACAAGATTCTACACAGATTTCTGAACACTTATGGTGTCAATGAAGTAGTTAACTGCTCTTGCACAAATAAATCACAAAAGATGCAGCTGATGTATCCCAAACCTAAAATAGTTACATAACTGTACATGATTTCACCAGTTATATATATTTTTGAGCTTCGTTTCTACCACATCACTTCTTTACGGGTCTTAGCAAAATTAGACAGCGCTACTGTCAAAGAACATTTCATGAATTGTCCAGTTGTGACAAAATACTTCCTTACCATATCATTCCTTGATTGAATATAAGTCCTAGAACATTTCCACTGATGTCAAACTCGGTGTATGAAGGCTATAATTTAAAGGTTAAAATAGCAAGGTTAACGGAAGTGAAGCAACAGCACAATAGGTCTCCAAGTTGCAATATTCATTTTGTTCTATGTCTTATTATGTGAGCCTATCTACTATTGGTGCTCACTGTGATTAATTAGTTAAGCCTGGTTGTGGAAAAAAATAAACAAAACCACTATGAATAAAACTTATTACACACATTTAAACTAATGTCATCCATGATCTTAGGTATAAAATGTACAACACTAATGACATGTTCTATTAAGTAGTAAAACGTACATTAGTGATAGTGATCATCGATTCTTTCGACACATTTATTGATAAAATATACTTACAAATCCATACTCCAGATCCCAGCACCAGCAGTAGTTGAAAAATCTGACAAACAAAGCATTTAGAAAATCTCCAACCAAAATACTGCCATAAGTTACCAAAATGTCAGAAATAGTAAGCTTTGTAAATTCCTGCAAATAGCAATAAAACAAACACAATTATTCAGTAAAGAATGCAATGATCATATATTTTGATAACCTTCAGCATTAACTTCACTGTAATATTTATCACAAAAATTATGATTGAAACAAAAGTGTATCACTTTCTCACTATCACCATAGCTATAAATTGGCCAAAAAAAGTGAGCTTATATACATTAGACTGGGTTAAGTGGCCTTGGTGGTGGGCCCATCCACTGAAAGGAAAACCAATGGAAATCCCCCAGTTGCCATTCTCAGACAGTCAATCCAACTAAAAGCCAAATAGGTACAATGGTTGGCATTGTGTTCCTGGGGCCTGCAGGACAGATGTCCTGATTTCACCCAGAGACTAGCAGCTCTTCAGTACCAGCAGCTCAATCACAACCAATGGCCACTGCTTGTACTGCAGTAGCCTCAGGAGAAGGAACAGCCCTGGAGCCCCGGAAACAGATAAGTGAAGGTCTTTGGTGAGGCCTATAAGACAGGCTGGTTTGGGATAGGTTTAAAGGGCCTGGGAGCCTTCCCGCAGGAATGGCCCTTACCAATACCATGTCACTCTGTCGAGCATAAGGTGTCTGAGCTGGGGGACCAGCGAGCACAATGCAATGGCCACCTAGGTGCATTTACTGACAACGCCAACATGGTGTGGGCCCCCTCAATTGACCTAGAGGAGGGAAGGTCAATCTTGACCCTTCCTGCCTCTGGCTTATTGGAGTGAGGTGGAAAGCTGACATCCTGCGCATTCCTTCCTCATTATACTGCACCTGCCCTGCCTCCCAGTCTACTTATGGGAATAGGAAGGGGACATTGAATTCCCCCCATTAGCAAACATTAAATCTCATGAAGCCTATGAGATTTAAAAAAGTATCTTGTGCTCTGGATGTGAGAAATGCATGAATACCACAAAATAATTCAAAGTCCACTTCTACAGTACAGATTCAGATGGTTTACCAATCCAACACCTGTCTCCCAGCAAGGCCCTCTGGGAAAGTCTGCAGGATCTATTGCTGGAATTCCACCAGAGGTCGAATTAGTTGAATTGAAGGAATTAATCACGGCTAACGTCTTATTCTTTATACTTTCTTCCTCTGCCAACTGAACAAAGCCAAAGAAAACATTTTCAGGATATGAATGCATATTTATAGCTATAATGGTTTAAGAAATTTGATTAGTACACTACGTGGCGTAGATCTTGTGCTCAGCTGCAGCAACTTCTGCCTGTAACTTAGATTCAGCCCTGTTCCTAGTGGGATATATAGCCATCTCAGATGGCCACCTGCAAAGGACCATTAGAATTATGGTCAACCCAGGACTCAGCTTGTGTGTGTATTTGCAACCCAGATAGCTAGACGCGATCGAAACCCCCGCTCGTTTGCATTCTAATGGCCCATTTCCACAGAACAACAAGACTGCACTCAAGAAACCCATACAGCCTCAGACTGATCGGCGCTACTCCCTTTACTCAGGGAGCCCAAACAGCCAAGGTCAATATTGGCCCCTTTATCGGCCAAAATCGAAGGCAGTGATCGAAGCATGTCGAATTATTGGGTCCAAGTTAAGGACCGCCCCAAAGAGTGTGAAATCCCAGTGAGATAAGAAGAGACACAGCCATGTGTCTCTCTTGGATCCAGCCTATGCCAACCCAAGTGCAGCATAACAACCAGACAGACCAGTTTAACTTGTTATTGCGATGGCCGGGAATCGAACCCGGGTCAACTGCTTGGAAGGCAGCTCTGCTCACCACTATACCACCATCGCTCACTTGACAGACCAGTTCAAGACCAACAATCGCTACCAGACGGATGAGCCCAGCAGAAACAGAGCCACTTCTTCCACCCAGCCACGCAATATCCGGACAAAGGCCTTGTCCATCTGCATAGAGCCGGTTGCCCTGAAGTTAAGTATAGGTTATTGTAGTTGTTAGGTGTAGTTTTACTTGTGTTTTGTGTTGCATGTCAAAGTAATCCCTGTGAGTAAATAAACCATCTTTGAACTTGAACTGACTAACTGGTTGTGTGGTCCTTTGATAGATATCTGGTATAGCCTTGTGGTGGTATCATTTGATACCTGGTGACTCTAAGGAGCATCATTATTATTTCGCAACATTACTCCGCTGCTGATTGGCAACAGATAAATATCTTTGAAATAATTTTGGGAAGTGGCCAAATCAAAGGATGAAAACCTGCTGCCTCTTACAAAGCCTGGCAGCCTCTGAAGCAACTGAACAATGCCATTGATTTAATTCCCTTCTCTCAAAGATTTACGGTTTAAAGCTTCCTCCTTCACTCTCAGAAACAAGACTGGACATCAAGCAGACAGATGTGGCTCATTCCCAGCTTTGTTAATGCACAAGTGAACAAAAACACACTGATGTCTGTATGAAATATTCTCCTGATTAATCACTAATTCTAATACATTCATTCACATTTGGTTGGATGTGTAACATACCTAAATTCAGGTCCCAGGAAAAAGATTGCATCATATGTTGGGGCGACATGGTGGCACAAGGGGGGGCATGGTGTCACAATGGTTAGCACTGCCGCCTCACAACGCCTGGGACCCGGGTCCAATTCCAGTTTCGGGTGACTTTCTGTGTGCAGTTTGTACATTCTCTCCATGTCTGTGTGAGTATCCTCTGGGTGCTCTGGTTTTCTCCCACAGTCCAAAGATGTGCAGGTTAGGTAGATTGGACATGATCAATTGTCCCTTAGTGTCCATTGATATGTAGGTACGTTGTTGGAATAGAGGGGAGAATAGGGTAAGTGCAGATTTGATGGGCCAAATGGCCTACGTCTGCACTGAAGTGATTCTATGATTCTGTGACCAAATGAGGCGGCAGCACAATGGTTGTTGAGAATTCTTTTACTCTCACCCAGGTGTATAAATCCTAATTAGATTGTACCCAGAGGCCCTCAAAATCATTGCTATAATAGTGTGGTGAATGTAACTCTGTAATTCACGGGGCAGCACGGTGGCCTAGTGGTTAGCACAACCGCCTCACGGCGCTGAGGTCCCAGGTTCGATCCCGGCTCTGGGTCACTGTCCGTGTGGAGTTTGCACATTCTCCCCGTGTCTGCGTGGGTTTCGCCCCCACAACCCAAAAATGTGCAGAGTAGGTGGATTGGCCACGCTAAATTGCCCCTTAATTGGAAAAAATAATTGGGTAATCTAGATTTATAAAAAAAAACTCTGTAATTCACACTGTGATATATATATGAGACCGTACGATTGTAAGCGCAGTTGCGTTGCCCGACCACTAGGGGGAGTAGCTCTGGGAATGCTTAGGAGTTTATACAGGGCTCCACCCTTGGCTCTGCCCACGGCTCCTCCCCCTGGACTGCTGTATAAATATCGATGCCCAGAGCCACTTGACCAGTACATCGAGAGTTCAACGTGTAACAGGCTAGCTCTGTAGTAAGTAGATTAAAACCACTGTTCATATCTCAAAGCACATGTCTAGTGAATTGATGGTCTCATCAATTTAATCTACTTAAGAAACAGTCAGGATCAATCATGGAATCAGCCCTCAAGCCTGAGCGACTGGAACTCGACCCACAGGATGTAGATGCAAAATAAATTTTTTCTCATTGGCCTACCTGACGGAAGCAAGCACAGCCGAAACAACAGAGGAGCAGCATGGTAATGACGGGCAGCACGGTAGCATGGTGGTTAGCATAAATGCTTCACAGCTCCAGGGTCCCAGGTTCGATACCTGGCTGGGTCACTGTCTGTGCGGAGTCTGCACGTCCTCCCCGTGTGTGCGTGGGTTTCCTCCGGGTGCTCCGGTTTCCTCCCACAGTCCAAAGATGTGTGGGTTAGGTGGATTGGCTATGCTAAATTGCCCTTAGTGTCCTAAAAAATAAGGTTAATGGGGGGGGTGTTGGGTTACTGGTATAGGGTGGATACGTTGACTTGAATAGGGTGATCATTGCTCGGCACAACAAAGCCCGAAATCTGCCTTTCTCCACTGAGGAGGTAAAAGCCATCACCAGGGATTGCCCGATCTGCGCGGAGTGCAAACCGCACTTCTATAGACCAGACAGGGCCCACTTAGTCAAGGCTTCTAGGCCCTTTGAATGCCTCGCGATCGATTTCAAAGGGCCGCTCCCCTCAACTAACAGGAACGTTTACTTCCTAAACGTCATAGATGTGTTTCTCCCGCTTCCCCTTTGCTATCCCGTGCCCCGATATGACCTCCCACACAGTCATTAAGGCCCTGCATAGTATCTTCACCCTGTTTGGTTACCCCAGCTACGTACACAGCGACAGGGGTTCGTCCTTCATGAGCGACGAGCTGCGTCAGTACCTGCTCAACAAGGGCATCGCCTCGAGCAGGACTACCAGCTACAACCCCAGGGGGAACGGGCAGGTGGAGAGGGAGAATGCGACGGTCTGGAAGACCGTCCTACTGACCCTCCGGTCCAGGAATCTCCCAGTCTCCCATTGGCAGGATGTCCTCCCAGACGCGCTCCACACTATTAGGTCACTCTTATGCACCGCGACCAACCAGACCCCTCACGAAAGGCTCTTTTTCTTTTCCAGGGGCACTACCACGGGGGTCTCACTCCCGGCATGGCTGAAGACACCGGGCCCTGTACTCCTGAGGAAGCACGTCAGGACGCACAAAACTGACCCCCTTGTAGAGAAGGTGCACCTGCTTCACTCAAACCCCCATACGCCTTTGTAGAGTTCCCTGACGGCCGTCAGGACACCGTATCCCTCCGGGACCTAACACCCGCTGGATCCAGCATCCCCACTATCACTGCAGAGGTATCCCTCACTCTACACCCTACCCAGCCGCCCCCTCGCGCTCCTGAGCCCACTAGCTCGCTACATTTGTTTCACGCACCCACACCGGCTAACCTCCAGCGTCCCCAGTCCCCAGTCGAACCAGACGGGTATGGAGCTCGGACGGAATCACCCCCGGAGTCCGCCATCGTACCCCAACCCACAGCACCCATCCAGCCACCCAGAGGCTGCAACCCCGGTGCTCCCCAGATCGCAGCGGACGACTCGACCACCGGACAGACTCAATTTATGAACCACCACCCCCGCCGGACTTCATTTTTTTGTAGGGGGTGAATGTGGTGAATGTAACTCTGTAATTCACACTGTGATATATATATGAGACCGTACGATTGTAAGCGCAGTTGCATTGCCCAACCACTAGGGGGAGTAGCTCTGGGACTGCTTAGGAGTTTGTACAGGGCTCCACCCTTGGCTCCGCCCACAGCTCCTCCCCCTGGACTGCTGTATAAATATCGATGCCCAGAGCCAGCCGACCAGTTCATCGAGAGTTCAACGTGTAACAGGCTGGCTCTGTAGTAAGTAGATTTAAACCACTGTTCATATCTCAAAGCACGTGTCTAGTGAATTGATGGTCTCATCAAATAGGTTATGTTATAACTGAGAGTTGCTTGCTTCCATTTGTTGATCGGCTCCCATGTTTCTTCTCAATATATAGCTTTTAGCAAGACTTTATTATTAATAGTTCACAACAAATGCAACATTCCATTCATGAAAACTCAATGGAAAAGTGGTCCAAATAATGTGGGTAACAAAATAAATATAGTGCAGGTCAAGAATCCTTCATCCAAAGCCCTGGGACCAATTGCGTTTTGGATTTCAGGTCATTTCAGTTTTTAGATGCAGCATATAAACTTACATTACAACTATAGTCTACTAAGTAGACAAAATAGCTTGAAATGTAAGGTGTCTCACTGAATAATAAATACCACACGCAGGATTCTCTCTTGGCCGACCCAAAATTGGGAAATGTGATTGAGCAGAGGATAGCTTCCGATGCCAAAATCATGGCTGTGCCGATTTGACATCAAATCGTGATTCTCCTTCATCCTGACAATGGCATCAATGCGTTTCACTCCATGCGTACTGTAAACACCATTTACATATCATTAGCGGGGTGTACCCATATGGCTGGGGTGGGGCGGCCAGGCCAGGGCCGAGGGAGTGGTAGGGGGAGTTGGGTGGAATGGCCAAGTGGCCACGATGGCCCCTCCCACATGGGACTGGTGTGGTGTCCAGCCACGATCGTCACTGCAACCATCTTTCTGCACGACCCACTGACCATCCAATTTGGCCCCTGGTTCTGCAGAGTGACACTGGCTATATGGGTAGCCCCCCACCCAACACACTGCATCCCTCTGCCACACACACACCCCCAACCCCCCACCTGACCACCACCCACCGGTGGCCCACCCAGGGCAACACCCACAGTAGCTCCTGGAGAGGGCAGTGCCAGCCATTGCTACCCCTAGCATCAGGGACAGGCGCCAGGGCCAGAGGCCCCAATGGTGCCTGCCACCGATGGAGCCAGGGGTGCGGGATTGGGGTGGGGAGGGAGATGCGGGACGGGATCCCGCAATGCCAACCTAGACCATTATGAAGCCCGATGGACCTAGTTGGGCACGGGGTACACACCATGCTAACATGTTGGCCTTTTACCTCCTGCAGACAATGGATATTGAAATTCAACCAGTACTGGTAGCTATCCTGCTAGTTGCCGCAGCCCTGGGAGATGCCATGTGGCTGTACGAGCAGACGCTTCTCGAGGAGGAGCAGGAAGCTACAGCAGCGGAGCAGGCAACAGAGAGACAGGTGGCAGCCACCCAGGTTGGAGAGCCAGCAGCCCAACAGGCCGAGGAGGGGGAGGTGCCAAGGAGAAGGCCAAATGAGGCACCACATGAGGCCTTGTGTGTACTGGGCGGCCTGTCATTTGAGGACCTGCCAGACCGGGCATGCCATCGAAGACTCCGGCTGAGCAGAGAAACAGTGAAACATATCTGCCAGACGATGGCATACCTGGCCAGGGCCGGCTCAAGGCACCGGCAACTCGGGCAGTCGCCCGGGGCGCCATGTGCTAGGGGGCGCCAGACTCGGGTCCCGCGCATGCGCAGTTGGGCCGGTGCCAACCAGCGCATGCGCGGTGGCCGCCCTCCCCCAGGGCGGCCCCGCCCCCCCGCCCGGTCCGCTCCCCCCGACCCCCCCTTCGGTCGCCCCCCGCCCCCTCCTCGGGTCCGCCCCCCCCCCTCGGGTCCTCCCCCCCGCCCCGCCCTCGGGTCCGCCCCCCCCTCAGGTCCGCCCCCTCCTCGGGTCCGCCCCCCCAACCCCTCCTCGGGTCCGCCCCCCCCGCCCCCTCCTCGGGTCCGCCCCCCCCGCCCCCTCCTCAGGTCCGCCCCCCCCGCCCCCCCTCGGGTCTGCCCCCCCCCCGGGTCCGCCCCCCCCGCCCCCCCCTCGGGTCCGCCCGCCCCCCCTCGGGTCCGCCCCCCCTCGGGTCCGCCCCCCCCGGGTCCGCCCCTCCTCGACCCCGCCCCCCCCGGGTCCGCCCCTCCTCGACCCCGCCCCCCCTCGACCCCACCCCTCCTCGGCCCCACCCCCCCGTCCCTCCTCGGCCCCCCCCCCCCCCAAGGGCGCCGAAGTTCAGCTTGCCCGGGGCGCCAGCAACCCTAGGGCCGGCGCTGTACCTGGCACCACGGAGGTATGGGGAGAACACCCGCCCCCAAAGGCCGTCAAGGTGACTGTCACCCTGAACCTTTATGCGATGGAGCCCTTACAGACACCGAGTGGGGACCTGTCTGGGATCTCACAACCTCGGTGCACAGGCGCATTAGAGCCATTACGGAGGCCCAAATGCCCAGGCGGTTCAATACATCTATTTTAATGTGGACTGAGCCCACCAGGATGCTGGGGCAGCGGGTTTCACCGTCCTGGTGGGAAGCCCCGGGTCCAGGGGGTGATCGATGGGATGCATGTACCCCTAGAGGTTGCTCTACGCCAGCTGAAAGGGGTTCCACTCGATGGACGTGCATCTGATATGTGACCATCAGCTATGCATCATTCACCTCTGCGCCCGATACCTGGGCAGTGTGCACGACGCCTTCATCCTGGCACACTCGGCGATTCCTGACATGTTTGAGATTCCTCGAGATTCCAGGACTGGCAGCGCCAGGTTTCAGGGGAGCCTAAGTTCCGCTTGCACCCCCATTCCATGGAGTAGGTCAGGGGCCATTGGGCATCCCGAGTAAGGCAGAGATGATGGGGCCGGTGCCCACATAAACATAGCGTCAGGGCCCATAAGGCCAGAAAAGTAGACACCAGTTACGTTGACATGGGTGCGGTGCAGGGCATAGTTTAGTTATAGGGGCCAGGGAACAAACCTATAATATTTGTTCACAATAAACAGCTGTTACCACTGTTACATCCTGCCTCCTTGAACTGTCTGATGGGTGTGAGGGGTGGGCTAAAGAACAAAGAACCAAGAAAATTACAGCATAGGAACAGGCCCTTCAGCCCTCAAGACTGTATCGATCATGCTGCCCGTCTGCACTAAAAGAAACTACTTTTCAGGGGACCATATTCCTCTATTCCCATCCTATTCATGTATTTGTATCTGCTTCCACTACCTTTCGCGACAGCGAGTTCCAGGCTCCCACCACCTTCTTTGTAAAAAACCTACCTCCTACATCTCCTTTAAACCTTGCCCCTCGCACCTTAAACCTATGCCCCCTGGTAATTGACTCTTCCACCCTGGGAAAAAGCTACTGACTATCCACTCTGTCCACACCCCTCAGAATCTTGTAGACAAGCCCTAGTCTGGGCTGGCCTGGGGAGGAGGGCGGCAGGGGGAATAGACAGACCTTGAGGGGGGAATGGGCGGGCCCTGTGGGTGGCCTGTACTCCCCACTCTCCTCCCCTCCATCAGACGTTGTTGAACGATGCGGAGCACCAGAGCTCATCGCAGAGTGGATTGTCATCATCCTGCATCCCATGGACCACACAAGATGTTACTGCCAATCCAGGGCCCCCACTTCATAGTGCGGCAGGTATGTATCATGGAGGGGATTGCAGGTGTGGTGTGAGGGGGTGTGGGGTTGGGATGCAGTGTCCATGCCTCTGGCTAGTCTCCCCCTCTCCTCCCCCCATCCTAGTTGGTGAGTGTTGTGTGCTCGTTGACCCTGGCAGCAACCCCGTTGGGTCTCGGCCAGCGCCTGAACAGAATGCCCCAGGCATTGGAAAATCAACACCCATCCAGTGCCACAGCTGGAGCCCGCCCCCCGTGAGCTGAACAGCGACGAGGCGTGCAGCTCAGACACCAGCCCTCCACCCTAGTCTCAGGACACCCCAGAGCTCGGGTCGGAGGATGACACATTTCCCGTCACAGCTGTCTCCAACACCCTGCACCATCCCAGAGGCACAGTTGGGCATATTAGTGGAGAGGCTCCCAGGACACTATCTGGTGACCACCACCTATGCTTTGGTACAACAGGTGGAGGTAGGAACACCCGAGGGGGCGGACGGTCGGAGGGCAGGCCGCCCCGAGGAACTAGGTGCCGTCCAGACGGGTTTCGGGCTTCTGGAACAGACAGTCCCATTGATGGTGGAAATGCAGTCACAGAGTCAGGGATTACATGAGGGGTTTTTGGCGAGCATCCAGTACCTGCAACCATGTGCAGCAGCAGGAGGTGGTGCTGAAAATGCATATCACCCAGGCCAACACCGCATGTGTGGCGTCCACAGAGTATGCATTGGGGGCAACGGGTTTTGGCTATGGATCAGCATGTCCAAGGCTTGGGGTATTCTGTGCAGGTGCTCGCCAAGTCCCAGGACTGGGTTGCCGTCTCACAGGCAACCATGTGCCAAAGCCACCTGGACATTGCAGTGGCGCTCCTGAGCATGGCCCAGTAACAGCAGGCCATGGCTGAGATAGCTGACGGCATTGCCCATGTGCTGGCTGACATGGCGCACACACAGAGGGAGGTGGCCCAGTTCCAGAGGAAATGGCGCAGTCACTGGCTGATGAAACACAAACTCAGAAGGTGGTTTGCAAGTCAATGGATGATGTGGCGCAGTCCCACACGTAGATAGACCACTTCCTGTGCTCCATGCCACGAGCATGCAGACCCTGATCGAGACCAGAGCAGGAAGCAGGAATCCAGGACTGGCACCAGGTGTCAGAAGAACTTCAGGTGATGGCTCCGTTCGGACCCTTGTCCCATGGAGTAGCCCAATGGTCATCGGGCACCCTGAGGGTGGAGGAGGCAATGGGGCCCATGCCGGTGACTCCCGTATGGGCAGATAACAGAATGCCACAATACATCGGATAGCCCCCTGTCCCTAGTGCATCTGTTGGGCAGTGAGTGGAACAGGGCGGCAGCACGGCACCCAGCACACTGAGCAGCAGCCGGGTCCAGACAGGCCCGGTCGCCCAGAAAATGCCCACAAACGGAGATCCAGGTCGCAGGACTGGAATCACAACAGGAGTCTCCACTCCTGCTGTGCCATTTGGGGAACCACCTAGGCATGACGTCAGGGCCCATAAGGCCAGGAAGTTAGACACCAGTTGAGTTGGCACGGCTGCATGGCACGGTTTAGTTATAGGGGCTAGGACACAAATCTGTAAATATTTGTTCACATTAAACACCTGTTGCCACTGTTACAACCTGCCTTGGTGCCCTGCCAGATCGGTGTGAGGGGTGGGCTGGTCTGGGCTGGCCGAAGGGGGGGGGGGGTCTGAGCGGACATTGGGGGAGGGAGGGAGTGGGGCAATTCTGTGGGTGGCTTGGGCTCAACACAACCGCCCCCACATGCCACCCAAGAGCATGGGTGACATATTCCTTCCGCCCCCATCCCGCACCCTGGTCCTGTCGGTGGCCAGTACCATGGGGGCCTCTGGCCCTGGAACCCATCCCTGATGCCATGGGTACCATTGGCTGGCACTGCACCCAACAGGTGTCTGCACCGCAGCCCCCGTCGGGGCTAATCTGTGTGTTGCCCTGGGTGGGTCGCCAAATGTGGATGATGGACGGGTGGGTGACTGTGTGACGGGGGTGTGGGGTGCAGGGGTGGAGGGTGGGGCATCCCTATGGCCGGTCTCACTATTCCAAGAGGCGGAAGCAAGAAAACAACAAATTATAGACTTGCCATTAATAGTTGAGAAAATGTTAGAATCTATTATTAGAGACATGGTAGACATTTAGAAATCACAATTTAATTAGACAGAGTCAACATGGAATAATGAAAAGGAAATTATGTTTGACAAATCTGTTCAGAAATATTTGAGCTTATAGTTAGCAGGGTCGTTAAGGGGGAGCTAGAAGACAAAATATATTTGGATTTTCAAAAGGCATTTAATAGAGACCCACTAAGAGATTATTCCATAAGAATAGGTCGCATGTTATTGATCGGAAAGCAAATAATGGAAATAAAAGGGTATTTTTTTGCTTAGCAGGCTGTAACCAGCTGGCTGTCATGGGGATCAGTAATTGGTACTCATTAATTTACAATCTATATCAATGAACACATAAGGGGACCAAGTGCAGTATATCCAAATTTCTGACGGTAGTCGGGAAAGTAAACTGTGAGGGGTATGTGAAGACGATACCAAGGGATATGAACAGTGCAACCAGTGGGGAAGAACATGGCCGATGGAATATAATATGGAGAAATGTGAAGTTATCCATTTTGTTAGGAAATACACAAACACAGGAGAAGCTTTAAATGGTCCCAGGTTCGATTCCCGGCTTGGGTCACTGTCTGTGCGGAGTCTGCACGTTCTCCCCATGTGTGCGTGGGTTTCCTCCGGGTGCTCCGGTTTCCTCCCACAGTCCAACCCCGGGCGGTATTCTCCGCTCCCGATAAAAATCGGGATGGCCGTCGTGAAATTGGCCGAGCTTGGGGCCCTTGGGCCCGCTCCCCGCATCTAATTCACCCCCACCCGGGGGGCTAGGAGCGGGTCCCCGTCGTTCCCGGCCGCAACCTCGTCGCGCCGGAAATAACGGCGAGACGGCGCTTTTCTGAAGTCATCCGCGCATGCGCGGGTTGCCGGTTCCAACCAACGCATGCGCGGATGACATAAGCGTGCAGACGACACGAACCAGCGCATGCACGGTGCCGTCTTTCTCCTCCGCCGCCCGGCAAGACGTGGCGGCATGATCTTGCCGGGCGGCAGAGGGAAAAGAGTGCGTCCGTTTTGGACGCTGGTCCGACGATCGGAGGCTTGCCCCTCCCGAGCACAGTCGCGGTGCTCCCATCCAAATCGGGCCCCTAGATGCCCCAAACGGGCATCTGGCGCCTGTTTCACGATGGCAGCGACCAGGTATGGCTGCTGCCATGGTGAAACGGGCGTGAAGGGCCGGCCGCTCGGCCCATCGGGCTCGGAGAATCGGCGTTCGCCGTGAAAAACGGGGAGCGGCGATTTTTCCAAGCCGGGGGGTGGGGGGGGGGAGGGGAGAATCGCTGGGGGCGCCAGGGGGGCGTAAAAAAAGTCGGGAGGCCCTCCCACGATTCTCCCACGCCACGTGGGGAGCAGAGAATTGCGCCTGTGCAGGTTAGGTGGATTGGTCATGCTCAATTACCCTTAGTGTCCAAAATTGCCCTTAGTGTTGGGTGGGGTTACTCGGTTATGGGGATAGGATGGGGTGGTGTGCTTGGGTAGGGTGCTCTTTCAAAGAGCCGGTGCAGACTCGATGGGCTGAATGGCCTCCTTCTGCACTGTAAATTCTATGATTCTATGTGAGAGATTGAAAAATCGTAAGGGATCTGGGTATTCTTATACACAAATCACGAAATTAACATGTGATGTGTTGGGCAGGCTGGGTCGATGTGGACTGTACTTGATGCAGTGTAGCGAGAGACAGACCTCTAACACTAAATAAGATGCAACACTATTTTATTTAACGTCTTAACTAACATACATGTTCAACTGTGGGTTGACACTATGCTGACTTGACTTGTGACCTAGTACTAGCCTGACCAGACTTACTAGCTACCGCATGGTGTTTGCACTGGCTAGCACACGAACTCTGAATGTCTCAGGGTCCCGAGAGAGCGGGACCCCTAGTGCCCTCTGGCTTTATAGTGGTAGTGTCCTGTCTGGTGATTGGCTCCTGTGTTCTGTGTGCTTACCGGTCATCCTGCGTGTCAATCACTGCCTGTCTGCGCTCCATTATATACATAGATGTATATTATGACAACATACAGGTACAGGAAGCAGGAAATGGTACATTTGCGAATATCACAAAAAGATTGGACCCGGATGAAACTACACCACCACATTGGTGGGATTTTCCCAAGCCCCCACTAGTGGGTGGGGGTGGGGGGGGGGGGGGGGGGCAGAATTTGGCTAGGGGTCCAGAATTTCCCACAGGATCTTCCGCTAGTGCCCACCATCTCAAATCGGGAAACACATTGGAGGCTGGCGGGAAATTGATATGCATTCAACAAATGGGCTGCAAATGAAGCTTGGGCAGAATCTTCCCCGCAAGCCCAATTCTCCGCAATGCCAGCGGGAAAACACACCCATCCCGAACCTGTCTGAAACAACGTGGTGTGCAGAAGTCGGTACTTACCTAAAGACTGCCTGGGGCTGCCTCCGGAACTCAGGATGGAAGCCAGCAGCAACCCTGGACCCTGAAACACGACAGCATTGGTGGGGGAGCATTATTCAAGTAAATCTTCCAGCTTCATCGTCACCGAGTAGGCAGCATGGTGGCACAGTGGTTAGCACTACTGCCTCACATCACCAGGGACCGTGGTTCGATTCCAGCCTTGGGCAACTGTCTGTGTGGAATTTGTACTTTCTCCCCGTGTTTGCATGGGTTTCCTCCAACAGTCCAAAGATGTGCTGGTTAGGTGGATTGGCCATGCTAAGTTGCCCCTTAATACCCAAAGATGTGCAGGTAAGATGGCGTTACGTGGTTGCAGGAACAGGAAGGGGAGCAGGGTGGGGTGCTCGTTCAGGGGGTCGGTGCAGACCGATGAACCGACTGACCTCCTTCTGCACTGTAGGGATTCTATGGATCTTCCAGCCTCAGAGGGTTCTTGGAGATCTATCTTCTTTCTTCAATGGTGCATCAGTGACGTTTTAAATCTGCTACCCAGATATGACAGCAGGACATGTGCCTGCCCCACCACAGAAGATGGCTCAAAACCTCCGGATGGATAATTAATTAAGCTGGAGACTGAAGATATGGCATGGTTCCATTTCCTCCTGCAGTGAGAAACATGGGATATAGTCCCAGATCAGAGAATTCTGCCCCATGTGTGGGGGGGAATTTTGGTCTACTTGCCGAAGGAAGGGTATATTAACCTTTGATAAAGTGCAAATATAGATCACTGGACTGATTCCTGGGATGGGATTGGCAGATGTGGAGACTGAGTAGATTAGGCCCTTTTTCTCCAGAGTTTAAACCAGCGTTTCCCAAACTATTTTCCAATGTGACCCCATTTTAACAATTCAAAATCCACGTGACCCAGACACCAGCAAAAACAAAACAGCGACCAAGCGATAGTTATATTTAGTATAGAATTATTAAAGTTTGTGTATACCTGTAATAGATCAGCATATAATACATAATATAAATATGAGAATCGCTGTTTTGAAGTGCCCTGTAAAAAGAAGTTATGATACTCATGTAAGTTTTGGCCAAGCTCTCCATATTCCACAGTGACAGATGATTCAGTGAAGCTCCCCTTCACCCGTGAATTAAAATTAATGATTCTCCTCTTCCCAACTTTGTCAAGTCATCAGCATCCCCCCCCCCCCCCACACACACACACACACACACACACATACACGTACAAAGTAATCATCTCATTCCCATAAGCATATGGATGATAAGGGCATAGTAGGTTAGATGGCCTTTAGTTTTTTTTCCATGTCGGTGCAACATCGAGGGCCGAAGAGCCTGTACTGCGCTGTATCGTTCTATGTTCTATGTTCATTCCCCTTCCACACACACACTTTTGTTATTGTAATCAGCCCCCTTCCTCACTCACAGTAATTAACTCCCCTGCTACCACCCACCCAATTAAAGGTAAAGTCGCCAGCGTCCTAGATGACCATAGGCTACTTTCCCCTTTGAGGGGGGGAGCTGGCTGAATCACAGAATCATAGAATAATACAGTGCAGAAAAGGCCCTTTGGCCCACTGAGTCTGCACCAATGCATGAAAAACATCTGACCTGTCTACCTAATCCCATTTGCCAGCACTTGGTCCAGAGCCTTGAATGTTATGATTTAATGCGAGAATCAACACACTTCAGGCAAGGGGAAAGGTTGAGAAGGTGGGCCTTCATGGATAACCTCAGCCGGTAAGGGAATTGAACACACGCTGCTGCCTTCGCTCTGCATCATGAACTAGCTGTCTAGCAACTGAGCTAAACCACCCAATTTGCCCCTTCTTTGTCACCACCATCTACCCTACCCAACACTTCCCCACCCATCCCAGCCACAGCCCTTTTTGGTCTAGTTGCTAAGTTGCTGGTGCCTGTGAAGCAAGTTTGCCAGCCCTAGGGTAAGGAGCCTGTACTACAGGAGTAGAAACATAGCAAACTTTGAAACAGCCACTCATCTTTCAGACTCAGCCACATGACCTGTCAAGTTTTTTCCCGCACTCAGTCAGTGACTCAGTTCCACTTGCTTTTTCCCAAACCAACTCAGTGCACAACCATCCCAGGCATGCGCGGTGCTCACTGTTAAAAGACCTTCTAAAGGTTAAAGAGCGTGTTAGATTCACCCCTTTGTGTTTTGGCGGCATCAATCCCATGAGTCCACGGCCGGTGCGGCCTGAGTCTCTTCTCCATGAGACTCATTGCTGCCTCACAGAAGGGTGAGCTCATAACACCAAATGTTGTTTCTGCAACCCATTGTAAAAGGTGACTCACAGGTTGGGAACCACCAGTATCGAAGAATGAAAAGTGATTCTATTGAAACGTCTAGAATTCTTAAGGATATTTCCCCTAGTCAGAAAGTTTATATTCGGGGACACATAAAAACATCAGAAATCGGAGACTATTTGATCCCCCCTGAGACTACTCTCCAGTTCATATGATCATAACTGATCTTGCCCCCCATTTCTCCTTCCCCCTTATCCCTTGATATCTTGAGTTCAATAACCTGTCTATTTCAGCCTTAAATATATGCAACAGAGTATTCACAGTCCTTTTGAGTAGACAATTCCAAAGATTCACAATACTCTAACTGAAGAAATTGTGATTGGGATCTTCCACCCTGCCCGCCGCAAGAACTCCACGGGCGAGCCGCGGGAGAAGTCCATTGACTGCAGCGGGATTTTCCAGTCGCCGGGCGGATGTGGCCGGAAAATCCCACCCTTTGATTTAAAATGCTCTTACAATTTGTTTTTAGATTCTGTCTATCCTTCTTTCATATTCTAAATTTCCCTTGTTGTCAAATTGTGTGTGTTGAACACAAAACAAAGTAAAAGAAATTCAATCATAATCACACCAAATGGGTGAAAGCCATTGAGCTGACATTTTAAAATGCAGTCTTTGAAAGCACTATTCTCTCTGTGACTATGAAGTCATTAACTGCACTCAACCTCTATGGTGCCAGCTTATTTCAGGCAGCCAGAGAGGCCATCTGGAATATCAGCCAGGGCGTAGTGTGGGCATGTATTCATCAGGTGATTGATGCATTTACAATGAGTGCATGTAGATGCAGAAAAGGCCCAAGGTAGGTGGCAACAACAGACCTCTAGAACACTCTAGAACATAGAACATAGAACAATACAGCACAGAACAGGCCCTTCGGCCCTCAATGTTGTGCCAAGCCATGATCACCCTACTCAAACCCACGTATCCACCCTATACCCGTAACCCAACAACACCCCCCTTAACCTTACTTTCATTAGGACACTACGGGCAATTTAGCATGGCCAATCCACCTAACCCGCACATCTTTGGAATGTGGGAGGAAACCGGAGCACCCGGAGGAAACCCACGCACACAGGGGGAGGACGTGCAGACTCCACACAGACAGTGACCCAGCTGGGAATCGAACCTGGGACCCTGGAGCTGTGAAGCATTTATGCTAACCACCATGCTACCCTGCTGCCCCCGATTAAACAAGATTAAACATCTTGCTGGTTTAATGACAACCTATCATTTTTTATGTTAAATTACACATATTAGACTGATCATCAGCCAGAAAAATGTTGCTGGACTTAACCCACTGATACACCATGAACCATATTTGAAAATATTGTCACACCTACCTAGCAACTCATATGGAGAAGTGTTTATATCAGTGCAGGTGTAGAGTTGTTCCACCTGCTGTAAAAGTACAGCTTTTGCCAATGTGCAGCTCATTACTTATCAGCTATGACTTTACAGCAGACAGAGTTTCCTTTCCATTCATTTCTGCCCATCACTCGTTAACCTTCTATCCTTTCAGTCATAGTAAAAAGCTGCTAATGGAAATGAAAACCATGTCTTGCTAGTTCAAATTCACCCATAAATAAAGTTATACTGAAGGAAAGAATATACTAACAAAGAGATCAGCTCACTTGTATATTGACTTGATCAATAAGAGCCAACAGGAATGTATACAGGTTACCAAGGAAAAGAGCAAACATTCGCCACAATTGCCACTTCAACGCAATACGGGGATGATAATTTTCCAGGGTAGCAATGGTTTCAAACAGTGGAGGAACAAACATTCCCAACAATGACATGACTATATCAATCTGCAAGAGGAATAACATGAAAAGATAGTTATTGCTATTGTTATTGCAAATGCAATTTGCATTGCAGAATTTATATTGAATACTACCTAATCAATAAACATGCAGCTCTCATAAATGGAACCATAAATGAGTGATCAAAATTACAGAATAATATGAAATTATTATCCAAGTGCTACTTAGAAGACATGGTTCCAAAATTATGATTGGCAATGAAGTTGGCAGAAATAAAGAGTTCACCAGAGGCGATATTGTGGTCACAGGAACTGTGTTCATATTTGCTGTCCCAATTGCAGAAATCTTGAAACTATCAGGTCTGCCAAGTTCAAAAATGTCTAGGTCAAAAAGTCTTTAAAGTCAGTCGGCATCTTTTGTATTTTGCCACTGAACTGTGTACCCGATCCGCTAAATGACCTGGCAACATAATTTTAAAAAAAACAACTGAATATTTTGAGGCTGGAAATGGCAGGAAAATCAAGACAGAAAGAGAAGCAGAAGAGGTAAAATAGCTGAAAGTAAAGAAGGGAAAAAGAACAGACAGAAGCAATAACGGAAAAAAATAATAACACAGATTCATCAGAAAAGGATAAATTGTGAACATATTGTTTGCAACATCAGACAATATTTGATTGTGAATAATCTTCTGTATAGCTCAGTATGATAGAAAAGGTCAACACTAGGACTGTAACAGGAAATACAAGCAATGCATTTCAACTGAGCAGATTAAGTTTGTTAACAAAGTTACAAATTGCGTGCTCCATTGTGAAAACAGAAAAAAGCATATGTTTGTGTTTCTGTAATCATTCCTTGCATTTTTGATAGTTTATCACTTACCTCATTTTTCTGATACCATGACATTGTTTCCAATGCTGAATATTTCTGGGACTTTTTCACAACATAAAAAATGAGATAGCCACTTCCAGCAAGACAGCAAAATATAAGAAAATTAGCTGAAACAATAAGAAATCTTCTGAGGTGAACATTTTCATCTTTTTGGTTTTCCTCTTCATCCACAATGGATTCCTAACAAAATAATATATATAAATGCATAAAGTCACTGCCTATGGACAGGGTAACATTATTAAAACTGTATGGGTTACCTTTCTAAAGTAATCGTTTATGCACTTTTTGAATTTTCAGTGCCGGGTTTCTGAGCTTGAAGAGTTACTGCAGAGCATGGGGTGATTTGAGAATTTCCTCCATTGCATGTTGCAGGAGGTGGTCACCCCACAGTCAAAGAGTGTTTAATGGAATAGTAAGTGGGTGGCTATCTATAAGGCGAGAAGCTGCAGGCAGTGCAAAGTTTGAAAAAGATAAGTTGAAGAAGAGATAGACTAGAATGGTACCATGCATGAAAGACATCAGTTATGTAGAGAGACAATAGAAGCTACCATAGTTCTCATTAAATTAAAGAAGGTTAAGGAAGAAATTGATAGGTGTTCAAAATCCTGAAGGGTTTTGATAGAGTAAACAAAGAAAAACTGTTTCTAATGGCAGAAGATCAATAACCAAGGTTAAGACAACTAGCAGATGAAGCAAAGGCACCTGAGGTTAAAAAAAGGATGCAGAAAGTTGTTATAAGCACTGCTTGAAAGGGTGGTAGAAGCAGATTCAATAATAATTTTTAAAAGCTCGTTGGATAAAACCTGAAGGGGGTGGGGGAAATGCGCTGAGCTATGGGAAAAATAAATCAGGGGAGTGCTACCTTTTCAAAGATCCAGTGCAGGCACAAATGGCAGAATTATCTCCGTCTGTACTGTATTATTGCACTATGAATATAAAGTAACGAGCAAAAATGTTTTAATTCATCAGTTACTGCAATATCAAGGGGTCTCAATATAGAACAGTCAAAAATTTGGGGAAGAAAAAACGAATCATGGAAAGGAAATGGAAAATTACAGGAAATTTAATTTAATAAGAAATTAGTTCTGTTCTCAAATTTTTAATTTCATGATTTCAAATGATAATTGTAACATAATACACATTTGAGGCAGGATTTGACAGATATCAAAAGCAGCGACCATTCCCTGTCACCCATCACTTCCAGTGGCAAGGTCTCAGGTGCAGATAGAAACTCTCACTCTCCCTCCTCTCCTTAGTCGAATTATCCCTTCATTCTCGAATCCAACTTGGGTCTACGGCCATACTAGTTTGAAAACGCCCAATCTCGTCTGATCTCAGAAACCAAGCAGATGCAGGGCTGGTTAGTACTTGGATGGGAGACTGTCTAGGAATACCAGATGCAGTAGTTTCTGTGGTGTAGTGATTATCGCGTTTGCTTTACACGCAACAGGTCTAATCCTACTTGGCATGAATTTTGCACGGTGCCTTCATGACTCTCTTGACTTGGTAACATCAGATGAGGTCAGCTAGTAAATATATAATATTATCAGTACATATTGGAAGATAAATTTGTTCTCATAGCATCACTATGCAAACTATGTCAATTCCCTGGGGGCAGGTGACCCATGTCGGATCCTTCAGCAATATCAATGAGACTGGTTTAGCTCACTTGGCTAAATCGCTGGCTTTGAAAGCAGACCAAGCAGGCCAGCAGCACGGTTCGATTCCCGTACCAGCCTCCCTGGACAGGCGCCGGAATATGGCGACTAGGGGCTTTTCACAGTAACTTCATTGAAGCCTACTCGTGACAATAAGCGATTTTCATTTTCATGAGAGAAGGCACACAGGATCCACAGATGGCAGCCTGCAGTGCTGCCTGCTTACAGGGAATCAATGCACTGCACACGGGAAAGTGTGTTATGCAGGAAAATTTCTCTCCCATTAATATTTTATATTAAAATAAAAAATATTGTAAAGTCACCTAGATGGAATAATTCTTAATGTAGTGCGTTGCAGTTTAAGTACACTTGTAGAATCCAGGTTTAGTCTGACAAGCGGAAGGTCATGGCAACTCAAACAAGAAACGGCCTAGTCATCTCTGCAAACATTACTACTGTCACCGAGAACCCAATGATAAACATCTTGGATATCACCATTGACCAGGAGCTGAAATGGGCCAGCCAATTTAATAGCTGGTTACAAGTTCAGGGCAAGGCTGGGCACTCTACGATGAGTGGCTCACCTTATGGCCCCTCAAAGCCTACACATCATTTATATGGTTTATATTGGGACAGTGGTGTACACACCACTTTCCTGGATAGGCACAGTACTAAAGATGCACACCTTCCCAAACAGAGCAGTTCACTTAATTGACTGGTATCATTTTCACTGGAATCAATGCACAATCTGCTCTATCATTGCCTGTGTAAAGGATGTACTGCACTAATTCAATAATATTACTTTAACAGAACCTCCAACCTCTGTTAAATCTACCATCAAGAAGGACAGCAGTAGCAATGCCATGCAATACAATCACCTTCAAGTCACACACCACTGTGAATTGGATAGGTACTGCTATTTTTGCCTTCCTGCTGAAACAAAATTCTGCAATTCCCCCTGTCATGGCATTACGTTTCAAGGAGAAAGGCCATCACTGAAAAGATAACCAGCAGAATTCTCCCAACCAGCCCACGGCAGGTTTGGTGGCAGATGGGTGAGGTGAATCTGGCAGGAGCCTAAAGTCAATAACCCACAAGCATAAAATCACGGTGAAATTCTCCCGATGGCAGGTTAATGATGGGTCACTCTTCCTACTGGGAGGTGGCACAAATGCCATTTGCATTCATTTGCATATCACAAATTCTTATTAAAACATCTGCCTGCATCCCATCACGTCTTTCAATCTTGTGTCATGCCAGCGGGAATTACATTACGATTGGTAATGAGCGGCATACACGAGGCGATCCTCAGTTCGCCAGAAACTTCAGGGTGAGTGAAACAACTTTCTGCCATGAAGCTGCACTGCTCCTGATGTGCTGTAGACAACTACTAGAACAGAGTGGTTCCTATCCTCCATCTCCATGCCAAGCTGGTCCACATGGACAGCACTGTGCTGCTGGACCCATGAACCCATGAACCCTCCTGTGTGACCACAGCCGATCAGTATTGCGTCCGGGCTTGGGGATTTAGGGGTCTCTCTCCTGCTGGATCCATACACAAGCGTCTATCTGGACAACACTGTGCTGTGGGACCCATACAACCACTGCAACAAAGGTTTGCAGTTCGACCGGGGGTAGAGTGCAAAATGAGGCTGGGGGGGTGTGAAGGGGGTGTGATCTAACGAAGACAAGGATGGCTGTGCAAGGAGGTCGTGGGAGGAAAGTTGAGGGCTCATGATGGCACGCAAGGAAGCAAGGAGGTGAATGAAGATGAACAATGGAAGGCAGAGGGAAGACAGAGGGGTGGGAAGCTAGACCATGACAAGGCTGCATCAAAAGCTCAAGAGGTCTAAGGGATACAACTTTGTTTACAGGAAGGGGATGGATGAAGACTCCAGATGCAGTGGGTGGAGGTTCATATTGGGCATGGGTGCCTCACAGGTGATGGGCATGGGGGGAAAGAGGTTGTTTCGAGGATCAGACTTCATCGTGAAGCTGCTCGCTTTTTTGCTTTGAGTTACTAATAGCCTGTCTTCAGGTGAAAGGTGGTCTGGAGAGAGTAATATGAGTGTGTTGAACTGCTATTTAAATGTGGCACTGGGATCTTCGAGCCCACGGGCAGCTGAACGAATCAGCTACAAGGAGAGTCGGAGGAGAACTCGCTTATGCATGACTAATGAGATTCATGCACAGAATCTGGTGCGGGATCTTGCTATTCTGGTCGACGGGACAGGAATCACCGGAGCCACCCACCACTCATATAGTTTCAAAAATGGAGAGCTCCGCCCAACGATTTCCTTAATTTCCATGTTGGTGGGAGGTGGAAACATTCAATTTGAAATGTTTTTCCCAACTGCTCTGAATAAAAAATCACCATGGACATGAATAATAATCCACTCATTTTCCAGAGCTCTAAATTTACCTTAAAACTAGTTGTAATGGATGCAAACTTGTTATCAGCTGTTTCAGGATTTCCAATGAGGTAATCCCAACTGGTAAACATTTTCCAGCTAAAGTTGAAATCTCCATCATCACCATCAACTCCACTCTCTCTTGCATTTCTTGTCATTCTATACAAGATCAAAACATGAATAACTTTAACGAGTATTTTCCATATATATAACATGTTTAAGATTTACACTGTCAGACTGGAATTCAAGTGACATTGGAACGTGTCTCAAACCTCATGGTATTTGTCACCTAAACCTTTAGATTAAAACTGTCTTATAATTAATTTCTCTGAAATGGTTGCTTCGGCCTATTCATTGATGCATTTGGTAAGGGCTGTGCAAGAATTTAAACATTGTCTCCACAATTTATTCAATACTTACGTTCTAATTACAACCATGAGACTATATCCAAAGGATCCCACACCAACCATGAAATAAGCCAATGGTAACCTGTACTTGAAAACACCAATCATTCGTTCATTATTGTAATATCCATAGAAAAGAGCTGAGTACTTCATATATCCCTGTAAAATACAAAAGTATTTCTTTTTAAGTCATAACATAACACAACATGGCATACAAACGTTTTCTACTTAATGTTCAGACAACATGACTTATGCATATAATGTATACAAGCCATTGAAAGACATTTTATCCCCCCTCCGCACATGAATGATTGAACACTACGTTTTTTTAGGATGCTGTGATAATACACTTAATGCCAATAATTTTGTTGACATTATTAGGAAGTCTTAATACACTTATAAAATCAGAGTATATGCAAACAAAGTCGATATAGCTTAATGAAAGGGAAATCATGTTTGACAAACTTATTAGAGTTTTTGGAGAATGTAACTATCAGGGTAGATAAGGGAAATGAAAAATGAAAATGAAAATTGCTTATTGTCACAAGTAGGCTTCAATGAAGTTACTGTGAAAAGCCCCTAGTCGCCACATTCCGGCGCCTGTCCGGGGAGGCTGGTATGGGAATCGAACCGTGCTGCTGGCCTGCTTGGTCTGCTTTAAAAGCCAGCGATTTAGCCCAGTGAGCTAAACCAGGATAGCCAGTAGATGCACTTGGAGTTCCAAAAGACATTCAATATGATGCCACAAAAGGTTAATATGCAAGATAAAGGCTAATGGAGTTGAACATATAGTCATGGATATTCCAAGGATGTACAAGTTAGGTGGATTGGACATGCTAAATTACCCCTTAATGTCCAAAAGGTTTGGTGGGGTTACTGGGTTCCAGTGATAGGGTGAGGTTGTGGGCCTAGGTAGGGTGTTCATTTGGAGGGTCAGTGCAGACTCAATGGACCAAAGGGCCTCCTTCTGCACTGCTTTGATTCTATGATTCTATGATCAGGGACAAGAAGCAGAGAGCAGGAAAAATGGGGAATTTTCAAGTTGGAAAGCTGTAACTAGTGTACTCCAGCAGAGATCTGGCCCTCAGCTATTTACAATCTATATTACTACTTAGACTAGGAGGCCAAATGTAATGTTTCCAAATGTTCTGAAGATATAAAGTCAGGTCAGCTGTGAGGAGGATACAAAGAGACTGTAAAGAAATGTTGACAGGTTAAGTGAGCGCTCAACACTGTGGCAGATGGAGAATCTTTGGAGAGTAAGAAAGAAAAGCAGAATAATTTTTTTAAAGTATGAAACATTAAATACTGATGTTCGGAGAGGCTTGAGTGCACTTGTTCAAGGAAGACAGAAAGTTAGCATATAGGTACAGCAAGCATTATGAAGGCAAATGGAGAGGAATTTGGAGTACAAGAATAAAGTATTCTTGCTACAATTGTAAAGGAAATAAATTGTACTGGGCTTTGGTGAGATCACACCTGGAGCTTTTTTTAAAAATGTTTTTATTAAGGGTTTTTCATATTAGTCAGAGAAAAGATGAGCAGTTGACTTACATTATGTAAATTGTTTGTCTTTCATCATTTACATCGGTTACAGTTTCTTGCTATTTGTTTTCCAGTAGGAACTTAGTTTTAGTTGGATCCCCTGCTTGCCTCTCTTTTTTCCTGGCCGCCCCTCCCCTTCTAGCAGGGTCGGAGAATCGCCGGGGGCCGGCGTGAATCCCGCACCCGCCGTCTCCCGTAGTTTCCGGCACCAGAGATTCAGTGGGGGCGGGAATCGCTCCGCGCCTGCCGGCGCCCCCTCCCCTCCCCCCCCCCCGGCGATTCTCCAGCCCGCGATGGGCCAAAGTCCCGCCGCTGTCATGCCAGTCCTGCCGGCGTGAATCAAACAACCTACCTTACCAGCAGGACCAGGTGGCGCGGGCGGGCTCCGGGATCCTGGGGGAGGCGCGGGGCGATCTGGCCCCGGGGGGCCCACCGATCGGCCGGCGGGCCTGTGACGTGGGGGCACTCTTTTCCTTCCGCCTTCGCCATAGTCTTCACGATGGCGGAGGCGGAAGTGACCCCCTCTCCTGCGCATGCGCGGGGATGACGTCAGCAGCCGCTGACGCTCCGGCGCATGCACGGACTTCCGCCGGCTGGCGAAGTCCCTTCGGCCCCGGCTGGCGTGGCGCCAAAGGTCGTTCCCACCGGCCGGCGGGTCACCAACCACTCCGGCGCGGGCCTAGCCCCTCAATGTTAGGGCTTGGCCCCTAAAGTTGCGGAGACTTCCGCACCTTTGGGGCGGCCCGACGTCGGAGTGGTTCACGCCACTCCATCCTGCCGAGACCACCCGCCCCGCTGGGTAGGGGAGAATCGCGCCCCAGGTCTTTTATCCTGTTCCTGCCCTAATCGCCTGCTGGAAAATCCTGCTCGGCTGGCGATCAGCAGCACCACCCAAAGCTGCGGACTGGCTCTCCCACCTATTGGAATTTCTCCAGATGGAGCAAAATAAAATTTGCCACCCAGGCATCAGAAAGTGGCTTCCACAAAAGTGGGAGCCATTCACCCAGTTGTTCCAAGACCTGTTTGTAACCAACAGCTAATAAGCCAGAGGAAGGGAAGCCACAGTAAAACAACAGGCACAAATGAAAAGAGAGGGGGGAGGGGGGAGGAGGGGGGAAAGGGAATAAAGAGGCATGGTGCACAGCCATGCCCAACACATAATAAGATACAAGGCATCACACCGCCCTAACAGGGACAGGATAAAAGATACCTGGAGAACTGTATGCAGTTTTGATCTACATATCTAAGGAGAGATATACTTGCTTTCAAGGTAGTACAGCGAACGTTCATTAAACTGGCTCTTGGGTGAAAGGTTGTCTGATGATGAAGGGCTGAGTAAATTCTGTCTATACTTCATGAAGTTTAGGAAAATTAAAGATGATTTAATTGAAGCAGACAATATTCTGAAAGGGCTTGACAGGGTCGATCTTGAGAGGTCGATGGGTTTCTGGAGCAATCAGGGCAAAGCCTCAGGATAAGGGTTCGATTATTTTAGAACTGAGTTGAGGAGAAATGTTATCACTCAGAACATTATGAATCTTTGAAATGTTCTGTCCCAGAGGGTTATGGTTGTTCCACTGTTGAGTATAGTTAAGGTTGAGATATACGGATTTTTGGTCTCCTGTGGAATCAAGGGGCATGAGGAGTGGGTGGGATAGTGGAGTTGAAGTAAAAGATCAGCCATGATCATATTGAATGGCACAGCAGGGTCAAGGGGCCATGGTGCACTCCTGCTCCTGTTCCTTGTGTTCTTAGGAAGCAGAAGTGCAATTTAGTTTATAAAAATATATATTTTCAAAAGCGCTAAAATTAAAATATAAAATTGCATGAATATTGAGCTCATTCATCATTCTGCAAGATCTTCAGTGACTCAATCATGACCTCAGCTAATCAACGCCCCAAAGTTCACCCAAATGTGATTGAATAATTCAGTAATGCAAAGCTAAACTTGATGATAACAAAAGAGATGAATTTTGCAAAACATTATCAAACTATAAAGAGTGTAATATCTAAAGGATAAATTGTGTATTTAACATGTGGGCACATTAGTTTTACTTCTACTCCATCTAAAAAAAACTCAAAAACTGATTATCAAATATAAGATGTAAGAGCATCCATGCAGCAATAATCCTCTTAACAACAAAAGGAAGAGAGATCTGCCTAACCCACCTTCTCAAATTATTTGATGAACAGATACTCAAGTGGACTGTGGGACATCTTAAGAGATGATGTACTTTAACTTTGCACATGAAAGATGGTTAATTAAAGTCAAAACTGTAGGGATTTAAGATAATGGAAATGTATAAGAAACTGCAAAACAAATGGAAAACATGTACTCATTCGAGGATTTACATTGAAGTGGAAAACTAAAGAGTGAGCTACCTCAGGGCTCGTGTCGTCCTAATTTATATAAATAACCTGGATTTAGAAAATTAGTCCTAATTGCCATTTTTGAAGGTGGTGCTAAATTAGGAGGGATAATAGAATCTGCATAGGCAGCATAAAATAACAGAATAACTGGACAAAATGTGTGTGGCCCAAACGATGCAGATGAAATTCAACAGTTGAGAAGAACTGTACCTAGGAAGGCAAAACGGACAACATGAATGGCAGTGAAATAGCGAAGAATGATGTTGAAAGCAACTTTGGAAGTTAAACTGGACATCTAATATAGCCAATGCAAAACGACAATCAACACTGGCGAGCCTTCATTTGGGATGGAGAAGCCCATGGGGCCTCGTTTAATGGACCAATTAATGTTGAATAGCGTTGTTGGCCTCGCTGGGCCTAGCACCGGAAGCTCAAGGCAGTTCCCGTTCGCTACAACACTTCGAAACCTTTCTGGAGAATCGCACCCGTAGTCATTTTTTGAGGAAAATCCTGCTCGAAAATTCTATGTCTAATGAATTGATTACCGTAAAAACCCATCTGGTTCACTACTGTCCTTTAGGGAAGGAAATCTGCCATACTTACCTGGTCTGGCCTACGTGTGACTCCAAACCCACAGCCTTGAGGTTGATTCCAAACTGCCCTAAAAATAGTCACTCAGTTGTATCAAACTGGTACAGAAAATTGGACAAGAAATGAAACTGGACGGATGACATGGCATCAAACTAAGCGCCAGGAATGAGAACGGCAAACTCAGCCTAGTCGGAACCAGCAAATCCCTCCTTACTAACACCTGGGGTTTGCGTCAAAATTAAGAGAGCTGCCTCACAGACGAGTCAAGCAACAGCCTTACATAGTCATACTCACAGAATCATACATCACAGAGAAAGTCCCAGGCACCACCTTCACCACCAGCAAAGGTGGTGGTACAGTAGTGTACTGTCAGGAAGGAGTTGCCAAGGGAGTCCTCAAAATCAACTCCATAAGGTCAAATGGCATTGGGTCAATCATGAGCAAGGAAATCTCCTGCTGATTACCACGTATCACCCCCCCCCCCCCCCCCCCCCCCAGCTGATGATAAATCAATACTCCTCCATGTTGAACACCATTTTGAGGAAGCACTGTGGGTGGCCAGGGTGCAGAATGTAGTCTCGGTGGGGAACTTCAACGTCCATCACCAAGATGGGCTCTGTAGCCACTGTAGCCACCTAAAATGGACACTGAACTAAACAAAGTGGAGAATCGCTAAGACTGCAGGGAAAAGCAGTTTAGCCAAGGCAGCAGCCTGCAAACACTCATTAGCATTTTGCAAGCAGCAAAACTAGTTTCTGGCCAGGTGGAAGATCTCAAACCAAAGGTGATAATGGCAAAACGCTTTACATACTAATGAGGCAGTCCAGATCTAGGCACACACAATGGCAACATTTGGGTTTGAATAAGATACTTTGAGTGGATGTCCAGACAGAGCGGCACCAGAAGTATCCACTATAGAAACCGCCCCCGCCATCAAGAGAGACCCTCACATTGGAGGAATTCAAAAGATATCGATTGGGAGTGATCCAATCGATACCTGAAGGTAAAGCCCGCCCAGAAAAAGGCAAGGACATTGGGGACCCCTACAAAAGATAGACCCCCACCCATGGTCCTGTCTGTTGTTTCATGCTCCGGCTTTGACCAAGAACTCCAACCTGTATCCTGACTCCAGCCGTTGAGCACCAGCCGCCGAACCGTAAGTGCCAATACGACGCTCTCTACGCGAACCAGGCCCTCTAGACCCCCAGTGACCAGCACGCTCTCTGAAGGTTGCAGACCAAGATCGGAACGAAGGCCTCGCTCCCTGACCTTGCCTGTTCCTGTTTAGTTAAGTATTCTGATCGCTTAGTTTAGTCATAGCTTAGTCCCTTAGCGTGTGCATGCGTATTTATTATAATTGTATAATAAATATAGATCGTTTGGAACTTACTAATCGGTGTATCGTTTTATTACTTTGAACCTGACCTTGGAATATTTGTGAGGTGTCTATACGGCATCTGGCGACTCCTGAGCTGAAAATACATACATAGAGCCTAGTAGTGTTAAGCACACAGCCTTTAAACGGAGGCGTGTTAATACACTCCAATAAACGCGTTTTACACCCATAGTAAAACGTGCAACAGCTCGGTAGTACCATTGCAGAATGAGCTTGCTGAGTGCTGAAATACATAGTTGCTAGACTGTGTCTGTGTCAGGTAGTGAGAAAATCAACAAGAGGGAAAAACATACTTGACCTAATCCTCATCAACATGCCTGCCGCAGATCCATTTGACAATGAAAATTCAGTAGGAGTGACCACCACACAGTTCTTGTGGAGACAAAGTCTTGTCATCACATTGAGGATACCCTCCATTGTGTTGTGTGGCACTACCACCATGCTAAATGGGATATATTTGGAACAGATCTAATAATGCAAGACTGGGCATCCATGAGGTGTTGTTGGCCATCAGCAGCAGTCGAGCTGTATTCAAGCACAATCTTTAATCTCATGGTCCAGCATATCCCACATTCTACCATTACTAGCAAGCCAAGTGATCAACCCTGATTCAATGAAAAGTACAGGAGGGCATGCCAGGAGCAACACCAGGCATACTTAAAACTGAGATGGTAACCTGGTGAAGCTGCAACACTTATGTGCCAAACACCATTAAATGCAAGTGATAGAGCTAAGTGATTCCACAACCAATGGATCAGATCAAACCTATGTAGTCCTGCCACATCCAGTCGCGAAAGGTGGTGGACAATTAAACAACTCACTGGAGGAGGAGGCTCCATAAATATCCCCGTCCTCAATGACGGAGGAGCCCAGCGCATCAATGCACAATTTGCAACAGTCTTCAGACAGAAGTGCCAAGTGGATGATTCAGTCCCCAGCATCACGGATGCCTGTCTTCAGCTAATTCTATTCACTCCATGTGATACCAAGAAACGGGCGAAGGCATTGGATACTGCAAAGGCTTTGGGCCCTGACAATATACTGGCAATAGTACTTGTGCTCCAGAAAGTGCCACAACCCTAGTTAAGCTGTTTCAGATGGCATCTACCCATCAATGTGAAAATTGTCCTGGTATTTCCTGTAGATAAAGAGCAGGACAAATCCAACCCAGCCAATTACTGCCCAATTAGCCTACTCTTTATCATCAGTAAAATGATAGATGAGGCTATCAACAGTGCTATCAAGTGGCACTTGCTGAGCAATAAACTGCTCACTGATGCTCAGTTTAGGTTCTCCCAGAGCCACTCTGCTCCTGACCTCATTTCAGCCCTGGTTAGAACATGGAGAAAGAGCTGAACTTCAGAGAGTGACTACCCTTTATATCACGGCAACATTTGACCGGTATGACATCGAGGAGCCCTTGGAAAACTGGAGTCAGTGAGAATCTGGGGGAAAACTCTGGTAACCAATGGCTAGGTGGGGTTACGGGATTACCGGGATAGGGCGGGGAGTGAGCCTAGGTAGGGTGCTCTTTTGAAGGGTCAGTGCAGATTTGATGGTTGTGGTTAACCAGGTTTGATGGTTGAGGCTAGTCATCTTAATTCCAGGACATCACTACAAGAGTTCCTCAGGGTAGTACCCTGCGCCCAACCAAGTAGACACATGGGAACACCACCGCCTGGACGTTCCCCCCCCAATGTCACCCATGACTCTGATTTGGAAACATATTGCCATTCCTTTTTAAATGTAAAACGTAAGATAAATGGAATCAGATGGATGCTGGTGAACAAACTTTAAGGTAAATAGTTACTTAGTATTACATAATTTGAGTAATCCTGAAAAAAGATATGTGCTGTTGAACCTTTTCATTTTGCACTCATCATGTCAGATGTAAGAATGCCAAATTTCAACGGGAGAACATTTTTTACTGCATCAGAATAATTGGTTGGCAAGTCAATTCTCATTGGTTGGCTCGTTGCAATAGAAAATGCATCAGGGAACTACTGTCCACCGTGCTTTTGTTTAATTCAAAAAAGGTGCAAAGCCCAGACATATTTTCCTTTTGCATGCAGACTTCAGGTCCCTGCATATGAATATATAGAAATGCCGAAAGTAATTGCAATTCAAAGGGTGATTTATGTTTATTTAATAAGGTCAGAGTTGGAAGTGGGAAAACACTAAACAATGGGTGAGTTTCTTGGTGGAGACGGGATGTCTACAGCTATTCAAAACAGGTTTAAATAATTTATATGGTTTCCCAGAACAACGTTTTGGTTTTAGGTTAGCTGTGTGATTTCTCACAGAAGCAGTCAATTGAAATCTGGGAGTAGCTTTGAGACAAGTGGAGAGGGAGAATCTGCCAGAAACTGTAGACATATATCCAGAGAATACCTACAATGCAAAAGGAGGCCATTTGGCCCATCAAATCTGCACTGACCCTTCAAAAGAGCACCCTACCTAGGCTCACTCCCCGCCCTATCCCGGTAATCCCGTAACCCCACCTAACCTTTGGATACTAAAAGGCAATTAACATAGTCTTTGGATGGTGGGGTTTCAGAAACTAAGGGTGTTTTCTGATTTGGACTCACTAAACTTGAGCTGGAGTGTCCACAATAAGGGTCATATCAACACAAATTAGTCATGACTTAGTTGCTGGCATTCTCAACTTTAAAATCTTCCAGTCCCACCAAAGTCAATGGCAATTGGCATTGTTCATTCATCCTGTAAACACAGAACCTGTGGTGAGGGTTTACCTCCGTGGAACTGGAAGATCCCGCAAGTGGGGAGGGCCAGAAAATTCCACCCCATGACTTGAACACAAAAAAACTATCTTGACATTCCAGTGTGGACCGAGGGAGTGCTGAACTACTATAGATACCAAGGAGGATTTTCCAGCCCCGTTTTCAGTGAGTGGGAATGGCAGTGGGGGCAGAGAATTGATGGAATGTCTGAAAATAGATTTCATGGCAGCAGGATTTCCCCGCTTGATTCACCCCGCTCCTGCTAGTGGCATAATGGGGTTCTGGCCATGTAATAATGAGAATTCCATTATAATACATGACCATCTCCTTCGCAGGCCTCCCTAATGTGTCATCGCTCTGTGTTGGGAATTCACTCCCCACTAGCATGACGTCCCATCAGAGGGGTTTACCATAGGTTTTGGAAAATGTGGAACTGGCGAAGAGAACCCGTCGGGAAAGCACAGCTAAGTACAGCCACCAGGTGAGAGGGTCAACTCCGGACAGAACCCTGGCAGTGCCCATTCACTACCAGGACAGTGCCAGGTGGGATCCTTTGTTAAGGAGATTCATGGTGGGGAGGGATTCCCTTGGGAGGGGCCTCCCTAGGGTGGGGGGGGGGGGGTTTCCTGTGTTCACAGGGGGTTAGGATTCGTGGAGGTTGTTCTGGGGGTCTTGTGTCATTGTGTTTTTATTTAGGTTGGAGCATCTTTTAATCTTTCAAAAACTGAAGTTGTGGGCTCCAGGATGGCATTTGTGGGATCTGTCCCTTCATTTTTTACAAAGTGTTTAAAAGTACAGGGTATAAAGCCAGCAAGGCAGCCAGCGAGCTGCCCTCCAATTTTTCCACCCAACACAATACTTTGAAAAAAAACCCAGAAAATTCCGCCTGCCATCTTTCAGATGAGACATTAAAATAAACCAAACTGCCAATCAGTAAGGAAATCAAGGGTAATGGGGATAAGGTGGGAAAGTAAAGTTAAAGATTATATCAGATCAGCCATAATTTCATTAAATGGCAGAGCAAACGCAAGGGGCCAAATGGCCTACTTCTGCTCCTACAGCCTATGGTTTTACAGCTCTCTTCAGGTGGATGTAAATGATCCCTATACACTGTTGCTGTTCTGGGCAATATTTATCCCTAAACCAATATCACACAGCAGATTAAATGGTCATTATCACATTCCTGTTTATGAGCTTGCTGTGCACAAAATGGCTGTGCATTTCCTACATTGTGACAGTGACTACACTTCAAAAGTATTTAATTGGCTGGAAAGTGCTTCAAGATGTCCAATCATCCTGAAAAGCACAATATAAATGGAAGCCTTGTTTTTCAGAGTAATCAACATGTGGAATAAAACTCCGATGAAACAGTGGAGGAAAAAGGCTTGGAATAATTGAGTGAACAATTGGATATTATAATAGCAAAACATTATTCATTAGTAGCTTGTTAGAACATCTACAAGCTCACCCCAAACTCCCAAAGTACTGAAAAATCCATAGCAGTTGGCTGTTCTTTCCTTGGCACAGTCTTCCGAGGTATACTGCCATATTGAAGGCCCATCAACACCTGAAGTAACAAAAGTATTATCAACATTCATTGGCAGTTTCTTTTGCTCATCTAAATTTTGACACTACACCCTCTAGGTATGTATTGAAATCGCTGATATGCATAGTGAACAGAAGTAGCCTCAGAACTGAATCCTGTGGGTCACCATAGCCGACTTTCAACCACTCTGAGAAATGACCCTTAACTTCTCATTTGTTTTTGCCCTTTGCACACCACTGATGTCCACTTGCACACACCTTCATCATCTCTAGTAATTTTGCATGTGGCCTCGAGCTAAAAGCTTTCTCCTAAATTCTATGTATTCTACAACCACTATAAATTCTCTTCTATCATATCTGTTATCTCCCCAAATTGGGTATGCTGCTGCACTCTTTGGGCTTTCCTCATCATTCCCTTCGTCAAATCAGATGAACGCTGGAATTCCAAAATGAAAATCCATCACCACACTAAAATTATTGGTAAAATGTTTGAAATGTCTATCAACTTTTAATTCCCAAGATTTCAACAGTCTTCCTGATTGGTAATTGATTCAAAGTTTTCCTGTCTAGCAAAATGACTGATCTGTATAAGTAATGGCCTCCACTAAGTCTTCCTGTCTCTTGGCCATCATACGTGTCCCAGTTTGAAAATGACAGTTTCCTTCCTGGGCAGTAGAGTGGAGGTGAGGATGGAAATAAACAGAAACCAAAGGAAATCCCAATGACAATTAAACTACATGCCGTTTGTCTTCATCTACATGTGGCAAAGTGGACTTAAGTTGGGAAGCATCTGACTATCTTGGGATCAACATAGGGAAATAATGCTTCCTGGGGGAAGTATTTTGTCACTAAGGCTCCATCCCTATCTCCCTTTACCATTCTGTCCCACCTCTTCCACATGAATTCAGGAAGGCTTCATGAGGAAAGCCCAGGATGAAGAGGAACAATGTCAGGAGAATATGGCATAGACCCAAGATGGTATTGAATTAGGCAGAATGCAGAACTGAAGCAGGAATGTGGAAATAAATAAAATAGGGTCTCATCAAGCTTTGCAAGGAAAGTTGCAAAATATTCAGACCATTCAGAGAAAGAGAGAGCAAAACAACAAAAATCAAATCAGTTTAAATGCATTACAACCAAACATAGCCTGCAATTATTTCAACCAGAACAGCAACAATTAGGTTTTGAAAGATAACCTCTATGGCATTTAATGATTAATACCACAATTACTAGAAAAAATATCTTACTTTTGATCATAACCAACTCTCTGGCTTGCATCTAAACATTCAGAATGGTGGTTAATGGAGTCACACATTTCCTGTTTACAAACGATTAATGCACTCTGAGAATAATTATGACTTTGTGTGTTGGTTTGAAATGGATGACAGCTAGCTGACAACACTTTCATCTCTCATTATTTTTATTACCATTGACTTCAATTCCTCCCACTGTGTTCATGTATTTATGAAGAGTCCACTTACACAAGAATCAATAATAACAACAATTTGTAAATTTATAATGCACATTTAATTTGGCCCATAACATCCTTGGAGTGGCAGCCAGCGGCAGATTGCCACTCTGTAGTGACTTATCTGCGCTTTAATTGTAAAGCAGCTATCTTGCCCAACTTGCCTGACTCAGGCTAGGGAAGGGGCTGTACTGGACTTGGTATTGAGGAATGAGTGCGGCCAGGTTGCAGAAGTTTCAGTAGGGGAGCATTTCGGGAACAGTGATCACAATTCAGTAAGTTTTAAAGTGCTGATGGACAAGGATAAGAGTGGTCCTAGGGTGAATGTGCTAAATTGGGGGAAGGCTAATTATAACAACATTAGGCAGGAACTGAAGAACCTAGATTGGGGACGGATGTTTGAGGGTAAATCAACATCTGACATGTGAGAGGCTTTCAAATGTCAGTTGAAAGGAATTCAGGACCAGCATGTTCCTGTGAGGGAGAAGGATAAATATGGCAAATTTCAGGAAACTTGGATAACGAGAGTGGTCCTAGGGTGAATGTGCTAGTCTCAATGCTGCAGATGAAGGTTTGATTTGTAATGAATTTGTTACTTAAAAATGTAAAATAGAAACAACAATAAATTTCTCTTGCCTGAAAGAGAAAAAAAAAGGGCAGCACAGTAGCATTGTGGATAGCACAAATGCTTCACAGCTCCAGGGTCCCAGGGTCGATTCTGGCTTGGGTCACTGTCTGTGCGGAGTCTGCACATCCTCCCCATGTGTGCGTGGGTTTCCTCCGGGTGCTCCGGTTTCCTCCCACAGTCCGAAGATGTGCAGGTTAGGTGGATTGGCCATGATAAATTGCCCTTAGTGTCCAAAATTGCCCTTAGTGTTGGGTGGGGTTATGGCGATAGGGTGGAGGTGTTGACCTTGGGTAGGGTGCTCTTTCCAAGAGTCAGTGCAGACTCGATGGACCAAATGGCCTCCTTCTGCACTGTAAATTCTATGATTCTATGAGAGATATTGCAAAAAGAAAAAGGAGGCATTTGTCAGGACTAGAAGGCTGGGAACAGACAAAGCCTGCGTGGAATATAAGGAAAGTAGGAAGGAACTTAAGCAAGGAGTCAGGAGGGCTAAAATGTGTCACGAAACGTCATTGGCAAATAGAGTTAAGGAAAATCCTAAGGCTTTTTACTCGTACATAAAAGGCAAGAGGGTATCCAGTTAAGGGTTGGCCTACTGAAGAACAGGGGAGGGAATCCATGTGTGGAGCCACAGGAAATGGGCAAGGTTGGAAATGAATAGGTGTGAAACCTGGCCCCACATAGAGCCGACCATCGCCTCTCCCCCCCCCCCCCCCCCCCCCCCCCCCGAGACAGGATCTACTCCCATTTGGAAGCAAGTGGACGTATTAACGAGAGGCAGCACGGGTATTAGCGAGAGGCAGCACAGTTTTGTGAAGTGGAGGTCATGTCTCACTAACTTGATAGAGTTTTTCGAGGAGGTCACAAAGATGATTGATGCAGGTAGGGCAGTGGATGTTCTCTATATGGACTTCACTAAGGCCTTTGACAAGGTCCCTCATGGCAGACGGGTACAAAAGGTGAAGTCACACGGAATCAGAGGTGAGCTGGCAAGATGGATACAGAACTGGCTAGGTCATAGAAGGCAGAGAGTAGCAATGGTAGGGTGCGTTTCTGATTGGAGATCTGTGACTAGTGGTGTTTCACAGGGGCTGTTTAGGACACTGGGCTAAATCGCTGGCTTTGAAAGCAGACCAAGGCAGGCCAGCAGCACGGTTCGATTCCCGTAACAGCCCCCCCGAACAGGCGCCGGAATGTGGCGACTAGGGGCTTTTCACAGTAACTTCATTGAAGCCTACTCGTGACAATAATTGATTTTCATTTCATTTCAGTGCTGTTCATAGTATATATAAATGATTTGGAGGAAAATGTAACTGGTCTGATTAGTAAGTTTGCGGATGACACAAAGGTTGGTGGAATTGCAGATAGTGATGAGGACTATCAGAGGATACAGTAGGATTTAGATCGTTTGGAGACATGGGCGGAGAGATGGCAGATGGAGTTTAATCCAGACAAATGTGAGATAATGCATTTTGGAAGGTCTAATACAGGTAGGGAATATACAGTGAATGGTGGAACCCTCAAGAGTATTGACAGTCAAGAGATCTAGGTGTACAGGTCCACAGGTCACTGAAAGTGGCAACACAGGTGGAGAAGGTAGTCAAGAAGGCATACGGCATGCTTGTCTTCATTGGCCGGGGCACTGAGTATAAAAATTGGCAAGTCATTTGCAGCTGTATAGAATCTTAGTTAGGCCACACTTGGAGTATGAGTACAGTTCAATTCTGGTCGCCACACTACCAGAAGGATGTGGAGCCTTTGGAGAGGGTGCAGAAGAGATTTACCAGGATGCTGCCTGCTATGGAGGGCATTAGCTATGAGGAGAGGTTGAATAAACTCGGTTTGTTCTCACTGGAAAGACGGAGGTTGATGTGCGACCTGATAGAGGTCTACAAAATTATGAGGGGCATAGACAGAGTGGACAGTCAGAGGTTTTTCCCCAGGGTAGAGGGGTCAATTACTAGGGGGCATAGGTTTAAGGTGCGAGGGGCAAGGTTTAGAGGAGATTTACGAGGCAGGTTTTATACACAGAGGGTAGTGGGTGCCTGGAACTCGCTGCCGGAGGAGGTGGTGGAAGCAGGGACAATAGTGACGTTTAAGGGGCGCCTTGACAAATACATGAATAGGATGGGAATAGAAGAATATGGACCCCGGAAGTGTAGAAGATTTTAGTTTAGACGGGCAGCATGGTCGGCACAGGCTTGGAGGGCCAAAGGGCTTGTTCCTGTGCTGTAATTTTCTTTGTTTTGTTTTCTTTTGTTCAGGCCAGGTGAAGCGCCAATGTGGAAGTGCAAAAGGAGCAGATTGAAGGAGGACACACCCCTATTTTACTAGATGCCATAAAGCAGGTTAGTTCAAAGGTTCCATTTAAAAGGAGAAGGTAAGATTCTAAGGTCAGTGAATGGGATGTGGGGGTGGGGGTTTGGATGTCAGAATGGTGGATTTGGACATGGGGTGAATCCAGACAGCCGGGGGTGGAGTATTCCGACCTCAGCGGCAGAGGATTCGGACATCAGATAGGGGTGCAGGCAGAGGCATGGGGCCAGGTCGGGTTGGATCGGGGGTGGTTGCTGGGTGGGCTGCTTGCAGCAGGGTCGGTGAGGGATTGGAGGGGTACAGACAGGGTGGGGCTGGCTCAGGGGCATGGGGGCGCCAGGTCCGTGGGGGGGGGCTCAGGTGTGGGGGGTTTGGGGGAGGTCTGGATGGGGTGGCATGGCTGGGGGCATGGGGCTGGTTTGGGGGCGGGGGGGGACCAGGTTGTTGTGTGGGGGGGGGGTGGTGGTCAGCTTTCGGGGTGCTGTGGATATTGTTGGACGGGGTGGTGTGTCCAGGGGCATGGGACTGAGTTGGCTGACGGAACGGGGGGGAGGGGGGGGGGGGGGGGGGGGGGGGAGATGGTCGGCTCTATGTGGGGCCAGGGGGGGGTGGGAGGCGATGGTCGGCTCTATGTGGGGCCAGGTCCAGTCAGCCCCAATCCCCAGATGGTGCCGCCCCATTCAATCAACCCCTCCCCCCCACCCCTACCCTCCCAGTGCACCCTCACCTCCTTATCTCCTCCCCCCTCCCCCCCAGTGCCCTCTCAGTGATCCGTGACCTGCTTAGCCTTCTGTGCTCTACTGCTGGGCCTATATGTGCCCGGAGAATGCACATAAGAGGTGGAGGCATCCTGCTACCTCCCGCGTCCCATGGTTTTTGATGCCCTGGCAGGCATCCTCAGGGGGTCCTGGGGCCAGAGGGCCCCTGCTCACTTGCAAGCGGCACATGTCTTGCCTCACCACCCTGTTCTGGGTTCTGACTCCAAGACACGCCGTTGTCAGGGAGACTGGTATCAGGGGAGCTAGCGCAAACCATTCTGTAGGGTGGTTTGGAGTTGGCACCCATGTCCCCACTACCCAGTCAGTGACCATAGGGCCCTGGAGTTCACCTCGGCATGGAGGGGCAGCTGGACCTAGCTCCGGTGCCCCTGCATCATCTGGGTCTGCGAGCCCTGGCGCTCCCCAATGTCGGCAGCACTGAGTCGATGCCCTCAGCGATGCGCCTAAATGACTGCCACATGCTCTAGTCTAGAGCACGCCAACAATTGCCAACTGTGCCTGGGACAAGCTCCACAGCGCCTCAGTTATGCAAACCTGAGACTGGGGGATCTACCCCATCGACTGGGACGTGCTCTGGAGGGCCTTGGCAATGCCCACCTGAGACTGGGACATGCCCCGCAGCGCCTCATCAAGGTGTCCCCCAGCGACTGGGGCATGCTGTCGAGGTGCTCAGACATGGCCGTCACTGACTGTGCTACACCTTGGACACCACCACCCATGCTGCCAACATCATGCACCAGGCTCTCCACTGTGGTCACCACCTAGCAGTTCCACACATTGTCGGTGCCATTTCTTGCACCCGTAGCCTCTGGGACTCCTCCAATCAGCTATGGACCTGCTTGAGCATCGCTGACATATCCCGCTGAATCTCTATGACGCTCCCTCGTGTCTGCATCAGCTCTGGGTAAACCTGGCTCAGCATCTAACTGGGACCCAGCTGGGTCTTTGAATCCAACAGACCTCCGATTGCTGTCCCGCCTGGCTGTTCTGCCTCCACCTGATGGCATCAGCAACTGTGTGGAGTTCTTCGGAATTTTCCCCAGAAACCTGTCCATTACTGTCGCCCACCGAGGTGTGTGTCTCTGCGCTTATGGAGGGTGGGGTGACAGCTGTGCCATGATTACGGTGGTGTCCTTGGAGCTCCCCTTCGAGGTGCTCTCGTGAGAGGTGGTGGGGGGACCAGCCCGTATGGGCTAGCACCATTGGATGGAGATCCTGCGAGAGAATGGACATGTGGTCAGTGGAAGGGATGGATCATTTTTTATGACATTAACAACTCACGTGTGACAGGTCATCTGGGTGAGGGCCGGTGAATCTTCACCTTTGCACTAAAAGCCAACCTCAACGTCGGTGACAGATCTGTCTTCTGCCACCCCGTGATCTCCAGGGCCCGTTCCTCGTAGGGGGTGAGGACGCTGATGTCCAGCATCTCGCCGCCCATCTGGCTCCTCTCCTGTCTGTTGTGGGCCAACTTCACTGAGGGGGCATCGTGAGCCACACGTATCGTTCATCGTGTGGGTTTCGGTGGGGCATAGACGGTGTGCATGCGGGGGGGGGGGGAGTAAAGGGGGAATGGGGAGATGAGGGGGATGGGGTGATGGGAAGAAGGGGGACTGGGGAATATGGGAGGGTATGGGGGTGGGGGTATGGAGTGGTTCGGCATGTGTGGCACTGCTGGACATTGGTGGGCCGGGGCATGAAACGGTGCTTGGAGGGTGTGGTGATATGCATCACTGTAAATACACAAGGGGTTAATGTAAATACACGTAGACTAGCTAGACACTGAAGGGAGCACCAGAGACATGACACACAGACATTCAACCAATAAGTCAGTAAGATAGGACACAACCAATGGGCTTTCACGATACACACAGAGGTGACATTACCACAGGGGGGTATTACACCAACCCATATAAAATGACACAGCACACATGATCTTCCTCTTTCCAGTGGAGACACTCAGTGAGTACACAGGGTTGATTTGAAACACATCACACCCACCACCTGGATTGTAGCAGACTGGTTCGTCAGTCTGAGTAGCTGTATTAACAGGAGAGTCAAATCCAAGTAGGAGAATTGTTAACAGTTTAATAAACATGTTAAAGCTATCTGCAAGTCTGAACCTTCCTTTGTCAGAGTGCACATCAAGGAAGCAGCTTATGCAACGTCAAGAACATAACAAAACAGAGGGGGCGATGCGTTCTCAGGGGGGAGGGAGTTCAGGGGTCCAGTGGCAACCCATCCATGTGGTCCGGTGGAGGTCGTTGATCCAGCCAACTGAGCTAATCCTGCTAGAAGTGTAATCAAGAACTCAAGACTTACCTCTGGAATGACAACCAAGCCAAAAGTTAAACTAAAAAGAACCAGATTCATCCCATAGAGCCACCGTAGAAAAATGAAATATGAAGCTACGGAAGAACCAAAGTGACCTGCGATAAAAGAAACATTTCTATCAACTTCATATAGTTCAAAATTTCTTTCTGAAAACATGCAGGTTAAATATGCACAATTTCACTCTCCCATTCAATTTGTTTACTGATAATTAAGTTTCTCAGTGACTGAATAACTTTAAATATTCAACAAATTGCTTTTATTTAGTATCTTTAGCCGAATAAATTGTCCCAGTCCACTTCACAGAAAAAGGAAAGGGGAAAGAATCATTGAGCAGGTATATCAAGATTTGAATTAGGGTGGTGACCAAAGACATGATTAAAGCTATAGGTTTTGAGGAGATCATTTTTGATTGGCGGAGACAAAGTGTGTCAGATGGGTTTTTGAAAAAGTTTCCAGAGTGCAGTGATCACTGCTAAGACAGTAAAAGAGATATAGAAAATAAATAGTTTGGAAAAACTGGAGGTTATGAGTTGGTTGAGGGTGTAAGGAGGTGGATTTTGAAACAAATACACTGAGAGATAGGAATATCAGTTAAGGCAGAAGTGCATTGGTGGGACCAAGTGAGGACGGAAATATCGACGTCGCGAATTCGGCTGATAAACTGGTCATTTATTGTAGATCTTGAGGTAGGGTATGAACACTTATGATACGTTGAGTTGTTGAGGGATGATTACTGATATGAGGACTTCATTGGCAGTGGGGCTGAGCTACAGAAGAGGTAGCTAATGTTACAAAGGTGGAATTAGACACTGGGCAGAATTATGAGCCCATGTTAGCTGTCAGTGAAAACAGCGACTGAGGTGGAAAATTGGGAAATCAGGAAAGGTGATTCCGATCTTGTTTCACAATTTTCCACATCCTCACCGATATCATAATGAGGCTCCGCACACAAAAGGCAAGAACCTCATTGTAATAAATTTAAATAAATGTTAATATTATTAATGAGCCCCCACCACATGATTTCACTTAAGTGTGACATTACGTTGGCGAAATACATCACAGGTATAAAGGTGTGAATTAGTTGAGGAATTCTCCCGGGGGTGCAAAGGTAAGTATATCCCAGGCACAGGTTGGCACTGCCCCAGGCAGAGGTTGGCACTGCCCACTGTCAGCCTATGGTGAGGGACAGTGCGGGGGGGGCCCTCTGGGAAGCCCAATTATGGTGGCGGGGAGAGATTGCTGAGGACATGGCAGTAACGGTGGAGCAGCCATTGAGGGGGTGCAGCCATTGAGAAAATACTGGGCACTGAGGTGAGGGGAGCAGGAATTGATGTGCGGAGGAACTTGCAGTGATATGGGGGGGGGGGGGGGGGGGGGGGTTTGCTGGCGATACTGCTGCGGTGGTTTTTGATCATGCGGGGGTAGGGGGAAGCCCCCAATGATTACACAGTGGGGTAGAGGAAGATTCCCTGATACCTTTGTGGTAGGGTTGGGGGAGTGCTTGGGGAAGTTTTAACTCTCTTCTGATTAGGGCTGCCTTTCAAGATGGCGCACCAATCTCTGTGGTGCTGGCCTTCCAGCCTCTATCAGGCCCCGCCCCACCAGACTGGCAGCATAAACCATGCCTAGGATTTTTTTGTCAGAGTGCCAGACAACATGGTCTGAAAACGCATGAGATACAGTCGGGTTTTCAGTCAGGCCTGACACCCCGACAATTAGATAAATTCCACCCACTCTTGTAATAGATATATTTTAGAATCATAGAATCCCTACAGTGCAGATGGAGACCATTCGGCCCATTGAGTCTGCACCGACCCTTGGAAAGACCACCCTACTCAGGCACAATCCCCCGCCCTATTCCTACAACTCAACTCTTTTTTTTTATTCTTTTTTTTTAATAAATTTAGAGTACCCAATTATTTTTTCCAATTAAGGGGCAATTTAGTGTGGCCAATCCACCTACTGTGCACATCTTTGGGTTGTGGGGGCGAAACCCACGCAGACACGGGGAGAATGTTCAAACTCCACACGGACAGTGACCCAGAGCCGGGATCGAACCTGGGACCTCAGCGCCGTGAGGCAGCTGTGCTAACCACTAGGCCACCGTGCTGCCCTCCTACAACTCAACTCTAATGGGCAATTTAGCATGGCCAATCCACCTAACATGCACATCTTTGGACCATGGGAGGAAACCGGAGCACCAGGAGGAAACACACACAGACAAGGGGAGAATGTGCAAACTCCACACAGACAGTCACCTGAGATTGGAATCAAACCCGGGTGCCTGGTGCTGTAAGGCAGCAGTGTTAACCACTGTGCTACTTTGCCGCCCCAAATATGGGGTGAGAGGCTCAGCTCAGGATTAAGGATGACATTAAGGTTGTGCCTTTTCTGGTCTAGTTTGAGTGAGAAGTAAGGAATATATTTCCAGTGAAAGAAGATTTTAGGCTTGCACAGCAGAAGGTGAATCAAGAGCAGGAGGAGGCCTTTTGGCCCTTCAAGCCTGCTCCACCATTCATCACGATCATGGCTGATCATCCAAATCAATAGCCTAATCCTGCTTTCTCCCCATAGCCTTTGATCCTATTTTCCCCAAATGCTATATCCAGCCGTCTCTTGAATATATTCAAAGTTTTAGCAACAACTACTTCCTGTGGCAATATAATTCCACAGGCTCACCACTCTTTGTGTGAAGAAATGTCTCGTTATCTCTATCCAAAATGGTTTACCCTAATCCTCAGGCTGTGACCCCTGGTTCTGAACACACACATCATTGGTAAAATCTTCCCTGCATCGACCCTGTCCAGTCCTGTTAGAATTTTATAAGTCTCTATGAGATCCCTCCTCATTCTTCTGAACTCCTGCGAGAACAATCCCAACCTAGTTAATCTCTCCTCATATGACAGTCTGCACACTCCCCTCTCCCAATTTGCAACCATTCAAGTAGTAATCTGCCTTCCTGATTTTGCTACCAAAGTGAATAAACCTCACACTTATCCAAATTATACTGCACCTGCCATTGATTTGCCTACTCGCCCACCTGTCCAGATCATGATGTAGCATCCCCGCATCCTTGTCACAATTCACCCTTCCACCTAACTTGATATCATCTGCAAACTTTGAGATGTTACATTGTGTTCCCTCATCCAAATCATTAATATATATTGTGAATAGCTGGGGTCCCAGCACCGTTCCCTGTGGTACCCCACTATTTACTGCCTGCCAATTTGAAAAGGACCCATTAATCCCTACTCTTTGTTTCCTCGCTGCCAACCAGTTTTCTATCCACCTCAATACATTTCCCCCAATACTATTCATTTATGTGATGAAAAGACTAGCAATTATTGCCATCGCTAATTAACCTTGATAAGGTTATTGTTAGCTGCCTTTTTGAACCACTGAAGTTCATATAGTCTGCATAAATGCATGGTACCTCTGGGGAGGGTATTCTGAATTTTGATCCAATGACAGATGGTGTGTGACTTGAAGGGAAACTAGCAGGTGGCTGTTTCCATGCACCAGCTATCCATGTTCTTCTGGATGGTAAACGTCAATGTTTGGAAGGTGCTGCAAAGAAACTCTGTTGAGTTGCTGCAGTGCATCTCGTAGATGGTACACACTGCTGCCACTGTGCATTTGTAGTGCCTGTTTAAGGTGGTGGATGGGATGTCAATCAAATGACTCGCCTTGTCCTGGATGATGTGAAACCTCATAAGTGTTGTTGGAGCTGCACTCATCCTGGCGGAGTGGGAAGTATTCCATCATACTCCTGACATGTGCCTTGTTGATGGTAGACAAGTTTTGGAAGTTGAAAATGAGATAGCCACTACAGAATTTCCAACCTCTGATCTGACTGATCCAGTTAAGTTTCTGGTCAGTGGTGACTGCCAGAAAACAGATGGTGGGGAATTTGGCACTAATAATATGGCTGGATGTCAAGGAGGGGAAAAGTTCCATTCTCCCTTGTTGTCCATGGTCATTGCTTGGCATTTGTGTAGCATGAATGTTGCTTACCACTATCAACGCAAGCCTGAATGTTGTTCTGGTTTTATTGCATATAAACACAGACTGCTTTATTATTGGGGGTGATATGATTGGAACTGAGCACTGTCATCATCAGTGAACATCCCCACTTCTGACCTTATATTGGAGGGTAACTCATTGATGAAGCAGCTGAAAAGGGCTTGGGATGTGAACATGCACAATCATACAGGGAGCATGGGGAACAGCGGGTCACTCGGCTCTGGCCTCATTATCAGCCTTGGGTCAAACATGGACAAAAGAGCTGAATGCCAGAGGCAAGGTGATAGTGACTGCCCTTAACATCAAGACAGCATTTGACCAAGTATGGCATTAAGGATCTCTAGCTAAACCGCAATCAATGGGAATCAGGGGGAAAACTCTCTGCTGGTTCGCGGATGACAGTAAGGTTGGTGGAGTGGCAGATGGTAGTGTTCAGAATTGTCAGAGGATAGAGCAAGACATAGATAGGTTGGAGACTTGGGCAGAGAAATGGCAACTGGAGTTTAATCCGGATAAATGTGAGGTAATGCATTTTGGTAGGTCTAACATGGAGGGGATATATACTCAAAATGGCAAAACTCTGAGGAATATAGAAAGTCAGAGAGGTCTGGGCATGCGGGTCCACAGATCTTTGAAGGTGGTAACAAAGGTGGACAAGGTAGTCAAGAAAGCATACAGAATACTTGCCTTCATTGGACGAGGCACCGAGTATAAAAACTGGCAAGTCATGCGACAGTTGTATGGAACCTTGGTAAGGCCGCACTTGGAATATTGCGCACAATTCTGGTCGCCACACTACCAGAAGGATGTGGTGGCTTTGGAGAGGGTGCAGAGGAGGTTACTAGGATATTGCCTGGTCTGGAGGGTGTTAGCTATGAAGAGAGGCTGAATAGACTCAGACTGTTTTCATTAGTAAGACGAGAGTTCGAGGGTGACCTCATAGAAGTCTCCAAGATTATGAGGGGCATGGATAGAGTGGATGGGCAGAGACTCTTTCCCAGGGTGGAGGAGTCAGTCACCAGGGGGCATAGGTTTAAGGTCCATGGGTAAAGTTTAGAGGCGATGTTCGAGGCAGGTTTTTTATGCAGAGGGTGGTGAGTGCCTGGAACGCGTTGCCAGGGGAGGTTGTGGAAGCAGATACATTAACGGTTTTCAAAAGGCATCTTGACAAACAAATGGATTGGATGGGTATAGAGGGATATGGCACGAGGAAGTGCTGAGGGTTTTGACAAAGGTTGGTATCATGACTGGTACTGGTTTGGAGGGCCGAAGGGCCTGTTCCTGTGCTGTACTGTTCTTTGTTCTTTGGTTGGAGTCATACCTGGCACAAAGGAAGATGAAGGTGGAGGTTGAAGGTCAATCATCTCAGCTCCAGGACATCACTGCAAGGGTTCCTCAAGAGAGTGTCCTAAGCCCAACCATCTTCAGCTGCTTCACTGAAGATCTCTCTTCCATCATAAGGTCAAAAGTGGGGATGTTTGCGGATGACTGCACAATGTTCAGCACCATTTGCGACTCCTCAGATAATGAAGCAGTCCATGTCCAAATGCGCAAAACCTGGGCAATATCCAGACTTGGCCTGACAAGTGGCAAGTTATATTTGCACCACACAAGTGCCAGGTAATGACCATCTCCTACAAGAGAGGATCGAACCATTGCCCCTTGACATTAAATGGTATTATAACCGCTGAATCCCCACTATCAACAGCCTGGGGGTTACAATTGACAAGAAACAGAACTGGACTAGCCATATTAATACTGTGGCTACCAGGATAGGTCAAAGGCTAGGAACCCTGCAGCAGGTAACTCACCTCCTAAGGTGTAGGTACAGCACAGTGTGTGTACCTACACCTCAAGGACAAAGCCTGTCCAACATCTACAAAGCACAAGTCAGGAGAGTAATGGAATACTCTCCACTTTACTGGATGACTGCAGCTCCAACAACACTCAAGAAGCTCGACACCATCCAGGATAAAGCAGCCTACTTGATTGCTCAAGTGACAGTCGTGTGAATTATCGACAAGATGCACTGCAGTAACTCATCAAGGTTCCTTATACAACACCTTCCAAACCCACGACCACTACCATGAAGAAGGAGAAGAGCAGCAGATACCTGGGAACCTCACCACCTGAAGGTTCCCCTCCAAGTCACTCACCAACCTGACTTGGAAATATATTGCCATTCCTTCACTGTCACTGGGGCAACATGAAAAAATGAAATGACAATCGCTTGTTGTCACAAGTAGGCTTCAAATGAAGTTACTGTGAAAAGCCCCCAGTCGCCACATTCCGGCGCCTGTTCGGGGAGGCTGATACGGGAATTGAACCGTGCTGCTGGCCTGCCTTGGTCTGCTTTAAAAGCCAGCTAATTAGCCCAGTCTGCAAAACCAGCCCCTCCTGGAACTCCCTCCCTAACAGCACAGTGGGTGTACCTACACCTCAAGGACTGCAGCTGTTCAAGAATGCAGCTCACCACCATAGAACATAGAACATAGAACAGTACAGCACAGAACAGGCCCTTCGGCCCTCAATGTTGTGCCGAGCCATGATCACCCTACCCAAACCCACGTATCCACCCTATACCCGTAACCCAACAACCCCCGCCCTCCCCTTCCCCCTCCCCCCCTCCCCCCCCTCCCCCCCCTCTCCCCCCTCCCCCCCCCTCTCCCCCCTCCCCCCTTAACCTTACTTTTTTACTAGGACACTACGGGCAATTTAGCATGGCCAATCCACCTAACCCGCACATCTTTGGACTGTGGGAGGAAACCGGAGCACCCGGAGGAAACCCACGCACACAGGGGGAGGACGTGCAGACTCCACACAGTCAGTGACCCAGCCGGGAATCGAACCTGGGACCCTGGAGCTGTGAAGCATTTATGCTAACCACCATGCTACCCTGCTGCCCCATGTGCCAGGTAATGCCAGCTTCTGAAAGGCAACTAGGGATTGGCAATAAATGCGTCTAACAAGTGATGTCCACATCTCGTAAATGAATATTTAAAAAAGTTTAAAAATCATAGAGCCAGAGACACAGGTTCAATTCCAGCTTTGGCCGACTGTCTGGGTGGAACTTGTATGTTCTTCCTGTGCCTGCATGGGTTTCCTCTGGGTGCTCCGGTTTCCTCCCACAGTCCAAAGATGTTTATATTAGGTGGATTGGCCATGATAAATTGCTCCATTGTGTCCAAAGGTTAGGTGGGGTTAGGGGTTTGTAGGGTGTGGGCCTAGGTGGGGTGCTCTTTCAGAGGGTGGGTGCAGACATGATGGGCTGAATGGTCTTCTTCTGCACTGTTGGGATTTTATCAAGAGCAAGATTTTGGTCCCTGTTATGATTTGCAGGTTGTTAAAATTAAACTTGAAGAGAATCAACGCATAGACCCCAATCCTGCCTCATTCCTCCAAGATTAATTTAATTCAGAGGATAAATGGAAGGAATAAGAATAGCTTTTACTATTCTGATAGTTGTTCTGCCTGAACTTTGGGCAATATATTGTTTGTCCCCCATCTCATGATGGTTGATTCTTTTTCATGAATGTGTATTCAAATAATTAGAACCAAATTAATACATTTCTAGGGAAGGAGACTAGACTATCTCATACTATTCCAATTTTAGGATTTGGCATTTATAAAGTAGCCTCATTCAGTTTGTTGGACAATGGGTCCCACCATTGTTGTTGGAAGTGGGAGTGAGGGGCTTTGGAAACTAGCAGGACCCGAGACTACATTTTTATGGATGCAACCAAACAAGTGGCTGCCACTGGGCCCATCATCATATTAAAATGGTACGTCAGTGGCAAGCCCACAATGCCTCCCCATACCATTTTTTCAACTTTCCCACCTCCGAGCCTCTTGCTCATTATAAAATTCAGCTAGTGTGCTTCACTTCATGGACACTCAACGTTTTTGAAGCCTCGTTGTCTTTTGTCGCCTACCATGCTATTGGTTTGTCCTACGTACGAGTTTAAAAGAGGATGTTGGTTGGAATATCAAGCTCCAAAATGGTAGCGCTGCCATCAGATCTTGCTGATTAATGGCAGAATCAGCTGACTCTTTGAATCCTATGTGCTAATGCCTTCATCAAAATGGTGCCCAGCATGGCCAGCGACAGAAGTGTGTGTGCACTGTGGGTGCCATTTTGGAGGCAAACAGCACCAAAATAAATGGACACTATATTTAAAAAGCCAAATTTCACAGCACAGAACTTTCAGTAATATATTTACTGCAGGATTTTTAAAGCACTTTACTTTTAATTACCAAAGTAGCAGAATTGGATTATGCTGCACATTTGCGTTTTATCACTAGAAAATAAATTAGAACCCATTTCACACTGTTGGAATGTGAAGGGAAGGATCTGCAAAGCTTAGAACCTAGGAAACTGAGGACAGGGTCACCAATGGCAGAGCAATGAAAACTGGGGATGCACATGAGAAGAGCAGAGATCTCACTGGGTTGGAGGTCTGGAGGAGATTAGAAATAGAGAGCGGTGAAACCATACGGCAATTTGAAAACATGGATGAAAACTTTAGGATTGAGAAATTACCAATTTAGGTCAGAAATGGAAATGATGGGGAAACAAAAGTACTTGAATTAAGTAAGAAAGAACTTACAATATAGCATTTATTGACTCTTCCATAATTTACAGGTGTCAATTATTTTTATATCCTGCAGTGTATATGTTAATGAAAGCTCTGTGCTGTGATGTTTAGCTCCATGGGGACAATTACTTTAGTGCCTTTTGCCTCCAATATCATTTGAACAGTGCACACACTTCTGTAACAATTGAATATCACTTTGGTGAAAGCATTAATACAGATATAGGGAGCATTTAACATAAGAATGCACAGTAGTCAGATTCTGCCATTAATTGGCATAATTTGATGTGTGATGAATGTAGAAATTGGTATATATCATATTTTATATTGTTGCAGTAATATTATTAAAGACCCTAGGTTAAGGTATCCAGACTATGAGTCTACTAAAGCTGTAATTAAGAATTCATAACGGTGATGTCATGATTGATTCTAACCATTTACTTGTTTACATATAGAGGACTAATGGGATATCGTTATGATTTCTGAAGATGCCCTGGAGAGTAGATATATTTATGATGAATTGTATTTAGTCCTATCTAAGCGGGCCATGTGACATTTTAGTGGAATGCAGATGCTGTAATTAATGGGAGAAGCCAGGTCTGTCTGTAATTTTGCAGTTTACCATAGGATTTGAGTCTGTCAAGACAGAAAGATTTTAAGTTGAACAGCAGTTTTTCACATGCTGCTAGGTTGAGCAGATGTGTACTGGTTCTGTTCCTGAAGGGTCTTTCTCTCCAAAGGTTTCTACACAACTAAGCAAGTGATCTGTTTGTTAACTTCATTTATAAGTAGCATATTTCAACTGTATCAGGTTGCTTAATTGCAGTTAGTAGTAGGTATATATATATTAAGTTTAAGTTTTTTCATGTGTCTCAGAACCGTTTAGTTCATAATTGTAAAGTTGGACAGGATTCTTTGGTCCCCCAGTGCATATTTCTCGATGATGTACCATTTTCTGGCAGCAGGACACTCTCTTCCCACTGCTTGTCAATGGGATTTCCTTTTGAAGCCACCCCACGCCATCAGGAAACCCATGGGCACAGGTGAGCTGCCAGTGGGAGAAGAGAATTCCGGCTGCTATTTCCTTTGATGTTTATGTGTTAGAATCTGTGTTTAAATTAAAGTTTGTTTTCACATAAAATATATCTATTGGTCAGAGTCATCACTCCTAGGGTGAAGTATCCTTTCCTCACAGTTTTACAAATTTTAAAAATCGTTTGGGGTTCTCGTTCGGTATCCTAACAAATGTTGGGCTCTGGTCTGTTATCCTAACAGATGGCATCACTGTCATTTTGGAGCTCGACATTCTAGTTAAAATCCTCTCTTAGACCAGGATTTTCCATCCATTATGTGGCAGGATCTGCTGCAGGAGATTCAGTGTCGCAGCCAAAGGTTCACTGACTTTCTGCAGACCAGATGACCCCAGTGTCAGGCAGAGCTGGAAAATCATGCCCTTAACCTCGCACAGCAGTAAGGGCCAATAGCACATGTACTATTTCAAGGAATTATCAGCTACATTCCTGTTAGGGGTTGATTAATTTCTGCTGGCTCTTGCTACACTTGTAGATTCGCTTGTTGGTTCCCAGCTTTGTTTAAAGTTGTTGAAGTCTGCAGTGAGTGGTGTGACATATGATGTGGAATTTTGGCCTGAATTCAAGGTTTTTTGCATAAACCACTTGCTGTCAGACATGGGTCCAATAGTTTATATCCTCACTGGACAACAGCTTGACAGGGAAAATGAGCAGAGGTGAAACAGAGCAGGCGAAGCTGGTAGAACAGGAAAATGAAGGAGGGTGAGAGGGTCCTCAGCAAGAGGCTCCATCCACCCACTCAGGTGGCAGTTCTTCGACCTGAACCTCAGCAAAGATCAATGGGTTAGCTACCTCCTCATCATTAAGGATATCCTCACTGAGACTGCAGCCACAGAGCAAGATGAGGAAGGATTTGTCAGTGGTGTAAAGGTGAACGCACTTGTGAACTTTTATGTGTCAGACTCCTTTCAGTCAGCAGCAGACAATATTTCCAACTGTTGTGAAAATCTGCTTCATATTCCGTATTTTTTAAGATGTGGTGATGCCGGCGTTGGACTGGGGTGAGCACAGTAAGAAGTCTTACAACATCAGGTTAAAATCCAACATGTTTGTTTCAAACACTAGCTTTCAGAGCACTGCTCCTTCCTATTTTTTAAGGATGTAACTTTTTGTTTCAGGATTATAACTTTTGGGTTGGAGGTTACACAGCTGAATTTTGATTCCAATATATTCATTTATTGACACATACTTACTCTCGATTTCCTTTATTTTCATCTCCCAAGGTATGCAGGAAGTCTTAAAATTTTCAAAGTCCCTTTTAAATTTTATCCATTTCTGAAATATTAAAGAAAGGTGCAAATGATGGCTGGCCTTTCATTGTCCGAAAACAAAGTTTAAATAGATACACTTTAAGAACTAAAATATCCCTGAGCAGATGTCATTTTAGGCCCTCCTCTTCTCTTCAAAGAACTAAGGATTTTTTTTTCTATTTCATGCAAATAGACATAAACCTCTAAAAAAATTAAACATCAGTAAAATTACAAATTTAGTTTATGATGTTTATGATGTTTATAAAATCATTCTGAATTCAGAGCTGATTTACCATGCTATATATTTCTTTAATTACTTTATTCTATTTCTCAAAGAACAAAGATAAGTACAGCACAGGAACAGGTCCTTCGGCCCTCCAAGCCTGCGCCGGCCATGCTACCCATCTAACCTAAAACCTATGGAATTCCTTGCCCAGTGAAGCAGTTGAGGCTCCTTCATTACATGTTTTTAAGGTAAAGATAGATAGTTTTTTGAAGAATAAAGGGATTAAGGGTTATGGTGTTCGGGCCGGAAAGTGGAGCTGAGTCCACAAAAGATCAGCCATGATCTCATTGAATGGCGGAGCAGGCTCGAGGGGCCAGATGGCCTACTCCTGCTCCTAGTTCTTATGTTCTTATGTTCTTTTACACTTCTGGGGCCTGTATCCCTCTATTCCCATCCTATTCATGTATTTGTCAAGACACCCCTTAAACATTACTTTCGTACCTGCTTCCACCACCTCCAGTGAGTTCCAGTGAGTTTTACCCTCTGTGTAAAAAACTTCCCTCTCACATCTCCTCAAAACTTTTCCCTTCAGACCTTAAACCTATGTCCCCTAGTAATTGACTCTTCTAGCCGGTGAAAACGTTTCTCGTTAGAATTGGCAGCATGGTGATAAACTGCTTTGTTACCGCAATATGCTTTGCTACGATGAGTGGGATTTTCCAGTCCTGCCTGATGGAGGATCTTCTGGCCCCGCCAATGGTGATCCCTCATGGTGGGATTGGCAAGCCACGCAAAACACCATGGACATCTGGGACCCAGAAGATCCCATCGGCGCCAATGGTGATCCACGTCTGCCACCAGAAAATGTACCTTGGTGGGTGGAGGGGGAGCAGGAAAATCCTGGCCATGATTTCTGGGTTCCTGCTGTTACTTGCATTCTGTATATTACACCCATAAAACTGAATACATACTTTCAGCTCATCAACCAAGATGAGTTGAAATGAAGTCTGAAGTCCATGTGATCAAACATTTTTACTTTTCAGAACAAAATTCACCAAAAGTTAACAATCATTTATTTCATCATTATTACAAGTGTCTATCCTTTAAACAAGCTAATTTTTCTAGCTCCTAATTTACTAATTGTGCCCGGAATTATGAAAGATTGTGAAGTTGATAGCTGGAAAGATACTTCTGGAGTCTTCAGGAATTGAGGTAACTCTTGTCCAAGTGAAGCTTCTTCCCCTAGCCAATTCTGATTTCCGTTTTCTTGTATTGTTGAAGGAAGCTAGATCCAGGCCTGGCAAAAGGTTTCAAAAAGCTCGGAACATACAGGGCGCGATTCAATGGAAAAACATTGGGCGTATTTGGTGGGTGTTTCCCAATGGCTGCATTGGCAAGATCGCGGCCCATATTCAACGGTACTGAGTGCCAACAATGAGCCCCCACGAGATTCTCGATATTATTGGCTCCCTCGCTCTCTGATTCATTCCACTCCTGCCTCAGCATCTCGCCGCTAATAAGGGGGAACTACTTTTAAGCACTCCCTCATCACTCACTCCCTGACCGCACACAAGAATAGCAGCACACAGACCTACTCCTCGCTTTGGGAGTGCCAAGCTCACAAGGCTTTTTGATGCTGTGATTCCCTATCTGGTGAGCACCACATAGTTGCTGATGCACATCAGGTGGAGGCAGGTTTTATTTTTTGTTTAAATATATTTTATTATAAGTATGTATCAAAGCAGGTTACAGCCAATAAACACCCCGGGAAACATACATCCCAACAATCATCTATACAGTCAGTACAGAATTGCCCCCTTTTTGTCCCCCCCCCCCACCCGCACCCCCCCCCCCCCCCCCCCCCCCCAACCCCCCGCCCCAGCGACGAACAGCTCCTGTCAGTGAGGGACGTGTCCCAGTTGTAAGTGGACATTGCCAGGGGCACTGCAGAGCATGGCCCAGTCACAAAGGAGCAACGCTGAGGACCTCGACACCATGATGCAGACAATGGGGAACTCCAGAACTGGCAGCGCTTGATGACTCAGCGGAAGCTGGAGCTCACTCCAGCTGCACCTCTGTTCCATGGAGTCTCCCAGGGCTCTATGGGCACCGTCAGAGAGGAGGAAGCGCTGGAGCCCAATCCAATGCCTGCCACCAAGGAGACTACAGTGGTCTCCAGTTCTTCTTAATCTCCCCTCCTGACACCGGCTCATCTCAAGGACAGCGGGCTAAACATTGTGGCACGGCGATGCCGGTGACACCAGTAAGTCAGCCGGGGCCACGGGGCTTGGAGGTATCAGGCTGCCTCCACCTCTGGTGTGCATCCTGGGGACACACCTAGCTGTAGCACTAGAACACGAGAGATCAGGAAGAGTGAGGAGAACCGATGAGGTCACTATCCGTACAAGTGGGACTGGAAATCTCAGTCAAAAAGAGTGAAACCTGAGGGGTTTCCCCCCCCACCCCACCCCACCCCCTTTCACCTCCTCACTTGCGCCAGCTTCACGTTTTTGAAAAGGAGTACCAAACAATTCCTGCATGACTTCCCTCTGGGGAGTCGGGTAAATCCCGTGAGGCTGCTGCATTCACCTTCAATCTTGTTATGAGATTGAATGTAGATGAGGGTTATTGACATTCCCGCTATATTTGGGTGAGATCCAGAACTCACTATCAGCCTTTTTTAGTCCCAGCATTGTGTATACAGTGCGTATGGGTGAATGGCAAAATGGTTCACGCCTGGCAGGACTCTCAATTTTGTCCTCTTCTCTGAGCTATACAGCCAGCGCGCCCCGATCCTGGCCGACTGCAAAGCGGTCACTGAGTCGCACCCACATTCACCATTATGGGACACAACAACATCTATTACAGGTCTTTGTAGGCAAATGGTGCAGGGCATGAGCTCAAATGCTACAGGTCAGTACCTATGCACAAGGAACACAAAATAACATATAAGATGAATGTCAGATACTAACCTTCATCATCATCACTTTGTAGGCATAAAACTTTCGGCCTTTTCCCTTCCCCAGGGCACCTTCAAATTTCTCTATAAATGCTTGGGATTCCCTGATAAATGCAAGTCAAAACTGAATTAATAAGAGAGCACCTCCTGTAAGATGATTTTACAATTTCAGTATAGTAGGAATATTCAACCCTGCCCTACCTGAAATTATTAATATAATTTGATTTTATTTGCTTTCAACAACTTTCATTTGACATCATCTTCTCTCAGTTGCATTCAGAACTTGCAGTTTACATTCAGAACTGTCCATTTAGTTATCATTTTCACACACAACTATACTTGTGATGGCAAATTATAGTGTTATATCATTGCCATCAATTGCTGTCCTGCAGTGATCACAACAAAATGTGACCATATACACAGCCAATACATCCTTTAGTCCCAGCATAGTGTATACAGTGTGTATGGTCACACTCCCCCCACACCCTGACCTAACTTTTCACTCTCCATCTCTTTTCTCCCCTTCCTTCCCTTATTCCCCTCCTCAAACTCCTCTTACTCCCCTCCCCAAACACCTCTCATTTCCCTTCCCTTCATCCCACACTTCTTTCCACCCTCACCCCTTCCCCTCTACAGCATCCCTGCTTTGCCCCTACCGTCCCTACCCCTCCCCTCTTCCACTGCTCTCATTCCCACCCCTCCTTCATCTTCCTCCTCCTTCCCCACCCCTTCCATCCACTTCCCTCCTCACTCTCTCCTCCCCCTTCCTTCACCTTCTTCCCTTCCACTCTCTTTGTCCACCCCTCATCATCTTCCCCCCACACTCCCCAACTAAAGGTCTCTGTTTGCAGGACTAACATGTCAGCCAGTGGGAAAACATTTCCTTAGCCTCTGCATCCTGTGGGTCGAGTTCTAGGCGTCCGGGCTTGAGTGCTGCTTCCATGATTTCTTCGATTGTTTCCTAAGCATATTAAATTGTTGGAACCAACAATTCTACGGACACGTGCTTGTAGGATTAGAATAGCGGTTTTAATATACTTACAACAGAGCCAGCCTGTTAACCGTTGAATTTTCGGTGAACTGGCCGGCTGACCCTGTGGCACTGATCTTTATACAGCAGCTCCCGGGGGAGGCGTCCTGGGCGGAGCCAAGGGAGAAGTCCCGTACAACTCTCGAGCATTCCCAGAGCTACTCCCCCTGGAGGACAGGTAGTGCAACTGCACTTACAATATAGGCACATGTATATACAGGTTATAATCCGGTGTGAATCACATTTTCACCACAAGCTGGAAACTGGAAGTGATGTTTTCTGAGCCAGTCTCTGAAGATTTGGGTGTGGAATCTCCGTTTATGAGACTATGGCGTGTTTCTCCAGCCTTGTTACACTCTAGCTCAAGCAAAATTCAGCCGGTGAATAGCAGGAGAGGCCGAAAACAAGAAACCAACAGGTGCCAAACAGTTTGCAAATCAACCGGCCTGCTCCTGTAGGCAAAATCGTTATCTCGCCGTAGTGTGGCAAGAAACCAATTATCACCACTTGGACCCTATTTCCTTACAATTAATGAGAGCCACCACATATACAACGGCCTCCCGTCATTCAGCGGCCTTCCCAGCAAGTCGTCACATTGGCACTAATCAGTACTCCTTTTAAAAAATGTGAACCTGGTGGAAGGATTTCTGTGGGGAGCTGAGGAAGTGAGTAGCCATCTTGGCTCAAAGAGCCCGGAGGTGCTGGGTCTGCCACCCCAGTGCTCCATTGGGGGTGGGGCAACCTCGGCTCTGGATGGGGAACCCTCGGCTGGGGGTGGGAGATCCTTGGTTGGGGATGGGGGACCCTCCGGAGGGGTGAGCCACCATGGGAGAGTGGGGGGAGATACTGGAGGGGGGCAACCAGAGGGTCAACCGCACAGGGCACCAGCATGCCAACCCCTGGATCGTTCTGGGTGCAACTCCTATCCCTGCCTATCTGCCCCACTGACCACCCATAATCCCCACATACTGCTGTGTCTGGAGAGAAAGGCCAAGGGTTCGGAGGTCGCTGCGCATTGCAGAAGAAAGTGACAGAGCCATCATACTAGTTGTGTACAAAGGTGTTTATTGTGTTTTATCCTCAAAGTGCTTGGCCTTCCTTTCTCTACCATAATGTCTAGGTGTGACCCCAGGATTCACATTTGAGGTGGAGGCAGTCAGCTGCTTACCACGTCCCATGGCCTTCGATACCCTGGCGGGGGTCCTTGAGGGTCTCTTGGGCCGGAGGGCCCCGGCTCAGGAATTAGAGGGAGTGAGGGGGAAGAGTGCAGAGAGTGGAGAGAAAGAGGGTTTGAGAGCACAGAGACTGGAGGGAATGATGGGTTGAGCAAGGAGACTTGAGGGAGTGAAGCATTGTTGAGGGGCAAATTTAGAACTGTAGTTTTGTGGAGTAGGTGGTTGGAGATTTTAGAGACAGAGTTTAAAAGTAATTAACTGATGGGGATCAGGTGGTGCTCTCAAGCATGTCCTATATATCAGAACAATTTATTTGGACTAAATGACAAATTGAATAAATCATATTGGATGAGATTTTCCATGTAACCCACCGCGTGTTTCTCAGTGGCAGAGGCAGCCCACTATTTGCTGGCGATGGGATCTTATGGGCCACCATTGTCGATGGGTTTCAGTTGAATGCGACCATCACTGATGAGAAATCCACAGCGGGGCTGCATTATCGATGGGACCAGAAGATCCCACCAGCGTGAAGGGCTGGAAAGTTCCAGCCATTATCTAAGTAAGTAATTACCTTGTATTTTTCAATGGAGGCTGCTGAGCGTATTTGATAGCTTTGAGTGTGCCAGATAGCTTTGAGAGTCTCTGATTGCTTTGAGCAAGCAAGAATAGCTTTCAGTGCAATGATACCTTTGAGCGTGCTATCAAATTTTATATCAAATTCAATCCAAATGAGAAGTATTAATGTCAAATTGTAATTGAGAGCATTGAGTACTTATGAACGGAAAAATAAAGCCAAAATATATAGGTAGGGTGACATTCTACAGGGATTCTCTTGATTTCCCACCATAACCTTTTGAACCAGATTTGTCCAAACAAGGTGAGAAGGCCAAGTTGGTCAATTTCCCGAATTGGCTAAACCAGCTCCTTCAAAATTCATTTTTAAATGTTGCCCTGATCTCTCGACCCCCCAACCCACCCCCTCCCCCACCCCCCCATTGCGGCCCTTGGATCACCCAATGCCCACCTGTTGGGGTACTCTCAAGCACCCTGCACCCTACCTCATATAGGCAAGGCACCCCGGGCTCATTCCCCGGCACGGACAAAATGCTATCTGGGCACCTTGACACTCTGAGACTGGCACCCTGACAGTGCCTTATCAGCCTGGCAGTGCCACGTGGGCACCCTGGCAGTGCCAAGGTGGGCCACCCAAGTGACATCCTGCCCAGATACCAATCACCCGGGACCCAAGGACCCATTCTCTGTACACAATAAAAAAATGTTTAAGCCTTGTACTTTTCTTGAATTTTCCACATGTCTAGGGAGCTTATAGTTTCCCATTGCTTTCTTCACGGCAACATCCTTTGTCAATCAGAGTCGATGTGTCAAAAAAATCAGCAACCTTTCTCCTGTAGTTTAAATTATCATGATCGCTTGGAATTTGGCATTCTAGAAGTTAAATCACTTGAGATCATGGCAATTAAACAAACAATTCAGCCCTTCCTCCATAAAATCATAGTTCCTGCACATTCAGCAGGGTGACAATACTTTTTTGAAAATTATCTTTGTCACATTGCACAAATATTAGTACACAAAATAATCATGTTTGTATGAAATACAAATCTGTTATTTTAATTCATGCACAAACCTGTAAAAAAACAGGGTTCATTTTGCAGTTGGTATAAAATAGTAGGCAAAGGAATTTTGCACACACTGATCAAGGGTGGCACGGTAGCACAGTGGTTAGAATCATGAAATTTACAGTGCAGAAGGAAGCCATTAAGCCCATCGGATCTGCACCGGCTCTTTGGAAAGAGCACCCCACTCATGCCCATGCTTCCACCCCAGCCCCATATCCCAGTAACCCCACCTAACCTTTTTGGACACTGAGGGCAATTTATCATGGCCAATCCACCTAACCTGCACACCTTTGGATTGTGGGAGGAAACCGGAGCACCCGGAGGAAACCCACGCAGACATGGGGAGAACCTGCAGACTCTGCACAGACAGTGACCCAAACCGGGAATAGAACCCGGGACCCTGGAGCTGTGAAGCAACTGTGCTGACCACTGTTTTACCATGCCACCCGAGCACTGTTACTTCACAACCCCAGGGTCCCAGGTTCGATTCTCGGCTTGGGTCACTGTCAGTGAGGAGTCTGGACGTTCTCCCTGTTCTGCGTGGGTATCCTCCAGGTGCTCTGGCTTCTTCCCACAAGTCCCAAATGACGTGCTTTAGGTGAATTGGACATTCTGAATTCTCCCTCTGTGTACCCGAACAGGCACTGGAATGTGACGACTAGGGGCTTTTCACAGTAACTTCATTGCAGTGTTAATGTAAGCCTGATGCAATGGTCTGGTTAAACAGAAAGTTGAATTAGAGATCATAATGATGGAACTGATTTTGTCTTGCCTTGCATTTTTTAAATGAACATGGATTGTAGGATCTCAAATTCTTTAAAGGGTAGATTATTAGAGAACACCTGAAAGATTATGCAGAAATGACAAATCACTTACTTTAATGTCACAAGTTTTCTTTTCATACGCCAGGCTTTGTTCCTTAGGATTGCTACTAGCTTTTTCCTTTCTTCCACTTCTTCCAAAACCTTGGCAAGTTCACCCTCTGACAAAGAATCGTCACTGTTTGATGAATCTGATGATGAGCTGCAACAAAATAAAAGAGAAAAAAAAATGTACCAGTTGTAAGAAACTCACAACCTGAATGCAGCTCAGGCCAATTATCGGGGTAGGGTTTCATCAGGTTTTCAACAGGGGCTGGTTTAGCACAGGGCTAAATCGCTGGCTTTGAAAGCAGACCAAGGCAGGCCAGCCTCACCAAACAGGTGCCAGAATGTAGCAACCAGGGGCATTTCACAGTAACTTCATTTGAAGTCTACTTGTGACAATGAGCGATTTTCATTTCATTTCTTTACCATCTGACTGTCAAGTATCGCCCAGGTGGACCACAGAAAGGAAACTCTGACTGAAAGGTTATGATGCTTCTTAAAGAACCAGCTGAATTATCTTTCCATTCATTTCAATAAATCAGAAACTGGCACTGGAGGGTGTGCAGAGGAGATTCACTAGGTTAATCCCAGAGCTGAAGGGGTTGGATTATGAGGAGAGGTTGAGTAGACTGGGACTGTACTCGTTGGAATTTAGAAGGATGAGGAGGGGATCTTATACAAACATTTAAAATTATGAAGGGAATAGATAGGATAGATGCGGGCAGGTTGTTTCCACTGGCGGGTGAAAGCAGAACTAGGGGACATAGCCTCAAAATAAGGGGAAGTAGATTTAGGACTGAGTTTAGGAGGAACTTCTTCACTCAAAGGGTTGCGAATCGATGGAATTCCTTGCCCAGTGAAGCAGTTGAGGCTCCTTCATTACATGTTTTTAAGGTAAAGATAGATAGTTTTTTGAAGAATAAAGGGATTAAGGGTTATGGTGTTCGGGCCGGAAAGTGGAGCTGAGTCCACAAAAGATCAGCCATGATCTCATTGAATGGCGGAGCAGGCTCGAGGGGCCAGATGGCCTACTCCTGCTCCTAGTTCTTATGTTCTTATGTTCTTATAAACCACTGTGGACACACTCATAAAATAACTAAAGGTTTGATTAAATAAATGTACGAATTTGATATAATGTTAGCTGAAAATAATGCATCTGGGCTTTATATAGATTATTGCCAAAATAACATGACACAAAGTTTTATTTAGTGATAAATTAAATATTTCAACATTGGTTAGGTTGTAATGTATATTACTATTAATACAGAGAATTGTCCAGCTTTCTAGCATCAGGCAAAATAAGCTAATTTCACCATTCATTAACTTTCTACAAAACAAGAACTTATATAGTCAAGTCAGAAAACAATAAACAATGCAAACTAAATCCATGAAAAACTGAGAGCAATATTACATCAATGCTGTACCGCTGGTAGCAGCCCATAATATAAATGAGGTGGCACTCATGCCTCTGCAAACCCATGGAAGTGATTTTTCTACTTTGTTGCTGTGGGGTAACAACCAGCTAGTGACAAATAGAAATGGGTACTGCCAAACATGTTGAATGCTGAGGCCAACTACTTTCTCATGGAAGGCAAGCTAGACTCTCAACCCACTTATATAAGACAGTATTATAGGATTGCTTTCCTAGCTGCACCAAGCTAGGAAAAGATCAATGCATGGAAAATAAATGTCACAAATGAGATCTTTTAAAGACGGGCCATACAGTGTCCACCTTAACTCAGTGAATAAACATCATTCCAGAAATTTGAACACATGATCCTGGTTGATGGATCAGTGGATGGGCTGCACTTTCAGAAGAGCTGTCTTCCACGAGACATTGAACTGAGGTCCTGACTGTCTTTTCAAATGGATGTAAAAGTTCCTATGAGGCGACTTGAAGAAGAGCAGGGTGTTCTCCTGAGATCTCTCCAATTTTATTCCTCAACCAAAGTATCTAAAAAATGGCAATTATATCGTTGCTGTTTATAGGAGCTTGTTATGTGAAAATTGTCTCCTGTTTCCCTACATAAGAACAGTGAAATACATTTCATAATTACCCCATTTGATGTAAACTGCTTTGTGATGCTCCGAGATCGTAAAGATGCTATATAATTGCAATTATTTACTCTTTCTTTGAATTAAACTATTTAAACCAAATAGTTCTGCTCAAGTGGCCTATCTTGATTCAAAAATGCTTTGGAATGTTGTCCAGTTCAGATGAATAATGTGTTTTGCAAACAAATATTCTTCATTGATTAAACCTTTACTGCATATTATGGATATCAGAAATAAAAAGTAGGAAATAATGGAACCTCACCCTACTTCTGTCCACATTTGAAAAGCAAAAGATGTCTAATATTCTGGGTAAAGATCGTTAATCAGATTACAAAATGTTAATGAAAAGTCACACCCAAAAGAGCAGCTACTGACTGACATTGGGCAGAATTATACTATTTTGAGACTAAGTCCGGGATTCTCTGGGGCAGCCTTCTAACCTTGGGATTTGTGCTGGCACACTGAATCCTTCATCGAGCAAAAATTGGGATTCGCATCGGTCCTCAGATCTGGCACAAGTCTCCAGGTTTCCCACCCCATGCTGGTGGGAACATGCAAAGTGATCATCGGCATTCATTTGAACGCCATTATCTGGTTGGAAGATAATTCAAGTGTTGCCTGTGTGCCTCCCACCACCCCACCCCCCACAAGACAGGGGTCACGTGGGCGTGATTTGGCGCAAGTATTTAAAAATTGGTTCCTGCAGCTTGCAGTCAAGGAGTGGCAAGGGGGATGAGTATCCTCCCTACAAATGCCTCCAGGGTGTCAAGAAGGGTCCTTCATGGGAGGTTGGGGTCAGAGGGTCTTGGGCTTGGCTGGAGGGACTCAGGTAAGGGGTCTTTCCTGGGGTGGGAGTCGTTTAGTTGCTCATCCCATCTGTAGCCTTGAAACCCTTTAAACAGTTATTTAGTATCTAAAAATTAAGGTTCTCCCATAATAAAGTGAAGGTCCCTAACCCCTTTAAACAATCTGTCAGCATGCCAAGTGCAAAGATCTGTGAGATGAAGGTAAAGGTAATCTCTTTAAAGTGGTGGAAACTTTTGAAATGGTTCTCCCACTGTCAATTTCATTGCCCGTTAGATTATTGAAGACTGCTTGTATGACTAGAAGGTTAAAAGCTGTGAACTGCATTGTTCACATTCAATTTCACACACGATCACCTCCTAAAAGCTTTTTGATTGACAGGTCGAGGCACTTTCAAAGAAGGGGTTATGATTATTTATTTATATAGCTCTGCAGAGATCAATTAACCCAGTGGATCAGGTGGTTTTCTAACCATAGTTTTGTTTTATGAGTCTGCCTCTTTGTTCTCCAATGCTTCCCAGTAAGAACAGATACATTTTAAGTGCTAGAAAAATTGTCATCCTATCTTAATGATTTAAAAATCAATTTCTGTCCCCAAAGGGTGCCTTTCCCTAAAAATACACCACTTTTGGACCACGTTAACATGTGTGCAGGACGTAAGTGAGTCAGGGGATCTATTCTTTGCTGTCTTCGATGTTGGAAATCTCCTGCACTTTGTTCATTATTACCAAATTGAGCACTAATACAAAGCGTGAAATATGATAACTAGTTCTCCTTCCTTCTTGCTTTCCCCATTCCCTTCACCAAAGTTAGAATATACTATCTATGATAGCCAGAATGGAGAGGGAATGATTATCGTCCCCGTGGCCCTTGCGGAGTATGAGTTCCCCCGTTAGGGGTGGGGAATCTGTATAAAATGTCGGCCAGTAAGCCAGCGACCAGTGAGGAATCCGGGAGGGATCTGTCGGGCTGTGAATATATTGTGTTGTAAATAAAACTTTGTTTCTTTATTTTATTCAGTGTGGACTCCCCATGTCCTTATTAAACTATCTTTCTAGTTTGATTGTCTTTCAATTTAATTCTCAGTTATGTCCCATACAAAGTGTGATGGGATATTTCATCAAAGCAATACCCTTCTGTCAGTATACAGAACAAAACTATATTCATCCCTGTGCCTTTAGAAATATATCAAGACGGTTAGCATTCACCTCTCTGTCTTACATTACGCTGATGCTTTTGTATTAAAACAATATCTACTACAATGACCATGCACAGGAAAGAGAAACCAAATACCTGGAGGATTTTCCTTTCTTCTTCTTCTTATCCTTCCCATTACCCATTTCACCCTTCTTGTTACCTTTATTGTTTGCTTGTTTCTGCTTTTTATTTTCTTCATCCTTCAGTTTTTTGTTCGTATTGGCTCTATTATTTCTATTATTACTATGCACTGGTTTCTTTGTCCTTTTCTTATTTTCTCCTAGTTCACTGTCATCATCACTTTCCTCTACTTCATGATTCTTTTTGTTTTTTGTCCTTGAATTTTTAGCTGTTTCTTTGTTTTCTTCTTCGCTTTCATCATCTTCATTGTCCGTGTTGTTCTTTCTGATCCCATTCTGAACCCGCGGTCTCCTCCGGTTGTTTCTTTGTTTGAGTTTAACATCTTCTTCCGAGCTATCCTCTTCATCCTTAGATGCTTTAGGTGGTTTATGAGTATGTTGTTGCTTTCTACACGTCACTGGTTGTTTCACAACTTCTTCCTCTGCATTGTCAGAAAAATTACATTAAAATCAGAAAGATTGAAACTCCTCTCATGACTGAAATGGCAGAGTAGCCGAGCAAGACAGACCAGAAAGTTCCAGGTTTTGCGCTACAATAACAAGTTTCAATCAAGGTGGCAGATTGGTTGTTTTAACTGGCCTCAGATCCACGAGGATAAAGTACGGAAAATTAACCAGGGTTCCCTCTTCTGATCACAATCCAGCTTTTTCTGCTCGGACTTGTGATCAGGTAAATGTCAGGAAAGGACTATATTAGACTTCACTGTTATGTGGTCCATTGTAAAACACATCAGTGTCCATTCTTACTGATGAGGTAAAGTTTCTTGGACGAGGTACCCAATCACTTGAGACCCAAACCCCAACATGATCCACATTTTCGGGAGAGAGGGAAATCATTGAAAGGGGAAAATAATGGCCAGAAAAAAACAAAAGAAGCAGTTATGATGAACATTCAGTATACGGGTTGCAGAATATCAGTTGTGCTTCATTATTAAAGAATACAAAAAATGATATTACACCATATTTTACTGTAACTATAATGTAAATGAAAAATCAAAACCTCTTTTTATGTTTCATATGCAAAGCATAGTTCAAGTAAACTGAAACAAAAAGAAAAAATACTGGACAATCTCAGCAGGCCTGACAGCATCTGTGGAGAGAGAAGGGAGCTAATGTTTCGAGTCTGGTTTGACAAAGAGGCATCCAGAGTAATCCAAGTAAAGATGATGGATTTGAATAAAGTTTTTTTAGCTAATTTATTTGGGACCAATAATTTTGGATACCTTTGAACTGTAATGTGCAAATTGCTTATTTTAGTTGTTTATCTGAATGAACATACATTTACCACAAAAACATATTGGCCCAGATCTTCCACCCTCTGGATGATGGTACCCCATAAGACACACTAGGGTAATCCCCATGCAGATTGCCATCTTGCCTGCCCCAGGACACGTGTGGCCCGTGGGTGCTGCCATATTACCCACCTTAGGTCCCTTGCCCGTCAAGCACCTCATCAGGAAGCTCATCATGTTGCCTTCATGTTTAATAACACACAGCGGGGCAAGATCAAAAATGATAAAATCTTGAAGTGGAGGATCGAGCTCTCCACCTACAATTACGAGATTTTGTATCGCCCCGGTAAGCTCAACGAGCCACCCCATGCCCTATCCCGAGGTACATGTGCCAGCGCACAAGTGGACCGACTCCGGACCCAGCACGACAATCTCTGTCACCCAGGAGTCACCCGTTTTTACCACTTCATTAAGGCCCGCAACCTGCCCTACTCCATTGAGGAAGTCAGGGCTATCACCAGAGACTGCCAGTTCTGCACAGATTATAAACCGCACTTCTACTGGCCAGACCGTGCGCGCCTGGTGAAGGCCTCCCGCCCCTTTGAAAGCCTCAGCATGGACTTCAAAGGGCCCTTCCCCTCCACCGACCGAAACACGTACTTCCTCAGTGTGGTCGACGAATATTCCCGATTCCCCTTTGCCATCCCATCCCATGATATGACGTCTGCCACCGTCATCAAAGCCCTCAACACCATCTTCTCTCTGTTCGGTTTGCTCGCCTACGTCCACAGCGACCGGGGATCCTCATTTATGAGCAATGAGCTGGGCCAGTTTCTGCTCAATAGGGGCATTGCCTCGAGCAGGATGACCAGCTACATCCCCAGGGGCAATGGGCAGGTGGAGCGGGAGAATTGGACGCACTTCACTCCATTCGGTCGTTCCTGTACACCGCGACTAATGAAACCCCCCCATGAACGTCTCTTTGCCTTCCCCAGGAAGTCCACCTCCGGGGTTTCGCTCCCAATGTGGCTGGCAGCTCCAGGACCCGTTCGCCTCCGTAAATACGTGCGACTCCACAAGGCGGACCTGTTGGTTGAGACGGTACAGCTACTCCACGCCAACCCGAAGTACGCTTACGTAGCGTACCCCGATGGCCGCCAAGACACAGTCTCCCTCAGGGACCTGGCACCAGCTGGTTCCCCACACACCCCCACTCTGCCCCGGCGCCACCCTCCCTTCCCCCGACGCACCCCACCGCAGCCCCCACTCCAGGACAATCTGTTCTCCCCTTACTCCCACCCGGGGATGAAGAGGATTTCGACACACTCCCGGAGTCACCGAAGACCAAGCCAACGCCTGAGTCGCCACCAGCACTGCGGCGCTCCTGATGACAGATCAAGGCACTGGACAGTCTAAATTTGTAATCTTCTCTGTAAATCTTAAAAGCAATCTATGTGTATATAGTTCTCCACCGCCCCTGCTGGACTCATTTTTAACAGGGGTGAATGTGGTAGTCACCACTGATGTATTATACTGTATATATGGTTTAACGGTAAGGCCCCTGTACTATAGGTACGGGGCTAGATCCCTGCCTGCTGGCTTCGCCCTGTAGGTGGAGTATAAGTGTGTGTGCCCTCTGTACAGCAGCCATTTTTTCAGCTGCTGTAGGAGGCCACACATCTCTGTGTAATAAAGCCTCAATTACATTCTACTCTCGTCTTGTCGTAATTGATAGTGCATCACCCAGGAAGCATCAGAAGGAGTAAAACCAATTCTACCACATAGGTGACTGCAGTACTGAACTCTCCCTCTCATCCATCCCCGACCCCACCTCTATGGCACACGCACACACACACACCAACAGGACCCTCTGACCACCCTGTCATCCCCAACTACTCTCCCAATGTCCCAAACTTCTCAACTTCTCCCCGATGTCCCAATGACCATCAAAACCTTCCAACTACCCGCCCAACTAGCCCCCACTTCCCATTCAACATGCAAAAGCACTGACACTAAGCCAAGGCTTATTAGGATTAATGGGATTCACTATTTGAGGGGGAGGTGATGGTGTGGTGGTATTGTCACTGGACTGGTGATCCAGCAACCCAGGATAATACAGTAGCAGCTGAGTGTCCATCTACAAGATTCACTGCAGGAACTCATCAAGGCACCTTAGGCAGCACCTTCCAAACCCACTACCACCCAGGACAGGATTCACCTGAGGAAAGAGCAGTGCTCCGAAAGCTAGTGATTTGAAACAAACCTGTTGGACTTTAATCTGGTGTTGTAAGACTTCTTACTGTGCTCACCCAGGACAAGAGCAGCAGATACATTGAAGCACCACAACCTGGAAGTAACCCTCCAAGTCACTCACCATCCTCACTTGGAAATATATCACTGTTCCCTCACTGCTGCTGGGTCAAAATCCTGGAATTCCCTCTCTAACAGCACAGTGGGTATACCTATATCACATGGACTGCAGTGGTTCAAGAAAGCAACTCCCACCACCTTCTCAAGGACAATTATGAAATGGGTAACAAATACTGGCCTGGCCAGCAAAGCCCACATTGCATAAAAATGAATAAATATAAATGTTTAAAATGTTTGAGAAAAGATATGTTTCAGAATACTATTGTTAGATAGAATAATTTTACATGATTAAAATGCCTTTTGTTGATAAACCAATGACATTTATTAAAAGACGTAATTATGTTTACTTACCACTGTCATCATCATCTTCTTCCTCTGTCTCAGTTGGTTCATCAGCATCTATCTCAATTCCAACTGCAAATGACAATTTGAAATTATTCGGATATGCTTTTCTGTTGATTTGTTGCTTTGATTATTATTCAAAGCCATAAAGTAACTAGAATTTTCTCTATTTTTTTTTTTAAGAAACATTTTATTGAGGTATTTTTTGGTTTTACAGCGACAACAAAATAAATGGTATACATGAATCTATAAACATAGTGCAAAAGCCATCTTCCTCCCTTACAGGTCCCACCTGTTTTAACCCCCTACTCTAAGCTAAACTAACCCCCCCCCCCCCCGCTGCCGCCGCACCCCCTTCTGCTGACGATTAATTTTCCGCAAAGAACTCGACGAAGAACCCTAACATTGACCCTCTCAAGGCGAACTTGATTTTCTCCAAACAGAGAAAGCTAGCTGATGAACCATCAATCGAATGTGAGACGAGTTGCTGTACAAAAGTTAGGCTTTAATAAGCTAGAAGTTAGCCCTGCGGTCGACTACAGTAAATGGACGACCGCTGGGAGTTCTGGGTATTTATACCTTGCTCTGGAGGCGGGGTTAACTCAGCCTCTCGACCAATCGGGGAGCCGTCACATGACTGGTCTCAACCAATCGGTCGAGGGGCACATGACCGACCAGGGCCAATGGTAAGCCAGTGTTCTGCACCAATGGCAGACAGCTATGCAAATCATACCACCACACTAGCCATGTCCGATAGCCAGGTCTCTGACTTCTGTTGCTATGAGTCCCTCCAAGCTAATAGTATCCGTCTCCGGGCTACCAGGGAAGCAAAGGCCAGAACGTCTGCCTCTTTCTCCTCCTGGATTCCCGGATCTTCCGACACCCTGAAAATCGCCACCTCTAGACTCGGTGCTACCCTTGTTTTTAACACCGTGAACATGACATCTGCAACCCCCTGCCAGAATTCCCGAAGGTTTGGGCATGTCCAGTATATGTGGACATGATTCGCTGGCCCCCCCTCACACTTTGCACACCTATCTTCTACCCCAAAGAACCTGCTCATACGGGCCACTGTCATGTGAGCCTGGTGAACGACTTTGAATTGTATCAGGCTGAGCCTGGCACATGTTGTGGACTCAATGATTCTTCTCAACGCGTCTGACAATAGACCATCCTCTATCTCTCCTCCCAACTCCTCTTCCCACTTGCACTTTAGCTCCCCAGTCTACGTCTCATCTGACCCCATAAGTTCCTTGAAATTCTGCTCTATTATTAACGTATTACGACCAAGTAAAACCTAACTCAACTTTGACACACGTGAATCTGGAATTTGTATTTCTTTGTAGCACCCAGTGCAGCCACAGGTGTAAACCTATGTATCAACCTATGTGTCTAGGTGTAAACATCACCAACAATCTGTCCTGGTCCACCCTCGTTGACACTATGACCAAGAAATCACAACAGAGCCTATCCTTCCTCAGGAAATTAAGGAAATTCGGCATGTCCACAATGACTCTCACCAATTTCTATAGATGCACCATAGAAAGCATCCTATTTGGCTGCATCACAGCTTGGTATGGCAACTGCTCGGCCCAAGACCGTCAGAAACTATAATGAGTCATGATCACAGCCCAGTCTATCACACAAGCTCGCCTCCCATCCATTGACACTGTAAACATCTCCTGCTGCCTTGGGAAAACGGACAGCATAATCAAAGACTCCACCCACCCGGGTTATTCTCTGTTCCAACCTCTTCCATCAGGCAGAAGGTATAAAAGTTTGATAACACCCACCAATAGATTCAGAAACAGCTTCTTCCCTGCTCTTAGCAGAATCCTGAATGACCCTCTTAAAGACCGATCTCTCCACGCATCTTCTCTACTGAGTGGCACTACCCGCCATACGCTTCATCCGATGTCTATGTTTATGTATTGACATTGTGTATTTATCACATGTTCAATGCAATACTAATAATAATCTATTAGTATTACAAGTATGCAATGAAGTTACTGTGGAGCAATCTGCCTGGACTGTAAGTTTTTTTTTGCAATGGCCTCACTATTCCTAATGTTACTATCACTGAAAAGGCAATCTCTTATCATTTTCCTTGAACATTGTCCACCCATATCTCCATTCCCCTTCCCAACCCCACTTCTGAGTGTTTTGTTCTCTGTCTTGCTTTACCTCGGTGGCTTGGATGCGTTGTGTTGAACAAAGAACAACAAGCTTTGTTAACTAACAAAACTAATTTATTAACACTGCTAAATAAGATTTGTAAATATTCCTAAAGTATAAGGATACTAAATTAAACTATGCTATCTCTAACTGCAGAATTCTACACGATGCAACTAATCTATCTCATCCTGAAGCACCTTGAGCTGGATTCTCTGTTTTTGGGACTAAGTCCCCACACCAACGGGAAAACTGGTCTTTTATGCCAGGATAATTGACGTCAAAAGGCCACAGATTCCCATTTTGCTGGGGGCTAGCTGGGAGCTGTCGTGGAGCTCGCAGCTCTACCTGCCGCTACGGCTCCCAGCACTTCCAGGTCAGAGGCCGCACATGCACAAGGCAGCAGCCTGCAGTGGCTGCGCCATGCTCCATGACGGACTCAGCCCGCTGATTTGGATGGGCAAAGTAGTGCCCCACATAGACCTCTCACACTCCCGGGACCGCCAGCCTACATTGCCCCCAGCCTCCAATGACGCCCCCACCCTACCCTCCGATCAGTCCTCTCCTGACTGTGGCAGCTCCAGACTGAGTCTGCAGCCGCCACGCGAGGATCCCGAATGTTGAGACCACACGAGTTCCACGCCTTCAGGAATTCGGCCAGTTGGGAATGGAGCATCACGGGGCGGGACTCAGGCACTGACCTGAGGCGGTGGATACTTGGCGCAGCATACTCCACGAGTACGCCGATTTTCGGGGGGCAGAGAATTTTAAAAACGGTGCGGCTCCTGAGTTTGGCGCCAAAACAGATTCTCCTCCCCGTCACCGAACGTGATTTCAGCGACGGGAGGCAGAGAATCCCAGGAGTCACATGAGATTTATATGACTGCTCCTTATCTCCATCTGGTGGTGAGAAGTATTAACATCAAATTGTTGACCCTTTGTATTTCTTGCAATATACATATTGCTAATTCCCCTTTTTTAAAGCTGTGTGTACATCATTACAAACATATATACATGGTAAGCAATGTATGCTCTGTACATGTAAATTAATATTGTTACATGTTAACAATTTTTAAACATTTTTTACCATCCACAAATTGAACACAGAATGCAGAAGGAGGCCATTCGGCCCATCGAGTCGGCACCAACCCACTTAAGCCCACACTTCCCCCCCCCGATCCCCGTAACCCAATAACCCCTCCTAACCTTTTTGGTCACTAAGGGCAATTTATCATGGCCAATCCACCTAACCTGCACATTGTTGGACTGTGGGAGGAAACCGGAGCACCCGGAGGAAACCCACACAGGCACGGGGGGAATGTGCAGACTCCACACAAACAGTGACCCAGCGGGGAATTGAACCTGGGATCCTGGTGCTGTGAAGCCACAGTGTTATCCACTTGTGCTACCATGCTGCCCATTTGAGTCTGTACTCAGTATTCACTATAGTAATGTGGTACATAACCAATCAGTCATCAGTTCAATTGATCAGGTTTTCGACTGATGTCACTGTTGAACACCTTTGTTGTCTGACGTGGTCTTTTTTCTGTGCTTGTGGTGTTGATGTCTTGTCTCCTTTGCCCCAAAACAGTTTGATTTCTGGTCTTGGAGCATGTACCAACTCTTCCAATTTGTTGGAATGATGCTTTTTTCTGAACAATGTCTTGCAGTCCCTTGCTTGTTTACTATCTGGATTGCTTTCCGCGCTGCATGGTTACTGCAAGTTCCAACACTTTGTTGTCATTGAATTGCAATGCGCAGGTTAGTTGTTCTTTGGTTTCAAAGTCGTACGTTTGTACAAGTTCTGTTGCTCTGCAGTTACTCTTTGTGTTCTCAAGATCAGTCCCCTCGGCTCATCTGATTCACCTTTGAGGTTTTTAATATCAGTTTCCTTTGGCTTATCTGATGTATCTTTGATAGTCTTGTGCTTCTCATTTGGAGTAAACGTCTCGTCGCTGTCTTCATTTTTATGTTGGCTGTTCACAATTGATGTGCTCTTAACTGGTCTGTTGCCCTCTCATTGTCAGCCTCTGCACAGTCCAGCTGAGAACTACTAGTCTCGCCGTTGACCTGCACAGCTTGTATGCTACTTGTGTTCACCTCGTCACTACTTACAAATAAAGTAAATAGACCCTCATAGTCTTCCTCTTCTAGCTCATCGTATGATTCTTCACGGATATCCGATGTTGCGCCAGCGTGCAATTCTATCTGGTTATCGATTCCGCCAATCTTTTTTTGAATTGTCCCAATCATCCAGATTTTGAACAATTGTGATTAGTTTTATTTTTTAAGCTTCGGAAATTTCCTGTGGAACTTTGTCTACACTTTCAATTGTGTTAATACAGAACAAATCATCAAATCCAAATATATCTTCCAAATCTAATTCATGTTCTCCAGTGTCGGATTTATCCTCTTTATTTTTAGATTTGGTGAAATTAACCTCTTGTTTTATGCTGCAAACTTCTTGTACAGCTATCTGCTTTAATTTCATCCCTGTTCTGCACTACAAGGCAAAACGTTTTGATCCGCTGCACTTCGCACATTTTCTTCTGAATATTCACGTCAGTGACATTTCCAAAAGGTCTACAAAAGCATGAACCTGGTGGCTTCACCTCCGAGGTGGATATCGGAGGTGGCCGCTCAGACAGTCATGATTCCGCAGGTTCCTCACTGCTCAGGTGCACTGGAGAGGACATGGGGGACACAGATAAGTTCAACTCGGGGCCGGGACAGGAGGTCTGTTACTCATTCCGAGGGAGGGGTTAGTAGAAGGCCTTACTGCCCATTCACTTCAGCCTTCCCCTTATTTGAAGGGAGTGGCATGCAGGCATCGCTTCTTGTGTCTTCCTTGCTGGGCTTCTGGCCAAATCATCACTGAGGGAATGACTGACACACAGGCAGAGCAGGGGTCTGAGCCACTACTGGTCAGGTCTGTCCACACATATACAAAAGGGATGCTGGACATGGGCCAGGATGAACGGTGCTGGCTGAATGGCTTCCTCGCTGGGTTCCCAAAGCAGTGAAAGGGCATACGGACCTCTTCTCTTTACACGGATTAAAGTGATGGTAGCACAATGCTTCTGACATGAACGTGACCATAGCCAACTTTAACATCAACAGCAGCAAAGAAGCACAGCGCAGGTTCCAGAACCTCTCGGTCCTCCAGAGCGGGAAGCATGCGGTGTACTTCCTCCAGGAGATGAAGCTGTATGGCTCCTGGAGTGGTGAGGGGAAGATCTACGTGAGTCACTGGATGGGGGAGCAGGAAGAGAGAAGAGGACCTTGTCATCTGTGGGCAACTCGCGAGGTTACTGGCTGGTTGAGAGATCACCTTGGAGGTGTGTGGTGTGGCTGAGGTGGTGCAGTGAGACTGGAGGTGACAGACCTACTCTGGCCACAGGAAGAAGGTCATTCATCTTTTTTCCACACTGCTGCCCTGTCCTCATCTGGAGAGTGCTGACACTCAGGAAGGCAGCTTGCCTCCCAGGCCGGGGTGCAAACCTTGCTGGTGGGCCGCCTCCCGGTTTGCCTGTACAAGACTTCCTGTTTCTGCTGCGCCCCATCCAGAAGTCTGAACAGGGTTCCCTCTGTGAAAGGCGTCACTGGCCTTTTTGCTGCCATCCCCTCTCATTGATCTGGAACTAGTGCTGGGCAGTGCTGGGGAAGCATTTTAATGGAGCCTCCCAATGACTGTAGTGATTAGGTTTCCCCGAGGAGAGCGAACCAGTGGGAGGCACCAAGAGCTCGGCATGATTCTTGTGGGGAGAAAATGTTTCCTTTAAGAGGCATAAAATGCCGTGAAAAATGCTGACAGACCTGTTTTCTCGCTGGGACTGACACCTTGACATTTTTTGGTAAGATTCCGCCCCAGGTTTACTACCACTGGAAGAAGTTTCCCTATCAAAATCATTCATGTCTTTGAACAATTCTATTCAATTTTCTTTAAATTTTCTCTACTCCAAGCAGAGTAACAGCAGCTCATCTAGCCCCTTCATACATATTGAGTCTTTCAACCATGCTAACATGACAATAAATCTCTTCACGCACATTTGAAGGTGTTGACATCATTCCTAAAATATAATTCTCATAATTGAACATAATTTTCCACACAGACCTATTGATTTTTTTTTCTGAGTTACAAAGCCAATGCACAAAGTGGATGGGACAAGCCGCTAAACCATCTCCTTACTTGCACCAAAAACAATTCAAATTCAATCCAATTCATGGTCCGAACAAAAGGGATATACTAGATCCCAGCTGACAAGAGCAAGAATTACACCTCATCTCACATTTGATTCTAGGCTTCAGCCAAGGCCTATCAACGTAGAAGGCAATGGCCTGCAGTATCTCGCCAAGCATAACCATGGACCAACTCAGAAGTCCATGGTTGCCGACACCCTTTCAGGGCATGGTATCTGAACAGAAAATGAGAGACCAATGTAAAAGCAAATTACTGCGGGTGCTGGAATCTGAAACGAAAGAGAAAACGCTGGAAAATCTCAGCAGGTCTGGCAGCTTTGACAAAGAGTCATCGAACTCGAAACATTAGCTCTTTTCTCTCCCTACAGATGCTGCCAGACCTGCTGAGATTTTCCAGCATTTTCTCTTTCGTTATGAGAGACCAATAATTATTTTATCAAGGTTTAGCATAATTGTCATGCTTTTTTACTCTACCGGCTAGATTTTGACAGAACTGGAGAAGTCGTCTCTGCTGGGATCCAACCCTCCTGCTGGTGGGTGACAGGATCTGGGGATGTCATTTTGCCAGCAGCAGACAATTGACTGGCTGCCATGAGAGTCAATGTCTAATTGAGAATTGCTGCCCACTCCCTCATCCAGGAGTTGGCAACTGATCAGAGGGGCAGCAGCTCAGCAGCCTTGGCTGGCGGTGCTCACTGCTGAGGCTGTGAAATGAAGGAGAGGGTGCCTCACTAGTGAGCCCCCCTCAACCAGCAGCTCCGTTTATTTTTAATCAGCCAGGGACAGGCAGACAATGAAGGGGTTGGGAGAGGCTCATATTGCAACTGTGTCACAGTTGCTGTGAGGAAGGCCAGGGGGTGAGAAAGCTGTGGGAGGATGCCTTCCCCCATCATATCACCAGCACTCCAACATCTCAGCCCACCCCCATAGGGCTGGGAATATTCAGCCCTACCTCTGGAGCAATAAATCCAAGTGCACTCTCTCAACTTGTCCTGTCACCTTCCAATACTTGTCAGGTACCTCGAGTCCCTGCACCCCTCTTGAAAAGTGGATCATTTAGTTTCTCTCCTGCCCGCGCACATTCTTCGCACTGAAAATGCTTCACTCCACACTATGTTTACTTGACATCTGTTGCTAGCTTCTTCATTGTTTTACTATATTTCCGAATTTCCTGTCATCTGCAATCATTCAAAAAGGGCAAAGTCTGAATGCGGGGGGCGGCTGCGAAGCACCGCACTATTCCCCCTCCCCCAGTCTGATAAATATCACTGCTCTCTGCCCCATATCCATTCGGCCAGGATTCCTTCACACACATTGCAATGGCAGGTTAAGTTATTGTTCTTATTTGAAGGGTCACCTTCCCAATTTAAAATAATGAGAATGAATATCACCCAAACACATAAGAGAGATTAAATTGTTCAAAAAGTCCAAAGAAGATTGAATTAAACAAGTGGCAACAACCTGGGTGCTCACCAGACTGTAGGGGAGGAGGAAAGTGCCTGATCAGCACACACAAAACTCACCCTTTTCCAAATCTTCATGGTTTTTGTTCTTGGTCTTCTTCGTATTTACCATGATCACCTCGTTTCAGCAGCTTCTCGAGAAAAGAAGTGTCTTGTGTGAAGATGGCCTCACAAATATTAGATGGTGTTGGGGTGGATCTGAAGGCGATTTCTCCGGCTGCACGCGCTCTGTGACAAACCGGACCGGGTGTCACCCTGGCAACAGGCGCAGGAGATTCTTCCTGGACCTGACACCCCGCGCTATCTGCCGTTCAGCGTGTGTGCCAGATTAATATTTCATACTGCTGTGCATTCCCATGTCGGTTTGCTCTGTAAAGCTTCTTACGCAACGGATTGCCCGTTGTTCTTTTAAACAGAAGGTCAAATAGTTTTCTGGACTCCAAGAATATTGGTGAAGTAGCCAGAGAGTTTTAAGTGCATCGTACCCGAGCTTGGAAAAAAGTGCAATGAAGTCACCAGGCGAAAGATTCCTCACCAGCGAGAGGTTCGGGGCTGGAATGCGCTGCCTGAGAGGGTGGTCAACATGGGGTTCAACAGGGGATTGGGCTATCATCTGAAAAGGAAGAATTTGCAGAGGCAGGGGAGAAGGGGTGGGGGAGGTGTTTGCATCAGGGGCTGTGGCTCATTTGGAAAGCCAGCAAAGGCCGAATGGACTCCTCCTGTGATATAACCATTCTCTGCTTTCATGAAATTTGAATTGACAGCAGCACTGTGGCATTCACAGGTGGAGACTGATGTACTTGAACAAAATTAACATTGAGCAGGGACATATTAACGCTTTTAACGGATTTAAAAATGGTTAAATCCCCAGGCCCAGATGGGATGTATCCCAGGTTGCTGTGCGAGGCAAGTGAGGAGGTTGCTCGGTTTAGATTAAATGGTTTAGATTGAATTGTTTAGATGGAGCAGATTTTGTCAGGTGCGTCCACTAATGATTACTGACTCAATATGTAGATAGGCCAACTTGGGGGGGGGAAGCCATATTGGATTTAGTGCTTGGCAACAAACCATGCCAGGTGTCAGATGTCTCGGCGAGAAAGCATTTTGGTGACAGTGGCCACAACTCCTTGACCTTTACCATAGTCATGGAGGGGGATAGGAACAGACAGTATGGAAAGACATTTAATTGGGATAGGAGCTGAGGAGCATAAATTGGGAACAGATGTTCTCAGGGAAATGCACAACATTTTGTCCCACTGAGATGAGAAAGGAATGGTAAGGTGAAGGAGCCATGGATGACAAGAGAAGTGGAGTTTCTAAGAGGAAGAAGGAAGCATACATAAAGTTGAGGAAGCAAGGATCTGGCACGGCTCTAGAGGGTTACAAGATAGCCAGGAAAGAACTAAGAAATGGACTTAAGAGAGCTAGAAGGGGGTATGAAAATGCACTGGTGGGAAGAATTAGGGAAAACCCCAATGCATTCTACACTTATGTGAGAAATAAGAGGATGAACCCGGCCAGGTGTTAGATTTAGATGTAGGTGAGCACTTTGGTGATAGTGATCACAATTCGGTTATGTTTACTTTAGCAATGGGCAGGGATAGGTATATACCGCAAGGCAAGAATTATAGCTGGGGGAAAGGCAATTATGATGCTATTCGGCAAGATTTAGGATGTATAGGATGGGGAAGGAAACTGCAGGGGATGGGTACAGTCGAAATGTGGAGCTTTTTCAAGGAACAGCTACTGCGTGTCCTTGATAAGTATGTACCTGTCAGGCAGGGAGGAAGTTGTCGAGCAAGGGAACCGTGGTTTACTAAGGAAGTTGAAGCACTTGTCAAGAGGAAGAAGAAGGCTTATGTTAGGATGAGACATGAAGGCTCAGTTAGGGCACTTGAGAGTTACAAGTTAGCCAGGAAGGACCTAAAGGGAGAGTTAAGAAGAGCGAGGAGAGGACACGAAAAGACGTTGGCGGATAGGATCAAGGAAAACCCTAAGGCTTTCTATAGGTATATCAGGAACAAAAGAATGACTAGAGTAAGATTAGGGCCAATCAAGGATAGTAGTGGAAAGTTGTGTGTGGAATCAGAGGAGATAGGGGAAACGTTAAATGGATATTTTTCGTCAGTGTTTACACTGGAGAAAGACAATGTTGTCGAGGAGAACACTCAGGTTCAGTCGACCAGGCTAGATGGAATTGAGGTTCAAAAGGAGGAGGTGTTAGCAATTTTGGAAAATGTCAAAATAGATAAGTCCCCTGGGCCAGATGTGATTTATCCTAGGATTCTCTGGGAAGCCAGGGAGGAGATTGCAGAGCCTTTGTCCTTGATCTTTATGTCGTCTTTGTCGACAGGAATAGTGCCGGAAGACTGGAGGATAGCAAATGTTGTCCCCTTGTTCAAGAAGGGGAGTAGAGACAACCCTGGTAATTATAGACCTGTGAGCCTTACTTCGGTTGTGGGTAAAATGTTGGAAAAGGTTATAAGAGATAGGGTTTATAATCATCTTGAAAAGAACAAGTTAATTAGCGATAGTCAACACGGTTTTGTGAAGGGTAGGTCATGCCTCACAAACCTTATTGAGTTTTTTGAGAAGGTGACCAAACAGGTGGATCAGGGTAAAGCTGTTGATGTGGTGTATATGGATTTCAGTAAGGCGTTTGATAAGGTTCCCCATGGTAGGATATTGCAGAAAATAAGGAAGTATGGAATTGAAGGTGATTTAGCGGTTTGGATCAGTAATTGGCTAGCTGAAAGAAGACAGAGGGTGGTGGTTGATGGCAAATGTTCATCCTGGAGTTCAGTTACTAGTGGTGTACCGCAAGGATCTGTTTTGGGGCCACTGCTGTTTGTCATTTTTATAAATGACCTGGAAGAGGGTGTAGAAGGATGGGTTAGTAAATTTGCAGATGACACGAAGGTCGGTGGAGTTGTGGATAGTGCTGAAGGATGTTATAGGATACAGAGGGACATAGATAAGCTGCAGAGCTGGGCTGAGAGGTGGCAGATGGAGTTTAATACGGAAAAGTGTGAGGTGGTTCACTTTGGAAGGAGTAACAGGAATGCAGAGTACTGGGCTAATGGCAAGATTCTTGGTAGTGTAGATGAACAGAGAGATCTCGGCATCCACGTACATAAATCCCTGAAAGTTGCCACCCAGGTTAATAGGGCTGTTAAGAAGGTATATGGTGTGCTAGCCTTTATAAGCAGGGGGATTGAGTTTCGGAACCACAAGGTCATGCTGCAGCTGTACATAACTCTGGTGCGGCCGCACCTGGAGTACTGCGTGCAGTTCTGGTCACCACATTATGGGAAGGATGTGGAAGCTTTGGAAAGGGTTCAGAGGAGATTTACTAGGATGTTGCCTGGTATGGAGGGAAGGTCTTACGAGGAAAGGCTCAGGGAATTGAGGTTGTTTTCGTTAGAGAGGAGAAGGCTGAGAGGTGACTTAATAGAGACATATAAGATAGTCAGAGGGTTAGATAGGGTGGACAGTGAGAGTCTTTTTCCTCAGATGGTGATGACCAACACGAGGGGACATAGCTTTAAATTGAGGGGTGATAGATATAGGCAGATGTCAGAGGCAGTTTCTTTACTCAGAGAGTAGTAGGGGTGTGGAACGCCCTGCCTGCAACAGTAGTAGACTCGCCAACTTTAAGGGCATTTAAGTGGTCACTGAATAGACATATGGATGAAAATGGAATAGTGTAGGTCAGATAGGCTTCAGATGGTTTCACAGGTCGGCGCAACATCGAGGGCCGAAGGGCCCGTACTGCGCTGTAGTGTTCTATGTTCTATGTTCTATGATCAGAGTGAGAGTAGGGCCGATCAGGGATAGTGGAGGGAACTTGTGCCTGGAGCCTGAGGATGTAGGGGAGGCCCGAAATGAATACTTTGCTTCAGTATTCACTAGAGAGAGGGACCTTGTTGCCGTGGGAATAGTGTGAACCAGGCTAATAGGCTCAAACATGTTGATATTAAGAAGGAGGATGTGCTGGAAATTTTGTAAAGTATCAGGATAGATAAGTTCCCTGGGCCCAACAGGATACACCCAAGGTTACTATGGGAAGCAAGAGAGGAGATTGCTGTGCCATTGGCGATGATCTTTGCATCCTCACTCTCCACTGGAGTAGTACCAGATGATTAGAGGGAGGCAAATGTCGTTCCACTGTTCAAGAAAAGGAATAGGGAAATCCCTGGGAATTACAGACCAGTCAGTCTTACGTCTGTGGTGAGCAAACTACTGGAAAGGTTTTTGAGAGATAGGATTTATGATTATTTAGAAAAACATAGTTTGATTAAAGATAGTCAGCATGACTTTGTGAGGGGCGGGTCCTGCCTCACAAGTCTCATTGAATTCTTTGAGGATGTGATAAGACACATTGATGAAGTTCAGGCAGTGGATGTGGTATATATGGATTTCAGTAAGGCATTTGATAAGGTTCCACATGGTAGGCTTATTCAAAAGTTGCAACAGGACATTGACAGGGTGCAGAGATGGGCTGAGAAGTGTCAGATGGAGTTCAACCTAGATAAATGTGAAGTGATTCATTTTGGAAGGTCAAATTTGTATGCTGAATACAGGGTAAAAGGCAGGATTCTTGGAAGTGTGGAGGAACAGAGGAATCTTGGGGTCCATGTACATAGATCCCTCAAAGTTGCCACCCAGGGTTAAGAAGACGTATGGTTTATTGGCTTTCATTAACAGGGGGATTGAGTTTTTGCTGCAGCGTTATAACACCCTGGTTAGACCACACTTGGAATATTGTGTCCAGTTCTGGTCATCTCATTATAGGAAGGATGTGGATGCTTTGGAGAGGGTTCAGAAGAGATTTATCAAGGTGCTGTCTGGTCTGGAGGGCATGTCTTATGAAGAAAGGTTGAAGCAGCTAGGGCTTTTCTCACTGGAGTGAAGAAGGAAGAGAGGTGATTTGATAGAGGTGTACAAGGTGATGAGAGGCATGGATTGAGTGGATAGCCAGAGACTTCTGCCCAGGGCGGAAATGGCTGTCACGAGGGGACATCATTTTAAGGTGATTGGAGGAAGGTATTGGGGAGATGTCAGAGATCGGTTCTTTACACAGAGTGGTGGGTGCGTGGAATGAACTGGCAGCGAAGTGGTGGAGTCTGAGTCATTAGGGACATTTAAGCGACTCTTGGACAGGCACATGGACAGCGGTAAATTGAAGGGTGTAGGTTAGAGTGACCTTAGATTAGGATAAGGGGTTGGCACAACATCGTGGGACAAAGAGCCTGTACTGTGCTGTACTGTTCTATGCTCTATGTTCCAATGCAGAAATTCTGACAATAATTTTCAAATCCTCTTTGGCCGCAGGAGAGGATGGGACGACAGGTAATGTGGTATCATTATTCAAGAAGGGTGGCAGGGATAAACCAGGAAATTACAGAGCCTGTGAGTCTAACCTCAGTGGTAGGGAAATTATTGGAAAAATTTCTGAGGGACAAAATTAATCTCCACTTGGGGAAGCAAGGATTGATCAAGGACAGTCAGCAGTTGTCAAAGGGAGATCATGTCTTACACATTTGATTGAGTTTTTCGAGGAGGTGACTAGGTGTATAGATGAGGGCAGTGCAATTGATGTCATCTACTTGGATTTCAATAAGTCTCTCATGGGAGACTGATCAAGATGGTAAGAGCCCATGGAATCCAGGTTAATTTGGCAAATTGGATCCAAAATTGCCCTAGTGGCAGAGGGTGGTGGTCAAAGGTTTGTTTTGTGACTGGAAACCTATGCCTGGTGGTTTTCTGCTGGGATCGGTGCTGGGTCCCTTGCTGTTTGTCGTGTACATTAGTGATTTGGAGGTGAATGTAGGAGGTATGATCAGTATGTTTGCAGATTACACAAATGTTGGTGTTGTGGCACATAGTGAGCCTTAGATTACGGGATGACATAGATGGGCTGCTTAGATGGCAGAGAAGTGGCAAATGGAATTTAACCGTGAAAAATGTGAGGTAATGCAGGTTTAGCGGGGTTTTTCCCGGAGCTTATAGCGGTGGGATTGACCCTGCTATCGAACGGGACTTTTATTTTTCCGGGCCTCGCTTGGTGGGGAACTGCACTTACCTACATTACCTGCACCGAGGAGCTCTGCTCGCCAGTGCAGGACGAGGTCCCCCAACACCAAACCTCAATCCTCCCCAATGCCCCAACTTACCTGTTTGGGGGGTCCTCAAGCACCCGGACCCCACCTCATAAGGGCAGGGTGCCTTCGTGCCCAATCCCTGACATGGGCAATATGCCACCTTGTCACTGCCAGCCTGGCACCCTGACAGTGCCCCTACCAGTATCACCTTGGCACTCAGGCAGGAGTGCCCGGGTGGGGACTACAAGGGTTCCAGGCTGGAAGTGCCAAGGCACCCAGATGGCATGGGTAGAGCCAGAGTGCCACCCTACACAAAGGCCAACCACCTCCAATCATCTGGGAGGCCCTTCTCCCAAGTGCCAATCCACCTGGCCCCCATTTGTGGGGACCAGTGCTGAACAGCACCCAGCTGGTGTCTCCTGAGCAAAGCCATTTGTTCCATGGGGATGGTTAGCTCTGGCAGACATATTTCAGTGTGCCCAACTGCACACTTAAATATGCAAATTTAGATCCCACACAATGTGTGCGGGCGCTACGTAGCTGTTAGATCACGCCCCAAATATCGAACCAATATTGCATTGGAAAAGAGCAGAAAGCTCCTGAAGACTGAAACAGGGAAGGAATTGGGACCTAAAGACCAAGTGTGGCTCAATTATTAATATTGATTGATCAGTAATATATTGCTCAGTAAGGCAAGCATGCTTTACAGTTCAATGTCCTTGTTCTGAAATCCCCTCATATCATTTTACATTCTACCACTTGCTATTTCATTGCAATGTCCTTTACTGTCAGTTCCTTGTTGACTATCTTCACCGAAGCATAGATATCCTGTGCACATGTTGTCTTTTATGGATTACACAAACACCATTAGCATCCAACTGCCAGTTCTGCTGTCTTGTTACACTCCGCATACTCTCCACTGTGATTACTGCCTTGACTGAAAGATTTGAGTTTCAGCGGTCATTTTTTGAACATTAAGTTGTTCTGTATATAATACAAAAAAAGGGTTAAATTCTTAAATGCGTGCAGGAGCAGAAGGACCTGGATGTATATGTGCATAGATCAATGAAGGTGGCAGGATAGGTGGAGAGAGCTATTATTAAAGCATACAATATTCTGGGGTTTATTAATAAGGGCATAGAGTGCAACAAGAAGGAGGTTATGCTGAACTTATACAAGGCACTAGTTAGGTGTCAGCTGGAATTTTGTGTATAGTTCTGGGTACCACATTATAGGAAGAATGTGAACCCCCACTAAACCTGCATTACCTCACATGTTTCATGATTAAACTCCATTTGCCACTTCTCTGCCATCTAAGCAGCCCATCTATGTCATCCTGTAATCTAAGGCTTTCCTCCTCACTATTTGCCACAACACCTTTGTAAACTAATTTGGCAAGGGAATGGGAACCGGATCTGTAGTCCAGCAACTAAGGTAGACGATAGTCAGGACGCCAAAGCACATAGTGATGCAGTGGGGAAGGTAACAATGACAAAGGAGAGTACTTGCAGGCAAGGAGATGGGTTGAAGTGTGTATACTTTAATGCAAGAAGCATCAGGAATAAGGTGGGTGAACTTAAGGCATGGATCTGTACTTGGGACTACGATGTGGTGGCCATCACAGAAACTTGGATAGAAGAGGGGCAGAAATGGTTGTTGGAGGTCCCTGGTTATAGATGTTTCAACAAGATTAGGGAGGATGGTAAAAGAGGTGGGGGGGGGTGGCATTGTTAATTAGAGATAGTATAACAGCTGCAGAAAGGCAGTTCGAGGGGGATCTGCCGACTGAGGTAATATGGGTTGAAGTTAGAAATAGGAAAGGAGCAGTCACCTTGTTGGGAGTTTTCTATAGGCCCCCCAATAGCAGCAGAGATGTGGAGGAACAGATTGGGAAACAGATTTTGGAAAGGTGCAGAAGTCACAGGGTAGTAGTCATGGGCGACTTCAACTTCCCAAACATTGAGTGGAAACTCTTTAGATCAAATAGTTTGGATGGGGTAGTGTTTGTGCAGTGTGTCCAGGAAGCTTTTCTAACACAGTATGTAGATTGTCCGACCAGAGGGGAGGCCATATTGGATTTAGTACTTGGTAATGAACCAGGGCAGGTGATAGATTTGTTAGTGGGGGAGCATTTTGGAGGTAGTGACCACAATTCTGTGACTTTCACTTTAGTAATGGAGAGGGATAGGTGCGAGCAACAGGGCAAGGTTTATAATTGGGGAAAGGGTAAATACAATGCTGTCAGACAAGAATTGAAGTGCAGAAGTTGGGAAAATAGGCTGTCAGGGAAGGACACAAGTGAAATGTGGAACTTGTTCAAGGAACAGGTACTGCGTGTCTTTGATATGTATGTCCCTGTCAGGCAGGGAAGAGATGGTCGAGTGAGGGAACCATGGTTGACAAGAGAGGTTGAATGTCTTGTTAAGAGGAAGAAGGAGACTTATGTAAGGCTGAAGAAACAAGGTTCAGACAGGGCGCTGGAGGGATACAAGATAGCCAGGAGGGAACTGAAGAAAGGGATTAGGAGAGCTAAGAGAGGGCATGAAAAATCTTTGGCGGGTAGGATCAAGGAAAACCCCAAGGCCTTTTACAGATATGTGAGAAATATGAGAATGACTAGAGCGAGGGTAGGTCCGATTAAGGACAGTAGCGGGAGATTGTGTATTGAGTCTGAAGAGATAGGAGAGGTCTTGAACAAGTATTTTTCTTCAGTATTTACAAACGAGAGGGGCCATATTGTTGGAGAGGACAGCGTGAAGCAGACTGATAAGCTTGAGGAGATACTTGTCAGGAAGGAAGATGTGTTGCGCGTTTTGAAAAACTTGAGGATAGACAAGTCCCCCGGGCCTGACGGGATATATCCAAGGATTCTATGGGAAGCAAGAAATGAAATTGCAGAGCCGTTGGCAATGATCCTTTCGTCCTCGCTGTCAACAGGGGTGGTACCAGAGGATTGGAGAGTGGCAAATGTCGTGCCCCTGTTCAAAAAAGGGAATAGGGATAACCCTGGGAATTACAGGCCAGTTAGTCTTACTTCGGTGGTAGGCAAAGTAATGGAAAGGGTACTGAGGGATAGGATTTCTGAGCATCTGGAAAGGCATTGCTTGTTTAGGGATAGTCAGCACGGATTTGTGAGGGGTAGGTCTTGCCTTACAAGTCTTATTGAATTCTTTGAGGAGGTGACCAAGCATGTGGATGAAGGTAAAGCAGTGGATGTAGTGTACATGGATTTTAGTAAGGCATTTGATAAGGTTCCCCATGGTAGGCTTATGCAGAAAGTAAGGAGGCATGGGATAGTGGGAAATTTGGCCAGTTGGATAACAAACTGGCTAACCGATAGAAGACAGAGAGTGGTGGTGGATGGCAAATATTCAGCCTGGAGCCCAGTTATCAGTGGCGTACCGCAGGGATCAGTTCTGGGTCCTCTGCTGTTTGTGATTTTCATTAACGACTTGGATGAGGGAGTTGAAGGGTGGGTCAGTAAATTTGCAGATGATACGAAGATTGGTGGAGTTGTGGATAGTGAGGAGGGCTGTTGTCGGCTTCAAAGAGACATAGATAGAATGCAGAACTGGGCTGAGAAGTGGCAGATGGAGTTTAACCCTGACAAGTGTGAGGTTGTCCATTTTGGTAGGACAAATCTGAATGCGGAATACAGGGTTAATGGTAGGGTTCTTGGCAATGTGGAGGAGCAGAGAGATCTTGGGGTCTATGTTCATAGTTCTTTGAAAGTTGCCACTCAAGTGGATAGAGCTGTGAAGAAGGCCTATGGTGTGCTAGCGTTCATTAGCAGAGGGATTGAATTTAAGAGCCGTGAGGTGATGATGCAGCTGTACAAAACCTTGGTCAGGCCACATTTGGAGTACTGTGTGCAGTTCTGGTCACCTCATTTTAGGAAGGATGTGGAAGCTTTGGAAAAGGTGCAAAGGAGATTTACCAGGATGTTGCCTGGAATGGAGAGTAGGTCATACGAGGAAAGGTTGAGGGTGCTAGGCCTTTTCTCATTAGAACGGAGAAGGATGAGGGGCGACTTGATAGAGGTTTATAAGATGATCAGGGGAATAGATAGAGTAGACAGTCAGAGACTTTTTCCCCGGGTGGAACACACCATTACAAGGGGACATAAATTTAAGATAAATGGTGGAAAATATAGAGGGGATGTCAGAGGTAGATTCTTTACCCAGAGAGTAGTGGGGGCATGGAATGCACTGCCTGTGGTAGTAGTTGAGTCGGAAAATTTATGGACCTTCAAGCGGCTATTGGATAGGTACATGGATTAGGGTAGATGGATTAGGGTAGAATAAGGGAGTGTAGGTTAACTTCTTAAGGGCAGCATGGTAGCATTGTGGATAGCACAATTGCTTCACAGCTCCAGGGTCCCAAGTTCGATTTCGACTTGGGTCGCTGTCTGTGTGGAGTCTGCACGTCCTCCCCGTGACTGCGTGGGTTTCCTCCGGGTACTCCGGTTTCCTCCCACAGTCCAAAGATGTGCAGGTTGGGTGGATTGGCCATGAAAAATTGTCCAAAATTCTATGATTAACCTAGGACAAAAGTTCGGCGCAACATCGTGGGCCGAAGGGCCTGTTCTGTGCTGTATTTCTCTATATCATAACACCAATATTTGTGTCATCTGCGAACTTACTGATCATACCTCCTACATTCATAGAACATAGAACATAGAACAGTACAGCACAGAACAGGCCCTTCGGCCATCGATGCTGTGCCGAGAATTGTCCGAAACCAAGATCAAGCTATCCCACTCCCTGTCATTCTGGTGTGCTCCATGAGCCTTTCCAATAACCGCTTGAAAGTTCCTAAAGTGTCCGACTCCACTATCACAGCAGACAGTCCATTCCACACCCTAACCACTCTCTGAGTAAAGAACCTGCCTCGGATATCCCTCCTATATCTCCCACCCTGAATCTTTTAGTTATGCCCCCTTGTAACAGCTACATCCACCCGAGGAAATAGTCTCTGAACGTCCACTCTATCTATCCCCCCTCATCATCTTATAAACCTCTATTAAGTCGCCTCTCATCCTCCTTCGCTCCAAAGAGAAAAGCCCTAGCTCCCTCAACTTTTCCTCATAAGGCCTATCCTGCAAACCTGACAACATCCTGGTAAATCTCCTTTGCACCCTTTCCAATGCTTCCACATCCTTCCTATAATGAGGTGACCAGAACTGCACACAATATGCCAAATGTGGTCTCACCAGAGTCATGTATAGTTGCAGCATAACCCCACGGCTCTTAAACTCAAGCGTTTATTAACAGGAAGAATGAGAGTGCAGTAGAGGTTTACAAGAATGGTTCCAGGGACAAAAACTTCAGTTGTGAGGGTAGATTGGAAAAGGTGTGACTGTTCTCCTCAGAGATAAGAAGGCTGAGAGGAGACTTGATAGAGGTATTCAAAATCATGAGGGAAATGGACAGAGTATATAGGAAGAAACTGTTCCCCTTGTAAATGGATCAGGAACAAGAGGGCATAGATTTAAAGTGATTTTAAAAAGAAGCAAATGTGATGTGATCTTTTTCACACAGCAAGTAGTTCAGGTCTGGAATGCACTGCCTGGAAGTGTGGTGGAGGCAGGTTCAATCCATAAAATCCTTACAGTGCAGAAGGAGGCCATTTGGACCATTGAGTCTGCACAGACCTTCTGAAAGAGCTCCCTATCTAGGCCCATTCCCTCGCCCTATCCCAATAATCCTGCACATTGATCATGGTCAATCCACTTTACCAGCACATTTTTGGACACTAGGGGGCAATTTAGCATGGCCAACCCACCTAATCAGCACATCTTTGGACTGTGGGAGGAAACTGGAGAACCGGAGGAAACCCACGCAGACTCAGGGAGAACGTCCAAACTCCACAGTCACCCAAGGCCGGAATTGAACCCAGGTTCCTAATGCTGTGAGGCAGTAGTGATAACCACTGTGCCACAGTAATGCCCTTGACATATTCAAGAGGGCATTGGATAAGAATAGAAACAATCTGCAAGGGTAGGGGGAAAAGCAAATTGAATGGCACTAAGTCACCATGCTTGTCTGGAGAGCCAGTGCAGACACAATGGGCCAAATGGCCTCCTTCTGCATTGCTGCAATTCCGTGATTCTGCCATGTCAGAGCAGAAATTTGAAGAGGAATTGTACCTGCCGAGTTGTGGGCAACAGCACCGATGCTTGCCCTATGGAATCACACTGGGATGAGCTCAAGGGCTGGACCTGAGGACAGGGTCAGGCTGTAGCCAGTTTCAATAGCGTGGACCAGAATTTTTTTTTAAACTGGTGCTTGAAGCGAAATGAAAAGAATGGGGTTGTCAAGTGGATTAGTTGGATTGGAAATATCAAGCAACCCAGTGGTGGTAGCCACTCTGAAGATTTGGAGGCAATTTTGGCAGCATTTTAAGTTAGGGCCGGTGTCAAAGATGGCGTCGATATGTGCAAATCACCTGTTTGTACTGGCTAGATTGGATGTTAGGTTCCCAGGCTGGGAGGAAAAGGAGGTGGTAGGAATGGGAGATTTGTTTCTGAAGGAACGATTCGCGAGTTTGGAGGAGTTGACGGAGAGGGATCTAATGGACCGAATCTTTCTGGTGAATGCACATGCAGGATTCTGCAAGTAAGAACTTTCAAGTATTCCCGGTGATGCCACCTTCTTTGCTATTAGAGGGGGGGGGGGGTGATTTACGGGAGGACTGTGGAGGAAAATATGAATCTGCTGGAGAGGGTTAAGGCTCAGTGGGAGGAGGAGTTGGGGATAGCACTGGAGGAGGGGGTGTGGTGTGAAGTGTTGCACAAGGTGAACCGCACGACATTGTGTGTGAGATTCAGGTTGACTAAATTAAAGATGATGCATAGGGTACATTTAACGAGGTCGAGGATGAGCCGGCTGTTTGAGGGAGTGGAGGACGAGTGTGAACGGTGTGGGAGGGGCCTGGCTAATCATGTTCACATGTTGTGGTCTTGCTCTGAGCTGGGGAGATTTGGGGACTCGTTCTTCTGCAGCATGTCTGCAATCCTGCAAAAGAATTTGTAGCCCAATTCTCTAGAGACAATATTTGGGGTGCTGAAGCTACAGACAGTGGCAAGGGCGTATGGTTTATCCATCATCTCACTGATTGCTCGCAGGCGGGTCCTGTTAGAGTGGAGGTAAGCTTCTTCGCCTCGTGCCTCGGTATGTTAAGTTCACCTTGAGAGGGGTGATCGAGGGTTCTACAAAGATGGCCCCCATTCATTCTGTATTTCAAAGAGTTGGTCACCGTCAGCTGCTAGGGATCGGGGCAGTGAATAGGGGTTTGAGTGGGGATGCGAGAGCATGTTGTGTGTGTTTTGTTTTTGTAATGAACTCCAATTGGCTTTATTGGTTGGCCAATTGGAGTATGAGCTCCCTCAATGATAGCTCATTGAGGGGCCCATATAATCACCTGTGTAGGCTTTGTGAGCAGTCTTAAGTTGACTGGACTGCTAGCAGCACTGTTTGTAGCTGCTCCTGTAATATCGTTATTGTAAATAAATATTGGTGTGGTGACGGAACTCCTGCCTCCCGTGGATTACTACAGTGGTGACGGGGTAAACTACGAATTTGGCGGAGACCAGCTGCCGCACTCGGAGGGTAAGCCTTGCCATTTTAAAAATGCCGTTTTTTGGGAGGTTAGAGGCATTTGACCCGGCTATTGAGGACTGGTCCCAGTATGTGTAGAGACTGTGTTACTTCTTCGGAGCAAATGATATACTGATGGACGAAAGGAGACGGCTTATCCTGCTGTCGGCGTGCGGACCCTCCGCTTTCGCCATTATACGTAGTCTGACTTATCCCGATGCACCGGACAAAAAACTTTCCAAGAAGAAATGGAATTGGTGAAAGAGCACTACGACCCAAAACCACCCCTCATTTTGCGTAGGTACAGATTCTACACAGCCAAGCGGGAAGACAGAGAGTCAGTCACGAATTTCTTGACCCGCCTGAGAATGCTGGCGGAAAAATGTGAGTTTGGCCCGACGCTAAATGAAATGCTTCGGGACCGGTTAGTGTGTGGTATAAACAATCTCACAATACAGAAACGCTTGTTGGCGGAAACGGAGCTAGACTGCAGACAGGCGTTACAGCTCGCACTGTCCCTAGAAAAGGCAGCAAGTGGGGCGCAGGAACTATAGGGCACGCCAATGGAGGTAGATACCTGTGAGAGGGACTACCACAACGGGTCCTGCTACCAGATAGCCACTCTCAGGAAAAACCTGAGGAATAGAGGGAAAAAGGAAAACCCCAGAACTGCCCCCAAGTCTGCCAGGACTAACTGGAGACAGAGGGAAGTACCGGCTGAGGCTCCCCCAACAGACAAAGACCGTTTCTGGCACCTGACAGAGTGGGATAACAACGACAGAAACACTAGAAGGAGGTGGCAAAAGAGGAATAGCAGGTGGGGACGCAGGGAAGTACACAACCTAGACGCCCCATCCTCCTCTGAAGGGGAACAATTATATAATATTACAACGAAGAAAGCAGAACCCATTAGGATTACCCCACGGGTGAACGGGCGGCCGACAATAATGGAAATAGACACGTGTGCGGCCGTATCAGCAATGGGAGTGGCAGCATTTAGAAAAATCAAAGATGGACTCCAGCCACTAACCCTAACAAAAACATCGACAAAACTTAAAACCTACACGGGGGAACAGCTGGAAGTTCTAGGCACGACTCATGTACCTGTGGAATATGAGAAACAATTGCTCAGATTACCGTTAACGATAATAGAGGGCTCCGGACCGAGCTTAATTGGACGGAACTGGCTGAAAGACCTAAAATTAGATTGGATGAAAATTTTCCAGAGTGGAAGCGGGCAGTTGAGTGGAGTACTCCAAAAATACCCAGAGGTCTTCCAGGAAGGTTTGGGGGAAATCATAGCCACCAAAGCAACTTTGCACGTGGACCCAGAAGCCCTTCCGAAAGTTTGTAAGGCCAGGCCGGTACCTTTTGCATTAAGGAAGAAAGTAGATGACGAAATAGAAAGGTTACGGCGCGACGGCATTATTAGACCAGTAAGGTTTTCGGAATGGGCAGCGCTGGTGGTACCAATTTTGAAGCCAGACGGCTTAATACGTCTCTGTGGAGATTTCAAACAGACAGTAAACAAATACGCACTGCTGGACAAATACCCAATCTTGAAAATAGACGACCTATATTCCAAATTGGCAGGTGGGCTTTTGTTCACGAAACTAGACATGAGCCACGCCTACCTGCAGTTAAAACTGGACAAGGGCTCCCAGAAGTTCGCTACAATCAACACCCTGAAGGGCCTTTTTCGTTATACTAGGCTACCTTTTGGAGTGTCATCAGCCTGCGCTATATTCCAGCATACGATGGAAAATATTCTGCAGGGACTACCGCAGGTGGCGATTTATTTGGACGATGTCTTAATCACGGGTAGGACAAACAGGGAACACTTAAGGAACCTGGAGGAAGTGCTCAGGCGTTTCACAAAGGCAGGCGTACGGCTAAAAAGGGAAAAATGTGTTTTTCTGGCCCCACAAGTGACGTACCTGGGATATAAAGTAGACGAGTCAGGCTTACATCCATTAGAAGATTTGGGGCCTCACGGTAGCATGGTGGTTAGCATCAATGCTTCACAGCTCCAGGGTCCCAGGTTCGATTCCCGGCTGGGTCACTGTCTGTGTGGAGTCTGGACGTCCTCCCCGTGTGTGCGTGGGTTTCCTCCGGGTGCTCCGGTTTCCTCCCACAGTCCAAAGATGTGCAGGTTAGGTGGATTGGCCATGCTAAATTGCCCGTAGTGTAAGGTTAATGGGGGGATTGTTGGGATACGGGTTACGTGGGTTTAAGTAGGGTGATCATTGCTCGGCACAACATCGAGGGCTGAAGGGCCTGTTCTGTGCTGTACTGTTCTATGTATTTCTATGTATTTCTATAAGACAGAGTAAGGGCAATAAAAGAAGCCCCAGCTCCCACTACGGTCCAGGAGTTACAATCATTTCTAGAGTTGGTAACCTATTATGGAAAATTTATTGAAAATAGGGCATCCATCCTAGAACCCCTCCACCAGCTACTTAAAAAGGGGCAAGAATGGAAATGGTCCACCCGCCAAAACCAAGCATTTAGGGACATTAAGGAGCAGCTGTCATCCGAAAATGTCCTAGAGCATTATGACACAAGGAAGGAGTTGGTGGTCACTTGTGATGCATCCCCCTATGGGTAGGAGCCGTCTTAGCCCATTGAGGAAGGAATGGGGAAGAATGGCCAATAGCCTATGCTTCGAGGACCTTGGCGATGGCTGAGAGGAAGTACGCCCAAATCGAGAAGGAAGGACTGGCGGTGATATTCGCAGTAAAAAAATTTCACCAGTATCTGTACGGGCGGAAATTCACCATAGTGACGGACCATAAGCAGTTATTAGGGTTATTAAAAGAAGACAAGTCAATACCCCCGATTGCATCAGCTAGAATCCAACGCTGGGCGTTGCTACTGGCGGCATATAGATACGTTCTGGAGCACAGACCGGGAACGCGAGTAGCACATGCAGATGCTTTGAGCAGACTTCCCCTCCCGGGCACTCCGCCGCAAATACCAAAAGTAGAGGAGACAGTAATGACTCTAAATTTTTTGGACACCCTACCAGTAGACGCACAACATATTCGGTTGTGGACGCAAAAAGACCCAGTTTTAGCCAAGATGAAGCATTTACTGCTAACAGGGGAACTGGAAAGACCAGTGGAGCTCCAGATGCACCCATACTGGAGCAGAAGGGACCAAATAACCGTAGACGACGGTATTCTATTATGGGGAGCCCGGGTAATCGTCCCAGCTCAGGGCTGTCAGGCAATCTTAACCGAGTTACATTACGGACACCCAGGAGTGTCTAAAATGAAGATGCTAGCTCGAAGCTACGTTTGGTGGCCAGGTTTGGACACAGACATAGCAACCTTGGTACGTTGGTGCCAGGAGTGCCAACAGGGGCAAAGAGTGCCACCAGCGGCGCCATTGCACCCGTGGGAATGGCCAGGCAGACCGTGGACCTGCCTGTATATTGACCACGTCGGCCCTTTCATGGGCTCAATGTTTTGGTGATAGTGGACGCCCACTCCAAATGGTTGGACGTCCACCGGGTAAACACGGCAAGCACAGCATCGACATTGAAAAGCTCAGGGCCTCGTTTGCAACGCATTGACTTCCGGAGATATTGGTGTCGGACAACGGAACGGCATTCACAAGTGGGGAATTTGGAAAATTCCTGAAGGAAAACGGAGTCCGTCACATCACAACGGCCCCTTACCATCTAGCGACCAACGGCCTGGCAGAGAGAGCGGTCCAGACACTGAAAGCGGGACTCAAGAAGCAGCCGGCAGCGTCAATAGACACAAAGCTCTCCCGCTAGCTGTTTGATTACAGGACCACACAACATTCCACAACGGGCATACCGCCAGCTGAACTTTTAATGGGAAGGCGGCTGCGAACGAGGCTGAGTCTCCTTTTCCCAAATTTAACGGGGAAAGTGGAGAAACAACAGGATGCCCAACGCAGGGGGCATGATAATAGTCGGCAGCAGAGACATTTCCAGGTGGGGGCACCGGTTTGGGTCAAGAATTATGGGAATGGGCCAACGTGGGTCAAAGGCACGGTAGAATCCCAAACAGGGCCCATATCCTATGAGGTTTCAATAGGAGGTAAGGTGCTGAAGAAACACCTAGGCCAAATAAGGGCAGCGGAACCACACCTGGAGGCAGGCGAAGCAGGACCACCTCAAGCTGGGATAGCCCAGACGGAAAGGATACCCACATCCCAGCCCCGAGCAAGTTCTCCAGACCCCGTCATCCAGTCATCAGAGTCGGAGATGGACACACTCGACGAGGCCCCCGCGACACCTCTCCCCGAGGAGGAGGAAGAACAACTTCCAAGGAGGCCGTCAAGGAAAAGACGGGCACCTATAAGGTACACCCCACCCACTTCGGAGAACGACCCGACAGACCCAGACATGAGGAGCAGGAAGAAGCTCAGAGGAATGCCAGCTGGCAGGAATTCCTCGGACCTTGGGGGGGAAGGGTGTAATGAACTCCAATTGGCTTTATTGGTTGGCCAATTGGAGTATGAGCTCCCTCAATGATAGCTTATTGAGGGGGCCCATATAATCACCTGTCTAGGCTTTGTGAGCAGTCTTAAGTTGACTGGACTGCTAGCAGCACTGTTTGTAGCTGCTCCTGTAATATCGTTATTGTAAATAAATATTGGTGTGGTGACGGAACTCCTGCCTCCCGTGGATCACTACAGTTTTATACTAGTTCTGCTTGAGATGGGGTGTGTTTTCCTTTTTAGGTATAAAATGTTAAAAACGTAATTAAAATATTGCAACAAAAAAACGGAAATGGTGGTCCTGCTAAACAATTACTTTACCCTTGGTGATGCTATCCCAGGCATCAGGAGAGCACAGGAGAGGAAAGAGGGCTAGGAGAGTAGGGAGGCCAAACTCTCAGTGCAAGATCTACTGCCAAGGATGACGATACCTGGAGGTGACCAATACCCAGTGCTGCAAGAAACTGCAACTCTGCAAACAGATGGTCAAGGACATCCTTACCCTCATCACCGAAGCCCTCATATTCGTAGCACTGGTCACCATGCTATGCCAGGAACTGTCAAAGTCACTGTGGCCTTGAATTCATTTCAAGGATCATCAGCAAATCTTTGTGGTGTTTCACAAGCAGTTACACACCACTGATTCTCACAGGTCATTGATGCCTCTTTGTTAGGGCTGGATAGTACCTTCATTTTCCAACAGACATGGCCTCACAGGGATAGATTCCTCCAAGTGCACGGCATGATCAGTTGCACCCGGATGACCATCAAGCTACCCAGTGATTACACACTTCGACTCATCAACAGAAAGTGCTTCCACGTCCTCAAAATTCAACTGGTCTGCAACCACAACAAGAGCGGCTTCTGTGTATACATCACTATCCTGGCAGTTACCATGACTTCTTCATCTTCCATCAACCCAGGTTGCATAAGATCTTCATTAGAACCCCCAATGTGTGCCAGTGGATCCTGGGGGACAAGAGTAAGCATAGCTATTTAAAAGCAGAACTACTCACCCCTCCTTTAGGGCTTCTGATAGAGGCACAGAGGTCATACAACAAACACTTCCCGCTCAGTAGGACAAGTATTGAGCAGGCCATTGACTTTTGAGAATGCAATTTTGATGACTGGACTGATCAGGCCATTACCCTCCTGCAAGGGTCTGATCATTGTGGTGGTCTACTGCGCTCTCTATAACACGTCCCACAAGAGAGGTGTAGACCTTGAGGACAATGAGGGCCAGGAAAGGCACAGTTCATGAGGGAAGAGCAGGAGAGGAGGAAATGGAGATGGAAGGAGATGACACTGAACAGAGAGGTGCCTTTTCTGAACAATGAGGTGATGTCTTCCTGCCACCCGCCAGGAAGAGGGCCTCCCACATGGCTTCCAGCATTAGAAAAAGATCATGATCGGTGAACTGAAAAGGCAGATTTGGCCTGGGTGCTAGCCTCCTGGCTCTTCAGTGATATCTCACTTCCGTCGAGTGCCGAAGAGTTTGGCACAATCATCACATTTCTCCCTTCGAACAAATAGCAGTTTGAGTAATGGCTGCCGTGAGGAGCCTAAGTGAGTCCCACACTACATCTGGCCCATTTCCTTTTTCACCAATTAAGAGCTTATCCAGATGAAAATCTTGATTTAATCATTTTCCCACCATAGGCAATTTTTTGTCACGGTAACAATGCTAACTCCTGTCCATGCCTTTGTGGTGAAAATTCAGCCCAGCATCTCGATAACAGTGCTATACCAAAGTATCATATATGCTTCAATCTCTAGAAGGGGTTTTGATTCCACTACCATCTGACTCTGGGGCAAGAGTTTTGACAACTGAGCGAAATCTGCTAATTCTGAGTTCAGTAAAAATAAAGATTCACATATAACCTGACAGATTAAAAGTAATTCTCACTTGCAACCAAGAAGGATACCAGCAGCAGTGTCGCGTTAATTTGCTTCCCAAGTCACATACCATCCTAACTTGAATATATATTGCCATTCATTCATTGTCACTGTGCAAATCTTCTCAAATACCATAGTAAACAATGTTGTTGCAGAACTGTCCGATCGATTCTCAGGGAATTAAGGATGGGCAATCAATGTAACCTGAGAAAAAATAAAGAAAAAAATCTGAGTCAACAACAAATCTTTGTGTCCTATGCATGCAACTGTGATGTCTTTGAGGTGTGATAGCTTTTGGAGTGGTGGTACTGCAGGATTGTACTAGACCTCGATTATTAATTATAAAGGAAATATGATCTTGTAATATTGTATTCTCATAAAGATAATAGCCTAGAAATCTGGGGGATGAAGTTAACTTAAATTTAAACAAACTAAATCATTGACTGCTTTTTGTTAGCAAATAAAATACACCCCAGAGATCAACAATTTGTACAACATACATCACACCATCTGAGGCAGACATGAAGTTAAGGGCATTAAGTTACTTTATGAGTTATGCAGCTGAGGAAAGATAGATATGTAATCAGGAATGAACCATTTTTCTTTACTTCTCTTTATTTCACTTTCGGATGTGGCATTGAATTCTATTCTAATTGAGACTCCCTGGTTCAGACTCTCACTGGTTTCATAATGATGCTTCAATCTGACTGGTTAAGGACCCAATTGCTTACCCCGTTCACACAGGTTCCAGACCCCCTGGAAAGGGCACTGCGCTATTTGGCTATGATTTACACTAAGTCCCACCTCACAGCGTCTTTGGACAAGTGAAATTCTAAGGAAAGGCTGTTCATTTGCCACTGAGAAAAATGTCCAGCCTATTATTTAATACTGAGGCATAAAAATGCAGTTTAGGTTACATTCACACACCAACATCCATATTACATCAATGCAGTTTCTACCTTACTGTGGCACTGAAGATGGCATGTGAGCACTGACTTGACTAATAATGGTAGGGATATCGCATTGCCTTGAACTAGAGACAGAACTTGAACTAAACTGCAGATAACAGATCACACTGTAAAGGTCTCTGTTCTTTTGGTTCAGGAATATAATCAAAATCAGGCTGTTTAGGCTATCATATAATAGGCTGAAATATGACAATCTCATCAATTAATTGTGTCATAATTTAATCATTCTCCTCTTACCCATTGCTAATATTAGACCTTGATTCATGAAATGAGTGCTTTTGCACAAATAATTTGAAAGCAGGTTTCTTACCCTGCTGCCAACATGACTTAATTGCTTTTACTTCTGATGAATGGCATTTGATGTAAACACAAAAACAGCCAGCAGCTTCAGATTGCTAGATCCAATTCACCTAGGTCAGGTGGTAGAGGTGACAACATGAACCTGCTTTCCAAACCTAAAGCAATCTCAGGATCAATTCTTTCTCAGTTCACTCAATGCACTGTAACTATATCAATTAGAATCATCCATGTGTCATATCATGAATAGTTTTTTAAAAACAAGGATCCTTTAAAGAGCTCAAAAACTGAGCTGCAAGCTGTGATGTTCTTGGTTGGATGCAGTTACTTCAAATTGTTAACCCGTCATTAACCCTACAATATACATATAGTCACACAAGCCACATATGTCTCTTCCGCTGTCCTGCTCACCTACCCATCTTCAATGTTATAGAGTTCACACTTCATAGATTTAAGTAATATTTTACCTCTGTGACACATGTAACTAAATAGCAGAGGCTTTATGAAGAATCGTTTTAAATTTTAATTAGGTTTTAAATTTCCTTTCATCATTTTTGTAAGATGTAAGATTGTATTTCTTGAATGTTAAAACAACTGCGGTGGAATTCTCCTGAGACTAAATGTTGACACTGGGGCAGGATTCGGCAGCTTTCACAACAGCATAACTGACGCTGCACCTGGACCCATTCAGCGACCTTGGAGGGACTAGCACTGGCACCATGTGTAAAACAAACAATTCCAATGAGAATCCGTGTAGGATTCACCAGGTCCGTGGTTGACACTCAGGAGGCTGACAAGCTGCAGCCGTATGTACACACTTTACTCCCCATACTCACTCATCTCAGCCAACAAGATGCCACTGGTTGCAATGGAGCACGTCCATCCTGCTGATGGGTCGGCTGGGGCCATTGGCACCTGGGGGGTGCCCTGGGATGTGGGGGGGGGGGGGGGCATTCATATGACTTTGGCCCTGAGTTCGCAGTGGGCAGTTAGCGACGTGTACAGCGGCATGGCTTCCTTGCAGGTCGCGGCAATGGTGCTCTGTGCCCGTCCACTCCGACCCCACAGACCACCTCCTGGCTACACCCCTGGCCCTAGCAGAAGCCCCCAGCCAGCAGCCGACTGTCAGGCCCGCTAATGATATGCCAATTGTGTTTACTGTACGTGCAGAGTGGAATGCATTGACGCCACTGTCGAGGCACTGGAGAATTGCGATTTGGCCTAAAACCGGCGCCCGCCATGATGTCGGTGTCAAAACCGATTCTCCGCCCAATCGTGTTTCCCGATTCCGGTGTGGCCGACGGAGAATCCCAATCCTGATATTTATAAAATTGGAAACATTGAATGGTTTATATTAATATTTTTCAAAGTATGAAGGTCTTTAAACATTTTTAAAATTCTAAATGTTTCACAAAGAGAACTGTTCAAACTTTGAAAAGGGATAATAAATGTTATCGTGCTAGCAGCATGATCAGTGGTGTGCATCATGAGCATTAGGAGGAACATAACAATCAATCACATTATTATCATCATGTTTCAAATAATCATCAAAATGAAGTCATGGATTTAAATAAAGTACCTTCCGTTACCAAGAGAAGAACGTGCTTAATAAAGCAAAACAATGCCAGCTTTGAGAATATTATTTGTCGAAAGGATTACCCAAGTCATTTATAAAGACTTAACACAGTGGATTCAGTGATTTTGTAAAATTAAGCACATAATCATGTATTGTAAAATTAAAATGAACATTTATGTATTTCATTAACTTCCTGTATAATGTACTTTCAAACACACTTTCACACGATTTTAGCTGTTTCCATAGCAATGCATAAAAGTACTGCTGATGGTTCTGGAGTGATGTAATAATGATGAAGTAGCTTTAGGTCATAGAAACCCTGGCAAAACAGCCGGGAGGACGTATCTATTGTTAGATGCCCTGCGACATAATGGAATTATCAAGAACCCATGTGGTGAGAATAACTAAAACAAGGAATTGTTGCAGTAGTCCCAACAAGGAATGACTGACAGTGAGGAGGGAACTTTCTTCTTCTGGACATCCCACCACTCCACACTAAGCTGACCAATATTTAACCATTTTAAAATTTAAATACTATTTTCAAATCTCATTTTTTGGTGGCACTGTGCAGTAGTCCCAATAAGGACCCTGGTTAGGTCATATGCAGGTCACCATGTCCTGAATGCAATGAGAGGCAGGTTGGTTGTGTCATGCAGCCAGACCAATTATACAATTATCAAAGAGACAAGAAGACTTCTACTTGGAGATACAAAGGGTTTAACATCTGTTGCAGGTACGGGCTCTCAATCCCTCTTTTGATGTATATACTAAGATGAGAAAAAAACATCAATGTTAGTGCAGAGCGCATTTCACGCCTGTATCGTCAAATATGCTCAAAGCAGAAATTCCCGTCCCAAATCGTTAAGGAACAATAAAGTGTGCCATGATATTGTGTGGCAGCAATATCAGTTTTCTTTCTTTGCTACAATGTCATTGGAAGTGGCAACATTCCAGTCACATCAGTAGTGTGAAGGTGCCTCCCACAAACAAGTCAACGCAACAGCAGATGCATGAAATGTCCAATCCAGCAATATTTGGACCGTTAATGCAGAAATTTGGTCACAGAGCACCGCTTCTGGCAGCTCTATACAGACGTAAGACTCCCGCACCCGGGCAGGGTACCCCCAGGTCCGATCCACAGTGTGGGGAAAATGCCAACTTGGTACTTTGGCAGTGCCAGCCTGGCACTCTGACAATGCCGCTTCCCGCTGGCTGTGCCTCCTGGGCACCTTGCCAGTGCAGGATAATAATAATAATAATCTTCATTGTCACAAGTAGGCTTACATTAACACTACAATGAAGTTACTGTGAAAAGCTCCTAATCGCCACATTCCGGCGCCTGTTCGGGTACACAGAGGGAGAATTCAAAATGTCCAAATTACCTAACAAGCACGTCTTTCGGGACTTGTGGGAGGAAATCGGAGCACCCGGAAGAAACCCACACAGATATAGGGAGAACGTGCAGACTCCACATTGAATGTGACCCAAGCCTGCGATTCGAACCTGGAATCCTGGAGCAGGGAAGCAACAGTGCTACCACTGTGCTACTGAGCTGCCCAGGCAGCATTCCCAGGGTGCCAGGCTGGCAGTGCCAGGGTGTCTGAGTGGCACCAGTAGTGCCAGGATGCCACCCTGCCTATTGTCGCAAGTAGGCTTACATTACACTGCAATTAAGTTACTGTGAAATCCCTTAGTTGGAGACTTCTGGTGGCGGCCTTGGTGTGAGTGGTCTGACAGAGGCCAGCTCCTGCTCGAAGGCACAGGAAAGAGCTCTTTTTACCTGATATTGGGTGGTACTTTGGTGAAAACGGACAGTTGTAGATTGAAGGAATAGTTTCCCTCAGGAGTGGCATGTCCGCAGGTTATCAAACCCGGCAGAAGATGGTGAGAGACATGGCCAAAGAGTTGGAGGAAATCTGTGGCACAGCAGCCAGTGTAAGGGTGGCTAAGGAGGAAGGGCTGGTGCAAGGTTGAGAGCCCCAGATGGAGAAGCTGATGGCTTTTATGAAGGAGGAACTCCACCAACAGAGGAAGGAAATGTAGGAGGATCACTCGAAGGCCATCGAAGGAGCTGTGACACCCCTGTAGAGTTTCATAGAACGGGTGAAAAGCGTTTAGAGGTGCAGGGATTGCAGATTCAGGAGATCGAAGGAGTGATCTTGGACCACAGTGATCGTATGGTGGCTCTGGAGGCAGAGGTGGGGCTCCTAGGAGACCTTTGGAAAACGTTGAGGGGAAAGGTGGAGGAGCAGGAGAATATCTTGAGAAGACAAAACCTGCCTGAAGGAGTGGAAGGTGTGAGCACCATGAGGTACATCTCGAAGATGCTGATGGGGCTGGTGGTGGAAGGGGTGCTAGGTAAGACCCCTGAAGTGGACTGAGCGCACAGGTCCCTGAGGCAGAATCCTGGAGGGGAGCTGCCACGGGCAGTGATCGTGAGACTCCACAAATTTGTGCAGAAAGAGAAGATTTTACGTTGGGCCAGGGAGAAGCGTACCTGCGAATGGGAGGGGAACAAGGTCCGAACTTATCAGTGAGGGGAGTGGGGAGGGGGGAATGGAGAAGGAGGGAGGAGGGGGAGGTTGTCGCAATATGGCAGGGGGATCAGAGATGTCATGGTCTGGGGGAAGAATGGGGTCATCTGGGATAGGCTAGGTATAGGGTAGAATTAAGGGGGGCGGGAGTTAAGTGGGGAAGATGATGGACCGTAGAGGGGATTGGAGTCGTAAGCCTCCGGTCAGGCTTGTAACGTGGAAAGTCCTGGGACTGTATTGGCCGGTTAAAAGGTCATGGGTGTTCGCGCACCTCAGGAGCTTGAAAGTAGGGGTGGTCTTTCTGCAAGATATGCACTTCTGTGTGAAGGACCAGGTAAGGTTAAGGAAGGAGTGAGTCGGGCAGGTTTCCCATTTGTGGTTTGATTCAAAATCGAGTGGGGTGGTGATTTTAATGAGCAAACAATGGGATTTGTGAGTGCGAAGGACATTAGGGATCTGGGTGGGAAATGCGTGATTGTGAATGGGATACTGGAAGGGGCGTCATTGGTGTTGGTAAATGTGTATGCCCCAAATTAGGACTATGTGTGTTTTATAAGGGTTGCTGGCAGCGATCCTGGATTTGGTCATGCACCAGTTGATTATGGGAGGAGATTTTAATTGTATCCTAGAGCAGACTGTGGATAGGTCGAGCCCCAAGTCGATGGGTAGAGTACGAATGGCAAGGGAGCTGGGTGGGTTTATGGAGAGGATGGGTATAGTGGATCCATGGAGCTTTCAGAACCCAGGGGAAAGGGAGTATTCCTTCCTTTCGTCTATAAGATGCATTCGAGGATTGATTACTTTGTAGTGAGGAAGGAAATTTTGCTTGGGGTGGAGGGAGCAGAGTATGCGGAGATAGTTATCTTGGGCCATGCACCCCACTGACTGAAGATTCGGTTTAGATCGGGACGAGAGCACAGGTGGACGTTTGATTCGGGTTGTTGGCGAACTGAGGTTTTTTGTGATAAGGTGCGACGGCAATTAAGGAGTATGTGGAGTTTATTCAGAATGAGGAAGTGTCAGCGGCTATTTTCTGGGAAGCACTGAAGGCAGTGGTCTGGGGAATTATTTTATTTAAGGCTCGTGCGGATAGGGAAAGGCGGGAGGAACATGACCGTCTAGTGAGCGTGATAGTGGTGGTGAACAGGGAATATTTGAGGGTGCCCACCACAGAGGGCTTGGTGAGGAGGAAAAAATTGTAGGGGCAGTTTGACAGGTTGACAGTGGGGAGGGAAGTAGGTCAACAGCAACGAGCAAGAGGGTGCAACATAAGTATGGGGAGAAGGCGAGCCACATGCTGGCGCACCAGCTGCAGAGACTGGCCGCGTCCATACCCGGCAGAATTTTATAAGGAATTTGCAATGGACCTAGCTCCGATTTCCTCCCACAAGTCCCGAAAGACGTGCTTGTTAGGTAATTTGGACCACATCTTTTGGGGGCATATAATGAAGCGGTGGCGAAGGGGGAGCTGCTGGAGATGATGACACAGGCAGTAATCATGCTAATCCCGAAAAAGAGGAAGGACCCGGTGGAATGTGGATCATATAGGTCCATATCACTATTGAGCACGGATGTGAAAATATTGGCTAAGTTGTTGGCAGGAAAGATGAAGGATTGTGTCCCGGAAGTGGTTGCAGAAGATCAAACAGGCTTTGTGAAGGGTAGGCAGTTCACGAGTAATATACGATGTCTGTTGAATGTGGTGATGAATCCATCGGGGGCTCTGGTACCGGAGGTGGAGGTGTCCATGGACGCGGAGAAGGCATTTGATCGGGTGGAGCGGCAGTGCTTGTTTGAGGTTTTAGGAAGGTTTGGGTTTGGGCCGAGATTTGTGGCATGGGTGCAGTTGCTGCATGTGGCACCAAGGGCAAGGGTGTGGACAAATAATATGAGTTTGTGAAGCTTTGACTTACACAGGGGTACGAGGCAGGGGTGCACGCTGTCGTCTTTGTTGTTTGCCCTGGCCACAGTGCCGTTGCCGATGGCTCTTTGGGGGGTTGGCGGAGTGGCAGGGATTATTAGGAGACAGAGGGAGCACCGGGTATCGCTCAATGACGATGGCATATTGCTTTATGTTTCGGACCTGCTGGAGAATACAGGCCTGTTGGGGAGGTTTGGAGGGTTCTGGGGGTACAAGCTGAATGTAGGGAAAAGCGAGGTTTTCCCAGTGAATGAGCTGGGTCAGTGGGCTAATTTAGGGGGGTTGCCATTTACAGGCGTGAGGGATAGGTTCAGGTATTTGGGAATTCAGGTAGTGAGGAATGGACAGGGCTCCATAAGTGGAACTTAACAAAGCTGGTGGAGAAGACCAAGGGGGATCTTAGAAGGTGGGATACACTGCAGTTGACATTGGCTGGGAGGGTCCAAGTGGTGAAAATGAATATTCTGCCGAGGTTCTTGTTTTATTTTTCAGGCTCTCCCAATCTTTATACCAAAGGCCTTTTTTCGGAAACGGGACACGATTATTTCGGACTTTGGATGGGCGGGAAAGGGGCTGAGGGTCAGGAAGGCCCTGCTACAGAGGCAGAGGCAGCAGGGGAAGTTGGCCCTGCCGAATCTGCTTCATTGTTATTGGGCGGCGAATGTGGATAAAGTGCGGCGATGGTAGGAAGGAGAGGGGGCAGAGTGGTTTAGGATGGAGGAGAAATCTTGTCAGAGGTCCAGTTTGAGGGCTATGGTGACGACAGCATTGCCAATGGCTCCGAGTAATTATTCAGGAGCCCGGTGGTGCAATCCACGGTGAAGATTTGGAATCAGTTGAGGCATTTTAAGGTGGAAGGGATGTTGGTGTTCACGCCGCTATGCAAGAATCATGGTTTTGAGCCAGGGTGGGTGGGTGGATAGTGTATACAGGAGGTGGAGGGGAGTGGGGCTGGTCAAGGTGAGGGATCAGGAGAAAGAGTTCACTAGTCTGGAAGAGTTAAGGAAGAGCGTACAGCTGCCAAGGGGGAGGAAGTTCAGGTATCTGTAGGTTCGGGACTTTGCGCGTAAGGTCTGGACGGGATTCCCCAGGTTGCCAGGATACACCCTGCTGGAGCGACTGCTGCTTTCAGATTTGGAAGGGGAGGGAAGAATTGGGGATATGTACAAGTGGCTGGGGAGCAGGGAGGCGAGCGGGCGATGAAGATCAAGGAGCAATGGGAAGGGGAGTTGGGAGGGGAGATCAATTGGGGAGTATGGAGTGAGGCATTGCGAGGGTAAATGGGACCTCAGCTTGTGCAAGGATGAGCCTGATATAGTTTAAGGTGATGCACAAGGTGCATTTGACTCAGGCGAGAATGATTGCGTTCCTTCAGGGGATAGCAGATAAGTTTGAGATGTGTGGGCGGGGGCCAGCGAATCACACGCACATGTTTTGGGGTTGTGAAAAATTGGAAAGATTCTAGGCAGGAATGTTCGCGTTCTTAGACAGGATAGTAGGGAAGAAGGTGGACTCGGACCCTTTGGTGGTGATATTTGAGGTTTCAGAGAAGCCGGAGCTCATGGAGAGGAGGAATGCCAATGTCTTGGCCGTCGCCTGTCTGATTGCACAGCGGCAAAATTTACTGGAGTGGCGGTTGGCACTGCCACCGGGGGTAGCATCTTGGTTGGATGACCTGTACGACCTCCTGCGGTTAGAGAAGATACAATATGAGTTAAGGGGCTCTGCAGAGGAGTTTGAGAAAAGGTGGGGGATATTTGTGACCGTGTTTGAGGAGCTGTTCATTGCGGGAAGGGGAGGGGGGAAGGGGGTGGAGGGTGAAAAAGGGGAAAAGTTGTACAGACTGTATAGTTGATTGCTTATTTTTGTTTATTTGCTATAACCTGTTTTGATATATGTTTGTAAAAAATACATTTAAAAAAAAGAAAATCCCCAAGTCGCCACATTACGACGCCTGTTCGGGTACACTGAGGGAGAATTCGGAATATCTAATTCACCTAACAAGCACGTCATTCGGGACTTGTGGGAGGAAACCGGAGCACTTGGAGGAAACCCATGGAAACACGGGGAGAACGTGCAGACTCTGCAAAGACAGTGACCCAAGAGGAAATCGAACCAGGGACCCTGGCGCTGTGAAGCAACAGTGAACTCCACTGTGCTACTGTGCCATGAGGTGAGGTGCGGGGTGTGGGGGGGCCAAGGATCACTTTATAGGTTCGTTGGGGCTTTGGAAGGGTCGCGTCGGTGGCTCGAGAGATTGGGACGCCATTTAAAAATGGCATCCTGATCTCTCCCTGCATTGAGCAGTTCCGGCGAGCGGAGTTCCTCAGTGTAGGAAACAGGATTAAATGCACCTTCAGCCGTGCGTTGCCGCTGAGGCGCCATATCTAACCGGAGTCGTGTTAGATAGCAGGGTGTTTTTCAGCACTGCGAGTGCCGGGAAATATGCGGCTGAACACGCTCGCTATACATTTTGAAGGGAAGTTGAAGTTTCATTTTACTGCAATGTTCACCAGTAAACCTGTGAAATGGTCATTAAGTAAATCAAACGAAATTCTGAGGCATGATTAATTCTGATTGCTTCTACCATTACATTTTAGTAACTTTAATCTTTTTTAAAATACATTTTTGTGCCAATAGGTTGTTCATTTCATAGGAATATTTTAAGTGCCTATTTATGCAAATTTTCAATCTAGTGTAATTCAATTATTTTCTAAAATTACATTGGAAGAGAATTTGTGTCTCCATCTGAAGTTTCCAATAGCATTGTGTAAACAATATTGTCACTTGAAACAGCAAAGAACCACCTGCAGAAATGGGTTCCATTGTAAAATAGATCGCAAAATGTTGATTAATGAAAATTTCAAGCTGAGTACTCTGTAAAAAGTAGGGGTTTTCCAGAATCAGTAGGCAGGATTCTATGAAAAATTTTGCAGAAAGATTCAGAAAGGATTAATGCACTGTATGTTTTAATGGCAGATTGCACTATATATTTTAATGGCAGAAAACAAGCTGATAGAGAGGAAGAATAGGATCAGCTTCATTAAGTTCTTTATGTAAATTTTTCATGAGTGCTGTAAAACTGATGCTGTTTGTCGTGCAAAATTTATTGCACTGTTACAGGAATACGCACATTAATAAATTGATGCTCGAGTATCAGTGCAACACCAGAGTTGCTCATGTTTCCTATCGGTTTACATTGTTGCAAATGAAACTTGATACTTATGTTGTATTGTCCAGTGAGTTTAAGAGAGTACAGAAAAGAAAATGTAATGGCGATGTTTTTCATACATGATATCACCTAGCGTGGGCCCTTGCTTTACAATTGAGATTGTCCACTTTTGTAATGTTAGCGATGGGAGGAACTGAGCTTCTTCATCGGTGTGAAACAATGTGAGACAAGTTATATCATCAGATTGCTTTGTGCACCTTCTTGCTGCAGACTCTGAGTGCTGCTGGCAACGGCCTGGGAACACATCAAACACCTGCCTTCTTGGCCAACTCCGCAGAATGTGCTGTTGTGACCAGTGAAATCCACTGTTTATGTCAAACGTAGATCTGTTGTTGGGCTAGATGTATTTTTTTGATGTTATGCTGCCCGTGGTACAGATTGTGAATCTGGAAAATCCAACACTTGTCTGCTTTTGTTCCACTCAAACTACAAACTCCCAGCATAGCCAGAGATATAGAGCAAAGTAACTTCTACACTAAATAATTAGAATTTAACCAGTCTGGGGATAACCCTCCTGATTGTTTTAGGGAATTTTCCATTTCCTGGACAAGCAAATTGAAATGGTTTAGTATTAATTTATCCTGAGAGCTGTTGTGATGTTAATTAATGTCCATTGAAAATTGATATATAACGGTGCTGCTGGAGCGGGGCCGTGGTGTGGGGGGGTGCTGGCTCTTCCGAATTTTATAAATTATTATTGGGCGGCGATGGTCAGGAAGTGTGTAGTGGGGGGGGTGGTCGGTGTGGGAGCAGGAGGTGGCGGCCTCATGTAAAGACACGAGTTTGGGGGCACTGTTGATGGTACCTCTGCCGTTCTTGCCGGCCCGGTACTCCACAAGCCCGATGGTGGTGGCAGCCCTGAGGGTGTGGGGGCAGTGGAGGCAGCACATGGGGTTGGAGGGGCCGTCGGTGTGGTAATTGCCGGTTCGCTCTGGGGGGGGGGACTGGATGGGGAGGCATTCTGGAGGTGGCAGCAGGCAGGGATCAAGAGATTTGGAGATCTTTTTATTGATGAGGTCTTCACAAGCTTGGAGGAGTCGGAGGAGGAGTTTGAATTGCCAGGTGGGAATGGGTTCCGGTATCTGCAAATGAGGGATTTTGTGCGGAGGCAGGTTTTGACCCAGGGGCTACAAGATAAGGTGGTGTCGAGAACAAGTGTGGGGAGAGGAAGATCTCAGAGATCTACAGGGAACTGATGGAATGGGAGGGAGCCCGATAGGGGAGGTAAAGAAGAGCTGGGTGGGGAGTTGGAGGCAGGATTATGGGAGGAGGCCCTGAGGCGAGTCAATGCATCCTCGTCGTGCACCAGGCTCAGCCTCATGCAATTTAAGGTGGTCCACACGGCACACATGATGGTGGCCTGGATGAGCAGATTCTTTGAGGAGGATAGGTGTGGGTGCTGTGTGAGGGGGTCCTGTGAACCATGTCCATTTGTTTTGGTCATGTCCGAGGCTGAGGGGTTTCTGGCAAGGGTTTGCTGACGTCTTGTCAGAACTTTTAACGGTGAGGGCGGTGCCGAGCCCAGAAGTGGCGATCTTTGGTGTGTCGGAAGACTCGGGGCCCAGAGGGTGAGAGAGGCCGATGTCCTGGCCTTTGCCTCGCTGGTGGCCCAGAGACAGATCTTACTAGGTTGGAGGCACTCAGAACCCCCAAAGTTGGAAATTGTCTTGAGGGGATCGCTGCAGGGGTTTGCTCGGAGGTGGCGGCTGTTCATCGACTTCTTCGAGGAAGTTTTGCTGTCAGCAGGGTGGGTAGGAGTGGGGACGGGAGGAAAGGAGGTATGGGAGTGGCGAGTAACGGCAGGAGAACCAGTGGAAAGGAGGTGGGGATAGGTGGTCCTGTTTGTGTAAGCCATGTTGGCTGGGGTTTGTTACTGGGGGATTGTTGGTTATATTGTTTTGTTCTTGTTGAAACCTTATGTTTACAAACGTTAAAACTATAAATGCCCCAATAAAATATTTTCTAAAAAAAAAATTGGTTCATAACTACCTAAAGGTAAAGTAGACCCACATCCATACACCTCTGGATAGACAACTCTGATTTTGAATAAGGCCCTCAAAGAATAGTTTTTCTCTTTCTAACACAGTAAATTAAATAATTGGGTTGGATAAAATGCTCGCCTTGAAGTTAGACGGTTTCCGATGAACTTTGTGCTGAGCAAGGATAGGCTTTTTTTTCTTTTTAAATACATTTTAAGTTTCTGGTCTGCCTTAAATATTCTCTTGGGTTCATTTATCTGCACAGGGCTATGACATTTAGCCACAGCGCTGCAAATTCCCACAATTGTATCCAGATCATTTACAGTGTTACAAAGGATCGTTAAAGATGGCTTTAACACCTATTTAAAAAGTTGACATTGTATTAGATGTATATTTATTGTCACGTGGACCGAGGTACAGTGGAAAGTACTGTACAAGTCAGATCACGCCAGACATGAAAACCATAGGACGTACAATAAATACACAATGTAGGGGGCAGCGCGGTAGCACAATGGTTCGCACAGTTGCTTCACATCTCCAGGGTCCCAGTTTCGCTTCCCGGCTTGAGCCACTTGCTGTGCGGAGTCTGCACTGCACATTCTCCCTGTGTCAGCGTGGGTTTCCTCCGGGTGCTCCGGTTTCCTCCCACAGTCCAAAGATGTGCAGGTTAGGTGAATCCCCTAGTCGCCACATTCCGGCGCCTGTTCGGGTACACAGAGGGAGAATTCAGAATGTCCAAATTACCTAATAGTACATCTTTCGGGACTTGTGGGAGGAAACCGAAGCACCCGGAAGAAACCCATGTAGATGCGGGGACAACATGCAGACTCCGCCCGGGGTGGTGGGGGGGTGGTGATGGAGGGGGGCTGTGGGATGCTGTGTGGGTGGTGGAGGGGGTGGTGGGGTTGGTGTGGAGGTGGTTGGGTGGGGGTTTATGGGGGTGGTGTATGGGTGCTGGTGGCGGGGGTGTGGGGGTGCATAGCGGTGGTGGTCGTGAGGGTGGTGACACGTGCCATTGGGAGTCACATCGCAGCGGGGTCTCACTTGCCCGTTACTCTGCTGGAGTGAGGGACCGCAGGCCAAGCAGTTCCCCTCCAGTCTTGTCCCTCTCCCACCAGTTGTGGGCCGTTTTTTTCTGGAGGCGGGCGGAGGGAGACAAAAATGCAGTGTTAGACAGTCGGGTGTGTGTTGCACAGGCGATGGGTAGTTGGTGGCCTTTGTAGCCAGGGCACCTGGCCATAGCGGCCCTTATCGGTTTTGGCATGTGGTGCAGGTTGGTGGTTGGTCGGCCACTGGCTGGCGGGGTTACAAGTATGTGGGACGGGTGTTAATGCCAGGGACGCAGTGCCGCCTATTCACCCTGGCCGCCCTGAGGAGGTTGTGCTGTTTTTCCTGGCACTGCTGTCCGGTCCTGGCAGCGGGGCCTACGGTGCTCACAACCTCTGCCACCTGCACACAGTCCCGATGTACGGCGGTGGGTGGCAACATCCTTCCCACTCTGGAGTACAGGGTAGCCCGCCTCTCCTCCACGGCGTCCAACAGGGTCTCGAGCTCCACATCTGCGAACCGGGGTGCCGCTCTCCGTGCCGTGGCTGGGATGGGTGTGTGTGGAGTAAGGAATGCTAATGTGCGGCTGCAGCTTGTCAGCCTCCTGTCAATCCCCACCCTGATGAATCCGACACAGTTTTTCATTGGAATCAATTATGTTCCACGTTGTGCCGGTGCTTGCCCAATAGCAGTTGATAAATTGGTCCGTGTTACAACACCCTGGGCAAGTTTGCGGTCAGTTCCAGACCCACAGACCCCGGAGTTCCAACACAAGTAAATTAATCAATAACTCATGTTTTCCTGAGATCTTTAACCCTCAACTGCTCCAATGAGTTACAGACACCAGATATATAAGTCAAACATTAACAGACTTTATTAATAATAAGAACAGGTGAGTGTATAAAGAAATAATAGAACAATGGTCTACCAATCTACCTATTCCCAAAACATTGTCCCACCCTGCACCCAGACACACACAGGACAGACATACGTATGGATAGGAGGAGATCAACAAATGGGGATTAAAGGGAAAAGTTTGAGATGACTCTTCGCTGCTGCGGTTGCGGCCTCTGGGGAATGGACTCATTCAAGAGTTTCAGATTGGTGCAGTTCCTTCTTTCGACACCAATGGCGTCAGGGAGTTCCAAGTCAGCGCAATTCCAATTGCTAGCCACCAGATGGTGCTATACACAGGTTGTTCAGGTCAGTGCACTTCTGCTCTTCAACCACCAGATGGAGCTTTCTTCTCCCTGTGAAATAAATACAGCTGCCTTCCTGATTAAACACCATTTATATTCCCTTTGTCTGAACTCAGCTGTTCGTACTTGCCGTACTTGAAGGAATATTCTTAATTTAAGCTTCAATATGAAGTCTTCCCAGCCTGTGAAATACTGAGTTAGACTGTTGTCGACCTATGGAAAATGGCTTGTACTTTCTCAAAGATCAAAAGTCCAAAGATGTGTAGGTTAAGTGGATTAGCCTTGAAATTGCTCCATAGTGACCAAAAGGTTCGGTGGGATTACTGGGTTACGGGGATATGGTAGAGGCATGGGCGTAAGTAGGGTGCTCTTTCCCAGTTAAGTGGTTATCCTTGCTAAATTGCTCCATAGTGACCAAAAAGTTCAGTGGGATTACTGGGTTACGGGGATATGGTGGAGGCATGGGCGTAAGTAGGGTGCTCTTTCCCAGGTCCAGTGCAGACTCAATGGGCCGAATGGCCATCTACAGCACTGTAAATTCTATGATTCTGTGATTTCAGAGATCTGTTGCGCAGGTCTGGGGCGAAATTCTCCGACCCCCAGCAGGGTCGAAAACTCCACTGATTGGCTGCTTGCCAAGACTATCAAATGGACATCACAGATTATGCCACAGAACCTAAAGGGATGTTTTGGCCAGTCCATCAGAATAGGGGTGTCCAGTTCTGCCTAAAATCTGTAGAGTAACAGAAATCCCAAATTGTGCAGCTAACCAGAAGACTGTAGTTCAAAGCAGACAACAGGTAGGGGATAAAAAGGAAACACAGGACAAACAAAAGGGGCAGGATTCTCCGTTGGCTGATGCTGCAATTGGAAAACGTGCTTGGGTGGAGAATAGGTTCTGGTGCCAAAATCGCAGCGGGCATTGATTTGATGCCAAATTGCAATTCTTTGTCAGCTTGACATAATCGTCAATGAAGGCCGGAATGCCCGCATAGTAAATACAGTTTGCATGCCATTAGCGGGCCTGACCTGGTATTCTCCAGGGCCTCCGCAATTCTCCGCCTCCGATATGCCGAGTACCTGACGGTGTGGTTCATTGCTGCTTTTAAAAATCATGAAACCAGTGTCATGGCTGGTGAGGGAGAGAGAATAGGTAGGACACAGAGAGGCACGACTGTGGGCTGCCGAGCCGAACATTGGCTGGGCTGGCTGGAGTGACGGGGGACCAGGCCATGTGGCTGGGTGACCCTCCTATGGGACTTGGACGGTGTCCAAGCACAGACTGCCATTACTGTGGCCTGCAAAGCAGACATCTTGCTGCACACCCCACTGACCACCCACATTGGCCCCTGGTTCTGCAGAGTGACACTGGCCGTATGGGTGCCCCCCCCCCCCCCCCCCCCCCAGCCAACACCCCACCATCCACCATACCCCCACCACCCAACCATAGCAACCCCAAAATGCGGTGTCCATGCCCCTGGCCACCACCCCCCTCCTAAACGGCCCGCTTAAGGACTGATCTGATTAATACTATACACCTATATGCTTCAGCCAATGCCGGTGTCTAGATATTTACATTGTGTATTTATGTTGCCCTACTACATATTTTATTTTCTTGTACTAAGTGAACTGTTTGAGTTGCAAGTGGAAAAATACTTTTCACTGCACCTCGGTGCACATGACAATAAACAAATCCAATCCAATCCAATCTAATCCAATCCAGTCCAGGCACCTGCATTGCATTTTCAGGAGGCCGAAACATCACTTGATCATGCTCCTGGTCGCTGTATGGGCGTCATTGTAGTGTAGTCGCCGCATTGGTCTGTGGCCTCCAGATAGGCATCATCAGCCATGACCACAGTGGATAACCACTGTCACCCAGGAGCCAAACCCCCAGCCAGGGAATCGTCAAGTGTGCCAGGATGAAGGTGTTGTGTACACTGCCCGGGTACTGGGTACAGACGTGTATGATGCGCAGCTGATGGTCAGATATCAGCTGCACGTTCATCGAATGGAACCCCTTTCAGTTTGTGGAGAGCAGCCTGTCACCTGCAGTTCTTCATAAGGTGACATGCATCCCGTCGATCACCCTCTGGACCCGGCGCATACAGTCAATGGTGGCGAACCCCGCTGCCCGGGTATCCTGCTCGGTTCACATGGAAATGGATGTATTGAGGCGCCTGGGCATACAGGGCCTCCGAGATGCCATGGATGAACATGTGCACCGCGGTCTGTGAGATCCCGGACAGATCCCCACTCAGCGCCTGGAAGGACCCCATCGCGTAAAGGTTCAGGGCGACCATCACCTTGATGGCCACCAGGACCAGATGTCCTCCCCCATACCCCACGGTGCCAGGTGCATCATCATCTGGCAAATATATCGCACTGGTTACCTGCTCAGCCAGAGTCTTCGACGGCATGCCCGGTCTGGCAGGCCATCGAATGGGAGATGCTGCCGTTACACACGAGGTCTCATGTGGCGCCACCTTGACACCTCCTCCTCGGCCTGTTGGGCAGCTGGCTCTCCAACCTGAGTGGCTGCCACCTGTTCCTCTGGGGCAGGCTCTGTTGCCGCCCGCTCTGTTGCTGCACCTTCCTCCTCCTCCTCGAGCAGCTCCAGCTCATACACTAGTAGGAAGGCCACCATTGCTGGTTGAATTGCAATATCTATTGTTTGCAGGGGGTGAAAGGTCAACACTTTAGCATGATGCATATCTGCCCCCCCCCCCTCCCCCCCATGCCCAGCCAGGTCCACCGGGCTACATGGTGGCCCCTGTTGGCACTGCGGGCCACATCCATGCCCGGCACCATGGGGACCTCTGGCCCTTGTGCCCATCCCTGCTGCCGGGAGTACTGTCAGCTGACACTACCCTTGACAGTGGGACGCTCCGCGGCCCCTGCCCAGAACCACCATAAGGCGTAGGCACTGCCCTTGGGTGGACCACCTGATGCCCCACTGGCAGGTTGGTGGCCGGTTGGGTAGTGGGATGGGGGGGTATGGCAGTGGATGGGGTATGGGGGTAAGGAGCGTAGGGGCACCCACGCGGCCGGTGTCATTCTTCAGAACCAGGGACCAAGGCTGGTGGTCAGGGGTGCGCATCAAGATGGCTGCCTTGCAGGTCGCGGCAATGGCGGTCAATGACTGGACACCGTCGCAGTCCCATGGGGGACCACCCCGGCAACACGGCCCGTTCCCCCGTCACCACCCCCCCTTCCCCGGCCGGAGGGGACAGTGGTTATCCACTGTGGTCATGGATGACGGAGGGCAGCCCCCCGTCCTAGCCAGCCCGGCCAGAGTCCGGCTCAGCTCCCCATGGTCACGTCTCTCTCTCTGTACGACCTCCTCTCTCTCCCTCATCAGCCACATTGCCAGTTTCACGATTTTTCAAAGTACAAGTGAACCATGCCATCAGGAACTCCGCCCATCGGAGGCGGAGGATTGCAGAGGCACCGGAGAATACCGGGTCAGGCCGGCTAATGGCAGGCAAACTGTGTTTGTTGTACATGCCTTTCAGAATGCATTGATGGCGCTATTGATTTGTGATTTGGCGTCAAATCGGCACCCACTGCGATTTTGGCATCTGAACTTATTCTCTATACTATCACATTTCACGATCTCGGTGTCAGCCAATGGAGAATCCCGCCCTTGATCTTTAGCTTGATTCCAGTGGACTTTGAAGTTGGATTGATGAAGGCTGCAGAATATCCTTTTGCAGTAACTTGACTCCGTCAGACTGAATTGAGGCTCCAGTTCCTGTGTCCAATTTAAATTCTGTATGATGCCCATTGACTTCAATGTTGGTGCTACAGTATTGGCTTTTGTTCTCAATGGTTTCACCCAGAAAAGTGACTTCCTGACCATCTGTTTCCTGTATAGAATTTCCTTTGAAAGATTCTTCTCTTTGCTTTGCAAGTACAGGCCTTTTTGAATGACACACTGCTTTAAAATGAATAACTTTGCCACATCCGTGAGGTTCTGTGATTTGGTTAGGACATTCCTTGTGCCTTCTTCCTGCCATAGTGGGGACATTGTTAAATGGTGGTTGGTGCTGTTTCTGAACATTTCCCTGTTTGCTGCCATGAGGCCTTTTCAGTTTTGCACGAAATAAACAAAATGTCTTTGAACGGCTTTTCCCACGGGATTTCTCACTCACCGCTAAAAAACACTTGGGCCGGGAGCTAAGTGGTTTAGCTTCCTCTTTTCTCACAGCAGAAAGCACGTAGCCCCTTTTGATGTGGTGAGGTGCTGTCAATCATAGCAAGATATTTATAAACATCGTGGTTACCATCAAAGCTGGGTACTTGAGATGCATTCAAGCATTAACGGAAAGCTAAATAAGTATTCCACCAAACAGCTGTGTCATTCCCAGACTAATGAAAGGCATTGGAAGCCTTCCCAAGTGTTATCTGCTTTCAAGGAAGCCTCTGACACTTGTAATAGCTACTGTTTTGTCTGAAGGAGCAGATGTTAGGAAAGCGAATGTGTTCCTGCATTGACTCTTCACGGAACTACTCTTCATCTGCCAGGCACAGCGGTTCAGGATGAGGAAGCCACTTCGGAATTTAATAACCTCAGACCAGGAGGATGCTTTTGAGCAGCGGGCTGTCTGAGATCACCATGCCCAGGGCTGGAAGGGCTGACCAGACACTGGACACCCATCCCTGGAGTGGGGGGAGTCTTGGGGTCAACCCTGAGCCCACAACCTGTTGCCACCCAAACCCCTGGACTCTTGGGGACCCTCCCCCCCCCCCATGCCCCAGCAGCAGCAGAGGGGCACATTATCAGTGCCCTGATTTCCTTGCCCCCCCCCCCCCCCCCGGATTCACCGTGGCAGGGCTGTGCTTGACCAACCATGCAACAAAGCCCGCCAACTGGATCTCCCGGTGTGGGAGTCAGATCATCACGGTGGGGGGGGGAGTGAATCGAGCTTCCAGCCCATTAATTCCGCGCTTGTGCACAGTTATCTTGAATTAGCATTTTCCCATTGGCGTGAGGCGGGATGTTTGACCAAGGCCAGTGATGGGGGAGCAGAGAATGGCAACGTGTTTGCTGCCTGGTGACGATCTCGTTTTTCTGCCAACGCTCCATTGTCTGCCCGATCGGAATTCCCGATCACAGCAGTGGTGAATGGGAATCCTGGCCTTGGTTTGCTGTTGCACTTTGACCTACCTAGCCAGTTGTACTGCTTTTCTCAGCATCAAGTCTTTTCTAGATTGGAGAAAGTGTGACAGGGAGGTGAATTCTCCGTCGGCAGGATTCTCCGTTTTACCGGCAGCCTACCCCCGCCCTTGAGTTTCCTGGTGGCATCAGATGCCTACAATGAGAAATCACATTAACCAGTGGCGGGAACAGAGAATCCTGGTGCCAGTGACGTCGTGCCATTGAGAAACACGTGGCTGGGAGGTGGAGAATTCACCCCAGGGTTTGATCTTAAACACCAACCACTATTATTAAATTGTATTTTAACATGCTGTACTCACAATCATCAGTTAAATAAAAGAGGTAATTTATTAATGAATTGATTCCTTTATCTGGGGCCAGATTCTCTGCCGCTCGCCACCGGTAGCAAAATTCCCGATGCGGCAGAGAATCCAGCATCATCCAAAAAACGGGATTCGTGCCACAATATTTCTAAACATCTAGCTATAATTGACAGCTCTTGGACCACAGCAAAAGCAGTTATGTGATTTCTGCAGAAAAAAAGAGAAATTGAGAGAACTTAATTGCCTTTGATGTAGTCCAAGAGCTGTCAATCATAGTTAGATGTTTCTAAACATTGGGAATAGTTTCACAGCTGGGTACCTGAAGGGAAGTGAAATGAAACAATCCAGAAAGCTGGCTATGTGTCAGCTGTCGATCACTGCCTGGTAAAAAACAATTCCCATTGATGTGAATGAAAGCCTTGCCGATCAAAGATCTGAGGGCTTTAACCCCAGCTGATGTAGTTTTTGCTTTTTAGGAATTTACAGGTGCTTTTTTCTCTGCCTGAGCCAGCAGGTGTATTACACAGGTGAGGTATAAAACATTGTTTTTTTTTCACTGCCTCTGTCTGGATTTCTCTCTAGTTTCCAAGTAGGGATCTCTGAAATGGGGTTGTCTCTGGTGGGGATCTCTCTTATGGTGGGGGGGTTCTAGTGGGGGTCTCTCTTATGGTGGGGTTTCTGGTAGGGAGTCTCTCTCATGAGGGGTTTTCTGCTCGGGATTTTTCTTATGGGGGTATCTCTGGTTGGTGTCTCTCTTATGGAGGGATTCTCGGCGTCTCTCTTATGGGGGTTTCTTGTGGGGGTCTCTGTAATAGGGGGTCTTCCAACCCCACAACCACCACCATTTAGGACAAGAGCAGCAGATACCTGGGAACCCACCACCTGGAAGTTCCCCTCCAAACCACTCACCATTCTGGCTTGAAAATATATTGACATTCCTTCACTGTTGCTGGGTCAAAGTCCTGGAACTCCCTCCCTAACAGCACTATGGGTGTACCTACACCTCAGGGACTGCAGGTGTTCAAAAAGGTAGCTCGCTACCACCTACTGAAGGACACCTAGGGATGGGCAATAAATGCTGGCCTAACCAGCAACGTCCACATCCTGTAAATTAATACTAAAAATAGCAGTGGCAGAGTCCTATCTCTGGGCCAGAATATATGCCATGGCCAAGACTTGTTGGCCATGGAAGGAGCATTCTCAATGTGGTTTAGCATACATCAGCTCGGGAATCGTTCCAATATTCCCCAAAGGAGAAAACAGTGTATGTGTGAAGATACGCTAAAAATAACTGAAACCATACTAATTTTGGCAACCAGGCCATCCCATGTGTAGCTTGCTCCTTCGATTCGTCAAGCATTCCTCTCAGATATTACGCTAGGTATACCATAAATCATGATACTTCTGAGGGAGGAACAGGGGCTGCAAAACACATGCTTTTAAACAGCTGTAAAAAATCCTGAAATTTTAGTGCTGTCTCATGAGTGGAGCTTAATTTTATGTTAATATCACATCTCTTGCGATAAGATTGCATCTCTTGCGATTTTGGCATGTTTACAGGTGTCCAATGCTTGTGCCTCATGTTAATACCTTGCAGGAGAACAATAGTGCCCTCCAGAGGCAACATTTTAGATTGTATCCCCTTTTGGACCAGTTTTCAAACACTCTTATGGTCTTCTGATACTCAGGAATGTCACAATACACAAAGAGATCATTCAACCCATCATGTCTACAACGGCTCTCCAATTGAGCGATTCACTTAGTGCCACTATCACAACTCCTCCCTGTAATCCTGCACATGCTTCCTTTTCCGATGACAGTCTAATTCGCTTTTGAATGCTTCAGTTGAACCTGCCTCCGCCATTCTCTCAGGCAGTGCATAGCAGATCACAACCACTCGCCGTGTGAAAAACTTTTACTCACGTTGCTTTTGCTTCTTTCACCAATTACTTTCAATCTGTGGCCTCCCGTCCTCAATCCTTTAAAGAGTGGGAATAGTGTTGCCCTATCTATTCTGTCCAGAATATTCATGATGTTGAATGCCTCTATCATACCTCCACTCAGCCTGCTTTTCTCCAAGGAAAACAATCCTAATTTCTCCAATCTATCTTCATAACTGAAGTTTCTCATCCCTGAAACGGTTCACACTCTCTGCAATGTCTTCACATCCTTCCTGAAGTGTGGCACCCTGAATTGTACGCAATACTCCAATTGAGGCTAAACTAGTGACCTATGTAAGGTCATAACCTCCTTGCCGTTGTATTATTAATAAGGCCCAGGATACAGTATTCTTTATTAACCACTCCCTCAACCTGTCCTGCCACCTTTAATTATTTATGCACATATATGTAGTATAAACAGTCTGACATATATAGGATTAAGATGGGACTGAGTACAGTACCGTCCACACAGTGATATATATGCGTGTGTATATATATAGGTTTTGTAGTCAATAAAAGTTCTTGTAGTTAATAAATACATACAATTAACCTACTTAATGCTATGAAGAATTAATTAAGACCAATGGAACAGTATCCAACTGCGTACAGCATGACAGCAGCCAATGGAAAACCCTAAATCCCACAAAAAATGCTGAGAAAAGCAAAATCCTGCAAAACCACAGGATTTAAGAAAACCTCGAGAAGCAAACTCACAGTGAAATGTCAGCAGGAACAATCTCCAAAGAAAGGCTTGGAAGCTGAAAGCAGAAATCTAAAATTTGTTACTGCGGGTGAAGACTCTATTGGATCTCTTTGAAGCCCTGCTTCAACCCCTAAAGAGCAAAATCAGCAGAGCCAACAGGGGTGAGCAAAAACTTTTAAATTCCAAGACACAGCAAGTCTTGAGAAACTTTTAAATATTTCAGTAGTTAGAAATTGCAGTTTAAAAACTTTATCGGAAAAGCTAGAATCCCGAGTTGACATCTGATGCCAGGACAACCTCCAAATCAACAGGGTTTACCTGCAAGAACAGAGTCTATCACGTCCCCGACAGTTGTGCGAACGAGATATGGAGGATTTTAAAACCTCCAGACCGCCTGAACCTATAAACTCAGAGACTTGAGGGGGAGGGAGGTGAATAGGGGGAAAGGGGTAGTAATAACAATGTAAACACATGGAGTAAGAGTATAGTACCATCCACACAGTGATGTAAGAGAACACATGGAGTCAGTCTAGTGTTGGACAGAGCTGTGTGCGCAAAAATGCATGGAGACATCTCCTAGCTTGAACCTTTTACTTTATATGTATACATATTTCTTGTAGTTAATAAATACATACAGTTAACCTACTTGCGACAATGGGCACTATTTAGCCGACTCATTGCAGCCGACTTGGTGTGTGGACAAAGCTGTTGAATCTTTGAGAGGCCTCGTGCGAGATTTGCGATGTTCAAAATGCCTCATGAGATCGAATGGAATCTCGCAAGACATTGGGATGTGGATCGCAGCCTCACTGGGTGTGACCCAGATCTGCATATTTAAATGAGCCGCACCTGCACAACCTCGCAGGGCGCCATTTAGTATTGGTCCACACAAACGTGGACCAAGCATAACGACACCTGGGCAGCTCCCAGGCCATTAGAGATACCCAGGTGGTTAGGGACTGATAGATTATTGATTTATTGATTCATTGATTTATTCGTGGTTTTAGGTGTTAATTGAATGCATAGCTAAAGAGTGAAATTATTAAAAATGCCTTGACTGTGAAAATAGTCATTGTTTTAGATAATGAATCAACTATTGAACTCTACTGTCTTGTCTGTGGAAATTTCGACATGGTTTCAGTGAATGTTTCATATAATGAATGGACTATTGTATTTCAGTGCATTTAGCAATAAGAATGTATCAACTAATTAGTTACAGCAAGGTCTATGGCCAGCAGTGGCGTGAGAAACCTATTTTCACAAGACTGCGCACAAGACTGAACTAACTTTAATGGAGACCAGTCAATCTTAAGTAATGGCCAATGTTTGATTAATAAATCATACTCTAAGCAACAGACATCCATTTGAACAAATCAGGAGGTCTCAGCTGAGAATTAGAAACCAATGAGAGTAAGTGAGGGATTAGACCATAGATAAGGATTCCCTTAAAAATAAGATCTCATGGTCAAGGTTTTGTTCCTGAATTCCTGCCTTCTTGAATTCTTGAATCATCCTATTCATTTATTTTAAAGTGATTTCTTTATTCTTTCATGTTTTCTTTGCTATGTATTTGATCAGCTTATGTATTGTTTGATATTTTGTTTCTAAGTTTTGATTCAGTTCTTATGCAAGTGTATTAAAGTGAATCGTTAGCAATGAAGTTGTATTTTCGACACTTCCAATCAACCGGACAATTGAGTCTTATTAGAAGAAGGTAAAACAAGAGACCCAACAGGGGCAGGGCAGGATAGCACTCTGGCATTCCCCATGGCGTGCCTGGGTGGCACTGCCCAGCTGGCAGGGGCACTCCCAGAATGCCAGGCTGGCAGTGCCAGCATTCCCAGGTGCCAAGTTGGAAATGTCAGAGATCAGGCCCAGGGTCCTTACCAGGTAGAAGGGGAGTGAGGAGGGTCGGGGGAGGGGGGGGGGGGTGTCCTGGGAGCCTCTACATGGTTGGGTGGATTTACCCTCATGGTCAGCTCCAGCCACTGATCACCCACTGCTGACCCTCTCCCTGAGCATTATATCCCGGACTAGCCATCCGTGTCACTAATCCTCATCACTTCCCCAATTACTCCCCCCACTGACCCTCTCCCTTTTACCCACTGACCCTCTCCGCCATTGACCCTCTCCCCCACCAATTCTCTCCCAATGAGATTCTCCCCCTCTCCCAATAATCACTAACAAGCTGAACTTCTTCCTTTCCCCCACTGGCTCTCTCTCTCCTCTATTTGTTGCTCCCATGATCTTCCCCAGTGATCATCCCCAGATCCTCTGTCCCTCTCCCCCTCCTCATGCAAGTTGAGCATCTTAAAATAAATTATTATGAAGACAAGAAAATGAGTTGGATCAAGAAAGCCCCACAGTGATTGGGTTATGGAAGGTCAGTAACATTGGGTATAGAGATCTGAGCCCTAACATGGCTAGCATGCTCTGCAATTCCTTATGCATTCATCCAACTCCACAATGGCAAAGGATCTCAGATATAATAACAAATATGCAGGAAGTACTCAACCATTCTGGCAGCATCTGTGAAGAGAGCAAAATAGTTAATGTTTCCAGTCGAATATGCCTCTTCTCCTTTCGAGTCACATCTCCACAATCTCCACAGGTGTGGCCAGACCTGCTGAGTACTTCCAGCACTTTCTGGTTTTATTTCAGATCTCAAAGATTGAATACCACAGAAGAAGAAATCAGGAAGCAATGAATAGTTGGCCTAGCCAGCAATGTTCACATCCTGCAAATGAATAAAAAGACTGACATTCTAAATCCACAAAACTGTGGATCCATAGGTTTGATTTTATCAGTAGCAGAAATTGGGCAGGTATTGAATTGACTGCCCATTGAAAACCTCCCCTCTTTAGCCTTCCACTGGTTAATATAAATTGTGATCCTGTACTGTACCCTCTGCATTGCCTCAATATACTTTCTGCAGTGTGGAACCTAATTGCACACAGTACTCCAAATTCGATGTTACTATATTTTTATATAGATTCACCGTTACATGTCCAATTAAATATTCTATCCCATTTACCTAACACCCAATATTCTGTTGAATTTCTTTCTCATCTTTTCCTTGAGGTGCTGCTTTTAAGGTATTGTGAACCTAAACCTTGTAATCCCTTTACTCTTCCACATCACCCAGACTTCCCCTATTCAAAGGATAATTAATACTTAATTTCATGAACCAATATACCACCACAAAATTACAACATCAAAGTCCATCTGCCAAAGTTCCAAAGTTTCATCTACCACAAATGTAAAGTCCTTAGTTAGTTCTGTATCTTGTTAGAAATTGGTATTACATTGACCATTCTCTGGCACACATCAGCTCTCAATAGTATGTTCAATTTTAATTTCTAGTTCTTCTATTATTCCTTCCTAGTATTCGAACAGAGTCTTTGAATATAACCCATCAGCCTCCAACACAATTCTCCTTCAATTTAACGCCTCAGCTTAAATTCCTTTCTTTAATACTTTTGTGTTACTCGTTTTAATATTTCTCATATCACTTTAATTAGTTCCAAAATCCTTATGCTTTGTAAGATACCAGCTTGAATTTATATCTATTCAAAAGTATTTATTTATGTATAAATTTAGAATGAATCTGACTCATTTCTAATTCCTTTAAAGCGTGCATGCACAAAATGTAATCTTCCCCGAAACTCACGGTAAATTAAGATATGTAAAAGTGGACAGATCATTAAATAAACAACTAGCAAATATTTACAGTAGTTTGGAACTTGAATGATCACTAAATGCTGCGATAGGATGTCATCAATTAAATATTGTACGATTCAATCTAGCGAAAGCCAAAACATTTCATCTTACCTGAGAATTTGATCAACTCATGCAAATAATTTGTACAAATGTCTTAATTTCTCCCTTCCACGAAGTTCCATTCCCCGTGAATGTAAAGGCTCACTGACAGTACCGTAGCTATAGAGCAAACCATAGATTTCAGATTTATTTCCAATTGGTTGTAATATAATTCCAATCTGCACCACCTGATTTAGTTTTAATGAGATGAACAAGTGTTGGATTTTATGTCACTTGAAAGGGAAAGTGACTTCTGAATAATTTACTTGACTATCTCCATTGCACTACAGAATTTACATAGAATGTCAAACGCTGTGTTTTGTTATTTTTCCAATGTTTCTTTCTGCCTCCAATTAACAAATTCTGTTTGGCCTGAATGGCCACACCAGTTCCCCAGAACTTGCACCATAATTCTAGTGTGAGTTTGTTAACATATCCTAATATGAGCAGCTCAGGTCAGGGAAGAATCCTGAGCTCTTAAAGATTATGAGAGTGCCTTTCAAATTTTAGGACCAAGGGTAACTCCATCAGGAAGCAGAATTCTATAAACAGAGCAAAAAAGGCCCACAACCGATGGATCAAATCAAAGTTGTGCAGTTCTGCCACATCCAGATGTGGATGGGTGGTGGAAATTTAAACAGGGGGACGTTCCACAAACATCTCCATTCTCAATGATCCCATCACATCAGTGAATAAGGCAAAGCTGCAGCATTTGCCACAGCCTTCAGCCAAAAGTGTCGAGTGGGTTATTTATCTCGGCTTCCCCCGAGGTCCCCAACATCACAGATGCCAATCTTCAGCCAATTTGATTCACCGCGTCATATTAGGAAATGATTGAAGGAACTGGATACTGCAAAGGCTGTGGGCCCTGACAAAAAACTGATCAAATTCAATCTGGCCAGTTACCACCCCATCGTCCCGCACTCAGTCATCGGCAAAGTGATAGAAGGTGTTGTCAACAGTGCAAACAAGCGGCACTGATGCTCAATGGGTTCTGCCAGAACCACTTGTTTCCAGACATGAAACAACCTTGGCTAAAACAGGGACAAAGGAGATGAATTCCAGATGTGAAGAGAGAGCGACTGCCATTGGCATCAAGGCACCGTTTGACGAAGTCTGACATCGAGAAATCCTAACAAAACTAAAGTCATTGGGAATCAAGGGACATTCTTCACTTGCACATTCTAGCACGAAGGAAGATATTTGTGTTTATTGGAGGTCAATCATCTCAGTCTCAGGACATCATTGTAGGAGTTTCTCAGGCCATGGTGGTATTGAATGGTGAGCAGGCTTGAGGAGCTGCTGCAGGGTCCTGTCCGAGCAGCTCCAGCGCGTTCAGCCTCAGTGCACCCCCCAGGGTTGCGGTGACTCGGATAAAGGTCACCATTCCTGGTTGGATTCCTCAGTCCATTGTCTGTTGGGGGTGAAAGTCAGACATGTAAGCATGGTGTGTACCCTCGTGCCCAACCAGGCCCACTGGGCTACATGGTGGCCCCGGTCTCCACTGCAGACCCTTCCCCCGCATGTCCTCCTCCCTCCCCCATCCCCACCTCCCTTAGGCCCGTCGGTGCCCAACGCTATGGGGGCCACTGGTCCTGGCGCCCATCCCTTCTGCCGGGATACCCTTGCTGGCGCTACCCTGGCTAGTGGTACACTCCATGGTCCCCATCCAGTACCCTCCTGTAGGAGCAACTGTGCATTGCCATGAGGTGGGCAGCATCCTGTCCCGCCGGCAGGTGGCAGCCAGTTAGGGGGTTGAGTAGAGTTGGTGGGGTGGGGGTGGAATACGAGGGTGATGGGGTGGAGGGTGGGGGGTGAGGTGCGGGGGGTTTTGGGGTGGGTGCATCCATACAACCTGTGTCACCCAGCACGACTATGGGCAATGGAGGGCTGATACTGGGATGTGCAGCAAGATGGCTGCCTTGCAAGCTGCGGTAATGCCGGTCAGTGCCTGGTCACCCAGGTCCCATGGCGGGGGGTGGGGACCCCAAACCCACTGCCCATTCCCTGGTCACCGCCACTGTCCCCCCTCCCGCCACGGCCAGCCCTGCCAGTGGTAGAACCGGCAGCCCTCGGTTGCACCTCTGCACATCCTACCTCCCCGCTCTCCCTCATCACCCATGGCGCCTATTTCCCGATTTTTCAAACCGCAAGTGAAACCCGCCTTCAGTAATTCCTCCCGGCAGAGGTGGGGCATCGCGGAAGTCCCGGAGAATACCAGGTCAGGCCTGCTAATGATATGCAGACGGTGTTTTCCGTACGTGCGGAGTAGAACGCATTTACGCCGCTGTCGAGGCACCAGAGCATGGCATTCTGGCGGGCACCTGGCACTGGCCACGATTTTGACCTCACGACCGATTCTCTCTCCATTCGCCTTTCCCGATCTCAGCGTCGGCCGACAGAGAATCCCACCCCTGGTGTTTATTCCTTCTTTCAAATTTGTTTGTGCGTATGAACGTCACCTTATAAATTGAACATGACAGGATGTGGACAGAATTAGACAAAGCTTCAATTTCAGAAGGGTTCCATAGAGAGCAAAATTAAATAACTGATTAAAGTTATTTTAAGGTCAAATTGGCAGGACAGCCTTATAATTAGATATGAGAATCAAGCTTATGAACCAAATTATAAGGGAATGTGAGATAGAATGAACCTGCTTAATGTTAATAATGTTAAAAACAATTAATTCCAGAGATAATGGGCTGGATTCTCCCAAAATGGGACGATGTCCCCACGCAGGCGTAAAAACGCTGGAGTTTTACTCTGGAGTTTCCTGCAGAAAAGATGAGCTGATTCAATGACTTGCAGAGGGCTAGCAGGGACCCAAAGTAATTGACGCAACTTTAGCTGCGGATACGGGCCCCCGCACCTCTGGTTTTGAGTCCGCGCATGCGCAAGTGAGTGGCCGCGGCGAGCACCATTGCGGACTTTTAAATATACAAACCCTCTGATTATTGACTTGAAATTGGAATATAATAAAATTACAGACTGCTTATTCATTGATTACGGGCCCGGTCCCTACTAACAATATTTGACAATATTAATAGGCAGCACAGTAGCTCATTGGTTAGCACTGTTGCTTCACTCCAGGGTTCCAGGTTCGATTCCCGGCTTAGGTCACAGTCTGTGTGGGGTCTGCACGTTCTCCCCGTGTGTGCGTGGGTTTCCTCCGGGTGTTCCGATTTCCTCCCACAGTCCAAAGATGAGCAGGTTAGGTGGATTGGCCATGCTAAATTGCCCTCAGTGTCCAAAAAGGTTAGGTGGGGTTTGTGGTGATATACATCACTGTAAATACACAAGGGGTTAATGTAAATACACGTAGACTAGATAGACACTAGAGGGAGCACCAGAGACATGACACACCCGATAGGCCAGTAAGATAGGACACGACCAATGGGCATACACAGAGGTGGCACTACCACAGGGGGGAATTACATCAACCCATATAAAAGGACACAGCACACATAATCTTCCTTTTTCCAGTGGAGACACTCAGTGAGTACACAGGGTTGATTTGAAACACATCACACCCACCACGTGAATTGTAGCAGACTGGTTAGTCTGAGTAGCTATAGTAGGATTAACAGGAGAGTCCAATCCAAGTAGGAGAATCGTTAACAGTTTAATAAATGTGTTAACGCTATCTCCAAGTCTGAACCTTCCTTTGTCAGAGTGCACATCAAGGAAGCAGCTTATGCTACGTCAAGAGCATAAAAAAACAGTGTTACTGGGTTACGGGTTAGGGGGGAGGTGTGGGCTGAGGTAGGGTGCTCATTCCAGGGGCCGGTGCAGACTCGATGGGCCGAATGACCTCCTTTTGCACTGTAAATTCTATGAAGTCTATGAAGAAGTAACATTCGTTTACATATTTAACCATTTTCTCAACATGTGTTTCATACCACTTGTTACAGTGCTATTATTAAATGTACCATTTCAAGTTTCTACAGGATTTTATGCAGTTCTGTATTCTGTATTGGTAATCATCCCAAAATGAGACATTTTGGGCAGCACGGTAGCATTGTGGATAGCACAATCGCTTCACAGCTCCAGGGTCCCAGGTTCGATTCCGCCTTGGGTCACTGTCTGTGCGGAGTCTGCACATCCTCCCCGTGTGTGCGTGGGTTTCCTCTGGTGCTCTGGTTTCCTCCCACAGTCCAAAGATGTGCGGGTTAGGTGGATTGGCCATGATAAATTGCCCTTAGTGTCCAAAATTGCCCTTAGTGTTGGGTGGGGTTACTGAGTTATGGGGATAGGGTGGAGGTGTTGACCTTGGGTAGGGGGTAGGGTGCTCTTTCCAAGAGCCGGTGCAGACTCGATGGGCCAAATGGCCTCCTTCTGCACTGTAAATTCTATGTAATTCTATGATTCTACTGGGAGATTTTAATGTCAGAGTTGGAGGCAGCTACACCATCGGGAAAAGCACCCTCACAAAAGAAGGAGTGGGGAAACTAAAAGCCAGCAGACTCCCCTTCCTCACCAAATGCATTGAATATTGGCACATCATTACACAAGCACTCTTTCATCAGAAAAACAAATATAAGGCAATATGGAAACACCCCCAATCAAAGCATTGGCACCTTGTGGACTTTGTCATTCATCAAGGCAGAATAGAAAGGATGTGCACATCACTCAAGCTATTTGGAGTGCAAACAGTTGCTGTACAGACCACAGACTTGTAGATGTAACACTGAGCAAATGCTTGGCACCCAAACACCAATTTTATTTTACTCTTTCACCGGACATGTGTTCAAGGAGTTCAAATCAATAGTCATAATTCGGAAGTGTGTTTTTGCATGCATAACTAACAGGGTTGTAAAGTTAAACCGAGAGATTTTTGTTGCGACAAACTGTCGGGAGTTTTATAAGTCGGAACATAGCAAAAGCCGTACCCGTATTTATAAGCATTGCCTTATTATTCCTTGTTCCAAATTAAAGAGAGCATAGAGGAAATGGCCATGCAGGCAATGGAATGCCTCATGAACCCAGAGCAGTTCGTGGTCGCAGCGACCAACAGTAGCAGAGTAGGTCAGTGTCCCGTGTGGGAGCTGAAACTCAGGAAGTACCTCAAAGGGAAAGGATGGCCCCTTTGGAGTGAATTTTGTGTGAATGAGGAGACAGGTCCCGGGAGTATAGGACATACTTGGTGGGAGAACCTATCTCAAATTCATAAAAGGAATTTAGGAAAAGCACGCAAGCCGATGGCAATTGTGTCCTGCTTGGCACAATTGCGAGGCATAGAGGAGGTCGTTCGGACGCTCCGCAAAGAATTAGAAGAGAGGAATAGAATGAGCAAAGTAGATGTCAGGGACATCGAAAAGGAGAACCTAGGTTTAAGGCAATGACTGGCAGAGAAGGATAGAGAGGTGGATGATGCCAAGAGGGCACATCAGTCTTGTCTAGCCCATCTGAGCAGTTCCCAAGTCCAGTATGAGAAAGCCTATCAGGATGTGCAGCGCGCAGTTCTGATAAGAGAAGATTCAGAGAAGCAGGTAGAGGCACTGCAAAGGCAATGCTCTGACCTAAAGGCAGCTTTAAGAGCACTCCATGCTGCCACCACTGAGCAAAGGCAAAGCACAGTGGATCATGAGAAATGTAGGAAGCAGATTGCGCAGCTGCAATCTCTGCTTTCTGTGCAGAATGGGTTCCAAGAGACATTTGGAACCCAGTTAGATGAAGAAACTGCCCCAGATTGGCAGGAATTGAGCGAAACCGAGCAGCGCTATGTTCAAGGAACATGTGCGCCAGCAGCGCAACAGAAAAAGAAAGGGCCCCAACCCCCCACAGATCAGATAGCACCCGCACCAATGAACCCAGTCACCACCCAAAGAAAGGCAACCGCAGAAGGCGCACCCGACATCACCTACACCACCCCCTTAACCGTAACACAACTAAGGGACGCGTGTGAGAAAATCACCCCGTTCCTCCCTACTGCAGACCCCCACCAATTTTTCACAAGAGTGAAACAGCAGGCGACCATGTACGGCCTGGATGAGCGAGAGCAAGTGAAGCTCACAGTTTTGAGTTTAGACTCATCAGTAGTAGCAGCCCTCACCGACCCACAGAACGTTGGAGGAGGCACCCTCAAAGAGATGCATACAGCTATTTTAGACGCGATAGGGTACAATAGAGGAGACCCAGCCGAAGGCCTAAATAAGTGTAGGCAGAAGAGGACAGAGCACCCCACAGTATGCGCAGGAAGGCTGTGGATTCATTTCACTGCCGTTTTTGGTGATTTAGACCACGATCATTTAACCCGCGATAAGATGGTTAAATGGACTCGCACCACCATCTCCCACGCCACAGATGCAGGACAGAATGTCTGCAGCAGTTATGACCCCTCAGAAGAGGCCCATAATGAAAAATGGGTATCGAAAAGATTGTCCTGCGCTTGGGTGCAATCTGTCCAAGGCAAGATAAAAGCACAGAACCCCGAAGAAGCTCAGGCTGCAGCAGATATTCAGGCAGTGAGAGCGCACCAAAACTCTGCATGGGTAAATGAAGGAAAGAACAGCCCCCCACAGAAGTTGCAGGAATGTTACAACTGCGGACATTTAGGACATTTTGCAAAAGAATGCAACGCCCCGCAGAGATCTCAGAGAGGCCAGCAGACAGGCACTCTGAACAGGAACAAAGCTAAGCCTATCCATAGTATAGGGACTCAGTCAGGACAGACCAATGTGGACGGAACGGACTGACGGTGTTCAGGCTCCCCCACTTGGGTCTGTGACACCCTCTGGGACCGATCCGGCAGACCAGTGGTCACAGCAAAAATTAGAGGGAAGCCCATAGAATTACTCTGGGACACAGGAGGGTCCCGCACTACCATTAATTCCTCCACTACACCACAGGCAGACACGTGGCCCACTACAGCTTCAATAACCCTCAACGGCTTTACAGGTCACACAGCAGGGACACATTACAGCCCCTATATCCATCCAACTAGGGAATATCTCCACCAGACACCCCGTTGTGTTAGTTAATCTGCCCCGCACAGCAGAACACATACTGGGTATTGATTTTATGAATGCCCACAGCCTGTCGTTTGATCCAGTAAATCAATGTGTCTGGCGAATGGCAAAATCTGACAGAGCACCCGCAACTCTCACAGTAGGAGAGTATGCAAACAGGATTAGCGCAGTAGGCGACTATTGTTTTGACCCGACCACACTTAGCACGGACAAACAGGTTAGGGCAGTTTTGAACAGACACAGGACAGCATTTGCCAGTCACTGGCACGACTGCGGCAGAATGACTGGACAAGTTCAAGTTACTGGACCTGACCCGAGACCACAGAGACAGTACCAGTTCCAGACCAACTCTCCCCCTATGCAACTGAGGTAGCTAGCACCGATCTGACCCTCTCGGCCATGCTCCTTCAGGAACGGCACGAGCAGCTACGACCAGTGGCTTATGCCTCCAGACTTTTAGACCCCGTAGAACAAGGATTTTCAGCCTGCGAGAGGCACCTACTGGCAGTATTTTGGGCAGTTCAGTACTTTCGATACATTACCGGACTCAATCCCATCACCATTTTGACCGAACACACCCCAACACAGTTCCTTTTGGACGGTCGACTGAAGGACGGTTCAGTGAGCCAGATAAGAGCAGGTAGGTGGACACTTCTGTTACAAGGACGGGACTTAACTGTTAAACGGACCAAATCACACACATTTTTTGCGGACAACCTACAGTATCCAGGACAACCCCATGAATGCGAGATAGTAGCACCCCTACACAACACAGGACCATTCATTGCCAAAACGCCCCCCAGGAAGATAGGGAATTCAAGCCAGAGCCCCCAGCACACAGACACGTGTGCCCCATTGAAGATATATGTGGACGGTTCATCCACAGTTTTAGATGGCGAACGCATCACTGGATGCGGAATTTATGTGGAAGATGCGCAGGGACTCGCTTTAGAGGAGATATCTCTAAAACTTCCAGGACACTTAGGCGCACAAGCAGCAGACCTCGTGGCCATTGCATATATAGTGGACCACCCAGATTCATTCCCCAGCCCGCAGACATATACTTGGACAGTTTATATGTCTGTAACAGCCTCACAGGCTTTCTACCCCTGTGGAGGACAAGAGGTTTTGTCTCCGCAGACGGGAAGCCCCTTCCATCAGCCCCATTACTCCGCCATATCCTAGAGAAGGCAAAGGATAGGACATACGGAATTATTAAGGTTAGAAGCCACCATCTATCATCCCCCCTGGAAATGTAAAAGCCGACGCATTGGCAAAAGCAGGTTCCAGGCGAGGTCATTTTTGGACACCCCCAGCTAGCGCACCAGCTAGCGCCCCTGTGAGTTCAGTTCAGGTCTCACAGACAGACATAGAGGATTTAGTACAGGCACAGAAACAGGACGAAAATCTCTGGGTGATTTTAAAAGGAAACTTTGTGGCCCAGTACGATAAATTCAAACACGCTTTGACCACACATGAGGGTGTGATTATAAAAGACAAATTGTATGTGGTTCCTGAAAAGGACAGGAATCAAATGATTGCCTTATTCCATGATGGTCATGGACACCAAGGGATCGACCCTACCACAACACACCTTAGACAACTCTGGTGGTGGCCCAACTTACGACAAGATGTAACCCACTACATAGAGAATTGTTTAATTTGTGCACAGAATAACCCGGAGAAGTATTCAAAGAAGGCACAACTCAGCCACACTCGCCCCGTTAATGGCCCCTGGACAAACCTCCAAATCGAGTTTATAGGTCCATTGCCTCCTTGCAGGAATGGCTATAAATATGTTCAGGTGGTCATAGGTACCTTTACCAAATGGGTAGAGGCATTCCGTTCACGGACCAACACAGCAAAGACAGCCGCAAAGATCCTGACCCACCACATCTTTACGAGATGGGGACTCCCCAGAAGTATAGAATCAGATCAGGGATCTCATTTTACAGGATGGCTCATGAAGAACGTCCTGACAATATTCGGAATGAAACAAAATTTTCACATTGCGAATCACCCCCAGTCAAGCGGGATAGTGGAACGCATGAATCGGACTCTAAAATCGCCCTTAGAAAGATGGTACAGGAGAACAATTCAACTTGGGATTCAGTGCTCCCATTCGCTCTTATGTTCATAAGAAATACTGTTTCACCATCTACAGGTTTCACCCCACACACACTCATGACCGGACGCCCTATGAAAGGATCAGAATTCCTTTTAGGATTCAACATGACCAGCCCCGAAGTGACGGCCCTCACACATGAGAAAGCAGTTAAACAACTAGTTGAGACTGTAAGGTCTGCTCAGCTAGCAGCCGCAGTAAAATTGGGTAAAAGGAGGAAACAGAGCAAGGCCTGTTTCAACAAAAATGTCCACACCACAGAATTTCAGGTTGGGCAACAAGTGATACTATCTGTATGTAACCCCAGCACATTTTTGGCTCCAAAATGTTCTGGCCCGTACTCAATTTCGGACAAAATCAGCCCCTCGGTATATAGGATAAAGTACCCCAACGGTAAGACTGCGTGGTTCCATATTAACCAGCTAAAGGCTAATGGAACACAGTCAAACCACTTACACCATGTCCTGCTAGATGCAGCAGAACACCTCGCCCCGCCCACAAGAGACACATATCCACCCTCCCCTTCACAGACCAGTTCACCATCGGACTCGACCTCAACTCCGCCCACTGACTCCAGACCACGCCCCGGAACACCCACAAGCTGCTACAGCAGAGACAGTGACAGTGACTGTGAGACTGAGGACAGCCACAGCACTCCACCCTACAGTCCCCACTTCAGCAACTCCGACACCGACAACAGTGACCCCATGAAGATCACTTACATTAAAAATCCAGACCCACACCCAAACCCACCACCCAACACTGACGTCCCCGACAATGCTCCTTCAAATTTAGACCCCACGATTTGGCACAGGGACAATTCTTGGAGACTTGTCCGAAATGGTGAGAGTGACCCCCGGTCAGACAATGCAAAAATTGCATGCCTGATCCATACAAGGGTATGGGATCTGGGAGAAGAGGATGACTTGATGTCTGACTCCCGACACGGCAACCCATTTGTGTCCAGATGATGTAAAAAAAAAAGGAACCGCTTGAGAGAAGCGCTGTCCTTTCTGATGGAACCTGCACGCATGTTTGTATGTTTGTTTGTTAAATGTTTGATATGGAGATTGGCCACTCGGTTTTCAGCTGAAAAGCTTGTGACCACCTCACATGCACGTTAGTTTGTCCGCAGATATTTCTGAGAACTTGACTCAGCTGAAATGTCTGGAGCCCAGCTCAACACTTCACCCTCCCCCCAATAGGAGCATCTTGGCTCCCCCTTTTTTTTTAGGTGCCCCTGTATTCTGGGAATAGAGGCTGCAAATTCCACAATGACTACATTCTTGACCGTTCATTTCAGGTCGCTCAGGCAGTGGAGAAACGGCATTGAGGACCCGCCCTGTCTGAGGACCACCCCTTTGGTCAGCTAAGCTCGGGTACAGCACAGCATGCCCTACCCGGGGATCCCATTCAACTCTTACCCGTCGCGGCCCATACGCAACTCATTCGACTTTTCATTTCTAAAGCTTGGTTTCATTTTGTTTCAGGTAGCCCTTCGGCCGCCACTCCATATGCTATTTACATCCAGGAACATTTTGGGATGGTAAATTGCAACACTCTGCGAGACGGCTCGCACTGGTTTAGTAGTTAAGTATATGTCTGGTCCTAAATCCGTTTTGGAAAATAAAAAATGAGAGAGTCACATTGAGGTGACCATCATAAAGGGAAATTTGGAACAAGAGGGCAGATATACTGAAAGTCAAGATATTAAGCTGAACACTAACAGATAATATGCTTGATCCATAGCTTTCGGACGTTCAAGAGAGGAACCGAAGCAACAGCACAGCAAGATCCCAGGAAGGAAGAGAAGAGAAGAGAAGAGACAGAGAAGATGAAGAACACTCTAATTGCTATGTTTTTAGCTATTGTGGCATCTGTGTGGTTGCGCGTGGTCGCGGATCCCCTTTCCCACAGTACAACGTTTGCTAACTTCTCCCAAACCCAGACCACCCCCAGCCCAGTCAATGGTAACAGTACCCCGACCTGGTGTACCAGATTTCTGACATGGTACTCTTTGTCATACGTCATTGAATCACTTTTGGTGATTGCAGTTCTCTGTATTATAGTCCAAACCCTCAGGATGAGGAAATGGAGAAGGAGACCCTACCGCTCTCGTACCTCAACAGTGTACAGAGTACAATCCCCTATTTTCGGATTCCACCAATCCCCCCAACTCCTTGATGTGTAATAAAGGATTTAATTTTGATGTGATCTGTAAATAAAGACTTTTGCGGATGTATTATAATGTTCTGAGCTCGACTGTCGAGTCAGAAAATGAAATGTAATGATGCTGTTGTGTGAATGATTAAGGGTTTAGAATGTTGTAGAATGTTTAAATATGAGATGAGAGTAGTTTATTGAGGATTGTTAGAGGTTCCCGATTCCAATTGGTAATGCATGTCCCCTTTGACATAGCGCCAATCAGAAATTGTTAGTTAAAAATGTTTTGCCATAGTTGAGGAAAGGATAGAAGCCATGGAACTCGCTGGTATCGTTAAGATACCGCCACAAGTTTCAAGATCAAGTTCAAAGCAATAAAACCATTCACCAATTAGTAAGTTCAAACAAATGAGTTTATTATAATACAATTATAATCTACTCATGCACACGCTAAGATGACTAAACTATTCCTACCACTAAATAAACCAATACTTATCTTAAAGGGAACTGCCGGATCAGGAGACAAAGACAATCACCAAAGACACCGTACTTGGGTGATCCGTCATGATTTCTCATGAGGATCACAAGGAGGGAGTGTAGCCACCAAAGTTGGCCATTCCCTCAATACAAAATGGAGGAACGCAAAGCTTGCAGGTTAAAACGGACAATGTTTGCAGCACAAGCAGGCTGCACCAAGCCAATGTGTATTCTGTCTGCTAAGAAAGCAGACAGCACCAAAACGAACCTTCCGCATACTAATGAGGCAATCTCCAGGATAGTTAACATAGCAATGGAACCATCCCAGGGACAATGGACACAAATAGGGAAGTGATTGCAACAGTGTATGGGAAACCAGACACCCCAGCACCAGCGGGGTTCTAAAACAAAGCACCTGAAGGCCCGCCCAGTAGCCGAGAGACAGCCTCAGTATTAGGGGGATTCAAACAAATCGATTGGGAAGAGACCCAATCGATTCCCAGCAGGTAGAGGGCCCGCCCAAAAGGGCGCGAAACCCTAGGACCTATAAAAGACAGGTCCCAAACTTAGTTTGTTCTTCTTGACTAGCCCTCCTCTCTGGACCAGCCCCTCGACCAGCTTTTGCCACTGAACCCACCAAATCCAATAATCTGTCTGTTGTTGGTTGACTATGAAGAGACTTTGAGGGGAAAATGGCTTGCTTGATTCCAGGTTGAGTTCATAGAGGATCACTCTGCCCAAGGGTTGATTCTATCTATTTCCAGGGGTACAAGTCAATTTGTGCCCATACTTCAGCCCCTGTTAAAAATATTCTTCCCACTGGAGCTATACTTCAGCATAGGAATCAAGGCAGAATCTTCAGAGCTTCTAAAGCTTCAGAATCCTGTGCCTCCTTCCAGGATATTCATCCACAGGATATTCGTCCACAGAAAATTCATCTTCATTTTGTCTTAGAAATTCATCTCATCATAGAAAATGGTGTAGCCTTATCGTCACATCCACAAAATTTCTTCCCATGGCGCACAATGGGACAATCTCACACACAGAAAAGTATGCCGATGTTACCACTGCTTACAGAAAGTAGATTTTCTTTCCAAAATACCATTGGGAAATCATCTCTTCTCCATTTCCTGAAGGGCCTGCAGGAATTTTGTCTTTTTGCTTCTCATTGTCCAGATTCAATAGAATCTCAAATCTTCAATACCGTTTTAACCTTCGATGCAGCAGTGAATGATAAGGCTATAAGAGCCTTTATTGGAATTGACTGATGCGCCTTCTTAGGTATTTTCCCATTCTGCTTCAAGGGAACAGAATATTTCTGAAAGAGTCCTAATTTATTTTCTACTTGTCCAAAAGAGTCGAAAGATTGATGTCCTTCAGTTTTCTTTCTTTCTGAGGGAGATCCATTATCCTTACAGGTCAACAGTCTTGAAATCTACTCTCTGATTACCAGCAGAACTCCAAAGATGCTGTCTCATTTAATTCATAAAGATGTTCTCCAACGAAAAGGATGTCTCCAAGAGGTTGTCCCTAAGGACTGAGAACACTGTTGGAGGCAGAATCCCTCATGATACTTGACTTGGGTGAAAAGCAGGAGAAGGTATTGGATAGAACCTATAGCAGTAAAAGGGAGTTACAGAAATACAATGTAAATAGTTAAAAGATGGTTTTGTATTGTTATTAAGACGTTAATACTCGGTGGGAGGTGTACTGTAATAGGTTAAGAGAATGTCAATGAAAATGATTGATGCAGCAATGATGTATCAGCAGTCATGTGCTAGACTCTCTCAGACAGAGACATAATGGGATACACTATACTCAGGAGAGACATACCTACCCTGTAACGCACTTATATATAGTGTTAAGAAATAATTTAAAATAAGTAAAGCTACGGTTTGTCTAGGGAAGATGGGTCACACATACAAGAAATCAGGAACCATGCCTACCGTCCAACAAATATGGTGCAGTCCAAAGCAAAAAGAACAAAAGAACATGACAACATCAGATTTCATTGTAAATGTTTTCAATTAAACAGTAACATCAAGGAATATAGATTTGATTTGTTTAAAAAGGATAAGATTCCCTCATAAATAAATAAACAGAAAATGCTCGGATAACTCAGCATGCCTGGCAGAATCTGTGGAGAGAGGGTGCAATTCAGCGCACTGAAATCTAAGTTCACTCTCAGGTGTATTTGGCAGGGTGATTCTCGCCAGCTGCAGTGCCAGGAAATGCCCCACTATTCAACGATACTTTGCTTTTTTTGGCCTCTGTGATTTTCCCTCGGCCAAGGCCACATTTAAAGAGATTTCCTGCTGACAAGCTGATCTCGCGAGCAGGAATGGCTACTCTCAGATCAGGGTGCCATTTTGTCAGCAGTCTTGATTTTCCCCTCACTTCAAGCCCCTCTCCCCCTGCTTTCTTGCCTCACCCTCACCCCAGGAAGGGGGATGAGCTCTTGCAGCAGGAGTTCAGGGAGCTATGCAGAAGGTTAAAAGACAGGACCTCAAGGGTTGGAATCTTGGGATTACTCGCTGTGCCACGTGCCAGTGAGGCTAGAAATAGGAAGATAGAGCAGCTAAACACATGGCTAAACAGCTGGTGTTGGAGGGAGGGTTTCAGTTATCTGGACCACTGGGAGCTCTTCTGGGGCAGGTGTGGCCTGCATAAGAAGGACAGGTTGCATCTAAACTGGAGAGGCATAAATATCCTGGCCGCAAAGTTTGCTAGTGTCACACGGGAAGGTTTAAACTAGTATTGCAGGGGGGTGGGTACCGGAGCAATAGATCAGAAGGTGAAAAGATCGAGGGAGAACTAGGAAATAGGGCCAGTATTGCTCTGAGGAAGAGCAGACAGGGAGATGTTGCTGAAAACAGCGGGACTAGTGGCCTGAAGTGCATATGTTTTAATGCAAGGAGTATAACAGGTGAGGCAGATGAACTTAGAGCTTGGATTAGTACTTGGAACTATGATGTTGTTGCCATTACAGAGACCTGGATGAGGGAAGGACGGGATTGGCAGCTAAACGTTCCAGGATTTAGATGTTTCAGGTGGGATAGAGGGGGATGTAAAAGGGGCGAAGGAGTTTAGGGATTACTGATTAGGGAGAATATCACAGCTGTACTGCGGGAGGACACCTCAGAGGGCAGTGAGGCTATCTGGGTAGAGGTCAGAAATAAGGAGGGTGCAGTCACAATGTTGGGGGTTTACTACAGGCCGCCCAACAGCCAGCGGGAGTTAGAGGAACAGATAGGTAGACAGATTTTGAAAAGGAGTAAAAGCTACAGGATTGTTGTGACGGGAGACTTTAACTTCCCCAATATTGACTGGGACTCACTTAGTGCTAGGGGCTTAGACGGGGCAGAGTTTGTAAGGAGCATCCAGGAGGGCTTCTTAAAGCAATATGTACATAGTCCAACTAGGGAAGGGGCTGTACTGGACCTGGTATTGGGGAATGAGCCCGGCCAGGTGGTAGAAGTTTTAGTAGGGGAGCATTTCGGGAACAGTGACCACATTTCAGTATGTTTTAAAGTGCTGGTAGACAAGATTAAGAGTGGTTCTAGGGTGAATGTGCTAAATTGGGGGAAGGCTAATTATAACAATATTAGGCAGGAACTGTAGATTGGGGACGGATGTTTGAGGGTAAGTCAACATCTGACATGTGGGAAGCTTTCAAATGTCAGTTGAAAGGAATTCAGGAATGTCATGTTCCTGTGAGGAAGAAAGATAAATATGGCAAGTTTCAGGAACCTTGGATAACGACAGATATGTAGGCCTCGTCGAAAAGAAAAAAGGAGGCATTTGTCAGGGCTGGAAGACTGGGAACAGACGAAGCTTGTGTGGAATATAAGGAAAGTGGGAAGGAACTTAAGCAAGGAGTCAGGAGGGCTAAAGGGGGTCACGAAAAGTCTTTGGCAAATAGGGTTAAGGAAAATCCCAAGGCTTTTTACACGTACATAAAAATCAAGAGGGTAGCCAGGGAAAGGGTTGGCCCACTAAAGGACAGGCGAGGGAATCTATGTGGGGAGCCAGAGGAAATAGGCGAGGTACGAAATGAATACTTTGCATCAGTATTCACCAAAGAGAAGGAATTGGTGGATGTTGAGTCTGGAGAAGGGTGTGCAGATAGCCTGGGTCACATTGAGATCCAAAAAGACAAGGTGTTGGGCGTCTTGAAAAATATTACGGTGGATAAGTCCCAGGGCCTCATGGGATCTACCCCAGAATACTGAAGGAGGCAAGAGAGGAAATTGCTGAGGCGTTGACAGAAATCTTTGGATCCTCACTGTCTTCAGGTGATGTCCTGGAGGACTGGAGAATAGCCAATGTTGTTCCTTTGTTTAAGAAGGGGAGCAAGGGTAAACTACAGGCCGGTGAGCCTTATGTCAGGGGTAGGGAAATTACTGGAGAGAATTCTTCGAGACAGGATCTACTCCCATTCGGAAGCAAGTGGACGTATTAGCGAGAGGCAGCATGGTTTTGTGAAGAAGAGGCTGTGTCTCACTAACTTGATAGAGTTTTTTGAAGAGGTCACAAAGATGATTGATGCAGGTAGGGCAGTGGATGTTGTCTCTATGAACTTCAGTAAGGCCTTTGACAAGGTTCCCTCATGGCAGACTGGGACAAAAGGTGAAGTCACACAGAATCAGAGCTGAGCTAGCAAGGTGGATACAGAACTGACTAGGTCATAGAAGGCAGAGAGTAGCAATGGAAGGGTGCTTTTCTGATTGGAGGGCTGTGACTAGTGGTGTTCCTCAGGGTTAAGTGTTAGGATCTTTGCTGTTCATAGTATATATAAGTGATTTGGAGGAAAATGTAACTGGTCTGATTAGTAAGTTTGTGGATGGCACAAAGATTGTTGGAATTGCGGATAGCGATGAGGACTGTCAGAGGATACAGCAGGATTTAGATCGTTTGTAGACTTGGGCGGAGAGATGGCAGATGGAGTTTAATCCGGACAAATGTGAGGTAATGCATTTTGGAAAGTCTAATACATTGACAGTCAGAGAGATCTAGGTGTACAGGTCCACAGGTCAATGAAAGGGGCGACACAGATGGAGAATGAAGTCAAGAAGGCATATCGCGTGCTTGCCTACATTGGCCAGGGCATTGAGTATAAAAATTGGTAAGTCCTGTTGCAGCTGTATATAACCTTAGTTAGGCCACACTTGGAGTATAGTATTCAATTCTGGTCGTCACACTACCAGAAGGATGTGGAGGCTTTAGAGAGGGTGCAGAAGAGATTTACCAGGATGTTGCTTGGTATGGAGGGCATTAGCTATGACAAGAGGTTGAATAAACTTGGTTTGTTCTCACTGGAACGAAGGAGGTTGAGGGGCAACCTGATAGAGGTCTACAAAATTATGAGGGACATAGACAGAGTGGATAGTCAGAGACTTTTTCCCTGAGTAGAGGGGTCAATTACTAGGGGGCATAGGTTTAATGTGCGAGGGGCAAGGTTTAGAGGAGATGTACGAGGCAAGTGTTTTACACAGAGGGTAGTGTGTGCCTGGAACACGCTGCCAGAGGAGGTGGTGGAAGCAGGGGCAATAGTGACGTTTAAGGGGCATCTTGACAAATACATGAATAGGATGGGAATAGAGGGATACAGACCCCCCAAAGTGTAAAAGATTTTAGTTTAGACGGGCAGCATGATTGGCGCAGGTTTGGTGGGCCGAAGGGTCTCTTCCTGTGCTGTACTTTTCTTTGTTCTTTGTTCTTTGTTCAAGCCTCCCTGAGGCCCCTTGGACAGCCCGCTCACCTCCTTCTAATGGGAAAGGCATCCCGGAGCCCGACCCTTGGCAGTGCCAACCAGGCACCTGGGCACACTGGCACAGTCAGCCTGGAACCCCGGCAGTGCACCTGGCACACTGACAGTGCTACCCAGGAACCTAGCAGTGCCACGGTGCCCAGATGCTGAGGGAGTGTAGGGTACCGTCTTCCTGTCCCCATACACCCTGGGGTATCCCATGAGCTGCAAGGCTCCCAAAGTGCCGTTACGACTGGTCCATGTTGTGTGGACCATACCAAACGGCACCCTGGCGAGGTCTCCGAGGCACGGCCATTAAGTCCTGGGTGCCAGGTAAATCCTGCAACCGAGTATTTAAATGAGCCATTAGGATCTCACCAGACGAAGGCGAGATCCAGATTGCACTGGGCGGAGCCAGGCAGGTGATTCGCGATCGGCCCGGTGCAGAGCCTGATTTGGAGCTCTTGCGCAATTCACCCATTGCGCATGGATCCACACAGGGCACAACAAGGTCACTGAATCGCACCGAACGTTTCCAGTCTAATATGACTTATTTAGTTCTGAAGAAGGGTCCACATCAATTGGGATTTTCAGTCAGCAGTGTGGGCAGCCCACATTGGCCGAGACCAGGATTCTGCTGCCCACCATTGGGCGGCTTGGTAGCACAATGGTTAGCAGGGGATTGGGCCTAGGTAGGGTGGTCTTTCAAAGGGTGGGTGCAGACCCGATGGGCTGGATGGCCTCCTACTGAACAGTAGGGATTCTGTGGTTTTTTCATAATTTTAAGTGTTTCAATCCTGTTGGCAGACAATATTTTTTATATTTTTCTTCAAGGCTTTTTGCATATATACATGAAAATATCAGACCAAAACATCAACATAAACAGAAACTTCAAATCCCCAACCTCCCCCAATACCAGCACCCCACCTTTCTAATTTTACCCTCTTATTCACTCCCCCCCCACTAGCCCCAACTCCCCACTGCTGACCCCTCAAACCACCTTAAGGAAACCAATGAAGGTTTCCACCTCCGTGTTAACCCCTCCTCCAACCCCTACAAAGCGAACTTCACCTTCTTCAACTGCAGGAATTCTGCCAGGTCTATCATCCTTCAATGGCTGCAAAACCCGGCAACATGAGAAAATCCATCTCCGGGCTATCAGGGAGGCAAAGGCCTCTCTCCCCACTTGGATCCCCGGACCTTCCGACACCCCGAATGTCATCATCTCCATACTAGGGGCCACAGCCACACCCAGAATCTCAGACATAATATCCAAAACCCCGATCAGAACCCCCTCAGCTTTCGACATGCCCAAAACCTGTAGACATGATTCGCAGCGCCCCCCCCCCCCTCCCCCCCCCCCCTCCCCCCCCCCCCCCCCCCCCCCCCCCCGCATACCACCCACACCTATCCTCCACCCCTGCAAAGAATCAGCTCATCCTCGAAACCGTCATGCGGGCCCTATGGACCGCCTTAAACTGGATGAAACTTAACCTTGCACATGACGAGGACGCATTCACCCTCCGTAAGTCCTCTTTCCACGTCCCAGTCAGCATCTCCCCTCGCAGCTCTTCCTCCCATTTGAGCTTAATCTCCTCCACCAGAAACTCCCGTCCTCTCCATCAATTCACTATAGATATCCGACACACTCCCCTCCCCTACATTATCCTCCGACAACAATTTGTCCTGCAACACCAGAGGCGGCAACCCCAGGAAGGACGGCACCTCTGTCCAAAATGAAATCGCTAATCCTAAAATCATTCCCCTTGGCAACCCATACATTTCCTCCAACTCCTCCTACCCTGCAAATGTTCCCCCTATGAACAAGTCACTAAAGTATCTTATTCTCACCTGCCCCCACCCCCAGAACCTCGGATCCAGCCCCGCCAACACAAACCTATGATTGCCACATATCGGCGCCCACAATGATATGCCCTCCCACTCAAAATGCTGCCTACACTGGCTCCACACCCATAACACCGAAACCACTGCTGGGCTCATAGAGTACCTGGCCGATGAGAATGGAAGGGGCGCCAACAACAGTGCCCTCAAACGTGTGCCCCTACAAAACACCGCCCCCAAACCCACCCCTTCTCCACTGCCATTTCCTCACCATTGCGATGTTCGCCAGCCAATAGTAATTCATCAAACTCGGCAGCGCCAGCCCGCCCCGCCCTTGCCCCCTCTCCAGGAAACCCTGCTCATCCACGGAGTCGTCCCCGCCCACACGAATCCTCAACTTATTCCATTCACCTTCCTGAAAAAGCAGGAACAAAGATGGAGAGATTCTGAAATATGAACAAGAACCATTTTAACCGTCTGCACTCGCCCAGCCAGTCACAGCGGCAACACATCCCCCCCTCTTGAAATCCGCCTTCATTCCCTCTCCTAATCATGCCAAGTTCAATTTGTGTAGCTGGGCCCAGCTCCGCGGCACCTGGATTCCCAAATACCAAAACCCTGACCCCACCACCCGGAACAACAACTCCCCTAACCTCCTCTTCTACCCTCTAGCATTGATTGGAAATGCCTTGCTCTTCCCCATGTTCAATTTGTACCCTACAGACAAGTCAAATTTCCTCAAGGAGTCCATAATCCTCTCAATGCTGCCCACCGTGTCCGAGATGTATAGCAACAGATCGTCCACATATAGCAAACATCTATGCTCAGCAACCCTCCAACTCAATCACTTTCCAACCCCTCGATGCCCTAAGAGCCATTGCCAACGGCTCTGTCACCAAGGGGAAAAGTAACGAGAAGAGCAGCCTTGTCCCCCGATGCAGCCCAAAGTACCCCAAACTCGTCCTGTTCGTCCAAACATTCACCAACGACACCCTGTACAGCAGCCAAACCCAGTCCATGAACACTTGGCCAAACCGGAACCGATCCAACACCTCCAACAAATACTCCACTCCGCCCGATCAAATCCTTCTCCGCATCCATTGCCATGACTACTTTTACCTCCTGTCCCTCCAAAGGCAGCATAATAATATTGAGCACCCTGCGCACATTCGCTGACAACTGCCTTCCTTTCACAAATCCCATCTGGTCCTCCCCTATCACCCCGGCACATAGTGCTCTATTTGCAATGCCAGTACCTTTGCCAACATATTTGCATCTACAGTAAGCAACAATATCGGGCAGTACAACCCACACTGCCCCGGATCCCGATTTTCTTCAAAATCAAGTAGACAGAAGCCTGCGACAATGTGGGGGGGGGGGGGGAGCTCCCCCTATCCCTCTCATCATTGTACGTCCTCACTAGCACCGGCCCCAGCTCCGCACCAAATATCTTATAAACCTCTACTGGGAACCTACCCAGTGGGGCCTTCACTGCCTGCGTCACACCCACACCGTCCCTCTCCTCCCTCAGCCCGATCGAGCCCCACCGTCCGGGCACCCTCTCATCCTCCACCTTAGGGATCTCCAACCCGTCCATGAACTGTCTCATTCACTCCCCCCCAGGTGGGAGTTCTGACTCACATAGCCTCCTGTAGAAGGCCTTAAATACCCCATTCACCCCCTCTGGGTCCTTCACAACCGTACTGTGTTGTTCTTTGTGTTGCTTTTTTAGGATGGTTGACGTAGTGTTCCAGAAAGACCACAGTATAGCTTTTACTTAAACAAAGCTCTGATATATTTACACTACTAAACTGGATTTCGACACTTAGTTCTTAAGAATACAGAATTGATCAATAACATCTAACTACACTCATCTACTGCTAATCTCACTACTGGTATAAATTATAATCTAATCTACTCACACTAACTTCTCACACTAACTTCTCACATATGAAATATGGATTTCAGTAAGGCGTTTGATAAGGTTCCACACGGTAGGCTATGGCAGAAAATAAGGAAGTATGGGATTGAAGGTGATTTAGCGGTTTGGATCAGTAATTGGCTAGCTGAAAGAAGACAGAGGGTGGTGGTTGATGGCAAATGTTCATCCTGGAGTTCAGTTACTAGTGGTGTACCGCAAGGATCTGTTTTGGGGCCACTGCTGTTTGTCATTTTTATAAATGACCTGGAAGAGGGTGTAGAAGGATGGGTTAGTAAATTTGCAGATGACACGAAGGTCGGTGGAGTTGTGGATAGTGCTGAAGGATGTTATAGGATACAGAGGGACATAGATAAGCTGCAGAACTGGGCTGAGAGGTGGCAGATGGAGTTTAATGCGGAAAAGTGTGAGGTGGTTCACTTTGGAAGGAGTAACAGGAATGCAGAGTACTGGGCTAATGGCAAGATTCTTGGTAGTGTAGATGAACAGAGAGATCTCGGCATTCAGGTACATAAATCCCTGAAAGTTGCCACCCAGGTTAATAGGGCTGTTAAGAAGGTATATGGTGTGCTAGCCTTTATCAGTCGGGGGATTGAGTTTCGGAGCCACAAGGTCATGCTGCAGCTGTACATAACTCTGGTGCAGCCGCTCCTGGAGTACTGCGTGCAGTTCTGGTCACCACATTATAGGAAGGATGTGGAAGCTTTGGAAAGGGATCAGAGGAGATTTACTAGGATGTTGCCTGGTATGGAGGGAAGGTCTTACGAGGAAAGGCTCAGGGACTTGAGGTTGTTTTCGTTAGAGAGGAGAAGGCTGAGAGGTGACTTAATAGAGACATATAAGATAGTCAGAGGGTTAGATAGGGTGGACAGTGAGAGTCTCTTTCCTCGGATGGTGATGACCAACACAAGGGGGCATAGCTTTAAATTGAGGGGTAGTAGATATAGGACAGATGTCAGAGGCAGTTTCTTTACTCAGAGAGTAGTAGGAGTGTGGAACGCCCTGCCAGCAACAGTAGTAGACTCGCCAACTTTAAGGGCATTTAAGTGGTCACTGGATAGACATATGGATGAAAATGGAATAGTGTAGGTCAGATTAGCTTCAGATGGTTTCACAGGTCGGCGCAACATCGAGGGCCGAAGGGCCCGTACTGCGCTGTAATGTTCTATGTTCTATGTTCTAAATCGATCGTTGTGTCCTCATTGGCCACAGGTGAGGTCCCAGAGGATTGGAGGACAGCCAATGTTGTACCGTTATTTAAGATGGGTTGCAAGGATAATCCAGGAAATTATAGGCCAGTGAGCTTGACGTCAGTGATAGTGAAATTGTTGGAAAAGATTCTCAGAGATAGGGGGCTTGATTCTCCGCCCCGCCGAGCCACATTTCTGCCTCGACCCGCCGGCGGGATTCTCCGGTTATGCCGGCCGGTCAATGGGGTTTCCCATTATGGGGCAGCCCCACACCATCGGCAAACTCCTGGTGCCGGAAAAATAGAGAATCCTACCGGCAGGGAGTCCCACCCAGGATCTATGCACATTTGGAAGTGAATGGTCTTATTAGCGACAGACAGCATGGTTTTGTACGAGGGAGGTTATGTCTCACTAATTTCATTGAATTTTTTGAGGAGGTAACGAAAATGATTGATGAGGGAAGGGCTGTGGCTGTTGTCTGCATGGACTTTAGTAAAACATTTGATGAGGTCCCTCATGGCAGGCTGGTGCAAAAGATTAGATCACATGGGGTCAGGGGCGAACTAGCTGGATGGATCCAGAACTGGCTTAGCCATAGAAGACAGAGGGTAGCAATGGAAGGGTGTTTTTCCGAATGGAGGTCTGTAACTAGTGGTGTTCCACAGGGATCAGTTCTGGGACCTCAGCTCTTTGTAATATATATAAATAGCTTGGAAGAAAACATAGCGGGTCTGATTAGCAAGTTTGCGGATGATACTAAGATTGCAGGAGTTGCAGATAGTGATGAAGATTGTCAGAGAATACAGCAGGATATAGGTAGGCTGCAAAATTGGGCAGAGAAATGGCAGATGAAATTTAATCCGGACAAATGAGAAGTGATGCATTTTGGTAGATCCAATTCAGGTGGGATCTACAAAATAAATGGCAGAACCATCAGGAGCATAGAGACACAGAGATATCTGGGCATGCATGTCCACAGATCCTTAAAAGTGGCAGCATGGGTGGAAATGGTGGTAAAGAAAGCATATGGCATGCTTGCCTTCATAGGATGGGGAATCAAGTATAAAAGCTCAAAAATTATGTTACAATTATATAGAACGTTGGTTAGGCCACATTTGGAACACTGTGTCCAATTCTGGTCACCGCATTACCAGAAGGACATGGAGGCTTTGGAGAGAGTACAAAAAAGGTTTACCAGGATGTTGCCTGGCATGGAGGGTGTTAGCTGTGAGTGGAGATTGAATAAACTGGGATTGTTCTCCCAAGAGTGATGGAGGCTGAGAGACGAACTGATAGAAGTTTATAAAATAATTAGGGATATAGATAGGGTGAACAGTTGGAACTTTTTCCCAGGGCGGAAATGACAATTACAAGTGGGCACAAGTTCAAGGTGAGGGGGGAAAGGTTCAGTAGAGATGTGCGGGGGAGATTTTTTACACAGAGGGTGATGGTGGCCTGCAAAGCATTGCAAAATGAGGTGGTTGAGGAAGATACATTAGTGACTTTTAGGACTTATCTGGATAGGCACATGAACAGATAGGGTATAGAAGGATACAGGCAGTTGATCTAGATAGGACACGTGATCGGTGCAGGCTTGGAGGGCTGAAGGGCCTGCTCTCGTGCTGTATTGTTCTTTGTTCTTTGTTAACTGCTCTTATGACCTTCACTAGCTATCTCCTGCATACACTCCTTTCCTAATGTCTAGCATCACTGCCTTATATAGTTGTATCTGTTGCTCCCTCTCGTGGCTACTCTCAACACTACATTAACCCTGATAGTTGATAGTTATGATAATCCTGGAATGAAGAACTTGTTGTATGAGGAACGTTTGAGGACCCTGGGTCTGTACTCAGTGGAGTATAGAAGGATGAGGGGGGACCTCATTGAAACTTACAGGATGGTGCGAGGCCTGGATAGAGTGGACGTGGAGAGGATGTTTCCACATGTAAGAAAAACTAGAACCAGAGGACACCATCTCAGACTAAAGGGACGATCCTTTAAAACAGAAATGATGAGGAATTTCTTCAGCCCGAAGATGGTGAATCTGGGGAACTTTTTGCCGAAGGCTGTGGAGGCCAAATCACTGAGTGTCTTTAAGACAGAGATAGATAGGTTCTTGATTAATAAGGAGATCGGGGTTATGGGGAGAAGGCAGGAGAATAGGGATGAGAAAATATCAGCCATGATTGAATGGCAGACCTTCCATGTAACCAACCTGGTCTGGGGGCTCCCAGGCCCCTCCCCTGCCGATCAACCATACCCCTTTTAAGTCAGGCCTCGGCCCACGTTACGTGCCCCTCCAGCCCCAGATGTCCGCCGCCATCTCTCCTTTCCCAACTGTGCCATACCCACTATTCCTCATGCCCCACCACTGACTCCTCCACCTTCTGGATTGCCAGGCCCTGAGCCTTCTGTCTCTGCCCCACCATTCAATTACCTTTGCCAAATCCTCTGAGGACTATTTCCTCTGCTGCTGGAATTTGCCATTCAGGAGCTTCACCAGCTGCTCCGTTAACCACGAGTTGGCAGTGCTGCACTCTGCCATCTTCACCTGTGTCGCACCACGACAAGTTTCCTGCTCAAACTGCTCTCTCTTCCTCGTGGCACTCCTCGTCCGTTCATCCATACACTAACCCCACCAGAGAAGTATTACCTTCCCTGGACACTCATACACCTTTTGCCCTCAAACACCACACAATTTGGGTGGGGAAGGACCAAAAAATCCACCTCGAGCCATCAAGTGTGTGTCCATTTACTCCATGGACTCCACCAATAGTCTCTTGCTGGCATACAATCAATTCACTTTTTTGAAAAGGTCCAATTTTCCCCATTTTTTTCTCAGTATGTGCATTTCCTCTCACCAGACAGCATCCTCATTTAGTCTTTCAAATCCTCCCTACAGTAGGGAGTCCAAGGCCATAACCGTGCTCTAACAGAGGTCTATTACATATTCCCATCACTACTGAGACAATTGCTGAGACATTTATTGTGCACATGTTATTTATCATTACAGATATTTGTGTGTGTTTTGATGTTGTAGCATTTCCCAGGCATAGACTAATAATTACTTTTTTTTCTGCAAGTTTGGTATTCACAATAAAGCAGCAAAGGAATAAGCAAATCAGAAAAATTATGATTTCTTTCAAATTCAAAACATAGATTCCATGAGCAAAGTCACTGAGGAGTACAACTATCAACACATCTTCTGAATTAAGTTACATTTTATTTCAGCAGGAAGTTGATACACAACTTTTATTACATTAAAGGATTGTATTATTCTTGAATTATGTAATTTATTCACAAAAAATTCACTCAAAACTGTAGTACATTTTAAAATTCATTTTATGTTAGGTTTAAAGCAGTATCAGCTTACATTTCAGCATCTCTGTCCACATTATCTACAAACAGCACCACCTCTGGGCATCCTTGGATGAGCTCCATGGTACTGCTGTGGTCCAGGATAACGAGGTAGGCCTGGCAATTGACCAGATGCTCTTGGCCCTGGTGGTCGAGTCACAGCAACTCGTGGTGGAGCAGCAAGTCGCATTCCTCTTCCATTGGGTGGATGGACACCATGAGCTGAAGGTGCGTTAGAAGAATTCACTCCATTTGGTTTCTTATCCACATCGCCTCCTGTTGCTCTTTGGTTGACTGAATAATAAATAGGAAGACACATTTCATGTTTGTTTACTTTTTTAAATTACTTTTTAGAAAGCTTTATTTGCATTCTGCCTGGAGAGATCATTTGAACTTAAAGTAATTGATTGTGAATATATATCCATCTAAAACAACAACAATTGCATCTCTAGACAAACACCCTATCCTAATTGCACTTAAATAAAACATACTATGGACTCTTTTATATCTAGGTATAAACTGCAAATGCCTGTGTAAATGCAAATATATTAATGTTCAGAGATACAGAGCAGCACGGTGGCACAGTGGTTAGCATTGCTGCCTACGCCGCTGAGGATCTGGGTTCGAATCCCAGCCCTGGGTCACTGTCCGTGAGGAGTTTGCACATTCTCCCCGTGTCTGCGTGGGTTTCACCCCCACAACCCAAAGATGTGCAGGATAGGTAGATTGGCAACTCTAAATTGCCCCTTAATTGGAAAAAATAATTGGGTACTCTAAATTTAAAAAAAACTCACAATTTAAAATCACATAGCATGATGAAACCTAACACAAGTGTATTGACTAAATACCAACAAGTTGCAACCTGTGACTCTCTTTGAGAAGGCCAACATAGGCATTCTTGTCCAAATAAAACAAGAGCAAATAATTGTGAAATTGCAAATGAAAAATGAAAATCGCTTATTGTCACGAGTAGGCTTTAATGAAGTTACTGTGAAAAGCCCCTAGTCGCCACATTCCGGCGCCTGTCCGGGGAGGCTGGTACGGGAATCATGTTAAAGCTCAGTAACGTTTATCATCCTGCGTTGCTCTGTTTATATCTGGTCTCCCTTCTTACTCATTCACACGTGATATGCAAACAATCACACAATTGTCAGTGCTGCAAATTCTTGAAGTGGGTGGCGGCAGGACCAAGATAAATTGGCCTGTTAGTCCTACTTTAATATTAATGACAGCCTCCTTAATTTTATAGCTTGCTGATAGTCTGAGCTTCATGTGCACAGAAGAAAGTTTTTGGCCATTTCATTTGAGGGTTTGTTCATTTTTCTTTTTGTTTCCTAATCACATACTTATCTGAAGAAAAGCCAGGAAATCAAATGACAGAAAATAATTTAACTTTTCGATGTCGTTCACAAGTGAAAGGCTTTTTCAGGAACAACTAATATTCGGATTGTTGAGTTCCCATGAAGGAAGTATTATGAGTTATTTTTCCACATTGTTAGATGGAAGCTGTAATGAGCTGACAATGTTCTGCCATCCATATTGTCCACAGAGTGAAGCAAGAATCACAATGAAGCTTTTAAATTTAAGTAAGAAAAAGCTATGAAGGGATGGGAAATATAGAGACCACAGTAAACTGGGCTAAGCTGTGAATGGGTAAACCAATGGGTACACACTGGGCAGAAAGCAAAAGAGTATGTTAAATGATTTGAAAAAGAACCAGAGGGGGTGGAGGAGAATTAAATTTTTCGCAATGTAATGTAATTTACTGCCTGAAAAAGAGTGGGAGAAACAGATTCAACTTTTACATTCAAAAAGGAAATTAATAAATATTTAAAAAGAAAATGCATGCAGCGCTATGGGACAACAATAGTAGCATTAACTGGATAGCTCTTTCAGAGAGTATGCGCAAACAAGATAGGTTGGATGGCTTCCTTCTATGTTATATTTTCACTGTTCATAACTGAAGGAGCAAAGTACATGCCTGTGCAAATCCACAGAGCAGGAAACAATATTTGGTACCCTTTTGCTTCACATCTGGATCTATTCATTCATACCTTTCTGCATGGAATTCTGCAATTCTTCCATCTGATCGGCTGCAGCTGTAGCATTCCGTTTGTTTCTCTTTTTATTTTCATCACTTTGCTAGCAATAATTCCAACAAAAACAAATTAATTCTCTTTTTAGTGTGACTAAAGAGGGGAAAAATGTTCTTAAATTAAAATATTCCAAAGTATCATAAAAAGGATCTAATGTTTGAGGAATATTTGACTATTTTTCACAGAAAGGCATTGCAAATTGATTAGGTTAACTTCATTGTTTTAAATGGAAGAGCTCATCCAGATTCAAAATCCCTCTTGCTGCTTCTGCAATGAAGAAATAATTGATGTTTTCCTGGGCCAGCTTTGCTGACTGTTTTCTACAAGCATTTGTCTTCCTGCTTCAGGCTACCAATAATCCATCAAGACATCGACAGGACCCTGTTGAATTCCAGCAAAAGGTCAGAGGGAAAGTCATCCTACTCGTGGAGACACTGGAAAAATATACAGAGAAATTTGGGCTGGAATTTATAGGCCCCTGTGGATAGGTTGGCAGGTGGGGGCAGGGTTGTAAAATTGTAATATTGGATGGTATGCCATAGGTGCCAATCCTGGCACCTACCCATCAACCCCGCTGCAATTTTACCAGTAGCTGGGGAATTGTCGATAGACCTGTCTACCTGTGGGCCAATTCAGGCCCTTAAGTGGCTAATTAATGGCAGCTTAACAATCCCTTCTCACCGCCAGTGGGATTTTAGCTGTACTGGGAGAGGACTGTGCCAATTGTACAATCCAACAGGTTTCACTAACCAGGCTGCTGGTCAGTCAAGAGGGAGGATGCCTCCTTTATGGGTTTCTTGTGGCCGCTGAAGGGCCTCCCACCCAGTCTTCCCAGCCCCATGTTGCCCCTCCTCTTCTCTCCATCCTGCCCCCCTCTCCATCCCTCTCGCCAGGTCTGCCAGATTGGCCCTGATGAGACCCTGAACTTACCTTAAAGACTGGCTCCATGGCAGCGCACAGGGATTAGCTGCAGTCCCAGCAATGGCTACACATACAAAGGACCAATGGTTACACATAAAATCAGTCAGTTCAGTTGCATCTGGAATGGAGTCCAGCAAACAAGGGTAAACTCACTCATGCGGACACACGAATTAGGAGCAGGGGTAGGCCACTCTGGTCCTCAAGCCTCCTCCACCATTCAATAAGATGATGGTTGATCTGATTGTAACTTCAACTCCACATTCACACCTATGCCTGATAAGCTTTCATCTACTTGTTAATCTATTTGATAATCAAGAATCTATTTAGCTGTGTTTTAAGAATATTCACAGACACTCCTTCACCTACTTTTGAGAAAGAGAGTTCCGAAGACCTGTGACCCTCTAAGAGAAATAATTTTTCCTCATCTCCATTTTAAATGGGTGACTCCTTATTTTTAAACAGTGACCCCAATTTCTAGATCCTCGCATAAGAGGAAATATTGACTGGGATTCTCCATTTGGGAGACTATGGGCGTGATTTACCAGCCGCGTTGTGCCGGAATCGGAAGGGAAACAGCTGGTAGATCCTGAGTGAGGCCTCCCCTGGGATTCACAATGGCCGTTAGTCCTCGCGAGATCTAACCAGTGCTGCCACGGTGCCAGGCTGGCAGTGCCAAAGTGCCAAGCTAACATTTTTCCCGCACCAGGGATCGGGCCTGGGGGGTGCCCTGCGGCATGTTGTGGTATGCAGGGGGCTCACGGACCCCTCAACAGGTGAGTTGGGGCATTTTGAGTGTCCAGGGATCGCGCCAGGGAGTCGAAAGATCAGGGCGCCATTTGATCTCTTCCTGCACTGAGGTGTTCCGCGTGTCAGAGCTCCTCAGTGCAGAATACGCGGCTAAGTGCGACTTAATGAGGGCGTTCCCCACCAGGGCAGAAAAAAAAGAGTGTGCCGCTCGATAGCGGGGTGGTTCCCGGCGCTTGTCGATTCCCGCCCAGAATGATCTTGGTTTTCTTTTGGTAAATCATGCCCTATGCTCTCCTGCAAAAGCTAAATCACACACACCTGGTTTGCACTCACACTGGGAGTGCAAATAAGGAAATGAGTCACAATCCTTAGCCACGCAAATTGGGTGGCACAGTGGCACAGTGGTTAACACCACTGCCTCACAGGGACCCCGTTTGATTCCGACCTTCGGTGACTGTCTGTGTGGACTTTATACGTTCTCCCCGTGTCTGCGTGGGTTTCCTCCTGGTGCTCCGATTTCCTCCCACAGTTGAAAGATATGGGGCGGCATTCTCCCCGACCCGGCGAGACGGGAGTCCCAGCGTAGGGGAGTGGCGCCAACCACTCCGGCATCGGGCCTCCCCAAAGGTGCGGAATTCTCCACACCTTTGGGGGCTAGGCCCGCTCTGGAGCGGTTGGCACCACGACGACTGGCGCTAAAACCGGCACCAGCGGCCTTTCAGGCCTGCCGCCGGGGCTGGCCGAATGGCCTTCGCCAGTTCGCGCATGCGCCGGTGGTGATGTCAGCGTCAGCGGCCGCTGATGTCACCACTGGCGCATGCTCCCTGGGGGATTCTCTTCCACTTCCGCCATGGCGGAGGCCGTGGTGGCGGCGGAGGAGAAAGAGTGCCCCCACGGCACTGGCCCGCTCACGGATCGGGGGGCCCCGATCGCGGGCCTGGCCACCGTGGGGGCACCCCCTGGGGTCCGATCACCCCGCGCCCTCCCAGGACCCAGGGGGCCCACTCGCACTGCTGATCCCGCCGCCACCAGAGGTGGTTCAAACCTCGGCGGTGGGAGAGGCCTCCCTGCGGCGGGACTTCGGCCTATCGCGGGCCAGAGAATCGGCGCAGGGGCCTCGCCAATCGGCGCGGACATCACGCCGATCGGCGGAGCGTGATTCCCGCCCCCGCCAATTCCCAGGTGGCGGAGAATCTCTGCCACTGCGGGGGTGGGATTTCCGGCGGCCCCAGGCGATTCTCCGACCCTGCTGTGGGTCGGAGAATTTCGCCCATGCAGTTTACTGGGTTGGCCATGCAAAATTGCCCCTTAGCATCCAAAGATTGGGAGGGGTTACAGGGATGGGATGGGGGTATGGGCTGCGGTTGGGTGCTCTTTCAGAGGGTCAATGCAAACTCGATGGGCCATATGGCCTCCTTCTGTACTGCAGAGATTCTCTGATTCTATTAAATTAATGCATGGTGGGAATTGCGAGGGATTCCCTAGCAAATCCCATTATCGGGCTGCCAATTATGGCACCAAAATCCTTCTTATAAGCCCTTGCACACATAGAATTTCTCAAATCATCAACTTTCAGCAGTAAAATTGTGAGTTGTTCAATAATCTTGTATCAGCTGCTGAACTCCCCATTGCGTGGAATTATTGCCTTCCACTGTGGTGTGGTTGGGGGTCGAGAGGGTATTTAATCCAGTATCAACTAGACCTTATCTAGTCTAGCAGGCAGCTCGATAATGTGGTGCGGCAGCTGCACCCCCCCCCCACAATGCAATTTAGCCCCCCCCCACTGGAATATTCAGGATGACCTCCCCCACCCAACAACCCCCTCAGAGATCCCCATGAGAGCGATCTCCACCAGTGCTCCAAATTAGAGAGACCCCCACCAAAGACCCCTAATTAGAGAGACCCCCACCAGAGACCCGTACTTAAAGAGGCTCTCATCAGAGTCCCCGCATTAGAGAGACCCCTGCCTGGAAACCCCCCATAAGAGAGACCTCTCCCAGGAAGCTAGAGAGCAGTCCAGACAGTGGCAGTGAAACAAAAACCACCGCTTTAAAACTCACCTGCTGGTTCAGGCAGAGGAAACAGCACCTGTCAATTCCTGGAAAGAGAAAACCAGTCCATTGGAGGCCCCCCTCCCCACAACACAAATCCTGCCTATCCCACCCCGGATACACTGCCCCACCTCCATCAGAACCCCCCTTCAGAAACCCCTCTGTGATGATTGGAAGATGTTAGGAAAATTGGATTATAAATGTAGTGGGAAATTTAAGAGTTAAAGAGCTGTGGGTTAGAATGTGTTAGTTTAAAATAATTCTGTTCTGCAGGGACTGAGTGGCTTTAGCAGCCAGCAAGTGAAATTGACGAAGGAATGTGTTTTTCAGTCTGGGCTAATGCATGGTGGTTTGCATAGGGATGTCCGTGGGGAGTTAATGTGCTTTGCAGCTTGCAGAGATTGTTTTTCAGCTTGGGGAGATGAGGTAATTGCTGGGTGGAGCCAATAAAAGCAGAAAGACATTTTGAAAGCATTAAGGAGGCAGTTTGTGGAGAAACTTTGGAGAGAGGAGTTGCCTTCTGATCTCCTGATGCTGAGCTCACATTTCTCCCACAGTAAAATAGATTGAGATATGTATTTTTCTTTTCTCGCTGGTTGATGGGAAATTGAGTAGTCATGTTCAAGGTATGAATTGTAAGCTGTTCTTTTTGGGAGTGAAGTTAAAAAGTTTAATATTGTGGTTATAATATAGTTTTGTTTTAAAAATAACCAAGTCCTATTTGTTTACACAATCGTTCCTGGAGAAAATAATTCTGCACAATGTTTCAAATAAACTAAAATATTGGGGTATCGGTCAATATCCTAGCCATTGTTGGGGTCTGGTCTGGGATCGTAATACCCCCATATCAGAGAGTTAAGTGCTTTCACTTTCTTTCTCAGCAGAAAGCACTAAACTGCATTTGATGTGGCCAAGAGCTGTCAATCATAGCTAGATGTTTATAAATATTGAGATTAGGTTTAAAGCTGGGTTTTTGAGATGCATTCAAGAGAAATGAAAATAAACAATCCAAACACCTGGCTCTCTGGAAGCCATTCACTTGTAAATTACAACCGAATATAAGCTACAGCTCCCTACTTCATCATCCCATTATCTTCAATGCCCCTGGAAGACATCCTCTGGGTGCTCTGCAACCTGGTGGGCTGCAGCTCACTTGTCAACGGCACATGCAGAGCCATGCCACCCTGTTCTATGTGCCGACCTTGAGAAGCGGCCTCATCAGAGGGGAGGAACTCGGGGGAGCTGGTGGCCACTGTCCAACTCCATGAGATGGGTCGGGCTTGGCACTCAGCGGCCCCTCCTCCCGGTTGGTGCCCATAGGACCCTGGGGTTCAGCTTGGGATGGAGGGATAGCTGGTTCGAGCCCCGGATGCCCTTGCATCATCTGGCTCTGCCAGACCTGGCAGTTCCCCATGGTTTGCACCATAGTGTCGACGCCCTCAACAATGCTGCTCAGGGATTTGGACATGCACTGCAGCACCTCAGCCATGCCCACCTGCAACAGGGATAAACTCCGCAGCGCCTCGGCCATTCCAATCTGAGAGGGGAACATGTCCCGCAGAACATCATCAAGGTCGGCCTGGTACTGGGTGACATCCTCCAGGGAGTCTTAAATTCTGCCGAGCCCCTCGGCCATAGACGTTACCGACTTCACTTATGGTGCTGCCGTTGTGCACCAGGTTCACCACTCGCAGTGTTAGCCTTGGTGCCACTCATTGCTGCTGCCATCTCCTGCACCTCTAACCTCTTGCATGCCTCCAAGCGGCTATGGATCTGCTGGAGTAACGCAGACATCTCCCTTTGAATGTCCTGGTCGCTCTCTATCATCTCCATCAGCTCTGGGAAACTCTGTGCCAGGGGTGCAGCATCAGGCTGGGACCCAGCTGCGTCCAGGGATTCAGCAGCCCTCTGACTGCTGTCTCGCCTGGGGATTCCTGCCTCCACCTGATGTACAGCAGTAGTATGGTGCTCACCAGATTGTGCCCCTGAAGTCTGACAACTAACATTTCCCACCGAGGTGTGTGTATCTGAGTTGGTTGAGGGTGGGGTGACAGCTGTGCCACGACTATAATGGTTGTATCCTCAGAGCTCTCATCTGAGGTGTTCTTCTCGGAGTCAGTAGAGTGCGCCCTCTGGGACTGGTCGGCTCCATTGGCTGGATGACCTGCGGGAAAATGTACATGTGGTCAGTGAGAGGGATGGGTCAGTTAGTAAGGCAATCACTACTCATGTTTGACAGATCCTCCGAGTGGAGCCGATGGTTCCTCACCTCTGCGGCATCTGCCAGCCTCCGCGTGGGTGACCGCCTTGACCTCAGCCACACCGTTCACCCCCAGGGGCCACTCCTCGAAGGAGGTGAGGATTCTCGAGTTCGGCACCCCACCACCAGTCTGGGCTGTCTCCGACGGATATGGGATAGATTTTCCTGAGGAGACACAGAGGGCATCGTTAATCACACATGTGGTTCACAGTGGTGGGAGAGGGGGTGTGAAGGAGGGTTTCGGGCGGGTGGTGGTTGAAGGGGGAAGGGGATGAAGGAAGGGCTGAGGGATCACATGGGGAGTTGGGGGCTGATGCTCCCTTGGAGGTGGGGGTCATTGGTGTCTACCCCCTCGTGCTGCCCGGTATAGATCATTGGCCTTTTTCTGGCACTGAAGGCCAGTCCTCTTGGTCAAACTGCCCAGCTCAAAACTGCTGTCACCTCATCCCAGGCAGCACTGGCTGTCTTGTGGCCAATTCCCCAGGACCCTTGGGGGAACAGGACATGCCTCCTGACCTCCATGACATCTAGCAGCTTCCCCGAATCTTCGGCCGGTCTCCTGGGCGATATTATTGCTGGCTAGAGTTGGCTGAGTAAGTGCAGCTTAAGTGCTGCTCGACTTTGTTAGCGAGGGAAGGTGAGGGCGGTCCTGGAGAATCAGCTGACGAGCCTTCATTTGCGACGAGAAGCCCGTGAGGCCTCATTATGTGGACCAATTAACGTTGAATTGCGTGGCTGTCCTCGCTGGGCCAAGCACCGGGAAACTCACGGCAGTCCCCACTCACTACCACACTTAGAAATTTTTCCGGACAAATACACCCTTTAGTTAGGGGGACCCATTTAATTTGGGTGTCTCTGTAGGGCGGGACTCTCTAATTAGGGGGTTTTCATCATTGAGGGGGTCCCAGGGGACTCTCCCTATTCACGGGGTCCATGGGGGGTCTCCCTGTTAATGGGGTCCCTGGGGAGGCAGGTGTCCTTATTAAGGAGATCCCAGGGAAGGCGTGGGGGGTCTGGTAGAGGAGGGGTGATCAGGTAGTACTTTGTGGGAGAAGGGTGGCCCACAGATGGACGTTGAGGGTAACCTTCTTAAGGAGTTACTCCCTTGGCCCACAGTGAGGTCCACCACGCCAGGGCCATGCTGGTAAATACCAGAAGTGACCCGTTCCTACGTGATTCTCGGCCCAGGGGACATGAGAATCATGGGCCGCCGGAGAACAGGGTTCTGGGCTCGTTAAATGGATGCAAATGGGTTATTAAGACCGATTTGTATTCATTTACATCCTCCCACTGGCATGAGGTCATGAACCTTGATTCAGGTGCTAGCGATAGGTCGGAGCTTCGTGTTCGGATCGGCGACCGAGGCCTGTGCCAAGGTTCACCTGATGCCCAATTCTCTGTCCCATCAGGAAACACATTTCAGGCATCATGGGATGGAGAATCCAGTCCTAAGTGTTAATACCAGGACTGAGTTGCTTGCGGTTCGCATTCCCGTTTTGGGCGCTGTCGGTAGAGAAATTCAGGATACGCTAATGAACCAGCATTCTGCCCATTCTGGGTCAATTCTCATTTCCGCCGGAGTCGCATTTGCTGAGGCCAGAATTTGTGCAAGAGAGATTGGAAAGCTGGAGCAGCTTTCAGCATCCACTCCCCACACATTCCAGCCAATAAGATGGCCCAGAGAAGAGCAATGCCATGTTGAATGCGGTGGAGGAGAGGCAGGACACCCTCTTCCCCAGGGTGAGTAGAAGACCCCTACCCGTGATTGTTAACCGGGCCTGGGCGGAGGTGAAGGGGACTGGCATGGGGGAGACTGGCACACAGTGTCGCTAGAAGATGAGCGACATCCTTAGAGCAGCTCGGGTGAGCCACCACCTCTGTTCTCCGGGTATCACTCTTATCCCTCACTCTTCACATTACAACTCCACTCCCATCGAGGCCAATCAAAACTACTTGCCTGCATCTCTCTCACACCCCATGCTGCACCAAACCCCAACACCTGCGAGATCCTCTTTGGCCAGGTGCCTTGCACACACATGCCAACAGCTACAGACACTCTGGCCTCACCTGCATCCCATGGAGTAGCCCAGGGGTCATTGAGCACCCTGAGGGAGTAGGAAGTGCTGGGACCTATGCCGATGCCTCCTGCAGGGGAGGTACTGAAACATCTCAATGCTTCTGAATTCCCCCACCCCCCATCTGGCACTGGCATTTCTGATGGGCAGAAGGCAGAACAAGGTGGCACCTCGTCACCTGTGACACCCAAAAGATGGCCGTGCCCATCTCGGTCCGGACCCTCCAAAAGATGATCGCCAAAGGCATCTCAGGTTAGAGGTCGAGATACGCAGAAGGCCACCTCCACATCTGATGTGCTGTCAGGGGTCACACCTAGAAGGAGTGGTAGGACATGTAAAATAAGGAAGTTAGACACCAGTTAAGTTGGCAAAAGTGAAATACGTGGCTGCAATGCTGGGCAACTTAGTGGGCAGGAAAGCTTTCCCCACCCCACCGGATCTGGACAGAGCACATCGGTCGCTGCGCCCGAAGCCCAAGGAAGGGGATCAACCGAGAGCAGTCATAGTCAAACTGCACCGGTACCGGGATAGGGAGGCAATCCTGCGCTGGGCCAAGGAAAATAGAGCCAGCAAATGGGACAGGCACACCATCCGAATATATGAAGACCTTGGAGTGGATATATCTAAGAAACGGGCTGAGTTTAACAGAGCGAAAGCGGCTCTCTACAGGAACAAAGTGCGTTTTGGTATGCTGTACCCAGCGAAGCTCTGGGTCATATACCAAAACAAGGAATATTTCTTTACAGCCCCTGCTGAGGCGAATAGATTCGTCGAGGAGCACGGGCTGGAAGAACAGCAGGGGGGGTAGGGACGAGAGGCCCCTGGCAAGGAGCAACGACACGCCAATGGGTAGGATGGGGGAAGAGCAGGCAGAAAACCGTAGAGGCCAGGTAGAGGAGAAGCGAGACAACAACCTCCGAGAGGGGAGCCACCGTAATAGCAGGAAAGCTAGCGCCGGGGGCACGCAACAAAGCAGGGCCGCTGCGCACCCCCAACAGGGGGGAAGGCGCCAGGCAGGGGAGGGGGGAGATCATCCAAAGTCGGGAGAGCAAACGGGGACAGGAATAGGGTATAGAGGAGCAAAGGAGGGGTATACAGGGGAGGAGGGTAGAGGGAGAGACCGGGGGCGGGGGCACACAGGGAGGGGAAAGGTAGGGTCAAAGGGACAAACGAGGCCAGAAAAGGAACAGGGCTACAAAGTACCACAACCAAGGGCTCGGAACAAGGACCCACTGCAAGCACCCACCCAGTACGGTCTGTGGGCAAAGGGGCCCCCCAGAGTGCAGGGGACTACCCGCGTGGCGGACACACAGTGGACGGCCATGGCGGGTGCCCCCAAGACAAGGGGAAACCCCGGAGCGCAGAGACCCGACCGCATGGGGAGAGCAGTGGTAGCGGCCATCCTGGACGGCCCCCTAACAAAGGGAAACCCCGGAGGGCAGGGGCTCGTCCACCAGACAAACATGGTTAATCCCACAGGAACGAGGGGGCAGAAGCCCCCCACCATGATAATCACCTGGAACGTAAGGGGACTTAACAGCCCAGTGAAGAGATCCAGAGTCCTCACCCACCTCAGAAATATGAGGGCCGACATAGTCTTCCTCCAAGAGACGCATCTGAGGGAGCAGGACCAACTGCGGGTAAGAAAGGGCTGGGTGGGACAAACCTACCATTCCTGCTATGGGACAAGGGCCAGGGGGGTGGCGATACTGATCGGCAAGAGGACAATGTTTAGGGCGACAAAGACGGTTACAGACCCAGGGGGGCGATATGTCATGGTCAGCGGGGCCCTGGATGGGGCGCCGGTAGTCCTAGTCAACGTGTACGCGCCCAACTGGGACGACACGAGCTTCATCCAAAAGACCATGGCAGAAATCCCGGACATAGCGACGCATCGACTAATCATGGGGGGGGACTTCAACTGTGTACAGGACACAAAGACGGACAGATCAAACCCCAAAACATGGAAAACCTCAAACATGGCAAGGGAACTCGGTCACTTTATGGAGCAGATGGGAGCTGTGGACCCCTGGAGGTTCGCCCACCCGGGGGAGAAAGAATTCTCCTTCTTCTCCCCAGTACACAACGTGTTCTCCAGAATTGACTTCTTTGTGGTGGGGAAAACGGTGCTTCCAGGGATAGAGAAGGTGGAATACTCCGCAATTGTGATATCAGACCACGCCTCACACTACATGGACGTGCGGCTGGAGACGGGAAGGGCCCAGCGCCCCACATGGAGGTTGGACGGTGCCTTACTAGCTGACAAGGCCTTCAGCGAAAGAATAGCGCGGGCCATAGCGGAGTACACGGAGAACAACCAAAACGGGGAGGTATCATCCTCCACGTTCTGGGAAGCGCTTAAGGCCGTAATAAGAGGGGAAATCATTGCCTTCAAAGCGCAAAGAGATAGGGAGGAAAGGGTGGCTGGGCAGAAGCTGGTCGACTCCATACTGGAGGTAGACCGTAAATACTCCGAGGCCCCGACCGTAGAGCTCCTGGCGGAGAGAAAAGAACTACAAAGGAACTTTGACCTGCTCTCCACCAGGAAAGCAGTGCACCAACTCCGCCAGGCGCGCGGGACCCTGTACGAACACGGAGACAAAGCCAGCCGCCTGTTGGCACACCAGCTGAGAAAGCAGGCAGCCACAAGAGAAATTGGGCAAATCAGGGGTACCAGAGGCATGTTGGAAACAGAACCAAAGAGGATTAACAAAACCTTCAAGGCCTTCTACCAAGAGCTGTACACCTCAGAGACCCCAACGGGGAAGGCTGGGACGAACCGGTTCCTTGATGGACTGGTCATACCAGTCGTGGGAGAGGGAAGGAAACAGGACCTGGAAGCACCACTAGCACTGGGAGAGATCATGGACAGTATCAGCTCCATGCAGACGGGAAGGCGCCGGGACCGGACGGATTCCCGGCGGACTTCTACAAAACATTTGCGACAGCGCTGGCCCCGCACCTGCGGGAGATGTTCACAGACTCGCTAGCTAGGGGCACACTGCCACCCACGTTAGCACAGGCCTCAATCTCGCTGATACCTAAGAAAGACAAAGACCCAACGGAATGTGGGTCAAACAGACCCATATCTCTGCTGAACGCAGACGCCAAAATACTGGCCAAAATCCTAGCCAAAAGGCTAGAAGACTGTGTACCTGAGGTGGTCACAGAGGACCAGACGGGCTTCGTCAAAGGTAGACAGCTCACCTCGAACATCAGGCGCCTGCTGAACGTGATAATGACCCCCTCCGGGGAGAGAACACAAGAGGTGATCGTCTCCCTGGACGCAGAAAAGGCCTTCGACAGAGTCGAATGGAAATACCTCATAGAGGTACTGGAGCGGTTCGGGCTTGGAACAGGGTTCACCGCGTGGGTAAAACTCCTATACAATGCCCCCATGGCGAGTGTACGGACCAACAATACCAACTCCCAATACTTCCAGCTGCACAGGGGCACCAGACAAGGATGCCCACTGTCCCCACTGCTGTTCGCACTAGCAATCGAACCGCTAGCAATTGCGCTCAGGGCAGCAAAAAATTGGAGGGGGATCCGAAGGGGAGGCAGAGAGCACAGAGTCTCACTCTATGCAGACGATCTGCTCCTCTACATCTCGGACCCACAAAGCAGCATGGACGGAATCATCGTGCTCCTGAAAGAGTTTGGAGCCTTCTCGGGCTACAAACTCAACATGAGCAAAAGCGAGATCTTCCCAGTCCACCAGCAAGGGGGGGGGGGGGGGGGGGGGGGGGGGGGGGGGGGCAGCACTAAAGGGGCTGCCGTTCAAAGAAGCCCGACATAAATTCCGCTACCTGGGGATCCAAATAGCCCATGACTGGAAAGGGATCCACAAATGGAACCTCACCAGCCTGGCGGAGGAAGTAAAAAGGACCTGCAAAGATGGAACACACTCCCACTCTCCCTCGCAGGAAGAGTCCAGACGATCAAAATGAACGTATTGCCCAGGTTCCTCTTCCTGTTTAGATCCATTCCGATCTACATCCCCAAGGCCTTCTTCATAGCGCTGGACAAACTTATCATGGCGTTCGTATGGGGGGTAAAATGCTAGGATCCCAAAGAAGGTCCTACAGAAAACAAAATCCAGGGGGGGGCTAGCCCTCCCGAATCTACAATTCTACCACTGGGCGGCAACAGCCGAGCGAGTAAGGGGATGGATCCAGGAGCCAGAAGCCGAGTGGGTGCGTGCGGAGGAGGCCTCCTGCATGGGGACCTCCCTCCGGGCCCTCGCCACGGCAGCACTCCCATCCCCACCCAAAAAACACTCCAGCAGCCCAGTGGTGACAGCCACCCTCCAATCCTGGAACCAACTGCGGCAGCAATTTGGCCTGAACAAAATGTCGGACAAGGCTCCCATCTGCAACAACCATAGGTTCAAACCAGCACTGACTGACGCCACCTTCAAAAGGTGGAGACAGGACGGGGGGACACTGACAGTCAAGGACCTATACACGGACGACAGGATCGCAACACTGGACGAACTGACAGAGAAATTTCAGCTAGCTGGGGGGAACGAGCTACGGTACCTGCAGCTCAAAACTTCCTACGAAAGGAGACAAGGACGTACCCACAACCGCCACGACAGACACTACTGGAAGACCTACTGGACGCAAGTATCCTAGAGAAAGGGAACTGTAGTGACATGTATGGCCGACTGGTAGATAGGGACGACACCGTACTGGACGCAACAAGAAGGAAATGGGAGGACGACCTGGGGATGGGGATAGGGTGGGGACTCTGGAGCGAAGCACTGCATAGGGCCAACTCTACCTCCACATGCGCAAGGCTCAGCCTGACGCAATTAAAAGTGGTACATAGAGCCCACTTAACGAGAAACCGTATGAGTAGGTTCTTCCCGGAGGTGGAGGACAGATGTGAGCGGTGCCAAAGAGGCCCGGCCAACCACGCCCACATGTTCTGGTCTTGCCCCAGACTTGTGGAGTACTGGACAGCCTTCTTCGAGGCTATGTCCAAAGTGGTGGGGGTGAGGGTGGAGCCATGCCCGATAGTGGCGGTCTTCGGGGTTTCAGACCAGCCAGATCTATTCCTGGGGAGGAGGGCGGACGCCCTTGCCTTTGCCTCCCTGATCGCCCGCCGTAGAATCCTGTTTGCCTGGCGGTCAACAGCACCGCCCAGAGGTGCAGACTGGCTGTCCGACCTCTCGGATTCTCTCCAAATGGAGAAAATCAAATTCGCCATCCGAGGGTCGGACGACGGCTTCCACAGAACGTGGGAGCCATTCATGCAATTGTTCCGGGACCTGTTTGTGGCCAACGTACAAGAGGAAGAATAGTCGGGGGAAGGTAGCCGGCGGGGAGGGGGGGGGGCTACGGGCTCGTTACGGGGGTTTGATGGCTAGCTAAGGCCCAAAACCAAACTAAATAAATGCCAATAAACATGTTGGGGAATGTAAAATATGTATGCCGGCAAAGAGGGGGAGGCCACAGTTATTACTACGAAGATGCTCACCTGTAATATATATGTTAATTTTTGCGTGTTTTTTTTTCTCTCTCTAACAATTTGTAATTTGTTCAATATAAAACATGAAAACTGAATAAAAAACATTTATAAAAAAAAAAAGTTGGCAAAAGTGCAGCAGATAGGTTAGAGGTAGAGATCAGGGCCCAAAAATTGTATATAGTCATGATTAAATATCTTTGCACCAACATCCCGACCTGCCTCAATCATCTGGCCAAAGGGTGTGAGGGATGGGCTAGGCTGGATGTAGAGGGTGTGCCAGGTGGAGGGGTATGGGAGGTTGGTGGTGCGGGGTGTGGATACTGGAGGATGGCACAGGTCAATTGAGCATTCTAGCTGGTGTCACCCTCAGAGGAGCAGGGAATGGAGTCAGAAGTGTGAGGCCACATTGTAAAAAGATAGCTGATCGTGTGAGTGACCCACCATTACTTAATATCTTCATAACCACCACCCCGCAAAACCCCAGCGGATATATGGGCCCGTGAGATGGAATGGCGAGCCCACATGCAGGGATTACCCGGGCGGACAGTGGAATGTGATCTTGAAGGCAGGAGTCCAACTTTATCAAACAATGAGGAGCACCAGAGCTCATCTCACAGTTAGTCATCATCACCCTCTGTACCATTGACAAGACCTGTTGATACTGCCTGTCCAGGAAAATCACCCTGATGTGATGCTGGTAGACGCTTAGTGGGGGGAGGGCCAGCTGGAGTGGTGGGATGGAGTGAAGTGAGGAGGGACCGGGGAGGATGGGATTGATTATGGGGGAGGGGGCACCATTTGGAAGGGGTTGGAGGGGGTGGGAAGAGCATAGAGAGGTGGGAGAGGGTGATGGAGATGCCAGTGGCTAAGCCTCCAAGTATGGAAATCTGGAGGTGATGAGGTTATCTCATGTGTGGCGGCACTGGTGTTCCCAGCCCGGGCTCCATGTCTGGCATTCTTCCTCCTCATCCAGCACGTTCTCCTTCTGCTCTATGATGGTATGCAGGCTGCAGCAGGTCAGCACGATGCTAGAGACCCTTCTGGGGCTATATTGGAGAGCCCCACTGGAGCGGTCCAGGCATCGGAAATGCATCTTGTGGACGCCGATGCACCGTTCAATGACGCTCCTGATTGCTGCATGGGCATCGTTATAGCGGTTCTCCGCTTCAGTCTGGGCCTCCGGACAGGCATCATTAGCCAAGACCACAGTGGGTGACTCTTGTCACCAAGAGCCAACACCTCACCCGAGGGAGCGCCTCAAAAGGTGCCAGGAACCGATGAGTTTGCCAGGATATATGCATTGTGCACGCTGCCTGGATATTGGGCACAGGCGTGCATGATGTGCAGCTGGTTGTCACGCACCAACTGTACATTCAGGGAGTGGAAGCCCTTCCGATTGATGAAAGACACCCCCTGATGAGCCGATGCCTGTACGGGAATGCTTGTATGGGGGCTGGTTTAGCACAGTGGGCTAAACAGCTGGCTTGTAATGCAGAACAAGGACAGCAGCGCGGGTTCAATTCCCGTACCGACCTCCCCAAACATGCGCCGGAATGTGGCGACTAGGGGCTTTTCACAGTAACTTCATTGAAGCCTACTTGTGACAATAAGCGATTATCATTATTGTTATGTGTGCCATGGATCATCCCCTGAACCTGGGGCATGCAAGTGATGATGACAAATCCTGGTACCCAGGAATCCTGGTGTGCCTGGTCCAGATTGAAGTTCATATAGTCTGCTGCCCAGGCGCGTAGGGCATCTATCACAGTGCAGACGCACCTGCATATGGATGTTTGAGAGATCATAGACAGGACCCCGCTCACCCCCTGGAAAGGCTCACAGGCATAAAAGTTTAGGGCGACTGTCACCTTGTGGCCACTGGGGGCAAGTATCCTCCTACATACCATCACGGTGCCAGGTGTGCCATCATCTGGCACAGGTGGCATCTGGTCTCACTGCTTAGCCAAAGTCTTTGGTGGCACAAGAGTTCCGGCATTTCCTCATAGGACTGGCGCTGGTGGCATACACATGCTCTGATGCGGCTCCTCCTTTGCATCTCATCCTGGGCTTGTCGGACAGCCGGCACTCCAGCCTCAACGGGTGGCCCCTGCTCTTCTGGGGCAGGTTCCTCTTGTGCAGGGTCCTCCCTGAGCAGGCCCTGTGCCTCCAGCTTCTGTACCACCGTAACAGCAGCTGTGGCCAGATAGATAGCAAGCATTCCAGGCTGTACTCCGGAATTCACTCTCCGCAGGGGGGGAAAAGAAAAGACATGTTGGCAAGATGAGTATTCCCCTGCCCATCCAACTCCAACAGGCTACATGGTAACACTGAGTTGCACTTTAACTCCACCCTCCAGCTCTACATGTCCCTTCCAAACCCATCCCCACCCCTCAGCTGTTCCTCCCAATGTCTTCCCCCACATTCCACCCCTGTCCCAATCTGTGAGTGGCACCGGAGAGTCTCTATCCTCACCACCCACCCCTGTCAACAGGGATAGAGGTGGCTGCTGCAACCCATGTCAGCAATTGGCTCTGTGGTCCCTGTCCTGTCTCACCAGTGATGTCTACTATGGGTGTCCTCATTGGGTGGGCCACGTGTAATGCCGCCAACAGGGTGAACCTCAATGTACAGTGGAGAGGGTCACCGTGTGCCACCAATCAACTCCATGCTTAGAGGCTTGTATGTGGGCAGGTCCTACAGATGGGGGTGAGGCAGGAAAGTCTGCTGGCAGCATAGTTGCTGGGTCCTGGTTGTGTCACACAAGTTGTGACAAACTGATCGGGGGCAGGATGGATGGGCCAGGGGCATAGTGGGTAGGCAGGGCTTGGAGACAGCTGGTCCTCTGGAATGGGCTAGCTGATAGTGTCATTGGTGAGAGGGCAGTGTGTCAGGGAGGGTTCCAAAGGCCACTGTACATGTGTCCTTTGTTTGGGGTGAGCTCTGCTATTCCCCTGCTTCCCCTGAAGTGGGGCTGCTCTTCTGATGAGTGCATTGAGGAGTGGCAGCACCTGGTCTGTCATTGATTGAGTTTGGCCACACCCATCCCATTGTTGGGCCAGCTGGAGTCTGAGGGTTTCCAGAGGGGTGGCCTGGGTGGGCTCCCAAATGACCAGTGGCTCTGTGAACTTTTACAGGACACAGTGAGCAGTCAGCAGAGTGAACAGTCAGGGGTCTGTAACTTGTACCAAATGGGTGCATTTAAAACAAATACTGCAGCAATGGCAGCCTGAGCCAGGCCACCCCAATCCTGAGGGGACACCCTGAATCCATGGAGCTGTCAGCAAGTCTCCCTAGAGACCCACATTTTACCAAATCCCTTTCTCTTTCCAGTGAGTTTGTTTTGACTAAAATTAGCTAAAGGCACAGAATTCCTGTTACAAGCAGACATGTTGCAATGCATGCAATAATATTGCAGTAGAACCTAATTTTTACAAAACATACAAAGTGTCTCTCTCACCCAACCACTGCCTAGTCATTCTGCCAATAAATGATAGTGACAATGGACAACTGGAACATGTAATATTTATGCACATGGGGTACTTCTACAAAACATTCCTTTGATAGGCTGAATACCTACATTTTGTAGTTTCTTCTTTAATTCCAAGTTTGCAGCCTTATATGATTCAGAGGTTGTTTGAAGATAATAGATAGCCAAACTGCAAAGGAACAACATGTAGGTCATGGTTTATTTCTTTAATCTGTCAGTTGAAGTTTGCATTTCAAAAGAATATCATGTAGTTTGTACAAATACACTTATCAAAGATCTGTGCATGTCAGGCAGGCATATCACACATGTAGTTATTCAAATTGCCCCATGGGATTTTATCATTCATCAAAATTAACACTTGAGCCACAAATGTATAAAATCTACCTGTACTTTTCTCATGATCAAGTCATAAAGCTTTTTGGTGATCTGACATGATACTCTGAGGCCTGGATAGAATGGACGTGGAGAGGATGTTTCCACTTGTCGGAAAAACTAGGACACAATCTCAGACGAAAGGGACAATCCTTTAAACAGAGATGAGGAGGAATTTCTTCAACCAGAGGGTGGTGAATCTGTGGAACTCTTTGCTGCAGAAGGCTGTGGAGGCCAAATCACTGAGAGTCTTTAAGACAGAGATAAATAGGTTCTTGATTAATTCGGGGAGTAAGGGTTATGGGTACAAGGCAGGACAATGGGAATGAGAAAAATATCAGCCATGATTGAGTGGCGGAGCAGACTCGATGGGCCAAGTGGCTTGATTCTGCTTCTATATCTTATGGTCTAATGATTCTAAATCAATGATACCGGGGGTCTTTTTATAAACAACAATTCCCAAATGTAAATGTATGAAATTAACTGAGACAGCCATAATCTCTAATTTTTTTTGTTATGACATCCTTTTCATTGTTTCTGCTCATTTTCACCCCTCCTGACCTGATGAAGTTCTATTAGGCTATAGTTGTTAGTTGCTTGTGATACCTTGTCCAAGTCAGCAAGTTATCTATGAGCCCTAGCAATGTCCGTACATTGTTCAGTAACAGAGAAAACACAGATGAGACCTATACAATCCTCATTCCAAAAAAATTGGTGTTGTAACTCAAGAACTGTTGCCTTAGCAGCTGAGCTACAAAATAACCCTCTTTTAAGGAGGTTTATTGAAACAGACTCCAGAAGCTATAAATTTACAAAATACTTGGAAATATTTGTAGATAATAGAAGATAAGCAGTTCCAGGTGACCAATTTTTTATCACTCAAATGTTTGAGCCGAAATTACTTACACCATGAGTAAAATGAAAGACAGAATCAAACCAGGGTTGGTGGCAGCAGTGAAAACTTTCCCAAACCATGCTGGAAAGTCATTGTCCAGAGTTTCTTGAATAACATTAAACATTCTTTCTTTGCCACTGTAAAATAGAAATTAATTACATTTAAGAATTGTTTTTGATTTAAATTTGCCATGTTGCTTGCTGTGGCCTCAAGTTAAAAGTTGATGGCATTAAAAGTTTCCGTGATAGTTAATTTTGTAAGGCTAATTGTCCTGAACTTCTCCTTATCTATCGCTATAACTTGCAAAGCTGTTGGATAAATAGCATGTAAAAGACAGTTTTTAACTATCTGCATCGTTCCTGTGGGAATTCTGCTGATCTCCCTCCAGAAAACCCCTGAAGAAATTCTGCGTAAGTGTTAATAGTCCAGAAGGCCCTAGGTTTTGTTTTAATCTATTCTGAGTGAGTCTATCTCAGCTGCCCAGAGGCTCCTGCTGGCAAGTGCATGTGCAATGACAAGTGAGAATACCATTAGATGACTGGCCAATTTCCAAGCAATGTTATTCACCTAAATGGACCACAATCAAAGGACGGTGGTATTGAGACAATAGTGTAAACTGCAGGCAATGTTGACAGGAACAAGATGATCAGCAACATGGCCATGTAGAAGTTATTTGATCTTGAAGCCTTGAACACACGCTCATGTGGAACATTGGTGCACATGACTGCCCAACACTGCAGATACATGGAGGCCAGAAGACGTAGAACATTGATAGCCGGAAGACACGGAGCATAAAAAGCACCCATCCTAAGGAAAAAAATATCAGAATTATTGGCTTGACATACTATCTTACAGAGATAAGAAAATGTTCAAATGATGTCTCCACAATTAGAAATTAAACTCAACTAGGAAATTTACTGCTTAATTAATCTTACATAAATGCTGTTGAGGATGCATTGATGAGGACAAACCAAGAAACAAATGTAAACAAATAGTGGGCGCAATTCAGCGGACACAAGTTAAAATCTGCTGAACGGCACGTTTATTGGGGTGTATCTCGCCAGCCGGAGCAGAGACACTTCGCTATCCAACGGCACTTTGCTGTTTCTTTTGGCCTCATGGAGTTTCTCCCTGCTAAGGCCGCACTTAGAGGGATAACCTGCTGGTGAGCTGAAGCTCGCCAGCAGGAAAGACTCCTCACAGGTCGAGGTGCCATTTTGTCTGGCAGCCCCGATATTTCAGACCCTCGCCTCTTGTTTTTGTGACCACTCACAGACCCCCCCTCCCCCGGCAATCTTGGGGAGGGCCATGGAAACCACACACCCTCACCTCCCATCTACCTGGCAAAGACCCCTGGGCCTGACCTCTGGCAGTTACAACCTGGTACCCTGGCACCCTAGAACTGCAGCCTGGCACCTTGGCAGTGCCAGGGTGGCACTGTCAGGGTACCAGAGTTGCACTGCCAAGGTGCCTGGTTGGCAGTACCAAGGTGTCCAGGTGCCAGAGGGAGTGTCAGCATGCCACCATACTCTGCCCCGACTACCCGGAGTGTTTCCAATGGCCTTGGAGAACCCCCCTAGGTTCCATCACGACTGGTCCACGTTTGTGTGGATCTGTACTAAATAGCACCCTGGCGAGGTCTCCCAGGCGCGGCCGGTGAGTAGCGGGAGTCGGGTGAATTTGATGTCCGGATATTTAAATGAGCCATAAGTTTTTCTCTTTGAGATAGTTATAGGAACATAGGAACAGGAAGAGGCAATTCAGCCTGTCGGGCCTGCTCTGCCATTAATACGATCATTGCTGATCAGACACTTCAATATCTTTTACACCCAATATCCCCATAACCCTGTATGCTATTGTTAATCGGACATCTATCAATTTCTACCTTCAACATAGTCAATGACTGAGCATCCACAGCCCTCTGGAGTAGAAAATTCCAAAGATTCACAACCCTCTGTGTAAAGACATTCCTCCTCATTTTGGTCCCAAGGTGGTATCCCCCTTATTTTGAAATTGTGCCCCCATTTTATCTTTATTGTCACAAGTAGGTTGACATTAACACTGCAATGAAGTTACTGTGAAAAGCCCCGAGTCGCCACATTCCGGGCCTGTTCAGGTACACTGAGGGAAAATTCAGAATGTCCAATTCACCTAACAGCACTTCTTTTGAAACTTGGTTGATATATTCATGCAGCATATCTTACACATTGCAATGATAATGGATGGCAGTAATAGCTAGATATTCAAGTAATAGATATATCCCAATTGAGTTATTACCACTGTGGAAAACAACATTGGGAATTTTCTCAAACATTTTTCTGTTTTTGTTGGATCAGCAATATTCTAAATAGATGCGTAGGATCCACAATGATCATTAATCCAGCTGTGTTTGTTTTAAGAGGCATTAATGGAGTGGGAAAAATTCTATCCGTCTATAGAATTCTTACAATACAGAAGGAGGCCATTCGGTCCATCAGGGCTGCACCAACCCTCTGAAAGGGCACCCTACCTAGGCCCAGTTCAGACCCTATCCCGTAATCACACCTAACCTACACATATTAGGTCACTAAGGAGCAATTTTGGCATGGTTAATCCAACAACACTTTTGGGAGCCAGAGGTGCAATTAACCATCATAAAATGCAATTACCCTGGGGGGGTAATTCATTTTCAGCTTGGTGAGATGATGTCATTGCTGGGCAAAGCTAAGGTTTTTTGAGAAAACATTTTCAGTTCAGTTCTGATCTGGCTGAAGGTGTGCACAGTGAAACAGTTCTGCTCTCACTGTAACTAAGTTAAAAGCGATTAACTATATTTAAAGCATTGCAGACTTGTCTGAGGATAAGGGTGAGCTGAAACAAGCCAATGAAAACAGCTTTTGAAGATATCCAGCCAGAATTTCTGGATGGGTCTGACCGGACTTAGATCTTTTCTGTAAAACAGTGTCAAAAAATCTCTTCCTCAAAGGGTAACTCTGTAAAGCTAGAATTCCTCTGTGCCATTGGTATTTAAAGTGGATTGAGAGCTGAGATTAATTATTTTTGTGTTGTCCAAATGGGAATAAAGATAGCAATTAAGTGTATTGCATTCACTGTATTGATTAATATTGTTTAAGGGGTAATTGTCAGCTATTTTTTGGTGTGATGTTAAAGATTTTAATACTCTGTTCATAATAAAGTTTGTTTTAATGTACCATAATCCCTATTTCTTTGTGCAATCACCACCGGGGAAAAGTTTCCTTTCCTCACAGTGTTACAAAATTAAAATATAATATTGGGGTTTCTGTCCAGTATCCTAGGCACTGCTGGGTTTGGTCTGGGATCGGAATAGTAATAATAATAATCTTTATTAGTGTCACAAGAAGGCTTACATTAACACTGCAATGAAGTTATTGATATCAATATCACTCCACAGAAATTTCACTCTTGACAGTCATGATAAGGTATAGAGGGATCCACAATCTAGAATATTCTACCATCATATGCTCCCACTAAAGGAGACAGAAAATGGTAATGTGCATAGTTAAGATGCTCAAACTACACGGAGAATAGTCATAGATCGGCAAAGACATAGGGTGAGATTTTCCACACAATCCGCTGCATGTTTCGCGTTGGTGGAGGCAGCCCACCATTGGCAGAAGATCCCGCCATTGCCAATGAGCTTTCCTATTGAATGTACCCCTCACCACCAGAAAACCAACAGTGGGGGTATGCTGTCTGCAGGACTGGAAGATTCTGCCAGTGTGAACAGCCGGAAAAGTTTGGTCATTGAGTTTTACATCACAGCTAGAGGCCCTTCGGCCCATCGTGCTTGTGTCAGCCATCAAGCTCCTGGGCGGGATTCTCCCAGCCCGGGGCCGGGCCGCAGAATCCCCGCAACCAGGCCACGCTGCCCCGACGCCGGCACGCGATTAATCGGCGCCATTGACGCAGGCACGTTTGGCGCAGTGCCAGTCGCGGGCTGCTGTACCTGGCGGGGCCGCCGATACTCCGGCCCGGATGGGTTGAGCAACCGCTCTAAAAAGGCAGAGTCCCGCCGGCGCCGTCCACACCTGGTCGCAGCCAGCGGGAACTCTGCGCTGGGGGTCAGGGTGTGGCCTGTGCGGGGAGGCTCCGACCCTGGGGGGTGCCTCCGATGGGGCCTGGCCCGCGATCGCGGCCCACCGATCGGCGGGCTGGCCTTTCACTCCTCGGGCCTATTTTCTTACATGCTGGCCCCTGAACTCCCGCGCCATGTTGCGCCGAGGCTGGCACGTTGAGGGAGGCCACCGCACATGCGCGAGTTGGCGCGGCGCACAGTTCGCGCCGGGTTGGGAGGCTGGAGCGGTGTGAACCGCTCCAGCGCCATGCTGGCCCCCTGTAGGCCAGAATTGGTACTCCCAGCGGCCCGTTCACACCGTTGTGAAATGCAACGGCGTTTCCGACGGCATGGACACTCTGCCGCCGAATGGGAGAATCCTGCCCCATCCCATTCTCCAGCACTTGGCCTTGTATGTTTTGAAATTTCAATTGCTCATCTAAATGCCTCTTAAATGTTGTGAGGGTTCATGCCTCTACTGCCTTTTCAGGCAGTGAATTCCAGATTCCCACCACTTTCTGGGGGTGAAAGACAAGGGGATAAATATCAGTTGTCAGAAAATCATATTGATGCCTGTATTTCCAACGTGAGCTTCCAACCTATCAGGCTCCTTACTGACACCATAAAGTCTGAAAGTTAACGATTAAGTCCCCAAGTGAGTCTGCCATCTGCAAAATGAACATCACAGTTGTTTCAGAAAATCCCAGAACAGATGTTCTGAAACCATTCCTTATGATGTCCTTCAATACATAAATGATGACGATGTTGAATAGGAGGTTTTTCTATTTAGAAAAGGCAAACCTAATGAACCTCCCTTCTCATTTCATACATGAGTCTTAAAACTGGAATACATAGGATTTGCTCATGGACTCGCATGACTCCAAGCTTCTTCAGGACGACCGGGTGAAGCATGAGATGAGAAGTCTTATGAATGTCTCTGTAAACAATGTAAGTATTACCTTTATGCTCACCCACCATATCATGCCTTGATTGAAGATCAGACCTAAAACATTCCCACTGATATCAAATTCTGCATAGGAAGGCTAGACAAAAATAATAGTTTATATTCAATGGTTTATTCCAAGCAATTATTACAAATTACAGTTTCTCATATTACATTGCATGTAGTAATTATATGTATGTGTGTATCTGGACATAAAACTATAATTAGTTAATACTTACAAATCCATACTCCAGGTCCCAACACCAACAGTAATTAATAAATCTGACAAAAACAGCACGGAGGAAATCTCCAATTAGTATAGTTATGACGGTCGTCAAGGTATCTGAAACAGTGAGCCGGACAAACTCCTATGAGAAAGTGGAAATGCATTTTAATATGGTTGTATTTCCCAGTCTCCTATGAAATCTCAGCTACGTATCACAATAGTTTACTTCATAAATTTGAACACATCATCCTCAGTTATTATTTTAAGTCAAATTAAAATTGAAATATTCTATTTGTAGCAATTATATGCTTTCTGAAGATGGTTCTTCAAACAGGAATCACATCTATACCCTTAGAGTCTTGAATGTCCTCAGATATATAAAATCAATGGATAATTTCCATGGTATCAAATTCACTCAAAACATTTGATGGGAAATTTCTGATGGCAGCTCGTACAAAGCCAATTTAGAGAAGTAGTTGGAATTGTGGAATTACTTGTACTAATACCATTCTTCACAAAATGTTCATGCCTGCCAAACATATGCGGGGGGGGGGGGGGGGGGGGGGGGGAAGAAGATTTGTGTTGTAGCGAGCAGGAATTGCCGCGAGCTTCCCGGCGCTCAGCCCAGCAAGGTCTGCAATGCTATTCAACATTAATTGGTCCACTTACCGAAAGCCCATGGGTTTCTCGCCGCAAATTAAGGCTCACCACCTGATTCACAGGCACTGCGCTTGCCAGCCCCCCCCCCCCCCCCCCCCCCCCCCCCCCCCCCCCCCCGCCAACAAGGTTGAGTAGCACCTGCTTGGCCAAACCCAGCCAGCTCGCAACAATGGCGCCAAGGAGACCATTCCCAAGATTCAGGGACGCTGACCTAGGGAAGCTCCTAGACGTATTGGAGGCTAGGAGGGATATCCTGTTCCCGCACCAGAGGGTTAGCCATAGGACAACCAGTGCTGCCTGGGCTGAGGTAACAGCAGCTGTGAGCACCGGGAATATGACCAGGAGGACAGACCTACAGTGTCAAAAAAAGGTCAACAACCTATACCGGGCAGCATAAGTGAGTAGACATCAACACCCCCCACGCACCCCTCACACCCCCACCCAAGACCTGTCCACCCCCAAGGAAGCATCCACCCTCCAACTCTCCATATGGCCACCGTGCCTCCCTCCACCCCCCTCGCCCTTCGCAAACTGTTTGGTGCCTGGCACGGTTCTCATTTTGGCCCCTCCCGTGTTCACCGGCCTCGTTTTGCTTGAGCGAGAGCATAACGAGGTCAGGGAATTGTGCCCTAAACGTTGACCACAGGGAAGCATTCGGGGACTTCTACAACAGCAAAACTGGTGCTGCACCTGGACCTATTCAACGACTGTTAATGGGCTAGCACCGGTGCCACGTGGAACACAATCGATTCCAATGAGAAACAGCGTGGGATTCACCAGATCTGTGATTGACATTCAGGAGGCTGACAACTGCAGCTACATCATTCACTTCACTCCCCAAGCACACCATCCCAGCCAACAAAATGGCAGCAAGAAACACGGTCCCGAGGTGGACCAACGTGTAACTGTGGACCCTGCAGGATGCCAGGGAGGAGAGGCAGGTGAGCATGCGCCCCGGGATGGGAAGAAGGCTGCCAGCTGTCGCCGTTCCCTGGGCCTGGATGCAGGTGGCAGTGGTGGGCAGCACTGTGCGCAACACTGTCTGGACCGGCTAGAAGTGTCGGAAAAAACTGTACGAACTCCTCAGGGTGGCCAGGTTAGTAGGCAGCACTGTGCCCCCAGCACCAAACCCCGTCCCACACACCTGTGACTCCACCCACCTCCCCAACGTGGAAGGCGGCCAAACCCCCACTCTGCGCCACTTGACGGCCTCTCATAACCGCCGGGAGCAAGAGAAGACTGGAGGTGGACCGCCAGACCTGAGACCACTCACTACAGCAGAGCAGAGGGTACTGGACAAGGTCGGCGGTCCTGAAGAAAGGGCAGTCACCAGAGTGGAGGTCGGCATTGCCTCAGGAAGTGAGACTCCACTGAGTTGTGGTTCCCCATGGCACATGTGTCATTCCCCACCATCACCACCCCCACACCGCCCCATTACCCCGGCTTGCAATGTATTCATGCATCTTACCTTCTGTCTTCCAGGAGCTGTTGGTGATGGGATGGGCCCTTCTGGTGTCCCACCTCCCCCGACCCCAGCGACAGGCATGTGCCGAGCAGCAACGAGGACAACACTGTCATGGGTGTGAGCCCTTGACCCGCACCCCAGGTCACCCCAGAGCTCGAGCCCAGAGATGACACTGACTGTCCGTCACAGCTGTCTCCAACACCCTCCACCATCCCAGAGACACTCACCTTGGTTTGGCATATTAGTGAAGAGGCTCCCAGGACACTATCTGGTGCGCACCACACACATGCTCCGGTACAGGAGGTGATGTAGGGACTCCTAAGGGGGCGGACGGTTGGAGGGCAGGCTGACCCCAACTGCAATCCACACAGTTTGGGATTTCTGGAACGGACGGTCAAAATCGATTGTGGAGATGCAATTCCAGAGCCAGGGACTACATGAGGATGTGTCACCGAGCCTCCAGCACCTGCAGGTGGAGGAGTCTAACCCTGTGCAGGAGCAGGAGGTGGTGCCGACAATGTGTGACACACAACATGGGTGGTGTCCACGGTGGAGATCTTGGGGGCAAAGGCTTCAGCCACGGATCAACATGTTCAAGGCCTGGGGCACTCTGTGCAGGCAGTGGCCGAGGACCAGGACAGAGCTGCCTTCCAACAGGCGACCATGTGCTATAGCCACCTGGACATTGCAGTGGTGCTCCTAGGCGTGGACTAGTCACAGCGGGCCATGGCTGGGAGAGTCGGCGGCATTGCCCAGACGCTGTCCGACGTGACACAGACCCAGAGGGAGTTAGTCTCGTCCCAGAGGGAGTGCCACATCACTGGCTGATGGCACACACACCCAGAAGGTGGTGGCACAGTGGCAGAGTGATGTGGCGCAGTCCCAGGTGGAATTGGTCCACTCGCTGTGCAGACCCTGATTGAGATGGCAGCAGGTCTCTAGGACTGACAGCACAAGGTGTCTGTGGAGCTTCAGGGGATAGCTCCCCTCACATGGAGTAGCCCGGGGGCCATCAGGCACCCCAAGGGAGGAGGAGGTGATGGGGCCCATGATCGCAGCATAGGTGCCGGGACATCACAATACCTCGGACTCCGCCCCCTCTCCTGTCACTGCCGCATCTCGTGGGCAGTGGACAGAACCACGCCACCTGGGACACCCGAACAGCAGCCGGGCCCATCCAGGCCTGGTCGCTGCAGAAGACGGCCGCCAAAGGGGATCCAGAATATGATGTGTTGGGTATGCTGGGTCTGCGAGGACTGCATTTACCTTAGCAGTGAGAGAGACAGGCTTCCAACATTTGGAGAAATGCAACTCTATTTTATTAAACTCTTAACTATTAAACATACTTTCACGGTGGGTTGACACTATGCTGAGTTGACTGGAGACCTGAGGCTAACCTGACCAGACTATCTTACTACCACATGGTGGATGTTCGAGTTGTTGCTCACAGGCTCTGGCTGTCTCAGAGGCTGCATCCCAAGAGAGCGGGTAAACTAGTACCCTCTGGCTTGATAGTGGCCGTGTCCTGTCTGGTGATTGGCTGCTGTGTTCTGTGTGTTCATTGGTCATCCTGTGTGTCAATCAATGTCTGTCTGTGCACCATCATATACTTGTGTGTATATTATGACAGGTTACAGGGCAGGAATCACAGCAGGCCACCTCCATTCCTGCTGTACCATCTGAGGATGTAGCGTTAGCCAGAAAAGTAGACACCAGTTAAGTTGGCAACGGTGCAGGGCAAACTTAGAGATAGGGATGGGTTGTCACTGGCCCTGTCGACGGACTTGAGTGCAATCAGAACGTCCCGTGCACGTTGCCCCTGGTGCACATGTTGTGCAGCCTCCCATGTCTGCCCAGGTCCTATATCCTACCCATCCTCGCCCTCCCCCGCATCCTCCTCGTCAGACAAGGCAGGGTGTTGATCCTTCTCCTCCAGCACATCGCCCTTCTGCTGCGCAATGTTATGGAAGACGCAGCAAGCCACCATGATGTGGGCCTCACCAGAGAGGTCCAGGCACCTGAACTGCATCTTCAGGATGCCGAAGCTCCGCTCGATGACAACCCTGGTCGATACATGGCATCGTTGTAGCATGTCGCTGCATCAGTCTGTGGCCTACAGATAGATGTCATCAGCCATAATCGCAGTGGGTAAACCCTGTCGCCCAGGAGCCAATCCCCCAGCTGGGGGTGCTCCTTGAAGAAGCCAGGAACTGTCAAGTGTGCTGGAATGAAGGTGCCATGCACAATGTCCAGGTATCAGGCACAGACGTGCATGATGTGCATCTGATGCTCATATATGAGCTGCACGTTCATCGAGCGGAACTCCTTACGGCTTGTGTAGAGTGGCCTGTAGCCTGCAGGCACTTGTAGGGTGACATGCATCCTGTTGATCACCCCCTGGATCCAGGGCATCTCAGCGACGGCTGCGAATCCTGCTGCCTGGGCATCCTGGTGGGCTCAGTCCACATTGAAATGAATGTATTGTGCTGACTGGGCATATAGAACCTCCGTGATGATGCGGATGCACCTGTGCACTGAGCTCTGTGAGATCCCGGACAGGTCCCCACTGGGCCCTGGAAGGACCCTGTGGTGTAGGAGTTCAGGGCGACTGTCCCTCATCAGACACAACGCCTGTTTCCCAATTTTTGAAAACACAAGTGAACCTCGCTGTCGGGAATATCGTCCCCCGGACGAGGCAGAGAATCACAGAGGTCCCAGAGAATACCAGGTCAGGCCGCTTATGTTATGCAAATGGTGTTTACTGTACGTGCAGAGTGGAACGCATTGCCGCCGCTGTCGAGGCACCGGAGATTAGAAATCTGGTGTGAACTCTGTGCCCGCCACGATTTCGGCATCAAAACCAATTCTTTGCCCAATCGCCTTTCCCGATTTCGGTGTCAGCCGACAGAGAATCCCACCCATGAATTCCCCATTTCCCCGCCGTGTGTTTCTTGGCGGCGCGCTGTCACTGACAGTGGGATTCTTCGTTCCCGCCGCTGGCCAATAGGATTTCCCCATTGTAGCTGCTCCATGCCGACAGGAAACCCGCGGGTAGTGGTGTGTTGTTGGCGGAACGGGGAATCCCATTGACCCAGGTGATGGGACACAGCTCCAGGAACATGTCCACAACTGGAAGATGGGTGGGTGCCACGGGGAGGGGAAGATGCTTCGAGAGATGGGCCAAGGGTTCGGAAGTCAGACTGTTGTGCGGAAGAAAGTGACAGAGGAGCCATAATGGTTGTGCACAAAGGTATTTAATGTGTCTTGCAAACCCCATTCTCCTGATGGTGCTGCCCCCCCCGCCCCCCTCAATCCCCATCCCCCTCCCCACCCCCTACCTACCCCAACCCCTGATGCTCTCAGTGATCCTCAACGTTCTTGGCCTTCCCAGCTCTACAGCTGCGTCTAGGTGTCTCCACAGGAAGCATATCGGAGGTGGAGAAAGCCTGCTAGCTACCTCGTCCTGTGGCCTTCGTTGCTTCTGGTGGGTGCCTCGGGGGGCTCTGAGGCCGGAGGGCCCCAGCACACTTATTGGCAGCACATGCACAGCCTTGTCGCCCTGTCTTGTGTGCTGACTTCGAGACACGGCCACATCAGAGGAGTGGAACTCGGGGGGAGCTGCTGGCTACCATTGCCACTCCATGGGACGGGTCCGGGTTGGCACCCAGCACCCCCTTCCCCGGTCTCTGCCCATAGGGCCCTGGGTTCACTTTGGGACGGAGGGGCAGCTAGTTCGAGCCTCGGCTGCGCCTGCATCATCTCGCTGTGCCAGCCCTGGCAGTTCCCCATAGTCTGCACCACACCCCCCCAGCGAGTCGTACATTCTGCCGAGAAGCTCAGCCGACGTCGCGACGCCTTGGACACCTTCACTAATGGTGCCGTCGTTGTACACCAGGCTCGCCACTGCCCTCACCACCGTAATAGTGCTGGCCTCTGTGCCACGCATTGACAGCCCCATCTCCTGTGCCTGTAGCTTCTGGGACTCCTCCAAGTGGCTCTGGAACTGGTGCAGTGATGCTGACATCTCCATCTGAATGTCCCAGCTTCACCCTATCATCTCAATCAGCTCTACGTGCCTCTGTACCACAGGCTCAGCATCAGGCTAGGATACAGCAGCCCTCCGACTGCTGTCACACCTACGGATTCCTGCCTCCACCTGATGTGCATCATCAGCAGTGTGGTGCTCACCAGATTGTGCCCCAGAAGCCTGTCCACAAACATTTCCCTTTGAGGTGTCTGTGTCTGGACTGGTGGAGGGTGGGGATGACAACTGTGCCCCAACTATAACAGTTACATCCTCGGAGCTCTCCTCCGAGGTGGTCTCCTGGGAGGCAGGAGAGGGGGCCGCTTGGGATGGTCTGGCGCCGTCAGCTGGAGGACCAGCAGGACATGTGGTCAGTGGGAGGGATGGGTCAGTCAGTAAGGCAATAACAACTCACGTTTGACAGGTCCTCCGGGTGGAGCCCGGTGGTTCCTCATCTCTGCGGCATCCGGCAGCTTCTGCGTGGGTGACGGACCTGTCCTTGGCCACACCAGTCACCTCCAGGTCACGCTCCTCGAAGGAGTGAGGATTCTTACGCCGGCACCCCTCTGCCAATCTGGGCCCTCTCCTGACAATTATGGGAGAGCTTTTCCTGAGAGGACACAGAGGGAGCATCGTTAGCCACATGCATGTTCCACAGTGGTGGGAGGGGGGTATGGAGGCGGGTTGGTGAGAGTTGAAGGAGGGTGTGGAGGAAGGGTTGGCGGTCACATGGGGAGTTCGGGGATGGAGGGATTGTTGGTGTCTACTCCTTGGTGACCTTCTTACAGCACTGGATGCCAGTCCTCCTGGTCACACTGCCTGAGCTCACATGTGCCACCACCTCATCCCAGATAGTACTGGCTACCCTGTGGCTGTCTCTCCGGCACCTTTGACAGAAAAGGACTTCTCTCCTGGCCTCCACGGTGTCAATCAGCCTCCCCAGATCTGCGTCCCCGAATCTTGGGGCTGGTTTCCTCGCTGCCATTGTTGTGAGCTGGCAGGGGTTGGCTGAGCAAGTGCAGCTTAAATGCTGCTGTTAGCGGGGGGCTGGTGAGCATGGTCCTGCCGTATCAGCTGGTGAGTCTTCATTTGCAGCGAGAAGCCCGTGAGGCCTCGTTAAGTGGGAATGGGACAGCTCATCGCCGCCGACTCATCGCCGCCGACTCATCGCCAGCCCAACTCATCGCCAGCCCAACTCATCGCCAGCCAACTCATCGCCAGCCCAACTCATCGCCAGCCCAACTAAAAATTGAAATTCATGGTGTGCTCAATAAAATGAATGGAGGTTAAAAGACTTATTTAAAATTGAAATTCATGGAGACTTATTTTATGTTATGAGAAATACCGCGTAAATATTCAATAGGAATCCTTTCATTAAAACTTTGGACTATCCTAAGAATGCGGTTATCAGTATCTAGGTATCTTTTTAATTTTGCTGGTGGTGCACTGCCAGCTATAAGCAATTCCAAATAACAGTCTCGTCCTTTTTGAACTTTTCTGAGTGCATTAATGAATTTCCATATTGTAGGATGCTCCATCCCTAATTCCATTTGTAGTCTTCTGTTTGCTGCTTCTGCGTGGTTGTTGGTTCTGTCTTCATGATTTAAAGTTCGAACATACAAATTCCACATTTCCATTGGGAAGAGTGGGGCACGTCTGCTATTTCCGCGTCTGTTTAACCGACCTATATAATTGGTTTCGAGCCAATTCAGGATTGGCAAATGCTCTGTAGATAATTCATCAACTAAGGCATCAATATAGGAATCTATTTGTTCAACAGGGACAAATGCAAGAGCCAGTATCATCTTGACTTGTAACGAAAACTTGCTGTCGTTATTATAACGAGAAGTTAGACCCGAAGCCGCAATGTGCTTCTGCATATTTTGACTAAGGTGAAAGAAGCACCCTTTTAATTCTACGTTTGGAAATATTTCTTTGATTGCACTAAATGCCGCGAGTTCAAAATCACATACAATTGATTTCGGGTTTACGGTGGGCTCAATTTCTTTTATCATTTCAAAAACCCTTGAATATGTAACTTTTTGCTTGTTAGGTAAAAGAGCATAAAGTACTGGGATGACACCTCCGAATTTTTGAGCCAATACAATATAAACCTGAGAAAATAACTTCGGAGCTATCTTAAAGGTTCCATCGACATACCAAACTTCTGATGAAGCCAACTGTTGCAACCAACTTCTCCTTCCAAGCAGCAAGATTCTGTCTTCTCCAGGACCACTGTCTTTTAGTAAAAAAACTTCCTTCTGGTTTGGCTCCGTTTCGTAGGTCGCATATTCATCAGGGATTGCTAACTGATGAAGGTCACTTGGGTCTGGCGGAGGGACGCTAATTTGATTCCGTTTCCGCCGAATTGTTTTCTTCAGAGCAGACGCACACGGTAGTGATCCTTGTTCCGCTTGGGAAACATCCGCCAAAACTTCATTAATCAATACACTTGGGTTTTCCATTGTCTCCTCGGCTCGGGTTTTAATTTTTGTAGTCGTCCTTGCCACTTCTATTCGTATTGGTGAAGAGTCATGGGTGTGAGTATTTCACGACGTTTCCAAATCTTGTGTGAATTCTTGCTTTGCATCCGCTGAGCTCTTCACATCGGCAAAACATCAAATCGCCTTCGGTTTTACTGAATTTATCAAAAATGAACAAATATCCATTATGAGAAAACTTCTCTTTGCCTCGCTGACTTAAAATTTGCTCCATTGTAAAGGGTTTAAAATTGGAAGAATTAAAATTGAAGTAAAGGGTTTAAAATTGGTAGAATTAAAATTGAAGTTCCTGTCCTGAAGGTAATTTGTTTTCTGTGGAGGAGCAGATTTATTTGTTGACAAATAGGTGTGTTGGTCATTGAGTAACTTGTGGATCTAGTTAGTCGGTAATTATTGTGGGCTGGCGATGAGTTGGGCTGGCGATGAGTTGGCTGGTGATGAGTTGGGCTGGCGATGAGTCAGCGGCGAAGAGTCGGCCGCGATGAGTCGGCCGCGATGAATTGTCCTAGACCCCGTTAAGTGGACCAATTAACATTGAATGGCGTTGCCGTCCTTGCTGGGCTGAATACCGGGGAGCTCTTCGCAATTTCTGCTTGCTACAACACTTAGAAATGTTTCCAGAGAATCGTGCCCTAAGTGTGGGCTAAACTGGTGGGAAACTCCCCAGGGTCGAGAAAAGTAACTAAGTGTCATTGGAAAGCGGTGGGGAACTCGCCAGTGGAGCCAATGGGAAACTTCCTGAAAAACCCGCCACAAATCAACTTAGAAACATTTCCGTTGAATCGCGCCCGGTGTTTCCTACAGCGGAGGCTAGCATATCTTCTGGCCCCAACCTAATTTGTTATACACCCAGGTGTTTTGCACTGTATTTTGTGTAGGACAGGCCCGATGGCGCATAGTCCACCATCATGTCCGGGTGCCATATTGAAAAGGCATCTAATATTACTGACCGACTATTGAAGAAAGAAGCTGGACCTCCTGAGAAAGAAGATGGATCTCTGGGAACACTCTGAGGCTGGAAAATGGAGCTCCTCGATGACAATAAATCTGAAAGATCCACTTGTAGTTGCTCCCCCACCCACTGTTGTGGTATTCTGGGATCTACAGTTTCTAGTGGTCTCCACACCAAACTCTGAAGGCAGCCCTGGCATTGTTTAGGTGAGACCATACATACTTTGAACCGGTATGTTTTCCTGCTAGCATCGTGAAAAATTGTGCATGAGTGGAAGATTCTGGTCAGGCCATTAGCAGGATGCAAATCAGTTTCATGTCGGCCCCCAGTGGGTTTTCCGATCCACCATGGTGGCACCAGCGGAAGATACCGTGGGAAATTCACACTAGCATGAAACCAATTTTTTCCATTCTTGCCAAATTCTGCGCACCTTCCTCCCCCCCTCCCCCCCCCCCCCCCCCCCCCCCCCCCCCCCCACCCACCCACCCACCTCCACCCACCATTGAACCAGTTAGCGGGGCCATGGGAGAATTCCACCCATACATCGATAGACTTGCAAGTACTAATTGAATTAAGTGATATTGGCATGGTGAGAGAAGGTGGGGTTGAGGTAAAAGATCAGCCATAATATTGCTGAATGGCGGAGAAAGGCCAAGTGGGTGGAACATTCTCTGTGCATACCCTCACCAGTTTTACAAGCAGTACACTTGTCTACTTGAGGTACTGTCACCTCAAATGTGTCTCCTCTTCCCACCCCTCACACCGCCTCCTGTGATCTCTAATCCACTACCCCAAAATTTTTCCTACGTTGGACAATATTCCAACGATCTGCCTGGCATACCTGTTTGAGATGTTTCTATTTCAATGAGGGCCGAGTCCACAAATCAGCTTTGTTCCCAGCTCAAGGATAGGATTGGCACACTGAAAATGAAAACTTTCATTTTTCATGTATGGTACGATCTGACTTGACTATACGAAGAACAATACTTTTCACTGTACCTCGGTACACATGACAATAAATCTGAATCTAAATCTCTCATGAATTATCTTTGGAATCTCGGTTCAAATTATAAATATTACGTATTATTGAATATTGTTTATTGACAGAAGATACCTGCCCCACCATGGTCTCCCAGCAGGGTCCTCTGGGTACAATTGCAGGATCTACATCTAATAGAGGACGTGAAGTTGAGTTCTCCAACCAAGTTCCATTATAAAGATTCTTCTCCCAGATAGTAATATTGTATCGAATAATCTTTTCCTCTTCAAGCTGAAACAAAATAAGTAATGTGAAGTGATATAGCCTTCTTTAGCCTAGAGGGTTATTTTGTATGTGAAGTCAAAATGATGAATTATTGCATTGTTCTTGCCTTCAGATTAATTTCATCCAATAATGCGATAATAAATGTGTAGAGGTTACCAAGAAACAAAGCAAAAATGCGGCCCAGCTGCCACTGAAGTGCAATTCGTGGATGGTAGTTCTCTAAAGGACTAATGATGTCAAATAACATTGGACAGAACATACCCAGCAGCGACATGACCATGTTTACCTAATAAAAATCACACAGGATTAATAACATCACACAAATTTTAAATAAATACTTTAGAGCAGCAGCAATGTCAATTCAGTTTCTCTGAAGGAAATGATAAGAGGTCACACATCTCAAGGCACTCAAGATAAATCATGTTCAATTCGTTTTTTTTTAAGTATAACTAAATAGAATGGGGCACCATATCCAGGAACAAGTACTTGTCAATGATTTTATATCTGAAAGCTTTAATTATGTGCAGATTTGTTTTTTATATATTTGGTCACTACATAACAACATATTGGGCAGGATTTGCCAACCGCCCTGGAAACCCCTGCGCTGGCATGGGACCGGAGTTTCCCACTGGCGTGAACCTTGTGATTCTTCCCCCAGAGTGGTGTTGTGTGAAAATCTCAAAAGCAAGAAGTCCTTCTGTTAATGATAAGGACATTAGTGTGCAGAATTTCCTTTTAGTCACAATATTCGGATAACTTTGATGGAGTTCCACACCCACCCAGCATATGCTTGGATTCCTGATGCTGGTTGTCACAGATCTGACAGAAGGGCCCATATATGAAATGGGAAATAAAACTCATTTTCTGTCTAATCTTCTTTACTGCATTTGATTGCAACGAGCCAGTTAGCCCTTTAAATCCCCTTTGGTCCCATACCCACTCTAGATTAGAGAAAGACATTTCCTGACTCACTCTCAGAGATCTGATGGTATACATGAAGAGAAATACATGGTATGACATATCCCATCATTTGAATCTCATTTCAATATTATTCCCACATGTGGAAAGAAATACGGTACTTCTGATCTGAACTTCATTGGGAAATCGTAGAAGTGCTGTTACAAATACAGATCAGATGAGTGGCCTTGCCTGAGTTTTCTTTTCACATCTATCCTAGATCAGTGTGGAGGAAAATCTGCCCTAACCTCTCCCAACAATATTTGACATGCTTAAAGTGCAACAGTGGACCACTGATGGATTCCTTTGATACATATTTATATTAACAATAGGGAAAAATAAATCTGGAAAGGGTGTCTGCACACAATGGATATCTATTTGACTTTGTGTAACAGTGTAAAAGGTTTAACTCCCTAATCATATTTCAATGGAAATTGAGGGTGTATAACAGCCGACTGATTTGATAGCCCCCATTTCACATTGTTACACAAGGTCAACATGACCCCCAATAAGTTGATACATTAATTGTCTCGATATCGAAAGATTTAAAGAATAAACATCAGTTCTGTTTCATAGCATGTAAACAAAAATAAATGAGCTCATAGGAGGTGATTATTCTGTTTTAATTATCATCCTTAGGCTGGCACAAAGCTGCACATTTTCAAATGTCTAGGCCATATACAGCTAACAATTGTGCTTGATAGAGTCTAGATGATTTACCAATGGTTTCCCATTTTCACATCCGTCAAGACAGTTTGACTAATACACATCAAAATTCAACCTTCAGGAGTATAGAGCTAGAAATTCCACCCTCTGATGCTGAACAATTCGAATAGCTACTCCGCGTATCTGTCAATGGTAGGAGTGAACTCCGAACCAATTAATAAAAAAGAATCAATCTGAAACTGGTTCATTATGTATATACGTAGAGAATGCAATAGTTAAGTTTTTACCCAGTCCAGATTATTCAGTTGCAAATGTCCCGTATTCTTTAAGAAAAATAGGCTGCTACATGTGGGGCTGGATTCTCCGGTCCCCCAACCGTGTGTTTCTCGCTGGGCCTGCCGTTTGCTGGCAGCGGGATTATCTTCTCCCGCCTCTTGTCAATGGGATTTCCCATTGAAGCAACCCCACACTGCCGGGAAACCCTTGGGCTGGGGTATGCCGCCGGCAGTAAAAGAGAATCACAATGCCTGAAGAATTCCGGACATGCTTTTACTGTCCACCTATGTGCCAGATTGTCATTCCTCTATATATGTGCAATGTTGGATTGGTAACTGTCACATTGAGAGGCCTCCAGTTCTTGTACCAAAATTCCCGACATAATTTTAAACTTTTTTCTCCTGTTATTTATGTATATATGTTTTCCGTGCAACAATCCAGTAGCATTCAATCTTCGCACTTATATTGTCCATTTTATTAATTTCCTTTTGTAGATTGCTATCTAAAATCTGAACCAATTCTTCTCCTCACATCCACCCCATCCACCTTCTGTATACACTTTCCACTCCATAAAAGACTGAGGGGAAATTCTGAGGCCTTGTTCAAGAAAACAATGGCAGATTTCTTTGTGAGGGGGCAGCACGGTAGCATGGTGGTTAGCATAAATGCTTCACAGCTCCAGGGTCCCAGGTTCGGTTCCCGGCTGGGTCACTGTCTGTGCGGAGTCTGCACGTCCTCCCCGTGTTTGCGTGGGTTTCCTCCGGGTGCTCCGGTTTCCTCCCACAGTCCAAAGATGTGCGGGTTAGGTGGATTGGCCATGCTAAATTGCCCGTAGTGTCCTAAAAAGTAAGGTTAAGGGGGGGTTGTTGGGTTACGGGTATAGGGTGGATACGTGGGTTTGAGTAGGGTGATCATTGCTCGGCACAACATCGAGGGCCGAAGGGCCTGTTCTGTGCTGTACTGTTCTATGTTCTATGTTCTATGATTAGAATTTTGGACTTGGATTGTAACTGTCTGTTTTACCCTAAATTTCAGAGAATTAACAGGAACACAAGCAACAGGCAACCCGAGAATCCAGGTTCATAGAGTAGCAAAGCAAGAGATCCAACTTGGTACAGATACATAGCCACCACAGTGTATTACCAAAGAAGATTATTGATACATGTAGTTACATGTCAGGTGACCTCCATATTTTATGGAACATGAACAGGGGCTGTTTAGCACAGGGCTAAATTGCTGGCTTTGAAAGCAGACCAAGCAGGCCAGCAGCACGGTTCGATTCCCGTAACAGCCTCCCCGAACAGGCGCCAGAATGTGGCGACTAGGGGCTTTTCACAGTAACTTCATTTGAAGCCTACTCGTGACAATAAGCGATTTTCATTTCATTTAATTTCAGAAGCTCGTAAAGCCGTCACTTGTTCTAAGATTGCCTGCACTGATGAGAAGTCCCCTCTGAAAATGCCACAAATGTGGACATTGGATCCAACCATATGCCATCGGAGAGATTTTACAAAGTATCTTGGTTTCAATGCTCTACATCAATTTGTCTTTTCATTACTTTTTGTACCTGTACACTAGTTTTTAGTAATTTGTATATATGGACTCCTACACCTCCTTGTTCCTCCACTGTTCTTAGTATCTCACCATTAAGAAAGTATTCTGATTTATCTTTCTTGGATCCAAAGTGGATGACATCATACTTCCCAATATTGAACTCCATCCGCCATAGTTTTCAATAGTCACTTAGTCTGTCTCTGCTCTTTTCTAGCTTTATGCTCAAATTGGTACAATTTATTATGACTTCAATTTAGTGTAATCTGTGAATTTATGTTTATAACTATCTATTCCTTTATCCATGTGCTCAATATGGTGAAAAGCTGAGACCCAGAACAGATCCATGAAAAAATCTCTAGTCGCATCCCACTAATTGGAAAAGTTTTATCCCTGTTCTCTGTCTCCTGCTGATGGCAAGTTACAGATCATTCAGGAATCTGTGTTGCTGTGGCAACATGCACATTTACAACATATTGTAGCCTGGAGCTATGGATAGTGACGGTAGAGGCACCACTTTCTTCCCATCACATGGCTGACTTAGAATCTCTTATCTGTCTCCCAACTCCCAATAAATTACCAACCATGTCACAAGATTTCCGCTAATACAATTTAAAAAATAATAATCCCTCATGAAATATTTCAGAAAATTTGTTATCAAATATCCACATTTGATCTTGTAATTTAAATAATGGGGAAAATCTAAGGCTTTGCCTTATATAATTTATCAAAATAAGTATTTACATAGAACTGATTTATTTAGAAAAGTAAACAGCTGACAGGCGTCATCAAACTGGGAATTGCATAACTAATGTAGAATCTGCAAATCCAGGGTTTTACGTGTCAAATGGTTTAATATAGTTCAGTGTTTATGAATATCTAATAGTCTATTTGAAATAATGAAAATATGTTTTTCAAAGTACAGCAAGATTTATGTAACTGATTCCATATGTCACCCTGTTCCCACAGTAAACTATTTGGTGCACTAACTTCATTTCTTTCCCACCAGCCATAGTCGTCCAGTCCCTCCTGTGCGAACTTTTGAGACCTTCTGACGACGTAAAAAATAAGATAGCCACTTCCAGCCAGAGTGAGGAGTACCAGAAAGTTGGCAAGAACCCGTAAGAATCTGGTTAAATGGATATTTCCTTCTTTCCGATTCTCTTGCTCCTCAAGAATAGATTCCTGTTAATAGATTCAAGTTCATTTTTAAAGTCATTTGTGAATATCTAATAAACTATTTATCTGCAGGCTAACAAGTTATAGCATGTGAATCTTAGATAAGCATTCTTTAGTTACATATTTTCGATCATTAATCCATTAGTGACACAAAATGCAAACAATCTAGGCATTCTACCATAATTGTATAAAAGATCAGTGTCTTAACAAAAGATAACTCAGTACATAATGCAACCTGGAGTCCTGCATGAGCCAAACATGATGTGCAACAAAATATATTTCTTTTCAAGGCGGCACAGTGGTGCCGTGGTTAGCACTGCTGCCTCACGGAGCTGAGGACCCAGGTTCGATCCCGGCCCCGGGTGACTGTCTGTGTGGAGTTTGCACATTCTCCCTGTCTCTGCATGGGCCTCACCTCCACAAACCAGGGTAGGTAGATTGGCAACGCTAAATTGCCCTTAAATGGAAAAAAAAGACTTGGGCACTCTAAATTTAAATAAGTAACTAAATACATTTCTTTTCAGCGTGTGGGTCAAGTGGTCAGCCCCACCACCGGGGAACTTATCAGGGGCTGGTTTAGCACAGGGCTAAATCACTGGCTTTGAAAGCAGACCAAGGCAGGCCAGCAGCACGGTTCAATTCCTGTACCAGCCTCCTCCCCGAACAGGCGTCGGAATGTGTGGCGACTAGGGGCTTTTCACAGTAACTTCATTTGAAGCCTACTTGTGACAATAAGCGATTTTCATTACATTTTCATTTTGTTTCATCATGGGGGATTGACTCCAACAGGGCCGGAAAATCCCGCTTCTGAGAAGGGGCAGAAAAAATCCCACCCGTAGGAACAGGAGTAGGGATTCAGCCCCTTGATTCTGATAGACAACTCAATTAAACTCTAACTGATACATATATGAACTCTTATCTCCCCACCATGGTCCCCTAACCCTCATAACTCTTGCATAACAAAACATATCAATCTCAATTCCACCTGGGGTCACTCTCAGAGGCGGAAGGGAACGTGGCCAGAAGTGTGAGGATACCTTGTATGACAGCTTACCCAATGAGTGCCCCATCACTGCTCACCATCTCCATAACTGCCCCAACCCCAAAAAGGAGGAAAACAAAAAAGACAGTGTGATCTGTAAGAATTTTCAAAAAGCATTCAATCAACCTGACACCTATCATCAACTCAATGTCTCCTAAGAAGTTTTGGTAATAATTATTCTAATATCATACAACTTGCTATCTGTAAGAATTTTCAAAAAGCATTCAATCAACCTGATACCTGTCATCAACTCAATGTCTCCTAAGAAGTTTTGTTAATAATTATTCTAATATCATACAACTTGCTATCGCTACATTTAGGATATTATTTGTAACATGTATGCAGTAAATGGACACTGAAACATTGAATAGCATTTGAAGAAGAATAACCAGGATCATTGCACAGCATGTTTTGAGTCGTCAAGTTGTTGAGCTGTGCAGAACTGATCTGCATAACTAAAGGAAAGAAAGTGAAAGAGGGCATGATATAGACCGCGATTCTCCCAAAGGGAGACAACGTGCCGACGCAGGAGTGAAACCCGGAGTGTTTCACTCCGGCGTCGGAGGCCGCTCCTCGCCCCCTATTCTCCCACCCCCAGGGGGCTAGGAACGGCGGCGCGTCAATCTCGGGCGCCGGGCCTTGACGCTTGCGTCAAAGCGGCGCCGCCTGAATGACACAACCGGCGGCGCCTAAATGACGTCACCCACGCATGCGCAGGTTGGCCGGCACCAACCCACGCATGCGCGGTTGCCGTCTTCCCCTTCGCTGCCCCGCAAGACATGTCGGAGTGATCTTGCGGGGCAGCGGAGGGAAAAGAGTGCGTCTTTCAGAGACGCCGGCCCGACAATCGGTGGACACCGATCATGGGTCAGACCTCTCCTGAGCACCTCCCTGGTGCTCGATTCTCCCTCCGCCACCCACAGGCCCCACACGCAGCGGTCACGCGCTGTTCACGCCAGAAGCGACCAGGTGTGGTTGGCACCGGCGTGAACCGGTCGCATTAGGCAGGCCGCTCGGCCCATCTGGGCCGGAGATTTGCCGCTCGACCGGAGCGGCGATTCTCCGAGCGACCTGTCGAAAAACGCGACACGCCGTTTTTGGGGGGAGGTGGGAGAATCGCGTGCGGGTGCCAGTGCGGCATGGCGTGATTCGCCAGGCACTCCCGCGATTCTCCCACCCGGCGTGGGGTTGGAGAATCGCGCCCATGGTCTTTAAAGAAAAGTTTGAAAATATACTTCTCAGGTTATAAATGAATCACAGGTATAATGTAATTGGTTGGAGATGAATACTGAAGGTTTAAGTATATTTGGAATTTTGCCATTATTTTCAATAATGGGAAGCCATTTCAGAGTTGCTTTCTGGAGATTTAACTGTAGATTGTTACATTCTTCAGGCAATACTGAGTAGGAAGGAGAGAGTCTGTGATAGCACACATTGTATAATCTATGCAATTTATGGACTCAGTAGTCCAAATAGATGGTTCTTCTCCCAGACAAATTACATAATTGCAAAAACCTTAGACATACTTTAATAATTATCACATGGACCATTACAAAAACCTATTCACCCAAAAAACACCAAATTTAAATTTGAAATAATATGCTAATATTTACCAATGGATATTTATAACCCAATAAATGGCTATTGTGAAGTAATGCAGTACCTTAAAACTGGTAGTGATGGAAGCAAACTTATTGTCTGCAGTTTCTGCATTGCCAATCAAGTAGTCCCAGCTTGTAAACAACTTCCAACTAAAGTTAAAGCTTGTGTCATCTCCGCCACCTTCCTCGTTTGCATTGCTTGCCATTCTGAAGAAGTTATGGAAAAGTTATAGCTTTATATTGATGCAGTATTGTAGCTAATTTATCATTATGCTCAAAGAAACAACAAAATATGGATTAGATGATGTAACACTGTCAAGCCACAATGAACTGTGAGGATTCATTTGAAACCACAGGGTGCAAGCAAGCGGACCACTTTGCGTCCATTAACTTCAGTTCATTGAATTTGTGATGCAGCACACAGAGGGAGGATAGACATACACACGAATCATTTGCATACTCAAGTGAGCAGTTATTCTCACTTAAACATGCCTGCGCCGGAATTATCCAAGGCGAAGGATCTAACGGCCTCAACTCAAAGTCCCTGAGCCAGCGCTGTTTAGCATTGATTTCCACAAATGTGGACCAGGTGTACTGGCACTTGGGGGTTTCCTAGGATTGGGGGCTTCTGGATGGTCCAGCTCTGAGCAGGGGGGTACCCTGACACCCCCAATGCCACCCAGGCACCTTGGAACTGCCAGCCTGGCACCCAGGCACCCTGACAGTGACACCTGAGTTCTCTTTTATAACCACAGTGTGTTTAACCCGTATAAGATGGACAAATGATCACACAAGTTGTTTAGTACAATAATAGTTTATTTGACACACACACAAGATTGTTTACTTCATTAGTCACATGTTCAAGCACATTGGATTATAACTAACACACTTAAATGACCTTAACGTAACTTCCAGGTGACCGGCAGATACAGAGTAGATAAGGACTTATCTGATTCCTGTATTCTGGTGGAGGCTGTAGTTCTTGGAGGTAGTCTGTGTTTGGTTGTCATCCTTCGAGGGATGGCGTGGGCCCTTGAACTTGGCTGGTGTTGGTAGCTGTCGTACTGCATTCGAAGATCAGTCGAAAGAGTACGTGTGAAGGCCTGCGCTGCCTTTTAACTGGCTTAGAATTCCCTGCCCCTTTTCTGCATGGTCTCTGAGTCGCTGTCAATCAATTGATCATGGCTCCATCCCCCTGTTCGGTTAAGTCCAATCATTGGCTGCCACATCGATTGGGGTGGGCACTCAGTGTGGTGGGGGGTGGGTCCAGAGATCGGGGGGGGGGGGGGGGGGGGGTGCATTTAAAAATGGGGCCCTAATCTCTTCCTGCACTGACAAGCTGAGCTTGTTACTGCAGGAAACTAGACTAAGTACGGCCTTGGCGGGATGGTCCTCACCCAGAAAAGAAGCAGAGTCACATTTAATAGCACGGTTGTTCTCAGTGTTGCAAGCGCCAGGGGATGCCCAGCTGAACACGCCTGAAACAGGAGTTTGTTTCTTTTCCATTAAATCGCAGCCTACATAAGAACATCAGAACTAGGAGCAGGAGTAGGCCATCTGGCCCCTCTTTATCAAATAGAGAACATAGAGCACCACAATTTAATTTTTCATGCAATGTTGTTTCATTAATTTAGTCGGCTTTGATTGATTTGGGTTTCTGATCCAATACTACACAAACCCATAGGGGCCAATTCTCCAGGGGGCATAGCCTCAAAATAAGGGGAAGTAGATTTAGGACTGAGTTTAGGAGGAACTTCTTCACCCAAAGGGTTGTGAATCTATGGAATTCCTTGCCCAGTGAAGCAGTTGAGGCTCCTTCATTACATGTTTTTAAGGTAAAGATAGATAGTTTTTTGAAGAATAAAGGGATTAAGGGTTATGGTGTTCGGGCCGGAAAGTGGAGCTGAGTCCACAAAAGATCAGCCATGATCTAATTGAATGGCGGAGCAGGCTCGAGGGGCCAGATGGCCTACTCCTGCTCCTAGTTCTTATGTTGTGCCTCGCGCTATTTCGGGGGAATTGCAGGGGAGCCCCGGAATGGGATTTGTGCTGGGTGCAAAGCAGTTTTGCATTCTCCTGGCCCACTCCAGTTGGCATGAGCATTATTCTACTCTGAAATGTGAGATATGATCACAGCTTATTTGCACTCATTTTAATTTCATTTGTGTGATTAATGCAGCGGCCTCCTGGTTCTCCATCCCCTTCCCCCACAACCCTCCCCACAACCCCCCCCCCTCCCCTCCCACCACCAGCAATCCAGCCCCCAGGCAGATAGTCATCCAGGCATGAATCACTACTGGTCATTAAAACTGGGGACCAGGCACCATGGCTGATGAGTACCCCTCTCCACTTACCTTCAGGGATCTTAAGGGCGCGGCAGCCATTGGCCAGGTGCCGTGAGGGAGGTGGGGGTTTAGGTCTCGGGCAAGGTCGGAAGGGGACAGATCAAGGGTCTCCCTTGGGATGGGGGTCACTTTGGGTCTTTGAAGCCTTGAAGCCTGTTTTCTTTCATCTTGAACATCCCATAACCGGGCAATGCACAACTGCAGCTTGTCTGTCCTAAAGTCCTCTCACAGGACAAAGCTATTCTGCAGCTTGTATCTTGGAGAAGCATTTTGCCTCCCTTGAAGTTTTCCCTTTGTACTTGCTTGTTTACTTTCCATACCACTCACCTTGAAGTTTCATTAGGCTCTGTGGTTTCAATATTGTAGTATGACTTCCTTTATTTTTTGTACTTGTTTGTTTACATTGAGTTTCACACACTATTGACTTTTAGAAGCCTCTTGATTGACAGCTGAAGGCTATCTCAAAGGAAAATTAGCTTTGCTTGTTTTTATAGCACTTCAAGTCCATTAGCTTGGAACTACTTTCTAGAAAGAGCAGGTGTACTGTCTGAGAGTATTTTTTTAGACTGGATCTTTTTCAACATCTGATGCCTGAATAGCCTGCCTGCAGTGGAGGACCTTTTCCACCATAGAAGCATCTGGCGCATGTGCAGAACCGCCGGCGTGGTTCCGCGCATGCGCAGACCGGCCGGCGTATTCTTGCACATGCACAGTGGGTGTCTTCTCTGCGCCAGCCATGGCAGAGCCCTACAGAGGCTGGCACGGAGGGAAAAATTGCCCCCACGGCACAGGCCCGCCCGCAGATCGGTGGGCCCCGATCGTGGGCCAGGCCACCATGGGGGGCCCCCCTGGGACGGATCCCCGCGTGCCCCCCCCCCGAGGACTGTATCAGCTGGCCTACAAGCCAGGTCCCGCCGTGTGGGACCATGTCTATTTCACACCGGTGGGACTCGCCGAAAACAGACGGCCGCTCGGCCCATCGGGGCCTGGAGAATTGCCGGGGGGGCCGCTGCCAATGGCCCCCGACTGGTGTGGTATGATCCCTGCCCCCGCCTGAAAACCGGCGCCAGAGAATACGCCCCCCCCGGGATTATCCAACCCGGTCGGGGATCGGAGAATCCCGTCCCTTGTGTCTATGCCGGGGGGCTCAGAAGTCGTTGTCGCCCCCAGGTGGTCAGTTATATGGCTGGACAGTGTCCTGGCACCACCCTCCGTCACCCTGACATTGCTACTTCCATGGTGCAAGGGGGCAGTGCCAGGTGTGCACTGCCAAGGAATGTGGCTTGAAAGGGGGCCTCTGGCAAACACATAGCAGGCTGCCGCTTACTTGGGGAAGGGGTGCCTAATGGAAGCGATTGGGTGGGTCTTTGCCAGCAATTGGAAGTGGTCTTGCCAGTGAGAAAGGGTATTTTCTGTAGGGTTATTCTGAGGTCAGGAGACCCTTTAAAAATAGTGTCCCGATGTCTGAGGATCCGGTCTTGCCAGTGTCTTTGGGTCTCATGGCGCAAATCACCCCTGACCAAAGGAATTTCTAAGTGTGGGTGGATTGCGATCTGGATTACGTCGATTCATTCGGTGGCAATTGCACCTCATTTCCTGCCAAAAATCTTTTAGACAATGCCGCTCGATATTATACTTGTCCCAATAAACGAATTATATCACTCACACATAAGGTGGAATTAATTACTGGCTGAGGGAATGGGAATGACGCAGAAGGATCTGTTGAATCACACGGGAAGTGCCATGTCAATTCTATGATGTCGAGATCAAAGGTCCAAATTATCCTGATGATCGGAGGAATTGGGACAGCAATACTGAGGCCACACAGCACAAAGGTAATTCTAATGGCGTAGCATATAATTACCACTCATTGGGTTTCCTCTGGATGCTCCGGTTTTCTCCCACAGTCCAAAGATGTGCAGGTAAGGTGGATTAGCCATTTTAAATTGCCCCTTAGTGTCCAAGGATGTGTAGGTTCGATGAGGTTTCAGGGATAGAGTGGAGGAGTGGGCCTAGGGAGGCTGCTCTTTCAGAGGGTCGAAGCAGACTCAATGGGCCAAATGGCCTCCTTCTGCGCTGTAGGAATTCTATGGTTCTATGATTCTAGTATACAGGTCTCACCTGAACCATCTCTGAACATCTGAGAGACAATGCCAGTGACGATTACAGGTATCTTTGGAGGCTGTCACTGACCTGTGTGCTTTGCTATAGGATGATCTATGACCCCTGAAACTAGAAGAGAATCAAATGCTGTGGCTTTGAATGCGATGGTGCATTAAACGTCTACACCAGCAACTCCTTCCAAGGCTCCACCTAGGACATGTACAGCATTTCCCAAGCAGCAGCTCATGGCTGTGCAAACAAAGTGACTGATGACCTGTTTAAAAGGGTCAGAGTGTTTCTGTGATACAGGAAGGACTCGGAAAGGAGGCCTACATTTCTGTGGGCTTTGGGGCTGCTGCAGCCTTCCCAAAATTGCAGGGATTATCAATTGCATACATGTGGAAATCTAGGCTCCATGGGACTAGCCTGTGGCATTCATCAACAGAAAGAGGTTCCGCTTCATGAGCATTTTATTGTGTGCGACCAAAGTAGATGTATACTCCAGATTTGCGATCAATTCCCAGGGAGCACTCATGATGCTTACATTCTAAGATACACCCAAGTGCTGCAGCTGCTGCATGGATGGATTCTGGATGACAGGGGTTATCCACTCAAGACCTGGCTGATGACATGCTGAGGCATCCTCAAACTCCAGCCAAGGAGCAGTATGAAAGCCCTGGAACAACAGGGGCCACATTTGAGCAGGCCATTGGTTTGCACTGCCTGGTCCAACCCAGCTGAACTCAGCAACAAGCACATCGGAGGGTTTTCCAGATAAATGTCAGCTGTTGTGTGTTCATAGAATCATAGAATTTACAGTGCAGAAGGAGGCCATTCGCCTCTTTGGTCTGCATCGGCCCTTGGAAAGAGCACCCTACTTAATTCCACCCACCCAATCCCCATAACCCCACCGAACCTTTTGGAAAATAAGGGGCAATTTAGCGAGGCCAATCCACCTAGCCTGCACATCTTTGGACTGTGGGAGTTAACCGGAGCACTCAGAGGAAACCCACGCAGACACAAGGACAATGTGCAAACCATACACAGTTACCCAAGGCCGGAATTGAACCCTGGACTCTGCAGCTGTAAGGCAGCAGTGCTAACCACTGTGCCGCCGTGCCGCCCTTGCACAACATCGCACAGCAAACTATTGACCCAGATAAGGATGATGAGCTTCTGCTCTTTGAACAACTAATCATTGGATTCCTTGGACAGGGAATGGGGCCTCCTGATTATTCCACCCACAGTTCCTTTCTCAGTACTTACACAACGACAGAAGCATGAGCCTGCAACTTCTTGCCCACAACCACCCAAGCCTCATGATGCATTGGCCATTTGGGTTTATATTTCTTTTGCCCACCTGCCCGCTCTCTCCCCTGCTGACGCAATTACTTTTGCACTCATGAGAGTGACATTGTTCCAACGATTCTGTCATACTCGCCCTGGCAGCACGGAGCAGGTCATTGGTCCACTTTCTGCATTGGATCTGGGTGCACCTTGCACCCTACAGCTGCTGACCTCTGCTGCAACCTCCATCTGGACTACTTTGTTTCAGTGGGAGGCTCTTCTGATGCCTTCGGTTGGGGGAAAAAGATCTCCCATTCCTGGGCAGCTTGGAGGAGAGCTCACATGTATGCATTATTGAACCATGGGGCGCCTGTTGTCTGCTTTGTGCCTTGAGGCAGCTGGCCACCGTTCTCAATGCCAACCATAGATCAGGACAAACAATGATGCAGCTGGAAGTCTGCCTGACGAGCTTAGGGTTCAGCCAAAAATTAAAGGTTGATTCTGGAGGCCTGTTCAAGAGTAGGGTTCCATCTGCCTCTGCAACACAGAAGCTACTGCCTTCTGATCGCTGCAGCCACGTTTGGTTGCAGCTTAAAAATGGCACCCAGACCTCTGACACCATCAATGATGGTGGGTTCAGAAACTCCCTTCCTGCCGCCACTGCATAATGAGCCAGGCCCCATGCTTCAACCCTGTTTATTGGCCAGCTGCCATGTTATCACAGTTGGTCAGGTGGTCTCACTGCTACCAGCAATGACACCCACCTCCAGGTACACTGCCAGGTCCAATAAACTCCAACCACATTGTCAACTGTGTTCATATGATTACAAAGATTCATCAATAGAATCTGCCAGAGTGTCTATGGGTACATCTTTTTATAATTAAATAATTGTACTTAATTAAGATAAACATTGAAATGAATCCAAAAGATTGAGGCTGAAAGGTTTTGACTTGGTGTGCATAAAATTTAACTAATTGGTTTGGGTCGTTTTGACAAGGAAACAGTAAATTAATGTCCACTCCACTGGGAAAATGGAACTTACGTTCGAATCACCACCATGAAGCTGTATCCTATTGTACCAATGCCCACCAGGAAGTAGCCCAACGGCAGCCTGAACTTTAGCCATCCAATTGTTCTTTGGTTATTATAGAAACCATAGAAAAGGACAGAATATTGTGCATATCCCTGGCAAAGTTAACAAAGATTTTTTTATATTAGAGTTATTCACAAAAATTGTCAGCAAATAATTTGCTCCAAAAATCTACATTTATTTTGCACCAAAGTAGAATTTACAAAAGTAATAATCTTCTATTCCAGTATAAATAGCTACATATGTTCCTTTGCAGAGATTTTTGGAACAAAAATTTAACTTACCCCAAAATCCCACAATGTGGCAAAGTTCATGGCTGAGCCCTGCTCATTCTTTGGAACAGTTTTTCTCGGCATGCTACCATACGGCCTTCCCATCAAAGCCTAAAGTCAAAAAATGAAAATATTTAAAATATTCTTTGGAGAAATGTCAATTTTATATCATCATTCATGATGGGCACGATTTAACTGCCTTGCCAGACGCGACTTGGGTTGGGATGTGGCCGTTGTATATTGTGGGATGCCTCCTGCGAGATTTGCAACGTTCAGAAAGCCTCGCGAGATGTAAGAGTCTCGCAAGACATTGCCATCTGGATCTCTCCCTCAGTGGGCATGATCCAGATTAGCATATTTAAATGAGCCTTTGAAGATTCTCCAAGTGCCCAGGACCTAACGGGCACTTCTGCGAGACCTTGCTATTGTGTCGTTTAGTACTAGTTTCCACAAGCGTGGACCAATGGCACCCCAATCTGCAACGAGCCTTTCCTGCTGGGTGCACCTGCTGAAAATGACTCTAAGTGCGACCTCGGCAGAAAGAAACTCCCCGATCAAAAAGGCACTGCAGCCGCCGACGAACATCCCGCTAAACACACCCAAAACTGGACATAGATTCTTTTTCCAGTTAAATCACGGCCAATTTATTTTCAACCTCAACAACTGGCAATTGACATTATCATGGGAATGCCTGTCGTTTAAGGATAAAAATCAAAACTTCACCATGATTAGTAATGCTCAGTTATTGTCCTATTTAGTGACTATAATTTTAGAAGTTTGTAAAACCCAATACACAAATAGGATTGATGCGACCATCAATTCACGCGAGACAGAACTGAAGTGAACAGTGGCTTTAATCGACTAGAACAGTGCCTGCCTGCGACTGCTCTGCAACTGAGAGCCGCCTACAGGGCAGCTGCTCATTATACCTCCCCTCAAGGGGATGGAGCTTGGGGCGGAGCCCACAAGGGCACTAAAATGATAAATTCCATGTAGTACCGTACAATGGTCCATAGATGGAGCCCACATGGGCAACAGCTTGATACAATTTAATACAGTGGTGAATGGTTAGTACAATATGTTCACCACAAGGATTTCCACTGATCTTCCACTACAATTATAGTAGTGTTTGAGGAGAAGGTTTCTGATATAGGTGTTACTGATTACCATTTCAGCTTTGTTTGAAAAGCAAATTAAGCGAAAGATCTTGCCTCAATCCAGCATTTGTGAGATCTCAGTGCCTAGACAACTAGAGTCCAGAATGTAATCCAATCCAGAATAATGGAGGAATCACTGAAAGAGATTTTGGAAGGTCTGTACTAGAGGAAAGCCCCAAAATTATGAATTCATAAAAGCAGCACCTAGCAACATCCTGAAATGTTTATTTTTCATTAACAGGATATGAATACCACTGTTAAGGCCAGCAATTGTTGTCCATATCTAATGATTTCTGTGGACATGATGATGAACCATATTTTGGATAATGGCATGCTCAGATATTTCTGGGGACAGTTAAGAGTCAGCCATAAGCTGATCTGGAGTATCATATTGGACAGACTAGGTAAGAACAATAGACCTTTGTCCCTAAAGGATGTTAGTGGGCCTCCAGACAAAACTTCTGTTTGGTAACACTACACTGACACTAACATTATTGTTGGAGCGTCATCACCACAAGAGTTGCAGAGAAATGTACAAAAAGACCATGATATTTAAAAATAATGAGGAATGGGAAATGAATGTGACCTTGCCAGAATAATGCTAATTTTGGAAAAACACTATTAAAAAATTGATTCTATGGAGGATTCTATGGGCAGCATGGTAGCACTATTGCTTCACAGTGCCAGGGTCCCAGGTTCAATTGTGTTCCTGGCTTGGTTCACTGTCTGTGCGGAGTCTGCGCGTTCTCGCTGTGTCTGCGTGGGTTTTCTCCGTGTGCTCGAGTTTCTTCCCACAAGTCCCGAAAGACGTTGTTGTTTGATAATTTGGACATTCTGAATTCTCCCTCTCTGTACCCGAACAGGCGCCTGAATATGGCGACCGGGGGCTTTTCACAGTAACTACATTGCAGTGTTAATGTAAGCCTACTTGTGACAACAAAGATTATTTTTATTATTATTATTGTATTCCAAAAAGCAATAGTGGAAAACAGGGCAGGGCATTAAACAACTAAAGTGAGCACTTCAAGGGAGAGAGGAATGATTGATTTGCAGAGATTTATTGCTTGCATTTTTCTTCAACAGTGAAGGAAAGATTTCTGGCCTCTTAGCTGCCACATAGTAAAGCTTGCATTAAAATTTTATGAACAGGTGTAGAAAATATTCAAAAATGCTAATGGAATACTGCTCTTTATAGCTAGAGGAATGGAATACAAGGGGAATGGGAGTTCAGGGAAATTGAATACATTCTTAAGGTATACAATGCCCTGTTTAGACTACACCTAGAATGCTGTGAGAAGTCTGGACACAACAGGTGGGATTCTCCGACCTCCTGCCGGGTCAGAGATTCCTGGGGGGTAGCGTGAATCCCGCCCCGCCGCTCCGACACCGGCTGCCATATCCTCTGGCGCCGGTTTTCGGGCAGGGGTGGGGATCACGCCGCGCTAGTCGGGGGCCGTTGGCAGCGGCCCCCCCCCGGCAATTCTCCGGGCCCCAATGGGCAGAGCGGCTGTCTGTTTTTGGCCAGTCCCACTGGTGTGAAATGGACATGGTCCCACATGGCAGGACCTGGCTGGTAGGCCGGCTGGTAGGGGGGGATCCAGCCCCGGGGGGGCCCCCACAGTGGCCTGGCCCGCGATCGGGGCCCACCGATCTGCGGGCGGGCCTGTGCCGTGGGGGCACTCCTTCCTTCCGCGCCGGCCTCTGTAAGGCTCTGCCATGGCCGGCGCGGGGAAGACACCCCCTTGCACATGCGCCAGAATCGCTGGCAGTTCTGCACATGCACAGGACCACACCGGCCCTTCAGCACCGGTTGGCGCGGCGCCAACCTCTCAGGTGCCAGCCTAGCCCCCGGAAGTGCGGAGGATTCCGCAACTTCCGGGTGGCCCGACGACGGAGTGGTTCACGCCGTTCTTGGCGCCGGCATCAGGCCATCCCGCCAATTGCGGGAGAATCCCGCCCTACGTGCGCGACCTACCCAAATGTGGACAGTGTACATAGAGCAAGATTAGCCCGAAATTCCCTGGAGCTCGGATTAAGATACAAAGGGTTAAGATACAAAGAGTGATTACACAATCTAGGGTTAACCTGTAATGTAGAAGATTAAGAAGAAATTTGATAAAAAGTTTTCAAGATATTAAGGAGGATTGAGAGCATAGTTTGGGGAAAGCAACATCCATTATAATTCAGGACCGGATCTATCAGGAGAGAAACTAGGAAACATTTATATATGCATAGGGTGGGAGAAGTTTGGAACTTCCACAAAAAGAGTCATGCTAGATCCTGATTAATAAGGGGATCAGGAGTTATGGGGAGAAGGCAGGAGAAGAGGGGTGAGAAACATATCAACCATGATTGAATGGCGGAGCAGACTCAATTGGCCGAATGGCCTACTTTTGCTTCTATGGTTATGGTCTTATCACTATTAATTTTAAACTGAGACCAATATATTTTTGTTAACCAAGGGTAATAAATGACACAACCGTAGTAGGTAAGGCTACGCACTTAGCCCCCAACTATACTCCTTATACACACATGACTGTGTGGCAAAATTTGGCTGCAACTCCATCTAAAGGTTTGCTGACGAGACGTCCGTAGTGGATCTCGAACAACAATGAGTCAGAATAAAGGAGGGAGGTAAAGAATCTAGTGGAGTGGTGTAATGACAACAATCTCTCCCTCAATGTCAGCAAAACTAAGGAGCTGGTCATTGACTTCAGGAAACAAAGTATCATACACACCCCTATCTGCTTCAATGGTGCTGAGGTGGAGATGGTTGACAGCTTCAAATTCCAAGGTGTGCCCTTCACCACCAATCTGTCCTGGTCAATCCACATTGGCGCCACGAACATGAAAGCACAACAGCGCCTTTACTTCCTCAGGAAACTAAGGAAATCGGCATGTCCACATTAACTCTTACCACTTTTTAAAAATAAATTTAGAGTAGTCAATTATATTTCTTTTTTGAATTAAGGGGCAATTTAGCGGGGCCAATCCACCTAACCAGCACATCTTTGGGTTGTGGGGGTGGAACCCACGCAGACACGAGGAGAATGTGCAAACTCCACACGGACAGTGACCCAAGGCCAGGATTCGAACCCAGGTCCTCAGCGCGCAGTCCCAGTACTAACCACTGCGCCACATGCCGCCCTCGACTCTTACCACTTTTAAAAATGCACCATGGAAAGCATCCTATTTGGCTGCATCATAGCCTAGTATGGCAACTGTTCGGCCCAAGACCGCAAGGAACTTCAGAATCCTGAACACAGCCCAGTCCATCACAAACTCACATCTCATTCATTGACTCTGTCTACACCTCCCACTGCCTTGGGTAAGCGGGCAGAATAATCAAAGGCACCTCCCACCTGGGATGGGCGACACAGGAGCACAGTGGTTAGCATTGTTGCACTGTTGCTTCACAGCGGCAGGGTCCCAGGTTCAATTCCCGGCTTGTGTCACTGTCTGTGTGGAGTCTGCACATTCTCCCCTTGTCTGCGTGGGTTTCCTCTGTGTGCTCCAGTTTCCTCCCACAAGTCCCGAAAGACGTGCTGTTAGATGAATTGTACATTCTGAATTCTCCCGCAGTGTACCAAAAAGGCGCCAGAGTGTAGCGACCAGGGGATTTTCACAATAACTTCATTGCAGTGTTAATGTAAACCTACTTGTGACAATAATAAAGATTATTACTATAATTCTCTCTTCCAACCACTTCCATCAGGCAGGAGAACATGCACTAACTGATTCAAAAACAGCTTCTTCCCCGCTGTTATCAGACTCCTGAATGACTCTCTTATGGACTGAACTGATCTCTCCACGCATCTTATCTACTGAGTAGTACTACACTCCGTATGCTTCACTTGATGTCTGTCTATGTATTTAGAACAATGAACAAAGAAAAGTATAGCACAGGAATAGGCCCTTTGGCCCTCTAAGCCGAAGCCGATCATAATGCCCTAACTAAAAACAAAACCTTCTGCCCTTACTCGATCCATATCCCTCTATTTCCTTGCTATTCATGTACCCATCCAGATGCTTCTTAAATGTTGCTAATGTGCCTGCTTCCACCACATCCTCTGGCAGCATGTTCCAGGCACCCACCACTCTGTGTGAAAAGCGTACCACGCAAATCCCCCTTAAACTTTCCCCCTCTCACCTTGAACCTATGCCCCCTTGTAATTGACACTTCACCCTTTGGAAAAAGCCTCTGACTATCCACCCTGTATAGCCCTCTCATAATTTTGTAGACCTCTATCAGGTCGCCCTCAACCTTCGTCTTTCCAGTGAAAACAATCCTAGTTTATTCAACCTCTCCTCAAAGCCAACACCCTCAAGACCAGGTAACATCCTGGTGAACCCACTTTGCACTCTCTCCAGAGCTTCCATATCCTTCTGATAATGTGGTGACATGAACTGAACACAATAAGAACAAAGAATAAAGAAAATTACAGCACAGGAACAGGCCCTTCGGCCTGCGCCGATCCAGATCCTTTATCTAAACTTGTTGCCTATTTTCCAAGGATCTACTTCTCTCTGTTCCCCGCCCGTTCATATATCTGTCCAGTTGCATCTTAAATGATGCTATCATGCCCGCCTCTACCACCTCCACTGGTAAAGCGCTCCAGGCACCCATCACCCTCTGCGTAAAAAACTTTCCTCGCACATCTCCCTTAAACTTTCCCGCTCTCACCTTGAAATCGTGACCCCTTGTAATTGACACCCCCACTCTTGGAAAAAGCTTGTTGCTATCCACCCTGTCCATACCTCTCATAATTATGTAGACCTCAATCAGGTTCCCCCTCAACCAACTTTCCAACGAAAACAATCCTAATCTACTCAACCTTTCTTTATAGCTAGCATCCTTCATACCAGGCAACATCCTGGTGAGCCTCCTCCGCACCCTCTCTAAAGCATCCACATCCTTCTGGTAATGTGGCGACCAGAACTGCATGCAGTATTCCATATGTGGCCTAACCAAAGTCCTATACAACTGTAACATGACCAGCCGACTCTTGTACTCAATACCCCGTCCGATCAAGGCAAACATGCTGTATGCCTTCTTGACCACTTTATCGACCTGCATTGCCACCTTCAGGGTACAATGGACCTGAACTCCCAGATCTCTCTGTACATCAATTTTCCCCAGGATTCTTCCATTGACCATATAGTCTGCTCTTGAGTTAGATCTTCCAAAATGCATCACCTCGCATTTGCCTGGATTGAACTCCATCTGCCATTTCTCTGCCCAACTCTCCAATCTAACTATATTTTGCTGTATTCTCTGACAGTCCTCCTTGCTATCTGCAACTCCACCAATTTTAGTATCATCTGCAAACTTGCTCATCAGACCACTTATACCTTTGTCCAGATCATTTACGTATGTCACAAACAACAGTGGTCCGAGCAGGGATCCCTGTGGAACACCACTAGTCACCTTTCTCCATTTTGAGACACTCCCTTCCACCACTACTCTCTGTCTCCTGTTGCCCAGCCAGTTCTTTATCCACCTAGCTAGTACAACCTGAACCCCATACAACTTCACTTTTTCCATCAACCTGCCATGGGAAACTTTATCAAACGCCTTACTGAAGTCATGTATATGACATCTACAGCCCTTCCCTCATCAATTAACTTTGTCACTTCCTCAAAGAATTCTATTAGGTTTGTAAGACATGACCTTCCCTGCACAAAACCATGCTGCTGATCACTGATAAGTCTATTTTCTTCCAAATGTGAATAGATCCTATCCCTCAGTATCTTCTCCAACAGTTTGCCTACCACTGATATCAAGCTCACAGGTCTATAATTCGCTGGATTATCCCTGCTACCCTTCTTAGACAAAGGGACAACATTAGCAATTCTCCAGTCTTCCGGGACCTCACCCGTGTTCAAGGATGCTGTAAAGATATCTGTTAAGGCGCCAGCTATTTCGTCCCTCGCTTCCCTCAGCAACCGGGGATAGATCCTATCCGGTCCTGGGGACTTGTCCACCTTAATGCCTTTTAAAATACCCAAAACCTCCCCCTTCCTTATGCCGACATGACCTAGAGTCTCACTCATTTTCTCTGACTCCATGCATAAATTCCCTCTTTTGTCTTTGAGTGGGCTAATCCTTTCTCTAGTTACCCTCTTGCTCCTTATGTACGAATAAAAGGCTTTGGGATTTTCCTTAACCCTGCTAGCCAAAGATATTTCATGACCCCGTTTAGCCCTCTTTATTGCGTGTTTGAGATTTGTCCTACTTTCCCGATATTCCTCCAAAGCTTCATCAGTTTTGAGTCGCCTCGATCTTATGTATGCTTCCTTTTTCATCTTAGCTAGTCTCACAATTCCACCCGTCATCCGTGGTTCCCTAATCTTGCCATTTCTATCTCTCATTTTCACAGGGACATGTCTGTCCTGCACTCTAATCAACCTTTCCTTAAAAGACTCCCACATTTCAAATGTGGATTTACCCTTAAACAGCTGCTCCCAATCCACATTCCCGAGCTCCTGCCGACTTTTGTTATAGTTGGCCTTTCCCCAATTTAACACTCTTCCTTTCGGACCATACTCCAAATGCGGCCTAACCAAGGATTTTTGCAGCTGCAACATGATTTCCCAACTCCTATACTCAATGACCCGGCTGATGAAGGTAAGCATATCATATGCCTTCTTTATGGGCGGCACGGTAGCACAATGGATTGCACTGTTCCAGCTCCTGGAGCCCAGATGCGATTCCCGGCTTGGTTCGCTGTCTGTGTGGAGTCTGCATGTTCTCCCTGTGTGGGTTTCCAAGGCTGCTCCGGTTTCCCACCACAAGTCCTAAAAGACGAGCTGTTAGGTTATTTTGGACATTCTGAATTCTCCCTCTGTGTACCTGAACAGGCACCGGAATGTGGCGACTAGGAGATTTTCACAGTAACTACATTGCAGTGTTAATGTAAGCTTATTTGTGACAATAAAGATTATTATTATTATTATCATCTTGGCCACCTGAGTTGCCACTTTTAGGGAACTGTGGACCTGCACCCCAGGTCATTCTGTATGTTAATGTTCCTAAAGGTTCTGCCATTTACAGTATAATTGATACCTAGATTTGATCCTCCAAAATGCATCACATTTGTCTGGATTAAACTCCATCTGCCATTTACGATCCCAGCCATTTCTCCTCTTGCCTCCCACTGTAACCTGGGATAGATCCCATCCGGCCCCAGGGACTTGTCTACCTTAATATAATTTAGGATACTCAACACTTCCTTCTTTGATATATTGACATACTGAAGATCGCTCACACACCTATACCTGACCTTAACATCCATCATGTCCTTTTCCCTGGTGAATACCGATACAAAGTACTCATTAAGGATTTCACCCACTTCTTGTGGTTCCACGCATAACTTCCCTCAATTGAGTGGGCCTACTCTTTCTCTTGCTACCCTCTTGCTCCTAACATATGCATAAAAAGCCTTGGGATTCTCCTTGACCTTGTTTGCTACAGACATTTCATGGCCCTCCTAATTCCACATTTAAGTTCCTTCCTACTTTCACTGTACTCCAAGGGCTTTGTCAGCTTTTAGATGCCTAGACCTATCGTATGCTCCCTTTTACATTTTGACTAAGTTTACAATTTCCCTTCTCATCAATGTTTCTCGAATCCTGCCATTTCTATCCTTCATTTTTGCAGGGACATGCCTGCCCTGCACTTCAATCAACTGGCCTTTAAAAGCCTCACACATGTCAGATGTGGATTTGCCTTCAAATAGCCGCTCCCAATCCACATTCTGTCTAATTTGGATAAATGGCCCTCTTCCAATTAAGCACCCTCACCCACTGGCCAGTCTTGTCCTTATCCATGACTATTCGAAATCTCATAGAATTATGGTCACTAAGCCCAAAATGCTCCCTCACTGAAATATCAATCACCTGGCCTGGTTCATTCCCCAATACCAACTCTAGTATGACCCCCCTCCCTGGTTGGATTGTCAACATACTGCATCAAAAAGCCCTCCTGGACAAATCTAACAAATTGCTCTCCATCCGAGCCTCTAGCTGAAAGGGATTCCCAGTCTATGTGGGGGAAGTTAATGTCACCCTCACAACCACCCTGCTTTTAGTCATACCTTTTCAGTATCTGACTACACAACTGCTCCTCTGTCTCCTTCGGGCTGTTGGGATTTCACCCTTCTTAATCCTGAGCTCCACCCATAATGCCTCACTTCAAAATCCCTCCAATGTGTCCTCCCTCTACACAGCTGTGATCTGCTCCCTAATCAATAATGCAACTCCACCACCTCTTTTGTTTCACTTTCTGTCCCGTCTAAAACAACAATATCCCAGAATGTTAAACTGCTAGCCCTGTCCCTCCTTTAACCATGTCTCAGTAATTCAAATTACATCATAGTTCCATGCAGTAATCCCGGCTCTCAGTTTATGTGTTTTTTAAAAATAAATTTAGTGTACCCAATTAATTTTTTTCCAATTAAGGGGCAATTTAGTGTGTTCAATCCACCCACCTTGCACATCTTTGGGTTGTGGGGGCGAAACCCACACAAACACGGGGAGAATGTGCAAACTCCACACGGATAATGACCCAGAGCTGGGATTGAACCTGGGACCTCAGCGCCGTGAGGCAGCAGGACTAATCCACTGTGCCACCGTGCTACCCAGTTCATCTGTCTTACCTGTTATATTTCTTGCATTGAAGCAATCGCACTCCAGCCCTATAGTCCCGCCGAGCCTTGCGACTTCCCTCTGCCTGCTCTTACTCTGCGCTATATTTATCTCAGTCTCACTTTTTTCCGCAGTCTCTTCACCTATTGGCCTGCTGTTCTGGTTCCCACCCCCCTGCCACACTACATTGTGTATTTATTGTATGTCTTATGTTGTTCATGAATGGAACGATCTGTCTGGACTGTTTGCAGAACAATACTTTTCTCTGTACCTCGGTACATGTGACAATAAACGCAAATCCTAAAAAATATGGGCAAAGGTGGTGAGCATATCGAGTTAGATTGCAGATCAACCTTGAGCTCATTGAATGCTCAGCAGGCTTATAGAGCAAAATGGCTTACCCCGTTCTTACATTCATGAAACAGGGGCCAGAATTTTAGGTCCCCCACCCTGATGAAGCTTTAGGCGGGGTTGGAGTGTGAAACCTATGTTCCCACCTATAGGAACGTTCCAGCAATCTTACACTGGAGTGGGCAAGGCCTCAGATGGGAAGCGCACCTTTTCCCGAATTGAGACCCTTATGTGGCAAATGAATGACTACTTAAGGGCCATTTTTCGCCCAGCATGAATTTTAGATTGGCGGGTGGCTTGAAGAATCATAGAATTTACAGTGCAGAAGGAGGACATTTGGCCCATTGAGTCTGCACCAGCTCTTAAAAAGAGCACCCTACTTAAGCCCACGCCTCCACCTTATCCCAGTAACCAAGTAATGCCACCTAACCTTTGGACACTAAGGGCAATTTATCATGGCCAATCCACCCAACATGCACATCTTTGGACTGTGGGTGGAAACTGGAGCACCCGGAGGAAACCCACACAGACACGTGGAGAAAGTCCAAACTTGGAGAAAGTCACCTGAGACCGGAATTGAACCGAGGTTCCTGGAGCTGTGAAGCAGCAGTGATAACCACTGTGCCACCATGCCACCTAGATCCTTGGGGAGAGGCCAGAAATAATCCAAGTTAGATCTGGAATGGGGGGCACTTCTGGCTGGGGGTACCCACTGAAGGCCTGGTGACCTCAAGACCTGCCTCATCTCTTTTCTCCCCCCTCCACCAATTTCAACCCCCCGGATCCTCGATCAACCCCCTCCCCACCTCCCCCCATCCACCCCTCATGACCCACGGGCCTTCCCTACCCTCCCCAGTGCAGGCACCCAGGCACTTATCATTTCCTTGGGTTGCCAGATTTGGTCTCAGCTGTCCTGGTGCAGTTTTTCACCCAGCCACTGCAGCGATGTTGCTGCAGGGACTGGAGAGCTTCATAACTTACATGGACCATTCATTATTGTGAAACCCAATTGGTTTGCCTGATGAATGTCAGTATTAATTGAAAACATTTTAATGATGAAATAACCAATTGTATCGGTATTGTATGGTGACCAGCCTGAATGAGTACGCCACGACAGTAACTGACTTCATCAGTAAGTGTGCAGAAGACTGTGTGCCAAAGAAGCAGATCTGTGTGTTTCCCAACCGGAAACCCTGGATGAACAGGGATATCCACTGCTTGCTGAAGTCTAGGTCTGAGGCTTTCAAGTCAGGTGACCCTGACCTGTACAAGAAAGCCAGATATGATCTAAAGAAATCCATCAGGAGATGCCAAAAGACAGTACCGGACCAAGCTTGAGTCCCAGGCTAGCCACAAAGACCCCAGCCGTCTATGGCAAGGTCTGCAAGACATAACGGGCTTCAAGATGAAGGCATGTAAAATCGCCGGCTCCAATGCACCCCTCCCTGATGAGCTCAACGCATTCTATGCACTGTTTGAGCAAGAGGTCAGCAAGAGCAAGCCCTCCACCCCAGAAGCCTCGGATGAACTTGTATCTGAGATCACCATTGCAGACATCAGAGCAGCCTTCTCAAAGGTCCTTTTTACTTTGTTCCCATTGATGTAGACAGGGGCCATGTCTCCTTCAATGTACGTACAATGTACGGCATGCATTGTTTGTACAGCATGCAAGGAACAATACTTTTCACTGTATACTAGTACATGTGACAATAATAAATTAAATAAAATTGTGCTAATTTAAAGTTTACCTCAGGGATCATGACCAGACCAAAGGTTAATCCAAACAGAACCATATTGATCCCATACATCCATCTCAAGAATATGAAATATGAAGCAACCGATGAACCAAAGTGACCTGGTAAAACAAAATAAAAGCGTTATTAGAAACTATAAATAATTCTAGGAGTTAAGGAGAAAATGAAAAAGATAGCACATCAACTTGGTAGCATCACAATACTATAGCTGCTGAAGAGGGAGGGAAGCACAGGAGAGGTACTTCTTGTTTGCTGATTCCAGCAGCATTATTATGGACAGGCACTGAGTGGAAGGCTCATTCATGGCCTTGTCAAAGAAAAACATCAGTGCAGGAATATTCCCTGACCTTCTACCAAACAGTTTCTGAGCAGGAGGCATGAAGCATGATTCTCCCCTCTGATTTTTTTTTTTTTGCACATTGCTTAAGATACACCAAAACCTCGACTTAATTTTTCTCCTGTACCGGAACTTAGTAAAACAGTATGGCCCTAATTTTCGCAGAAACAGAAGTATTCCACTCCTTAATTAAAATGGCGCAGGAGCCTGGAATCTGCCCCCCAAACCCAGTACCCATCAGTTTCGTTGGGCTTGGGGAGTGATCTCGAATAGTGGCAGGATGTATTTCACACATCTGCAGTTCACACAGGCAGTGCCACATTTAAATCTGCCTTCACTCAGAAGCAATTTTCATTTCTGGGATTTCCAAAAGGTGTCACATGGGTGATATGAATTGGATAGAAAGGTCTGAATCTGCCAACCGTTCTTTGGAGAAATCAGGGGCAGAATTCTCCTACCCCCGTGGAATCGCCCAGGGCCGGCGTAAATCGCGCCCCCGCCATGGCCGGAATTCTCCACCACCCAGCCAGTCGGCTGGCCCCCCGCGCCAATCGGCGTGCCCCCCGCAGCGATCGGCGTGCCCCCCGCGCCAATCGGCGTGCCCCCCGCGGCGATCGGCGTGCCCCCCGCGGCGATACTCCGGCCCGCGATGGGCCGAAGTCCCGCCGCTGTCAGGCCTCACCCGCCGACGTGGTTTAAACCACCTCTGTGCCGGCGGGATTGGCGGCGCGAGCGGGCCCCCACGGTGGCCTGGCCCGCGATCGGGGCCCATCGATCGGCGGGCAGGACAGTGCCGTGGGGGCACTCTTTTTCTTCCGCCGCCGCCACGGCCTCCACCATGGCGGAGACGGAAGAGACCCCCTCCACCGCTCATGCGCCGGTGGTGACATCAGCGGCCGCTGATGCTCCGGCGCATGCACGGACTCACGCCGACCTGCGAAGGCCTTTCGGCCAGCCCCGACATCGGGCGGCGTCTTTGGCGCCAGTTTTGGCGCCAGTCGGCAGAGCGGGAGCCACTCCGGCATGGGCCTAGCCCCTGAAGGTGCGGAATTTTTCGCACCTTTGGGGAGGCCCGATGCCGGAGTGGTTGGTGCCACTCCGCTACGCCGGGATCCCCCACCCCGCCAGGGAGGGGAGAATTTTGCCCCAGGTACCCATTTTGGATTGTTGAGAGTAAATATGTTGAGAGTGATTAAAGAGTGGATAATGTCTGTGTAACTGTCAAGTCATGTTAATCTCTGCACTTCAAATTTTGAAAGAAAAACAAGCCTGTAGTTGAAAAAACATTGGGCTGACTTCTCCGCAAGGCCCGACGCCGTCATGAAACCTGAAGAGGTTCACGACGGCGTCAGAAGCCTCTCCCGGCCCCCTATTCTCCCCTACCCGGGGGGATAGGCACGCCGTACCAGGAAACTCAGCGGCTGGACCTTGTCCCTGGCTTCAAGGCCCGGCGCGCCAAGAATGACGCCGCGGCGGAGCCTAATGATTGCCGTCTTTCCTCTCAGCCGCCCCGCAAGACGTCGCAGGTTGATCGTGCGGGGCGGCGGAGGAGAAAGAGTGCATCCCCTTGAGATGCCGGCCCAACGATCGGTGGGCACCGATCGCGGGCCAGTCCCCTCCCGAGCACGGTCGTGGTGCTCGATCCCCGATCCGCCCCCCCACAGGCCCCACACTTACCTGGCGCGTCATGGTCACGACGGCAGTGACCAGGTGTGGTTGCCGCCGTCGTGAACAGGTCGGGAACGGCAGGCCGCTCGGCCTATCCGGGTCGGAGAATCGCGGGCCGCCGCTCTTCATGGATTCTCCGAGCGGCGTGTTGGAAAACCGGACACGCCATTTTGTGGGGGGGGGGGGGGGGGGGGGGGCGGGGGGGGGGGAGTATAGTGGGATGCGGAAGTGGGCCTCCCGCTATTCTCCCACCCATCGTGGTTGCGTAAATCACGCCCATTAAGCGGAATTCTCCCCCCCTCACGCCGGGTGGGAGAATCGCTGGGGAGCCGAGCGAGTCCCACCACGTGCCCCGGCACCTGCACGCGATTCTCCCACCTCCCCCCCCCCACAAACCGGTGCGGCACGATTCACGGCTGGCCGGTCGGAGAATCGCCGTTAGCCGTTTGTAATGGCCGAGCGGCGATTCTCCAGCCCGGATGGGGCGATCGGCCTGCCCAACACGACAGGTTCCCGCCGGCGCCGTTCACACCTGATTGCTGCCGGCGGGAACAGAGTGGGAACGTTGGGGGGGGGTGGAGGGGGGATCCAGCACAGGGGGGGGCTTCAAAAGGAGTCTGGCCCACGATCGATGCCCACCGATCGGCAGACCGGCCTCTCTGAAGGATGACCTTTACACCGCCGCCCCACAAGATCCATCTGACATTTCTTGCGGGGCGGCCACGGGGAGGACGGCAACCGCGCATCGGCGTCGGCCAACCTGCGCATGCGCGGATGACGTAATTTACGTGGCGCTGGCCACGTAATTTACGCGGCGCCACTTTTACGCGGCGCCAAGGCCCGGCGCGCGTAAACGACGCGGCGCTGCTCCTAGCCTCCCCCCGGGGGTGGGAGAATAGGGAGCGGGGAGCGGCCTCCAACGCCAGACTGAAACACTCCGGGTTTCACTCCGGCGTCGGGACTTAGGGCGGAATTCTCTGCTCCCCACGTGACGTGGGAGAATCGTGGGAGGGCCTCCCGACATTTTTTAGGCCCCCCCTGGCGCCCCCGCGATTCTCCGCCCCCTCGGAAAAATCGCCGCTCGCCGTTTTTCACGGCGAACGCCAATTCTCCGAGCCCGATGGGCCGAGCAGCCGGCCCTTCACGCCCGTTTCACCACGGCAGCAACCACACCTGGTCGCTGCATTCGTGAAACGGGAGCCGGATGCCCGTTTGGGGCATCCAGGAGCCCGATTGGGACGGGAGCACTGCGACTGTGCTCCGGAGGGGACAGGCCCGCGATTGGTGCCCACCGATCGTCGGTCCTGCGTCCAAAACGGACGCACTCTTTCCCCTCCGCCGCCCGGCAAGATCAAGCCACCCCGTCTTGCCGGGCGACGGTGGAGAATGACGGCACCGCACATGCGCGGGTTCGCGTCGTCTGCACGCTGATGTCATCCGCGCATGCGTAGGTTCCTGCGCATGCGTGGATGACATCCGCGGAGCGCCGTTCGGGCGTCATTTCCGGCGGCCGGGAACGACGGGGGCCCGCTCCTAGCCCTCCGGGTGGGGGTGAATTATGTGCGGGTAACGGCCCCGAGTCCGTCGTGAACCTCGGCCGAGTTCACGACGGCCTCCGCGATTTTTGGAGCCGGCGGAGAATACAGCCCTTCGTCTCCCGATTGGAGAATTTCGCCCATTAGTTTTTGCAATTTCAACAGATGTTTATTGACATGAGGGTTGTCATTATAGTATTAGTGCTGCTTGTCTGTTTCTACAACCTATCATGATCATAGCGGAGACCTATAAATTCAAAGTCCAATTTACAACTCCAAGTGGTTATTAAGGCATAAGCTATCTTTGATGTGGAGCTATCTTTGTTTTGGAGTCGGAGAATCGCATGGGGCCGGCGTCGTTCCCGCCCCCACCGCATCCCGAATTCTCCGCCCACCGAGATTTGACAGGGGCGGGAATTGCGCCGCACCGGTCTCCGGCCCGCGATAGGCCGAAGTCCCGCCGCTGACAGGCCTCTCCCGCCGGCGGGAATCAAAACACCTACCTGACTGGCGGGATTGGCGGCGCGGGTGGTCTCCGGGGTCCTGGGGGGGACGCGGGGTGATCTGACCCCGGGGGGTGCCCCCACAGTGGCCTGGCCCACGATTAGGGCCCACCGATCGGTGGGCGGGCCTGCGCCATGGGGACACTCTTTTTCTTCCGCCCCGCCATGGCCTTCACCATGTCGGGAACGGAAGAGACCCCCTCCCCTGCGCATGCAGCCGCTGACGCACCAGCACATGTGCAGACTTCCGCCGGCCGGCGAAGGCCTTTCGGCCCCGGCTGGTGGGGCGCCAAAGGCCGCTCACGCCGGCCGGCGGAGCGCGAGCCACTCCGGTGCGGGCCTAGCCCCTCAATGTGAGGGCTTGGCCCCTAAAGGTGCGGAGAATTCCGCACCTTTCAGGAGGCCCGACGCCAGAGTGGTTCACGCCACTTCGTTCCGCCGGGTAGGGGGGAATCCCGGCCTTGAAGTGAGTTGAATAGACTGAATGTGCTTTTATCAATGAGGTCATTTTTTTATATTAAAGGACCAAGATGAGGAGGAATTTAAGAACTCAGCGACTAACTTAAATGAGTATGCCACCACCGTCACAGACTTCATCAGCAATTGTTTGGACGACTGCGTGCCAAAGAAAGCAGTACGTACGTTCCCCAACCGGAAACCATGGCTCAACCGCGAGATTGACTCCCTACTGAAGGACAGATCTGAGGCGTTCAAGGCAGGCGACCCTGTCCTATACAAGAAATCCAGGTACGACCTCCGCACAGCCATCCGAGGTGCCAAGAGAGAATATCAAACTAAGCTAGAGTCACAGACAGACTCTCGGCGGTTATGGCAAGGACTAAACAACATAACGGGCTACAAAGCGAAGCCGAGCAGTATCTCTGGCAGCAGCGCACCCCTCCCCGATGAACGTAATGCATTCTATGCTCGGTTTGAGCAGGTAACCAACAATCCGCTGTCGAGTGCCCCAGCAGCCCATAATTCACCCATACCCACCATCACAGTTTCCGAAGTCAGATCGGCCTTCCTGAAAGTGAACCCACGGAAGGCGACGGGCCTGGACGGGATCCCTGGTCGTGCACTCAGAGCCTGCGCATACCAGCTGGCAGAGGTATTCACAGACATCTTTAACATATCCCTACTCCACTCCGAGGTCCCCACCTGCTTCAAGAAGACCACCATCATACTGGTACCAAAGAAGAACCAGGCAACATGCCTCAATGACTACCGCCCGGTGGCCCTTACGTCAGTTGTAATGAAGTGCTTCGAGAGGCTGATCATGAAGCGCATCACCTCCATACTCCCGGAACGCCTTGACCCACTTCAATTCGCATACCATCGCAACCGGTCCACATCAGACGCCATTTCCCTGGCCCTACACTCATCCTTAGAGCATCTCGAAAACAAGGACTCCTACATCAGACTCCTATTTATTGACTACAGTTCCGCCTTCAACACCATAATCCCAGCCAAGCTCATATCAAAGCTCCAAAACCTAGGACTTGGCTCTCCACTCTGCAACTGGATCCTTGACTTTCTGACCAACAGACCACAATCAGTAAGAATGAACACTAACACCTCCTCCACAATAGTCCTCAATACCGGTGCCCTGCAAGGCTGCGTACTTAGCCCCCTACTCTACTCCCTGTACACACACGAATGCGTGGCAAAACTTGGTTCCAACTCCATCTACAAGTTTGCTGATGATACGACCATAGTGGGCCGGATCTCGAATGACGACGAGTCCGAATACAGGAGGGAGATAGAGAACCTAGTGGAGTGGTGTAACGACAACAATCTCTCCCTCAATGCCAGCAAAACTAAAGAGCTGGTCATCGACTTCAGGAAGCAAAGTACTGTACACACCCCTGTCAGCATCAACGGGGCCGAGGTGGAGATGGTTAGCAGTTTCAAATTCCTAGGGGTGCACATCACCAAAAATCTGTCCTGGTAAACTCACGTCGACGCTATCACCAAGAAAGCACAACAGCGCCTATACTTCCTCAGGAAACTAAGGAAATTCGGCATGTCCACATTAACCCTTACCAACTTTTACAGATGCACTATAGAAAGCATCCTATCGGGCTGCATCACAGCCTGGTATGGCAACTGCTCGGCCCAGGACCGCAAGGAACTTCAGAGAGACGTGAATACCGCCCAGTCCATCACACGAACCCGCCTCCCATCCATGGACTCCATCTACACCTCCCGCTGCCGGGGGAAAGCGGGTAGCATAATCAAGGATCCCTCCCACCCGGCTTACTCACTTTTCCAACTTCTTCCATCGGGCAGGAGATACAGAAGTCTGAGAACACGCACGAACAGACTCAAAAACAGCTTCTTCCCCACTGTCACCAGACTCCTAAATGACCCTCTTATTGACTGACCTCATTAACACTACACCCTGTATGCTTCATCCGATGCCAATGCTTATGTAGTCACATTGTATATCTTGTGTTGCCCTATTATGTATTCTCATGTATTTTCTTGTATTTTCTTGAATTTTGTTTAATTCCCTTTTCTTCCATGTACTGAATGATCTGTTGAGCTGCTCGCAGAAAAATACTTTTCACTGTACCTCGGTACACGTGACAATAAACAAATCCAATCCAATCCAATCCAAACTGCAGAGTGATAAATCTTTTGAATTCTCTACACCAGAGGACTGTGGAGGCTCAGTCATTGGGCAGGATTTTCGAGCCATTCCCGCTGACAGGATCGTCATTTCCTGCTGATGGCAAACTCCCAACTGTGGGTTTCTTGGTGGCGGAGGGTGCAAACAATGGGAAACCCTGTTGAAAATGGCGGGGGGGGGGGGGGGGGGGGCAGAAATTTCTGTCCGACTATTGAGTCTGTTCAAAGCTGAATTTGATGGATTTCTGAACACCGATGATATTAAGGCATACAATGAAATTGCAGGAACATGACATTGAGGTAGAAGATCAGCCATGCTCTGGTTTGATGGTGGAGCAGGTTTGAGGGGCCGAATGGAGTACTTCTGCTACCATGTTCCTATATATAGAGAAGTCTGTAATGGATTCTTTGAACTATATTTTATTTCATCTCCGCATGGCTCCAAGCCTTGTTGGCTACTCGGTGAGTTGCTTTGTAAAGACAAAGGATTGAAGGTGTGGGCAAAAGTTGATATGCAATGATGAGGTGACACTAAGTTGGCACAGGGGCTATAAAGGGTTCTCGAGATGAGAAGGGAGTCATGGTTTTGTATGGAGGATATGAGGGACCATGGGGATGGGTAAAGGGGCATAGGTTGGCATTGAGGATACAAGGGGCTATGGGGGTGGTGGGGAAATGAGGTGGCATGAGTTGACATGGAAGGAGCATGGGGAGTGAGTGGGAGGTGAGAGAGGTGTGGGATGAGAGCTAGAAGGCTTCTTTTTAAATATTTTTATTATCACTTAGATGAAGGCCAGAGCACCAATGTGGGCCTTTTAACCAGCCTGTCATTGCACTCAGCAGCTTTTTTTGGCAGCCTCTGCACTCTTTCCGGGGTGGTGGATCCGATTCTAGTTAATTCTCACCTGGAACGAAAATCTGGCCATTTGGGGAGTTGGGAATTTTCCTGATTCTGCACACCCAATTTCAGAGCACAAATTCAGCCCCATGTAACCAACCCCATTCTGGAGCACTGAATGCTCACATTCCAATGGTTAGCATAACCTGACTTGTTCACAACACACTCAGGCAGATAATCTTGCATCTGTATTTGAATCAATGTAACCAATAGGCAAAGCAGTGAACCTATCACATCTGCTCTGCACATTGCAATGCAAGTAAAACCCAGATCAAAGCATTCAAGAGTAAGAACAAGCATTTGAAGATCCCTTGATACAATCATATTGTAAATAAATATGTTGCCTCAGCTCTCCTCACGGGGTTGAAGACATCCGGATATGATCCCGCAGCACCACATCCCATGGATGAATAAAAAATTCCAATAAATAATGAGTCTGTCCAGAGGTAGGCTTTGTTTTAAAAAAAATTTCCTGCCTATAGACGTTTCCTGCATGTAATTGTGTGAACTAATTTAGGGGTTGGTTATAACTCCCAGCAAACTTCAAATGGGTGGGTGTTGAATGAATTTGAAATACATTCAATGTTCAGGATATCAGGCTCAGTAATTTAACTCTTGCATGTCATCTGTATGCTGCCAGTCAGCTCTTTGTGTGAGATCGAAAGAGAGCAGCAGCTGGCTGGGATGTGGAAATAGTGGCAGCCTGAAGCTGTCTGCTCCTCTTGGCTGCACAAAGGAAATATTTACGCTTATCTCAAAGGACCTCTGAATCTTCCGGACCTGCTTCATTCTGGTGAAAATGGCATAGTGGCTTGCTCATTCAGAATCAAAGAATCTTTATAGTGCAGAAGAAGTCCATTTGGCCTATCGAGTCTGCACTGCCCCTGTGAGAGAGCATTCTGCCTACCTAGTCCCACTCCCCTGCTTTATCCATGTAAACTTGCTCATTCTTTCTTTTCAGGTAGCAATCTAATTCCCTTTTGAATATGTTGATCGAACCAGCCTCCACTGCAGTCTCAGGAAGTTTATTCCAGACTCCAACCACCCTCTGGGTGAAAAAAAACATCCTCACATTACTTCTACTCCTTTTGCCCTTTATTTTGAATCTGTGTCTTCTAGTTCTTGATGTACTCCTGAAAGAGAACAATTTCTCACTATTTACCCTGTCCATAGCCCTCAGAATCCTGAATATCCCTACTAAGTCTCCTCTCAGCCTTCTTTTCTCCAAGGAAAACAGACTCAACCTCTCCGATCTAACCTCATAGCTACAGTTATTTATCGCTGAGAGATGAATGCAGAAATTTCAGATATATTGTATTCCAGATATTTGGTGCTGTAAGGGTTAAATGTTTGGATTAATGTGCGTATAACTGCTGTAGTCGTGCTTTTAAAGAATACTGGTTTGAAAGGTTTTTGGAGCTAGATGTGCAATTTAAGGCATAATAAAAGCTTGGGCGAATGGAATTTTGTTTGAATTAAGGGTTTCCCTGTGAAGTTAATTAGTTACATTGTGTTTTAGCTTGGTAAGATTATGTAAGTAATGGGAGGAGCTAAGGTATATACATAGATACATAGAAGATAGGAGTAGGAGGAGACCTTTTGGCCCTTCAACCCTGCTCTACCATTCATCACGATCATGGCTGATCATCAATAGCCTAATCCTGCTTTCTCCCCATAGCCTTTGATCCCAGGCATTTTGTAGAAAAGCAGTTTAGTTGAGTTTTAGATTGGGATGTGAGCAGAAGTCTAGCATCTGCTCTCACTGCAGTACAGTTAAAGATAAAGATATGTCTGTAGACACTTTAGAGGTTCCTTTCCAAGCAGTTCAGAATTATGTGGCCGCAAGTTCAGCTGAAACAAGATGAGAAGCAGCTTCTGAAGAAATACAGCCAGAGTTTCTGCATGGTTCTGACAGGATTCAGGCCTTTTCTTTAAAACAGTTTCAAAGAACATCTCTGTACAGCAAGTATTCCTGAATGTTAATTGTATTTGAAAGTGGATTGAGACCTGAGATGGCTTTGTTGTTTGAGTGGGAATAACAATAGCAGTTTTAGGTTATTGTGTCACTGTATTTATTACCATTGTTTAAGAGGTAATTTTAAGTTATTTTTATTGTGCAGTTCTAAAGATATTTTAATACTGTGTTCGTATTAAAATTTGTTTCAATATACCATATCCCTATTTTGCGTGAAATCACTCCTGGAGCGAGGTATCCTTTCCTCACAGACTGACAAAACTAAAATAAAATCTTAGGGTTTCTGTCCAGTATCCTAGTCACTGTTGGGGTCTTGTCCGGATCATAATACCTGAAATCATTCTTGTGAATTTCCTCTGTACTCTTTCCAATGCCTTCACATCCTTCTTCAAGTATGGTGCCAGAACTAGACACAGTACTCCAGGTGAGGCCTAACTGGTGTCTTATACAAGTTTACCATTGAGTGATAGAGGTCATAGAGGTTTACAACATGAAAACAGGTCCTTCAGCCCAACTTGCCCATGCCGCCCAGTTTTTATCACTAAACTAGTCCCAATTGCCCACATTTGGCCCATATCTCTTTATACCGCTTTCCCATATAACTGTGTAAATGCTTTTTAAAAGACAAAATTGCATCCGCCTCTACTCCTGCCTCTGGCAGCTAGTTCCAGACACTTACCACCCTCTGCGTGAAAAAAATTGCCCCTGGACCCATTTGTACCTCTCCGCTCTTATCTTAAACCAATGCCTTCTAGTTTTAGGCTCCCCTACCTTTGGGAAAAGATGTTGGGCGGAATTCTCCGCTCCCCATGCGGCGTGGGAGAATCACAGGAGTGCCTCCCGACATTTTTTACGCCCCCCTGGCGACCCCAGCGATTCTCCCTCCCCCTCTCGGAAAAATCGCCGCTTACCATTTTTCACGGCGAACGCCGATTCTCCGAGCCCGATGGGCCGAGTGGCCGGCCCTTCACGCCCGTTTCACCACAGCAGCAACCACACCTGGTTGCTGCATTCGTGAAACGGGCGCCAGATGCCATTTGGGGCATCTAGGCGTCCGATTGGCACGGGAGCACCACGACTTTGCTCGGGAGGGGACAGGCCCGTGATCGGTGCCCACCGATCGTCGGGCCAGCGTCCAAAACAGACCCACTCTTTCCCCTCCGCCGCCCAGCAAGATCAAGCCGCCACATCTTGCCGGGCGGCTGAGGAGACAGACGGGCACCGCGCATGCGCGATTTGTGCCGTCTGCGCGATGAAGTCATCCGCGCATGCACGGATTACCTCACAAATGCACTGTTTTGCGCGCCATTTCCGGCGCAACAAGGTCGCGGCCGGGAAAGACGGAGGCCCGCTCCTAGCCCCCCGGGTGGGGGTGAATTAGGTGCGGGGAGCGGGCCCTGAGGCTGTCGTGAACCTCGGCCGATTTCACGACGGCCATCCCGATTTTTATCGGGAGCGGAGAATACCGCCCGTTGACTATCTATCTCATCTATGCCCCTCATTATTTTATAGCAAGAAGTCTTACAACACCAGGTTAAAGTCCAACAGGTTTGTTTCAAACACGCTCCGAAAGCTCGTGTTTGAAACAAACCTGTTGGACTTTAACCTGGTGTTGTAAGACTTCTTACTGTGCTCACCCGGCATCCCCACATCATTATTTTATAGACCTCTATAAGATCATGAACTTGAACTCTTTAATTCTGCACTCAATGCCCCTATTAGTAAAACATAGGATACCACGTTTTATTATCTACCTTTCAACATGGCCTGCCATCTTCAATTACTTATACGCATATACACCAAATTCAACAAGGTGACCCAAATTAACATAAATTTGAGGTCTTGTCCATTTGAGAGAGGTGTGCCCATCATCAAATTACACTTTAGCCATTAAAATAGTGGCCAGCAGGTTTCAAGTGAGGAAAAGTGTTGAGGCTCAATACTCCATTTTAAAGGCACACTGCTCCATTCACATCAAGCAGGTTGTGTAAAAATTCTCATCCCTAAAGTTAGAATGCTCAAAGTCAAGAACCTGAATGCATTGCCATAATAAGTGTAATGATCTCACGTGAGGGCCGTGGGAATTCCCATTGTCAATCACATCAGCCAAATGCAGTTCATGGCACTCACTGACACATTTCCCTCTCTCTTACACGACAACGTGGCACACAACCAGTGGCAGCAGAAGTTAGCTGGAGGGGGACATTGCGCTTGCGTGTCCCAAACTCCATGGAGAAGTCAATGCTAGTCATTGTTAAAAAGGCTATTGCATAGACCATGTTCAGTGGCAGGGCTGAAATCATTGAAGATGATGGTGTCGTCATACCTAATCATTCTTCTCACATCCCACTTCCCCTTATCAAAAATCTTGTTTGAATTACCTGTTGCAGGTGGTGTAAGCATACACCTCTTACTTTCCCCTCTCCCCTAGTCACATTCTTACCCTCATGCTTTTTTCCTCTCAGACATCCAACTGGCCAGGCAATGAAAGTGATGAGCCATCAATTGCACGAGAGACGAGTTGCTATACAAAAGTTGGCTTTAATAAGCTAGAACTTAGCCCTGCGGTCGACTACAATAAAATGGACGACCGCTGGGCATTCTGACTATTTATACCTCGGTATGGAGGCGTGGTTAACTCAGCCTCTCGACCAATCGGAGAGCCGTCACATGACTGGTCTCAACCAATCGGTCGAGAGGCACATGACCAGCCAGGGCCAATGGTAAGCCGGTGTTCTGCACCAATGGCAGACAGCTATGCAAATCCTACCACCACATTCACCCCTTGCGGAGAAAGAAGCCGGGGGGGGGGGGGGGGTATCAACGAGAGCCGGGGGCAGGGGGGGGGGGGGAGAGAACTGGTGGTATGAGTAGCAGCCGGGAGAACAAAAATTTTCTCTCCTTTTCTTTTATTACATTTTTGGCTTCCCACTGGCCCAGACAATTAGCAATAGTACACAAAGTCCCAACAAAGTCCATGGAGCTGTTGAAATTTAAATCAATTCGATCAGTCTTTTCGTGGCCCGTGACGTTCTGGCAGACCGCCGCAGTGGAGTAGGTGACGTCGGTTCAGCCGATGGTGGTGGTTCCGCTGACGTCCTGGAGTCCGGGAGCGATGGTCCTTGAATAGTCTCCGTCACCCGAGCTGGCTGTGGAGACGCCATGGATGGGGAAGGGGTGACATGGGTGGGGCGCTGGGGGGAAAAAAACAGGGGGGGGTCTGTGGTGAAGGGGGGGGAAGGCCACACGCCGGCGGGTGCCAGGTCCCGGAGGAAGACCGTGTCCTGCCGACCGTCGGGGTACTCCACATACGCATACTGCGAGTTAGCGTGGAGTAACTGGACTTGTTCCACCAACGGGTCGGACTTGTGCACCCGCACATGCGTCCGGAGCAAGATGGGTCCGGGGGCGGCCAGCCACATCGGGAGAGGGGATCCGGAGGACGACTTCCTGGGGAAGACAAGAAGACGTTCATGAGGTGTCTGATTTGTTGCGGTGCAGAGGAGTGAGCGGATAGAATGTAGGGCATCGGGGATAACCTCTTGCCATCGGGAAATAGGGAGATCTCTGGACCGGAGGGCCAGTAGTATGGTCTTCCAGATGGTACCATTCTCCCGCTCGACCTGTCCGTTACCCCGGGGGTTATAGCTGGTCGTCCTGCTAGAGGCAATGCCACTGTTGAGCAGGAATTGACGCAGCTTATCGCTCATAAAGGAGGACCCCTGATCGCTGTGTATGTATGCGGGGTAGCCGAACAGGGAGAAGATGGAGAGGAGGGCCTTAATGACGGTCGATGTGGTCATGTCGGGGCAGGGAATGGCGAAGGGGAAGCGGGAGAATTCGTCAATTACCGCCAAGAAGTAAAGGTTGCAGTTGTTAGAGGGAAGGGGCCCCTTGAAGTCAATACTGAGACGTTCAAAGGGGCGGGATGCTTTTATCAGGTGTGCGCGCTCGGGGCGGTAGAAGTGCGGTTTGCTCTCGGCGCAGATGTGGCAGTCACGGGTTACTGTCCTGACTTCCGCGATGGAGAAAGGCAGGTTGCGGGCCTTAATGAAATGGTAGAGAAGGGTCACCCCTGGATGGCAGAGGTCCGCGTGGAGGGAGCGGAGGTAGTCTATCTGTGTGCTGGCGCAGGTACCGCGGGACAGGGCATCAGGAGGCTCATTGAGCTTCCCAGGACGATACAAGATCTCATAGTTGTACGTGGACAACTCGATCCGCCACCGTAAGATCTTCTCATTCTTAATCTTGCCCCTTTGTGCATTATCGAACATGAAGACAACTGACCGTTGGTCTGTGAGGAGGGTAAACCTCCTGCCAGCCAAATAGTGCCTCCAATGTCGCACCGCTTCGACTATGGCCTGGGCTTCCTTTTCCACAGAGGGGTGGCGGACTTCGGAAGCCTGGAGGGTTCTGGAGAAGAAGGCCACGGGTCTGCCCGCTTGGTTCAGGGTGGCCGCCAGAGCTACTTCTGATGCGTCGCTCTCGACCTGGAAGGGGAGGGACTCGTCGATGGCGCGCATCGTGGCCTTTGCGATGTCCGCTTTGATGCGGCTAAAGGCCTAGCAGGCCTCTGTCGACAGCGGGAAGGTCGTAGTTTGAATGAGGGGACGGGCCTTGTCAGCGTTGTTGGGAACCCATTGGGCGTAGTAAGCGAAGAAACCCAGGCAGCGTTTGAGGGATTTGAGGGCATTGGGGAGAGGGAGTTCCATCAGGGGGCGCATGCGTTCGGGGTCGGGGCCTATCACTCCTTTACACACTACGTAGCCGAGGATGGCTAGATGGTTGGTGCTAAACACGCACTTATCCTTATTGTATGTGAGGTTGAGGAGTTTTGCGGTTTGGAGGCATTTCTGGAGATTGGCGTCATGGTCCTGCTGATCATGGCTGCAGATGGTGACATTATCAAGATACGGGAAGGTAGCCCGTAATCCGTACTTGTCGACCATTCGGTCCATCTCCCGTTGGAAGACCGAGACCCCATTTGTGACACCAAATGGAACCCTAAGGAAGTGGTAGAGGCGCCCATCTGCCTCAAACGCGGTGTATTTGCGGTCACTCGCGCGGAGGGGGAGCTGGTGGTAAGCGGACTTAAGGTCCACAGTGGAGAAGACCTTGTATTTCGCGATATCGTTTACCATGGCGGAAATACGGGGGAGAGGATACGCGTCCAGTTGCATAAACCGGTTGATGATCTGGCTATAGTCGATGACCATCCGGTTTTTCTCCCCAGTCTGGACCACCAGCACTTGGGCTCGCCAGGGACTGTTGCTGCCCTCGATGACCCCTTCCGTCAGCAACCTTTGGACCTCGGACCTGATGAAGGACCGGTCCTGGGCACTGTACCGTCTGCTCCGTGTCGCGACGGGTTTGCAATCAGGGGTGAGATTAGCAAACAAGGAGGGGGGGGTCCACTTTGAGGGACGCGAGGCTGCAGACAGTGAGGGGGGGTATAGGGCCGCCGAATTGGAAGGTCAAGCTCTGCAGGTTGCACTGGAAGTCCAGTCCTAGGAGTGCCGGTGCGCAAAGGTCAGGGAGGACAAGGAGTTTATAATTTTTAAAAACCTTCCCTTGGACCGTGAGGTCCGCGATGCAGCACCCGGTGATGCGGACAGAGTGCGAACCTGAGGCTAACCCAATTTTGTGTTTTACAGGATGGACAGGGAGCGCGCAGCGTCTTATCGTGGCAGGGTGAACGAAGCTTTCCGTGCTCCCGGAGTCCGGTAGGCAGCCCGTCTCGTGGCCGTTGAGGTAGATCAGCGTTGTCGTTTTGGCGAGTGTTCGTGGACGTGACTGATCGAGCTGAATGGCCGCGAGCCATGGAGAAACTCCATATTCGTCGTCGTCGTCCGAGTAGATGCTGGAAGAACCTTGCGTGCCAGTTCCGGAAGGTGGTGCCCAGGATCCGCACGTGGAGTCGGGGCCCCAAGATGGCGGCGCCCAGGACCCGCACGTGGAGTCGGCGCCCCAAGATGGCGGCGCCCGGGGGGCCCTCGTGGTTGCTGGGGGCAGGGTTAGCGGTGCCGGCGGGCCGGTCAGAGCGGCTGGGAGCGGGGGCAGAGAGGCGCGCAGGCCAGGGGCGGGGGCCCGGGGGCGGCGAGTGGAGAGTAGCACGGTGCGCTGGAGGGGCCCGGAAGGGCCCGGAGGAGAGAGAGAAGCACGCAGGCCGGGCGCAGCGGCCAGGGGGCAGGTGGGGAGAGAGTTGCGCGGCATCCAGGAGGGGACCGGGAGGGCCCAGAGGGGAGAGAGAGGCGCGCAGGCCGGGCGCAGGGGCCCGGGGGCGGGGGGCAGAGAGTTGCGCGGCGTCCAGGAGGGGACCGGGAGGGCCCGGAGGAGAGAGAGAGGCGCGCAGGCCGGGCGCAGGGGCCCGGGGGCGGGGGGCAGAGAGTTGCGCGGCGTCCAGGAGGGGACCGGGAGGGCCCGGAGGAGAGAGAGAGGCGCGCAGGCCGGGCGCAGGGGCCCGGGGGCGGGGGGGGGGAGAGAGTTGCGCGGCGTCCTGGAGGGGCCCGAGAGGGCTCGGAGGAGAGAGAGAGGCGCGCAGGCCGCGCACAGGGGCCCGGGGGCGGGGGGGAGAGTGTTGCGCGGCGTCCAGGAGGGGCCAGCAAGGGCCCGGAGGGGGGGATCCCTGGTCGCTGAGCAGAACCGCAGCGACCGTTTTGGCCTGGCAGACAGTGGAGAAGTGGCCCTTCTTCCCGCAGCTCTTACAGAGGGCGGAGCGGGCTGGGCAGCGCGGGCGAGAGTGTTTCGCGAACCCGCAAAAGTAGCAGCAGGGCCCCGTGGACTTGTCGGGGCGTCCCGCGGCGCAGGCCTGAGGGAGGTCGGGAGCGGCGGATGGTGGTGGGGAGGCCCAGGATGGTGCAGCGCGGCTGGGGACATAGGCGCGGGCGTTTAGATCAGCGACCTCCAGGGAGGTGGAGAGAGTCCGTGCCTCAGTTAAGCTGAGGTCGTCTTTCTCCAGCATCCGCTGGCGGATAGCGGGGGACTGCATCCCAGCCACGTAAGCATCTCTGATCAGCAGTTCCATGTGCTCCGTAGCTGAAACTGCGAGGCAGGAGCAATTCCTCCCAGGCACCGGGAGGCTGTTGTCTGGTGGCCAGCAGATGTCGGGCGAATACTCTGTTGACTGGTTTAAGGAATTGTCCATTCAGCTTTAGTATGGCTGCATCATAATCTTTCTCCTCCTTGATTATCGCGTAGGCTGCTATGCCCACGCTGGAGTGGAGGATGTGAAGCTTCTGTGCCATGGTGGGGGGGCTGGTTGCAGACTCCAGGTATCCTTCGAGACATGTCAGCCAATGTTGAAAAATTTCTGCAGCGTTCTGAGTTTGCGGGCTGATGCGGAGGCATTAGGGCTTGATCCGGAACTCCATCTTCAAAAATCTAGCTTATTAAATTGATGAGCCATCAATCGAACGCGAGACGAGTGGCGATACAAAAGTTAGGCTTTAATAAGCTAGAACTTAGCCCTGCGGTCGACTACAATAAAATGGACGACCGCCGGGCATTCTGACTATTTATACCTCGGTATGGAGGCGTGGTTAACTCAGCCTCTCGACCAATCGGAGAGCCATCACATGACTGGTCTCAACCAATCGGTCGAGAGGCACATGACCGACCAGGGCCAATGGTAAGCCGGTGTTATGCACTAATGGCAGACAGCTATGCAAATCATACCACCACAGAAAGAAAATCAAGAAAAGAGCAATGATGAAGATACACCATCACTTGATTTCACATTCACAGCCACCAGGTCAGAAACACTGACTGACACTGCACCTATCTTAGAGAGGAAATCCGTACATCGCCACAAAAAAAATAGTAAGGTGCAGCCAGGCAGTGAGAGGACATGGATGAGGACTTTGAAGAGACAGTATACAGAAGAAGACTGATGGTTATGCACAACACAAGGCTTGGTGCTTTGAAAGCCTGCCAGAATGCATAGAGAGATCCAGAACCAATGGCACAATGCTTTGCACAAAGCTTGAGACTAACATTTTCAGCATGGAAATTATATAGGGCGTGGTTCAGGCACTATCAACCCAGGTGCCCAGGTGCCAGGGGGAATTTTAGAGTACTGCCAGTCCTTTCCCTGACCACCCGCGGAGATTCACTAGCCTCTGAGACCCCCGAGTGGCCACCATGACTGGTCTCGGCTTGTAGATTCCATAACTAACCGGCACCCGGTTGAGGTCTTGCCAGTGCAGCCATTGACTCCCGGGCGCCGGGTGAATACGATGTCGGTATATTTAAATCAGATTGTGGCAGGTGTCACGGGTCCGGTAACTCGCGATTGGCTCGGTACCTGGTGCGAAGCCCAATTTTGGTCGCTCCTAAGATTCACCCGCCAGGCACAACACATTGCCTGTTTCGGGCCCATAGGACGTGATTTTCCAGAAACATTTCTATGTTTTCTAGCGAGCAGGAATTGCTGCGAGTACCCGGTGCTCGGCCCAACAAGGCTGGCAACGCTATTCAACGATGTCCAATTCTCGTCCCAAATGTCGGCTCGCCAGCTGATTCGCCAGGACCGCACTCACCAGCCCCCCCCCCCCCCCCGCTGACAAGGTCGAGCAGCACTTAAACTGCAATTGCTCGGCCAATCCCAGCCAGCTCGCAACAATGGTGTTGCGAAGACCAAGATTCAGGATGCTGACCTGGGGAGGTTACTAGATGCAGTGGAGGGCAGGAGGGATGTCCTTTTCCCCTGAGGACCCGGAAGGTGAGCCACTCGACAGTGACCCGCTAAAGGTGCCGACACAGTCCCAGCACCCTGGAGTGATGTGACACATACCCTAGGAGAGTGGGAAATGAGGGTGGTGAGTGAGTAAGATTGCGATGACCGACCAGGCCACGTCCTAGGTGAAGTCAGTAAGTATGAGGGCCTCCCTGGCCCTCTGGGCTTGCCGGACCCCCACCGATGTCGCCTGTCATGCAGCCTCTGGCTGGGCCTCAGGTTCCTCCCCAGCATGACACTCCTGCCCCTGCTAGTCCGGCGCCTCCTCATCATCATCAAGCTCGTCTCCCTCCTCCTCCTCTTTGGTAGCCACATGTTCCTCGTCACCAACCTTCAGCTCGTCGCCCCGCTGGTGTGTCAGGTTGTGGAGGACAGAACAGACCACCACAAAGCGGGTGACCCTCCGCGGGGCGTACTGGAGTGCACCACCGGAGCGGTGGAGGCATCGGAACCTCATCTTGAGGAGTCCGATGCACCGCTCAATCATGCCTGGGTGGATGCATGGGCCTTGTTGTAACGTGCCTCCACTTCGGTCTCTGGCCTCTGTACTGGTGTCATTAGCCAGGTGCTCAGCGGATAACCCTTATCCCCCCAAGAGCAAGCCGCCCATCCTGAGGTGCTCCTCAAAGAGGCTGAGGATGACAGACTGCCCCAGGATGTAGCTGTCATGCACAGTCCCCGGGAAGCGTGGACACAAGTGCATTATGTTCATCTGGTAGTCGCACACGAGCTGCATGTTGAAGGAGTGGAACTCCTTTCTGTTTACGTGGGGCACCCCCAGATGGCCCAGTGAGCGCAGGCGACATGCTTGGCATCTATGACCCCTTGGACGTGGGGCACCCTGGCAATGGCGGAGAATCATGCAGCCTGGGCATCTTGCTGAGCCTGGTCCATGTTACAGCCAGGGCATACAGGGCATTTGTGACCTTCCAAATGCACCTGTGGGTTGTGGTCTGCTGAGATACCATGCAGATCCCCGCTCGAGCCCTGGAATGAACCCGAGGCATAAATGTTCTGAGCTGCAGTGACTTTGATGGCCACCGGAGCGGGTGTCCTCCTCCTCCATGTGGTGCCAAGTCCGCAAGGATATGGCACAGGTGTCGCACCGTCTCCATGTTGAGGCGGAGCCTCCTGTGGCACGCTCTGTCCGTCATCTGTTCAAAGAATCAGCGACGCCTGTATACCCTCGGCCAGCGCGGGACTCCCACTCTGGATCCCTAATGTCCTAATGGGCAGTTGGGTCCTCAGGATGTTGGGCGGGGACCTGTACGTGGGCCGCTGCCTCGAGCATCTGCAGATATTGCTGCTTCCGCCTTCTCCAGCATCTGGTCGCATGGTGTAGCACCAGCACCACTAGGGCAACTTCTGCATCCAACATCTCTGCTGTAGTGTTCAATATCTGTTAGGCATTGGGAGAGCGTGTTAGACTGACAAAAAGCAGTGGCTTCCACTCCGGGATCCTCCGTTCCCCCACTGATCCCTCCCACCCACCCACCCTACCCGGAACACCATGCCCAGGTACTCCTGGCCGCAGTGGGCCCCCCTCACCGGGCCCCAGACCCTGTACCCCGGACACCCACTCACAACGCCAACCGGACAGGGCGCTGGCCCCCTCCCCACGGCACTCATCCACCCTCCTCATTTTTGGCCTGTCCCGCTATTCACTGGCCTCGTTTCGCTTGATCAAGAGTTTAATAAGGCCGGAAGATCACACCCATAGTGTCTAATTGCGAATCTCACCTATTGCAGGGGCTGATTTAGCTCACTGAGCTAAATTGCTGGCTTTTAAAGCAGACGAAGCAGGCCAGCAGCACGGTTCGATTCCCGTACCAGCCTCCCTGGACAGGCGGCGGAATGTGGCGACTAGAAGCCTACTCGTGACAATAAGCGATTTTCATTTTCATTCATTGCAGCACAAGCAGCAGCAGCACACATCTCAGGCCTGGGGCGAAATTCTCCAACCCCACGCAGGGTCGGAGAATCGGCCGGCAGCGGCGTTAATCCCGCTCCCGCAGGGTTTTTAATTCTCTGACCGGCCAAAAACCGGCGCTGTGCAAATCCCGCCGGCAGCCTCTGAAAACAGCTGGCGCCGGCGGGATTTCATTATATTTTTGTTTCCACAAATCTCCGGCCCGGATGGGCCGAAGTCCCGCCGACGTGGCCACGGGTCACGTCGGCGAAAATCACAGTAGCTTTAAAGCGGCGTCAACCATTGATGATGGTTGACGCTGTTCAGTGTCGGGGGGGGGGGGGGTTGCGGCATCGGGGGGGGGGTTGCGGCATCGGGGGGGGTTGCGGCATCGGGGGGGGGTTGCGGCGTCGGGGGGGGGGGGTTGCAGCATCGGGGGGGGTTGCGGCATCGGGGGGGGTTGCGGCATCGGGGGGGTTGCGGCATCGGGGGGGGGTTGCGGCATCGGGGGGGGTTGCGGCATGGGGGGGGGTGCGGCATCTGGGGGGGGGTTGCGGCATCGGGGGGGGTTGCGGCATCGGGGGGGTTGCGGCATCGGGGGGGGTTGCGGCATCGGGGGGGGTTGCGGCATCGGGGGGGGTTGCGGCATCGGGGGGGGTTGCGGCATCAAGGGGGGTTGCGGCATCGGGGGGGGTGGTTTGGGGGCAGCGGCGTGCAGAGAGGGGGGGCGACGGATGCCCGGGGCCAATGCACCGTCGCCCCCCCCTCTGTGCGCCGCTGCCCCCTACCCCAACCACCCCCCCTCACCACACCTACCTCCCTCCAACGCCCCTACCCCCCTCCCCACCACCCCTACCCCCCTCCAACGCCGCCCCCCCATCTCTCGCAACGCCGCAACCCTCCACCCTCAATGCCGCAACCCCCCCTCATCGCCGCAACCCCCCCCCCCCCTCAACGCCGGGTCCCCCCCCTCTCAACGCCGGGTACCCCCCCCTCAACGCCGGTACCCACACCCCGTCCCCCTCCCTCTGAAGGCCGGTACCCACACCCCCCCCTCCCTCTGAAGGCCGGTACCCACACCCCCCCCTCTCCTCCTCCCCCCCTCTCTCCTCCTCCCCCTTCCTTCCTCCTCCCCCCTTCCTTCCTCCTCCCCCCTTCCTTCCTCCCCCCTCAACTCAACGCCGCAAACCCCCCCCCTCTCAACTCAACGCCACGCCGCAAACCCCCCCCCCTCTCCTCTCAACTCAACGCCGCAAACCCCCCAACGCCGGGTCTGTCTCTCTCCTCCTCCCCCCCCCCCCCAATGCTGGTCTGTCTCTCCCTCTCCCCCCCCCCCCCAAATGCCGGTCTGTCTCTCTCCCCCCCCCCAAATGCCGGGTCTGTCTCTCTCCTCCCCCCCCCCCCCCCCCCCAAATGGTGAAACTGACGCGTATCGCGTCAGTCCGCTGCTGGCCCCTCCGGGAACGGAGAATAGCCGCCTAAAAGAAGGCCCCCACGCCGGAGTCATCTACACCAATTTTGCTCGCCGGAAATCGGCGTTACGACGGTCTGCAGAGAATTTCGCCCCTGGAGTGGGAATTCAGATTGCCATCTTGCAAGGTCAGGTTGCAACAATGTGAAGTCAGACTACAATGCTCAAAGTGACTTGCAGGGTGCTACATAAACCAAGTAACCTGTCCTCCAACTGATCACTAAGGTTGCTGAGGTGATGTCCCAGGGTGTCCTCTCTCTGAATGACTGCACTTTAACCTGGTGTTGTAAGACTTCTTACTGTGCTCACCCCAGTCCAACGCCGGCATCTCCACATCACATATAATCAAATAATACAATGCTACTGAAAATGAATCATGTATTGAATGTAATATTTTAATACTCGGAATATGAGACATGTCAGTGGTAGGAAATGGTGCATTTAAGCATCAGGTATTTCCAACTCAGTTACAGTGGGATTAAATATGTAATCCCTCTATTTTATCCAACATCGTGACCTCACCCAATTACAGAAATGCTTTGATTGCTATGCTATTCCTATTTTTCATATCACTTGCGACTTTGGTGAGTGAAGCTGTCATTAGAGTAAATTTGCTGTTTATCTGAATTGGTTAGGAATGGGATTGAGAACCTATGAGCTCTTATGTCTTGCCAGTGAAAGACATCTGTCTGGGATGGATTACAGTTTAAAACTCTAGCAATGCAAGGATACGGTGCTTTTACCCCTGTTGCCATACAAGTAATCCTAAAGACTGGATTAATAATAATCCTGAGCATGTGAGTTCAAATGACATTCACAAGGCTCAGTTGTTTCAACCTGTTACAAAAACTACAAGGCAACTAAGGATGGACTTAATAAATTTCAATGTTTGCTTACAATATCAAACATGGAGGTGTGCGGATGATACAAATCGCCTACAACATGGCATAGATAGTCTATCAGAATGGGCAGACAAGTAACAGATAGAATTTAATACAGAACAGAGTGAGGTGATGCAGTTTAGCATAAAAAATAAGGTGGGCGATTCAACGGGACAGCAACAGAGTCCCGTTTCCGGTGCATTTAACGGGATGTTTCTCAGTGCCAGCACCACCAAGAAAGACCCCACTATTCAATGGCACTTTGCTACATTTTTTGGCCTCAGGGGGAACACCTCATTAAGTCCACACTTACATAATTTCCTGTACTGATGAGCTCATCTCTCGGTGCAGGAAGGCACCTCGCAGATCAGGGCACCATTTGCAAAGGCCACCCCGATATTTCGACCTCTCTCACAGATCTCTCCACGGCCTCCGGAACCCTTACTGCACCAAACTTACCTATTCCAGGGTCCTCGAGCTTCTCTCTCACCCCACCTCTTATGGGCAAGGCACCTCGGCTCAAACCTGGTGTGGGCAACCTGGGACCTGGGTACCTTGGCACTGCCAGTCTGGCATACTGGCAGTGCCCTTCCAGCCTAGTGCCTGGATGGCAGTACTAAGGTGGCAGGCTGGCAGTACCAAGGTGCCCAGGTGCCAGTGGTAGTGCCAGGGCACTTTGCCCAGAGCCCAATAACCTGGGATTCTCTCATGACTAATAACATTAACTGTGGGTAAACTATATACAAAACAATAGATGAATAATAATAAGATCAAGCACAAGCAACCTCTCTCCAGCTTCCTCCAGCCAGTCTGAGGGGTCACCTGAATCCAACATTCACTTATCTACTGGTGGTCAGTCGGTGAATTACAGCACAGCCATGATATCACTACATCCCCTTTCCTTTGAAGGGATAAATTAATACATTATCATCAGTATGTTTACATGTGATAACATGAGCCTGTGAGTCTCACAGTATTATTTATTTTTAACTATCAAAACTGGTTTAACACAAAACAGCAAGCATAGAATGTACAAATAGTCTAAACCTACAAATTGAGTCGATCAGGTTTTCTTCTGACTCTAGTTGATCTTCTCAAAGTTTAACCTTGCTGTTCAGAACTTGTAGCTTCAATGTTCTCCATGACATTCTCATGCTCAGATACTGCTGATCTAGCTGACACTACAGCTAATGTTGATTCTGACGTAGATTCGTCATCCATTACGTTGTTGTGAAAGCCTTCTCTGGTTGTCAAGAGCGTGCAACGATTTCTTATGAAAACCAACCCATCGTCTGTCTATGTATTTAAGGAACGAGGTGCTACTTCTTCAAGTACAATGGCTTTTCTCGACCAATTGCCTGAATCTTCTCCTCTCATAATGTCATCACTACTCAGAGGTGGTAAAGTTCTAGACACACTATCATAGAACTGCTTTTGTTTTGTTTTAATTTTTTTGCATTTCCTGCAGTACCACTGCATTCTCTTCCTTCTATGTCAAGTATGGAAGTCTGGTACACAACCTTCTGTTCATGAGTAACTCTGCTGGTGATCAACCATGTGACAATGGTAACGCTCTAACTCAATAGTGCGAGATATGGATCAGATTGGCTGTCCATTGCTTTCTTCATTAATTGCTTAACAATATGTACACCTTTTTCGGCTTTTCCATTGGCTTGAGGGTACAACGGACTCGACGTGATGTGAATGAAATCATATGTGACTGTGAAATGTTGCCATTCTTTACAGCTAAAACAAGGACCGTTGTCACTCACGGCGATTTGCGGAATTCTGTGTCTAGCAAAAATTGTCTTGATATGTAGTATTACACTGCTTGCCAGTAGAGCCATTTCGGGATAATTTGAAAAATAGTCTATGATCATTAAATAATCTTTCCCTCGTAGGTGAAAGAGATCAATATTTACTTTCTGCCATGGTGCAGTAGGTAAATCAGATATTTGCATAAGTTCTCCTGTTTGCTTACAACAATGCGTCTGGCATGTGTGACAGCTACTGACCATCTTGTCAATATCCTGGTTTATACCTGGCCAGTAAACAGAATCACAAGCTCTCTGTTTACATTTTTCAATCCCTATGTGTCCTTTATGTAACCTCTTTAGTTCACCCTTGCAAAGAGGTTGAGGTATGACTATAGTGTTCAAACAAAGTACCACTCCATTAATGATAAAAAGCAAATTACTGCGGATTCTGAAATCTGAAACCAAAAGAGAAAATGCTGGAAAATCTCAACAGGTCTGGCAGCATCTGTGGGGAGAGAAAAGAGCTAACGTTTCGAGTCTAGATGACCCTTTGTCAAAGTCCATTAATGATACCGGTCTCCGATCTTATATTGTAGAATGACATACATTGACCTCTGGGCAAGTGTGGGTTGATGTTCCCCATCACCTCTTGAAGAGTTTGATCCTTCCTAGCCTCTTCTCGGATCTCACATAGTTTTGTATCTGGTACTGGTAGTAGTGTGGATATAAGATTGACATGCAGATCTACATCTTCAGCAATTTCACTGCTAATACTTTGTATCGGTGCTCTCGATAATGCATCTGCTAAGAACAAATATTTGCCTGCCGTGTAGATGAGATTGAAGTCGTAGCCTTGTAACTTCATCATCAACGTCTAAATGCGCAGAGAAATCTGGTTGAGATTTATTTTTATGATGTTAACCAAAGGACGATGAACTGTCTCAACTGTGAAAGTTGGAAGCCCACAGATGTAGTCATAGAATTTCTCCAAGCCTACAACTAAACCCAGGCATTCTTTTTTGATTTGAACGTACCTCTGCTCTGTTGTTGTCATGGATCGTGATGCATATGCGACTGGTTTCCAATCGTCATGCTCGAGTTGTAGAAAAACTGCTCCCAGATCATCTTTCTGCGCATCTGTTGACACTTTAATCTGCTTTGATGAATCAAAAAATGTAAGAACTGGTGTGGTGGTTAATGAAGTCTTGAGCTTCTTCCACTCTTGCTCATGTTGCTTAGTCCAAGTGAGATCCATTGTCTTGTGCAGGAGATCACAGAGATGTGTTTTTGCTGACAGGTTTGGAATGAATTTCCCTATAAAGTTGGTTATACCCATCACTCTTAAGATGGCTTTCTTGTTGTGTGGTTTTGGCATGTTGCGAATTCATTGGATTTGTCTTTGTCAGGTTCAATGCCACACGATGAGAGCTTGTCACCTAGGAATGTGACTTCAGTTACTCCAAAGTGGCACTTTTGCTTGTTGAGCGTCACCCCATTTCTCCTGTTAGAATGTTAAGCAACCTTGTATTGTTCTCTTCTATGGTTGAACCCCAAACGATGATATCATCCACGTACAGATGTTCCCTTCGATGCCTTTGAATTATGTGCTCCATGGCACGGTGAAAGATTTCTGATGCCGGAATCATGCCAATCGGCAATCTCAGAAAGTAGCACCATCCAAATGGCGTATTAAAAGTGCTGTATTTTGTACTTTGTTCCTCCAGCTTTAGTTGCCAGAAACCCTGAGATGCATCAAGTTTCATAAAGAATTGTGCACCAGCCATGTCAGATGTGATTTCCTCACGCTTCGGTATTTGGTAATGTTCTCTTTTGATATTCTTGTTAAGATCTTTAGGATCCGGAGGTTCATTGGGGCAAGGAGATGCCAACCACAGAACTGCAAACGAAGATTAGATTTAGTTTATTTGCATTAGTGTTTAATCATTTTGAATCTTATTTTGTGGCAGACATGTGGGGCCTTCACAGCACCTCAGTGTGTTGGCAAGCCGGTTGGAAACAGCTGATTCAATCATAATCAATGTCATTTTGTACCCTTCTGTAGATGACCATTCAGCTCTTATACTAATGAAACTGTCTTTACTTTTTAAAAATTGCTTGAACATTGCAAATTCAAAAAAATATCTTTAGGATCCATGCAAACGCAAATAGCACCAATCTTTTGCTTTACACAAACCATGGAGTTTACCCTGTTGGTAGGTTCTTCCATCTTTCTGATTACTTTTGATTTTGTCATTCTATCTTGCTTCTTTTTGAGGCAATCCCAAAGGGATGCAGGTACTCTTCTTGGTGCCTGTACCACAGGTTTTGCATCCTCTTTGAGTTGTATCATGTAGGTGAATGGTAGTGTACCACAACCAGTGAACACATCGCCGAATTTGCTGATATTGTTCTGAACCATTGAAGTGTTGATCCAATCTATTGTGGATGCTATATACGAACCGCACTAGACCTAATTCTTCATAGGACTGATCACCTAATAATGAATCCAAGCCCTCAGATACAATATAAAATGTGACTGAATAAACTGTGTTCTTCACCATCACACTCAGGTCACAAGAACCATAGCATTCAGTGCTTGAACCATTATAATGTCTCAGAGATATTTTGTGATTTCTTCTAATCGGCTTAATTTTTAGATTTTTAAAATCAGTCATGCTGATTAAATTGGCTTTGGCACCAGTGTCTAACTTCAATTGGACCACTGTACCGTTCACTTCAAATGATAGCGGCCATTTGTCCTTATCAACCATATTTATTTTAAATGGAGTATTAGTTTGCATTTTTTTAAGCGCTGGAGAATTTTTTAATGTCTCCAAAAAATTATTCTTCTCTGTTATTGTTCCAACAAACAATGATGTTTCATCACTCGAGACTGTGGGCTGGATTCTCCGCACCCCGACACAGAAATCGCATTTGCCGCACAAAGTCAGGAGCGGCGCCCGTTCTTCAATTCTCCACCTCCCGAAAATCGGCATACTCATGGAGTACGCCACGCCAATGATCCACCACCTCGGGCCATTGCCTGAGGCCTGCCCTGCAATGCTCCATTGCCAACCGGCCGAATTTCTGACAGTATGGACCTTTCATGGTCCCACCATCCGGGATCCTCACGTGCCGGCTGCAGACTCAGTCCAGGGCCGCCACACTCGGGGGACGGCCAAACAGTGGGCAGGGGGAGCTTCATTCAGGACTGGGGTTTATGTGTGCGGGCTATCCAGGGCACGGCGGCCTCTGACCCGGAAGTACGGGGGACCGGATCAGCAGCTAGAGCTCGACAGCTGCCTGCTAGCCCCCTGCAAGAAGGTGAATCTGTGGCCTTTCGACGCCAGTTTTCCTGGCATAATAAAACACAGTTTTCATTATGGCGTGGGGACTTAGTCCCAAAAACGGAGAATCCAGCCCTGTATCTTCCACTGTGCTGATTGATTTGGGATTGAACTTAGAGTAACAATTCTGAGCAAAGTGATTTTTTTCCTTTGTATCTGAAACAAAACTTGCCACATGCTGGACACTGCCTTAATTTGTGCCATTGACCACATCTTTTACACAGGAATAACTTCATCCTGACCTTCAACTTGTATATTGGTGTGCGAGGAGCTGCTGGATCTTTCCCGCATTTTTTTGGACGTTTCCCACCTTTTTGGAAAAAGGGCGGCAACCGGAGTGCTTTCCTCAAAGCAGGCGGCGCCATTACATAGAACATAGAACATAGAACGATACAGCGCAGTACAGGCCCTTCGGCCCTCGATGTTGCACCGACATGGAAAAAAAACTAAAGGCCATCTAACCTACACTATGCCCTTACCATCCATATGTTTATCCAATAAATTTTTAAATGCCCTCAATGTTGGCGAGTTCACTACTGTTGCAGGTAGGGCATTCCACGGCCTCACCACTCTTTGCGTAAAAAACCCACCTCTGACCTCTGTCCTATATCTATTACCCCTCAATTTATGGCTATGTCCCCTTGTGCTAGCCACCTCCATCCGCGGGAGAAGGCTCTCGCTGTCCACCCTATCTAACCCTCTGATCATTTTGTATGCCTCTATTAAGTCACCTCTTAACCTTCTTCTCTCTAACGAAAACAGCCTCAAGTCCATCAGCCTATCCTCATAAGATTTTCCCTCCATACCAGGCAACATCCTGGTAAATCTCCTCTGCACCCGTTCCAAAGCTTCCACGTCCTTCCTATAATGAGGCGACCAGAACTGTACGCAATACTCCAAATGCGGCCGTACTAGAGTTTTGTACAACTGCAACATGACCTCATGGCTCCGGAACTCAATCCCTCTACCAATAAAGGCCAACACACCATAGGCCTTCTTCACAACCCTATCAACCTGGGTGGCAACTTTCAGGGATCTATGTACATGGACACCGAGATCCCTCTGCTCATCCACACTACCAAGAATTTTACCATTAGCCAAATATTCCGCATTCCTGTTATTCTTTCCAAAATGAATCACCTCACACTTCTCCACATTAAACTCCATTTGCCACCTCTCAGCCCAGGTCTGCAGCTTATCTATGTCCCTCTGTAACCTGCAACATCCTTCCGCACTGTCTACAACTCCACCGACTTTAGTGTCGTCTGCAAATTTACTCACCCATCCTTCTGCGCCCTCCTCTAGGTCATTTATAAAAATGACAAACAGCAACGGCCCCAGAACAGATCCTTGTGGTACGCCACTCGTAACTGAACTCCATTCTGAACATTTCCCATCAACTACCACTCTCTGTCTTCTTTCAACTAGCCAATTTCTGATCCACATCTCTAAATCACCCTCAATCCCCAGCCTCCGTATTTTCTGCAATAGCCGACCGTGGGGAACCTTATCAAACGCTTTATGAAATCCATATACACCACATCAACTGCTCTACCCTCGTCTACCTGTTCAGTCACCTTCTCAAAGAACTCGATAAGGTTTGTGAGGCATGACCTACCCTTCACAAAACCATGCTGACTATCCCTAATCATATTATTCCTATCTAGATGATTATAAATCGTATCTTTTATAATCCTCTCCAAGACCTTACCCACCACAGACGTTAGGCTCACCGGCCTATAGTTACCGGGGTTATCTCTACTCCCCTTCTTGAACAAAGGGACCACATTTGCTATCCTCCAGTCCTCTGGCACTATTCCTGTAGCCAATGATGACCTAAAAATCACAGCCAAAGGCTCAGCAATCTCTTCCCTGGCTTCCCAGAGAATCCTAGGATAAATCCCATCCGGCCCCGGGGACTTATCTATTTTCACCTTGTCCAGAATTGCCAACACTTCTTCCCTACGCACCTCAATGCCATCTATTCTAATAGCCTGGGTCTCAGCATTCTCCTCCACAATATTATCTTTTTCTTGAGTGAATACTGACAAAAAGTATTCATTTAGTATCTCGCTTATCTCCTCAGCCTCCACACACAACTTCCCACCACTGTCCTTGACTGGCCCTACTCTTACCCTAGTCATTCTTTTATTCCTGACATACCTATAGAAAGCTTTTGGGTTTTCCTTGATCCTACCTGCCAAAGACTTCTCATGTCCCCTCCTTGCTCATCTCAGCTCTCTCTTTAGATCCATTACTGAGAAACATTTTGGAATGCTGTGCTGCTAGCTCGTGAGCCTGATAAATCTTAACTGTTTATTCCAAAGACAGCTCCCATTCCCTCAGCAACCGTCCCCTCAGTTTATTTTCATTCACAGCAAACATAATCATGGAAGATTCCACCGCAGAAGAAGTACAGGTTTTAGCTTCTAACTTTAAATCAATGATGAAGTGATCAATGGACTCCCCTGTCTTCTGTAAACATTATCTAAACTTATAGCGTTCATAAATGTCATTATTTCTAGGGCTCCAATGTGCATCAAATCTTTGAATTACTTCGTTAAAATGTTTACTATCTTAATCATTTGCAAATTTAAATGTATTAAACACAGCAATTGCTTCTGGCCCTACCGCTGTTAGGAGAACCGCTACCATACGTGAATCTAATTGATGTTCTAAATTTACTGCAGTAAGAAACAGATTAAATTAGTGTTTGAGCACACATGAGTTGCCGTCCACGTTACCATGAAATCTGACACTCAATGGTGGCTTCAAGGACTCCATTCTTGCAGTCTAAAAAATCTTTAAATCTTTTTAGACCACGTGACAGGCTTGTTTTTTTTTCTCAGTGTTTAATACCATCCAACCCTGGTACCATGTAATGTTCTTGTCGGGTGGCCTGATTTATATTACAAGAACACTTGTAGCTAAATCTATAAATGATTTATTAACATTAACTGTAGGTAAATTAAATACAAAACAACAGATGAATAACAGTAAGATCAAGCACAGTTAACCTCTCTCCAGCTTCCTCCAGCCAGTCTGAGGGGTCACCTGACTCTAACATTTACTTATCTACTAGTGAGACTCCTAGTGGTCAGTCAGTGAATTACAACACAACTATGATATCACTACAGATAGATTGGAAAAGGTGGGACTGTTTTCCTTGGAGAAGAAAAGGTCGAGACAATATTTGATAGAATTCTTCAAAATCAAGCGGTCTGGATAGAGTAAATAAGGAGAAACTGTGACCATGAATGTAAAGAACAAGAGGGTACAGATTTAAGGTAATTGGCAACATGAGGAAAACCCTTTTCATGAAGTGAGTGGTTAGGATCTGGAATGCACTGTCTGAGAGTGTGGTGGATGCCAGTTCAAACAAGGCTTTTAAGAAGGAATTGAGTTATTACCTGAAAAGGATGAATGTGCAGGGCTACTGGGTGAAAAGGGTGGTGGAGTAGCGGAAGGTGAATTGCTCTTACAGCAAGCCAGCACAATCATAATGGGCTGAATAGTCTCCTTCTTTGATGTAACAATTCTATGATTCTGTGATTCTGAGTGGTAATGTCCTGAAACTTGCTGCTCATGAGGGTGGTGTTTGTTAAGTGAATTGAACATTCTGAATTCGCCCTCTGTGTACCAGAACAGGCGCCGGAGTGTGGCGACTAGGGAATTTGCACAGTAACTTCATTGCAGCGTTAATGTAAGCTTACTTGTGACACTAATAAAAGATTATTATATGGTAGAAGCAGAAACACTCAATGATTTCAAAAGAAATTGGATAGGCACTAGAAGGAAATAAACCTCCAGGGTTACAGGGACACGCAGGAGAATGAAACTGACTGGATTACTCCCTAGTGAGCCTAATGAGACAAATGGGCTCCTCCTGTGCCGTAAATGCTCCATGACGCTATGGCTCCATAACTATTCCAAAAAGAAACAAACAAAATATAGTGAATCTTAATTTATACTATGTACATTAACCTAACAATGTTCAGCAATTTTACAAATGCAATTTACCATGCAAAATGTAACATTACGTTTTGTAGTCTCTCCTTTTTTCCCTATGTACGTTATGCGTTGTCTGTATAGCATGCAAGAAACAACACTTTCACTGTATACTATTACATGCGGCAATAATAAATCAAATCAAATAAAAATGCTGGATTAACTTCATTCTCCAGCAACCAAGCAAGTGCATTTTATAAGAGACTTCATACTACTGTGTGTTCCACCTACTTTCAATCTCTTTTATTTTCATTTCCCATGGAATACAAGCAGTTCTGAAGTTCTCAAAGTCACGCTGAAATTTCATCCATTTCTGAAAGTAAAAATGCAAGATATATAGCCATTTTCTCACCAAAAATGAGAGTTCTAATTTTCTGGCAATTAAAAAATACTCTACTTTTAATTATCTAAATAGGTAGCCTGTTCCCAGACTAGTGCCATTTTTGAATTAAAAATGAAATGCTGCAAATATTCAGTGGGTCTGACAGCATCTTTTGAGAGAGAAACATAGTTTGCATTTCAGGTAGGTGATCTTTCGTCAGAACTTTCGCTTTCTGTTTTTATTTCACAATTACCAACTTCCACAGTGTTTTGTTTTTGTATTAGTGCCATTCTTGAATTAGCTGTTGCCAATAAAATAATTAATTCTCCCCAGCCACTCTCTGAAGCCTTTCTTTATTTATTAATTTACAGGATGTAGGTATCACTAACAAGATCACTATTTATTTCCTATCCCTAATTGAAACTGAGAAGCTGCTGATGAGCCATCTTCTTGAATGGCTCCTGTTTGTGTGATATTAGATAGGGAGTTCCAGGGTTTTGATCCAGCAACTGTTATTAATTTGCCTGGCACTTGCACTAAAACAAATTCAACAAATCATAATAGGATATGACCTGTCCAGCAACAGGTAGAAATCTGCCTCGAGACAGCAGTAGGCAGTATTCAAAAAGCTGGATGAGATGTGTCTCTTCCAGTAATGAGATTAGAAGACAGCTCAGATAAGAATCAGATGTGAATAGGTTCTGAGTAGAAACAGTTTATCTGGACAGTTGAGAAGAGTAATGAGGTATATAGAACAGTACAGCAGCACAGAGAGACTATTTCCTCAGGTGGATATAGCTGTTACAAGGGGGCATAACTATAAGGTTCAGGGTGGGAGATATAGGAGGGATGTCCGAGGTAGGTTCTTTACTCAGAGAGTGGTTAGGGTGTGGAATGGACTGCCTGCTGTGATAGTGGAGTCGGACACTTGAGGAACTTTCAAGCGGTTATTGGATAGGCACATGGAGCACACCAGAATGACAGGGAGTGGGATAGCTTGATCTTGGTTTAGGACAAGGCTGGGCACAACATCTAATGTCCAGAGTCAAGGAATTTGATAGAAGCAGACAGCCAAATACACAGAAAGCAAAATCATAGTGTAACAAAGGTATTATTATCTGGACCTTCAGGTACAAGGCAGGCCAGATAAGACCTAGCAGGCAGAAGCAAACATGTCAGTTTCCAGCTAACAGTCTCTAAGTCTGAGAACCGAGGCAATTCAGAAAACTTTCATAATGCCAATTTAAATATCGTCGCTGGATGAGGACAAGATGGTTCCCAGGCTTGATTATTATCCCTGTATTGTGTGGTATTTATTTATTTTTATTTTTTATAAATTTAAAGTACCCAATTATTTTTTTTCCAATCAGGGGCAATTTAGCATGGCCAATCCACGTAACCTGAACATCTTTGGGTTGTGGGGGTGAAACCCAAGAAGACACGGGCAGAATGTGTAAACTCCATGTGGACAGTGACCCGGGGCCAGGATCGAACCCGGGTCCTCAGTGCCGTAGGCAGCAATGCTAATCACATTGTGTGGTATTTATAAGCTGGTTTTAACTCGTAGATTTATTTCATTTGGATATTGTTTGCGGAAACAGGGAAGTCTTAGCGAGTTCAGGGATCATAGATGTATTTTAGAACAAGGAGTAAATTCTACATAAATTGTGTATGCATGTGTTTAGTAATTCATATACCTTTAATTGTTGTAAAGTAGAGTAGTCCTGTTCGTGTGCATTTTAGTAAATATTCTTTAATTATATGTATTATGTAATAATTATTACATGATGGCTGGACTTGTTATTCTCACTGAGGCTTCACTTACCTCCTCACACCAAAACAAAGCAAAACTATACAACAACAACCCCCCTCCTCACCACCTACTGGTGTCCAAATTTGGGATACCTTCACAGATAACATCAGTGTGCTTCGTGACACAACGATGAAGGAATTTTTACATATATTCAAATCAGGATGGTGGTGGACTTGGAGGGGAATGTGGAGATTGTGATGTTCCCATGTGTCTGCTGCATTTTCTATTCGAGGAAGTTGAAGTTGGGGATACCCACTTCTGACCATATGTTGGAGGGAAGGTCATTAATGAAGCGGTTGATAATGGTTGATATTTAGAGACTTCCCTAGGGAATTCCAGAAGCGATATTCTGAACCACATTGTTTGCAACCTTGGCACTGTCTATTTGACTGTGAGCTGAGCTTCCAACCCTCTGTTGTTTCCACCAACAAGACTGCCTACTTCAGGCGGTGGCATGATGGCGCAGTGGTTCGCACGGCTGCCTCACAGCGCTGAGGACTCGGGTTCAATCCAGGCCCTGTGTCACTGTCCATGTGGAGTTTGCACATTCTTCCCGTGTTTGCATGGGTCTCACCCCCACAATCCAAAGATGTGCAGGCTAGGTGGATTGGCCATGCAAAATTGCCTCTTAATTGGAAAAAAAAACCAATTGGGTACACTGAATTTAAAAAAGAAATACTGCCTACTTCCATTTCTGTAACATTGCACCCATCTCCACCTCTGCCTCAGCTCATCCATGCCCTTGTTATCTTCAGACTCATCTGTTCCAATCCTCCTTTAGCTGGCTTCTCACCTTGTACCCTCTATAAACTTAAACTCCTCCAAACCCAGTTGTCAAAATCGTAACTTGCCCCCGTGATCGCTTAACTGCATTGGACCTCAGACCTTTCTTGGCAATGCTTGTATTTTAAAATCCTTATTCATGTTTACAAATATCTTCAAGACCTCACCACTTCCTACCTCTATAATATTCTCAGTTCTATAATATTGTGAGATCTTTGCACTTCTACAACTCTGGTCTCCACCATTGTTTGTCATTTCTTTAGGCGCATATAATTCCCTTGCTGAAACTTTCCATCTGTGCATCTCTCTTTTTTAAACCTACCTCTCTGACCATGTTTTTGGTCACCTGCACCAACGTCTCCTCATGTGGCTCAGTGTCAGGTTTAGTTTGAGAAGGCTCCTGTGAAGCACCTTGGGATGTTTTACTATTCTAAAGGCACTATAAAAATTCAAACTTTTGTTTTAGTTTCCCTTTGTCTCTCTGAGAATAGCACTAAATCTTGGCTTGATGCTTCTCCAGTAGTTCAGTTGACCTCAAGGTTGTATTGCAAAGAGAAAATCAAAGATTTATTTCCCCACAATTGTTAGAAATAAATTCCAGGTAAATTGGGTGGCATGGTGGCACAGTGGTTAGTATCAGCTGTATCTGCCAGGAGCCTGGGTTCAATTACAGCCTTGGTTGATGTCTGTATGGAGTCTGCATGTTCTCCCCGTGCCTGCGTGGGTTTCCTCCGGTTGCCCCTGTTTCCTCCCACAGTCCGAAGATGTGCAGGTTTGGTGGACTGGCCATGCTGAATTACTCTGAGTGTCCAAAGATGTGCAGGTTAAAGGGGGATAGGGAGGGGAAGTAAGCCTAGGTAAGGTGCTCTTCCAGGATTAGTGCATGACTCTCAATGGGCTGAATAGCCTCCTTCTGCACATTAAGGACTCCATGACTCTATAAGTTCTATTTTGGATTCAGGCTGAAGCTCTAAACAAAAGTTTCTGAATTTTCGATTTTAACTCCAAGCCATCAAATTTAATCAGCCATGCCCTTCAATGCATATCGTGAAGGAAAGTTTTAAGTACAACAGTAATAATTCACTTTATTATTAACTCTTGTAAAAGTTCCACTCCTGTACATGGGAACATGAGTGATACATTTGGTCCCTTGACACTATTCCTTCATTCCACTAGATTAAGGCTGATCTACACCTAAGCTGCCTTTACTACAGATCCCTGAATACTTTAAACTACTAAAAAATTATCAATAATCTTGAATGAATCTGGAGCAGTTTTGTAAATAATTCCCAATAAGGTGGGTCTATTTACTTATTAACCCAAGCTCAGAGTTCTAAACAGATTGAGAACAGCAGTAATAACAGGTGTACTGAGTGCATACTAAGGTGAGCCGCACAGGATCCTGTTGTTGAATGAATAATGGAAGTGTCCTAATTTTCAGATGATAGCCTCAGATGTGTCACTGATGGGAATTGGGCTCAGGGGTCTGTGATTACTGTATCATATTTCTCTTGGTGTTTGGCTGCATGGATGTGACTCAAAATGAAGCTGTTTAGAAGCATCTTCTTTTCAAGCCAACTCACATAGTCTACAAACCTTTGGTCTCTATTACCTAAAAGGACATGTGCACCAGGTGCATGGGAATACCATCATCTCCAAGTTCCCCTTTCAGTTAAATACCATCCTGACTTGGGTATATATTGTCACTGTGTTAAGATCCTGATCTCTCTGCTAATAGCATTGTGAAAATACCTTAATCAGATGACCTTCAGACATTCAAGAAGAAGCTGGATTCACCATCACATCCTCAAGGGCAACTTGGAATAGGCAATAAATGCTGGCCTTGCCAGTGACACATATTAACGCGAGAAATATTTTTTAAAAATACATTTCTTAAAGACTAAGTTGGGGCATCGAATGAGCGGGTGGGCACCAGTGCACATTAGAGCCAGATGGATTATAGAGATTCTCAAAGCTATTCAAAGACATGCTGCATAAACCCATTAGGATAAGAAAACTCAACTTACAACAACCAGCAAAGATACAATGGTTTCATGTAGGAACCTTGCAAGAAAGCTTTTGACAAAAACTAAGAGCAAGACAATAGGATAATCAATCAAAAGACACAGATGTAATCCTACACTAGAGTTCAGTCACTTACTTTTGTCATCATTACTTTATAGGCATAAAACTTTTTGCCTTTTCCTTTTCCAAGAGCGCCTTCAAATTTCTCCACAAATTCTTGTGCTTCCCTGAAGATTGGGCAGAAATTACTCAATGAAATAAAAGCTACACCACATTAAAGATGTAGCAACTAATTGTATCAAAATCAACATGGCTTGCTTGTCCATGATTAGCAATGATATCACTGTCAAAGTTTATTTCAGACCAACAAAGTATTGTGTCATATTGTATCTAGCATATGGAATTAAGCTAAACATAAGCAAATTCTAAATGCTGAGCCTATTAGTATTGAAAACGCTGGCCTTCAAAGGTTATTAGCAATTAGTAATTTCAACTTCACTAGGAAGTAGATAAAGTAAGATAAAGCATACACCTGCTGGAAAGTCTCTTCTAGCACTACTCACAATGTAACAACTTCCTCTAGCTCTATTTCAGTCATGAACCGAAGCCATGGTCTTGACTGTAGCTGAAAAATAATGGTTCAATATTCTTCAGGAGCTCCCTATCCCCTCTGAATGGTAGTCAGTATATCTGGAGCTATGCAACATTCCCATTGAGCACCACCAAGATTTGATTGGGATTCTCCTGGGTTCCTATTCACCATAAATAATCAGCCTCAATTCAAGGAAATAGGTTCAGGTCAGTGATATCAGGATGGAGGACAGAAGACCTACCTCATCAGAATAATGCCCCAAAGTGGAGAATTCAGCTCCGAAAGTTGTCAGGCTATTTTAACCTAGAGAATATCACAGCCTAGCCTAATTCTCACCCAATATACACACTTGCATCTTTTGCAGCTTAGGGAATTTCGTCACCTTGACATATTTATTTACATAAAACATAGGCCCATATTTATACCTACACAGAGAAGCTTCCTGTCACAGTGAGGGTAATAGAAATACCCAAAAATTAGAAGCCCCACACCTGAACACAGCATTTACCATTTTCCCAGGGACAGGCCCTACATATTTGGTTTACAAAAGCAGCTGACGATTTACTCAACCAGCACACCATTTAAATCATCAGCTGCCTCCACTGAAGTGGGTAGGCCTGGAGTCTGAAATCCAAATCAGGTAAGAGCAAGTCTGAACATGGTGCATTCATTTGAATGGCCAGGTAGCCCTTTGGAAAGTTAAGTTACTCCTTTGGATCGAGTTTCCAGGACACCTTTGGGTGAGGAGAGGTGCCTTTTGGAGTAGGGAAGGTGCCCTTGGGAATTGGTAAAAGGAGGCATTATTGGACATAATGAAGTGTATAAACTCAATACTATCAAACTTATTAGAAGCTTATCGAGCTGTCAACAGATCTGTCAGAAGCACATGTGAAAGGGATCTGACAAAGATAGCTGTCAAGCAGTCAAGGCATTTAAAAGTACAGCCATTTTTTTATTTGAAAAAAGTGCTTGGAGACTAAATAATGTGGGACTAGGAATTCCATTGCTTGTTTTTATGAGGGATTGTGCACTTGAATTATTATTATTATTATAAAGTTTAATTTAATTGAATGAATGCAAATTTAGTAAATGTTTTTCATGAATAAGGGTTTATTTAAAAAAGTGAAGTCTGCAATAGACACATTACTTTAGTTTATAGAACTCTATTTTATCTGCATGGGTTTTGAGTTATGGTGGGGTAGCTGGAACCAGATGACCAGTAATTTGCCCAAAGCACCACTTCAAGGATTCTTGCAAGTGTGATATGAAGGTCCGAAACCTGGGAGTCACTAGCTGACAATAGAGGAAAATGGCAACACCTCCTGTGGGCTGGCACGCACCACCACGGTGACCATCGGCTACAGTGGATTGGCAACAGACACCAATGCCAAAAACAACAAACCACGACAATACCTGGCAGTTTCATGTGCGGCACCTGTGACAGAATCGATCTCTGAAGGATTGGCCTCTTCAGCCATTAGCAAAGCTGTACCATCTGAAATGGATTGTTTGTTGTGTGTCCATCATCTTTCATAAACAGAAGGATGCCAGTGATGAGTGGATGGCCAAGGACCGTCTGATCATCATCTGCCATAAAATTGCCCTGTACCCTCGTCCTACTAGAAATGCATGTCAAGGGGACCAGTTCCACTTAAATGGTGCCTGTTAAAATACTCAGCACTAAAAGTACAAGCAGAATCTTCCCTGCAAACTACAAGGTGAGACCAGGGAAATTTCTGAGAAAGACGTGTCTGGTCATTGCACCAATGCATTCATACCTCCAGGTGATCTTCCCAAAGGCAGGTCTGCACGTGCTGAAGCCATCTGCATAACTGAGTGACCATTTTGTGGGGTAACTGAGGATGCTACCCCACCTCTCCCTCTAACTCTCCCAGCTTGCACACCCCTTCCCCACCCTGGCAATTGAAGGCCAAACCAGGCAGGTGCTTGCTGTAACTCCCCACCAAAGCTGCCACCAGCCATTCTGTGGAAGGGTTTCCCTTCTAGAGGGATGACCTGGCAGCTGTGGCCACCATTAATCAAGATCGAGGTGGCCTTGAAGTTCCCTCTTGCAGAGGCAATGACAATTTCTGCCATCCTTCCAAAGTTGTAGGTACTCTGATTGGGCCTGCAGTCTCAAGGATCCATCCTTTCTTGGATGGTAAAGCTGAATGAGGACTTCTAATAGACTGCCTCCAGTTAGATTTCCCAGACGGGTATCCTAACAGGCAGTGTAGTGTTGGAACCAGGAAGTTTCCAGCTTATACTTACAGCTTAAGGGCAGGAAAATCTGCCCACAGTGAACATCCTTTGAGTCATTATGCCCCACATCCCTGCAATACCCTGGGCAGCACGGTAGCATTGTGGATAGCACAATCGCTTCACAGCTCCAGGGCCCCAGGTTCGATTCCGGCTTGGGTCACTGTCTGTGCCGAGTCTGCACATCCTCCCCGTGTGTGGGTGGGTTTCCTCCGGGTGTTCCGGTTTCCTCCCACAGTCCAAAGATGTGCATGTTAGGTGGATTGGCCATGATAAATTGCCCTTAGTGTCCAAAATTGCCCTTAGTGTTGGGTGGGGTTACTGGGTTATGGGGATAGGGTGGAGGTGTTAACCTTGGGTAGGGTGCTCTTTCCAGGAGCCGGTGCAAACTCGATGGGCCGAATGGCCTCCTTCTGCACTGTAAATTCTATGTAAATCTATGTAAATACCGACTGGGTTGAAACCAATCCCATTGCAATTTTACAGTATTAGCTATTTAGTTTAAAAGGTGTCCTGGTCATAATTTTAAAAGTTGCCATAAACTGTTATAAAACAGATGCACCCACTTCAGTAATTGTAATTTCTGTTTCATGGGCGAGGGTTTGTTTCGTAAAGTTGCAATTAGTTTCTTTTTTTCTTCCACTTCATCCTTCAGCTTGGCCACATCTTCTTCTGTAATGATTTCTTCTTCTTCAGATTCTTCTTCTGAGCTAGAAACCAAAAAAAAACTATTTACCATTACTGTATAGCTTTATCTTATAAAGAAAACTATCTACAATGTGAGTTCTGGGTGGCGAGGTAGCACAGTGGATAGCACTATTGCTTCACAGCTCCAGGGTCCCAGGTTCGATTCCCGGCTTGAGTCACTGCAATGAAGTTACTCTGAAAAGCCCCTCGTCATCACATTCCGGCGCCTGTTCGGGTACACAGAGGGAGAATTCAGAATGTCCAAATTACCTAAGAGTACGTCTTTAGGGACTTGTAGGAGGAAACCGGAGTACCTGGAGGAAACCCAAGCAGACATGGGAGAACGTGCAGACTCCACACAGACAGTGACCGAGGGTGTCATTTAATGCAAGTCATTGGGCCCAGTCTGCAAGAGCTCTGCATCACCCCTTTTGGAGAAGTGGCCAATAATGGGCCTACCCGAGAATCGAGGACCCATGGTGCGGAAATCCTTCCTCCAGAGAGATCCAGGTAAATCAGAGGTTGAAGCTGTCCATTAGAGGCAACACCATGGCCACAGGCGAGTGAGGGTGAGGCAGTTGTTGTGGGGTGAGGAGGGGGAGTTGCAGGAAAAGGGGAATGGGCTTTTGGCAGTATGGACAGCAAGGTGCCCTCAGGGGTCCTGTCCCTCATTCCACTTCCTGTTGCTATATCCCTCAAAACCCTGGGATCTCCCCAACCCCCGGGAGCCGGCAAGCAAACAGGACAGGGTTGTATTTTTGGGCTTCCCTGCCGGTGATTGGTTGAATACCAGAAACAGCACAATGAGGCCCTTAATTGGGAATTAATTGCAGTGGGTTGTGAAAGCCATCCACAAGCCTTCTTGACCTAGACTTAATCAAAACAGAGGTGGGAAGGCAGCAGAGTACAAACCAGCACGGTCCTGTTCGATTAAGTAAGCTCTCACCTCCAACCCGGCCTCAGAGGAGGGCATTAAACTCCACCCTTGGTACCTTCTGATAAATGAACTGATGGTTTGGTCCCAGCATTAGAAATGAAGTTCAGTGATGCAATGATCATAAAATTGCAGTCTTGATCCTGAGAAAGTGCGACTTACATCAGAAACAAGTCGTCAGGCAAAATATTATTGAAACGTCACCTTCCTGCCTGCCAGCTGGTGAGCTGGCAAGAGACACATAATGCTTCTGTTCCGGAAGGCACACTGAACCACAAGCCAATCAGACAGTGGTGAGGCCAGAGGCAGGCCTTCTTCTGGAATCGAGACCACGGGACAGAAGTCTCACTTAGCGAAGGTTGCCGACCAATCCAAAGCCAGCAGCTCTTGTGCTCAGCAGTACCACGAAGGAGGCTGCGACGAACACCCTCTAGAACCCCATGATCACAGAGCAACCCAAGACAAAGGTAAGTGATGTGGGGGCAGAGGCCAGGGCTTTGTAGTGTGGGGATCACAGGGAGAGGGTTGCAGGGAAATCAGCAGAAATGGCAAGAGGTTGGCTCTCAGTGACACATGCCCCCCCCCCCCCCCCCCCCCCCCCCCAATCCTCCCCAACCTCTCACTTTCCAATATCCAGTCTCATTATCAGGCACTAAATGTCTCTGATCAAGAGACCAACCCGCAACTCCCCACCACCCCCATCCCGCACCCACCACTCACTACACCCCGGAAGTGACAAGCTGCCCGCAGGGTTACAGCTGTTGTGCATGCCACATGATCACAAGTGCCACATCAGAGGTTATTGCAGAAAATAAAATCTCATAGGGGTATGTTGACATGGATAGAAGATTGGCTGACTAACAGAAAGCAGGAAATAGTCATAAATGGGCTTTTTTCAGGTTGGCAAGATGAATTGAGTGGTGTGCCGCAGGGATCAGTACTGGAACCTCAATTGTTTACATAAGGGGCAGCACTGTAGCATTGTGGATAGCATAATTGCTTCACAGCTCCAGGGTTCCAGGTTCGATTCCAGCTCGATTCACTGTCTGTGCGGAGTCTGCACATCCTTCCCGTGTGTGCGTGGGTTTCCTCCGGGTGCTCCGGTTTCCTCCCACAGTCCAAAGATGTGCAGGTTAGGTGGATTGGCCATGATAAATTGCCCTTAGTGTCCAAAATTGCCCTTAGTGTTGGTGGGGTTATGGGGATAGGGTGGAGGTGTTGACCTTGGGTAGGTGCTCTTTCCAAGAGCCAGTGCAGACTCGATGGGCTGAATGGCCTCCTTCTGCACTGTAAATTCTATGATAAGAACTAGGAGCAGGATTAGGCCATCTGGCCCTTCGAGCCTGCTGTGCCATTCAATGAGATCATGGCTGATCTTTTGTGGACTCAGCTCCACTTTCCGGCCCGAACACCATAACCCTTAATCCCTTTATTCTTTAAAAACTATCTATCTTTATCTTAAAAACAATTAATGAAGGAGCCTCTACTGCTTCACTGGGCCGGGAATTCCGTAGATTCACGACCCTTTGGGTGAAGAAGTTCCTCCTCAGCTCAGTCCTAATGATGGCACTGAAGGGATGGTTTCCCAATTTGCTGATGACACTAAAATAGTTGGGATAGTAAGTTTCAATGAGGAAGGAAATAAATTATAAATAGTATAGATAGGTTAGGTGAGTGGGCCAAAGTTTGGCAGATCGAATAAGTGCTGAGGCAGTTTATTATCTAATTGAAGAGAAACTTCAGAGTGCTTAGGTGCAGAGGGATCTGGGTGTTCTCCTGCATGAATCATAGAAAACTAATATACAGGTACCGCAGGTAATAAGGAAGGAAAATTGAATTTTTGTCTTTATAGTATAAAAGTGGGGAAGTGGTGCTGCAGCTATATAAAGCAAGGGTGATATTGCACCTGGAGCACTGTGCAAAGTCTTGGTCCCCTTATTTGAGGAGATATGTAGTTGCATTAGAGGCTATTCAGAGAAGGTTCACGAGATTGATTCCAGAGATGAAGGGAGTTGTAATCTGAAGAGAGATTGAGCAGTTTAGGCCTTTACACACCAGAGTTTAGAAGAATGAGTGGAGATCTAATAGGGGTATATAAGATGACAAACGGTTTTGACAAAGTAGATGTAAAGTGGATTCTTCCTCCTGTGGGGCAATCTAGAATGAGATGTCATAGTTTTAGGATAAGGGTTAGCAGATTTAAAACAGAGATGAGGAGAAATTACTTCTCTCAAAGGGTCATAAACTTGTGGAATTCATCATCCCAGAGTGCAGTGGATGCCGGGGCTTTGAATAAACTTGAGGAGGTAGACAGATTTTGAATTAGTAGGTTGAAGGGTTACAAAGAATGGGGAGGAAAGTGGAGTTGAGGCTGAGAGGAGATCAGCCATGATTGTATTGAATGGCAGAGCAGGCTCGAGGCGCTGAATTGCCCACTGCTGCTCCTAGTTCTTATGTCACATACAGCCCAGGATTCAAACGTGAAAATTATCTGGGCAACCCTGAATTGAAAATCAAGCCCTGGTTTATTTTGCTGGCCCATTATGAGTTTGGATTTGCAGCAAGTTGCCAGACAAAGAATATGAGAACCTAAACATGCACAGGCAAGCCTAACGAGCAGCAGAGTCCATCAGATAATCTGCCACGATGAATTATGGCCCATTGTAATTCTATATAGGCTGACCTTGGAATTTGCCACACTTATTTGATCTGACAGTCAGAATATCCATTGCAACTGAATACCACTCTTCCCACTCAAGTACCAGAACAGTTCTACTCACATCTCAGGCTTGAAACAATGAGGTTTCAGATGTTCAAATATTTAAAAGAAAAGTTGCTTACCTGTGAATTCACTCTGCTTGCTGTCAACAGCTGTCACACTTAGGACTGGAATCAGGAATTGTGGAAATTGCAGTACTTACACTGAGAAAACTACAAACAGTTTCTCAACATGCAGATATTACAACTTGTTTTAATGAATTGTACATAATGATGTGTACTGGCTAATTCATATTCTGTCAAATCAATTGGACCTCTTTTTGTATCAGAATTATTTCTTTATTAAAGTCAAGTAAATTGTAGAGTGGGGAAGCTGTGGTGTTGTGATATTATCACTGGACTAGTAAACCAGAGGTGCAGAGTATTGCTCTGGCGGCCCAGGTTCAAATCCTGCCACTGCAAATTATGAAATTGAATTAAATAAAAATCTGGGAAGGGCAGCACGGTGGCCTAGTGGTAGGCACAGCTGCCTCACGCACAGAGGTCCCAGGTTCGTCCCGGCTCTGGGTCACTGTCCGTGTGGAGTTTGCACATTCTCCCCGTTTTTGTGTGGGTTTCGTCCCCACAACCCAAAAATGTGCAGAGTAGGTGGATTGGCCACACTAAATTGCCCCTTAATTGGAAAAAATAATTGGGTACTCTAAAAAAAAATCTGGGGCTGGATTCTTTGCACCCCAACGGTGAAATCGCGGCCGGAGCCGGGGCAGAGAATCTACTTTGACGCCATAATCGGGCCCGGCGCTGGTTTGCCGATTCTCCGGGCACTGAAAATCAGCGTCACCGTAAAGTACGCCGCGCCGCTAGGGGGCCATTGCCAGAGGCCGGCTCAGCAATCCTCCGCCCCCGACCGTCCAAGTCCCCAACGTTGTGGAACTAACCTGCTATTGCCAGTCAGGATGCTCGCATGACGGCTTCGGACTGAGTCCGCAGCCGCCTTGGTGAGCGACGGGTGGATCGGAGACCAGTAGGGGCCTTATAGGCAGCTGGGGATTTAATGTGCGGGGGTTGAGGGTCGGACGCGCGGCCGATCGGGGGGTCTCATTCTTCGGTCTGGCTCCGCGATCCGAGTCCGCCATGGAGCGCAGCCCGGCCGCTGGAGGCCGGCGCCAATCGATTTATTTCTATCTCCCACTGTTGTTACTATTTGCAATATTTTTACTTTCTACAACTTATCAATCATTGAGTGAAAAGTGAGAAGCTGCCAAGTAAACCATTCTTTGATCTTTGTCATCTCCTGTTTGTAACTAAAGATTAGGTCATGGAGAAAATTCAACAAAACAATCAAGCTGGTCTAAGTTCTAAATCTGAAATGGGGGTTAATTAAAAATAAATCTCTGTAGTCTGAACTTCAAACATCTGTAAAGCAGCAAAATGTCAGTCTTTTGCAAACATTAGAAATTATTTATGCAAACATGAATATACCAGTTCTTCGCTCATTAAGTTATTTTCCATTTTGCATTCAGTCAGTTCCAACCTTCAGAAAAATTAGACGTACCTTGAATCAGCTTTCTTTTTATTGCCTCTGTCTTTATTGCCATCCTTTTTGTCTTTCTTATCCCTTTTCTTGCCTCTTTTCTTGTTATCCTCCTCTTCACTCTCACTGTCCATTTGCTTTTTTCCCTTTTTTCCTTTCTTTTTCTTGTCCACTGACTCACCTTCAGTCTCATCATCATCAGAATCTTTCTTCTTAGATTTTACATTTCTCCTGTTTTTTCTGTTTTTAATTGTTTCTTCCTCTGCTTCATCTGCCTTGTTCCTATTGGCTGATTTGGTCCTATTTTTCACATTTTTCTTTCTATTTTTCTCTTGTTTCTCCTCTTCCGATGTATCAGATTGCTCCTCTGATTCTTGCTCGGTCTTTCTCTTTCCATTCCTGTTCCTTTGTGCTGTTTTCTTTGAATTTTGTGGTTCCACATCTGAGTCATCATTATCTTAATTAGATGGACAAAGCTGTGCATTACATTTGTACTGAATCAGGAGCTCTAATCCCATACATACAATTAAATAATAACTGAACACTGAGATGTAAAAAAGAATTCCCTGTGATATTTTTAAAATACATAATACAGAAGCCTAAAGGATAAAGAGTTGGCAATTTTCCTGACACCAGACGAATTATTTTCCACAATTTCTCTATTTCCAATGATTCTGATAGTTCAGATGGTATTAAAAACCCTATCATGCTGTTTAAACATCAAGGAACTATACAGTTTAGATTGTTTCCCCCACTTCTTCCAGGAGGCAGAAATAGAAAGGAATTCAAAATGGGAAAACCAGTGCGCTAGATCTGAAATTGGGGGAAGGAAGGACTGACAGCCCTACATCAAATGGCACAAAGGCAGATAGCAACACAAAATCAAAATGACTAAGAGTTTTTTATCTGTATCTGATGAAAAATAGCACGAACAATATTGCCATTTCATTATTACCTTATTTGCAATGTACTGACACAAACAGGACCAGCAATTTGATGAATGACAGCAGATATTGCAGTGGGCACTACAGTGGAAATTCAGCTATTTAGGTCTGCAAATATTTCTTTCTGGTTTCTCTCAAATTAATATGAAAAAATTGGGGAATGGCAAGCTCAGAATCTAGGAAATTATATCCTCTTCCTTACAAGGCATTTTACCATGGTGACATTTCCTAGTAATTCTGTATTTGTAGTGTCTGTATCATTATGTATTGCACGGTAAAGAGAATGCATATCTATGCAAAAACATCTCACCTGTTTCTTCATCCTGTTCCTCATCATCGCTTTCATCATTATCCACCTCAATACTCACTGTTGGAAAATAAATACCAAGACTATGATAATATTCTGTAATCCTGGTTCTGCCACTTCAGCCTGTGACTCATTTTAATTAAATTCAAACTCTCAGTACAATAAAATGAGGACAGGAGGAGACTAACTGGTTCATCACACAACCATGATGCCTGCAGCATCATGATTTAAAAACATGTCCCACTGACGAGAAGTTTTGTGAATCTCTGGAAGAGGCAAAAAGGTAATTGAGTGAGTGGATTCAGGACAGTTTCTTAGTACAATTCTGAAACCAACCAGGGAACAGGCTATTTTAGACCTGGTAATGTGAATGAGACAGGATTAATTAATGACTTTATCATAAGATCCTCAGGGTAAGAGTGATCATAACATGATAGAATTTCACATTCATTTTGAGGGTACAAAAATCGGGTCTGAAACTAGCATCTTAAATTTAAGTGAAGGTAATTCAGCATTCTGATGAATGACAGCAGATATTGCAGTGGAAAAATATGTTAAAAAGTAAGACAGTAGGGAAGCAATGGCAGACATTTAAGGAGATATTTTGCGACTCTAAAAATATCTATATTTCATTGAGAAAGAAAGATCCAATGAGAGGTTTAATAAGGACACGGGGAGACCACGCTGAGTAAAATAAAGAAACAAAGTTTTTACTTACAGCACAATATATACACAGCCCATAGATTCCTTTTTCATCTGTGTCTTACTGGCCAATCTTTTATACAGAGGTTAATAGAGATCCCCACCCAAGGCGGCGGGGGCTCATACTCCGTAAAGGCCATGGGGACGATAATAATTCCACCTCATAGGCCCCATGCTAGCTATTACAAGAGGGTTATTTAAACATCAAGCACCATTTGTGGCTAACTAAAGAAGTTTAGGATGGTATCAAACTGAAAGAAAAGATGTACGCTGCTATAAAGTTGAATGGCCAGTAGATTTTGGAACATTTTAGAAACCGGCAATGGATGACTAAAAAAAAATAGAGGAACAAATTAAAGAATGAGGGAAAACTACCAAGAAATATAAAAACCGACAGCAAATATGTCGACAAGTCTATGAGAAGGAAAAGAGTAAGGGACAGTGTTCCAATACATAAAATACTGGATAATCTCAGCAGGTCTGACAGCATCTGTGGAGAGAGAAGCGAGCTAATGTTTCAAGTCTGGATGACTCAGGACACTGAGCAATGATCTCTTAGAGTGTGAGACTTGGGACTTTATAATGGTAAATGAGGAAATGGCAGAAAATATGAACATTTATTTTGTGCCTGTCTTCGCAGTAGAAGACACACAAAGCATCCTAAGAATAGTAGAAAGCAGGAGATCGAAAGGGAAGAGGAACTTATAAAAATTACTATAACAATAAAAAACTTGGTTTGCTAGTAGAAAACTTTGTCATAATATACACCAGTATATCATGGTGCAGACACACACACTGATGGACATACACTAGGACCAATCAACATGCATAAACACCTCAGCCAATCACCAGTTAGAGCACACTCACTATAAAGACAGAGGGCATCAGTTTTCCCACTCATTCGGGATGCAGCCTTTCAGAAGTACAGAGCTTACAGTTTACAGCACAGATTCTCACCACGTGCTGAGTGATTAGACTGGTTAGGATAGGCACAGGTCTTCAGTTAATCTAACATTGTGTTAATCCACAGTAAGAGTATGGTCAACAGTTTATAGTTTAATAAAATAGTGTTGTATTATTTTAAGTGTTGGTGGCCTGTATGTGTTTCACGGATCCAGAGCACCCAACACCTCATGGTACCAGTAGTTGAGGGATGTTAGAACTTCTTAGAGTTACCTGCAAGTGATCTCCCTTCCACCAGTCTACAGCCGTCCTGCAACATGGACAGTGTCCGCCCGCCGCCACCGCTCCGCATCACCGGCAACCTAGGGTCCAACTGGAAGATCTTCAAACGACGCTTCCAGCTCTACCTTGAAGCCACAGTCCTGGAAGCTGCTTCAGACGCCAGGAAGATTGCTCTCTTCCTCTCCACAGCCGGGGACCATGCCATCCATATCTTCAATTCTCTCACCTTCGCCGATGGTGAAGATAAATCTAAATTCAAGATGGTCCTCCTCAAGTTTGACAGTCACTGCAACGTCGACGTGAATGAAAGTTTCGAGCGCTATATCTTCCAGCAGCGTTTACTGGGTAAGGACGAACCTTTCCAGTCCTTTCTCACCCACCTCCGTATCCTTGCGCAGTCCTGCAACTATGGGTCCACCTCCGACTCCATGATAGGCGACCAGACCGTTTTCGGTGTTCAGTCGAACCCCCTTCGCCAGCAGCTCCTTAAGGTCAAGCAGCTCACCTTAACGATTGCCATTGAGACCTGCGTGCTCCACGAACACGCCACTAGACGGTGTTGCTCGTTTTACTGGAGTGTGATTAACACGCCTCCGTTTAAAGGCCGTGTGCTTAACACTACTATGGCTCTGTATGTGTAATTATGCTCGGAGTCGCCAGGTGCCATATTGAGACACCGTCACAAGTATATCAAGGTCAGGTTCAAAGTAATAAATCCATACACCGATTAGTAAGTCCAAACGATTGGTGTTTATTATAACAAATATAATAAATACACATGCATACGCTAAAGAGACTAACTTACTTCTAATACTAAACAACTAAATACTTATCTAGACAGGAACAGGCAAGGTCAGGGAGCAAGGCCTTCGTCCCGTTCTTGGTCTGTAACTTTCTGATTCGCAAAGTTGTCAAGGGCTAACAAGGTCTGGATCACGTAGCGATCGTTGTGTTGGCACTTACAGTTCAATGGCTGAGGCTCAACGGCCGGTGATGAAACTGGAGTCAGGATGCGATGTAACAGGTCTGGGCCGGAGCAAAACAACAGACCGAACCATGTGCGGGACCTACTCTTATAGGTGCTAGAAGTCCGTGCCCTTGGGGCGGGTTCTTTCACCTGCTCGGTATCGATTGGGTCTTTCCCAATCGATATCTTTCAAACTCCCCAATCTTAGGGTCGTTCCTCGATGGGTGGGGCGGTCCCTACGGCTCTTTGTGTTGGTTGCTTTGGCGTCATTCTGTCTGGGCGTCTATGGAAAAGTATCCATCGATACTTAAATGTTTCTATTGTCCGGGGTCTGGATCTGGATCACCTCATTACTATGCAGATCTGTTTCCCATTTGCACCTTTGGCTGAAACTCTGCACCTGGCTAGAAACTGGTTTCTGTGCGTGCAAAATGCAAAACAGTCTTCTGCAAGCTGTTTGTCCTCACTCAGACTGTTTTTCCCTGCAGTCTTAGCAGTTCTCCATTTTGTTGACCAGTGTCCATCTTAGATGGCTACAACGGTATCCCCACATCCAGGCAGCTGAAACGGCGCAGCAAGCTCCCCGCGAGGCAGAACGGGTCAAGTCATCAAACCACTTCAGGGCCTCAGCCTGGATTAGGGCGGCCATTTTGCGCGCTTCTGGCACCGAACGAGGGGACGGCGACGTCGACGAACATAATGCGCTGGCGCGCACCACACCTGAATGCACCGTGCATGCGCGGTGGCGCAACGAACGCACTGACGCAACAGCATGCGGCAACTGTGGCTCCGCCCATTTAAAGCAGCAGTGTCCTGCCAAATCCCGACGATGCCTGCAATGTGGCAAACTTGCCCACTATGCTGCTTTATGCAGATCAACTCAACCTGCTAGCTTTCGTCGCTCCAGCCAGCCTCGCAGGGATGGCCGGGCCATTCAACCTACAGTCACCGCGCCTGATCCAGACCTGTCCCCTGATTTTGACACCAACGACCCGCAAACACCTTTTCAAGTCGGCATCATAACAAAGAACAGGATGTCTCCAAAGCACAGCACCAAGCCTCTACCGATACACAGCATCGATCCAGATAATGTGTGGTGTGCCACCCTTACGGTCAACCGGTCCCAAATACGATTCCGCCTGGACATCGGTGCCTCCACCAATCTCATTGCACGGTCTGACCTCCAAAGCCTTCGTGTCAAACCAGCCATCCTGCCATCAGCATGCCAATTACTAGATTACAATGGCAATGCCATTGCTGCCAGCAGCTCATGCCAACTGGAAGTGACGCATCGGTCACAAAGCCATCTTGCCGTTTGAAATCGTAGGTCCCTCGAAAGCCTCCTTGCTTGGCGCGCAGGCATGCAAGCTGTTGAACCTAGTTCAGAGGGTTCACTCTCTCTCTCCTGTTGATGCGTCAGCCTTTCCAGACACCGACTTCAGGGTGCAACTCAACGCCATTACCAACCAGTACCACGACGTCTTCGAGGGCATGGGCACGCTCCCGTATACCTACAAGATTCTCTTAAAGCCGAACGCCACGCCTGTGGTGCACGCACCTCGCAGGGTCCCAGCGCCCCTTAAGGACCGCCTCAACCAACAGCTCCAAGACCTCCAGGACCAAGGAGTGATCTCCAGGGTCACGGAACCAACCGACTGGGTCAGTTCCATGGTATGTGTAAAAAAAGCCTTCCGGCGAATTGAGAATTTGTATCCATCCCAAGGATCTTAATCGCAATATCATGAAGCACCATCCAATTCCCAAGCGCGAAGAGCTCACATGTGAAATGGCTCATGCCAGGCTCTTTACCAAACTCGACGCCTCAAAAGGATTCTGGCAAATCCAGCTGGATGAATCTAGCAGACAGCTCTGCACGTTCAATACCCCCTTTGGAAGATATTGCTACAACATAATGCCGTTTGGGATCATCTCGACGTCCGAGGTGTTTCATAGGATCATGGAACAAATGATGGAAGGGATTGAAGGTGTTCGCGTCTATGTTGATGACATAATCACCTGGTCCACCACCCCGCAGGAGCACATTAATCACCTCCAGCGCGTTTTCAGACGCATACATGAACATGGCCTCTGCCCCAACAGAGCCAAATGCTCTTTCGGTCAGCCAGATATCAAATTCCTCGGGGATCACATCTCCCATTTGAGTGTGCGGCCGGATGCGGACAAGGTAGCTGCCATCACAGCTATGAGAACGCCAGAAGACAAGAAAGCGTTCCTCCGGTTCTTGGGTTGGTGAATTGTTTAGGGAAGTTCATCCCTAACCTCGCCTCTCATACCACGGCTCTCAGGAACCTGGTCAGGAAGACGAAAGACTTCCAGTGGCTCCCTGCCCAGGAGCGAGAATGGAGGGAACTCAAGGCTAAACTAACCACGGCCCTGGTCCTGGCTTTCTTTGATCCGGCAAAGGAGACAAAAATCTCTACGGATGCCAGTCAGTCTGGCATTGGAGCCGTGCTTTTGCAACTTGTTGAGGCCTTGTCATGGGCCCCCGTTGCATTTGCGTCTCGAGCGATGACCCCCACGGAGCAGCACTACGTGCAGATAGAAAAGGAGTGCCTGGGCCTTCTGACCGGTGTTGTGAAATTTCATGACCATATCTATGGGCTTCCCCAATTCACTGTCGAGACCGACCATCGCCTACTGGTCAATATAATACAGAAGGACTTGAACGACATGATGCCTCGCCTCCAGCGTATTCTGCTCAAGCTCCGGCAATACGATTTCCAGCTGGTGTACACCCCAGGCAAGGACTTCATCATTGCAGACACCCTCTCCAGGTCAGTCAACACTCCCGCCGTGTCATGCGCCACCTGACGAACGGGTGGCTCAAGGTCCAATGCCTTCAGTTCTATAACGTCCGAGACGATCTGGCAGTCGTTGATGGGTTCTCCTGTAACTGGACCACATTGCCATCCTGCATAGCATGCGCCAGCTTGTCCTGGAACAGTTACACAAGGGCCATCTGGGCATGGAGAAGTGTCACCGACGGGCCCGAGAGGCTGTGTACTGGCCCGGTATCAATGACAACATTGCCAACGCAGTGCTCAACTGCCCCACCTGCCAGCGCTTTCAGCCGACCCAACCACGAGAGAATCTGCAGCCCCATGAGTTGGTCACATCGCCTTGGACCAAGGTGGGCATAGACCTGTTCCACGCGTTGGGTAGGGACTATGTCCTGATCGTAGACTACTTTTCAAACTACCCGGAGGTGATAAGATTGCACGACCTCACTTCGTCCGCAGTCATTCGGGCGTGCAAAGAAACATTTGCTCGGCACAGCATCCCGCTAACGGTGATGTCGAACAATGGCCCCTGCTTCACCAGCCAGGAATGGGCCAGCTTTGCCCGGCGGTACAATTTTGCCCATGTGACGTCCAGTCCCCTGTACCCCCAGTCCAACGGCAAAGCAGAGAAGGGGGTTCACATAGTCAAAAGGCCCCTATGAAAGGCTGCCGATGCTGGGTCTGACTTCTATCTTGCCTTGCTGGCCTATCGCTCTGCCCCGCTGTCCATTAGCCTGTTGCCCGCACAGTTACTAATGAATCACACCCTGAGAATGACGGTGCCGTCCATCCATGTACCCAATCTCGGCCATGTTCCAGTTCTTCGCAAAATGCAGATGTCTCGTGCGCAGCACAAGGCGACTCATGACTCCCGTGCTGCTGATCTCCCCGCTCTCACTCCAGACGACAATGTTCGCGTCCATCTCCCGGATGGTGGCTGGTCTGCAACTGCTGTTGTCCTTAGGCAGGTGCCCCCCCCCCCCCCCCCCCCCGCTCATTCCTGGTTCGGCTACCAGATGGCTCCATTCTGCGCCGCAATCGACGCGCCCTTCGCCTCGTTCCACGATCGCCACGTGATCCGGTGTTGCCCCACTCCCCTGCTGACCCTGCCACGGACTATGCAGAGCTTCCTGTCACTCTGCCTCCTCCCGACTGTGATGCAATCCAACCTGCTCCTGAACTGGCGGCTCTCGACCCACCCTTGAGGCGGTCAACCAGAATTCGTCGCCCACCTCAGAGACTGAATTTATGAACTTTACAAATTTATGGACTCTCTGAGTTGTTTCCTTGCCTTGTTTGATCGTTTTCATGGTTTGTACATAGTATTGTTCTCGTTCTTTCTTGTTGCATACTAATTCTCTGCACCAGGCACCTTCCCTTGAATATAGCTTAGTTTTCATGTACATAGTCCTATAAATACATCTTCGCACCCCACACGTAGTTAGGAACATTATCAACACACACTATTTATTGCCACAAACATACACATTTTTTTTTCAAAAAGGGGCGGATGTCATAATATACACCAGCATATCATGGTGCAGACACACACACTGATGGACATACACTAGGACCAATCAACATGCATAACACCGCAGCCAATCACCAGTTAGAGCACACTCACTATAAAGATAGAGGGCATCAGTTTTCCCACTCATTCGGGGTGCAGCCTTTCAGAAGGACAGAGCTTACAGTTTTCAGCACAGATTCTCACCACGTGCTGAGTGATTAGACTGATTAGGATAGGCACAGGTCTTTAGTTAATCTAACATCGTGTAACCCACAGTAAGAGTATGTTCAACAGTTTATAGTTTAATAAAATAGTGTTTTACTATTTTTAAGTGTTGGTGGCCTGTATGTGTTTCACGGATCCAGAGCACCCAACACATCAAACTTGAAAAGACATGTCCTGCGAAATATTCAGATGAGCCAAAAGGAAAAGCTTTGACATGTTTCTTTTTTCAGTAATAGAAAAAAAGACATAGTAAAATTAATGGACATAAATCAGGGCTGAAACTAGCATCCTAAATTTAAATGAAGATAATTATAATCCACCTGACCTGATGACTGGCATCATAGAGTTTTAAAGGAAGTGGCTGTAGAGATAGTGGATATGTTGGTTGTAATTTTCCAAAATTCCCTAGATTCTGGAAAGCCACAAATGTAACATTATTCAAGGAAGGGGGGAGACAGAAAGCAGGAAATTATAGGCCAGTTAGTCTAATATCTTGCATTGGGAAAATGCTGGAATCCATTATTAAGTATAGCAGCAAGACTTTAAATGCAGTTATTAACCCAAGGATGAGGAGCCTTGCCATGCAAGAACATGGCAAGCTAACCCTGGTGTGCTGTTGTGTTTGTTCCTGGGAGGCAGGAGGGTGGTCCCACATTCAAAGGCACTCAATGCCTGATCAAGGAATCAGGAAGAAGGGACACACTGAGAGCCACCCTCCTGCCTTTTCTGCTGGCTCCTACGCAACCTGCTCTCCCACAACCCCACCTTCTGAAAACCCTCCCATTACTCGCCTCTGGCCTGGATCCTGGGCCTTGGGTGGTTGTCTTTCTGGAAACAGCCACTGCCACCTAGCTGGTAATTCTTGGCAGGTAGAAGGTCTGCCCCAGATCCTGATCACAGGATAACGCCCATCATTGGCTTCTCAACTGGTTGGCATGTACTACCAATGGGACTTCTCACTTACTCGTCAGACACTGAAGCAATCCGTATCCATATGCAGCTAAACCTGGACAAGACAGTTTGTGCTGATAGGTGAAAAGTAACATTCATGCCACACAAGTGCCAGGAATTGACCATCTCCAACAAGAGAGAATCTAATCATCACCCCTTGACATTCAATGACATTACTACTGCCAAATCTCCCATTATCAACATCCTGGAGGTTACCATTCACCAGAAACTGAACTAGACAAGCCATATAAATGCTGTTTAATACAAGAGAAGGTCCAAAGCTAGGATTCTGCTTTGAGTAACTCATCTCCTCATTCCCTAAAGCATGTCAACCATCTACAAGGTAGAAGTAGAGGGTGTAACAGAATACTCTCCATTTTCCTGAATGAGTGCAACTTGAGCAACACACAAGGAATCCTGGTGTATTAATCCATATTTAATGGGTAGAAATTCTTAAGGACTGCTTGTATGAGTAATCTGTGCAAATTCATGTTACAGAACCTCTTACTTTTATCTCCTTTTTTTCCTAAGATTAGATAAGGCTGAAGTGAGGTAACTGAAATGGTATCATATTAAGGTTGGTAGTAAGAAATGCATAAATAGCTTTAGAATAGGCAAATGTAGCTATAAGAGCACTTTGGATTTATGATGGGAAAGTTAGCCAAAGCTATAGACATGACAGGAAATATAGCCAACATTGTTGGCACGATGGATATATAGCCAGTGGTATGGGGATCTAGCTAAAGTTACAAGTCACAAGACTTAATGATCTTCCTTGAATGGTTAAACAAATGTTCATGCACTAAGAGCACAGACATGGAGACATTAGATCCTAGGCAATAAAACCTTTCTAATGAATACATAGAACATATGCAGCCTGAACAATTCAGCTTATCAGGGTTTGCAAAATATGTGTGACAATAGCTGATGGTTGAATTAAGCTGATAACTATAAGCTATGAGTATGCGACACACCCTTTGTATCAGAGAGACATCCTGTAGAATCAGACTGTGTTTCCCCCAGTATTGACTTGTATTAGAGTCCTTGCTTGCTTGAATCTCACTGACTCGAGTGGTCATTTATTTTCACCACAAGGCTTTTATATTAACACGCCCAGTGTTGGCAATGTGCGGAAACAAAATGCAATGGCTCATTCTGATGAGAAACCTCGAACAGAATGATAAAAGTGCTCAGAAAATGTCATTACAAGAGGAATGGTGTTGAACTACAAGCACACCTGCTGGCAGGTAAATTAACCTTTGCTAATGTAAACAATGTTCAAAGTTATCTTTGTTTAACCTCGTGAATCTTCTCCCAGTCCCTTGCTGCTTTTTAAAACCTGTACAGGTGTTATCACACAATAGTGAAATTCATAGCTTTATCCCAACTTTTATTCTTTCATGATGCAGACATATTGAAAAATCCCAGAAGTAAATGCAAGCCAAATTTTGTTTTGAAATATTTCAACATATCCTGATGATTTCCAAATCCCTCACCAAGAGGTACTTACATGGGGATGCTGACCATTATTACAGTTACACCAATAATGAAATCTAATAATAGAAGTCAATTTATGTTTTCTCCTGATTGCAAGTTCTTTTTGTGAATATTTATATTCTCAAGGCCAGAATATCGATGGTGAAGAATCATTCAAGCATTTCAGTGTCAGGTTAGCACTAGCTAGGCAGCACGGTGGCACAGTAGTTAGTACTGCTGCCTCACGGCGCCGAGGTCCCAGGTTCGATCCCGGCTCTGGGTCACTGTCCGTGTGGAGTTTGCACATTCTACCCATGTCTGCCCCCACAACACAAAGATGTGCAGAGTAGGTGTATTGGCCACGCTAAATTGCCCCTTAATTGGAAAAAATAAACTGGGCACTCTAAATTTATAAAACAAAATGTTCGCACTAGCTATGTGCAAGGTAAAGCTCTCTCTACACAGCTTCAATGGGTGGAATCTTCCCCGTCCCTCAGAGTTGTCCCTAAAGCCAGGAGAGGAGGAAATTTTGAAATGACCATCTCAAGTCAGCAGTTTGATGTCTTCCTGCCTCTGGACAATCTTTCCAGAGGTGGGATGAAACTGCAAGGCTACCTGCCTGGCAACAGCAGGTGGCCAGTCTATATAACTAAATGCTCAATTTTGGGCAAATTGGGGTGATCTCTGGGATCTTTCCAGTGGTGGACAGGATCTGTGCTGAGACCAAAGCCTGGCAGGTGCCTGGATGTTGCTTGCTGGCAGTTGGTTGGGGGGCTGAGATGACCATTTCACTCCCCCATGACCACCCACCAGGAACGTAGGATAAGGGGACCACAGCTGTGACCGTAGGCCATCTTGTGTAGGGGCTTACACTCCACAGCCATGGCCACATATTAATTTATCTAATTTAATATCTGTCCAGGGGGCATCATCAGATTGAGGTGCCCTTGCAGTCCCAATCCTGGTACAGCAGCACTCACCAAGGGCTCCAGTCATTCCTTCAGGCCTTCTTATTGGGCCTGCAATGTCAGGAACCCATCTGCAATCGATGGCAATCAATGTGGCATAAAATCACACTGCAGGCATATTATCAGCAAGTCGGGACACAAAACTGGTCCCAAACTGCAGCTATTTGTCGACAGGACATAACATTATTCCACCCAGAATTGCAATTCAACTCCAGCCACAGAAGAATGTGTTATCCAGCTCTTATCCCACAATTCCCAGATATAAGGAATAGTTTTATGAAACCACACTGCTAACAAGAAGACTCGCCCACTGGGAATGTGAGCTCGATCACACTATCGTGAGACAGGTTGGTTCTACCCTTCTGGTGATTGTGTTGTTGCAATAGTAATCCTGCTCAATGTGAGAGGAAATGCAGGTGAAGAAAAATAATTTTTAACAGTTAACAAATGTGCAAATTTCAAAAGACATTTGGTACATAAAAAGACAAATCTGGGGCGGGATTCTCCGACCACCGCTGGGTCGGAGAATCGCCGGGGGCCGGCGTCAATCCCGCCCCCGCCAATTCTCTCGCATCGGAGATTCGGCCGGGGCGGGAATCGCTCCGCGCCGGTTGGCGGGGCCCCCCCGGCGATTCTCCGGCCCGCGATGGGCCGAAGTCCTGCCACTGTCAAGCCTCTCCCGCCAGCGTGGATCAAACCACCTACCTTACCGGCGGGAGCAAGCGGCGCGGGCTGGCTCCGGGGTCCTGGGGGGGCTGCGGGGCGATCTGGCCCCGGGGGGTGCCCCCACGGTGGCCTGGCCCGCGATCGGGCCCACCGATCAGCGGGCGGGCCTGTGCCGTGGGGGCACTCTTTTCCTTCCGCCTTCACCAAAGTCTTCACCATGGCGGAGGAGGAAGTGACCCCCTCCCCTGCGCATGAGCGGCGATGATGTCAGCAGCCGCTGACGCTCCGGCGCATGCGTGGACTTCCGCCGGCCAGCGAAGTCCCTTCGGCCCCAGCTGGCGGGGCACCAAAGGCCGTTCCCGCCGACCGGCGGGGTACCAACCACTCCGCCACGGGCCTAGCCCCTCAATGTTAGGGCTTGGTCCCTAAAGTTGCCGAGACTTCCGCACCTTTGGGATGGCCCGATGCCGGAGTGGTTCACGCCACTCCATCCCACCGGGACCCCCCGCCCCGCCGGGTAGGGGAGAATCCTGGCCCTGTTCTGTTTCATTTCAATGGTGTGTGCCAGTGGCAAAACATTTGCTTTGGCTGTGTTTTTTATTGCTGTTCACTGCTGTTAAGCGACTTTACTTTAAATATTTACACATGATTTTCCATCTGTTAAATTTAATAGACAGAAAATCCTGGATACAGCATGCCAAATTTCAGGTGAAGTTCCCTATTGAATTATGCACACATTATATACATAAAATCATTTTACAATCCTTAGTGAAAAGGACAGTGCATCAGATTAGTTGACATTAGGACAGGAGGATAGAGGTTCTTGCCTACATTGGCAGGTAGGCATAAGACCATAAGACATAGGAGCAGAATTAGGCCACTCTGCCCATCGATCCTGCTCTGCCATTAAATCATGGCTGATATGTTTCTCATCCCCAGTCTCCTGCCTTCTCCCCATAACCCCTTATTGATCAAGAACCTATCTATCTCTGTCTTAAAGACACCCAGTGATTTGGCCTCTACAGCCTTCTGTGGCAAAGAGTTCACAGATTCACCACCCTCTGGCTCAAGAAATTCCTCCTCATTTCTGTTTTAAAGGATCATCCCTTCAGTCTGAGGCTGTGACATCTGGTTCTAATTTTTCCTACCAGTGGAAACATCCTCTCCACATCCACTTTATGCAGGCCTCGCGGTATCCTGTAAGTTTCTATAAGATCTCCCTCATCCTTCTAAACTCCAACGAGTACAGTCCTCAACTGCTCCGCATATGACAAGCTGTTCATTCCAGGGATCATTCTTGTGAACCTCCTCTGGACCCTTCCCAAGGCCAGCACATCCTTCCTTAGATATGGGGCACAAAACTGCTCACAATACTCTAAATGGGGTCTGATCAGAACCATTTACAGACTCAGAAGTACGTCCCTGCTCTTGTATTCAAGCTCTCTCAACGTGAATGCTAACATTGCATTTGCCTTCCTTTTTTTTTGGAAATGTTGTTTATTGAGTTTTCATATTTTATATCCAACAAATTACAAATTATTAGAAAAAAAACACGCAACAATTAACATGTATATTTACAGGCAAGCATCTTCATAATAACTGTGGATGCCCCTTTTAACCGGCATACATATTTTACATTCCCCAATATGGCCGAGGCACATGTTTATAGGCATTTATTTACAATTTGGTTTTGGGCCTTAGCTTGCCATCAGACTGTCGCTTGCGGCTTTGTCCTTCCTTTTTTTTGGAATAATTTTTATTCAAGTTTTCAACAACAAATTTTATCACAACAGAGAAAAACAGTAACCCCTCCCCTCCAATACAAAAACAATAAATTAACAAGAAAAAGAAATAAGCATAAAACCATGAGAACAAACCCCCATAACGAACCCGTAGCCCCCCCCCCCCCCCCCCCCCAACCCGGCTACCTACCCCGATTCCCGTCCATTTTCCCCTGATTCTTGGCCACCCGGCTATTCTTCCTCTTGTTCGTTGGCCACAAACAGGTCCTGGAACAATTGCATGAATGGCTCCCACGTTCTGTGGAAGCCGTCGTCTGACCCTCGGATGCCGAATTTGATTTTCTCCATTTGGAGAGATTCCGAGAGGTCGGACAGCCAGTCTGCAGCTCTGGGTGGTGCTGCTGACCGCCAGCCAAACAGGATTCTACGGCGGGCGATCAGGGAGGCAAAGGCAAGGGCGTCCGCCCTCCTCCCCAGGAATAGATCTGGCTGGTCTGAAACCCCGAAGACCGCCACTATCGGGCATGGCTCCACCCTCACCCCCACCACTTTGGACATTGCCTCGCAGAAGGCTGTTCAGTACTCCACAAGTCTGGGGCAAGACCAGAACATGTGGGCGTGGTTGGCCGGGCCTCTTTGGCACCTTTCACATCTGTCCTCCACCTCCGGGAAGAACCTACTCATACGGTTTCCTGTTAAGTGGGCTCTATGTACCACTTTTAGTTGCGTCAGGCTGAGCCTTGCGCACGTGGAGGTAGAGTTGACCCTATGCAGTGCTTCGCTCCAGAGTCCCCACCCTATCTCAATCCCCAGGTCCTCCTCCCATTTCTTTCTTGTTGCGTCCAGTACGGTGTCGGCCCTTTCTACCAGTCGGTCATACATGTCGCTACAGTTCCCTTTATCTAGGATACTTGCGTCCAGTAGGTCTTCCAGTAGTGTCTGTCGTGGTGGTTGTGGGTACGTCCTTGTCTCCTTTCGTAAGAAGTTTTTGAGCTGCAGATACCGTAGCTCGTTACCCCGGCTAGCCGAAATTTCTCTGTCAGTTCGTCCAGTGTTGCGATCTTGCCGTCCGTGTATAGGTCCCTGACTGTCAGTGTCCCTCCGTCCTGCCTCCACCTTTTGAAGGTGGCGTCAGTCAGTACTGGTGTCAACCTATGGTTGTTGCAAATGGGAGCCTTGTCCGACATTTTGGTCAGGCCAAATTGCTGCCGCAGTTGGTTCCAGGATTGGAGGGTGGCTGTCACCACTGGGCTGCTGGAGTGTTTTTTGGGTGGGGATGGGAGTGCTGCCGTGGCGAGGGCCCGGAGGGAGGTCCCCATGCAGGAGGCCTCCTCCGCACGCACCCACTCGGCCTCTGGCTCCTGGATTCATCCCCTTACTCGCTCGGCTGTTGCCGCCCAGTGGTAGAATTGTAGGTTTGGGAGGGCTAGCCACCCCCCCCCCTGGATTTTGGTTTTTGTAGGACCTTCTTTGGGATCCTAGCATTTTTACCCCCCGCCCCCCCATACGAGCGCCATGATTAGTTTGTCCAGCGCTTTCAAAAAGGCCTTGGGGATGTAGATCGGAATGGATCTGAACAGGAAGAGGAACCTGGGCAGTACGTTTGCTGCCCTGAGCGCGATTGCTAGCGGTTCGATTGCTAGTGCGAACAGCAGCGGGGACAGTGGGCATCCTTGTCTGGTGTCCCTGTGCAGCTGGAAGTGTTGGGAGTTGGTATTGTTGGTCCATACGCTCATCATGGGAGCGTTGTATAGGAGCTTTACCCAAGCGGTGAACCCTGTTCCAAGCCCGAACCGCTCCAGTACCTCTTTGAGGTATTTCCATTCGACTCTGTCGAAGGCCTTTTCTGCGTCCAGGGAGCCGATCACCTCTTGTGTTCTCTCCCCGGAGGGGGTCATTATCACGTTCAGCAGGCGCCTGATGTTCGAGGTAAGCAGTCTACCTTTGACGAAGCCCGTCTGGTCCTCTGTGACCACCTTAGGTACACAGTCTTCTAGCTTTTTGGCTAGGATTTTGGCCAGTATTTTGGCGTCTGCGTTCAGCAGAGAGATGGGTCTGTATGACCCACATTCCGTTGGGTCTTTGTCTTTCTTAGGTATCAGCGAGATTGAGGCCTGTGCTAACGTGGGTGGCAGTGTGCCCCTAGCTAGCGAGTCTGTGAACATCTCCCGCAGGTGCGGGGCCAGCGCTGTCGCAAATTTTTTGTAGAAGTCCGCCAGGAATCCGGCCTGTCCCGGCGCCTTCCCCGTCTGCATGGAGCTAATGCTGTCCATGATCTCTCCCAGTGCTAGTGGTGCTTCCAGGTCCCGTTTTCTGCCCTCTCCCACGACTGGTATGTCCAATCCATCAAGGAACCGGTTCATCACAGCCTTCCCCGTTGGGGGCTCTGAGGTGTACAGCTCTTGGTAGAAGGCCTTGAAGGTTTTGTTAATCCTCTCTGGTTCTGTTTCCAACGTGCCTCTGGTACCCCTGATTTGCGCAATTTCTCTGGTGGCTGCCTGCTTTCTCAGCTGGTGTGCCAACAGGCGGCTGGCTTTGGCTCCATGTTTGTACAGGGTCCCGCGCACCTGGCGGAGTTGGTGCACTGCGTTCCTGGTGGAGAGCAGGTCAAAGTTCCTTTGTAGTTCTTTCCTCTCCGCCAGGAGCTCTACGGTCGGGGCCTCGGAGTATTTACGGTCTACCTCCAGTATGGAGTCGACCAGCTTCTGCCTAGCCACCCTTTCCTCCCTATCTCTTGGCGCTTTGAAGGCAATGATTTCCCCTCTTAGTATGGCCTTAAGCGCTTCCCAGAACGTGGAGGGTGAGACCTCTCCATTTTGGTTGTTCTCCGTGTACTCTGCTATGGCCCGCGCTATCCTTTCGCTGAAGGCCTTGTCAGCTAGTAAGGCACCGTCCAACCTCCATGTGGGGCGCTGGGCCCTTCCCGTCTCTAGCCACACGTCCACGTAGTGTGGAGCGTGGTCTGACATCACAATTGCGGAGTATTCCACTTTGTCTATCCCTGGAAGCACCGTTTTCCCCACCACAAAGAAGTCAATTCTGGTGTACACATTGTGTACTGGGGAGAAGAAGGAGAATTCTTTCTCCCCCGGGTGGGCGAACCTCCAGGGGTCCACTGATCGCATCTGCTCCATAAAATGACTGTGTTCCCTTGCCATGCTTGAGGTTTTCCCCGTTTTGGGGTTTGATCTGTCCGTCTTTGGATCCTGTACACAGTTGAAGTCCCCCCCCCCCATGATTAGTCGGTGCGTCGCTATATCCGGGATTTCTGCCATGGTCTTTTTGATGAAACTCGTGTCGTCCCAGTTGCGTGCGTACACGTTGACTAGAACTACCGGTGCCCCATCCAGGGCCCCGCTGGCCATGACATACCGCCCCCCTGGGTCTGTAACCGTCTTTGTCGCCCTAAACATTGTCCTCTTGCCGATCAGGATCGCCACCCCCCTGGCCCTTGTCCCGTAGCAGGAATGGTAGGTTTGTCCCACCCAACCCTTTCTTACCCGCAGTTGGTCCTGCTCCCTGAGGTGCGTCTCTTGGAGGAAGACTATGTCGGCCCTCATATTTCTGAGGTGGGTGAGGACTCTGGATCTCTTCACTGGGCCGTTAAGTCCCCTTACGTTCCAGGTGATTATCCTGGTGGGGGGCTTCTGCCCCCTCGTTCCTTTGGGATTAACCATACTTATCTGGTGGACGCGCCCCTGCCCTCCGGGGTTTCCCTTTGTTAGGGGGCCGTCCAGGATGGCCGCTGTCACTGCTCTCCCCATGCGGTCGGGTTTCTGCGCTCCGGGGTTTCCCCTTGTCCCGGGGGCACCCGCCATGGCCGTCCACTGTGTGTCCGCCACGCGGGTAGTCCCCTGCACTCTGGGGGCCCCCTTCGCCCACAGACCGTACTGGGTGGGTGCTTGCAGCGGTTCCTTGTTTCGAGCCCTTGGTTGTGGCACTTTGTAGCCCTGTTCCTTTTCTGGCCTCTTTTGTCCCTCCCTCCCTGCATTTCCCCTCCCTGGTCTCTCGCTCCCTGTGTGCCCCCCCCCCCCCCCCCCGGTCTCTCCCTTTTCCCTCCTCCCCCGTATTCCCCTCCTTTGCCCCTCTTTCCCCTATTCCTGTCCCCGTTTGCTCTCCCGACTTTGATGGGTGATCCCCCCCCCTCCCCTGCCTGGAGCCTTCCCCCCTGTTGGGGGTGTGCGCTGCGGCCCTGCTTTGTTGCATGCCCCCGGCGCTAACTTTCCTGCTAGTATGGTGGCTCCCCTCTCAGGGGTTATTGTCTCGCTTCTCCCCTGCCTGACCTCTACGGTTTTCTGCCCGCTCTTCCCCCATCCTACCCTGCACCCCTCTCGCCTGCTCTCCCTTCTCCCCTCGCCTCGCCCCTCCCCACCCCCCCCGTCGGCGTGTCGTTGCCCCTTGCCAGGGGCCCCTCGTCCCTACCCCCCCTGGTTGTTTTCCAGCCCGTGCTCCTCGACGAACCTATTTGCCTCAGCGGGGGCTGTAAAGAAATATTCCCTGTTTTGGTATGTGACCCAGAGTTTCGCTGGGTACAGCATACCAAAATGCACTCTGCTCCTGTGGAGAGCTGATTCGGATGGCGTGCCCTTCCCATTTGCAAGCTCTATTTTCCTTAGCCCAGCGCAGGATTGTCTCCCTATCCCGGTGCCGGTGCAGTTTAGCTATGACTGCTCTTGGTTGTTCCCCTGCCTTGGGCTTTGGGCGCAGCGATCGATGTGCTCTGTCCATTTCCGGTGGGTTGGGGAAAGTTTTCCTCCCCACTAAGTTGCCCAGCATCTCAGCCACGTATGCTGTGGGGTTTCTACCCTCGTTCCCCTCTGGCAGGCCCACTATCCTGGTCATCTACCCTGCCCTTCAGGCTCCCCTGTGTTATGCCCAGTCTCGCCACTTCCCTCTCCAGGGCCGTGACCCGGTCATTCATGTCGGTCGCTGCTTTCTCCAGCTCCTTAATGATCGCCTCCTGGGCTTCCAGTTTCTCCCGTTCGGCATCTAATTTCTCCTCCAGTCTGGTCAGAGCCTGCTGCACCCCTGTCATGGCCCTGGCCACTGCTGCCTGCACTGCGGCCTCAATGTCGGCTTTCACCTCTGCCTTGAATACCTGCAGCTGCTCCCTCAGCACCTCGGTAAAGGCTACCTTCCAATTCCAGCCCCCCTCTGGCCCCAGGGGAGAGGGCACCTGTCTGTCCAGCTCTTTATGATGCGGCGATACATCCGTCCCGCTGCTTCGTGCGCTGATTCGCTCGCCTGAGCTGGCTTGCCCCTTGTCCCATCTGCTTCTGGTGCCCCCTCTCCCTCTGCCTTGGCTCCCTTCTGGCATTTTTCCCTCCCCCTTCCCTTTCATCTTTTCTTCTCCCCTTGTTTTTCTTTTCCCCCCGATTTCCGCACCCTATTTTTATTTTATTTTTATTTTTTTGTCACTTCCCTTTTTCTTCTCTCTTCCCTTCTTTCCTCTACCACTTTATTTTTATTTTTTTTCCCCCCCTCTTTTATGCAACTCCTCTCAGGTGGGCTTATTTTGGATGGGAGTGTAAAAAGAGAGAAAATAATATATTTACCCCTCCCCGCTCTCTTTAACAGTTTTCTTTTGGGTTTTGTTTTTATAAAAGTCCTTTTTTTCTTCCTTTCCCCTCACTCACCCAGGATAGAGAGAGAGAGAGAGAGAGAGAGAGACGTTTGTCCAGAGTCTCTTTGTCCTTGCCTCGTGGTGGTCGCTGCCGGTTGGGGGGGGGGGGGGGGGGGTCGGTCCCCGCTGCTCGGTCCCCGCTGCTCCGTTCGGGCTGCCGCACTTCGCACCCAGCGCCCTCCCGGTGGGGGTGGTTCGGTCGCTGGTCGCTGCCGCCGGCTGGGCCCCGCTTCGGTCCTGGCCGCTGCCGCACCGCTCCTGGCCTGCGTTTGGTAGGGGTGGTGGACCTGCTGCCGCCGCCGCTGCTGCTGCCGCCGCGGAACCGCTCCACCGCCGAGGATCTCCCGCCGACAGATTTGTTGGGTGGGGTGGGGGGGGGGGGGGGGGTCCCCGGGGTGGGGGGGGGGGGTTCCCTTCCCTGCTCTTTCCGCTGCGGAGAGAAAGGCCCCGACTTTGTTACCCTGTGGGAGCCCCTCTCCGCGCGACCGCCCCGCTCGCCGACCAGAAGTCGAATCGCATTTGCCTTCCTAACTGCAGACTGAACCTACACATTAACCTGAAGAGAATCTTGAACTAGGACTCCTACGTCACTTTGTGCTTCTGCTTTCCTCAGCCTTTTCTCATTTAGAAAATAAATTTGTCCCCATCTCTGCTTTCTGACAGTCAGCCAATCCTCTATCCATGCCAATATCTTACCCTTAACACCATGGGCTCTTGAACTTATTTAACAGCCTCCTGTATGGTACCTTGTCAAAGGCCTTCTGGTAATCTAAATAGATCATGTCCACTGAACAAAGAACAAAGAACAATACAGCACAGGAACAGGACCTTCGGCCCTCCAAGCCTGTACCAGTCATGATACCAACCTTTGCCAAAATCCTCAGCACTTCCTTGTGCCGTATCCCATTATACCCATCCTCTCCATGTGTTTATCAAGATGCCTTTTGAATGCCCTTAATGTATCTGCTTCCACAATCTCCCCTGGTAATGCATTCCAGGCACTCACCGCTCTCTGTGAAAAAAACCTGCCTCGCACATCTCCTCTAAACTTTGCTCCATGGACCTTAAACTTCTGCCCCCTGGTGACTGACCTCTCCAACCTGGGAAAGAGTGCCTGCCCATCCATTCTATCCGTGCCCCTCATGATCTTGTAGAGCTCTATCAGGTCACCCATCAACTTCCGTCTTTCTAATGTAAACAGTCCGAGTCTATTCAGCCTCTCAACATAGCTAACACCCTCCAGACCAGTCAACATCCTGGTAAACCTCTTCTGCACCCTCTCCAAAGCCTCCACGACCAGGATTGTGCGCAATAATCCAAGTGCGGCCTCACCAAGGTTCTATACAACTGTAACATGACTTGCCAGTTTTTATACTCGATGCCCCATCCAATGAAGGCAAGCATTCCGTTTGCTTTCTTGACTACCTTGTCCACTTGTGTTGCCATCTTCAAAGATCTGTGGACCTGCACACCCAGATCTCTCTGACTTTCTATATTCCTAAGAGTTTTACCATTTACAGTACATTTCCCCTCTATGTTAGACCTACCAAAATGCATTACCCCACATTTGTCCAGATTAAACTCCATTTTCCATTTCTCTGCCCAAGTTTCCAACCTATCTATGTCCTACTGTATTTTCTGACAATCCTCAACACGATCTGCCACTCCACCAACCTTAGTGTCATCTGCGAACTTACTAATCAGACCGGCTACATTTTCCTCCAAATCGTTTATGTACACCATAAATAAAAGAGGCCCAAGCACAGATCCCTGTGGAACCACATGTCACAACCTTCCATTCAGAAAAATACCCTTCTACCCTCTACCCTTTGCTTTCTGTGACCGAGCAGTTCTGTATCCATCTTGCCAACTCACCTCTGATCCCGTGTGACCTCATCTTTTGTACCAGTCTGCCGTGAGGAACCTTGTCAAAGGCTTTACTGAAGTCCATGTAAACAACATCCACTGCCCTCCCCTCATCAATTATCTTTGTTACCTCCTCAAAAAACTCCATCAAGTTAGTGAGGCATGACTTCCCCTTCACAAAACCATGCTGTCTATCGCCTATGAGTCCATTTGTTTCCAAATGGGTATAAATCCTGACCCTGAGTAGTCTCTCCAATAATTTATCTACTATTGACGTGAGGTTCGCCGGCCTATAGTTTCTAGGAATATCCCTGCTACCTTTCTTAAACAGTGGTACCACATTAGCTATTCCCCAGTCCTCTGGGATATCACCTGTAGCCAATGAGGATACAAAGATGCTGGTTCTCCTTTGTCTAATTTCCTTGTTACCTCATCTTAAAGAACTTGCAAGTAATCCGCAATCTTATCTTTAATAATGAACTCTAAAATCTTACCAATGAACAAAGTCAGGCTAACAGGCCTATAATTTCCAGTCTTCTGCCTCCCTCCCTTCTGAAACAGGAGTTTTACCTTAGCCATTTTCCAGTCCTCTGGGACCCTCCCTGCCTCCAGTGATTCCTGAAAGATCAGCACCAATGCCTCCCCAACCTCCTCAGCTATCTCCTGGGGTGTAGTCCATTCGGTCCAGGTGATGTATCCTCCTTCAGACCTTCCAGTTTCCCCAGAACCTTCTCCTTAGTGATGGTTACTCGATTTACCTCTGCTCCCTGATTCTACTGACACCCACTGGTGTCTTCTATCATGAAGACTTATGCAAAGTAACTATTTACCGTATATACTCGCGTATCATGCGATCTCGCGTATCATGCGACCCCTAAATTTTCGTCCCCAAAATATGATTTTGTGCTATATCTCATGTATCATGCGAGTCACTTTTTTGGAAATTAATGCCCAAACTAAAACTTCCAAATGGTATCATTCTCTGTGGATTCTGCAGAGTGGATTCTGTTGTGAAAGCTGTTCGCGAATCGAACAGCTTTCCAGCTGGCTTTACTAGCGTCGTTCTGCCACTTGACGTTTCCATTCATAAAAACGGCAAGTAAAACACCCGAAAATTCTGTATCGGAAAAAGACGGCCATGTATTGAATAAACTACCCATATGATCAGGAATACTACTCTTCAGATTTTGACCACAGCATTCTGATGGGAAGATGTTCAGCCACTTGACGTTTCCATTCATGTTTTTATGAATGGAAACGTCAAGTGGCTGAACATCTTCCCATCAGAAAAAACAGCAAGTAAAACACCCACGAATTCTGTATCGGAAAAAGATGGCCATGTATTGAATAAACTACCCATATGATCAGGAATACTACTCTTCAGATTTTGACCACAGCATTCTGATGGGAAGATGTTCAGCCACTTGACGTTTCCATTCATGTTTTTATGAATGGAAACGTCAAGTGGCTGAACATCTTCCCATCAGAAAAAACAGCAAGTAAAACACCCGCGAATTTTGTATCTCGCGTATCCATGCGACCCCCCAAATTTAGGTTACAATTTAGGTCTTCAAAAGTCGCATGATACGCGAGTATATACGGTAGTTCCTCTGCCATTTCTTTGTTTCCTATCACTACTTCTCCAGCCTCATTTTCCAGTGGTCCAATGTCTAGGGCAGCATGGTAGCATAGTGGTCAGCACAATTGCTTCACAGCTCCAGGGTCCCAGATTCGATTACCAGCTTGGGTCACTGTCTCTGCGGAGTCTGCACGTTCCCCCCATGTGTGCGTGGGTTTCCTCTGGGTGCTCCGGTTTCCTCCCACAGTCCAAAGATGTGCAGATTAGGTGGATTGGCCATGCTAAATTGCCCTTAGTGGCCAAAATTGCCCTTAGTGTTGGGTGGGGTTACTGGGTTATAGGGATAGGGTGGAGGTGTGGGCTTGGGTGGGGTGCTCTTTCCGAGAGCCGGTGCAGACTCAATGGGCCAAATGGCCTCCTTCTGCACTGTAAATTCTATGATTCTATTCTTGCCTCTCTCTTACCTTTTGTACATTGAAAAAAACTCTTGCTATCTTTTTTTATCTTACTAGTTAACTTATGCTCATATTTCATCTTCCCTCCCCTTATTGCTTTTTTAGTTGTTCTCTGCTCACTTTTAAAGGCTTCCCAATCCTCTGGCTTCCCACTAATCCTTGCCACTTTGTTTGTTTTTTTGTTTGCTTTTATGCTGTCCTTGACTTCCCTCATCAGCCATAGTTGCCTCATCCTCTCCTTAGCATGTTTCCTCCTCCTTGGATGAATTTTTGTTGTGCCTCCCGAATAACTCCCAAATACCCCTGCCATTGCTGTTCCACTTTCTTCCCTGCTCAGCTCCTTTTCCAATCAACTCAGGCCAGCTCCTCCCTCATGTCTTTGTAGTTACCTTTATTTAACTGTAATACCGTTATATCTGATTCCAGCTTCTCCCTCTCAAACTGCAGGGTAAATTCTATCATATTGTGGTCCTTCACCTCAAGGACCACAAGGGTTCCTTCACCTTAAGTTCCCTAATCAAGTCTGTCTCATTACACATCACCAAATCCAGATTTGCGTGTTCCCAAGTGGGCTCTGTCACAAGCTGCTCCAAAAAACCATCTCTTAGACATTCCACAAATTCCTTTTCTTGGGATCCACTACCAATCTGATTTTCCCAGCCCACCTGCATGTTGAAGTCCCCCATGATTATTGTAATGTTGCCTTTCTTATATGCCTTTTCGATCTCCTGATTTATTTTCTGCCCCACATCCTGACTACTGTACATAACTCAAATCAGGGGCGAAATTCTCCGACCCCCAGCAGGGTCGGAGAATCGCCTGGGGCCGCCGAAAATCCAGCCCCCGCCGTGGCAGAGATTCTCCGCCACCCGGGAGGTGGCGGCGGCGGGAATCTCGCCACTCCGATCGGCGAGGCCCCTGTGGCGATTCTCCGGCCCGTGATGGGCCAAAGTCCCGCCGCTGGGAGGCCTCTCCCGCCGCCGAGGTTTGAACCACTTCTGGTAACGGCGGGATCAGCGGCGCGAGCGGGCCCCCGGGGTCCTGGGGGGGCGGGGGGCGATCGGACTCTGGGGGGTGCCCCCACGGTTGCCAGGCCCACGATCGGGGCCCCACGCTCAGACTCCGAGCCAGTGCCCTGGGTGCACTCTTTCTCTTCCGCGGAAGTGGAGGAGAAACCCACATCGTGCATGCACCGGTGGTGACGTCAGCGGCAGCTGGCCGATAACGTCACCGCGGGCGCATGCACCGACCGGCGAAAGCCTTTCGGCCAGCCCCGCTGCCAGGGGCGCCGGTTCTTTGCGCCAGTCTTCTGGTGCCAACCGCTCCGGCACGGGGCTAGCCCCCAAAGGTGCGGAGAATTCCCCACCTTTGGGGAGGCCCGACCCCGGAGTGGTTGGCGCCACTCCCCTATGCCGGGACCTCCCGTCACGCCGGGTAGGGGAGAATCCCGCCCCAGGTCTTTTTACCTTTGCGATTCCTCAACTCTACCAATACAGATTCTATGCCTTCTGATCCTATATCGTTTCTTGCTATCTGTTTAACTTCATTCCTTACTGACAATACAACCCCGCCCCCTTTTCCATCTGCCGTGTCCTTGCAGCCATGTCTCTGTGATGCTCACAACATCGCACCGACCAATTTCAATGTGTCCAACAAGCACATTTATCTTGTCCCCTGTACTGCGTGCATTTAGGTACAACACCCTCAATCCTGCATTGACCATCTCCCGTCTCATATTTGTCACCTTTTTTGCTCTGTCTGAAGTTAGATTCCTGCCACCTTCTATACTCTCTGTTCTATTACGTGTTCTGGACATGCTGGTTTGGATTACTCACATTGCCTCAATAAAATATATTGGGCCTGAATTTGCAGTAGCAGAGAATCTGATACATTGGGCCATGAGTTAAAATTGCCCCTGCACCCTTTAACTGAAAAAAATATTTGTGCATTAAGTTGCTGAAAGTGCAATATAATACTGTCACACGAAGGCATTAGCACCTCTGGGAGCTTGGTGAACAGGCCTGCGAATAAGGATGGAGTGCAGGGGCTCACAAGTCTGATGCACCGGAAGGAAGTCCAGCCATTCAGCAGGTAATGATCGGCATCCTTGCTGTCTGAGATGGATGCTGCTGAAGTCAGTAGATGGGAGCAGAGGCACTTCCAGTCCTGGTTGCCAGCCACAAAAGGGTGGTTAAATGAGAGGGCCAGAAGGGTCAGAGCTGTCAGACATGAGAGGAAAATCCTCCACAGTAATTGGCTCAACAGTTGCTGTCAGCTGTTGGAGTGCTGCCTTCTACATTGACTAGAGCCCTGATGTCTCTCAGGCAGATATATATCTATCTATCAAACCTCAAGGGGCTAATCATTATCATTCCCCATAACCCGACTCCCACATTATCTCATGAAGGCAGGACCATATTGTGGTTCGACTGTTGGGATTTCCCTCCTGTTTTCTGGCTCACCCACCAGCAGACCCAATGCTTTTGAAAATTCAGCCATAAGTATCACATTTGAATAAAAAACAAATTTCAAATGAAACTTCCTCAAAAATAGATTAATATATAGAAAGGGAAAGAAAGTCCGTTCCTGAACCTCATCCATGTTGCTGAGTTACGTCTAGCAGGCTGAATGGGGAAATAATGATGCTTTTCCCAGTAAGCAAAACCTGCAACCACCAATAGCCAGGGCCAGCAATTTAAAAAGTATCTTTGCAGACAGAATCCTAGGAGCAGAAATGCTTCTCTGTGTCTCACACGGAAAGCTTGGGGAGTTCCCTGCCCTGGTCTTAATCTCTCCTCCAATAGGGATTCCTTCCTTGCAGCATCTTTGTCGCAGGGAATATGCCACTGGGTCCCAGCAGCAACCTCTTCCTTCCTGCTGACTTCCCAGCCATTTTCTTCTGGAGGTTGGCAAGTAGCGTATTCGTAACTTCCTTTAATTTATAGTATTGGGGCCTCCCTGGACTGTAAAACCCTAAAATCGTTTGGCACATGGCAGCCAGCCAGCCAGCCTACCATTCTTGCACGGCCTCCACCTGAGACTGACTTATCCTTGTGTATGTGGAGCCTTAGGCCTTCAGCAATTTTGACAAACACTTCTGCACTGGAACAATAAGGCCAATCTGTCACTGTGTCACTTTGCATCACGTAAGGATTCCAATAAAGCATTGGCCATGGCCATCCACTGTGTTCAAATATTTTCCTAATCGTACATGACCATAAAATAGCCAGTTTTTCACAATCTTCATATTCACTTGAGTGAGAGGAAACAAGTCCACAGGTAACTGAAGGCCGAGGTGCAACAAAGAACCTGCGACCTAAAGAACAGATTGTGGATGGAAAGAGCGCAGGACATTCAGCAACTCGCCGACATCCACGATATGCTTGGTTCCTTCAGCACAATTAAAACCATCTACGCTCCAAGTACCCTGAGGCCGACCCCACTGAGAGCCAAATGGAGAGATGTTCATCAAAGACAGAGAGGCAGTCAACAACCACTGGAGAGAGCACATCAATGACCTCCTCAATCAGGACACAGCCTTTGACACAAACATCCTCGACACCATACCGTAATTCGCTACCCACTACCATCTCAGCGCAACTCCAGCTTGCCGTGAGATCAAAAAAGCCATCTGACAGCTGAAGAACAACAAAGACTCTGGCGCAGATGGAATCCCCGCAGAAGTACTAAAATTCAGCAGAGATGCATTTTTGACAAGAATGCACAACCACATCACCTTTGGCTGGAAGGAAGAGAGCATGCCGGATGATCTCATCAATGCCATAATTATGACCATATTCAAGAAGGAGACAGATCCAACTGCGGAGATTACAGAGGGATTTCCCTACTCTCCGCTGTGGGCAAAAATACTCCTCCCAGTGGCAGAAGAGCTCCTCCTGGCTTCTCAGTGAGGCTTCTGCCCATCAAGAGGCTCAATGGACATGATCTTCAGCGTGCAACAAATCCAGGAAAAGTGCAGGAAGCAGCATCATCCTCTGTACATGGCATTCTTCAATCTCGCAGAAGTGGGGAGGGTTTAGTTTAGCTTAGAGTAGGGGGTTAATAAAGGTGGGACCTGGAAGGGAGGGAGACGGCTTTTGCACTATATTTATAGTTTCATGTACAATGTTTATTTTGTTGTTGTCATAATACCAAAAATGCTTCAATAAAATGTTGATCAAAAAAAAGTGTTATCGAGTGGAGCGCGCAGAGGCCAAGCATAAGCAGCGGAAGAAGAGCATAGAATCTTGAGCCCACCCACCCACCTCATCAAGCACCACCTGCCAAACCTGTGGCAGAGTCTGCGGATCCAGGATCAACGTTTTAACCACCAGAGAACCCACCTTCCCGTAATGGAAACAAGTCATCCTCAACAGTGAGGGCCTGCTCAAGAAGATTCACTGTAACCAGGTAAGAACATAAAACATCGGGGCATAAGTAAGCCATTCAGTTTATTCATCAAGTCTGCTCCAATGAGATTGTGGATGGCACGGTAGCACAATGGGCCACATGGTAGCATAGTGGTTAGCACAGTTGCTCCACAGCTCCAGGGTCCCAGGTTCGTTTCCTGGCTTTGGTCACTGTCTGCACGTTCTTCTCGTGTCTGCGTGGGTTTCTTCCGGTTTCCTCCCACAAGTCCCAAAAGACGCTCTGTTAGGTGATTGGGACATACTGAATTCTCCCTCTGTCTACCCGAACAGGTGCCGGAGTGTGGCGACTAGGCAATTTTCACAGTAACTTCATTGCAGTGTAAATGTAAGTCTACTTGTGACACTAATAAAGATCATTATTCTTAAGTTTTGTGACTTGTAATTGCAGCTAGATCCCCATAGCACTGGCTACATATCCATCACGCCAAGAATGTTAGCTATATTTCCAATATAGTATATAGTATTGGCTAACACACCCATCATAACTAGAAAGAGCTCTCATAGCTACATTTATCTATTCTGAAGATGTTAACGCTTGTGAAGTGGGGGGTGGGGGGTCGCAGTGTCTGTCAGGGTGCTCTCCATGCCTGTGGGCGGGGGCATCTGATGCCTGTGAGGGGGAATGCACTGATGCCTGTGGGGCAGGGGGGGTGCCTTGATGCATGTGATGGCGAGTGCCCGATGCCTGTTTAGTGTGGGGGAGTGGGGCGGGGGAGTCATCCCGATGCTTGTGCTGGGGTCCTCCGCATCTGTGGTGGGGGTGGAAGGGGTAGGCTTTTTTAGTGCTGATCGGGGCACCATTTAAAGATGGCACACCGATCTCTGCGGAGCCGACATAGCCGGCTCTACCAAGCCCCACCCCTCCAGAGGTATGGCAGAAACCATACCCCTAGGATCTCTCTACACCGAGTGCCAGATAATCTGGAGTGAAAACGCAGCTGTGCAGCTGGAGAGCTATAAGACAGCTTTCAGTCTGAAACTGACACTGACAAATTTTGGGATGATTCGACCTGATGGGTATTTGCAACAATCTGATAGGATCATGATTACTACTAAGGAGACTAGGGCCTAGCATAGCTTTTTGTCTGCGCATCGGGTGCGCAATGTCTGAAGAATTCCTGGGGCCAGGAACATGGGGCGGGACTCTCTCAGCCCAGGGCCAGGCTGGTGAATCGCCGTGACTGGCGTGAATCGCGCCACGCTGCCCAGACTCCAGGACACGATTCTTCACAGAGCAGAGAATCGGCGGCATTGGCGCCGGCACAGTCGGCACGGCGCAGGCCAACGGCCGTTCTACGTAGCCCCCCCCCCCCGCCGATTCTCCTCCCGGAACTAAAAAACCTGAGTCATGCCGGCACCGTTCTAACCCTGCCTTACCCGTCCAGACCTCGGCTTGGAAGGGTCCAGGGGCGGCCTGTGGGGGGGCGAGGGGGGTCCGACACCGGGAGGGAGGCGGGCGGGGGGGGCCTCCGCTCTGGCCTGGCCCACGATCAGGGCCCACCGATCAGCTGGCCCGCCTCTCGGGCTGGGGGCCTCCTTTCTTCCGCGCCGGCCTCTATAGCCCTACGCATGTTGCGTCAGGTCGACGCGGAGAAGGGAGCCACTGCACATGTGCGCTTTGGCGCCGGTGCCAATGCGCATGCGCGCTTTGGCGCCGGTGCTACTGCGCATGCGCGGACCTCGTGGCGCCCAGTTGATGCGGGGATCGGCAGCTGGAGCGGCATGGGTCGCTCCAGTGCCATGCTGGCGCCCTGTAGGGGTCAGAAGTGCTGATCCTGAGGCCATGTAGACGCCGTCGGGAAACGCGACGGCCTTTACAACGGCGTCAACACTTTGCCTCAGGATCAAAGAATCCCGCCCCCGCGCTATAAAAATGTCTGACAAAACATTTGCTTATTGTTGTGAGATGGAACAAAGTGAGTATTGGAGAATTTGTATTTTTTTTTTTTTTTAAATTTAGATTAGCCAATTATTTTTTTCCAATTAAGGGGCAATTTAGCATGGCCAATCCACCTACTTTGCACATTTTTGGGTTGTGGGGGCGAAACCCACGCACACACGGGGAGAACGTGCAAACTCCACACGGACAGTGACCCAGAGCCGGGATCGAACCTGGGACCTCAGCGCCGTGAGGCGGTTGTGCTAACCACTAGGCCACCGTGCTGCCCGAGAATTTGTATTAAAGTGCGGATTCAACGCAGTAAGGGATAGAGCTTCTTTAGTTTTATTGCAAGGAGAGCTTGTTGAATTAGGAATTCAGTAACGTTGGGGTGTGTGGTAAACCACTGTTACACCTGTATTAGGTGATGTAAGGTAGGACCTGTACTACAGGTTCGCCGGTAGCCCCTGCCTGCTGGCTCTGCCCAGTAGGAGGGGCGTGTCCTCTATTCAGCAGCCATTTCGCCAGCTGCTGTGGGAGGCCACACATCTTACTGCAATAAAGCCACAGTTGTATCCAACCTTAGTCTTTGTACAATTGATCGTGCATCAATTTATTGGAGGAAGATTTTCGAAAAGATGGATCTACGAATCAAACCACATCGCCTGCAGCTGGATCCGCAATCAAGCAACGCCAAAAAGGACATTAATCACTGGCTAGATTGCTTCGAGGCCTATATCAACTCAGCGACCACCCCTCCGACGGAGGCTCAGAAGATACAGATCCTGTACTCAAGGTTGAGCTCCAACGTGTTTCCGCTGATCCAGGACGCCCCGAATTACACAGACGCCATGGCGCTCTTCAAAGAAAACTACGCACAGAAAACAAACACACTCTTCGCCAGGCACGTACTTGCCACTCGCTCTCAACTCCCTGGTGAGTCCATAGAAGACTTCTGGCGGGCCCTAATCCCACTTGTCCGGGACTGTGACTGTCAGGCTGTTACGGCCACCGAACATTCCAACCTTCTTATGCGCGATGCGTTTGTGGCGGGGATTGGGTCGGACCCCATACGCCAAAGACTGTTTAAGGGGCCACGCTCGACCTAGCTGAGACTAAAAAGCTAGCACTCTCCATGACGGTCGCCTCACGTACTGCTCAGGCCTACCCCTCCGGCCTCGCGGCCCACCCCTCCTATCCGTTGTGGACCCCACAGATGGCCGCCCCAACCAGTAAGCCTGCGCCACACGCCAACCCCGGGGGTCCCTGATGTTACTTCTGCGGCCAGCAGAAGCAACGCCAACGCTGCCTGGCCTGCATTGCCATTTGCAAGGCTTGCGGCAAAAAGGGGCACTTCGCCGCAGTGTGCCAGGCCCGCGCAGTCGCCGCTATCGCCCCCTCCCCCCTGACCTACACACAATGGGCGCCGCCATCTTCATCCCGGACCACGCGCAGCCAGTGGGCGCCGCCATCTTCCCCCCCTCAGTCCACGTGCGGCCCATGGGTGCCGCCACCTTGTCCAGTCACCGCAATGTGCGGCCCATGGGTGCCGCCACCTTGTCCAGCACCTGCAACGTGCGGCCCATGGGCCCCCGCATTTTGTCCCCCGCAGGATCTTCAGACGCCGCCATCCTGTCTTCCCCACGGGGCATGGACGGCAACAGCATTCCTCGACCTGGGCCCCCACGCTCTCCATCTTCTGACACCAGTGACGACCAACCGCAGCTCACCTCAGTGATGATTGACCAGTCTAGTCCGCACAACCTGGCCACCGCTTCGACCAGTGTGAGAATCAACGGTCACGTGACTTCTTGCCTGCTGGACCCCAGGAACACCGAAAGCTTCATCCACCTGGATACGGAAGTCCACATCCGGGATGTCGCTCCCCACTTGGCTCGCAGCTCCAGGACCGGTCCTGCTCCATAGGCACGTCCGACTCCACGAGGCGGACCCGTTGGGGGATAGGGTGCACTTGCTCCATGCCAACCCCCAGTATGCCTATGTGGCGTACCCCAACGGCCGCCAAGATACTGTCTCCCTCAGGGACCTGGCACCAGTAGGTTCCACATAAACACACTTCTCCGGCCCAGCGCCCCCCTCCCCTGGCGCTCCCAACATTAACCCCACCAGGACCATCCCTCCTTCCCCTGCCCATGCCAGAGGATGAAGAGGATTTCGACGCACTCCCGGAGTCATCCAACATCAGGCCAGCATCGACATCGCCAGCATCGACATCGCCGCCACTGCTACATCGCTCCCAGCGGAACGTCAAGGCACCAGGCCAGTTGAATCTCTAACTGGCACCGGACTTTCAAAGGACATTTCTTTCCTTTTCCCTGATAAAACACTGTACATAAATTCACTATTGTATATAGTTCTCCACCACCCCCGCCGGACTCATTTTTAACAGGGGGTGAATGTGGTAAACCACTGTTACACCTGTATTAGGTGATGTAAGGTAGGACCTGTACTACAGGTTCACCGGTAGCTCCTGCCTGCTGGCTCCGCCCAGTAGGAGGAGCGTGTCCTCTATTCAGCAGCCATTTCGCCAGCTGCTGTGGGAGGCCACACATCTTACTGCAATAAAGCCACAGTTGTATCCAACCTTAGTCTTTGTACAATTGATCGTGCATCAGGGTGGAAGGGCAGGGATTCCTTTCTTCTATTCTTTTTCATCCTCCTGCATTTGAATTCCATTTTGGTGCAGCAGAAGGAGTAAGTTTATTTTTAGACATTTAGAGTTTTATATTATTTTTTTCCCAATTAAGGGGCAATTTAGTGTCGCCAATCCACCTAACCTGCACATCTTTGGATTGTGGGGAAAAACACACACAGACACGGGGAGAATGTGCAAACTCCACACGGCCGGTGACCCAGGGCTGGGATTTGAACCCGGGTCCTCAGCGCCGCAGTCCCAATGCTAACCACTGCGCCACATGCCGCCCCCAGAAGGAGTAAGTTAATGAGTAACTGGTAAGTTACACTCATACCAGGTTCAGCTGCATTTCACTTGCTCCTCTTTCAATTTGGTCTACTGCATTCGCTGCTCCCAATGTGGTCTCCTCTATATCGGAGAGATCAAACCTAGACTGGATGATTGCTTTGTTTAGCATCTTCGGTCTGTGTGCTTCAGGACCCTGACTTTCTCGTTACTTGCCATTTCAACACAAGATCCTGCTCCCATGCCCACATGTCTGCCCTTAGGCTGCTGCAATGTTCCAGTGAAGCCCAATGCAAACTGGAGGAACAACATCTCATCTTCGGTTACGCACGCTACAGCCTTCCGGTCTCAACATCGAATTCAACAACTTCAGATCATTAGCTTTACCCCACCTCGGTCCCTTTGTGTTTATTCCATTTCATTTTAATTGTCTTTCACCTTTTATCTCTTTCTTGTCTTTCTTTAGATATATTTTCCCCCCACCCAATCTTAACCCCCCTCTCCTTGCCTTTTCTCCCCTTTGCTTCTCCCTTTCCCCTACATCTGTCATAGCTTACCCTCTGATTTTAGTTTCTCTGCGGTTTGGCTTTTCACAACTTTTATTCTCTTTGGGGACTGCCATTAGCACTCTTTTCCCTTGGTTTCTGTGGCTATTGCACTCTTTTCTCTTGCTTTCTGTAGCTATGACTCATCTTTCATTCCCTCACCCCACAGTATAAATATCTCCCATTTTTTATGACTTATAGCTTTGACAAAGGGTCATCTGGACTCAAAACATTATTCAAGGGTGGCACTGGCATTAGAAATGTTTCAGGAGATCAGGATGTAGGAACAGTTTGGATGGAGATGAGGAATCGCAGGCAAATAGGTTACTAGTGGGAGTGGTCTACAGGCCCCCAACATGGCCGGCACTGTGGCACAGTTTTTAGCCACCAGTTCCATGGTCATTATTAGGCATTTAATTCTAGAATTTTATTGAATTCAAATTTCATCATCTGGATTTGGTTGGATTTGAACCCGAGTCCCCAGAGCTTTATCCTGAGCCTCAGGTTACTAGTCCAGCGGCAATACCATTAGCTAGTCCAGAGGCAATAGCCTCCTCCTAAAACAATAATTATTCTGGAAATAGTCCTGTATGATTTAAGAATCTGATAAAGTATAGGCTTGATTTTTTGCCAATCTTTCAGCTCTCTGGGTTCTAATTTATCTGTAAAACGAACTTGGATAAGTTGTTTTAACCTGTATGCAGTAACCCATCAGTGCAGCATTTTAAGAATTTCTGAAGCAACAGGAAAACATGGTGGGCATGCCACTGATTCTCCAGTAATTAGGCTGGTCATTTGTCCCATTTTATACCGGACACTCCTGTTTTCATCTGGTCTGTTCCCTGTCTGGTACCAGAGACATTTATGTCCAGTGTTTTTATATTGGGGTCATCAACAATGCTCAGATCCACAGAGACTGAGCCCCAGACTGTATTAGTGATTCAAAAAAGTTGATCAGTTCGCCTCATCAACTGTTGTCCTGATCATAGGCTCTGTCCCTTGTCCGACTTACATTATAATGGAATTCTTGAGGGCAGACATTATGGCAATAAGCTGCATGATATACGCAACCTAGGACAAGGACAGTCAGCAGGGCAAGATAATTAATGTATTATAAGGGTGATTGGCACAGCAAGGGTCAATGTTGGAATGGAGAACAATACCGCCCACAGTATGATGCAGAGTCACATGACAGTAAGCCTGAGACATAGTTAATGAAGAGCTTCATGTGGAAGCCAACATTGAGTTAGCTCCTAATCTGGGCTATCTTTTGTACATGCATATATAGCTATATGTTACCAAAAAATACTACTGTTCAATCTGACAAGTCACTGAAACTCTTCATGGGACTTATTGAACAAATATTTGCTGCATTTCAAAACAAATAGACTGGGCTAAATTGTGTCAGTAGTCCTTCACCCAAGAGAATTTAACGCAGAAAAATGGTTGGCTTCACTTTGCCACCTCCATAAATAAACTGATTCAGGAAAGTGAGAACTTTTCCAACCGCACTGCACCACCATGGTCGTTTCACCATGACCATGAAACGAAGGTGGAGGGGGGATTGAAGGGTGGGGGAGTGCAGGGCAGCTGAGTAGAGGCATCCGGGAGGTTGTTGGGAAATGGGTGGGGGTGCTGTAAGGGCACTTTGGGGGGCCAAAAGGGGGGCCCCCAGGTAACCCATAGCAGGGTGTCCCCACTTGGGGGATGTGGGGTAGTGTCCATCTGTATGTGGGGTGATATTGCCCATGGGGAGGAGTAGTGGGGGACCACAAGCTCACTTCAAAACTTCAAAAGCATCCTTTCAAAATGGCGGCCTGATCTCGGAGTTCAGCTCCCCAGTGCTATAAAAATTCTACGTGAGGGTTAAACTCGTGAGAAACTTCCCATGGCCCAAAAAAGTGACTAACTGTCACTGAATAATGGTGGAGAACGCGCCGGCAGAGCCGACGGGAAACTCCTTGAAATTCCTGCCACAAATTAACTTAGAAATTGTTTGGGAGAATCGCGCCATTTGGAAAGGAGACCAGGGAGAATGGTGAGTTCAGATTCCATTTATGTGGAATTTCAATGCCAATAGTGACAGATGCTGAAATAACTACTTATGAAGTTCCCGCTACAGAAAGGAATGAGGACATCTGAGGTCGCAAGTAGCCAAGTTCAAGAAAGCTGAATTCTACTAAAAAGGAATTGACGTCCACCACAGAAACTGCCTTATTGAACTGCGTATATGTATAGAAATGACATATCAAGTAATCAGTTTAATAAATGTTAATTGTTGCGGTTGCACTAATGAAGTAAAGAGTGAGAGGTATTATGTATCTGGGAATACATTCCTGCTGGTTCTGCATCTCGTGATGTGTAATGACATCAGTAGCATGTCTGCATGGGTTTTGAGCAGATCACCATTTTGATTATATGAGCAATACCCTGAATAAAACTCTCATCGTGTTTTACAAGAATCTAGAGTGTGGGTACCTCCATACCTTTTCTCAGTGCTGTATCAAAGAAATATAATAACCTCTCTCTAGCCTTTGCTCATGCTATCTTCCTCCCGCACTTCTCTTCCGCTGTCCATCTCAATAGAATTGTTCTTGCTTAGTTTCAATACTACCTATCCAATAAAAGCCAGAAAACCTCTAGCAATTACTTCTGTCACACACCATCATCACGAGAGTACCGCAGGGACTTATCCTTTGTCCATTCCTTTTAGTCACCTACATGCTGCCCCATAACTCCCAAATTACCTTCCTAAATGTCCACTTTAAACCCCTCCTTAATATCCATACCTTCTAATATCCTTTTCTTTGGCTTGGTGTCCAATTCTTTCTAATTACACCTCTATGAAACAGCTACTGATATTGTACTATGTCAAAACACTTGATTAAATCAAGTTGTGGATGTTAATATTTCAATGGCTTATAATAAGTCTGGCACATGCACCTTTAATTATATAGCTGCTTAAATGCATGTCTCTACTGAAATGAAAATGTTCAAATGGTGTTGTCTCTGTACCACCGTACTTATCTAAAATTAATGAAGCTCTAACTAGCAGGTTTCAGATAACTAGAAAATGAAAGTTCTTGAATTAATCATTTAAAATGCATTCTGTATGACTTAATCTAGTCCGACAGTACATGAGAAGGATACAATACATTATAAGTCGGGAGGATATAGACTTTTATGGAAAGGTTGACCAATACAGCATGAATGCATTGTAAATAATTGAGAGACCAGTTACACTATACAGTTTACATCAGCATGAAGCAGTATTGGTTTCACCTGAATGTAAAATGTGCTTTAATTTGTGTGCAAGGTCAAGTGTATACCCATAACAACATGCTGAGTGAAGTTTAGAGTTCTTATACCGATCCAATAGCTGAACAGGATAGAACAGATCTTATTAAAACAAAACACAATTAAATCATTAGTTCACTATACAATTTCTACTATATTAAAATCAGAACATTAAATTGGTAGCAGAATTTATTTGAATTTCTTTATTTTATTTCACATGGTAATTATACACCAAAAATAAAGTTGCAATGTAGCATCAATTGCATGCAATACTACAGGGGGAAAATCCTGCTCAGATGTGAGCTAGGCAACTCAATGGATAAAGATCAGAATGATTTTCTATTTATATATAAGCCTCAGTTTTAACTTCCCAGTGATTGTATGCTGGGACAGCTGGCAGAGTTCACTCCTAATGTAACTCCCATTTTAGATACTTCTGAATGTAAGTGATACGCATAAACAAGTTTATGTGTAAATATGTATAGCCTTCGACCAGTAGGTGTCAGGCAAGTAATAGCACGAGACATTGTAGACAGGAGGGGGTCTGGAGGAGAAATCATTGTGATCAGCTGTGTTTGTATTAGTTCCAGTGTATAATAAAATTGACTGGTCTTGAACTTGATGTTTTTAGTACGCCGACTCAGTAATTGTCTCTGTACAAGAACATAACATGGTACCAGAAGTGATGATCAAAGTATAAAGATCAAAAGTATGAAGATTTGAAGGACACAGGCTTCAAATTTGCTGAAATAGTGCTACAAGGAAAATGTGGAACATTGAAGGTAATCTCTGAAAACGCAAAACCAGTGCAAGAAGAAGATGAAAAGTTTAAAAACTCCTGAACAACTTCGAATAACCAGTAATTTGATAGCAATTGGCACGCATTTAAGCAACAGTTCACACTCAATGAGGCAGCTTTAGAATTGCAGCCAAATGAAAGAAAGATAGTATGGTTGCTAACGCTAGCAGGTCAGTGGGCAATTGAGATTTATAACACGTTTGTATATAATCAAGGGGATGATAGTAAAAGCTTTGATGCCGTCATAAACAATTTGATGAGCATTGCACGCCGAAAAAGAATGAAACTTTTGAGCGATATATATTTTGAACGCGCACACAGTAGAACATAGAACATAGAACAGTACAGCACAGAACAGGCCCTTCGGCCCTCGATGTTGTGCCGAGCAATGATCACCCTACTCAAACCCACGTATCCACCCTATACCTGTAACCCAACAACCCCCCCTTAACCTTACTTTTTTTTGGGACACTACGGGCAATTTAGCATGGCCAATCCACCTAACCCGCACATCTTTGGACTGTGGGAGGAAACCGGAGTACCCGGAGGAAACCCACGCACACACGGGGAGGACGTGCAGACTCCACACAGACAGTGACCCAGCCGGGAATCGAACCTGGGACCCTGGAGCTGTGAAGCATTTATGCTAACCACCATGCTACCGTGCTGCCGGGGCGAGTCCTTTGATAGCTTTCTCACAGACCCCAAGTTAAAACCACAGACGTGCAACTTGACGACTTTAAAATCTTCAATGATTAAGTATCAAATTGTCTTTGGAGTAAATAATGATAAGGTGCGTGAACGTCTCTTACGGGAGAATGAGCTTCAGTTAGAAGATGCAATTAAGATTCGCCATGCTAGTGAACTAGCTATGCAACATATCAGCACATTGAATGCACAAGGTTTTGGCGCAAAAATTGGGAGCGATGCCGACGCCATAGATGTTGTGATGCACTCAAAAGTAAAATGTGGTCTCAGCAGCGGTGGCCATTTTAAACACGTGACAGAAGCAGCCATTACATACAAAATATGTGGAAACAAGCACCTACTGAGGCAATGTCCAACTTATAGATTCATAGAATTTACAGTGCAGAAGGAGGCCTTTCGGCCAATCAAGTCTGCATCGGCTCTTGGAAAGAGCACCCTACCCAAGCCCACACCTCCGCCCTATCCCCATAACCCAGTAACCCCACCCAACACTAAGGGCAATTTTGGACACTAAGGGCAATTTATCATGGCCAATCCACCTAACCTGCACATCTTTGGACTTTGGGAGGAAACCGGAGCACCCGGAGGAAACCCACACACACACGGGGAGGATGTGCAGACTCTGCACAGGCAGTGACCCAAGCCGGAATCGAACCTGGGACCCTGGAGCTGTGAAGCAATTGTGCTATCCACAATGCTACCGTGCTGCCCAATGACAAACCAATGCTGCCTTATGACAAACTTTGCACAAAATGCAAAGGAGAAAAATCATCTTGCGAAACAATGTTTCACAAGCAAAAAAGTGAATTCAGGGAAGTCAATTAATACAACTGATGACATTAATTTGGAAGGAACATTTTTTATTAATGTAGTCTCGATAAAGACAGGGCAAACACAGCCAAAAATAATAAAATGTCACCTACAGGAACAAAAAGTGATAAAAATGATAATACAACAGTGACAAAGGACAAATGGTAGAGCCCTAGGCAATTCTGTAGCTTCTTCATCAATGACCTTCCCTCCATCATAATGTCAGAAGTGGGGATATTTGCCAATGATTGTACAATGTTCAAAAGCATTCGCAACTCCTCAGATATTGAAGCAATCCATGTCCAAATGCAGCAAGACTAGACAATATCCAGGCTTGGGCTGACAAGTGGCAAATAACATCTGCACCACACAAATGCCAGGAAATGACCAATAAGAGAGAATCAAACCACCAGCCTTTGACATTCAATGGCATTATGAATGCTGAAACCCCACGGTCAACATCCTGGGGGTTACCACTGACCAGAAACGCAGTTGGACTAGCCATATATATAATATGGCTACAAGAGCAAGTCAGTGGCAAGGAATCCTGCAGCAGTTCACTCACCTCCTGACTCCCCAAAGCCTGTCCACCATTGACAAGGCACAAGTCAGGAGTGTGACGGGATACTCTCCGCTTGCCTGGATGAGTGCAGCTCCAGCGACACTCAAGCAGCTTCACACCATCCAGGACAAATCATCTCACTTCATTGACACCCCTTCCACAACCATCCACTCTCTCTACCACTGACACCATCTACAAGATGCACCAAGGCTCCCAAATCAGCCGCTTCCAAACCCACAGTTGCTACCATTTGGAAGGCAGCAACACATGGGAACACCACTGTTGACTTCTATATTTTGATGTGAACCACAAGGTGTTTCTTATATTGACCGAATGACCAGACAACTAGTGTATTAGTTCAAAGACAGTTTATTAATAACACAAGACTTATTACTACATGCAATAATTCATACGACTACACACTAAACTAGATCTAATAACTAAGATGACCTTTACTTAACTTCGGGGTGACCGGCTCAACAAGATGAGGCCTTTATCTGTGTCCACGTGGGTCGGTTGGAAGTCTTCAGGTTCGTCTCGGCTGGGCTCATCCTTCAGGTAGCGATCGCGGGTCCTTGAACTTGGCTGGTTGATATGCTGCAGTTGTGTGGTAAACCACTGTTGCACCTATATTAGGTGATATACGGTAGGACCTGTACTACAGGTACGGCGATAGTCCCTGTCTGCTGGCTCTGCCCAGTAGGCGGAGTATAAATATGTGTGTCCTCCGTGCAGCAGCCATTTCGCCAGCTGCTGTGGGAGGCCACACATCATAGAGCAATAGAGCCTCAGTTGTATTCAACTCTCGTCTTTGTCCAATTGATCGTGCATCAATTTATTGCTCTACGATTTTCAGGAGATGGACCTCCGTATCAAGCCGGATCACCTGCAGCTGGATCCGCAATCTAGCGACGCCAAAAAGGACTTTCAGCACTGGCTAGCTTGCTTCGAGGCGTACATCAGGTCTGCACCAGACCCTGTTCCGGAGGCTCAGAAAATACAGATACTGTACGCGAGGTTGAGCACCAACATCTTTCCGCTGATCCAGGACGCGCCAAACTACGATGAAGCCATGGCGCTACTTAAAGAAAATTATGCCCAGCGGACGAACGCGCTCTTTGCCAGGCACGTGCTCACCACTCGCTCTCAGCTCCCTGGTGAGTCCATAGAAGACTTCTGGGGGCCCTAATCCCACTATTCCGGGACTGTGACTGTCAGGCCGTTACGGCCACTGAACATTCTAACCTCCTTATGCAGGACACTTTTGTTACGGGACTGGGTCGGACCTCATATGCCAGCGGCTTTTAGAAGGGGCCACGCTCGATCTCGCAGAGACAAAGAAGCTAGCGCTCTCTATGACGGTCGCCTCGCGCAATATTCAGGCCTGTGCCCCCAGCCACGCGGCCCACCCCTCCTGCGCATCGTGGACCACACAGACGGCCGCCCCAACGGGGACCTTACCCAGTCAATACGCCTGCGCCACGCACCAGCCAGCTAACCCCGAGGGTCCCCGATGTTATTTTTGCGGCCAACAAAAAAACTCCCGCCAACGCTGCCCGGCACACCCCGCCAATCAAAGAATCTCCCTGGCCTCCGTATCCCATTCCGTGGCGATCCGGGGGTACTCTTTGGTCACACTCACGGTCCAGGGTGTAGAATTCAGCGGCTTTCAACTCTACATCCTCCCTAATCTCTGCGCTGCCCTACTACTCGGCCTGGACTTCCAGTGTAACCTCCAGAGCCTAACCCTGAAATTCAGCGGGCTCCTACCACCCCTTACTATGTGCGGCCTCGCGACCCTAAAGGTCGATCCACCTTCCCTTTTTGCAAATCTAACCCCGGATTGCAAACCCGTCGTCACCAGAAGCAGATGGTACAGCGCCCAGGATAGGACCTTCATCAGGTCTGAGGTCCAGTGGCTGCTTCGATAAGGCACCATTGAGGCCAGCAACAGCCCCTGGAGTGCACAAGTGGCAGTAGTTAAAACTGGGGAGAAACATAGAATGGTCGTGGACTACAGCCAGACCACCAATCGGTACACGCAGCTCAACGCGTACTCCATCCCACGCATATCTGATATGGTCAATCAGATTGCACAGTACCGGGTCTTCTCAACGGTAGACCTCAAATCCGCCTATCACCAGCTCCCCATCTGTAAGGCGGACCGTCCATACACCGCCTCCGAGTCAGACGGTCGCCTCTATCACTTCCTCAGGGTTCCCTTCGGCGTAACCACGGGGCCTCGGTCTTCCAAAGGCAGATGGACCGAATGGTCGACCGGTACGGTTTGCGGGCCACTTTTCTGTACCTCGACAATGTCACCATCTGTGGCCACGATCAGCAGGACCACGATGCCAACCTTGCCAAGTTTCTCCACACCGCCACTCTCCTGAACCTCACCTATAACAAGGAGAAGTGCGTGTTCAGCATGAACCGCTTAGCCATCCTCGGCCATGTGGTCCAGAACAGAGTTCTGGGGCCCAATCCCGACCGCATGCGCCCCCTCATGGAGCTCCCCCTCCCCCACTGCCCTAAGACCCTCAAACGCTGCCTGGGGTTCTTTTCATACTACGCCCAGTGGGTCCCAACCTATGCGGACAAGGCCCACCCACTCATACAGTCCACCCATTTTCCCCTGACGGCCGAGGCTCAACAGGCTTTCGCCCGTATCAGAGCTGATATTGCTAAGTCCGCGATGCACGCTGTAGGCGAGACGCTGCCCTTTCAAGTGGAGAGCGATGTATCAGACGTCGCCCTAGCCGTCACCTTCAATCAGGCATTCATGAGTGATGAGCTGCATCAGTTCCTGCTCAGCAGGGGTATCGCCTCCAGCAAGACGACCAGCTATAACCCCCGGGGAAAGAGACATGTAGAGAGGGAGAATGGGACGGTCTGGAGGGCCGTCCAATTGGCCCTACTGTCCAGGAACCTCCCGGCCTCCCGCTGGCAGGAGGACCTCCCTGATGCACTACACTCCATTCGGTCACTACTGTGCACCGCCACTAACAACACACCCCATGAATGTCTCTTTGCCTTCCCCAGGAAGTCCACATCCGGGGTGTCGCTCCCGACTTGGCTCGCAGCTCCAGGACCCGTCCTCCATAGGCACGTCCGACTCCACAAGGCGAACCCGTTGGTGGAGAGGGTGCAGTTGCTACATGCGAACCTCCAGTATGCCTACGTGGCGTACCCTGACGGCTTCCAGGATACGGTCTCCCTCAGGGATCTGGCACCAGCAGGTTCCACACACACACACACACACCTCTGGCCCAGCTCCACCCCCCCTCCCCAGGTGCTCCCAGCAGCAACCCCCCCAGGACCATCCGTCCTCCCCCTGCCCACGCCCGAGGATGAAGAGGATTTCGGCACGCTCCTGGAGTCACCGAAGACCAGACCAGCATCGGCATCGCCGCTACCACTGCGTCGCTCCCAGCGGCACATCAAGGCCCTGGACCGGTTAAACCTCTAACTGGTTCACTGGACTTCAAAAGAAAAAATAAATTAATTTTTCACAAATGTTGTGTATGTAAATTCAATTGCTGTAGTTCTTCACCACCCCTGCCGGACTGAATTTTAACAGGAGGTGAATGTGGTAAACCACTTTTGCACCTATATTAGGTGATGTACGGTAGGACCTGTACTACATATTTATACTCCGCCTACTGGGTGGAGCCAGGCAGGCTGCTGGCTCCACCCAGTAGGCGGAGTATAAATATGTGTGTCCTCCATGCAGCAGCCATTTCGCCAGCTGCTGTGGGAGGCCACACATCTTAGAGCAATAAAGCCTCAGTTGTATTCAACTCTCGTCTTTGTCCAATTGATCGTTCATCAAGTTGGTCGCACACAGGCCGGCGCAAAAGAGGCCGATCCCTAGTGTGCAGGGCTTCTTAACTTTCTTCTCTTTCGTGCACTTTTGAGCTGTCCTATCTCCAGATCCAATAGATCGATAGGGTTTTGATCACCCTCATTGATCCTGGCCAATTAGGGGGCGGATACCTCGGTGGCTGGGCGGGTCCTAGCTACCATTGTCCTAGGCACATAGGCCTTTCTAAATAAGGGGAAGTGGCGCCGGTTAGTCTGCTACTGTTGTAACTCCTTGATTCAAACTCTATTGTCTGACGCAAATGGTGATTGACTCTTAATGGATACAAGTTTCAGTTAGATCTGGCTTCTTTGCACAATACACAAAGGCTGTGTACAAAGCTTTGACAAAGAGTCATCGGACTTGAAACGTTAGCTCTTTTCCCTCCCTACAGATGCTGCCAGACTTGCTGAGATTTTCCAGCACTTTCCCTTTCGTTTCAGATTCCAGCATCCGCAGTAATTTGCTTTTATTAAGGCTGTGTACCTGTCTGTGTCCAAGCTGACAACAATTCCCTTGGTCCTTTGCAGGTGGCCATTTTAGATGGCTACGCCACCACGTGGAAATTCCCCTCCAAGCCACATACCATCCTGACTTGGAAATATATTGCTGCTCCTTCAATGTTGCTGGTTCAAAATCCAAGAACTCCCTCCTATGTTGTACCTATGCTGCATGAAGTACAAAGGTTCAAGAAGGTAGCTCACTACCACCTTCGCAAGGGCAACCAGGAGTGGACAATAAATGCTGGCCTATCTAGTGATGCCCACAGTTACTGTCTGGACTGATGAGTTTTTCCAACATTTTGTGTTCTTTTTTAGATTTCCAGCATCTGCAGCATTTTTTTATTTGTACATGGGACATGGGTGTCACAGACTGTGCAGCATTTATTGCCCTTCCCTAATTGCCCTTGAGAGGGCAAGTTAAGAGTCAACCAATTGCTTTGGGTCTGGAGTCACATGTCGGCCAGACCAGACAAAATAAGGATGGCATTACTGAAACAATGGGTTTTTACGACAATTGCCAGTTGTTTCATCATTAGACTTTTAATTCCAGATTTTTATTGAATTCAAATTTCATCATCTGCCCTGGTTGGATTCGAACCTAGGTCCACAGATAACCTGGGTATCTGGATTACTAGTCCAGTGACAATACCACTACACCACCACCTCCTAGTATTAGCTATTGTAAAGAAAAGGAACTACTTTGCATATCTGCTACGCCCAATAGTTCAGTGGTTCAGAGAAGGAAAGAAACAATTTAATTCTTCTGCAGGAAAAGCTACTGATTGTCCAATAATAAAAATACTTACCTGTTTTGGAAGAGCACAACAATGGAATTGAGTGATAGTTGATCCACCAGTTCCAATGCAGTGTCACCAAAAACAACTTCCTCTCCCCTCCATTTTCAGCACTCTCAAGGGACTATTCCCACCTCCTCAATCACTCCCAACATCTACTTCCCTTCTGACAGCACATTCCAATGCAAATGCAGGAGATGCACCTGCCCTATTACCATCACGCTTCCCACCATCCAAGTCCCCAAATACTTCTTCCAGGTGAAACAGTGATTTACTTGTATTTGTTTCAATTTAGTCTACTGGATCCTCTACTCATGACCACCTCTACATTGGGCAGATCAAAATCATTTCAGTCCATAAGTGTGACCCGATTCTTCCATTTATCTCTGATTTTAATTCCCTGCTCTACTCCCGCTCTAACTTCTCCACCCTCAACTCCAACATTGTTGCATTAAAGCTCAATTAGTCTTTCAATTAGGCATGTTACAGCCTTCCAGATTCTAACACTGAATTTAACACTTTCAGATCGTGATCTCTGCTCCCATTTTATTCAAACATTAATCATTATTCTACGGTTATCATTTACATCCCTTCCTGATCTACATTTTAATACCTTGCAAGCTTTTTGCTATTTAATCTCTCCTGCCTTCTGTCCAATCAGAAACATTGGATTGAATTTTACGCTCCGCAATCGAGAACATTTGCTTCTTTGCGGAGTGTATTATGTGGCATGATGACATCGGAATGTCACCCAATATCATCACGCTCATTTCAGATAATACCATACACGGGTGGGTCAAAAAGTCAGAAACGTCCATGTTATTCAAATATTAATTTAAATGCCTATTTAGGCAATAAATAAACACACTGACTGAAATAATACGACCTGAAGGCAATAAACACCATCAAGGTCAGATTCTCCGCAGGTGAGAAACTCAAATTTTTAAGGGCTTGTTTGGACAGGCTTTTAAACTGTAGCTGAGAGCAGAGCCTTAGCTTTGCAGTTCAGACAGTGGAAGGACGCGAGGCCCCCAAGCGTGGAGACCTGGATCAATGACATGGCGGGCTTCATTAAGCTTGAGAAGGTTAAATTCGCCCTGAGAGGATCGGTGCAAGGGTTCTTTAAACGGTGGCAATCTTTCCTCTACTTTCTGGCTCAACGATAGGGTACTGGGACAGTAGCAGCAGCAACCCGGGGGGGGGGGGACGTTGATTATGTTGGCTTATTTTATTTAAATTTGATTTATTTAATTTTAATTTATGGTTAAGTTCTCTTGTTTGGGGGGGGGGGGGGGGTGGGGGGAGTGTGATACATGTGATGTTACGGTATGGGGGGAATTGTGGGTGTTATGGGGCTGTTAGTTGCATATTACTGCTTTTTCCTATACTTGTTGTTATATTTTTATATTTTCTGTAAAAAATTCCAATAAAAATTATTTTTTAAAAAAAGATTTTAAAAAAAGCTTTGCAGTTCAGAAACCTTTTGCTGCAGCAACTGCCAATTTCACTGGACATAGTAAAATTTCAGACATTTTCTCTTCGGAATGGCTCTCCTCTCATCGAGAGGAGTCATAGGAACAGGGGGAGACTATTCAACCCATCAAGCCTGTCCGCAATTTAATAAGATCATGGCTGATCGGACATTTCAAGGCCTTTTACACCCACTGTCCCCATAAAGCTTTGTGTTATTGTTAATCAGAAATCTATTAATCTCTGCTTTAAACTTACTCAAATACTGAGCTTCTACAGCGTCTGGAATAGAGAATTCCAAAGATTCACACCCTCTGCAAAAAGACATTCCTCCTCAGGTGATGAATGTAACAAAGTGTTATACATATTGTATTACATGTATCTGGTGCAGTAATGGTTTTAATAGCCTGGGTTAGGGTGCGTATATATATCTGCTGCAATGATATTTTGTTTACAATCTTGGTTTAAAAGGAAGACATACAATGTGGCTGCAGAAGGTGCAATTAAGACATCATAAAAGTTAGATCATTGTTATATCATTTTTATTTCCAATTGAGGGGCATTTTAGCCTGGCCAATCCACCTACCCTGCACATCTTTAGATTTTGGGGTTGAGACCCACAGACACGGGGAGAATGTGCAAACTCCACAAGGGCAGTGACCCTGCGCTGGGATTGAACCCACGTCCTCAGCACTGTAAGGCAGCACTGCTAATCACTGCGCCATCATGCCACCATCGACGAGATGCCCCAGGTCCAGGGGGTAATAAATGAGACGCATATCACCTTGCACTCACCAGGCCATCTCGGAGTCCCGACATCAATGAGAAGGGGTTCCATTCCCTGAACAACCAGCTCGTGTGCGACCACCATATGAAGATCGGCATGTATGTGATGTGACCATCAATTCATTCAGAGACACGAGTTGAAGTGAACTGTGGCTTTAATCGGCTTACAACTGAGCCTGCCTGCGACTATGCTGAACTGAGGGCGGACTCACAGGACCGCATCACTTATACTTCCTGCTGGGGGCGGAGCCAAGGGCGGAGCCCTGTACATGCTCCTCATCTCCCCCTGTGGGCAGAGCCGCACAACGGCTCACAGATGGAGCCCACAGGGACACAGTAATGTACAGTGTGAATTATAGTGGTTACACATTCACCACAGTATGTGCATGCTCCCCAGGGAGAGTGCACGAAAGCTACATCCTGTAGTCAGATATTCCCAGACTCTTTGAGGACCACCCCAAGATGGATAATTGGTTCTTGGGGAATAAGTGGTACTCACTGAGGACCACCTGGCTAATGGCACTAGTAAAGAGGCCAGTGGCCGATGCAGGGACCTGCTGGACCAGCCAGAGAATGGAGGATAGGCATGTGTGGCAAGGATCCAGCGAGCCCCGAGGGTCAGGGAGGCCCTCATCCTCACCCACTTCACATACGACGTGGCCCCTTCTGTCATTCTCCCTCTCCCCACCCCATTACCTGCCCCCTCCCACATCCCACTGCCTTCCCTCTCCCCCCTCCTCCATTCCCACCCTCCCAGGGTCTGTGGAACACCATTCCAGGGTGATGGAACTGTGTCGGCACTATCAGCGGGTCATGGTAGAGTGCAGAGGTGTGATGATAACCCACAGAGAGCTGAGTGCTGGAACTCCTCATTCAATGATATAGTCTGACCCCTGCCTGTCTGTCGTGTGCTCACTCACACCCATCTCCACGTGGTGTGATGGGGAGGTGGGGCAGCCCAGGCCACCCCCCCCCCCCCCCCCCCCCCCCCCAGAGCTGGGGCATGGGATCGGTGCTTGTACCGCATTGTTGAACAAAGTGCCAGAGGCCAACAGACTTGAATGGTGAACAAAATGTCCGCAATTGCCTCACTCTCCTGATGCTGCCCCCCAACTCACCCCATCCCTCCCAGACACCTCCCACCCTTCCCCCCGGGGGTGGTATGTTTGGGTGGGGTCACGGGTCTGGTGCAAACTCACCCGAGTGGCCCGGTGGAGTTTGTTGACCTTCTTGCGCCACTGTGTGCTGGTACACCTGGCCACGCTTCCCGAGCTGACGGCTGCTGCCACTTCCTCCCAGGAGGGGCTGGCTGCCCTGTGGCTGACTCCCCCCCCCCCCCCGACCCTCGGGGGAACAGGGCATCCCATCTGGCCTCCACCGGATCTGGTAGTATCAGCACTGCAGAAACGTGGGGCTGGCCGTCTTGAAGGCATGGCTGCAAGCTGTGTGGGATTGGCTGTGCAAGATCGGTTTAAGTGTTGCTCCCCCTTGTTGGCAGGGGGCTGGCAAGGGCGGTCCCAGAGAATCAGCCGGTGGACCATGATTTGCAGAGAAAATGACAGAAAACAAGTGCAGGAGTAGGCCTTTCAGCCCTTCGAGCCTGCACCACCATTCAATATGATCATGGCTGATCATGCAAATTCAGTATCCCACACCCGCTTTCTCTCCAGATCCCTATACCTTTAGCCGGAAGGACCATGTCCAGCTCCCTCTGGAATATATCCAACAAACTGCCTCCAACAGCTTTCTGTGATCGAGAATTCCACAAGTTCACAACTCTCTGAGAGAAGAGGGGCTGGATTCTCCATTTTGGAAACTAAGTCCCCACGCCATCGTGAAAATGTTGGTCTTTTACGTCAGGAAAACTGGCATCAAATGGCCACTGATTCCTCTTTTGCTGGGGGCAGCAGGGAGGCAGCGTGGAGCTCGCAGCTGTCGCTGCCGATACGGCCCCCAGCACTCCGGGTCAGGGGCCACGCATGCGCGCAGTGGCGGCCTGCAGCGGCCACGCCATGCTCCATGGTGCACTCAGGTGCACCTAGACCGGCAAAGTAGCACTCCGCGTCGGCCGCTCTCGCGCCCCGGACAGCCCGCCCACATTGCCCCCAGCCCCGAATGAAGCCCCCCCCCCGCCCCGCCCGTGGATTGGCCCTTCCCTGACTGTGGCGGCCCGGGACTCAGTCCGCAGTCGCCTCGCGAGGTTCCCGAATGGCTGGGACCATGAGAGTGCCACACCATCAGGAATTCGGCGGGTCGGGAACAGAGCATCGCGGGGCGGGCCTCAGGCAATGGCCTGAGGCGGTGGATACTCGGCGCGGTGTACTCCTAGAATACCACTTTTCGGGGGGGGCGGAGAACGTAAAAAACACGCCGCCCCCGATTTCAGCACCAAAATGGATTCTCCGCTGCGTCTTCGAACACTCTTCCCGCATCTAGCCTGTCCATTCCCATCAGGATTTTATATGTTTCTCTGACATCCCTTCTCATTCTTCTGAATTCCAGTGAGTACCAGCCCAGTCGATCCAGTCTTTCTTCATGTGTCAGTCCTGTCATCCCAGGAATTAGTCTGGTGAACCTTCGCTGGACACCCTCAATATTAATGTGGAAGGGAAATTAACATAAATGAAATACTGCTGAAATATTCTGGTTTCGGCGTTATTATGAAAACACATTGTCCTCCGAAAGATAACAAAGCCAAGGGCAAGAACCATCTTTCATCGTACGTACTTTCTAAGGTCTATTTAATAAAAACATGCCTGTTTACTTCAGATTATAAAAACACGCTGTCTTCAATCGAATCTCAGAGTGCAGTGCACTAGCTTTTGCAGCTGGAACACTCTCCGCAGATATATTTGTGTAAATAAATTTCCTTAAATCGATCCTCGAGGAATTTGTCTTTATTATGATTTCCACGACAATTAACAATGTCCTTCCTCAACCTAGGAGACCAAAACTGCACACAATACTCAAGTTGTGGCCTCACCAAGGCCCTGTATAACTGCAGCAAGACATTCCTACTCTGATACTCAAATCCTCTTGCTATGAAGACCAGCATGACATTAGCTCTCCTCACCGCCTGCTGTACCTGCACGCCAACTCCAGTGACTGTTCCACCATGACACCCAGATCCCGTTGCACTTCCCCTTTTCCTAACTGCCATTCAGATAATAATCTGCCTTCCTGTTTTTCCCACTAAAGTAGATGATGTCACATTTACCCACATTATATTGCATTTGCCAAGTATTTGCCACCTCAGCCAACCTGTCCAAATCACCCTGCAGCCTCTTTGCATGCTCCTCACAGCACACATTGCCATCCAGCTTAGTGTCATCTGCAAATTTGGAGATATTGCATGCAATTCCTTTATCCAAATCATTAATGTATATAGTGAACAGCTGGGGGCCCAGCACTGAACCCTGTGGTACCCCACTAGACACTGCCTGCCACTCTGAAAAGGAGCTGTTTCTTCCCACTCTTTGCTTACTGTCTGCCAACCAGTTCTCTATCCATGTGAATACATTACCCGTGGGACCTCATTGAGTGGACCAATGAACGTTTTAGAGCAGTGACAGCCTCACCAGACTGAGCATCGGAAACTCCGCGGCAGTTCCCACTCGCTACCACACTAAGGGTGCGGTTTTACTAAAAGTGAACCAAGTTCCAGAGCGGGTCGTTTAGCCACGTGTTTCCTGGTACTCGCAGCGCCGGGAAACACATGGCTATAAAATGCCAATTCACGTTAAATAAGGGCTTCAGCGGGGAGGCTGCACATAGCCCCGTTTTCTACACCGAGGAGCTCTGCTCACCGGAAAGCCTCAGTGTAGCGAGAGATCTGGACACTATTTAAAAATGCGTCCCTATCTCCGAGGCCCCCGATGCAACCCCGTCCCCCGAAGCTAAACGCACTATGGGAGGGTCCCCGGCACCCCTACGTTAGACCTCGTGATGTGTTGAGAGTGTTATGGGCCAGGTTTTAGAGAACCCCAAAGTGTATCATGGAGTTCACCTGACCCACAACTTTTAATACATTGTGGTATGGGGAGCACACGGCCCACTCTACAGGTGTGGTACAGCAGAAATGGCAAAGTATTTTTTAAACAAAACAATGTTTATTCTATGAACTCAAGTTAACCTTTTTAAAACATACAGTGAACATCTTAGCAACCATTAATTCAAATACAACCCCCAAAGAATACAACACTAAGTAATTCTTAAGCTGTCCTTTTAACATCCAGAAGACTTTTAAAAAAAACTTTCAGCAGAAGCACATCAGGTTAAAGTCACTACTGAGAGCAGTTATTAGTTTTAAATCACCAAAGGATCGATTTACATTCTTTAGATGACAGAGAGAGACTCTAATACACCTTCTGGCTGTGACTGCAGCTATCCAGCTCTGAAAACGAAACTAAAACACACCCTGCAGCAAACAGCCTAAAATGAAAGTAACAAGCTGACAGACAGCCCAGCTCCACCCACTCTTTGACATCACTGCAGTAATAAACACCCATTTCTGAAAGGACCTCTCACTACAGATGCTTATATACAGACCCATTTATAAACACCTATTTCTTAAAGGTACTCTCACATGACACGAGCAGGCTAGATTGTAGGAACGGGGTCTCCCGACTTCTGTCGGACAGACCGCGCTGCAGCGTACATGTGCCAATAAGCGATTATTATATTATTATTATAATAAAGATGTTTTAATGTACCATATCCCTATTTGTGCATGGAATCATTAATGGAGTGAAATGTCCTTCCCTCGCCATTTCACAATTTTTTAAATAAGTGATCAGGTTTCCTGTCCGGTATCCTGGCAAATGTTGGTGTCTGGTCAGGGATCATAATGCCTATCTTGGTGCTAAGTACTTTCTCCCTTATTTTGAAATTGTGCCCCTGGTTCTGGGCTCCCCAACCAAGGGAAACATCTTGGGCGGGATTCCCCGTTCCTGAGAATTTGGCGTGATTTTCCGGAAAAATAACCAAGTGATGCAGTGAGCGGGAATTACTGCGGGTTTCCCAGCACTCAGTCCAGCGAAACCTGCAATGCAATTCAACATTAATTGGTCCACTTAAAGAGGCCTCATGGGCTTCACGCCGCAAATAACCAGCCGATTCACCAGGACCACGGTCGCCAGCCCCCTGCTAACAAGGTTGAGCAGCACTTAAGCTGCACTTGCTCAGCCAACCCCAACCAGCTCGCAATAATGGCGCCGAGGCGATGCTGATCTGGGGAGGCTCCTGGACTCGGTGGAGACCAGGAGCGATGCTCTGTTCCCCCGGGGGGTCCCGGAGGGTGAGCCACAAGGCAGCCAGTGCTGCCTGGGACAAGGTGACGGCAGCCGTTAGTTCCAGCAGTCTGACCAAGAGGACTGTCCAGCAATGCAGGAAGAAGGTCAACGGCCTACACTGGGCAGCATGAGTGAGTAGACACCAACGTCACCCTTCCTCCCCATCAAGAGAGCAGCCACCCCCCAACTCTTCAAGTGACCCCCAGCCCTCCCTCCCCCTTCCCCCAACCCCGCCTTCACACACCCCTCCCATCACTGATCCGTGCGTGTGGCCAACGATGCTTTCTCTGTGTTTCCACAGGAAAAGCTCTCCAACAATCGGCAGGAGAAGGCCAAGACTGGGAGTGGGGTGCCGGAATTGAGAATCCTCACATCCTTTGAGGAGCGGGCCTTGGAGGTGACTGGGGTGGCGGAGGACAGATCGGTCATCCTCGTGGACGCTGGCGGATGCCATTGAGGTGAGGAACCATCAGGCTCCACCTGGATGACCTGTCAAACGTGAGTAGTGACTGCCTTACTGACTGACCCATCCCTCTCGCTGACCACATGTCCATTCTTTCGTAGGTCTTCCAGCCGACGGCGCCAGCCCATCCTGAGTGGCCCCCTCTCCTGACTCCAAGGAAAACACCTCAGAGGTGAGCTCCGAGGATGCCACCATGGTGGCGGCACAGCTGTCATCCCCACCCTCCACTAGTGCAGATACACCCATCTCGGTGGGACATGTGAGTAGTCAGGCTCCTGGGGCACAATCTGGTGAGAACCACACTGCTGCCAATGTACATCAGGTGGAGGCAGGAACACCCAGGCAAGACAGCAGTCAGAGGTCTGCTGGATCTCAGGACCCAGCTGGGTCCCAGCCTGATGCTGATCCTCTGGAAGAGGGTTACCCGGAGCTGGTGGAGACGATAGGGAGTGGCCTGGACATTCAGAGAGAGATGTCAGCATCACTCCAGCAGATCCATAATCACTGGAGGAGTCCCAGAGGTTATGTGCACAGGAGATGGCGTCGGCAATAAGTGACACCAAGGTCAACACTGTTAGGGTGGAGAGCCTGGTTCACGATGCCATCACCATGAGTGAATGTGTCCAAGGTGTCGTGTAGTCGGTGACAGTCATGGCTGAGGGCCTCAGCAAAATGACCACCTCGCTGGGGGATGTGACCCAATACCAGGCTGACCTTGATGAGGTTCTGCGGGACATGCGCTGCTCTCAGATGGGCATGGCCGAGGCACTGTAGAACATGCCCCAGTCACTGAAGAGCATCACTGAGGGCGTCAACACGATGGTGAGGACTATGGGGAGCCGCCAGGGCTGCCGGAGGCAGATGATGCAGGGGCAGCTGGGGCTGGAACCAACGGCCCCTTCGCCCAAAGGTGAATCCCAGGGCCCTATGGGCGCTGATCGCCGTCAAAACCGATTCTCTGCCCAATTGCGTTTCCCGATTCCGGCGTCAACCGACAGAGAATCGCACCCTTTATTTGCATTTACCCTGTCAATTCCTTTAAATATTTTGTAGGTTTCAATGAGATAACCCGTCATTCTTCAAAACTGTGAATACAGAGAACACCGACCCAATTTGGCCAATTACTCTCCATAAGACTGTCTCGCCATCGTTGAAACAAATCTGATGAACTGTTATTGCACTCCCTCTTCAACAATAATACTGTTTCTGAGGTAAGGAGACCAAAACGGCACACAGTACTCCAGGTGCAGTCTAACCAAGCTTCTATACAATGGAAGCAAGGCCTCACTACTCCTGTATTCAAATCCTCTTGAAATAAACTCTTACATTCCATTAGCTTTCTTATTAGCTTGTTGCACCTGCATGCTAGCCTTCAGTGACTTATGGACAAACGCATCCAGGTACCTTTGTACATCTACACTTTCAAATTTCTCACCATTTAGGAAATACTCTGCATATCTATTCCTTCTACCAAAATGAGTTACCTCACATTTTCCCACATTATGTTCCATTTGCCATGTCCTTGCCCACTCACAAAGTCTGTAACACTTTACATCTTCCCCACAACACACATTCACACCTAGCTTAGTATCATCTGCAAACTTGGAAATATTACATTTGCTCGCCACATCCAGTCTGGCATTGGGCCGCCCGGAAGGTGCGGAATCCTCTGCACCTTCAGAGGCTAGGCCGGTGCCGGCGGGTTTGGCGCCACACCAACTAGCGCGGAAGGGCCTCCGCCAGCTGGCGCGCGAGTTAGCACATGCGCGGTAGCGCCAGCATGTGCTGGCATCATCCCAGCACATGCGCAGGGGGAGTTCTTCTCAATGCCAGCCATGGCTGACCGTTACACTGGCCGGCGCGGAGGGAAAGCGTGCCCTCATGGCACAGGCCTGCCTGTGGACAGGCCTGCCTGATCATTGGGCCCGATCGCGGGCCAGGCCACCGTGGGGCCCCACTGGGGCCAGATTCCCCCCCCCACTCCCCCCCCCCCACTCCCCCCCCCCTCCCCCCCCCCCCCCCCCACCCCCCCCCCCCCCCCCCCACCCCACCGAGTACTCCGCAGGCTGCTCGCAGAGCAGATACGGGTCTGGTGTATTTTACGCCGGTGGGACCCGCCGAAAATGGGCGGCCACTCAGCCCATCGCAGGCCAGAGAATAGCCCGGGGGGCTGCTGCCAATGGCCCCCGACCGGCGTGGCGCGATTCCTGCCCATTCCGAAAATTCGGCGCCGTAGAAGCCAGCGGCCGGCGGCGGGGCAGGATTCACACCACACCCCAGCGATTCTCCGGCCCGGCGGGGGGGTGGGGCGGTCAAAGAATCACGCCCAGTGTGTTGCTTCCTATCCCATGTGCTTTTATTTTGCTAATTAACCTCCTGTGGGGGATGTTATCAAAACCCTTCTGAAAGTCTAAACATACTACGGACGCGATTCTCCGGCCTCAGTGCGCTCTCGCTTGAGCGAAACGAGGCCGGTGAATAACGGGAGAGGGCGTAAACAAGAACTGCGCCAAGTGCCAAACAGTTTGCGATGCAATGGACTCGCTCGTCTAAGCGACATCGGGATCTCGCCGGAGCGTGGCCATAAACCGATTATCACCACTTTAGCCCTATTTCCATACAATTAACGGGAGCCACCCCATATCCAACGTCCTCCCGTCATTTATCTGCCTCCCCAGCAAGTGGTCACACTGGTGCCGATGAGTACTCCTTTTTAAAAATGTGAACTTGGCGGAATGGCTTCTGTGGGGAGCCGAGGAGGTGAGTAGCCAAATTTGCTCACAGACAAACAGCTTGGGGGCACTGCGCTGGGTGGGGGAGCACACTCCAGAGGAGTGGGTCGCCATGGAAAGGTGGGGGGGGGGGGGTAAGGGGGGTAACCGTTTGCAGCAACAGCATGCCAACCCCTGGATCATGTGCACCCATTCCGGGGGCAATACTAGCCCCTGCCCATCTGCCCCACTGACCACTCATAACCCCCACTGACTGCCAAGATCTCTGGCCATGCGACTGAAGGCTAATGCCAATAGGGAATTGCCAATTGTGGTTAAGTGAGCACTTCACACATCCCAAGTGGAGTCCCGTGGGTGGGCGGGCCAGTAGCATGTGGGAGTCATTGCCTAGTATCTCAATCACACCTTGATGCCTGGACACTGTACCTGAACACTGCTAGAGGTAACACCACACACGCAGCAGCCAACACCCGAACACCCAGGAGATGGGGCACAGCTCCAAGGATATGTCCGCAGCCGGAGGGTGGGTGAGTGCTGTGGTAGTATGACTAGGGGTATTACTGTACCTGGGAGTGTGAGCTGCTATTGGTGTAGAAGGCTCACTGCCCATTGGTCCAAGTGTTGTCTTCTCATTGGTCGAGAGGAAGGTAGCTCCGCCTATGAGGCGGAGTATAAGAACCCGTGTTTTCCAGCAGCCATTGTCATTTCTGTACTCCTGCTGCTGGGCACACTTCTTGTAGATTAAAGCCTTTGATTCAGACTACTCCTTCGTTTCTGTGTTCATTGATCGCGCATCAAGTGCTATGAGAAGGGGGAAATGCCTGGAGAGATGGGCCAAGTGTTCAGAGGTCGGGTTGCATTGCGGAAGAAAGTGACAGAAATGTCATACTGCTTGTGGTCAAGGGTATTTATTGTGTTTTACAATTCCCCAACCTCCTGATAGTGCCACCCCTCCATCATCTGGCTCTGCCAGCCCTAGCGGTTCCCCCATGCCTGCATCATCGTATCGACGCCTTCAGCGATGCTCCTCAGTGACTGGGCCATGCTCTGCCGTACCTCGGCAATTCCCACCTGCGTCTGGGACAAGCTCTGCAGTGCCTCGGCCATTCCCATCTGAGAGCAGGGCATGTCCTGTAGAACCTCATCAAGGTCAGCCTGACACTGGTTAATATCCCCCAGTGAGTTGGACATTCTGCCGAGACCGTCAGCCAACTGCGCGATGCCTTGAACACATTTACTAATGGTACCGGCGTCGTGCCAGCCCAGTCACCACCAGGGCCCGCTCCTCGAAGGAGAGGATTCTTATGTCTGGCATGCCTCCACCAGTCTGGACCCTCTTCTGGCAATTGTGAGAGAGCTTTTCCTGAGGAGACACAGAGAGGGCATCGTTAGCCACATGTGTGTTCACAGTGGTGGTGGTGGGGTTGACGGGGGGTGTGGTGAAAGGAAGGGTTGGAGAGGTTGAAGGGAAAGGGGCATGAAAGGAGTGTTGGGGGTTGCATGGAAAGTTGGGGGCAGTGGATGCTCGCGTGGGTGGAAAGGTCTTGTGGGGGGGGGGGGAGCGTGGATTCTCCCTTGGAAGTTTGAGGGTGGGGGGGCATTAGTGTCTACTCACTCGTGCTGCCTGGTGCAGGTCATTGACCTTTTTTCAGCAGTGCAGGCTGGTCTTCCTGTTCATGCTCCTGGAGCTTACAGCAACTGCCACCTTGTCCCAGGCAGCACTGGCTGCCCTGTGGCTGACTCTCCAAGACCCTCCCCAGATCTGCATCCTCGAATCTTGGGGACGGACCCTGGGCGCCATTGATGCGAGCAGGTTGGGGTTGGCTGAGCAAGTGCCTCTTAAGTGCTGATCGACCTTGTTAGCGGGGACCAGCGAATCGGCTGCTGAGCTTTCATTTGTGGTGAGAAGCCCGTAGGGCCTCGTTAAGTGGACCAATTAACATTGAATAGAGTTGCTGGCCTCGATGGGTCTAACGCCGGGATGCTCCCGGCAGTTACTGCTCACTAACACACTTCAAAATCTTTCCAGAGAATCGCGCCCCTCGTCCATTGACTCGCCTTTATAATTTTGTGAATAACATCTGAAGTGTTGGCTAGTTAGACTTGAGAGATGAACAGACACTTCCAACTGATGAAGGTTCAACTCAATTTTATTAACTAATTTCTAACTAACACACGATGACTGTGGGTCTGAATGATGCTAACTTAAACTAGAGACCTAAGCCTTGTCCGAACCAGTTGATTCTCTCAGCATGTGGTGTGAGTCTGTGCTGGGCTGGATGAGTTCTTGTTACACTTGGAGGCAGCACCCAGAATGAGCAGGAACCGTGGTGCCCTCTGCCTTTATAGTGTGTGTATTCTAACTGGTGATTGGCTGTGGTGTTTGTACTATGTTGATTAGTCCCTGTGTGTCCATCAGTGTGTGTCTGCACCATGATATACTGGTGTATATTATGACAACATCTTCAAAAAACTCCAATAATTTTGTGTGGGAGCGTTTTCCAAGCCCTGAGTATTGAGCCAGCCTTAACATGGGGTTCATCCCTCATTGTTAGGCCTTAGCTTAGTAAACAGAGCAGACACACAACAACCTTGGATTGGACAGCTTTTATTATCCCAAGCTTGGTTTCGTGTACACGAGAGATGGACCTGAATAATGCCAAGATCACTGATAAAAACACATCAATTATACGATTTCCAAAAATCAATAGCCCACCCCAGTTGGACTCATTCCAATCCCTGAAGCTGTCATGTTCAAACTATCCAATAAAATTGTGACCAACCCATGATTTAACCTCATCCTGTCACCTGTTGTTTACCAAGGTTCTGTGTCCATTTTAAGTTGTTTTCCCCATCCTAATATCCTGTCCGCCCATTGTCCAGCTAGGGACAGAATGTCAGAACTGGCATCCTCTTTACTCCATGGATTGTTTCAGAGGGGCAGAACATCAGAACTGGCTTCCTCTTCATCATGGATTGTTTCAGAGGATATTGGAGGCCACTGATAAAACTTGTTACTCAGTCCACTATGTAATTTGCTGACCACACAATCCCGTTCGTCTCAAAAACATGGGCAAGTTAGCTAGCCTAAATCCCATCATGCATTGTGGCCACTGCTTGTAGCCAGAGCCTACATGAATCTGCACTGTAAATTCAATAATTCTATACAAAATTATCACTGCTATCTCCTAAAATACAGGTTTAATGGTTAATAATGATAATTGGGTATACTTTCTATAATTAATCTCAATCTTTAATAAACTACTCTAGTGGTATCCCAGCTATTCAGTTTTAAGAGGTCTCATCGCTGGACACCCCCTTCAGTTTGTCAAACATGATTTCCCACTCATAAATCCGTTCTGTATATGCCCAATCAGAACATGATTGTCCAAGTGTCTATTTATCATATCAAGGCTAATAGGTATGTAGTTCCCTATTTTCTCTCTCTCTCCCATTTTGAATAGTTTCTTCTGAAACCTTATTTAACATTCTGTCCATAACCCAGAGATGAATTATGTCAACTCCTGTACACAGATGGGGTTTGTGCTCTCAGTAAGAGACACAACAACGGTAGGAGGAGAGGGGGATTAGGGGAGGTAGAGGAGAAGTGTGAGAGGACTAAGGGATGAGAGGGAAGTTGCTGGTCTTCTGGGTGAGGCAGAGTACCAGTTACCCAATTATTAGGGGAAGTCCTGTGAGCGTCGTTGGAGTCCCAAAATACATTATGCTGCACCAAGGGTATAGGAGACTCCATGCCAGAGGTGACTGAGACTCTCAAGGGAAATTGTCACATTCCTTTCTGAGATGTTGGCTGGTGAGATTTTGTCAAACTGCCTTGGGGATCACCTTTTTGTAAATTCATTTATGGGATGTTGGCATCACTGACTAGGCCAGCATTTATTGCCCATCCCTAGTTATCCTTCAGAAGGTGTTGGTGAGCTGCTTTGTTAAACTTCAGTCGCTGAGGTTTATGTATCAGTGTTTACTATGAAAAGGACACTATCATAATATCAATAGAAGTGGAGATGGTGAAGGCAATGGAAGGATGAAAATTAATAGACAAAATGTACGGAAAAGGCTGGCTATATAAGCTATATAAAGGTTGGTGTATAAATTGACTGGTCCATAGGATTTGCATTCCATATTGCGAAAGGAAGGGGGGGGGGGTGCAGACAGCAAAAGGACTTGCCATAATCTTCCAATTCTACCTAAATACAAGGATGATTCCAAAGGATTGGAGAGTGGCAAATGTGACACCAGTATTCATGAAAGGATTGAAGAACATTCCTATTAACTACAGGTTGATCCGTTTAAAACTAGTGGTGGTTAAAAATTTTGGGGGGGAGGGGGGGAAACTAACATGTACTTGGAGATACCTTAGTTAATTAAAGAGAGCCAGGAAAAATCTGTAAATTCACGTTTGACAAATTAAATTGAAATTTTTTGTTGAAGTTACGCAGTAGATTAATGAAAGGGATGCAGTAGATGTTGTTTATAGTATTTTCAAGACGTGTTAACAATTGCTCAGCAAACAGAACACTGCTCAATGCTCACTGGCGTTATGATGAGTCTCTCATCTACATCACCTTTGGGACCAGACATCCAAAAAACTCCTGCCCAAAGGCATGAGCAGTGGACCTAAAAATTCATACCAAATTTACCCAAATATAATTTCATATTAACAATCAAACCTCCTTTGAGATAGTTATCAACATTTTGTGCCTCATTTAAATCTTCAGCATGTATACACAAATCCCAAATGCAGTTTACAAGAAAGCTGTCCATTTGTAATTGATATTTATAAGTGAAGCAAACGCTGGAAGTAAATTCATGCAAGACAAGAGTAATCGAGCTCTGAACAACCTGCATTCATAGAATACATTTAACGTTGAAAAAGCATGCTACGGAACATATTCAAACTTAAATATCTCCTCAGTTATACAGAACTTTTGAATCGTTTGTCAGAAAAAAATATTTTTGGATATTGTATAATGTTTCAGCAGCTTGAGTAATTAATACAGGTTGTAACTGATTAGCCTCAGAGGTATTAGAAACCACCAAAAATGCAATGAAAATTAGTTTGCAATCAAATTAAACATACCATACATGCTAACAATAGCATTTTGACAAACATACACAGCTTTACTTATTAAAAAAATCTTATTTAACACAAATTGAATTTTAAAGGAGATCCGTTACCATCACTTGATTTGGCGATCAGTTTTTCATGTCGGGGCATTTCACAATTTCAAAGTGTCCACTTGAAGAAGTTTACAAACGACCAATTGGTATTAGTGCAGTGAAAGAATTTGCAGCATTTAGGCTATGTGAATGAGAGGCAACTTAATTGAATTTGTACAAAACTTTCACCTGCTGTTGGCTGATTGTTTAGCTGCTTTCACTAAGTGAAACATGATAATAGGCTATTAATCTCCTGGTTAAAGAATTCATGAAGTTTCAGGTTACTGTTATTGCACAATATTATAGAGGTCACAAAGTAATCAGTGAACACCCATTTTAGTGAAGACATTTTGGCATGTTAACAATTCAAACATTTGAATTTTGTATTCCAGATCTATTTTAATATTAAGGATATATTTTTATCTAATTATCTTTTTGTCAAAGAAGAACAAAGAACAAAGAAAAGTACAGCACAAGAACAGGCCCTTCGGCCCTCCAAGCTTGCGCCGTCTAAACTAAAATCTTCTATACTTCCGGGGTCCGTATCCCTCTATTCCTATCCTATTCATGGTTCTCTCTCATTTGCAGAATTAGATTCAAAGAACGCACAGCAGTGGACAAATTCGCCCTTGAAATCTCACAGTAGCCTACAAACAAACAAAGATGGGAACTAAAAAGCTAAGAAAGGTCACCCTTTAAAGATATTACCTTATTTGTATTATATTGTCCTTTGGTAATTTGGTAATTGATTTATGGGCAACACGGTAGCACAGTGGTTAGCACTGTTTCTTCACAGTGCCAGGGACTTGAATTTGATTCCCAGCTTGGGTCACTGTCCATGCGGAGTCTGCACGTTCTTCCCGTGTCTGCGTGGGTTTCCTCCAGGTGCTCCAGTTTCCTCCCACAGTCCAAAAATGTGCAGGTTAAGTGGATTGGCCATACTAAATTTCCCTTAGTAAACAAAAAGGTGAGGTGGGGTTACTGGGTTACTGGTTACGTAGATAGGGTGGAGTTGTGGGCTTAAGTAGGGTGTTCTTTCCAACAGCCGATGCAGACTCGATGGGCCGACTGGCCTCCTCCCGCACTGTAAATTCTATGATTCTATGATTTTGCTTCTTTTGATCAAAGGCCAGAACTAAAATAGTCACTATTTCTATGGTTTGTGTTTTTATCAAAGATTACTACTCTAGCTCTATCATTGATTTCAGCTTTCAGGTTGAATAGGTGTTGCACTTTTAAATAATAAAATTGATACAGACTGAAGTTTGAATAAATATATGTCACAACCATATATTCCTTCTGAATGTTAAATCTGATACATAACTCCTCTGAGGTTTGGTGGCTAACTACATAGCCCAGCATATCACTGAGCCAAACACACCAAAGAGGTCTCAGGGTCAATCCTTCTCCATGCTGAAATGGAAGCTGGACAGTCAAAACCTTCAAGGAAAATAATCAGATAAGATACCCACCTCTAATTGTTATGTAGAGACTTCAATGGGAAGGCGATGTGTATAGATGTTGAGTGATTACAAGATATAATCATCTCTAAAGTTTTCCACATTCAATTAGTCTTTGCTATAGGAGTTTACCCTTAAAGATTTGTCCCTTATGTGTGGTAATGAAAGTTGGTTGATGCTATTGAATCTGTGGGCCGGGATTCTCCAACCTCGCGCTGGGTCGGAGAACCCCGGAGGGACGTGAGAATCGCGCCCCGCCACCCCGACGCCGGCTTCCCGATTCACCCCCGTCGATTCTCGGGCGCCCGCGGGATTCCCGCCACGCCGGTCAGGGGCCGTTGAAAGCGGCGCCCCCGGCGATTCTACGGGTCCCAATGGGCCGAGTGGCCGCCATGCTCGGCCGAGTCCTGCCGGCATGGGTTACTCGGGTCCCGCACGGCGGGACCTGGAAGATGTGTCTGCGGGAACCGTCCTGGAGGGGGGATCCGACCCCGGGGAGGGCCCCACGGTGGCCTGGACCACGATCGGACCTGGCGCACGGCGGCTGTTCCACGCATGCCCAAACTCGAGCCAGCCACTCCTCGCCAGCTGGAGCTGCGAGGATCACTCCTGCGCCGACCTAGCTCCCTAGGAAGAGGAGCATTCCCCATTATTGGGGACCGTTGATGCTGGAGTGGTTAGCGCTGCTTTTCACGCCAGCGTGGGGACATAGCCCCATTATTGGAGAATCCCACCCATGATGTGTCAGTAGCTATAGGAGAAGAGAAAGCTATATGGGGAGTGGGGGGGCAATGACAGAAGTCATTTCATGAGAAATCTTTGTACATTTGTGAAATTATTTGATGTTCATAGCCATAAACCTTGACCATGACATAATTAAACTCCATAAACATTCATTGGTGAATCTAGGCAACTGTACAGGTATCGATGCCAATCTTGAATACTAAGGTCATGGGAGGAGACAATGGGTTGCCAATATTTCTCAATTCAATCAGTGAGTGAAACTTTGTTATTTCACTGTAGAAATTTATGAAACAAAAAAACAGCAACATGAAGTGCCTGAGACCGAGTGTGGAAGACTGGGCTCAGTACGTGAAGCTACTTCTGCAGGGCGAATGTTATTACTGAGGAAGACCACCAGAAGGTGATTCTGTTGACTACCTGTGGGGTCCCACTTTCAGCATCATAAAAAGCCTAACCTACCCTGCGGACCCAGACTCCAAGACGTTTGAGGAATTGGTGGCACTCATGAAAAACAACTACGCTTGACTTCCGGGCGGCGAGCGAGGAGGTCGCAGGGAGAGGGGCTCCCGCAAGCGGTGGACAGCAGGAGGAACAGCCCCCCCCCCCCCCCCCCCCCCCCCCCGACAGGCCGGACGGCGGAGGAGGAGCACCGGCGGAGGAGCCGGAGCGGGAGCCGAGGAGCCGGAGCCGAGGAGCCGGGGCGGAGGAGCCGAGGAGCCGGAGCGGAGGAGCCGGAGCGGAGGAGCCGAGGAGCCGGAGCGGGAGCCGAGGAGCCGGAGCCGAGGAGCCGAGGAGCCGGAGCCGAGGAGCCGGAGCGGAGGAGCCGAGGAGCCGGAGCGGGAGCGGAGGAGCCGGAGCGGAGGAGCCGGAGCGGCGACAGGGGGGCCCAACAGCAGCAGGTCCATCCCCTCTCCCTCCCCCCCCCCCCCCCCCACGCGGGCCAGGAGCGGTGCGGCGGCGGCGGCGGCGGCCCCTCTTCTCTCCCCCCCCCCCCCACGCGACCCAGGAGCGGTGCGGCGGCGGCGGCCCCTCTTCTCTCCACCCCCCCCCCCCCCCCCCACGCGGGCCAGGAGCGGTGCGGCGGCGGCGGCCCCTCTTCTCTCCCCCCCCCCCCCCCACGCGGGCCAGGAGCGGTGCGGCGGCGGCGGCCCCTCTTCTCTCCCCCCCCCCCCCCCCCCCCCCCGCGGGCCAGGAGCGGTGCGGCGGCGGCGGCCCCTCTTCTCTTCCCCCCCCCCCCAGCCAGCAGCGGGGACCCCCCCCCCAGCCAGCAGCGGGGACCCCCCCCCCCCCAGCCAGCAGCGGGGACACAACCCCCCCCCCCCCCCCAGCCAGCAGCGGGGACACAACCCCCCCCCCCAGCCAGCAGCGGGGACACAACCCCCCCCCCCCCCCCAGCCAGCAGCGGGGACACAACCCCCCCCCCCACCCCCAGCCAGCAGCGGGGACACAACCCCCCCCCCCCCCCAGCCAGCAGCGGGGACCCCCCCCCCCCAACCAGCAGCGACCACCGGCCCACTCGCCCCTCCCCCCCCCCCCCCCCCAACTGCTGTGACCACCACGTGGCAAAGACAAAGGGACTCTCTCTCCTGGTTGAGTGGGGAAAAAAGAAAAAAGAGACTTGTATTTCTGTTCTTCCCAAAAGAAAACTGGTAAAGAGAAAAGGGGTAGGGGAAATAAATTTTTTAAAAAAAATATATATATATATATATATATATATATATACATATATAGATATATAATAATAAATAAAATAAAAATAGGGTGCGGAAAAGGGGGAAAAAGAAGAACAAGGAGAGAAGAAAAGATGAAGGGGAAGGGGGAGAAAAAAGTGCCAGAAAGGAGCCAAGAGAAAGGGGGCACCGGAAGTAGACTGGGCAAAGGGAAAGCCAGCTCGGGCGAACGAGTCAACACGCGAAGCGGCGGGAAGGATGCTTCGCCGCATCCAGAAGAGCTGGACGGGCGGGCAACCTCTCCCCTGGGGTTAGAGGGGGGCGTGAATTGGAAGGAAGCCTTTGCCGAGGTGGTGAGGGAGCAGCTGCAGGCATTCAAGGCAGAGTTAAAAGCAGACGCAGAGGCCGCAGCACAGGCAGCAGTGACCAGGGCCATGTCAGGGGTGCAGCAGGTTCTGACCAGATTGGAGAAGAAAGTGGATGCCCAAGGGAAGATACTGGAAGCCCAAGGGAAGATACTGGAAGCCCAGGGGGCAACCATTAAAGAGCTGGAGAAGGCAGCGACTGACGCGAGCGACCGGGTCATATCCCTGGAGAGGGGAATGGTGAAACTGAGTGCAACACAGGGGAGCCTGAAGGGCAGGGTAGACGACCAGGAGATCAGCTCGAGAAGGCAAAATATCAAGATAGTGGGCCTGCCAGAGGGGATAGAGGGTAGAAATCCCACAACATTCGTGGCTGCGATGCTGGGCTCCTTAGTGGGGCGGGAAACTTTTCCCACCCCACCGGAAATGGACAGAGCTCATCGGTCACTGCGCCCGAAGCCCAAGGAAGGGGAAAAACCGAGAGCAGTTATAGCCAGACTGCACCGGTACCGGGATAGGGAGACAATCCTGCGCTGGGCCAAGGAGAATAGAGCCTGCAATTGGGACGGGCACGCCATCCGAATCTACGAGGATTTTGGAGCGGACATAGCTAAGAGACGGGCGGAGTTCAACAGAGCGAAAGCAGCTCTCTATAAGAACAAAGTACGTTTTGGTATGCTGTACCCAGCAAAACTCTGGGTCACATACCAACACAAGGAATATTTCTTTACAGCCCCTGCCGAGGCGAATAGATTCGTCGAGGAGCACGGGCTGGAAAAACGCCATGGGAAGTAGGGACGAGGGGCCCATGGCAAGGAGACACGTCATGCCGACGGAGGGGTGGGGAGGGGCGAGGCAAAGCCAGCCCCCTCCCCCCTGGCAGAAACACCCAGAACGGAAAACAACCCAATGCCCTAGGGCCTGCTCCAGGTGGGAGGCCAGGCCCCGGCACGAGGGAACGGGAGTACTGGAGAGGGGAGAGGGGAAGCGGGACAGCAACCTCCGAGAGGGGAGCCACCGTGCTAGCAGGAAAGCTAGCAAAGGGGGCGCGCAACAGAGCAGGGCCGCAGCGCACCCCCAACAGGGGGGAAGGCGCCAGGCAGGGGAGGGGGGGGATCACCCATCAAAGGTGGGAGAGCAAATGGGGACAGGAATGGGGGAGAGAGGGGCAATGGAGGGGTACACAGGGGTATCCCCGAAAGGGATAGAGCGGGGGGGGGGGGCACCCGGGGGGCGAGAGACCAGGGAGGGGAAACGCAGGGACGAAGGGACAAAAGAGGCCAGTAAGGGAATAGGGCCACAAAGTGCCACAGACAGGGGCTCGAAACAGGGAACTGCTGCAAGCACCCACCCAGTACGGTCTGTGGGTGAAGGGGCCCCCCGGAGTGCAGGGGACTACCCGCGTGGCGGACACAAAGTGGACGGCCATGGCGGGTGTCCCCGGGACAAGGGGGAACCCCGGAGCGCAGGGACCCGACCGCATGGGGAGAGCAGTGATAGTGGACATCCTGGACGGCCCCCTAACATAGGGAAACCCCAGAGGGCAGGGGCGCGTCCACCGGACAAATATGGTTAACCCCACAGGAGCAAGGGGGCAGAAGCCCCCCACCAGAATAGTCACCTGGAACGTAAGGGGACTTAACGGCCCAGTGAAGAGATCTAGAGTCCTCACCCACCTTAGAAACATGAGGGCCGACATAGTCTTCCTCCAAGAGACGCACTTGAGGGAGCAGGACCAACTGCGGGTAAGAAAGGGCTGGGTGGGACAAACCTATCATTCCTGTTATGGGGCAAGGGCCAGGGGGGTGGCGATCCTGATTGGCAAGAGGACAATGTTTAGGGCGACAAAGACGGTTACGGACCCAGGGGGACGGTATGTCATGGTCAGCGGGGCCCTGGATGGGGCGCCGGTAGTTCTAGTTAACGTGTACGCGCCCAACTGGGATGACACGAGCTTCATCCAAAAGACCATGGCAGAAATCCCGGACATAGCGACGCACCGACTAATCATGGGGGGGGACTTCAACTGTGTACAGGACCCAACGACGGACAGATCAAACCCCAGAACGGGGAAAACCTCAAACATGGCAAGGGAACTCAGCCACTATATGGAGCAGATGGGAGCAGTAGACCCCTGGAGATTCGCCCACCCGGGGGAGAAAGAATTCTCTTTCTTCTCCCCAGTACACAACGTGTACACCAGAATTGACTTCTTTGTGGTGGGGAAAACGGTGCTTCCAGAGATAGACAAGGTGGAATACTCCGCAATTGTGATATCAGACCACGCTCCACACTACATGGATGTGCGGCTAGAGACGGGAAGGGCCCAGCGCCCCAAATGGAGGTTGGACGGTGCCTTACTAGCTGACAAGGCCTTCAGCGAAAGGATAGCGCAGGCCATAGCGGAGTACACTGAGATCAACCAAAACGGGGAGGTCTCACCCTCCACGTTCTGGGAAGCGCTTAAGGCCGTACTAAGAGGGGAAATCATAGCCTACAAAGCGCAAAGAGATAGGGAGGAAAGGGTGGCTAGGCAGAAGCTGGTCGACTCCATACTGGAGGTAGACCATAAATACTCCGAGGCCCCGACTGTAGAACTCCTGGCGGAGAGAAAAGAATTACAAAGGAACTTTGACCTGCTCTCCACCAGGAAAGCAGTACACCAACTCCGCCAGGCACGCGGGGCCCTATACGAACACGGAGACAAAGCCAGCCGCCTGTTGGCCCACCAGCTGAGAAAGCAGGCAGCCAGCAGAGAAATTGCGCAAATCAGAGATACCAGAGGCACGTTGGAAACAGAACCAGAGAAGATTAACAAAACCTTCAAGGCCTTCTACCAAGAGCTGTACACCTCAGAGCCCCCAACGGGGAAGGCTGGGATGAACCGGTTTCTTGACGGACTGAACATACCAGTTGTGGGAGAGGGCAGAAAACGGGATCTGGAAGCACCACTAGCACTGGGAGAGATCATGGAGAGCATTAGCTCCATGCAGGCGGGGAAGGCGCCGGGACCGGACGGATTCCCGGCGGACTTCTACAAAAAATTTGCGACAGCGCTGGCCCCGCACATGCGGGAGATGTTCACAGACTCGCTAGCTAGGGGCACGTTGCCACCCACGTTAGCACAGGCCTCAATCTCGCTGATACCTAAGAAAGACAAAGACCCAACGGAATGTGGGTCATACAGACCCATATCTCTGCTGAATGCAGACGCCAAAATACTGGCCAAAATCCTAGCCAAAAGGCTAGAAGACTGTGTACCTGAGGTGGTCACAGAGGACCAGACGGGCTTTGTCAAAGGTAGACAGCTGACCGCGAACATCAGGCGCCTGCTGAACGTGATAATGACCCCCTCCGGGGAGAGAACACAAGAGGTGATCGTCTCCCTGGACGCAGAAAAGGCCTTCGACAGAGTCGAATGGATATACCTCATAGAGGTACTGGAGCGGTTCGGGCTTGGAACAGGGTTCACAGCTTGGGTAAAGCTCCTGTACAACGCTCCCATGGCGAGTGTACAGACCAACAATACCAACTCCCAATACTTCCAGCTGCACAGGGGCACCAGACAAGGATGCCCACTGTCCCCGCTGCTGTTCGCACTAGCAATCGAACCGCTAGCAATCGCGCTCAGGGCAGCAAAAAATTGGAGGGGGATCCGAAGGGGAGGTAGAGAGCACAGAGTCTCACTCTATGCGGATGATCTGCTCCTCTATATCTCGGACCCACAAAGCAGCATGGACGGAATCATCGCGCTCCTGAAAGAGTTTGGAGCCTTCTCGGGCTACAAACTCAACATGAGCAAAAGTGAGATCTTCCCATTACACCCGCAAGGGGGGGGGGGGGGGGCAGCACTAAAGGGGCTGCCGTTCAAACAAGCCCGACATAAATTCCGCTACCTGGGGATCCAAATAGCCCATGACTGGAAAGGGATCCACAAATGGAACCTCATCAGCCTGACGGAGGAAGTTAAAAAGGACCTGCAAAGATGGAACACACTCCCGCTCTCCCTCGCGGGGAGAGTTCAGACGATCAAAATGAACGTACTGCCCAGGTTCCTCTTCCTGTTTAGATCCATTCCGATCTACATCCCCAAGGCCTTTTTCAAAGCGCTGGACAAACTCATCATGGCGTTCGTATGGGGGGGTAAAAATGCTAGGATCCCAAAGAAGGTCTTACAAAAAACAAAAACCAGGGGAGGGTTAGCCCTCCCGAATCTACAATTCTACCACTGGGCAGCAACAGCCGAGCGAGTAAGGGGATGGATCCAGGAGCCAGAAGCTGAGTGGGTGCGTGCGGAGGAGGCCTCCTGCATGGGAACCTCCCTCCGGGCCCTCGCCACGGCAGCACTCCCATCCCCACCCAAAAAACACTCCAGCAGCCCAGTGGTGACAGCCACCCTCCAATCCTGGAACCAACTGCGGCAGCAACTTGGCCTGACCAAAATGTCGAACAGGGCTCCCATCTGCAACAACCATAGGTTCAAACCAGCACTGACCGACGCCACCTTCAAAAGGTGGAGGCAGGACGGGGGGACACTGACAGTCAGGGACCTATACACGGACGACAGGATCGCAACACTGGACGAACTGACAGAGAAATTTCAGCTAGCTGGGGGGAACGAGCTACGGTACCTGCAGCTCAAAAACTTCCTACGAAAGGAGACAAGGACGTACCCACAACCGCCACGACAGACACTACTGGAAGACCTACTGGACGCAAGTATCCTAGAGAAAGGGAACTGTAGTGACATGTATGACCGACTGGTAGATAGGGACGACACCGTACTGGACGCAACAAGGAGGAAATGGGAGGACGACCTGGGGATGGAGATCGGGTGGGGACTCTGGAGCGAAGCACTGCATAGGGTCAACTCCACCTCCACGTGCGCAAGGCTCAGCCTGACGCAACTAAAAGTGGTACATAGAGCCCACTTAACAAGAACCCGTATGAGTAGGTTCTTCCCGGAGGTGGAAGACAGATGTGAACGGTGCCAAAGAGGCCCGGCCAACCACGCCCACATGTTCTGGTCCTGCCCCAGACTCGTGGAGTACTGGACAGCCTTCTTCGAGGTAATGTCCAAAGTGGTGGGAGTGAGGGTGGAGCCATGCCCGATAGTGGCGGTCTTCGGGGTTTCAGAACAGCCAGATCTATTCCTGGGGAGGAGGGCGGATGCCCTTGCCTTTGCCTCCCTGATCGCCCGCCGTAGAATCCTGTTTGGCTGGCGGTCAGCAGCACCGCCCAGAGCTGCGGACTGGCTGTCCGACCTCTCGGAATCTCTCCAAATGGAGAAAATCAAATTTGCCATCCGAGGGTCGGACGACGGCTTCCACAGAACGTGGGAGCCATTCATGCAACTGTTCCGGGACCTATTTGTGGCCAATGTACAAGAGGAAGAATAGTCGGGGGAAGGTAGCGGGAGGGGGGGGGGGGCTACAGGTTCGTTACGGGGGTTCGATGGCTAGCTAAGGCCCAAAACCAAGCTAAATAAACATGTTGAGGGGGGGAGGGGGGGGGGGGGCGCAGTTACTACTACGAAGATGCTTACCTGTAAATATGTATGTTAATTTTTGCGTGTTTGTTTTTGTTTGTTTTTTTTTTTCTCTCCTAACAATTTGTAATTTGTTCAATATAAAATACGAAAACTGAATAAAAACATTTATAAAAAAAAAAAAATGAAAAACAACTACGACTCCAAGCCGTCGGTCATTGTCCAAGATACCGATTCAATACCGCCAAGATAACCCCGGGGAAGTCTGTTACTGAGTTTCTGGCACGATTATGCAAACTGATGGAACACTGCAAATACAGGCCATCCCTGTGGTGATACGCATCACTGTAGATACACAAGGGGTTAATGTAAGTACACGTAGACTAGCTAGACACTAGAGGGAGCACCAGAGACATGATACACAGACACTCAACCAATAGGTCAGTAAGATAGAACATGACCAGTGGGCATTCACGATACACACAGAGGTGACACTAGTACAGGGGGGCATTACACCAACCCATATATAAAGGACACAGCACACATGATCTTCGTCTTTCCAGTGGAGACACTCAGTGAGTACAGACACAGGATTGGTTCAACATCACACCCACCACGTGGATTGGCCTATCATGCAGTATGTTATAGGCCAACGAGAGATGAGGCCGTATTGGATTTGGTACTGGGAAATTAACCAGGACAGGTGTTAGATTTAGAGGTAGGTGAGCACTTTGGTGATAGTGACCACAATTCGATTACGTTTACTTTAGTGATGGAAAGGGATAGGTATATACCGCAGGACAAGAGTTATATCTGGGGGAAAGGCAATTATGATGCGATGAGGCAAGAGTTAGGATGCATCGGACGGAGAGGAAAACTGCAGGGGATGGGCACAATGGAAAGGTGGAGCATATTCAAGGAACAGCTACTGCGTGTCCTTGATACGTATGTACCTGTCAGGCAGGGAGGAAGTGGTCGAGCGAGGGAACCATGGTTCACTAAAGCAGTTGAAACACTTGTCAAGAGGAAGAAGGAGGCTTATGTAAAGATGAGACGTGAAGGTTTAGTTAGGGCACTCGAAAGTTACAAGTTAGCTCGGAAGGGTCTAAAGAGAGAGCTAAGAAGAGCCAGGAGGGGACATGAGAAGTCTTTGGCAGGTAGGATCAAGGATAACCCTAAAGCTTTCTATAGATATGTCAGGAATAAAAGAATGACTAGGGTAAGAGTAGGGCCAGTCAAGGACAGTAGTGGGAAGTTGTGCGTGGAGTCCAAGGAGATAGGAGAGATGCTAAATGATTATTTTTCGTCAGTATTCACACAGGAAAAAGACAATGTTGTTGAGGAGAATACTGAGATACAGGCTACTTGACTACAAGGGCTTGAGGTTCATAAGGAGGAGGTGTTAGCAATTCTGGAAAGTGTGAAAATAGATAAGTCCCCTGGGCCAGATGGGATTTATCCTAGGATTCTCTGGGAAGCAAGGGAGGAGATTGCTGAGCCTTTGGCTTTGATCTTTAAGTCATCTTTGTCTACAGGAATAGTGCCAGAAGACTGCAGGATAGCAAATGTTGTCCCCTTGTTCAAGAAGGGCAGTAGAGACAACCCCGGTAAGTATAGACCAGTGAGCCTTACTTCTGTTGTGGGCAAAGTCTTGGAAAGGTTTATAAGAGATAGGATGTATAATCATCTGGAAAAGAATAATTTGATTAGAGATAGTCAACATGGTTTTGTGAAGGGTAGGTCGTGCCTCACAAACCTTATTGAGTTCTTTGTGAAGGTGACCAAACAGGTGGATGAGGGTAAAGCAGTTATATGGTGTATATGGATTTCAGTAAAGCGTTTGATAAGGTTCCCCATGGTAGGCTATTGCAGAAAATATGGAGGCATGGGATTCAGGGTGATTTAGCAGTTTGGATCAGAAATTGGCTCGCTGGAAGAAGACAGAGTGGTGGTTGATGGGAACTGTTCAGACTGGAGTCCAGTTACTAGTGGTGTACCACAAGGATCTGTTTTGGGGCCACTGCTGTTTGTCATTTTTATAAAGGACCTGGAGGAGGGCGTAGAAGGATGGGTGAGTAAATTTGCAAATGACACTAAAGTCGGTGGAGTTCTGGACAGTGCAGAAGGATGTTACAAGTTACAGAGGGACATAGATAAGCTGCAGAGCTGGGCTGAGAGGTGGTAAATGGAGTTTAATGCAGAAAAGTGTGAGGTGATTCATTTTGGAAGGAATAACAGGAAGACAGAGTACTGGGTGAATGGTAAGATTCTTAGTAGTGTGGATGAGCAGAGATATCTCGGTGTCCAGGTACATAGATCCCTGAAAGTTGCCACCCAGGTTGAGAGGGTTGTTAAGAAGGCATACGGTGTTTTAGCTTTTATTGGTAGAGGGATTGAGTTTCGGAGCCATGAGGTCATGTTGCAGTTGTACAAAACTCTGGTGCGGCCGCATTTGGAGTATTGCGTGCAGTTCTGGTCGCCGCATTATAGGAAGGATGTGGAAGCATTGGAAAGGGTGATTTACCAGGATGTTGCCTGGTATAGAGGGAAGATCTTATGAGGAAAGGCTGAGGGACTTAAGGCTGTTTTCGTTAGAGAGAAGGTTAAGAGGTGACGTAATTGAGGCATACAAGATGATCAGAGGATTAGATAGGGTGGACAGTGAGAGCCTTTTTCCTCGGATGGTGATGTCTAGCAAGAGGGGACATAGCTTTAAATTGAGGGGAGATAGATATAGGACAGATGTCAGAGGTAGGTCCTTTACTCAGAGAGTAGTAAGGGCGTGGAATGCCCTGTCTGCAACAGTAGTGGACGCAACAACACTAAGGGCGTTCAAATGGTAATTGGATAGACATATGGATGATAAGGGAATAGTGTAGATGGGCTTAAGAGGGGTTTCGCAGGTCGGCGCAACATCGAGGGCCAAAGGGCCTATACTGCGCTGTAATGTTCTATGTTCTATGTTCTATGTTGTAGCAGACTGGTTCGTCAGTCTGAGTAGGTATAGAAGGGTTAACAGTAGAGGCGAATCCGAGTCGGAGAATTGTAAATAGTTTAATAACGTGTTGAAGTTATCTCCATGTCTGAACCTTCCTTTGTCAGATTGAACGTCAAGGAAGCAGCTTATGCTACATCAAGAGCATAACAAGACATGGTACCAGTGAATGACTGTTTCAATCCATATAGTTACAACTCAGCAAACAGTGACAACCAGCAACAACACCCAGGCAAGATGCTCGAGATTCCGGTTCCACAGCGGCTCAAGTGCCACGGCAATCTCCGCGAAAACTGCCGTGCATTCAGGCAAAGGTTTGAGATCTTCCTGGTAGCAGCCGACCTACAAGACATGGCCAATGCTGAAAAGACAGAGCTTCTGCTCACCATCGCCGGTGCCAGAGCAGAAGAAATCTTTAAAACATTCAAGTTCTCCAAAGGGCAAAACAGGAGCGACTTCAAGGCAGTCCTGGACAAATTCAGTAAATACTGCGAGGAAAACACAAACAAGCCAACAGAAAACGGTAAGAGAGGCGCCAATACTCACCACGAGGCCGAGGTCCCGGAGCAGAGAACGACAATTTTGATCGGCGGCGGCGAAAAAGGTACTGCACATGCGCAGTTGCGCGAGGAGCACACAGAACGGGAAGGTCTGTTTGCACATGTGCGAGAAGCCGCGCATGCGCAATTGCAAAAAAGGCCCCCAGTAAAGGAACAGCGATATGCGCATGCGCAATAGCTTCCTACGCACTACATCACATGCTTCGTGATGTCAGAGGCCCCGGACCACGCACACTTAAGGGGGAAATGTCCCAAAACACGACAAAAAAAAATTCAGCTGTAAAACCTGATTCTTTCACCTGGAACGACAGCACAATGCCTGAACTTCGACCAGTAGCTGAAAGTAACCTCCACAGAACCCTGCAACGAGCAGTTAGCACCATCCAAAGAGATGATACAGTCCTTGAATACTACGACTCAGACCTTGATTTCTTCTTTGGAATTCACACGCCCAATGCCAGCTCCGACACAAACAGTGATGATATGGTCCTAGAAGACTATGACTCAGACGAAGGTTTCATCATTCGAGATGGCGATCCCAGTACCAAATCCGAATCGCAACGAGATGTGTTCTACTGTGACGACTCCGACACAGACGCGGATGTGTTCTTCGGATTTGAGGATCTTCAGTCCAGCATATATGACATTCCGACTCGTGAGTGCAGGATTATGCTGAGGCCTGACACCAAGAGACAGAGAGCGGTACAAGCCCACAGAGAGCGGCCTGCTGCCACACAGAGAGTGGTCCACGCAACGCGAAGTGTCCCCGACTCCACACAGAGAGTGGTCCACGCACCACGAAGGGTCCCAGCCTCCTCACAGAAAGCGATGAAAGACTCCACAGCGAGACAACTGCACGTCTCCACACAGAAAGTGACTCCAGTGTCACAAGCCTCCACAGCGAGCTCGTGGATAGACTCCATGATAGAAGGAAACACAAGACTCCACACCACAGTCCTTGTATGAACAAGAAGTGACTCGAGTGACACAAACCTCCACAGTGAGCTCATAGGCAGCCTCCACGATAGAAGCAATGCAAGACCCCAAAGCGCAGTCCTTGCATGAACAAGACCATGAAGGTCTAGCAACCTCCTCTGAGCAACCAGCAGCAGACGATTCAAGTCTGCCACACTCAAGTGAACAACAGAAAGACTATGACAGTCTGCCATGCTCAAGTGCACAGCAAATAGACTATGACAGTCTACCACACTAAAGTGAACAGCAAGAAGACTATGACAGTCTACCACGCTCCAGTGAACAACAAAGCAACAGTGACAGTCCACCCACATTGTTTGAGCCACAAGTAGAAGACTCTGACAGTCTACCCAGCTCAGGTGAACAACAAAGCGACTATGGCAGTCCACCCAGATTGTTTGAGCCACAAGTAGAAGACTCTGACAGTCTACCCAGCCCAAGTGAACAACAAGAAGCTACTGAGGCTCTATCCACTGTATATGAGACAAGTGACGACAGCATCCCACTTCCCATACAAGATGTGCAATGTGACAGACCTCAGCTAGTGTGTACAGAGGCACTCGACAATCACAGTGAGACCACTGGTGACTCCGGTGACACCACGTTACTTCAAACCTCATTCGCTCGAGCCTCTCCACAAGCAAATGCATTCGTGAATGTTTTGACTCCAGACGTGGAGCATCAAGAAACCTCAGTGACTCCAGTGAACCTGTTATGACTCCAGACGGGGAGCATCGACAAACCAAAACTGACTCAGGTGAAACAGATCAGACTCCAAATGGGGAGAAACCACAAGCCAAAGATGATTCAAGAAAGCCGGACATGACTCCATACGGCGAGCGCCGCAAACTCAGTGACGGCACGCTCAAGAAAACAGCAGATGCCACAAAGCACGCTGACACGAGTAACTGTGTGAAGGACTCGTATTATCCACAGAGTGTGGTCCTTGAGCGCAGCGAACACAACAACAGAACCATCCAACACAACATCACAGCCTATGAAAACCATATCAAAGACAACGACACGATGCGTACCAAAGACAACATCGTCGACAGCAAGCACGACAAAGACTACACCAATGGAACTACGACTGGTACGACATGGTACAACTCTGCCCATGAGGGACACTGTTACTGCTCAGCTCAGTACAATGACATACCGTGGCAGGACGATGCATCTTTCCACTTTACGTGTGCTGCACTACCAACAGGCAACCTGGCTTTCAAGACAGATGCCATCCAACATTCGCTATAACAAGCATCGGAAGAAAAAAAGACTCCAAATCAGACAACAAAGTGATTTGACCACTTCTTGGTTCCTTATGCACAGGGACACTGATGGCGTTCACAAGGACCTGCCACCATCAAAATCACAAGCTCACAAACCCAACAAGAAAGACATTCGACCACGATAATTGATGAGTTTTGGACTCATACATACGAGTTGGACTTATTGTTTAATGATCACTGTTATCATAACTTGTACAGAGCATCACTTATCTACCTGTTTTTTGTTCAATTTTCTTTAAGTGTACAGAAAATATGTAACATGAAAAAAGGGGGATGTGGTGATATGCATCACTGTAGATACACAAGGGGTTAATGTAAGTACATGTAGACTAGCTAGACACTAGAGGGAGCACCAGAGACATGACACACAGACACTCAAGCAATAGGTCAGTAAGATAGGACATGAACAATGGGCATTCACGATACACACAGAGGTGACACTACCACAGGGGGGCATTATCCGAACCCATATATAAAGGACACAGCACACATGATCTACCTCTTTCTAGTGGAGACACTCAGTGAGTACAGACACAGGGTTGATTCAACATCACACCCACCACGTGGATTGTAGCAGACTGGTTCGTCAGTCTGAGTAGCTATAGAAGGATTAACAGTAGAGGCGAATCCGAGTAGGAGAATTGTAAATAGCTTAATAAATGTGTTGAAGTTATCTCCATGTCTGAACCTTCCTTTGTCAGAGTGAACATCAAGGAAGCAGCTTATGCTACGCCAAGAGTATAACAAGACAATCCCTACCCGAGATGCTACGAGACTGCGGCGTATGCAACGTAAACAACATGGCGACTCAGCGTAAATTGTTCCCCAAACCATCGTTGGACCTAAAAATGAACATCGCTATCTCCCTCTCATGGGAGAGCGCGGAGATGGGAATCCAGGAACTCCAGATTATATGGGGGAATGGACGTGAATAGTATAGGACCATTCAGACGAGCAGTGCCCTTTAGGATTGGGCCTTCTGGGATCTTGCCCTTGCCCAAACACTATCGGGGCCAGCCACCTTGGTCAAGGGCTGCTGCAGCCAGGTGAGACATCTCTCCAGAACCACAGGAGGAGGATTCACAGAGGTGCAATGCCTTTGGCCGGAGAAATCACAGGGACCGGCAACGCTGGGTCAGCCAACAAGCATGTCACGTTGGTTGAGGCAGGTGCCCGCAGAGAGCCAGGACCCACCACTCAGAGCAGCCCGATGAGGATGAGTGCATACAGATGAATAGTACAGGACCACGGGCTAAGCCTACTGGGCTGTGATTGGCTACAGAGACTCCGTTTGGACTGGCAGCAGATTTTCAGGATGGGCACTGGGGAATTATACAAAGTCCTGATGAAGTACCCAGATATTTTCCAGGATGGCCTGGGTAAAATCAAAGTTGCAATGGCCAAAATACACATACACCCTGAGGCCGAACCAAAATACTTCCCTACACATTGCTGACAAAGATGGAGGATGAACTCTACCATTTGAAAAGCCAGTACAATTTGCAGATTGGGCAGCTCCTGTAGTCCCGGTACTGAAACCAGAAAAAACCATCCGCCTATGCAGGAATTAGAAGGAACAGTAAACAAGGCTCTCGTTTGGACAGATACCCAATGCTGCGAATAGAGGACCTCTGTGCAAAGTTTGCTGGTGGACATTCTTTTTCTAAACTCAATATGAGTCACACGTACCTCCAATTGGAGATGGACATGGTTTCCAGAAAACTCATGACCCTTAATAACCACAGAGGCCTCGAACAATATGAATATTCAAGGTTGCTATTAACTTGCGCTGTTTTCTAGGGAGTAATGGAGAACATTCTCCAAGGACTACCACAAGTGGCAGTCGACTTGGACAATGTCCTGGTCACCAGAGCCACCGGAAAGGATAACCCGAGCAACTTGGAGGAAATTTTCCGTCGGATTTTCAAGACAGGCATCCACCTTAAGAGACGAAACCCGATCATTGTCAGGTTTCACAGGTACCAAGACAAGGAGCTGGTCCTGAGGTGGGCGAAGGACTATCGAGACTTTAGATGGGAGGGCCACACCATCAAGATATATCAGGATATGGGAGCAGAGCTGGCTAGAAGGCATATGGCATTCAACAAGGCTAAGGCCACATTGCACAAAAGTAATGTGCTATTGGGTGTGGTGTATCCGGCCTGTCTTCAAGTAACTTTTAACGAGAGAGACTATTACTTTGATGCGCTGGAGGAAGCAGATGAGTTTGTAAAGAAACATGGACTGGGCACAAACTAGTATGTGAATTGTTAGGGGCATTTGTATCTGTATTTATTGTGAGATTTTGGTATTGTGGGTGAGGGGACGCACTTATGAGGGATTGCTGGGGGGTGAGTTTCTGGGCACATTTGTAGTTTGTATTTTTGTGGGGGTTTGTGGGATGGATGTTAGATTTTTTTCTATGTTTTTATATTAAAGTTGGATGTGGGCGGAGGCTGGTTGTTGGTATGATTAGTTTTCAGGTATTACCCTGTGTGGGTGTCACTCTGCTAGCTGTAAAGTTAGTTAACGGAAGCGAAGGAGTGGGGGTGCCTGTAGCTCAATACACTAGGGTTTTTCTCTTAGGTAATGAATTTAAGATTTTTGTTCTTGTTTTGTTTGGGTTTGGGGTTGGTGGTAGGTATATAGGGGTTGTTTGTTTGTTCATTGGGCTATGGTATGGCTGGGCGATGGGGTGGGGAGCGGGAGAGGTAAACTGCTGAAGGTGACAAATTCTTTGTCTTTGCTCTGATATTATGGGGGGAGTTGGTGGCCATCTGGGGTGGAAGCAGGGGAGAATGGAGGAATTGGAGGCGATGATGGATCCAGATAAGGTTACGAGGTGTAAGGATTAATGCAGTCGGGTCAAGCTGCAGGTCCGGATGGGTTCCCTATCGAATTTTAGAAAATGTTTGCTGGTCAGTTGATCCCACTATTGCTGGATATGTTCAATCATTCCTTGACTCGGGTGGGGGGGTGGGTTGTTGCCAGCCACATTGGCACAGGCATCCAATTCGCTGATCCTGAAGAAGGATAAGAATCTTACGGAGTATTGGACGTATCGACCCATTTCTTTATTGAACACTGATGCTACATTGTTGGCAAACGTGTTGACAATGTGTTTGGAGCCCTGCCTTCCAGGGGTCATTTCGGAGCAGCACACTCATTTTGTTAAGGGCAGTTGTCTGCCAACATGCGGAGATTGTTAAATGTCACTCTGTCCCCCACTCCAATGCGCGTGCCAGAGGTGATTATTTCAATGGACACGGAAAAAGCGTTTGATAGGGTTGAGCGGGGGTACATATTTGAAATTCTTGAAATGTTCGGCTTTGGGCCAAAATTTATATCATGGATTTGGCTCCTGCACAGGGCACCCACCGAGCAAGTATACATTTGAATGCCTGAGTTTAGTTACTTCCAATTGAACAGGGTAAAAGACAGGGTTGTCCATTGTCTCCTCTTTTATTTGCCTTGGCAATCGAGCCTCTGCCCATTGCATTGAGGCCATCCACGGGGTGGAGGGGATAGAGCAGGGGAGGCCGGGGGGGGGGGGGGGGGGGGGGACACAGCGTGGGTAGACCATAGTGTGTCTTTAAACGCGGATGATCTGCTTTTGTATATTATGGACCCACTCTCCAATGTAGATGAAATAATGAAGCTACTTCATAGTTTTGGCTCCTTCTCGGGGTATAAGTTGAATTTGGGCAAAAGCGAATACTTTCCAGTGAATCCTCCAGGGAGAGGAGATGATCTGGGGAAGTTGCTGTTTAGCCTGGCCAGGACAAGTTTTGTTATCTTGGATCCGGGTGGTCCACAATTGAGACTTGCTCCACAAATCTAATTTAGCTAATCTGGTGAATGAGGTCACGACCGACTTGAAAAGATGGGTTGTCCACCCTCTGTTTTTGGCGGGCAGGGTGCAGACTGTGAAATGAACGTCCTTCTGAGGTTTATGTTTCAATATCTCCCAGTCTTCCTTCCCAAATCTTTCTTTTATCGAGTTAATAAAATGGTATCCTCCTTTATTTGGCCGTGCAAGACCCCACAGTTTTGTAGGATGTTTCTACAGGGAGAGAGGCAGTTGCGGGGGGGGGGGGGGTTTGGCGTTACCTAATTTGCTATTTTAGTTTTGGGCTGCAAATATTGAGAAGGTTCGGGGGTGGCTTCGGGATCCAGATTCTATATAGGGTGGGCTCATGGAGAGGTTCGAGTCTGAGGACCCTGGTCACTGCACCGTGAGGGGGTCAGTGGAAGGGTTTTACTCAAGGTGGCAGCCTTTCATCTCCATTTTCAGGAAATTAGTCACAATCAGTTACTAAGGTGCAATTTGGGTTTTTATGTCTTTTAGCTGTATTTTGCAATGATGTTTGTTATCGTAAAATCAGAGAACCAGAGAATTTTACAGTGCAGAAGGAGGCCATTTGGCCCATCGAGTCAGCACCGGCTCTTTGAAAGAGCACCCTACCCAAGCCCACATCTCTACCCTGTTCCCATAGCCCAGTAACCCCACCCAACACTAAGGGCAATTTAGCATGGCCAATCCAGCTAACCTGCACATTCTTGGACTGTGGGAGGAAACCGGAGCAACCGGACGAAACCTACGCAGACACAGGGAGAACGTGCAGACTCCGCACAGACAGTGAACCAAGCCGAGAATCAAACCTGGGACCCTGGGGCTGTGAAGCAATTGTCCTAATCACCATGCTACCGTGCTGCCCATATCGGGGAGGGTGGTAATGGGAGAAGCCGGGGAGGGGATCTCCCAGCCACGCTGTGCCAGAAAAGCATCTCACTATGGTGCAGCGTAGCCAAGGGTCTGCCCAGCTCACAACACCTCGCGAGATTCAATTCAATCTCACGAGACATTGCAAGGGAAATCCTGCCCACAATGGACAGGATCACATTTTTGCAAATCTGCATATTAGAGCCAGGGCCGGCCCAAGGTACCGGCAACTCGGGCAGTCGCCCGGGGCGCCATGCGCTAGGGGGCGCCAGAGACTCGGGTCCCGCGCATGCGCAGTTGGGCCGGTGCCAACCAGCGCATGCGCGGTGGCCGCCCTCCCCCAGGGCGGCCCCCTCTGCCCCCCCTCCCGCCGCGCCCCCCCCCCCGGCCGCCCCCCCCCCCTCCGGCCGCCCCCCCCCCCCTCCGGCCGCCCCCCCCCTCCGTCCGCCCCCCTCCATCCGCCCCCCTCGGCCCCGCCCCCGCCCCCCCCTCACCCCCCCCTCGCCCTCGCCCCCCTCGCCCTCGCCCCCCTTGCCCTCGCCCCCCTCGCCCTCGCCCCCCTTGCCCTCGCCCCCCTTGCCCTCGCCCCCCCTCGCCCTCGCCCCCCCTTCGCCCCCCCCTCGTCCCCCCCTCGCCCCCCCCTTGCCCCCCTGCCTCGGCCCCGCCCCCCTGCCTCGGCCCCGCCCCCCCCGCCTCGCCCCCCCGCCTCAGCCCCGCCCCCCCTCACCCCCCCCGCCTTCGCCCCACCCCCCCGCCTTGGCCCTGCCCCCCCCGCCTCGCCCCCCCGCCTCGCCCCCCCCCCCCGCCTCGGCCCCCCCCCTGTCTCGGCCCCCCCCGCCCCCACCTCGGCCCTGCCCCCCCCGCCTCGGCCCCCCCCCCCCCCGCCTCGCCCCCCCCCCCGCCTCGCCCCCCCGCCTCGGCCCCCCCCCCGAAGGGCGCTGAAGTTCAGCTTGCCCGGGGCGCCAGCAACCCTAGGGCCGGCGCTGATTAGAGCGAGGCAGTAAACCTTACTCTGATGTGCAGATTTACAAGTTACTTGAGTCTTTGGGAGTCAATCCCTTTGCCTCGGAGACCCCCAGCTGCATGTCTTTTGGGCAATGTGGTGCCCTGGCACTGCTGGTGCCACCTGGTACCCTGGATGTGCCAGCATTGCATTCTGGCAGTGCCACCTGGATGCCATCCTGGCACTGCCATGGTGCCAGGTTGGCACTGCCAAGGTGCCAAGCTGGCATTTTTTGCATGTGCGCGATTGGGCTGGGTTGCCCACTGTGGGTGTTAGCGGGTGCAGGTCTGGGGGGAGGTCGGTGATTTTATTTGTGGGTCTCGGAGATTAGGACACCATTTAAAAATCCCGATCTCTTGCTACAACAGACAGTTCCGGCGATCGGAGATCCCTGTTGTAAAAAACGGGGCGATGTGCTGCCTCGGCTGCGTGTTCCCCATTCAGGCACCCTTTATTCAACAGAAGTAGCGTTGAATAGCCATATGTTTCTCCGCACTGCGAGTGCCGGGACACACAAAGTTAAATGCGCTCGGTCGGGGACTTTGTTCCCTCTGGGAACAAAGGTGGTGTTAATGAGAAAATGCAGAATAATTACCAACAGCTGCCATCCAAAGCACATTTTTAAAAATGGGAGCAGAGGTTATGGTTTGGAATTGGTGAACTCAATGTTGAGTGCAAAAGTCTATAAAATGCCAGTTGAAAGATGAGGAGTTGTCTGTAGTATAAGGCTCTGGCAATTTTAAGATTAACCCTACAACATGGTGGCAGCAAATGGAAAAATCTAAAGCCTCGCACAAAATGTGGAAAAACACTTGGTTCGGGATTCTCCAGGGCTGCCCACTAGCCACAGGATTGGTGATGGCCTGCTGAATCCCACATCAGGCCAATATTGAGATCCACACCAGGAGTCTAACCAGTCATGAGTCTCCCAGCCAGCCCTGCCCTCCAGAACAGATTTCCCAATATCCCAGCCGAGCTTCCCGCCCCAACCTGGTAGGACCATGCAAATAGCTCATTCGAGCTATACTACTAAAAAAAGAGCTGTACTACATCTCATTGACAGGCAGGATGTCTGATTCACTTGCCCAGCTGGGACACCCCAGCGCCCCCCCAGCTGAGAGTCCCGCTGGTGTGAATTGGTGCAAGCCTTGAGGAATGTGGACCTGGCAGCTTGCAGTCCGACGGGTGGCAACGTGGCAAGCAGCCGCCCAAAAATTTCCTCCAGGGTGCCGAAGGAGGTCCTTGATTGACAGGTCAAGGCAGTTTCAAAAGAGAAAGTCAAATTGTTTATTTATATAACTCTGCAGTGATCCATTAACTCAGGGGAGAAGGCGTTTTCCTAAGTGCACTCTTATGAGTCTGCCTATTTGTTCTGAAGAGCAGGGGCTGCCCCCACATTTGCTCTTTCTTGGAAAAACTTGAGAACAAAGAGGCAGCCTCATAAAAAAATCTGTGGTTAGAGAAACAGCTGCCTCAACCTGTCAATCAAAAAGCTTTTAGCAGGCAAGGGGCATGAAATTGAATGTAAACAATGCAGTTCAAATTTTTCAGCCTCTAGGAATACATGTAGATTTCTATACTTTAAAAGAAATGAAATTGACTCCGTGAAAATCATTTCAAAGGTTTCCACCACTTTAAAGGGATTACTTTCACCTTCATCTCACAGACATTTAAACTTGGCATACTGACAGATTTTTAAAGGCTTTAGGGGTACAGGTGGGATCACTTTATTCTGAGAGATGTAGATTTCTGAGATACTGAATGATTATTTAATGGGTTTACGGATATAGATGGGATCACTTTCACTTTATTATGAGAAAACTTTAATTTATATATATATTGTTCTGGGCCAGGGGTAGAGAGCCCCAAAGTGTATCACGGAGTATACCTTTTTTTTTTAATAAACAATTTTATTGAGGTAGCTTTTGGTTTTGTAAACAGTTACAAACATCAACAGAAAGAAAGCAAAAAAGGCAAAAATGTGCAAACATCCATGTACTTTCAATACTTCAATCGTAACATACTGCACAAGCCCGCTCCTCTCCCACCGGTACTACCCGCCACTTTTTCCCTCCTACTCTACTCTACTCCACCCCCCCCCCCCCCCCTCCCCTCCACCCCCTGCTGACGCTCACTCTTCCGCAAAGAAGTCAATAAATGGTTGCCACCTCCGGGCGGACCCCTGTACAGATCCCCTCAAGGCGAACTTAATTAACCCAGGAAACTCGACATGTCCGCAAGCCACAACTCAGTCTTCGGGGGCTTTGAGTCCCTCCACGCCAATAGTATTCGTCGCCGGGCTATCAGGGAAGCAAAGGCCGAAACATCGGCCTCTTTCTCCCCCTGGACTCCCGGGTCCTCCGAAACCCCAAAAATTGCCACCCCTGGACTCATCACCACCCTTGTTTTTAGCACCCTGGACATGATCCCCCCAAATCCCTCCCAGTACCCCCTCAGCTTAGGGCATGCCCAAAACATGTGAACGTGGTTCGCTGGTCCTCCCGCGCACCTAGCGCATTTGTCCTCTATCCCAAAGAATTTGCTCATCCAAGCCACCGTCATATGGGCCCGGTGAACGACCTTAAATTGAATCAGCCCGAGCCTAGCACATGTCGCGGTCGAATTTACCCTACTCAGGGCCTCTGCCCACAGCCCGTCCTCCATTTCCCCGCCCAGCTCCTCCTCCCATTTAAGTTTCAGTTCCTCTGTCTGGGACCCTTCCTCCCTCATGAGCACCTTATAAATACCCGAGACTCTACCCTCCCCTTCTTCCCCCCTAGAGACTATTCTGTCTAGGATCCCCATTGGCGGGAGGCGAGGGAAAGATGGGACCTGTCTACGAATAAAGTCCCGCAACTGTAGGTACCTAAAATCATTTCCCCTTACCAGCCCAAATTTCTCCTCCAAGCTCCTCAAACTCGCAAAGCTCCCTTCCAGGAACATATATCACGGAGTATATCTGACCCACAACTTTGAATAGATTGTGGTTATGGGGAGCACACGGCCTTACTCTGCAGGTGTGATGAAAACAGAGATCTACAGACTTTTAAATTAAAACAACATTTATTTATGAAACAAGTTAACAATTTATAAACCCACAGTAAACATCTTAACAACTATCAACACCAATAAATTCCCCAAAGAATACTGTACTCTCTAAGTCATTCTTAATCTTTCTTTATTAACATCCATAAGACACAGAGATCAGGTTCAAACTCACTACTGAGAGCAGTTACCACTTTGAAAACACTAAATGAACATTCATAAGCTTGCAGAGATTCATACGCGTCCTGCTGTGATTTCAGCTTCTCCAAAACTAAAACAAAACCATACACTCCCTGCAGCAAAATGCCTAAAGCAAAAGTAAAAAGCTGACAGACAGCCCAGCTCCACCCACTCTCTAACATAACTGCAGTAATAAACACTGATTTCTTGAAGGTACTCTTACTACAGATATTTATATACGCACCCATTTATAAACACCCATTTATTAAAGGTCACATGACAATATATTAACTGACTATTTTAAGGGTGTAAAGGCTTCAGATGGATAGAGCAACCCAAAGAGACCATCCCAGGAAAGACACCTGACTCGAGCCCCTCCAGCTCAGTGCAAGCCCCCTGACCCCCAACTCCCACGAAAGACCCCCCCCCCCCCCCCCCCATCAGCATCTTGGAGGCAACTGCGTTGAGATGGCACTTACCCTCTTGCCACTCCTTGGACTACAAGGTGCCTGGTTAGCACTGCCGAGCAGCAGGGCCTAAAGTAGAAAGGGTGGGGGGGGGGGGTGAGAAGGGAGAATGGGGGGGGCTTAAATGTGGGGTCGGGAGGCTGAAGGGGGGATTCTGAGGAGGGGTGACCATTGTTGCTATTAAGGGGGGGGGGGGGGGTGTGCCGTGCCAGCAATCCAAGGGGAGGGGGGATGCAGCAGCTTTTTGAGATCGAAGTGCCCTTCAAAAACTGTGCTGTGATCTCGGAGGAGCAGGACCTGTCCAAGTGATTACCTCACACCACTCTCAGCACAGACCCCTCAGTGTGCCATGGGACATCACAGAAAACCCAATTCGGTTTCAAAAAAATTCAAAGTGCCATGGCATGGCATGTCGGGGCTGCTCCAAGCGCCAGCGGTAATCCACGTTCTGGGTGGGTTTTCTCCGGGCGCTCAATTTCTTCACACAAATCCTGAAAGACGTGCTGCTGGATTAGTTGGACATTTTGAATTCTCCCTCAGTGTACTCGAACAGGTGCCGGAGTGTGGCGACTAGGGGATTTTCACAGTAGCTTCATTGCAATGTCAGAATCGGAAGGGGTTGTTGGCGAATGGTGGAGGGGAGTGGGGGCATAAGCTTTCGGTAAGGATTGTAACATGGAATGTCAGGGGACTGAACAGGCCGTCTAAGAGGTCTCGGAGCTTCATGCACCTGAGGAGTTAGAAGGCAGGGTTGGTCGTTCTGCGGGAGATGCATCTCCGGGGCAAGGATCAGGTTAGTTTGAGGAAGGGATGGGTGCAGCAAGTATTTCACTTGGGGTTGACTCAAAGTCGCATGGGGTGGCTATCTTGCTGAGCAAAAGGGTGGGGTTTGTAGGCAACAAAGAAGTGCAGGACCCAGGGGGGAGCAATGTGATAGTGAGTGGGGAGCTGAAGGGGATTCCGGTGGTGCTAGTGAATGTATATGTGCCGAATTGGGACGATGTGGGGTTTGTCAAAGGGTTACTGGAAGTGATCCTGCACATAGATACGCACCAGTTTGATGATGGGGGGGGGTTGATTTCAACTGTGCGTTGCAACCGAGTGTGGACAGGTCGAGCCCTAGGTCAATGGGAAGGTTGAGGATGGTGAAGGAGTTGGGAGGGATATGGAAAGCATGGGAATGGTTGACCTGTGGAGGTTTAGGAACCCAGAGGGGAGGGAATATTCCTTCTTCTTGCACATGGATAAGGTCTACTCCAGAATAAATTTTTTTTGTGGTGAGTCAAGCCGTGTTGGTGGGGGTGGTGGGGGCGGAGTACATGGGAATCACGATCTCAGATCATTCGCCACACTGGCTGGAGGTCAGGCTGAGTTTGAGGCAGGAACAGAGGCTGGGATGGAGGCTGGATTCAGGGCTTTTGGCAGATAAGGGGTTCAGTGAGAAGGTGCGGTCGGTGATCAGAGATTATGTGGAGTTGAATCAGAATGGGGAGATGTCAGCGGCCAAGTTTTGGGAGGGTTAAAGGTGATGGTTCAGGGAGAGATTATCTAGTTCAAGGCGCACAGACAGGAGGAGGAAGGAGTATGGACAGTTGTTGGATGAGATAGTCAAGGTGGACAGGAAATATTTGAGAGCTCCCACCAAGGAGGGGTTGGCGGAGAGAAAGAGGTTACGGGGCAGTTTGACAGGCTAATGACAGGGAAGGTAGTGGGGCAGTTGCGGAGGGCAAGAGGGTGCAGTATAAATATGGACAAAAGGTGAGCCGCAGACTGACCCACCAGCTACGGAGGCAGGCCACATCCAGGGAAATTCTGAGGGTGCGGTCAGGGAAGGAGCAGGTAGTGTCGGAGCCGGGGAGGATAAACAAAGCTTTTAGGAAGTACTATGAGAAGTTATACAGGGCCGAGTCGGGCAGTAAAGAGGGAGATATGGGTTTTTTTTTGGATGGGCTGGAGTTCCCAAAGCTGGAGGAAGAGAGAAGGCAGGCATTGGAAGAGCCCTTGGGACTGAGGGTGGTGATGGATAGTATAAGGGGGAATAAAGCCCGGAAGGCCCTGGGCCAGATGGCTACCTATAAGGTGTTTGCGACGGAGTTGCCAACACATTTGCTGGGAATATTTAGTGAGGCGCTGGAAAAGACATTGATTCAGGCATCGTTTACATTAATCCCGAAGAATGGGAAGAACCTGCTGGAGTGTGGGTCATATTGGCACATTTCAATGTGCAACCTGAATGGGAAACTGCTGGCCAAGTTAGTGGCGTAGGATGGAGGGGTGTGTACCAGGGGTGGTCACTGTGGACCAGACGGGTTTCGTAAAGGGCAGGCAGCTCTCCAGTGACATCAGGAGGCTGTTAAATGTGATTATGACCCCTTCGGCAGGGCGGGTACCAGAGGTAGAGGTTTCTATGGATACGGAGAAGGCTTTCGATTGGGTGGAGTGGAGGTACCTGTTTGAGATCTTGGGAAGGTTTGGGTTTGGCCCGTAGTTTGTGGCGTGGGTGCATCTGTTGCATGTGGCCCCAGTGGCGAGTGTACAAATGGGATGAGTACGTAGAGTTTTGGGTTGCACAGGGAAACTAATCGCGCTGGCGATAGAGCCCTTGCCTATGGCCCTTAGGGGTCAGTGGTGTGGCAGTGGATTGTGAGGGGGAGTAAGGAACACCAGAAGTCACTGATCTGCTGCTGTTTGTGTCGGATTCGCTGGAGAGTATGGGGAGGATTATGGATATACTGGGAAGGTTTGGGACCTTCTTGGGATATAAGTTAAACGTCACGAAGGGCGAGGTGCTCCCGGTGAATGCGGCGGGTCGGAGAACCAACCTTCGGCAGGGCGGCACAGTATCACAGTGGGTAGCACTGTCGCTTCTCAGCTTGGGTCACTGTCTGTGCGGAGTCTGCATGTTCTCCTCGTTTCTGTGTGGGTTTCCTCCAGGTGCTCTGGTTTCCTCCCACAAATCCCGAAAGACGTGGTGTTAGGTAATTTGGAAATTCTGAATTCTCCCTCTGTGTACCCGAACAGGTGCCAGAATGTGGCGACTAGGGGCTTTTCACAATAACTTAGTTGCAGTGTTAATGTAAGCCTACTTGTGAGAATAAAGATTATTGTTGCTATTTAAGGTAGCCAGGGATAGGTTTAGATATTTGGGGCTCCAGGTGACAGGGGTGTGGGCAACAATGCACAAATGGAATCTGACAACGTTGATGGAGGAGGTCAGGGGAGGATTTTAGGAGGTGGGATACATGCTCACCATGACATTGGAGGGGAGGGTCCAGTTTGTTGAGCTGAATGTGCTGCCGAGGTGCCTGTTTGTATTCCAGACCCTCCCGACCTTTATCCCGAGGCAGTGATCTTGGAGTTTGTATGGGAGGGGAAGGTACCAAGGAGAAAGAGGGCCCTGTTACAGAAGCAGAGGCAGAAAGCAGAGCTGGTGCTCCCGAACCTGCTGTATTACTATTGGGAGGCGAACATGAAGAAGGTGAGATGGTGGTGGGAGAGGAAGGGGTCAGAATGGGTTAGGATGGAGGAGGTGTCCTGGAGGGTGTCCAGCTTGAGGGCCATGGTGACAGCATTGCTTTCGCTAGCTCCGGGAGGTATACGGTGAGTCCGGTGGTACAGTCTACGATCAGGGTGTGGAATCATCTGAGGAGACACTTTAGGATGGAGGGGATGTCTGTGCTGACATCATTGTGTGGAAATCATAGGTTTAAGCCAGGGGAGATGGATAGCATGTATGGTACGTGGAGGGAGGTGGATCTGGTGAAGGCGAGGGACTTGTACCTAGAAGAGAAGTTTGCAGGTCTGGAAGAGCTGCTGGAGAGGTTTGAGTTGCCGAAGGGAAGTGAATTCCGGTATATGCAAGTGAGGGATTTTGCACGGAAGGAATGGAGTGAGTTTCCCAAGATGCCGGAGTACACGCTGTTGGAGTGACTGTCGCTCCCGGATGTGGAGGGAGAGGTCAGGATTCGTGATATATATGGTTCGCTGGGGGAGCAAGTGGTGAGGATCAAGAATAAATGGGAGGAGGAGTTGGGGGGAGAGATAGGATGGGGAGTGTGTAGTGAGGCAATGCGTAGGCTAAACTCGACCTACTCGTGAGGGCGAGCTTGATTTAGTTCAAGGTGGTGCACATGGTGCATATGACCCAGACGATGATGAGTGGATTTTTACAGGGGTGGCTGACGAGTGTAAGAGGTGTGGGCGAGGGCCAGTGAACCATGCGCACATGTTCTGGGGCTGTGATAAGTTGGAGAGATCCTGGTAAGTGGTGTTCGAGATGCTATCGAAGTTTGTGGGAGTAGAGGTCAGGCTAGACCCAATGGTGGCGATCTTTGGGGTGTCGGAAATGCCGGAGCTGATGGAGGGGAGGAGGTCCAATGTTGTGGCCTTCGCTCTCTAATTGCCCAGTGAAGGATATTGTTGAATTGGCGATCGCTAGTGCCGCCGGGGATGGCGGCCTGGTTGTGGGATCTTTATGAATTCCTTCAGCTGGAAAACATCAAGTTCGAGTTGAGGGGATCAGCAGAGGGCTTTGAGACGTGTTGGGGGCTGTTCATGACAATGTTTGAGGAATTGTTTGTTGCAGGGGAGGGGAAGAGGGAGGGGTGGGGGTGAAAAGGGGGGAAAACTGTGGGGGTGTTGAGAACGTTATTGATTTGTGTTGTTATATTTGTGAATAAGTTTGGAATAAAAAAATTTAAAATCTAAAAGGAACAATTAAAATGACCTCCTTTCCATATATAATAAACATAGAACATAGAACAGTACAGCACAGAACAGGCCCTTCGGCCCTCGATGTTGTGCCGAGCAATGATCACCCTACTCAAACCCACGTATCCACCCTATACCCATAACCCAACAACCCCCCCTTAACCTTACTCTTTAGGACACTACGGGCAATTTAGCATGGCCAATCCACCTAACCCGCACATCTTTGGACTGTGGGAGGAAACCGGAGCACCCGGAGGAAACCCACGCACACACGGGGAGGACGTGCAGACTCCACTACTATGACTCTAAACTCTAAACTACTAAGTTTATGAAATGTAATTACAAAATTAACACCAGCTGCTTGTGCAAAAACATGTGTAATAGCAACACTACTGGCCTACCTAATGCCAGAGGTATTGCTGTATCATTCCACCTATTTTTGGTGGTCAGCTGGCCAACAGGATGTAAATAAGGCTCAGTTTCTAATATCGGCCAGTCTTCCCATAACAACTCCCACATGGGCATCCATGCTTACTGCCAGCTTCCAGCACATGAATTAAAACTCCCCCTCATGCTGGAAGCAGAAAGAAGCCACATAATAATTATCCAACCTCCCACATCCCAACACTCTCAGAAAATCACAATTGCTCTATGTTCCAAAGCCTCTGGGCCTGAGTTCTATATGCCTAATTACTGGAGTTAATAATTCCTCTTCTACTGAAACTCTTACCTTATGTCGTGGAGAGAAAGGCTCTGCTGTCAGTGGAGTCACAACCACATCAATACACAAGAAGTGTAAGAACTTGCAAGCGTGTTCATCATCAAAACTCATGTAACTCTTCAATGCTGATTATAAAACATTGGGTAAAATACAGTCACCCCTGGGCTGGATAACACAGAACAAGAAGTCTTTATAATGGACCACTTCACAAAGGATATCAGCAGCTCTGTTCAATGTGATATGTTGTTACAGTCACACCAGCATACCTGCCCTGCTCTATTTCCTGGATGCGGAAAAAGCATTTGACCTAGTCAATCAGTTTTTTTCCTTGTAACACTCAAGAGATGAGCTTTGGTAGCAAATATAAGGAGGTTGAATGTAATCCTATATTCATACTTTGCATCTGCATTGTGCACCAATGACTTAAACTCTTAAACTCCCCTACATTCCCACTACATCAACGGCCAAAATGTAGATGATTCTTCTGTTTACTGTGGTTACAGAACTTCTGAGAATAAGCATAAGAGTGATTCCAGGCATCCACATGAGTAGATGCAGTTGAAAATTAACACAATTTTTTTTAACATGCATGTGCGATTTCTCAGGTGTAGTGGCTTTATACACCAATTCATGGCTGTGTTTCTTATGATATGGGAGTTAATGCTCACTGCCCTATATTTAAATATACCCCATGGCCTGCAGCAGTCCAAGAAGGCACCCTGTCAAGGAAAATTAGGGATAGGCAAAAATTCAGCGTTTGCCAACAACACTAATTTCCCATGAAAAATATTTAAAATTACTTAGGGATGTAAAATACAATCCACTTGTGATCTAAATGTGATATTTATGTCTTTCACACAAATATGTCTTTAATGTCTCTAAATAAAACAGAATGTAGATTGAGTATGAATAGCAAAGGAAATAAAAAAAGGAATACATTATAAGAAACTAGAGTGAAGATTGAGTGGATGGTCTCACAATGGAACAAGTAGCTAACTTTGTCTGTGTAAGACGAATGATGACAGACAATGGGCAGCATGGTGGCACAGTGGTTAACACTGCTTCCTCACAGCTCCAGGGACCCGGGTTCAATTCCGGCTTTGGGTGACTGTCTGTGTGGAGTTTGCACTTCCTCCCCGTGTCTGGATGGGCTTGCTTCATGTGCTCCAGTTTCCTCCCATGATCCAAGAATGTGCAGGTTAGGTGGATTGGCCATGATAAATTGCCCTTAGTGTCCAAAAGGTTAGGTGGGGGCAGTGGTTTACGGGGATATGGTGGAGGCGAGACTTAAGTAGGGTGCTCTTTTCAAGGGCCGGTGCAGACTCGATGGGCCAAATGGTCTGCTTCTGCACTGCAAATTCTATGATTCTATGAAGGTGGCAGATGTGAAGCCAAAGTCAGAAGAAGGATAGAGAAAACCAGAAGTAAGTTTGTGAAGATGAAGGATGTGGTAACAATAAGAAACTCAAGCTTGCAACCAGAAAAACAAACCCTCATAGGATGCTGCATTCTATCCGCTTTCCCGTATGCCTCAAAAACCTGGACAATAAATAAAGGTTTGTGGAAGAAAATAGACAACTTTGAAATGTGGAAGCAAAGGTTTTTGCTGAAGATTCCATATCCAGACCAAAATACCAATGAAGAGGTGCTTGAAATTGCAAGAGCAAATGGAACTCTAAAATATGATATGAAAAGAAAATGTCAGTATTTCCGCCATTTGATCACTTTCCTGCTTGTCACAGATATTTCCTCAAAACTTAACCTACTGCATGATGATATGGAAGCTGTGATTCTAACTGGAACACCCAGACCTTGGGCAGGATTCTCCGACCCCCCACCGGGTCGGAGAATCGCCGGGGCCGGCGTCAATCCCGCCCCCGCCGTGTCCCGAATTCTCCAGCACCAGAGACTCGGCGGGGGCAGGAATCTCACCGCGCCTGTCGCTCCGGCGCATGTGCGGACTCCCGCCGGCCGGCGAAGTCCCTTCGACCCCGGCTGGCATGGCGCCAAAGGCCGTTCCCGCCGACCAGCGGGGCGCCAACCACTCCGGCGCAGGCCTAGCCCCTCAATGTTAGGGCTTGGCCCCTAAAGGTGCGGAGACTTTAGGATGCCGGAGTGGTTCACGCCATTCCATTCCGCCGGGACCCCCCGCCCCGCCGTGTAGGGGAGAATCCCACACCATATTTCATTGGAGAGTGGAGTAAAAGAAGGCTGTGTGGTCACACAAACATTCTTACCTATTTTTCTTCCCACAGTTCTCCACCTCATGCCCATCAAGCTCCTCCGGGGAGTGGAGATCATTTTCAGGATGGACAGAAAATCATTCAGCCCCACTCCAAACCAAGGTCAATCATTGAGCATCAGCACATTGACCACCTTTGTACTTGTGCTCAGATAAAGATTGAACTTCAAGACATTGTTCGCTCCTTCAGTAAATCCCATTAAAGGACCGGACTTACTTTGAACCCCCAAAAAACGAAATTCCTCTTCCAACCCACTCTCATTTGTGAATCAAATGTTATTTTAATGGGGTTTATTTTGCTATTCTGTGAATCAGGATTGTTGGGGCTCTATGTGTCTGCCTATATGTGACTAATTTAAGCCCGGCTAGCTCAGTCGGTAGAGCATGGGACTCTTAATCCCAGGGTCGTGGGTTTGTACCCCACGTTGGGCACTTCCTTATATGTGACTAATTTAATTAAACTGATGACAGTTGGGCTGCATGGTTTAGAACACCAAAAGGTCTGGGCGTGAAGGTATTTGAAGTGAATAGGGCCAAGTTGGATGTTCTGCTGATAAATAAAACATGGGTAAAAATTTGCATTGGGAGATAAATAAGGTTTGTTGTGGTCGGTTGTTAAATTTCAAAGGGAAGTAAAAAGGGGTTTATAGATGCAAAAATGGAATAGCTAAATAACTAATTATTATATTTTATGTTAACGGAAAGTGGAGAATCTGAGATTGGGGAATGGCCAGTTAAGACCTTCTGGAGTGTGTGCTGTGCTGGGAGAGACTGTGAAAAGAAGCAAAGTGAAGCAGTTTTCAACCAACACAGAAAAGTGTCTGCTTTTTCCAGAAAGCAGGGTTTTTAAGTTTTTGGAATTTTTCACAGCAGAGTGGGAGAAAGAGAAGCTCGAGGAAATCTCTTTCCTCTGGCAAAAATGGGTGCCTAGTGGTAAGCAGTTTTCAACCAACACAGAAAAGTGTCTGCTTTTTCCAGAAAGCAGGGTTTTTAAGTTTTTGGAATTTTTCACAGCAGAGTGGGAGAAAGAGAAGCTCGAGGAAATCTCTTTCCTCTGGCAAAAATTGGTGCCTAGTGGTAATATTGCTATAATTTTTATAGATTAAATATCCATAAGGACTGGTCCCTAAAAAGGTGTTCATTTGTAAGTCTAGCCATATAGGAATCTTTTGGGGGAATATTTTGTATGACTAAACTTAAATGTGTAAATGTAATCTTGTGTGCTTAAGTTTTCTTTTCTTTTGTTAATAAACAAATTATTTTAATATTTAAAATCTCCAAAAGTACTACTGGAATTTGTGGTTCTTGAATGCAGGACACATATTTCCTCGCAGTAAATACAAATAGAAAATATTTGTGTTAGCTTGCCAAGATTCCCTTTGGGATTTGGTTTGCAAGGTACTTATCACCTGCCGGATCATAACAAACTACATAATATTATAACCTATTGACCTGTTGATCAAGATCTGGAGTGCTACCCTGGAAATTGCGGCCCATTTTCTATGTTATGGGCGTCGCCTCTCAATGAATGCTAACATAGATGATCAAATCCACGACAGTTTGCAATGTACCAGCTCAGCCTTCCTGAAAAAAAGTGTGTTTGTGGACCAACTGGGACTAAGGTTATGGTTTACCAGACAGCAGTGATCTAGGTGCTTCTCTATGCTTCCATGACTTGGACAATCTACATGAAGGCTTTGGACAAATACCACCAACAGTTTCTCCACAAAATTCTTCAAATTTATTGGCAGGATAGGCAGTCTAATATCAGCCTCCTCTCCCAAGACAACATTCCCATAAATATTAATCACCTAAAACCAGCTTTGCTGGTGGGTCATGTTGTCTGCATGCACTTCCATCAGGCTACCAAAATAACTGCTCTACCCCAAACCCCACAGCAGCAATAGAGGAACAGAGAAAATACTTGAAATACATTCTCAAAGCATCTCAAAGGGATCCAATATCCCCACCTATTCCAGATACCACTAATCTCTGGACCACAACTGTCCGAATTGGACAAGGGGCATTTGGGAAGGGACAAAGCACCTCAAGAGAGCATGACAGGAGCATGCAATGGCCAAGTCCAGGCAATGGAAGGAGTGCACTGCCTCCCAAATGGCTACTCGATCGTTTAAACGCCATCTTCCCCCTGAGGTGGAGTCTGTGAATTGGGGCTAGCACTCGTTAATCATGTCAAAATGCACAGAACTGGAGTGCAAGCAGGCAATCCTTGATCCTGAAGGATTGCCTAAGAGAAAGAAGTGTTTCCTTTATATCGAGGGCTCACAATGTGGTCTCTTTTAAAAAGCTAAATTATCATAGAATTTACAGTGCAGAAGGAGGCCATTCGGCCCATCGAGTCTGCACCGGCTCTTGGAAAGAGCACCCTACCCAAGGTCAACACTTCCTCCTATCCCAATAACCCAGTAACCCCACCCAACACTAAGGGCAATTTTGGACACTAAGGGCAATTTATCATGGCCAATCCACCTAACCTGCACATCTTTGGACTGTGGGAGGAAACCGGAGCACCCGGAGGAAACCCACGCACACACGGGGAGGATGTGCAGACTCCGCACAGACAGTGACCCAAGCCGGAATCGAACCTGGGAACCTGGAGCTGTGAAGCCATTGTGCTATCCACAATGCTACCGTGCTGCCCTATTATGCAACAGGTTTTACACCTTTGCTTTCCTTGAGACTCTAGAAGCACTGTACTTCAAACAAGACAGTATTGACAGAAAATGGGACATGGGCTATCACCTGTTTCTTGCCACTGCATTAAATATATTCGCCTATCTTTGAATGAACACTTTTAGCACTGGTGGAATTATTGAATCAGAAATAGAAGACGGCACGTTAGCACATTGGTTAGCACTATTGCTTCACAGCACCAGGGTCTCAGGTTCGATTTCAGCTTGGGTCACTGTCTGTGCGGAGTCTACACGCTCTCCCTGTGAATGCGTGGGTTTCCTCCGGGTGTTCCGGTTTCCTCCCACAAGTCCCGAAAGTCGTGTTGTTCGGTAATTTGGACATTCTGAATTCTCCCTCAGTGTGCCCGAACAGGCACTGGAGTGTGGTGACTATGGGATGTTTCCAGTAATTGCAGTGTTAATGTAAGCCTACTTGTGATAATAATAATTATTATTATTAGAAGGAAAACCTGCCACATTGGTAGAGTTTTCTATCATGCCCCAGACTGTATATGGTCTTATTTCTGTTTGCTCACAAATATTGCACTGCTGCAAAACAAAGATATTTTGTGTGTGATTGAGACCAATACTCACCCTGCCAGCAGTGTCCTGATGTTATCTCTCTAGTTAGTTAAATATATTACTAATGAGTCAGTCTATTACATGCTGCTATGTTTTGAGTGTCAGGTTACTCAGTCAACATGACGTTTTTGGTATTTAAGGATATTGCTTTTTCTCTTTCTCTATTTACCATGCACTATTATCAACCTTCAAAGTAGATACTCTGCCCTTTTTATTTGTACTTCTATGCATGTAGTGGACTGGATTCTCTGCTACCTGCCGCCGGCAGCAGAGTTCCCGATGTGGCGGAGAATCCAGCGTCAGCCAAAAAACGGGATCATCGCCTCGATGCTCTGGTCCCCTACTGGCAGCGGCATCAAGGTTCATGCCCACACCAGCGGGAGGATGCAAATGGGTTAAATTGACCTATTAATGGGCTGGACACCAGATTATCTAACACTGGCCAAGAATAACGTGGGCAAAAATTGATGCAGGTATTTCCTAGCATAGCCCTGGCGCGGTGGACCACGTGATGGGCCAAGGGGGGTAACTCTTTTAGGGAGTTACACCCAAAGTCCCAGAGGGCCAGCCTACCCCCGACATTGTAAATTCTGCCCATTCCACCCGCACCAAGCCCTCCCACTGCCTCCCCCTGAGAGACTCCCCATAGAGACTTCGACTAGAGATCTCCCATAAGACCCCCACCAGAGACCCCGCATGAGAGAGACACCCACCATAAACCTCTCCATTACAGTAACCCTTGCCTGGAAGCCCCCCATTACAGATACCCTGCCCGGAAGCCCCTATTACAGAGACCCTTGCCTTGACGGACCCCTCCTCTTCTCCCTCCCTCCCCACCCCCATAACAGAGACCCTTACCTGGAAGCTAGAGATGTGGAGATGCCGGTGTTGGACTGGAGTGAGCACAGTAAGAAGTCTTACAACACCAGGTTAAAGTCCAACATGTTTGTTTCAAACACTAGCTTTCGGAGCACTACTCCTTCCTCAGCTCCTTCCTTCACCTGAGGAAGGAGCAGTGCTCCGAAAGCTAGTGTTTGAAACAAACATGTTGGACTTTAACCTGGTGTTTTAAGACTTCTTACTGTGGAAGCTAGAGAGCAGTACAGACAGAGACAGTGAAAAAATTACTGCTTTAAAACTCATCTGTGGAGTACACCTGCTGGCTCAGGCAGAGGAAGCAGCACATGTAAGTTCCTAGAAGGGGAAAACTACATCAGTTGGATTTAAACCCCATCAGATCTTTGAACTGCAAAGCTTTTATTCATATCAATGTGAAATTGATTTCACTAGGCTGTGGTTGACAGCTTGCACACGCAGCCAGATATCTGGATTGTTCAATCTAATCGCCCTTGAAAAAGTGGATTTCAAGTAGCCAATGTGAAATGAACCACAATGTTTATAAACTGCAAGCTACATTTGACAGCTCTTGGACCACATCATCAGCAGTTAAGTGCTTTCTGCAGAAAAAAAGAGGAAGTGAGAGCCCCAAAGGCTGAGGCCTGAAAGAGGGAATGAAATGAGGTCATGAGGTGGCATGAATGGGGGTGGGGGGGGGGTCATGAAATGCAGGCACCCGGCCACCTCATGGTGGGATGTCACTCAACTGGTGCGAGGATCTGGTACCGCCAATTGGGGGGGGGGGCTGATCCCAATGAGAAAGGATGCCCCGGTCTCTCGGAAGCCAGGCTTGCCGGCATGTTTAGGCCCTGCCCTTCTCAGTGCCAGTGCAAAACTCACCTCCCTCCAAAGAAATTTCTAACTTTGGGTGGATTGTGATCTGGATCGGGCCAAGCCACCCGACGGGAATCGCACTGTGTTTGCCACCGGAGACCACACTTACAAATTTTTGGGGAGAATTGCGCCCATAATCCCCAACAGTGCAGCACTCCTGTAGGAGTCCATGTCCAAATGCAGCAGACCTGGACAATATCCAGGCTTGGGCTGAAAAGTGGTAAATAATATTCACGCCACACAAGTGCCATCTCCAACAAGAGGGAATATAACCATTGTTATTGTAAACAACAAACACCAGTAATATTTGATGACCAGATGTAATTTTGAATGAGGAGATCTCTCATCCTTATGCCAGCCGCAGACTCTCTGGAAAATGCAACAACCAATTTGCACAACGCATCATATTCTGCTGGTATTAGGTAACCTCTTAAGGAGAATCGTGCCACAATGTTCACACAACTGTTTAAATCAAGTTTGTGACTTGGGAGATGTTGCTTTCATATCATATTTACATGTTTACAAACTCCAGCCTGGAGTATAAATGGACACTATCAGCACATTACAAAACTGCACTCAGCATACAGGGTAGGATTTCAATTCACAGATTGGGAAACCAATTTCAGTCCCGGATCTCAACCTTGCACAATGTATTCCTCGCATGCACACCTTAATTTCTAATGCCTCAGCCAATCAATTACCGGGTAGTGCGCTTGCTATCCAATTAAAGACAGCAAGTGGGCTCCCAAGACTGGAAGGTCAATTAAGACCCTCCAGAAAGTCACTTGAGCAGTCCCGCCACCGAGTAGTGAATTGCCTGTTCATAATAGAGAAGGGCACCACAACATGGAGCCACCATGCAAAGAAAGAGTTACTTTTTAAAAAAAAAAATTTTAAGCCACAGCTGTTCGACCATAGAAATTAAAACCACTCCACATGACCATCAGTTGCAGTTGTGGCCTGGCAACCATGACAGGTGTGCGTCGGGTTGAGAGTGGACGATCCTCTTTCAGGAATAATTGCAGATCAACCCCCAACCTTTCCTGCTGTGAGATCATCTTAATGCATTGACCCTGATTCCTCCCAATATGCAAGGCCCGTATAATAGCTGGAAACCCCAGTCGAAACAGGAAAGGGGCCTTAAAATGCCCTCCAAATGCCATCAATTGGCCACCTGCTGCTTATGGGCAAGTAGACACCATTCTGGCCTTAACCAAGTTTCCCTGAAAATTACGCTAGGTCAAGATCGTGATGCCAAACTGTCACGACAGCCAACGGTGTGAGATTATAGGCCCAGCCGCCTCTGACCCCAACCCCACAGATGGCTGGAAATCCCACCCCCATGGGGTGCAACAAAGTTTAATTCTGATAATGAGTACAAAAATATTGATTTGTTGTTCTATTTATCAGCAGAGATGTCCCTTGTATTTGATAACCAGAAGAAATTTCATCACCACTTCTGTAAATAATTGTTACCACATAAAGTACTCTGATTAAAAAGCAGTTCAAGTGACAAGCCTCACTCCAATATCCAACACACAATCGCTAGGTTAACACTAATATAGTCCTGAGGGAGTATCTTATTATTGGAGGTCTTAACCTTCAATAAGATTATATTGTGGCCCTATCTCCCTGTACTATTGTTTCAGGTGGATATTAATAAATCCATGCCTCTGTTGACAAGAGGTGGTGTGTGTGTGTGTGTGTGTGTGAGGAGGAAGCGCATTCTCCAATATCCTAACTAAATGTCTTCTCTTGACCAACACCACCATAAATAGATCAGCCATTCATCTCATTGCTCTTTATGAGATCTTGCTGTTCACAAACAGTTATCATGTTTGCCTACATAACAACAGTTTGCCTATCATAATAAAGTGATTAATTGTATATGATATGCTTAGAATATTTTAAAGATGTGGGGCGGAATTCTCCGCTCCCGGGAAAAATTGGGAGGGCCGTTGTGAACTCGGCTGAATTTCACGACGGCCTCGGAGGCCGCTCCTCGCCCCCTGTTCTCCCCTCCCGGCGGGGCTAGGAGCGGCGCTCCGTAAAGCTCGGCCGCGGGGGCGTCGCGCCGAGAATGACATGGCCGGCACGCCTAATGACGTCAGCCGCGCATGCGCAGGTTGGCTGGCTCCAACCCGCGCATGCGCGGCTGACGTCACGACGCTGACAGCTCGAACCCGTGCATGCGCGGTGGCCGTCTTTCCCCTCAGCCACCCCGCAAGACGTGGCGGCTTGATCTTGCGAGGCGGTGGAGGGGAAATAGTGCGTCCGATTGAGAGGCCAGCCCGACGATCGGTGGGCACCGATCGCGGGCCTGTCCCCTCCCGAGCACAGTCGTGGTGCTCTTTCCCCTGTACTCCCCCCACAAGCCCAAAACGGGCATATCTCACCCGTTTCACGACGGCAGCGACCAGGTGTGGTTGCCGCCGTCGTGAAACGGTTGTGGACGGCAGGCCGCTCGGCCTATCCGGGTCGGAGAATCGGCGTTTGCCGTGAAAAACGGCGAGCAGCGATTCTTCCGAGCGGGGTGGGGGAGAATCGCGGGGGGCGCCAGGAGGGCGTGAATTTTGTCGGGGGTCCCTCCCGCGATTCTCCCACGCCGCGTGGGGAGCGGAGAATCGCGCCCGTGACTTGGCACTAAATCTTTTCTGTGTGTTTGTAAAAACTTATCTCCCTAATCATGCACTTGAGTTCTCCATTCGTAAGTCTTTCGCTCTATTGTGACTGAATCATCGGTGTGGTGGGATATTAGGAAGGCTAGAGTTATAGCACCAATTTTCCTTTCTTATCATGCGGATAAAATCTCATGGCTTCATTGCACATTCCCAAATAATCAGCTAAGGTGACAACGTGTCATTAGGAAAATCTTGTGTACAGGTCCACTTAGTTCTTTTTAACTTAAATCACTATTTTTTTCACCTTGGTCTTACTGTGGCTACAACTCCGGGACAATTTGAAATAACCAAAGGCACACAGTGTTTAGTGAGTGAGTCTCTCGTGCTCAGTTGATACATCAGAAAGTCCCTTTTGTGTGACATCACTTTGGTCTGCTTGCAGTGCAGAGACTAATGCAGTTAAGGAGGTAGAGGCTCAGTTAATTTCTACCAATATATTTTATCCATATTTAGCACAGCAAAACAAAGCCATTATTTGTTTTATGAAAAAGCAGAGAAAAATTTTAACAAATCCGATTTCACAAGAAATATTTGTTTATCTCTATATAGCATCATGAAAATCAACTCAATTTGCCTTTATTTATTAAGGTTTCTTTGTTTTCCTTCATTTATTCTGATGTAAAGTCAGGAGAAGAGTACTTTTGTAAAAAAAGACAAAATCTTTGGGTCCCAACAATTACAGAACGTGGAAAGAGACAGCACCACCAGATGGGTAAAAAGTAGCAGGGTAAGCATCACAGTCTGTCTTTTTCTTGTACAGATAGATTTAGCGATGAGTAATTTTCATGAAATAGTGAACAATTTAATGTTAAGGGAGCACATACATGATCTGATGGAATTTGACATTAGGTTTTAGAGGGTCACAATTCAAAGTTTTTGATTTATCTGAGGCAGATGTTAGAAGAATGAGGTAGAGATTGACCACAGTGGCCTGGGCAGAACTATTAAATTATATACAAAAATGAACATTAGGAGGTATTCAAAGCAGATGCAGATCTCCAGGACCTAATGTTTTCTATTCCAGGAGTAAAATGATTTGAAAGAAGTAGGTGAGGAAATTCTAGAAGCTATTCTCATGATCCTCCAAAAATCTCTTGATTCAGAAACTGACCCCTCAGATCTGAAGATACCCAATGTCATTCTATTGCCAGTAATTCAGAAAGGTAAGAGAGATAAACTAAGAAATTATAAGTCTATTAGCCTAATGTCTCTTGTCCAAGAGTTACTATAATCTGTTTTTCGGGGTAGAGTGGCTAAGCATTCTGACAAATATGAACGCATCAAAGAGAGCCCACATGGATTTGTAAAGAGTAAAACACATCTAACCAATCTAGTTGAATTTTTTTAGTAGATATTATATCAGGTAATGTCTATGATAATGTCATTTATATGGACTTCCGGAAGGTGTTCAATAGCATTTCACACAAGTAAAAATGAAGCACATGGAATTGGAGACAACTTTGTGACATGGATGTTTTTTATGTGGCCAGCATTTGTTGCCCTTGTTCCCTTAAAAATGTGACGGTGAATTACTTTCTGTTTTGAACTGCTGCAATCCATTAGGTGCACCCACAGGGCTGCTAGGAAGGTTGGTCCAAGTTTTTGACCCAGTAACCAGTTCCAAGTCAAGATAATGTGTGACTTGAAGGGGAATTTTCAGGTGGTGGTTTTCTCATGTGTCTGCTCCCCGTATTCTTCCAGGTGGTAGAGGTTGTGGTTTTGGAGGGTGCTGTCAAAGGAGCTTCAGTAAATTGCTGTAGTGCATCTTGTAGCTGATACCCTCTGAAGTCACTCTGCACCAGCAGTAGAGGCAGTGAATATTTAAGATAGTGTGCAGGATACTGATCAAGTGACCTGCTTCGTCCTGAATAGTGCCAATCTTCTTTACTGTTATTGGAGGAGCACTCATCCAGGCACATGCAGGGTATTCCATCACACGTCTGACTTATGCCTTATAGATGGTAGGCAAGCTTTGAGAGGGAAAGGCCATTGATGACGCAGTTGAAGATGATTGGGCCTCAGACATTATCCTGAGGAACTCCTGAGTGATATGCTGGAATTCCATCCCGAAAAAAGCTGTCTGGCCGGGGTCAATTGAAAATTTTAGAACTGAGTAATATGGTCCACTAATCAGGTTTTATATTGGACAGTCTTGTTTTCAACTGGTCCATCCCCTGTTGGATATCAGCTGCCTTTATGTCCAGTCTTTTTTTTATGACATCGTACTTTTTAGAACATTGCAGATTTGACAATAAAGAATGTCATAATATACACCAGTATACCGTGGTGCAGACACATACTGATGGACATACACTAGGACCAATCAACATGCACAAACACTGCAGCCAATCACCAGTTAGAACACACGCACTATAAAGGAAGAGGGCATCACTTTTCCCGCTCATTCTGGATGCTGCCTCTCAGAAGCACAAGAGCTCAAGTATAGTACAAATTCACACCACGTGCTGAGAGATTCAAATGGTTCGGACAGGCACAGGTCTCTAGTTAAACTAGCATTGTTTAAAACCAGTTATAGTATGTCTATTATCTTATAAGAGTTAATAAAATAGTGTTGAACCTTCTTCAGTGTTGGTGGCATCTATCTGCTTCACAAATCCACAGTGCCCAACACTTAAAGAAGACCAATATTGCTTTGAAAGGGATTTCCTTTCGGTGTGAAGATATTCCAACAGCATGTAAATAACTCTGAAACCCAATGAAGCTGTTTGTAGCAATAGCTTTACACAATCATAGACAATGCTGAAAAAATAGGCAATTGCTGCAAAAGCAAATAAATCAGCACTGAAATCTTCCCACTCACCAGGGGCACAATTGGCATATTAAGCAGAAGAGGCTTTATATCTGTTGTGCTAGCGCAGCCCCTTTAAGAGAGAGTAGGCTCCATGGACCACGTGACTGACTCGGGGCCAATCATGCGGAAGCGCATGAGTGCAGGCCAATGGGGAATTTGCAATGTGCCCTAGGACCAGGACCCGGGCAGTGTGGACCTAGAAGCCGAAGTGTTAAGACCTGTTGTATAGTGTTGTTCTGTTACTTAACTGTCATTGCTTTCATCAATTAACCCTTTTGTTAACCACTGGAATCCTCCAGTGTATGTCTCGAGCCACCACATTGACGGCGAAATAAATGTTTTCGATAGCATCCGGCAGTCGTTGTGAATTGAGGGGAACAGCTGGGAAAGTAGAGAAGCTCAGCAAGAGTCGAAATTATATAAACTGAGTGGAAATGCCTTTCATTGGGAAACTAGACCCATTTCAACAAAGTTTTGAGGATTGGCATCAGTACATTAATGAGTTCATTTTTTTTACCCATGAATGAGATCACAGGTGAGGACAAGCAAAAGGTGATACTTCTGACAGTTTGCAGGCCCCAAAAATATAATTTGATTAGGAACCAGAGGCACGCGACTCAAAGACATTTGAAATTGGTTAAAGAACATTTCAACCCAAAGTCCTTGATTATCCTCCAACATTAGAAGTTTAACTCTGCAGTGAGAGACCACGAAGGTATGTCTCAGCCTTCATAGCCAGGCTTTGCCAACTTGTTGAACACTGAGTTCTGGACCACGCTTGGCGACATGTTACATGATCGGCTGGTTTGTGTGATCCATAACCTTAATATCCAGGTATCGCTCCTAGCGGAAACCACAATTACATTGGAAATGGAGAGAGGAAGCCCACTGAGTCGTGAAGTAAGCATTACAATCTTCAAACATCTTGGGGCATTTTGACCCTGGGAAACCAATTGTGCTGACATGTGATGTATCCCTTTATGGCATAGGCTCAGTTTTATCCCACAGAATTGGAGATGGTTCGGAACACCTTATTGCCATTTCCTTAAGGACCCTTTTTGAAGCAGAACAAAACTATGCCCAGATTGCGAAGGAGGGCTTAGTGCTTACATTCGGTGTGAAGATATTCCAACAGTATGTATAAGGTCGACGGTTCGACATTGTGGCTGACCACAAGCCATAACTTGTGGCTTTTTCAGGGAAGATAAGCTCATACTGCTCATAACCTCAGCGAGGCTGCAGCGTTGGGCCTTGTTGTTGCCGGTTTACAACTGTGCTTTTCAGCATCAGCCTGTGGCGCAAATTGCTAATGCAAATGCATTAAGTTTCCTGCCCCTCTTCTGCCACCACCTGTACCTCAGGACATCATTCTAGCTTTAAACTTCCCAGACACTCTGCCAGTGTCCGCAGGTCCCATCCACAACAGAACCAAATGACCCTCCTATTCTTTCTAAGATTAATCAAATTATACAGTCTGGCTGGCGTTACGAGAAGTCCAAACAGGTGAGACCCTACTTCACTCATCAGGATGAGTAGATGTGTGAAGATGGCATGATTCTGTGGGGGCACGGGTGGTTGTCCTGTCTCAGGCAGGGGACCACTCATTCAAGAGCTACATAGCGCCTTCCCAGGGCTGACAAAGATGAAGATATTGGCATGGAGTTACATCTGGTGGCCAGGCATAGATAAATCACTGAAGAACTAGTACAACAGTGCTACCCTTGCCAAATGCAGCGATCTTTGCCGCCTTCCATCACCTTTCACCCTTGCGAATGGGCAGATCACCTGTGGATCAGGATCCACATTGATTTTGTGGGCCCATTCATGGGCAAGATGTTTTTGGTGCTGGTGGATGCCCACTCGAAATGATTAGCGGTTCAAGAGGTGGGGGCCACTAACTCGGCGGCCACGGTAGTTGCCTTGTGCCGATTGTTTGCCATTCATGAGCTTCCCGAGTCAATTGTTTCAGACAACGGCAGTCCCTTCACGGGCGATGCTTTCCTTGTTTTTGTGTGAGCCAATATTATATGGCATACGAGGGTAGCCCCCTGTTATTCAGTATTAAACGCTTTGGTTGAAAGGGCTGTCCAAACTTCCAAGAATGCCATGAAAAAGCAACTGATAAACCCCTTCTCAAGCAATTGGCTATTTTTTTGTTGTAAAACTCAACCCTCTTTCAACCATGGGGGTCACACCAGCTGAGCTGGACATGAGAACCCAATTGGATCTAGTGTTTCTAAATTTGGTGTGGAGGATGGAGGCAGGTCAGGCCTCCCAGAAGAATCAGCGGTCTGAGCAGAGAAGTGACACGTTGTTCCGGGTGGGAGATCCAGTTTTGGTCTCTTATTTCTCCTCAGGTTTGCATTGGTTGGATGGACCGGATGTGGCCCAGTCAGGGCTGGTGTTTTGTGTGGTCAATGTGAATGGGAGGCCCATCAGAAAAGACGTCAGCCATTTGAGGAGTTGATAGCTGGCGATCTTCAGCTTGGAGTTGACAAGTCCAGCCAGGATCATAAAATGATAGAATTCTGACAGGGCAGAAGGAGGCCATTCGGTCCATCAAATCTGCACTGACCCTCTGAAAAAGCACTCCATCCATGCACCACTCCCCCGCCTTATCCCTGTAACCCCACCTAATCTACATATGCTTGGACACCAAGGGACAACTTTGCATGGCCAACCCACCTAACCTGCACATCTTTGGACTGTGGGAGGACACCAGAGCACCCGGAGGAAACCCATGCAGAGACAGGGAGAATGTGCAAACTCCACACAGACAGTCACCCAAGGTCGGAATTGAACCTGGGTCCCTGGTGCTGTGAGGCAGCAGTGATAACCATTGTGCCACCATGATGTTCCACCGAGAATACTCCTGTAACTCTGTCCAGCCAAGGGGAACCAGGGACTCCTTTTTCTGTTCAACCAGATGCATCTGTCAGGGCTGGTGGGGCCAGTTTGCCTTATACATTGTATAATTGGGCTTAATTTGAAAATTGGAAGCTATCTTGTAAGGCACTAGATAATGAAACTTTTTGAAACCTGTGCTATTGAAAAATATTTTGTGGGCTTTGGTGCGAAGGAGAGATGGTGGAAGAAATTAATTTCAACCATAACTAGCAATAGTTATGGTGGATTCTTCCATAGCTCTAATAAAAATAATTAATGCGGCCCTGTGCTAACAATAAATTTGAGGCAAGCTTTAGAAAAAGCAAAAGCCTCGTAACTTACTGTGAGTGTATGAGGGTTGATAGAGGAGTGTATGATATTTCTGAGCTCTGTACTAATATTGAGTGATTTTTTTTGTTCGGCAAGGATATTTCATGTCATAAAACCAAAATGATATTAAGGTACACATCAGCCATTATGTAATTGAATGGCTTGAGGATGGGATGAAAAGTAGATTGGAAGCACTCTTGAACAAGGATTGGTGAGAGATGGATGTGCATTTCAAAGCCTTATACATTGCAAGGCCGAGGATGAGGTATTAATTCAGGTGGACAAGGACAGCAAGGGCTGTCAAATCCCTATCTGATGATAGAATCATAGAATTTACCGTGCAGAAGCAGGCCATTCAGCCCATCAAGTCTGCACCGGCTCTTGGAAAGAGCACCTCATTTACGCCCACACTTCCAACCTATCCCTGTAACCTAGGAACACCACCTAACCTATCTTTTGGACACTAAGGGCAATTTAGTATGGTCAATCCACCTAACCAGCACATCTTTGGACTATGGGGGTGATGGAGCACCCAGAGGAAACCCACTCAGATACGGGAAGAACTCCGCAGACAGTGACCGAAGCCGGGTATCGAACCTGGGACTGTGAATCAACCGTGCTAACCACTGTGCTGCCCTGGGGGGCATGTGTTGTGACTATGTTACAGTAAGAAGTCTTACAACACCAGGTTAAAGTCCAACAGGTTTGTTTCAAACACGAGCTTTCGGAGCACGGCTCCTTCTTCAGGTGACTATGCAAATTGCTAATGCAAATGCATTAAGTTTCCTGCCCCTCTTCTGCCACCACCTGTACCTCAGGACATCATTCTAGCTTTAAACTTCCTAGACACTCTGCCAGTGTCCGCGGGTCCCATCCACAACAGAACCAAATGACCCTCCTATTCTTTCTAAGATTAATCAAATTATACAGTCTGGCTGGCGTTACGAGAAGTCCAAACAGGTGAGACCCTACTTCACTCATCAGGATGAGTAGATGTGTGAAGATGGCATGATTCTGTGGGGGCACGGGTGGTTGTCCTGTCTCAGGCAGGGGACCACTCATTCAAGAGCTACATAGCGCCTTCCCAGGGCTGACAAAGATGAAGATATTGGCGTGGAGTTACATCTGGTGGCCAGGCATAGATAAATCACTGAAGAACTAGTACAACAGTGCTACCCTTGCCAAATGCAGCGATCTTTGCCGCCTTCCAGATCACCTGTGGATCAGGATCCACATTGATTTTGTGGGCCCATTCATGGGCAAGATGGCAGAGCATCGTGACTATGTTAGGCACCTTGAGGGCGGATTGATTAGTAGCCAGAGAACAGATCTCAGAAAAGTTCTAGATGATTAGCACAAGCTTTGCAGAGTGACAACTGTAGTTTGAAGACTGCTAATTTTAAACTGAAGCCAAACATCGAAATAACAAACCTACACAAACACAATCATTCCATGCGGCCCGGGGACACACGTGCCTCCAAATGACACCTGCTCTTCCGGGAAAATTGGGCGGTGATGACAGGCTCGCGCTCGACGGCCAATCAGAGCTCAGCGGATCCTCTTTGTGACGTCAAACCCTGTCGCTGAAGAAGGAAAGAACGAGAACTTCTTCTTGCAGAGGCTCCGGGATACACGGCGGACGGAGTGAGTGAGAGAGTCGGGCTCCGGGATACACGGCGGACGGAGTGAGTGAGAGAGTCGGGCTCCGGGATACACGGGGAAAGAGTGAGTGAGGCAGAGAGCCGGGATTTACGGCGGCGGAGGCTGAGTTGGTGAGGCCCAGTGATGGCGGCGGGCCGGGAAAGGAGGGCGATGTTTCGGCTTCTCCGGCGGGCCTCCTCTCCTGGCCGGGCTGTTGTGCGTGTCGGATGAGGGCCCAGCTGGGACTAGAGTCGCTGTTTGCTCACTCATTGTGCGTTGGGGCCGGGCGCTGAGGCTCTTTGGGACCAGGCCTGGACCCCCGCGCTCCGCGGCCTGGACTCGGGGACGGCTCGAGACGGTGGCCAGTTGCTGCTTTTAAGAAACGGTGGAAAACTTTTATATCGAAAGTGATATTTTATTTTGGCATGCCTCGAATCTTTGTTCAAACAGTAAAAGCGGATCTGGCGATGAATGTGCGGTTTCCCTTTGGGATATAAAATCTTGAATTTGGTGTGGGGTTGGGGAGGAAGGGGAACTGGCCAGGTTGTTTTCTACATGTTTCTATTCTAAATAACATTCGTCATCCGATGTTGGGCAATAAAGTTGCTTTGCTCCTAACCGATACCAGGAAAAACTGTAATTTTAAACCGTACAATTTTATAGTTGCCATCTACAGCATTACTAGATGATAGGGAAGTCTCCTGTTTTTAAAAAGCTCTTAACCTGCACAAACTCACCTGGTGATTGCTTTTTTTTGTACCCTGACACTGCAAAAAGCAGCTGTTTTCCATGGCTGTTTGTGTGGATCAGTGCAGTCACATTGCAGCCTTGTGATGGTTAGAATTGAATGCTTTGGTCCTTGTGATCTTCCTAAGAATGTTATCAGTGGGGATCTATTTAAGGATGTGTCCTTTTGGTAGGCGAGGGAGCTGTGCCATCATGCAGTTATTTAATTACACTAACTTCTCTTTATTGCTACATTTTGGGAGAGACAATGAATGTGACTAATTGTTTGACTGAATAATTTTTAGTGATAACTATGTGAGATGGTGGATATACTCTAATATCTGATGGCACGGTAGCACAGTGTTGGTGGCATAGCAGCACAGTGGTTAGCACTATTGCTTCACAGCTCCAGAGTCCCAGGTTCGATTGCCGGCTTGGAGTCTGTGGGTTTCCTCCGGATGCTCCGGTTTCCTCCTACAGTCCATAGATGTGCAGGTTAGGTGAATTGGCCATGCCACATTGCCTTTAGTGCCCAAAAAGCTTATGGGGTTACTGGGTTAGGAGATGGGGTGAAGGTGTGGGCTTAGGTAGTGTGCCCTTTCTAAGGGCTGGTGCAGACTCGATGGGCTGGCTGGCCTCCTGCACTGTAAACTCTCTGATCTTTGATTCTTTATTTTCTTTAAATAAATTTAGTTTTTGAAATCCAGATTTAGGTATTGTCATTTTAAACTGGGCTTCCAGTTAAGGCTTCAGTTTAAATTCTGGTTACTTGTGTACTTCTGTCATGGTGTAGCCATATTTGAAGGCTAGTTTCACAAGAGGTTGATATTCTTGTGGATAGGATGATTTTCTTGAGATGCTCTATATATACTGAACTTGAATAGCTGTACTATGTCTACAGGAGCGTCTGAAGTAAGGAATCAATCCTGATATAGAGAAATACAGCACAGAACAGGCCCTTCGGCCCACGATGTTGCGCCGAACTTTTGTCCTAGGTTAATCATAGAATTTTGGACAATTTTTCATGGCCAATCCACCCAACCTGCACATCTTTGAACTGTGGGAGGAAACCGGAGTACCCGGAGGAAACCCACGCAGTCACGGGGAGGATGTGCAGACTCCACACAGACAGTGACCCAAGTCGAAATGGAACTTGGGACCCTGGAGCTGTGAAGCAATTGTGCTATCCACAATGCTACCGTGCTGCCCTTAAGAAGTTAACCTACACTCCCTTATTCTACCCTAATCCAAGTACCTATCCAATAGCCGCTTGAAGGTCCATAAATTTTCCGACTCAACTACTACCACAGGCAGTGCATTCCATGCCCCCACTACTCTCTGGGTAAACAACCTATCTCTGACATACCCCCCATATCTTCCACCATTCACCTTAAATTTATGTCCCCTTGTACTGGTTTGTTCCACCCGGGGAAAAAGTCTGTATCTACTCTATCTATTCCCCTGATCATCTTATAAACCTCAATCAAGTCGCCCCTCATCCTTCTCCGTTCTAATGAGAAAAGGCCTAGCACCCTCAACCTTTCCTCATATGACTTACTCTCCATTCCAGGCAACATCCTGGTAAATCTCCTTTGCACCTTTTCCAAAGCTTCCACATCCTTCCTAAAATGAGGTGACCAGAACTGCATACAGTACTCCAAATGTGGCCTGACCAAGGTTTTTTACAGCTGCATCATCACCTCACGGCTCTTAAATTCAATCCCTCTGCTAATGAACGCTAGCACACCATAGGCCTTCTTCACAGCTCTATCCACTTGAGTGGCAACTTTCAAAGAACTATGAACATAGACCCCAAGATCTCTCTGCTCCTCCACATTGCCAAGAACCCTACCATTAACCTTGTATTCCGCATTCAGATTTGTTCTTCCAAAATGGACAACCTCACACTTGTCAGGGTTAAACTCCATCTGCCACTTCTCAGCCCAGCTCTGCATTCTATCTATGTCTCTTTGAAGCCGACAACAGCCCTCCTCACTATCCACAACTCCACCAATCTTCGTATCATCTGCAAATTTACTGACCCACCCTTCAACTCCCTCATCCAAGTCGTTAATGAAAATCACAAACAGCAGAGGACCCAGAACTGATCCCTGCGGTACGCCACTGATAACTGGGCTCCAGGCTGAATATTTGCCATCCACCACCACTCTCTGTCTTCTATCGGTTAGCCAGTTTGTTATCCAACTGGCCAAATTTCCCACTATCCCATGCCTCCTTACTTTCTGCATAAGCCTACCATGGGGAACCTTATCAAATGCCTTACTAAAATCCATGTACACTACATCCACTGCTTTACCTTCATCCACATGCTTGGTCACCTCCTCAAAGAATTCAATAAGACTTGTAAGGCAAGACCTACCCCTCACAAATCCGTGCTGACTATCCCTAATCAAGCAATGCCTTTCCAGATGCTCAGAAATCCTATCCCTCAGTACCCTTTCCATTACTTTGCTTACCACCTGTGGGGAGTAACACTCCTGATTTCCCCAAAGCCTGTCCACAAGGCAGGAGTGTGATGGAATTCTCTCCACTTGCCTGGATGAGTGCAGTTCCAATATCATCCAGGACAAAGCCCACTGAATTGGTATCCCTGACACAGACATTTTATTTGCTCCACTACTGAACAGTAACAACAGTGTGTACCATCTACGAGTTGCACTACAGGAACTCTCCAAAGGTTCCTTAGACAGCACCTTCCAAACCCACAAACAATGCCATCTAGAAGGGATAAGGGCAGCAGGCACATGGCAACTTTGTGGACACAGGGAGTCCACACAGATTTAAAATAAGATTTATTTGCAAAACAGTATATACACTTACCAGTAGATCCCTACCAGGTCACTTTCTGGTCGGTGCCAAAGGAACATGGGCATTAGGAGCCAAAGTAGGCAGTTCAGCCCTTCGAGCCTGCCCCGCCATTCAATAAGATCCTGACTGATCTCTTCCAGGCCTCAAATCCATCTTCTGCCTATTGCCCATATTCCTTTAACCCATTTCTTTAAAATCAGAAATATAACTTTCTCCTTCTTGAAACCATTTAATGATTCCGATTCCACAGCACTGGAGCAGAAAATTCCACAAATTTGCCACCCTCTGCGAGAAGTAGTTCAAAGAACAATACAGCACAGGGACAGGCCCTTCGGTCCTCCAAGCCTGTCCTGATCATGATGCTACCCTTGGCAAAAACCCTCAGTACTTCCTTGTGCCGTATCCCTCTAAACCGCCCTATCCATGTATTTGTTGAGATGTCCTTTGAACACTGTTAATCTATCAGCTTCCACAACCTCCCCTGACGTGGGAAGTGTGTTCCATGCACTCCCCACCCTCCATGTGAGAAAAGCTGTGTCGCATGTTGTCTCTACATTTTGCCCCACCTCCTCAACTCAGTAGTTCCTCCTCATCTGTTCTAAATCTACTGCGCCTCAACCTATATCTGACCTCTCGTTCTAGATTGCTGCGCAAAGGGAAGCATTTGGTTAGTTGCGTCAACTTCATCAATCACTTTCAGTATCCTACACACCATAATCGGATCATCTCTTTCCCCCCCCCCTCATTAAAAAAACTCCAGCGAGTATAAGCCAAAACTGTTTAATCTCTCCTCGGCCTGACTGGCTGCCCTTTTTATACAATGCTAAATTAAGTTCTCTCAGTTGGTGAGCTCGTACTCGGCATGAAACAAAGGGAAAATAATCATTCCCACCCCACAAGTCCTGTGCGGGATGTTACAGAGACACGATTGGAAACTGGAAGTTCCCCTACAAGTCACTTGCCATCCTGACTTGGATATATGTCGCCGTTCCTTCACTGTTGCAGGACCAAAATCCTGCAACTCCCTGACAGCACTGTGGGTGTCCCTACACTCTGGGACTGCTGAGGCAACTCTCCACCACCTTCTCGAGGGCTACAAGGGATGAGCAATTCATGCTGTCCTAGCCTGTGAATTAATTTTTAAAGATGCAGGTTATTGACTCAACCGTGACTATTTACTGCGAGAAATGGGTGTGTCTCACCGAAAGCAGTAGACTGCAAAACTTGTTTTGCTCGTTCATCGGGTGACCTACTTCTTGGTAATACAGATGTTTGTCTCACCAAGTATTTTTGGGCTTGGTTTTGTTCACTGAGTCAGAACTTGATGAAGAATTGTACCATGAATCTGATTGAAAATGACGCTGTCACCACAGTCCATCTGCATTAACATTATGCCAAGTATTCAGTTGTCAGCCATTAAGACAAGTGGCACAACATGTTTTTGAGGTATTGTTAGATTTTCTTCATCGTTTTATATGAATAAGCTTCAGATGGCAACATTGGTGTTCTGATGCCCAATCGAGTTAAGAGCTGAATACAGTAAACTAAAACAAAGTTGTCCTTTATTCAATTATTGTAATTGCCACTTTCGAATTATGTAGGGAGAGGTGGAACACATGCAGTAAAATCTCCAAAGCAATTGAACCATTGTTTTCAGCATTCTGATTATTAAATGTACATTGGATATAGTACAGTGAAACAAACTTCTTGTACTTTGAGCATTTAGCTAATTAAAATTCATTCCTAATTTGCCATAACAGCAAATCATATGACTGTCATAGTTTTCAAAATGAAGCTAATTACAGTCCTTCCTACCTTGTCAAACTGTTCTTTGAGAAATGTTTCTGTCCTCCAGAAAACAATGTTTGTGACTAATGTTGGTTGTGTATGAACAGCCTAAGTCAACATGACCTGTTGGGAGAGGGAACTCTGTGGGAGAGGTGGACAAGAAAGCTGAGTGCTAAAATATTTTGTTTTTCTATTAGGTCATAAACTTGTCTGATCTGACACACTGTCACAAGCAAGACAATTTCGCAATCAGTTCTCATTGGACTGAGTCAAAAGTATTTACATACTGAAACTAAATTCCAAAAAGGATGCAATGCAAATCTACATTTTGATTCTGTATTTAAACTGCACCTTGTGCAGCAGAAAAATACTTTGAGTGAATCAACCATAGCAATATGGTTCCCCCTGGTCATATCCTTTCCAGACCCCCCCCCCCCCCCACAATTGTTTTGTTTATCATGTGATCTAATCAGTCTTGGTTTCAATGATTCCTGGCACATGGTAACCGAACTAGAATTTCTTTCCTTGAATGAGAGATTTGATGATTTTGCTCTAACAATAAGGGAACTGGTCAAATCTTGTTGCATGATAGTTTAGGATTTCTACTTGTAATTTGGAGACTAGGTCTACTAGTCAGTGTACTAATAAAATAATGTTATCTGTCAAAAAGTGGCCCTAATTATTGGTGAGACTAGAATTTTTTAATTTTTTTTGCACCAAAAAGAACCAAGGGTTTGGCAGAATTGGGAAGTCTGTTAGGAAGAAAATCTTGAATGTAGTAGCATTGATTTACTACATCTACAAATGATGCATTGATTGTTCCTTGTGGTATGAGTCTCAGCAGCACAATTTCCTTTTATCAAGATCTTCCATGTGAGGGTAATGGGGCAAACTATTGGTACCTAACCAAAGAGGTACTGTATTGGGGGAGAGAGGGTGCTGCTGGTGTTGGGTGAACAGTTTAGTTCAGTATATTTTGAGATTCTGGGGGGAAAAAAGATGTCTAGAAAATGAATTCCAGAGCTTGAAGCCAAATGGCAAAATTGCGAGTCGTAGGGTAAATTGGGTGGGGGATATGTAAAAGTTGGAGGGATAAGGAGTTTCTGGAGTGCTGGAGGAGTTTGAAGACTGGTATGAACAAGGCCATTGAAGGATTTGAATAAAATTAGCATTTTAAATTTATGATCATTCAGGAACCACTGGGTCAATTGAATATGGGATGATGGGTGAACAGGGCTTAGTGCAGATCAGGATATTAACTGGAGAGGTTTGTGGTCAGATCAAGTTTATGGAGGGTGGAAGCTGGTGAGTGCAGCATCAGAATAGTTGAGTCCATCGTATGAAGGGTTTTAGCAGTAGGTCGACTAATGGGGTGGAGAGGTATGATGCTACTATGGTGCATTGATGTTGGTGGTGTTTTAAGGATGCAAAATTGGAAATTTATGCAGAATGAAGTGTGGCATTAAAGTCATGGATACTATTAGACAGTGGCTGGGAAGGGGATGGAAGCAGTAGCAATGAAATGATTTGTCATAGTCATGTAAAGCATAGAAGAAAGCTATTCCGTGCCTTGCAGAGCAATTAAGTCAGTCCCACATCTCTGAACTTCATCTTCAGTCTTGGAGTAACTCATCCAGGAGTGGATGTCGGAATAAGTTGATGAAGCCTTTGTGGTGTCAACAGGCGTGGAGTAGATTTGGATGTTGCAAGTATACATGTGGAACTTGACATTAGGTCTTTTATGGCTGAAGGTAGCAAGTAGATTAAAAGCAAGGCCCAAAGATATATCTTTGACTTTCCAGATGCAAGGGCAGGAAGAGAAGCCATTTCTGGATGTTGGACTAGTTGAGCAAGAGTGTGTAAGAGCCACTCAGTTGGGCAAAGAGATGCAATGGAGGAAAATGGTGTGCTTAACTACGTCAAAGACTGTAACACTGAAAACATTGGCCAGATTAGTGCATGGGTCATGGTGGATGTCTTGGAGCTAAATATGGTACAGAAGGATGCCTTTCCGCTCATTGAACCATGCCAGCTCTCCACGGAGTCATCCAGTCAGTTATGCTACCTGTAGCTCTGACAAATGATTTTATTCAAGTGCCCACTTAATCCTTGGAACCATTCTGGTCAATCTTCTCTGCCCTCTCAATGGCCTTCTTCTTAGTATGATGATTGGAACTGGATGCAATGCTCTCATTGGAGTATAACTAGAGCTTTGCATCGGTTCAGCATGTAGTGCAGTGCTGTGGCAGAATTGTAAATGTTCAAACATGGACTTGTGTTACCACCTTTCATTTTTCACATCTATAAGCAATTTGAAGAGCAGGAGGTTGGCAATTGAACTGTAGTTTACAAGGAATGAAGGAACAGACCGGCACTTTTTTGGGGAGCTGGTGATAACAGCTAGTTTTGTGGGCAAGGTGGTGCTGGAAATGGGTGCAGGGTCTTCTGTAATTTAATTGGCATGAGTCAAATGGTGAGCCTTTTGGACTAATTGGAGTGCAGCTCGAGAAAGGTGTTAATTCACAGCTAGGGTAGATGCTGTCGCTCATTATAGTGTTTATATTTGTATAACAATATATTTATTTGGGAAAATAATTCACATTGGGATAACGGGTTGTATATGTGACTTTCTGAAGTAAAGCTTGAATATCTAAAAGTTAGTTGAGCATCTGTTTAAATTATTTGCAAAAGCAAGTTGTGGTATAAATGGGCACAATTTGAACAAGGATACAACAGATTTGCACTGGTTTAGTATTTGAGGCCTTTTTAAAATAAGCTCAACTTAATATTTGTTCTGAATTTTCCTTAATTTTGGAATATTTGATACTGTTGTAAGCTAAAGTAAAACATTTCAACAGTTTGGCTGATTAAATTCTTCTGATGCATCTTTGGGTACATTCTTCATGCTCAGCAACCTTCAACAATCAAGGTTCTGGTCAAAAATATCAAGCCCAGACATAGGTTTCTGAGGTTTAACAAGGTTGTTAAGTCGGTAGGCAAATTTTAATTCTGTGAATTTCATCATTTAAAATGTCGCTTTGGGCAACAGTTTTTTGGGAGGGAGCAGGTAATAGAATTTTAGTTTAATTTATTCAGTGTATTATTGGTAGCTTCTCTTAATTGGTCTATTTTTCTAAGTTTTTCCACTGGCTGTTTGCTGGCAGCTTTCGATGATTCTAATATTTCCAACCTTAGTTCTGATTTTATTGGATCAAAGTAAAGGGGCAGCAAGTCTGTCATTCAGGGAAACATTAGAGACGTGATACATAACTGTGTATATAGGACTTCATGTAGCTGCATATAACAATGTGTTTTCTATGTGGCCTCTGAATCGTACAGCACATGTTAAAATGAAGATTCAAATATTGCATTTTATTATATGGTGATTAAATTCTGTTGCTGTAAAGTGCAAATGTTGTGTGCAAGATGTTTTGAACTCTGCTTGCCATATTCATACTTTTGTCTAAAGGTAATTCTTAAAACTGCTATGGCCAATCACTTCCATAATATGCTTTCCTTTTGTCCACACAGTATACAAGTATGGCTCAAGAAACCAATCAAACACAAGTGCCTATTATGTGTGCAACTGGTTGTGGGTTTTATGGAAATCCTAGGACCAATGGAATGTGTTCTGTGTGCTACAAGGAACACCTACAAAGACAGCAAAATGGTGGCCGGATGAGTCCAATGGGTAATATGACTCGTGATTGTTTCCTTCTCCTTCCAAACATTGTTCTGCCCTATGAAGAATAACTTTAATATTGCAGATTTAATGATTGTGAATGATGTTTCAAGTTAACCTAAATACCGTTACTAGCTGTTAAAATTGGGGACAGGTTGGGAAAATGCAGCGCAAGATCATGGCTTGAGTTCTAATATTGCTGGTAATTAATCAAAAGTTTCAAATAATGCACAAAAGTAACATGGTGGGGGAACGACCAAAACCGTGTTTTTATATGTAAGACTCTACACATGCGGTGCCTGCTTTTTCTTGCAGACAGCACTACATATAATCCAGTCCATAAAAGTGGCAAACTTTGACGGGAGGATTTTTAAATTATATTTTTTATAATTTTTCTAAATACATGTGTATAAGAGATTGTACTTTCAGTTGCTCTTAGAAAGGAGTCCCTGTTGTGAATCCTAGTACAATGCAGAAGGAAGCAATTGGCCCTAAAAATCTGTCCCACTCCCCTGCCCATGATATCCCAGCAATTTTCTTCCCTCCAAAATATTTATTCAGTTCCCTTTTGAAGGCTGCAATTGAATCCATATACACCATCTTATCAGACAGTACAGTGCATTCCAAATTCAAACCACTTATTTCATTGGGTTTTTTTTACTCACCGTCCTCTTGTTTTACCAGTCACTGCCTTTTTGGTTAGTGACCCTTCTGCCTTTTGGTTAGTGACCCTCCTTCAGAGAATCTTTTATTACTCTTAACTGAATCCTTCATGATTTGAAACACCCATCAAATCTCCTCTTGGCCTTCTGTTACAAGAAGAACAACCCCAGCTGCTTTAATCTATCCGCATAAATCTAATCCCTCTACTTCTCTCGGGTATACTCCAGAATCTTCATATCCATCTTGCCACCTGCCCCCTCCCCATGAAGATGTACCATTTTAACATATTTTGTCCTGTATCTTCTTTCTGCTACAATGTTTTCACTCTCTTTTATCTGCCATGTGTTTACTCATTGCACCAGCCTGTCTGCGTCTCCTTGAAGTTGCACTTCAAAGTTTTTTGTGTCATCCGTAAATTGTAACCTGTACTTCTCAGTCCAAATCACCATGTATTTCAGAAAACATCAGTGGTCCTACTACTGAACCTGAGGGAACTCCAGTACATAAATTCCAGTTCCAAAGGAACCATCATTCATCTCAACTGTTTTCTATGTCTTAGCCAATTTTGAATTTGGACTGCTTTGCCCTATTTTATTGCATGCCCATAAATCTGCAAACAAGCCTAGTAAGTGATACTTATCAGATAATTTTGAATAGTGGAAATGCCTGAAGGAGTGGAATGTGAGAGTACCATGAGTTGCGTCTCGAAGTTGCTGGTGGGGTTGGTGACGGATGTAGTGCTCGATAAGGTTCCTGAAGTGGAGCGAGCGCGCAGGTCCCTGAGGCAGAAGCCTAGAGCTGGGTGCCGCCGCGGGCGGTGATCGTGAGACTCCACAAATTTGTGGAGAAAGAGATGATTTTGCGTTGGGCCAGGGAAAAGTGTAACTGCGAATGGGAGGGGGTGGAACAAGGTCTGAATTTATTAGGACGTCGGAACCGGAATGGTTCAACAAGGTCAAGGAGATGCTGTACCGGCGGCGGTTCGGGTACTTTATCCTGCAAAATTATGGGTGACGTTCGAAGGCGTATTATTTTGAGACTCCAGAAGTGGCCAAAGACTTCATTAAGGAGCATGAACTGAGTGGACAATGTTTGGGAACCGGGATGCTGGCACTTGTAGTTGGGAACATGTTTGAAACGGACGTAGGAATTGGGGGATTTTCGTCCCTTCTGGTTTGGAGGGGGTCCTTTTTCTGGGTTTGCAGTTTACTGTTGGGATTATAAGGCTGGTAGGGGTGAAGCGTTTATCTGGGGGGGGTGGTGGGGGGTTTGATTCGCAATGGAGAGGAGTGGTGTTCAATTTGCGATGGAGAGGAGTGGCAATATTTAATAAACAATAGGATTTGAGTGCCAATGGAATGAGGGATCCATGTGCCGAGTTGCCTAATTCTGCTCCTATGTCTTATGGTCTAGTGGTAATGTGGAAGGAAGAACCATCTAACCTAAAGGTTAGATGGGGTTATTGGGTTACGGGGGTAGGGTGGAAGCGAGGGCTTAAGTGGGTCAGTGCAGACTCGATAGGCCGAATGGCCTCCTGCACTGTATGTTCTATGTTCATGACTCCTAAAAGCTCAATTTTAAACACTTGTAACTACTTGTACATGCCCATAGAATTCTGCATTTAATAAAATTTAGCTTCAAATTAAGAGAATTTAATTTGCTTGTCCTTTATCAGTCATTGTTTTCCTTGTGGGTAGTGGGTTTAACTGTTTTTCCAATGAACAATTGAATCTTGACTGATCTATAATGGACAAACCTACCCAAAGAAATTTCAATATACATTTCGGTTGCTTCTGTAGTGTTATTGCAATTTAAATGACTTATGACAAATATCTTTTGGCAATGAATACTTAAATTCCAAATAATTTTAATTGATACACGTCTGAAGCAAATTTCTTATTTGTTCATCCAGAAACTGATACTTGAGGCACTGTCAGTGTGACTATCATCTAATAGCACAACCCCTGAAAATGAGAAAAGCAGCCATCGACAAAATCGGGCCAGACAGTTTGTTTTTTCTCTCCGAGCCCTTGACCTGTGGGATGTCACTTAAGAATTTTGTTAGTGCAGTTTTGGTGCTTTTTGTCAAAGGCCACAAAAATCAATCTTAATATTCCAAATTATCTTTGTTCGAACTTGATTTTTGCCTTGCAGTGAGAAAATTAGTTCCACAAAAATAAATGACTGGAGATCTGAAATAAACTTGGATTTGGATTTTGTTTATTGTCACCTGTACCGAGGTACAGTGAAAAGTATTTTTCTGCGAGCAACTCGACAGATTATCAAGTACGTGAAAGGAAAGAAAATAAAAGAAAATACATAATAGGGCAAGAAAATAAAGAGCATAATAACTTAAAAATGCTGGTTGTGGAAGGAATGTTTCAGGTTGATGACTTGAACTGGGCAAAAGTTTGCTATGGATGATTTAAATGATTAGGAATGGTGCAAGGTCGAAAAAGGGAATGTTAATGGGGCAAGTGAAGAAACAAGCCGTCTAGAGGAGGTGTAAATTGGTTTTAGAATTTAGCATGTCCTGCATCTGATTACTGTCTTTATTCCTATTGTTCTACTGCCTGAGAGCATTGGCTTCCACATTTGTTGTGAAACATGATCTGTGCACAGCTGTATTTGTGACTCAAAAGGATGTGTTTCTACCACTAATGGCTGTGATTCATTCTGTGAACTGGTCATATAATACACATGCAAGATGTGTTCATACATGACCCCCACCAACTTGTGGATAACCCTTCCTCGTATCAGTGACAATATGCAAACAGTTAATGATATTTATTTTCAATTTTTAGGTGCAGCTAACAGCTCCAGCTCAGACTTTGCTCATGTCCAACGAACAGAGAGCTTTAAATCTGAAGGTGCTTCTATCAATGTAACTGTCAAAACAAAGTAAGTATATGTATATATTTATTGCGCACTTGGGTATAATTTGTGTGAATCTGAGCAGCATGGTGGCACAGTGGTTACCACTGCTTCCTCTCCGCCAGAGACCCGGGTTCAATTTCTGCCTTGGGTGACAGGAATTTACACATTCTCTCTCCCCGTGTCTGCATGGGTTTCTTTCCCCTGTGCTCTGGTTTCTCCCACAATCCCAAGGATGTGCAGGTTAGGTTTTGCCATGATCAGTGTGTGAAGTTACTGCTCTTTTTCACAATTTTGGTGTAGACTCATGGGCCAAATGGCCTCCTTCTGCACTGTGTAAGGATTGTATGGACACCAAAGGTCATGGTGTCTTTTTAGCACCAAAATGCATTTTTAGACCTAAATAGCAATATATAAGACAACCTCGCACCCCAATTTATTTCAACAAATAAATTTATGTTTAAGGGTTTACTCCCATTTTAGAGTGAGCTGAAAAATAGGGTACATGTTTAAGAGTTATACTCTCCTTTTTATAAGTTGTTGCTTGAGATCATGTAGTACCAGCCATATTGCCAAGCAGATTTGCAGGAGTTGTTACTACCCCAATTGATGTTGTAACTGGACAGGAAGACCCCATGAAACCCTGGTTCAAAAGAACGTAACTACTTGAAGGAACAAAGTCATGGGGTTGCAAATTGGTTTTATCAACAAGAGAAAACATTTATTAAACATGAAAGTTGGATTATTATACAGTAGTCCCCCTTTATAACGCGGGTGTTGGGGTCCAAGACAGCCACCCGCGTTGCAACCGAGCCGCGGATATCCACGATGGGGGTTTTAAATTTATTTAAAAATCTATGCTAGCGCTTCCCATTGAGAGTCTACGGGGGGGCGGGGGGAGAGGTCAAACCCCCGTAGACTCTCAATGGGAAGCGCTAGCATAGATTTTTAAATAAATTTAAAACCCCCATCGTGGATCTAATTAAAACAGTGTCAATTTCAGCGGCCGGCTCACTTTGATCCGGAGAGGGAAGCTGCTCTCTCACTGAAACAATCAGCCGGCCGCTGAAATTGACACTGCCCGCTGCTCTCTCCCTCCAATCAGAAACATTAAAACTTAAAAGTTGGATTGGAGGGAGAGAGCAGCGGGCAGTGTCAATTTCAGCGGCCGGCTCACTTTGATCCGGAGGGAAGCTGCTCTCTCACTGAAACAATCAGCCGGCCACTGAAATTGACACTGCCCGCTGCTCTCTCCCTCCAATCCAACTTTTAAGTTTTAATGTTTCTGATTGGAGGGAGAGAGCAGCCGGCAGTGTCAATTTCAGCGGCCGGCTGATTGTTTCAGTGAGAGAGCAGCTTCCCTCTCCGGATCAAAGTGAGCCGGCCGCTGAAATTGACACAACTGACAGTTGGGGTCCATAAGCCTCCCCGCGGTATATCGCGAACCGCGGTATTGCGGAGCGCGGTATAACGGGGGACTACTGTACAATACTTTGCTCCCCTGGACACACAGTACATTTTTTAAAAAAAATAATTTTTATTGAAATTTTTTGAAAAATATATATCAACAATACAATAATAACAATAATAATAATAAACACCCCCCCCCCCCCCCCCCCGGCACCTGTAACAACACATATATAACAAACCCCCCACCCCCTCCCAACCCCAATAAACAACAGAATAAATTAACAATAAGCAAATTAACTTAAACACTATCCCCCTAAACCCCGCCTGGGTTGCTGCTGACGTAGTACCTTATCGTTGAGCCAGAAAGTTGAGGAAAGGCTGCCATCTCCTAAAGAACCCTTGTATCGACCCCCTCAGGGCGAACTTGACCCTTTCCAACTTAATGAATCCCGCCATGTCATTAATCCAGGTCTCCACACTCTGAGGTCTCGCATCTTTCCACTGCCGCAAGATCCTCGGCCGGGTTACTAGGGACGCAAAGGCCAAGACATCGGCCTCTTTCGCCTCCTGCACTCCCGGCTCCACCCCAACCCCAAATATCGCGAGTCCCCAACCTGGCTTGACCCTGGATCCCACCACCGTCGACACTGTCCCCGCCACCCCCTTCTAGAAGTCCTCAAGTGCCGGGCATGCCCAGAACATATGGGCATGTTTTGCTGGACTCCCCGAACACCTGACGCACCTGTCTTCGCCCCCAAAAAACCTACTCATCCTAGATCCGGACATGTGGGCCCGGTGTAGCACCTTGAACTGGATGAGACTAAGTCTCGCACATGAAGAGGAGGAGTTCACCCCCTCCAGGGAGTCCGCCCATGTCCCCTCCTCAATCTGCTCCCCCAGCTCCACCTCCCACTTAGCCTTCAGCTCCTCTACTGACTCCTCCCCCACCTCCTGCATTACCTGGCAGATGTCAGACACCTTCCCATCCCCGACCCACACCCCCGAAAGCACCCTATCCCTTGCCCCCCGCGGGGGCAGCAAAGGGAACCCCTCCACCTGTCGCCTAGCAAACGCCTTGACCTGAAGGTACCTGAACATATTCCCGGGGGGAGCTCAAACTTCTCCTCCAGTTCACCAAGGCTCGCGAACCTCCCGTCAATAAACAGGTCTCCCAACTTCCTAATGCCCGCCCTGTGCCATCCCAGGAACCCGCCATCCATGTTCCCTGGGACAAACCGGTGGTTCCCACGCAGCGGGGCCTCCACTGAGCCCCCCCCCCCCCCCCCCCCCCCCCCCTGTGTCGCCTCCACTGCCCCCAGATTTTTAGGGTGGCCGCCACCACTGGGCTCGTGGTGTAACTCGTTGAAGGGAGCAGCAACGGAGCCGTTACCAGTGCATTCAGGCTCGTGCCTCCGCAGGACGCCATCTCCATCCTTTTCCATGCTGCCCCCTCCCCCTCCATTACCCACTTGCGTACCATCGAGACATTAGCTGCCCAATAGTACCCAGAGGTTGGGCAGCGCCAGCCCCCCTCTATCCCTGCCCCGCTCCAAAAAGACCCTCCTTACCCTCTGAGTCCCATGCACCCAAACAAATCCCAGAATGCTGCTGTTCACCCTCCTAAAAAAGGCCCTTGGAACAAAAATGGGGAGGCACTGAAACAAAAACAAAACCCTCGGGAGCACCGTCATTTTAACGGACTGTACTCTACCCGCCAACGGCAGCATGTCCCACCGTTTAAATTCCTCCTCCATCTGCTCCACCAACCTAGTAAAATTGAGCTTGTGCAGAGTCCCCCAGCTCCTAGCCACCTGAACCCCCAGGTACCTAAAACTCCTCACTGCCCTCTTTAGCGGGAGCCTACCAATCCCCTCCTCCTGATCTCCCCGGGTGCACGACAAACAGCTCACTCTTGCCCAGGTTCAAATTTATATCCTGAGAAACTCCTGAACTCAGCAAGAATCTCCATCACCTCCGGCATTCCCCCCCACCGGGTCTGTTACATACAACAGCAAGTCGTCCGCATACAGTGACACTCTGTGCTCCTCCCCCCTTTGCACCAAACCCCTCCACCTCCTCGACTCCCTGAGAGCCATGGCAGGAGGCTCTATTGCCAGCGCAAAAAGCAAGGGGGACAGGGTGCACCCCTGTCTCATCCCACGGTGGAGCCTGAAGTACTCGGACCTCCTCCCATTTGTCGCTACACTTGCCATCGGGGCCTCGTACAGAAATCTCACCCATTTAATAAACCCGAACCTTTCCAACACCTCCCACAAGTACCCCCACTCAACCCTGTCAAAGGCCTTCTCCGCATCCAATGCCACCACAATCTCCGCCTCTCCTTCTGCTGCCGGCATCATTATCACATTTAGCAGCCTTCGCATGTTAGTGTTACGCTGCCTCCCCTTCACAAAACCCGTCTGATCTTCATGTATCACCCCCGGCACACAGTCCTCTATTCTAGTGGCCAAGAACTTCGCCAGCAACTTGGCGTCTACATTCAGCAGTGAAATCGGCCTGTATGAACTGCACTGCAAGGGGTCCTTATCATGCTTTAGGATCAGGGAGATTAGTGCCCAAGACATCGTCGTGGGCAGAACACCCCCCTCCCATGCCTCGTTAAAGGTCCTGACCAACAGGGGGCCCAATGATCAAGCCCCCCCACCTCCAGGCCAGGAATGCGGCCCAACATACGCCTCATGAAACCAGCATCATCCCAATTTGGGGCGTACACATTAACCAACACCACCCTCTCCCCCTGCAGCTTACCGCTCACCATCACATATCTGCCGCCATTATCAGCCACAGCCTCAAACGCCACCCTCTTCCCCACCAGGATCGCCACCCCCCGGTTCTTCGAGTCGAGCCCTGAATGGAAAACCTGCCCCACCCATCCCTTCCTCAGACAGACCTGGTCCGCCACCTTCAGGTGGGTCTCCTGGAGCATGGCCACGTCCGCCTTCAGATGCGAAAACACCCGGGCCCGCTTAACCGGCCCATTCAACCCCCTCACGTTCCACGTAATCAGCCGGATCAGGGGGCACCCCTCCCCCGTCGACTAGCCATAACCCATCGACTGCTTGCCCCTGGCCATCACCCATTCGGCCCGTTTCCCTCGGCGATAGAACCTCACACCCCCCCCCCCCAAAACTCCTCCCTGGCCAATCCAGCAGAAACCCAGTATCCACCCCTCCTAGCCGCGACTCTCCCTCCACTGTACTCCCGTGAGCCAGCTGACCCCGGCAGCTCCCGCTCTAACTCCGACCCCTCCCGACATGAGGTCCCCCTCCTCCCCTGCATCAGCTCCTGGGCACCGCTTCAGCGCGGGAAACCTGGTCTAATAGCCACGCCCCTCGCCACCAGCTCCACCCCCTTGTCCCGGAGCGTGGGAAACCAGAGAAAAGCCCACGCTTTCACACTGCCCCATCCCACCAACGCAGCTTCCAAACCGCAGTCCCAACCCAACTACCAACTCCATACAAACAAAGACATAGATCAACCACAAACCCCAGTACCCCCCTTAGAACACAAAACCATAACCCACATCGTCCGAAAGCGAGAGAAAAAACAAAAACAAACCGAATAACCAGCTACAGCATAAACAATGATACATGAATAGAATAGAAAAACTCCCACAGCCCCCAATCTCTAGTTCAAGTCCAGCTTTTCAGCCTGCACAAAGGCCCACTCTTCCTCCGGGGACTCAAAGTAGTGATGCCGGTTCTTGTAGGTGACCCACAGGCGCGCAGGTGGCAACATGCCGAACTTCACCTGCTTTCCATGGAGCACCGCCTTCGTCTGGTTAAACCTGGCTCTCCGCTTGGCCACCTCCGCACTCCAGTCCTGGTAGATACGCACTACCGAATTCTCCCACTTGCTGCTCCTCACCTTCTTGGCCCGTTGGAGAACACACTCCCGGTCGCTGAACCGATGGAACCGCACCAGCACTGCCCGCGGGGGTTCATTCGCCTTAGGCCGCCTGGCCAGCACTCTATGGGCCCCCTCCAGCTCCAGGGGCAGATGGAAGGATCCTGCCCCCACCAGCGAGTTCAACATCTCGGCCACATCGGCTGGCAGGTCCGACCCCTCCAGCCCCTCCTCGAGGCCCAGGCTCCGCAGGTTCTTCCTCCGTGACCGAAGCTCCATCTCCTCAAACCGATCTTGCCACTTTTTATGAAGTGCCTCGTGTATCTCCACCTTCCCCACGAGGGCCGAAACCACCTCCTCGCGCTCAGAGGCCTGCTGCTGCAACTCGAGTATCGCTGCACTCTGGGTCTCCAGCAGCTTACTCGTCGTCACCTTCAGGGATTCCAACAACTCCCCTTTCAGCTCTGTGAAATAGCGCAGAAGGGCCGCCTGCTGCTCCTCAGTCCACTCCTCGGGCTCCACCGGCCGCCATTTTGTCCACCTTCCCCCGCTTTTCCAGGGGAGCTGCTGCCGTTTTTCTCCTCGCCCCACTTTGAGTCCGAACCATAAATCCCGGGGGGTTTTGCTCCAGACTCCTTTATCCACTGGGAATCATCGAATCAGTGCCGTTTGGGGCCCTTAAAAGAGCCCACAAATCCTTTTAAAGCAGGAGCTGCCGAACGTGCGGCTTAGCTCCGCATAGCCGCAACCGGAAGTCCGACACACAGTACATCTTGAGCAACAAGGGTCTCATTAACACGAGTCCCATTTAAGCGCACACGGTGACTCGTCAAATACACATTCCGTCTGAACCCCAAGTGTTGTTTTTTCTGCTCAGTCCCCAGATGATTGTCACATGGGACTCCACTCCCAAAAGCACACTTTAAATTATTCATACTAATAATTTCCCTTGACACTTTGCATTCCAAAATCCAGTCCATATTTTACAAATGGCACTTCTAAACAAAACTTCCACTCAATCCTGTCCATTGTTTTGCACCAACCCCTTCAGGATTTCGTTCGTCTTAACTGCTTTTACAAACTGAGATCCAGCCACCAATTTTCCATAGTCCTTTAATCCCTGTAGTAAAATCTCACAAACCTGCAAATCACTTCAAATATATCTTTCTGGTGTCTCCGCCTTTTCCTCGCTCAGTCTCTGTATTCTCTCTAATTGAACAGTGCTCCGTTCTAGTAACCTTTCAACCTGTTTCTTGGAAGCTTCTCTTCATTTCTCTAATTTCCTTAATTAAATGCTCTTCAGATCTCTGGACATTTTCTGAACCATTACTCCATGGTACAGCTTTTCTTCTAGCAAAGCTGAGGGATGTTCCCTCTAGCCTTCTAAACCAACTACTCTGGCTTCCAGTTAAAATTAAGAACAAAAGAAGGTGGCCTCCAGTTGCTGAGCAACACCCCTGCTACTATTTATTCTTCAAGCCACAAACACAATAGAAACAGTTAGAACTTAACCAACCCCCACACGTACAAACACCTTTGACCAACATAGTTGTCCCCTTCCAGACACAGAATAATAAACACACTTAAATCTATTTATAATGCTTACTAATACAAAATCCCTAAAACTAACTTTGTTTACCGAACAAGTGCAAATGAGGCATGACTACTGATTGACCGAAAGGACCAAAGATCCTGCACCAACACTGGCAGTTTGCATTTTATGCTTGGTATATAAATTGACCCTCAGGATTTTTAAAAAGCATTTAAGTTGACTTGTATGCTGAAATCTATGGTAAATTGCATTCTGTGGGGTGGGCTTAAAAAAAAAAATTGGTGAAAATATGTACGGTAAGGTAAAGTCGCTATAGTCCCAGATGACTGTTAGCACTACTGTCTCACAGCGCCGAGATCCAAGGTTCAATCCCAGCTCTGGGTCACTGTCTGTGTGGAGTTTGCACATTCTCCCTGTGTTTGTGTGGGTTTCGCCCCACAACCCAAAGATGTGCAGTGTAGGTGGATTGGCCACAAATGAATTGGGTACTCTAAGTTAATTTCTTTTTTAAGTAGTCCGAGATGACATGGGCTACTTTCCCCTTTTTGAGGGGGAGATAACTAGTGGTTTAACCTGAGGATCACCACACTTCGGGCAAGTGGCATGGCAAGGTTGAGAAGGCGGCCCTTCATGGGGTTGAGATTGTAGTTCGTCAAATTACAACTTTATTTTACAACACTTGAGATTGTAGACCCCATGCCCCTGTTGGGATAGCTAAGTAGTTTGAAGGTGGCTGTAGGAATAAAAATGTTCACTAATATTACAATGTATTAGATATCAGAAATATAATTTTTTGTCACAAGTAGGCTTACATTAACACATTAACATCGCCACATTCCGGCACCTGCTCTGGGACACAGGTGGAATTCAGAATGTCCAAATTACCCAACAGTGTGTCTTTTGGGATTTGTGGGAGGAAACCAGAGGAAACCAACGCTGTCACAAGGAGAGTGTGCAGACTCCGCACAGTGACCCAAGTCGGGAATCGAACCTGTAACCCTGCCGCTGTGAAGCCACAATGCTAACCACTCTGCTACCATGCTGCCCTGCATTGCAGATCTTTTGTTACATTTGTTCTTGACTTATAAAACAACGAATTGTCATGGGTGAATTGGATATAAGATGCATTTCAATTCATGGTTGTGCAAGTGACCATGTGAAGTAATTTTGAAAAAATCTTTGGTGCAACTGTCCTTTCTGAAGCAAATCTGCAAAGCAACTGACCCTACAGTAATTAATTTGAGTACAGAATTCTGAATGTTTGTTTGAGTTAAATGTATTTGATGCAATGCTTAGACATACTACTGCATTTGGATGAACCCAAGACAGTCCATCTGGCAATGTCCATGATGCACACATGTCAATTAGTCTATTTTGGACTCGACCAAAAACTGAATGTTTCACTTAAATATTGTCAAAACCACATTAATTGCCATTGACTTAAGACTTTATTGGCCTTTTTCCTTGAACCACCTACAGAGGCTGTAATCCACATTGAGTTAACATTTTTTCGATGCTCTGATGTCATTCAGACTTGTGCACAAGACTAATGTTTTTTTTATTTGCCTGTTATTGAACTTTGTTTATAATTTGAAGCTGGCTTGAGGGCAGTTGAGTTTTCCTAAGTCTTTGACGTGACTTTCCTTCATGCTCATTTAAAAATTTAAGAAAGTATTGGTGTAGAATTAAGGATTTGAGAATTTGTTCCTTATTTCCTTAATGAGAACTTAAATTCATTTTACTGATGGAAGGTGTACTTTTGTGCTTGGCAGATGTATGTCTGGATCAACCTTGCCTGTGACGCAGCAGATGACGGAAATGAGTATTTCCCGAGAGGAAAACGAGACAGAAGTTGAGGTAGCAGAGTCAGGTATGCTTAAATGTTTAAACAATCTGCATTCAACAGTTGCACTAACTTGCATGGGTTAAACAGAAGTTTGTTCAATGCCAGGTTTGGGGCCACTTCAAGTTGTTTCCATTAAAGCAACTTGTTTATTCTTTGACCACATAGTTGCCTAAAACTCTTCCTCTTGACCATAGATGGTGAATTGTAGTAGTCCTTCAGACATGGAAGTTTATTTGTGCTACAATCTTGGGACTTTGCTCAAATGTTCCTGTGCAACTCAAGGAAAAATAATATCTCTGAAATTGGGAATATATGTACAAAAACTTCAAGATGCCTCTGGAACGTCACTTGGCAATAGGAGTAGACCTTGGGGCGATTCAGCCATTTAACTAACATTGTGACTGATCTATTGTGCTCAACACCTACACAAGTCATATTCCCATATTGTTTCATTCACTTAGCGTTCAAAAGTCTCTGAACCTTGACTATACTCAACAACTGAGCAAACTTTCCTAGAACTAGGAAATTCTATCTCCATCTTGATTGGTTGATCCTTAGTTCGGAATGGACTCTCGGCAATAATGCTGTTGAGCTCTATGATCACCTTCCTCTTCTCTGGATTGTGGGGCTAGTTTTCTCAATCTACGAACCACTGTATCCTTTCTAAGACAAATATATGTCCTTTTAAGTCCCAAAGTACACCATACACCAGTTGGGATTTCATTAAAGCCCTATATAATTGCAGAAGATTTCCTTACTCTCGCTGCAACCCTTTCTAATTGCCTCTGCCACTGAAGGTATGTGGAGGTATGTTTTTGTCGTAGTTTGATTCCGTAAAGGAATCTTAAACTAATGGATGGATTTCAATCCAAAAAAGGAAATGGATTTTTGGGCTTCTCAGAGGTTGGAACTACAGGAGCATCAATTATTTCGAGGGTTGTGGGGCTGGATGAGAGGTGAGGGTATTGAAAATGAGTGAGAATTTTGAAATACAAGCCTAGCCAACAGTGTAGCTCAGTTACAGTGATCATGAATGCAATTTATTGAGTTGGGACACGGGAGGGGCGTTTTGATTGACTGCATTCACTAAGAAGGATTCATTGTTAGAATGCACTACAGAAGTTTGTTGCTGTGCTCCACAATGAGGGTAGCATGATGGTTAGCATTGCTGCCTCACTGCACCAGACCCAGGTTCAATTCTGGCCTTTGATCACTGCAGTTTGTACATTCTCCCTGTGTCTGCATGGGTTTTCTCTTGGTGCTTTTTTTCTACAGTCCAAAGGTATGCAGGTTAGGTGGATTGGTCATGCTAAATCGTCCCTTAGTATTCAATGGGTTGGGTGGGGGTGTGGGCTTACATAGGGTGCTGTTTCGGAGGGCTGGTGCAGACTCAACAGGCCGAATGGTCGTCTTCTGCATTGTAATGATTCTAATTCTATGACATGCAAGCCATGATCCTTGCCATAGAACTTCAGACCACCAGCCTGTGTCATCACTGCAAATCTCTTCTCTTCCATTTTCTTCATTGCAATGCTGCACATCACCTTCAGCAAATTACCCACGTATATTGAAATAATTACAGAACAAATGAGAAACTGTTCAATCTATGATGCCTTCATTCCAAAATCACACCAACTTTGGTCATTGGACTGCAGTATGCAGGTGACATTTGTGTGAAAGTAAGCAAGCATGAAGACTGCAGCTGGATGGAGTGTGAGCTTGAGAATTTGGTGAGTGATGGAACTCAATGAGTGCATTGACGGAGGAAGTGCTGTTCACTTAAATTGCTACATTATATAGAGACTTCATAAGAGCACAAAAGCAGCGGGCCAGGATACTTCCTAAATGGCAAGCCCAGTCCCTGGTTCCAGAGGGGACTGGCCAAGTTCTGAGAAAATCCAAATGTGGTGTCCCAGGAAAGCAAATGGTTGAGTATTTTTCTCACTTACCTTTCAGAATCTCTGGTATTTGTACAGTTTTATTAGATTAAGCTAGTGCCCCAGTTTATTAGATTGACTGGTGACCATTTCCTGTTTATTTTAATTTCATTGAAATAGTAATATAAACATAGGCAGAACATTAAAACATTTAAAGTGTAATCGATGAAAAATAATTACATGCTATAAACATGACTGGACAGATTATGTGGGGTGCCCGTGGCTGCAGAATTGAGTTCATGGATTTGTGTGATCAAAAGCAAACTCCTTTGCAGTGTCTGGGGTTGGCGGAACTTCAACTCAGTTATTTTAGCTGGAGACCAAATTAGACACTGAGGCATCAGTGAGGGAAAAGTTATCGCAACACTTTGATCCAGGTGGCAATCACATCCCTTGGGGTAGGATGTGAGACTGCAAGCAAAGCAGGTAAGGGGATCAAAAAAGGGAGAAGTAGCGAACCCTCAACCTTTGCAATTGTCCCAACAGATTTGAGGTTCTGGTCGTGATGGTCTGTACGGATGATTGCTGCAGAGTGAATGAGCAAACGTCATTATCCAAAATTCCAGAACAGTCCTGGCATATTGGAGGGTGGCAAATGTATGCTATTTTAAAAAAGGAGTGAAGAAACTGTTTCGGACCTGTCAGCCCAACATCAGTAGGAGATAAAAAGTTAGTCTATTATTACGGATGTGATAATGGGACACTTTCTAGCAACAGGATTAGACAAAGTCAGCATGCATTTATGAACGGGAAATCATGTATGACAAACTCGTAGAATGGATGAGGATGAAACAGTGGATGTGGTGCATTTGGATTTTCAGAAAGCTTTAATAAAAGTCCAACGTAAGAGGTTGGTGTGCAAAATTAAAAGTGCATGGGATTGAAGGTAATATATTGACATGGGTGAGAATTGGGCAGCGGACTGGAAACAGTAGGAATAAGTGGTGTCTTTTTTCAAAGTAGCAGACAGTGACCAGTGGAGTTCAGCAGGGATCAGTTCATGGGGCCTTAGTTATTCACAGTATACATCAGATATTTGGATGAGAGAACCAAAAGTAAGATTTCCAGGTTTGTTGATGACATACAAATCCGTCACACCACTCACCTTCCTACCAAGTTAAGATGCTTCAAGTTGAGTGAGTGGGCAAATACATTGCAGATGCTGTATAATGTAGATCATTGAGTTTATCCACTTCAGATGGGGGAACAAAATGGCCAGGTACTATTTAAATGGTGATACATTGGTAAATGTTGAAGTACAGAGGCAGCTGGGTGTTCTAGTATACCGATCAGTCAAAGCCTGAAGCAAGCATGCATGTACAGCACGCAGTTGGGAAGGCAAACCGGAATGTTCACCAGAGGACTTAAATACAGGAGCAAGAATGTCTTGCTGCAGTTATACAGGGCAGTTGAGACCACATCTGGAGAATTGTGTGTGGTCTTTATCTCCTTGACTATAAAGACACACGGCCACTGGGGGAGTGCAGTGAAGGTTCACCCCACATTGCTGGGGTAGCAGAATTGTTGTATGAGGGATTGGATCAACTAGGGTCAACTGTTTTCATTACAAAGATGGCAGTTGAGAGGTGACCAGAGGTCTACAAGATTGAGGGGCAAGGATAGGCAGGCACACTTTCCCAGGGTGGAGGGGTCAGTCACCGGGGGCTATAGGTTTAAGGTCCATGGGGCAAAGTTTAGAGGAGATGTTCGAGGCAGGTTTTTTACACAGGGTGGTGAGTGCCTGGAAAGCATTGCCAGGGGAGGTTGAGGAAGCAGATACATTAACAGCGTTCAAAAGACTCTCAACAAATAAATGGATATGGAGGGATACGGCACAAGGAAGTGCTGAGGGTTTTGGCAAAGGTTGGTATCGTGAGTTCATTACTTTGTTCTTATTCTTTGTTCTTGGCCTAAATTCACTGGAGTTTAGTAGAATGTGAGTGTATCTAATTGAAACATATTAAATTCTGACCGGATTAGATTTGGATTTGATTTATTGTCACGTGTACCAAGGTACAGGGAAACTTATTATTGTGTACAGGCCAGACAGATTGTTCCATACATGAAAAAACATAGGACATACGGTAAGTACGCAATGTAAATGCACAGGCATTGGGTGAGCATACAGAGTACAGTACTACTCTGTAGAGATCTTGGAAAGGTGCAGAAGTAACAAGAGTTGTTGTCATGGGTGACTTCAACTTCCCTAATATTGACTGGAACCTCCTTACTGCAAAGATGTCCAGGCCATTGGACGGCAGGCATTGACGCACGTTGCCTGGTTCTTCCTTGGCACCGGTATGATGGTGGTCACCTTGAAGCAGATGGGACCTCTGAGCGGAGATGGGAGAGGTTGAAGATATCTGCGATCACCCAGTTGATCTGCGCAGGATCTGAGTGCATGACGGCGGAACAGACTGGATGTGGGGTCTAGAACAAGGGGGTGACTTCTGAAGTTTAGTCTAAGTTAATGGTTTCTCCCTCCCTCATTAGTCATCCTTTTTGTTCTATAAATTTAGAGTACCCAATTAATTTTTTCCAAATGAGGGGCAATTTATCGTGGCCAATCACCTACCTTGCACATCTGTGGGTTGTGGGGGCCAAACCCACGCAAACACTGGGAGAATGTGCAAACTCCACATGGACAGTGACCCAGAGCCGGGATCGAACCTGGAACCTCGGTGCTGCGAAGCAGCAGTGCTAACCACTCCACCACCGTGTTGCCCCTCTATTAGTCATCCTGTACTGATTCCTAAATTCTCCCAATCCTCTGACTTGCTGCTCAGTTAAGCTCTACTCTCCTCTACACTTTTCTAATTGGACCACTTTGGTGAAATCTTTATTCTTCAGGACAGTATATAGGAATTAAAGCTTTTTTAAATTAAATATTTTTCATTTCTTAATACTTTTGATTTTAATTTCCCAATCTATCATAGCCAATTTGCCCCTCAAACCTGCATAATTGACCTTGCATCAATCATCAACTCAAATTCTTCTTCTTGATCACTCTTCCCAAAAGATACCATAAAATTACTAATTATCCTTGTCTTGTTAAACAATATTAAACTTGGCCTGGGTTCCCTTGTTAGTTCCTTGAACTTTGTCTTCATACTAGACTTAGCAATTCTATATGAAGATTAAAATTCCCATATTTGCATTACCTTTCCTGCATGCTTCTCTAATTTTCTGATTTAGACACCTCAACACTTTTTTGGCTACAATGTACTAAATTTGTCAGTCAACATAGTTTTTAACGTTTGAGAAATTTTAGTTTATTAAGAATGCTATGAGTAGGATCAATAAGGGACAGTCAGCAAATGTAATATAACAAAAGGCATTGGGTGGCACGGTAGCACAGTGGTTCACACTTTGTTTTACAGTGGCCCAGGTTCGATTCCCGGCTTGGGTCACTGTGCGGAGTCTACACGCCCCGTGCCTGCGTGGGTTTCCTCCCACAAGTCCCGAAAAGAGGTGCTTTTTGGGTGAATTGGACAATTTGAATTCTCCCTCCGTGTACCCGAACAGGCGCAGTGGTGTGGTGACGAGGGGATTTTCACAGTAACTTAATTGCAGAGTTGATGTAAGCCTACTTGTGACACTAATAATATTATTATTATTATTATTATGACACTGCTTGGTTTTTTCATGAGTACTGACATTTTGACGCAATTACGGAAGGTTGTTTTGTTTAGGTGGCTTAAGAAGTTTAGGTGGATTGACCATGTTAAATTGCCCGTTCGTGTCCAAAGATGTGTAGGTTAGATGGGGTTATGGGGATAGGGCAGGGAAGTGGACTTCGATAGGATGCTCTTGCAGATCCAATGGGTCGAATGGTTTCCTGCACTGTTAAGAATTTTATGATTTTTAATAAGGCAAGGGGAGTCAAACAAGTAAACAAAAGATGTTTATTTATAAGAACATAGTGTTTACAAGGGACCGGGGTGAACCTTACTGGGTCCCCTCTCTTTCAGTCAGCTCCTATCTGGCTGTCCTCAGCCCTGTAGTTAGCTGGGGAGCTCATACTCCTCGAGCCACAAGGGGAAAACAATCAAGCCTGCCCTGTGCAGATTATTATACCACCCCCAAAAGGAATGATGAGGCCAATGAAGGCTAGGAGTAGACAAAGATGTTTAAAACACCAATGACTAAGAGGGAACGGAAGGAACTAGCGCAGTCTCGCGGGTGCGAAGCAAAACACCTACTCGGGTAACACCCTTGTAAATCTTGTGTGCAGCGTGCTTTTGTGCCTGTCAGGGAGCAACAAAGACAACCTAGTCTGGAGTTGGCAATCCATCAACATTTCAGCCGGGGCCACTCCAGTAACAGCATGAGGTGTAGTTCTATGAGAATAAAAAACGTGCCAGCCTGATATCCATCAAACCTGTGGTTTTATTTCTTCAGGCCCTGCTTCACCCTCTACGGCATTCTCTACCAGTCCATTCAAGACACTGGGTGATGAGTGGTGTGAGCACGTCAATGCCATTTGCTTTTGCAAATGCAGCGAACTCCTTATTAGTAAACGAGGCCATGTTGTTGGCAACGAACATCACCGGTAAACCATGGGCCAAAAAAAGGTGCACTACCACTCAATGGTGGCACGGGGGATTACCGACACCTTGACCGCCAGCCACTCCAGTGCGCGTCCAACAAGCTGAGAAACATGGATCTTAAAAATGGGCCGTGAAATGCACGTGAGCTCAAACCCAGGGATGTCCAGGCTAATCCCATGGGTGGAGAGGCACTGCTGCCAGAAACTTTTGATGGTCTTGACAAGCTGGGCAGCACTGGACTACCAGCTCACGGTCCGTATTGATTCCTGGCCAACATTTTCATCTTGGAGACGTCCAATGTGCCATGTGAAAGTCTTTTTGGAACCAAAGCTTGTTCCTTCGCAGGGACAATGACACTTGTGTCCCATGGGAGAATACAGTCCTCGACAGTCAGCTCCGATATCTTGGTAGAAACTCCATTGGAAGGTGTTGTCCTGGTCCACCGGACAAAACCACAGCAGATCTTACTGTGTCCACTCATGGATGCAAGCAGGGGAAGACTAATCAGCAAGTCCACATTTGCTATCCATATCCCCAGTGTTGAAACAATTTAAAAGCAGAGCCTACCCCTTGATCTGGGCTGATGTCGTGGCACTGCCTTCAAAATGCCAAGCAATGGTTTACAATCAGTAATTTATGAAACACTGGCAGCCATAAACGCACTGATGAAAACATGTAACTCAACATGCCCGCCGGACCTTCTTTCTCTGTGCACGTTGTTACGCTCCGCGGCCATCAATGTCTTAGAGGCAAAAGCTACTGGACAGTTGTTAGTCACCTGTCTGTTGGGAGAGGATGGTGCCAATGCCATACAGCGATGCATCATTGGACCGGTACAGGGGTTTAATTGTGTCAAAGTGAGTCGGTACTCATGACAAAACCAATGACTGCTTCACCAACTGGCATTGCCCCAAATGTCTGCTTTACCAACTGGCATTGCCCAGGGCCGGTGTTTCTGTAGGAGAAAGTGAAGGGGGGCCAAGGTGGTGATTTAATTCTGAATACAATGGCCATTATAATTGATCCGGCCTAAGGAGGACCGGTACTCTGTAGCAACACATGGCGTGGGGGCCATCTTGATCACCTGGTACTTTGTCGGCTACTGGGTGCAGGCCATCCCCGTCAACCCAGTAGCCCAGCTACACAACCTCTCTGAAAACGCACTTTGCTTTACGAGGGCGGGCGCCATATTCTGAAACTCCTCTGCAGTACTACTTCAAGGTTCTGCCTCCGTGGCCTACATGATCACATTATAGAGAGATGGCAACGCGCTGGCGACTACCTAACCGAAACACCGCGCATGCCGAGGAGATGCCAAATGGAAGCCGGGTGAACTTTTTTTTTCCTATTTAGTGTTGATAGTAACATGATTTCTTGAGGCCTTAAGTTATAAATAAGCATTGCTCATATCTAATTAGTGAATGTAGAATCACCTGCCAACATGGGGTAGAGATCTTCAATTCGAGGTAGCGCTTATGGGTCTAAAAGTGAAGCCGGCTTGAAAGTGGACAGTCCAATCCAGTTTCACCCCGGAACCACTGGTGCCACTCAGTCAATGAAACGAACAGGCCATATTATAAAGGTTCTGAAATCACAGAAGTTTGGCCTCTACCATACCAACAATCGCATAAGGGACCAGTCGAGCACGAAAAAGGCAGGGCCAGGCCTGCAGATCCACTATTTTCGCGGCAGCTACCTTCATTTTTCCAAGGCCAGGCCCAAAAACGTCCAGGAGTGTCTGTAATACTGCATTTAAGCCCCTCCCATCTGAAGGATATGTTGCCAATCTATCTGCAAATGATGCAGCCAGTCCCTACCCAGCAAGTCGGGACTGTCCCCCTGTGCCACAATGAGGCGGTGCAAGGACTAATGTTGGTAAACCACCAGGACCAGCGTGGAGCCTACAATAGCCAAGCATACTCCTGGTGTACACGGCAAGGCATGCGGCCATGCATGCCAACAGCCATCAATTGACTCACCCGTGAGAGATCCGGTCGAACACTTGGTGCGGCAACACAGAGCGGCAGCTCTGTTTCCAACTAGTGTCTGTTGACCTGCACAGGGATAGGAATAGAGGCCACCTGTAACGCAGCCACATAGTTCAGCTGCATTTCTGACTTGCCTCTGCACTTCGGGGTGCCCAAATATAGGGTAGCACTGGGCTGATGTCTATCATGTCCTGGGCAGTCAGGCCACTGTCTATCACGCTGCTGGTGACCTTGGCGACTCCATCCACACCTCGAAGGGATGGTGTCTGCCCCTCCTGAATCTCGAGAGGGCATATTTTTCATAGAATTTTCAGTGCAGAAGGAGGCCATTCAGCCCATCGAGTCTGCACCGGCTCTTGGAAAGCCACCCTACCCAAGATCAACACCTCTACCCTATCCCCATAACCCAGTAACCCCACCCAACACTAAGGGCAATTTTAGCATGGCCAATCCACCTTACCTGCACATCTTTGGACTGTGGGAGGAAACCGGAGCACCCGGAGGAAACCCACGCACACACGGGGAGGATGTACAGACTCCGCACAGAGTGACCCAAGCCGGAATCGAACCTGGGACCCTGGAGCTGTGAAGCAATTATGCTAACCACCATGCTACCGTGCTGGACCTACCACAGTCCAGGACCTCCAGCCCCTACAACATCACGGCGGTACATTATAGTCACTGTGGAGGGGTGGCACCAGACAACATCACCTCCATTCCCTGGAGTTCCTGCATGCCCCGAGCAGTGTACTCCTGTGAAAGAAATTTTGCAAAGCCTGTGGAATGTTGGGGTGCTTTCACCTCGAATTGTCGGGATTATTAATACCGCAAACCAGCTGTCGTATCCGCCAAGTGCCATATTCATAATATTGATATTTTTCAGAAACATACCCAGCAACTGACTCCCTTTCCACAGAATTGAATCTGTACCTTTTGCACATTCAATGAGTTTAAATTATTTCCCACCAAAGCCATGAGCTAGTCAAATGCTATCTTATTCGGTGCTGCTGAAGATGTGTTTTGCAGGCCGTTAATAGGATCAATGTCTGGTGCTCGCTTTCGGTAATACAACATCTTGGGCCTTCCAGGATTCAACAATGGGGTCATCAAAATCATCAAATCAACCAAATAAGGCATAATGAAGTACTAACTCCCGTACCCTTGTCCAAGGGAGAAGCAAAGTCAGAGGTGGCATGGTTGGCAGAGTTGTACATTGGCAGTTCGTTTATCCTTGTTGCCAGTTTAATAAAGGAGGAGGGGTGGACGAGTAAAATATGATGTACTATTTGCAAGGGGTTTGGTTGAACCTCACCGGGCCCCCTCCATTGGTTGGTTCTTGTCTGGCTGACCTTTTGCACAACATGGTTCACGCTCCTCAAGCCACAGGGGAAAACCATCTAGTCTGCTCCATGTGAACGTGCAGGTTATTACAGTTACTATGCAAGATAAGTGCTCATGGAGTGAGGTGGTAAGATGGGCAGCCCGGTAGCATGGTGGTTAGCATAAATGCTTCACAGCTCCAGAGTCCCAGGTTCGATTCCCAGCTGGGTCACTGTCTGTGTGGAGTCTGCACATCCTCCCCGTGGGTTTCCTCCGGGTGCTCCGGTTTCCTCCCACAGTCCAAAGATGTGCGGGTTAGGTGGATTGGCCAGGCTAAATTGCCCTTGGTGTCCTAAAAAAATAAGGTTAATGGGGGTTGTTGGGTTACTGGTATAGGTATACGTGGGCTTGAGTAGGGTGATCATTGCTCGGCACAACATCGAGGGCCGAAGGGCCTGTTCTGTGCTGTACTGTTCTAATTCTAATGGTTGGTTAAAAGGAAGCAGCTGGGATATAAGGGAAATTTCCAAGTTGACAGGCTGTGGCTGGTGGAATGCTACAGGAATTAGCACTGGGAACTATTTTCGACCTCTTCATCATGTATCCAGGTTTGCTGCCAATATAAAGTTAAATAGGACTGTATTCTGTGAGGAGATGGCATGTTAAATATGTGGACAACGAGCTGAAAGGTGGGGAATGAGGTTATTCACTCTTGTAACAAGATTGGGAAAATAGAATTTTTAAGTTCCAAATTTTTGGAGAAGTGAGATATTTATTTTTGTGCAAGGAACACCTTTAAATTCATTTCCGGGATGTGCGAGTTCACAAAAGTCTCTTGCGACAATTGTGTAGGGCTTTGGTGAGGCCATAGAGTACTGTGCAGCTGGGAAAGTGGAGCTCAGGATAACTATCATCCATGACCATGTTGAATAGTGAAACAGGCTCACCTGACTCCCCCTCCTATGTTCTGTCTTTACCTGCCTGAATTTGATTCCTGGATCTTTAACATCTGAAATTTATTTTTAAATTCTTCCATGATCTTGCCCAGCCTTGTAACATATCACCACACCTCCCCAACACCCATGCCACCAGTCATCGGGGAATTCTACCATTTTCTCCTCCCTCTTAATTCATTTAAAAACCTGGTCACAAATGGGTTTTTGCTCGCCTGCTTTGACTCAACTCAGTCTATATTTCTCGTGCAAGTGTTTTTTTTTTCTGTTTGGGGTGCTGTTTAAATGCAATTTGGTCTATTTTTGATGCAAGGCGAGTATTTATTGTCCATCCTTAATTGCTTTTGAAGGTGGCGAACCACTGCAGTCTGTAGTGGAGGTAGATTGCGGTTGGGTAGTATTCAACAAAACAAACCCAAGCTGTTTAAAACAGTGCTCTAGGAAGTTGTTTAGGGCACCTTTTGGTTGAGTGTATAGCTGACATTCTGCACCTAGTGTTACTATGAAATGGGAAATGCTTCATAACCAACATGACTGCAGTATAAATACCACGAGGGGCTCAGAACCTTTCTGATTTTTACAGTGCTTCATTGCATTCAATACTGAATACGGCACAATAGGCAAGTTATTCATTTCTGAATATTTATCCGAAGTGTTTGCAAAATTGTGAATCAGAATAACAGCATGAATTGTAATTATTTGCTGTAGATGTCTAACTGCAGAATTCATGTAACTTAAATTACCTACTTGTGTTGATAGTTATAGCGCAGCCATCTGCAATAGCTACGCCAGCAAGTCCATCAGAGAGTGAAGAGAAGTCTCCAGAAGTACCCCGACCAAAGAAGAACAGATGTTTTCAATGCCGGAAAAAAGTTGGTCTTACAGGTGAGACTGATCAGTATAAAAAGAGAACAGAATGTAATCCTTTGTTAGGTCGGAAATTTGTTGCTTTAAAGGGCCAAATTGGGGACTGGCCTTAATGAAATGAAAATCACTTATTGTCACGAGTAGGCTTCAAATGAAGTTACTGTGAAAAGTCTAAGAAGTCTGTTCATTATCACCTGAAAGGCAGATTCTTTTGCTCATCCTAGCCAAAATCAGTAAACAGTTGTAGGTCAGGTGAACTCCATAATATAATTTGGTGTGTTCAAAACCCTGACCCATAACACCTTTATGTATTTCCTGTCTTTGCTCTCTTGCGTCTCAAACCAGCACAACCGCCCGATCATTTGCTAATCCTCCAATCACTTTATGCCAGCAGGAATACCCATAATCTTTAATCATCGTACCTACTGCTGCTCTCGTTACCACCTAATCAACCCCCCCCCCCCCCCCAACAGGACTATTGCTTTACCTGACTTTTCACTGTTTGTGTCCATTCTTCTACCCCCCCCCCCCCCAACCACCCACAAAAAACCCTGCTAAATGTCTTAGAATATCTTTTTATAGCTACGAGTTGTTTTTCTCAGACTAGGGAGGGTCCTATTTTGGTCCCTACTATTGCCTAGCTTGAGATCTTCACTTATGGCTCTAGGAATGGATTTGGGTATGATTCTAATAATTCTGGAAGTTTATCCTTGTAGATACTGGGTCAAGCTGAACTGAGCTTGCCTTTCATATGACTTTTTAGATGTAAAGATAACTTGAAAGGGAAAACTCTTAAGTGGAATGCTAAATTTGTCATTCTATAGGCCAGTCTAGGGGCTGGTTTAGCTCACTGGGCTAAATCACTGGCTTTTAAAGCAGGCCAGCAGCATGGTTCAATTCCCATACCAGCCTCCCTGGACAAGTGCCGGAATGTGGTGACTAGGGGCTTTTCACAGTAACTTCATTGAAGCCTACTCGTGACGATAAGCTATTTTCATTTCATTTCAGTCTTTTGCCCTTAAGTTAGAGATGTGGCTGCAATGGATGAAGTTGATGCAACTGCACTAATGGTATTTTGATAAAACTCAAATCGTACTACTTTGCATGCCGAATAAGGATTTTCTTTTCTGTAGCAGGTTTTGACTGTCGGTGTGGGAACTTGTTTTGCGGACTTCATCGTTACTCAGATAAACACAATTGCCCTTATGATTACAAGGCGGAAGCAGCAATGAAGATCCGGAAAGAGAACCCTATTATTGTGGCTGAGAAAATTCAGAGGATTTAAACAGGCAATTGAAGAGGACAGTAACTATCAAAGACTGCATTTATTTCTTTATTCCCTGATCTATTTTGGGATCCTTCATAGAGCAGATGCATGGGCTGTTTTTAATCCTTGTCTGTTCTCCAATTGTGCTTTAACCCTAGTTTCTTCTAATTGTAAGGTGGCTGGACATTACTAGATGCAATTAAGCACACAGTATTAATCACGACAAGTGAAACCATTGACCTACAAAATGAATGGAATGAGCTGGTTAAATGGTGATTGCTAGCGGTGGGTGATCTGCCAAGCTAGCTTGAGACATGTTGTTGTGCTTTTAATTGAGTAAAATGACCAACCAAAAACTTATTTGGCAACCTGAATATGTTTTTAGTGCCTAAGCAGACTCAGTTTTTGGACTTCTTCTCATATAGTCTATGGAATTCTAAGGATGTTATGATGCAATCGAGCATATCTTTGAATAAGCAGGATTTTGAGGTAGGTAGCTGATTCCATGAAGATTTTGGGAGCTGCCTTCACTTAGGCATACTTCGACCAAGTTTTGTAGGTTAATGACTTTAATGCCGGGGTTATTCAGGGAAAACTTGTGCAAATAGGGACGGCTTCCAAAGTAGTCGTTTAACTTCTGTTCAATATTTAATTAGAAAGCAATTTTCCTTGCCTCTACTGGAACACAGTCAGCCTGTAATGTGTTCAGAAAGTATTTAACTGTGGCAGTCTGAATAATGCAGAATGTTGTAGAGGCCAATGAATCTGAGCCTCTTTTACATTTCATAGAACAGTAAGTCTGCCTTCATTTATCAAAGTCTATGTACATTAACTTTGTGTAGCTCTATGATAAATGCAGGCTATGTTTACAAAAGTTGCACATGCTTTTTAACAGAAGATGTTAGAAAATGTTAATAAATTAAATCACTCAATTGTGTCCAGGCAACTAATTTAATGTCCCAGTTATACTGCATGTTGGTACTTGCCACATGGTTTCCATATGTGTAACAGAACGCCAAATGTCCAAAATAACACAGGAGAACCTGGAAGAGATGGCCTTGCATGGCTCGTATGACTGCATGTGGTGCCCAGTCATTTTCCTTGAACTTATTGGTCTACTAAACTGGCGTGTCCTCTGTTCAAGCAGCTGAGGTGGCTCAAACATGTGCTACCTTGCTCTTACATGGATTTTGAGTAGGTGGTTTATTTCTGTCTCCCATCGTCTTCACCAGTTCCACCTCTACCACAGTGCATTATAACTGGGCTATATATTCTACAGTGATAGGAGTGTAGCATTGGCTTATTGCATGGACTGCACATCCCCAGCAGTGTAAAATGTTGAACTGTAGCAATGACAATATACTTAACTGAAGCTATTGTACTTTTTAAATCTGTTATTGGAAGATTTGTGATGTACGAAATAGTTGCATTTTTAATCCAGTACAATTTAGACATGTAGCGTAATCAGAATCTTACAATTTTATCTAAGCTGTGATTTTGATTACTGTTCATTCTTGCAATAACTCATATTCTAGCATATTTAACGACAGTACACAGGAGCTTATTTTTTGTTAAACTACAGTATGCCTTTTTAATTTTTAATCTTGGGTATGTGATTTGTACAGAAGTATTTATATTTATGTAATGCATATAATCATGCTAGTCCGCATTTATGCGAAATTGGATGTAAATAAAAATGTACAGAATAGTTTCATTTTGCACTTGTATTTTGTTTTGTCTCCCATTTTCTCAATAAGGAGTTGTGTGCACGCACTCCAGATGGGCCATGTAACTATACCTGTTTTTCTCTTCCAATACACCATTTCAGCACTTCCTCTTAATTTTACACTCTTCTCTGGTGGGAATGTTCATCCCATTATGTTGAGCTGGAAAATTTCAGATTGCGCGAATGTGCAAATTGAGTATTGCTGTTTTTCCCCATTTACCAGATGGTTAGAACATAATCGTAGTGTGGCTTGTTAGCACGGCTGTGTTGCCGCAATGATGCTACTGAACATCAGTGCTGCAATCAAAATAGGAAATACAATTTTGGAAGTACAATTTTTTTTGTAAGGAGTATAGTTAAACCGACAAATATGTAGTGGCATTCAGAAAGCAGTTGACTTAGAAATGGACCGTGTGAACAGTGAGCAAAGCACTGTGCATTCTTGTTCTATAATTTGAAATGCTCAATAGCTTGAATAATTTTTTTTTGTAGATTGCACACTGAGAATCAAAGGTTGATTAATGCATAAAATATTGGTGGGGAAGATCAGAAACATGCAGGATGTGAGGTTGCATAAATGTCTTCAAAAGTTATGATTGCCTTTTAATATGAGGCATAAGTGATTCTTGACTGCGGATTATTCTTGTGTTGTGCACAACAGGAAACAAAAAAACCTTGACTGAAGTAAGCCTCATTTGGTCATCACAACATCTTTTTATGGCATTTCTTCAGCATAGGCTGCTCAAGAAATTTCTATCTCAGAAATGTTTCGAGACACTTCTTGAAACAATTGTTTGCATTGGAGTGATCAACTCCAAATGTTACCTGGTATGGCTGCAGAGCAACATGCAGCATGGTCTCTGCTGCATTTGACTAGTTTGCCATGGGCAAAATAGCTTTGAACTTCTCTACTATGGGCTTAGTGTCTCTGCATGCTCATATTCCCCACATTGAAAGGCACCTCAATGTTCTGGCAAAGTTGTAACTAGTGATCATTGGTGCAGCATCTGCAGTCTGACTTCGAGCAGTCTTAATGCATTAACTCTGATTTCTTGTAATTGTTGAAAGTTGATCACTTTGCTTCAATGACTGGTTCCATTACAGCGGTGAGCCTTTTTTAAAAAAAATTTTTTTAACTATTTTTATTCAAATATAAATATACAAAATGTCAAAAGAGCATCACATCAACTCAACCAAAAACCCCAACCCTTCTGACTGCGACTCGCCTTTTTAAAAAAACTTTCTTTCTCCCCCCCCCCCCCCCCCCCCCCCCCCTCTTTGCTGACCCCTCAAACCTCCTTTAAGAAATCAATGAATGGTTTCCACCTCCAAGTGGACCCTTTGACCAAGCCCCGCAGAGCAAACTTGATCTCTAACTGCAGGATTTCTGTCAGGTTGCTCACCCATATCGCTGCCTTCAAGGGCTCGAGTGCCACCAACAAAACAATCCGTCTCTGGGTTATCAGGGAGGCAAAGGCCAAGTGTGAACAGAGGTAGTCAATGCAGGGCTGTTGTACCTAAAATGCACACAGTATATGGAACAAGGTAAATGAGCTTGTTGCGCACATTGAAATTGGATGTTGTGGGCATTGCAGAGACATGGCTGCAGGGGGATCAGGGCTGGGATCTAAATATGCAAGGATTTGTGTCCTATCAAAAGGACAGACAGATGGGCAAAGGGGCGGGGTTGCATTCTTAGTAAGGAATGAAGTTGAATCGATTGCAAGGTACGATATACAATCAGAAGGCATAGAATCACTGTGGGTAGAGGTGAGGAATCCCAACGGTAAAAAGACCCTGATGGGGGTTATGTACAGGCAGTAGTCAGGATGTGGGGCAGAAAGTAAATCAGGAGACAAAAAAGGCAGGTAACAAAGGCAATATCACAATCATGGAATGGGAAAATCAGATTGGTAGTGGATCCCAAGAAAAGGAATTTGTGGAATGGCTGAGATGTGTTTTTTTTGGAGCAGCTTGTGACAGCCTCCAAGGAAACAGGCAATTCTGGATTTGGTGTGATGTGTAATGAGGCAGACTTGATTAGGGAACTTAAGGTGAAGGAACCCTTGGGGTGCAGTGACCATGATATGATAGAATTTCCCTGCAGTTTGAGAGGGAGAATCTGCAGTCCGATGTAACGGTGCAAAGACATGCAGGAGGAGCTGGCCAGAGTTAATTGGAAAGGGAGTCTAGCAGGGAAGACAATGGAACAGCAATGGCAGAAGTTTTCAGGTAGTTATTTGGGAGGCACAACAGAAATTCATCCCAAGGAAGAGGAAACCTGTTAAGGGGAGGAGGTTGACGAGGGAAGTGAAAGACGGCATAAAAGCAAAAGAAAATGCAGACAAAGTGTTAAGGATTAGTGGGAAGCCTTTACAAAGTGAGCAGAGGACAACTAAAAAAGCAATAAGGGGGGCGAAGATGAAATGAGTGCAAGTTAGCCAGTAATATAAAAGATGGTAGCCATGATGTGGAGATGCCAGCGTTGGATGGGGTGAGCACAGTAAGAAGTCTTACAACACCAGGTTAAAGTCCAACAGGTTTGTTTCAAACACGAGCTTTCGGAGCGCAGCTCCTTCTTCAGGTGACTGGATTAGATTACCTCTCCAGTCACCTGAAGAAGGAGCTGCGCTTCGAAAGCTCATGTTTGAAACAAACCTGTTGGACTTTAACCTGGTGTAAGACTTCTTACTATTAAAAAGATAGGAAGTTCTTTTTTCAATATATAAAAGGTAAGAGAGAGGCAAAAATAGACATTGGACCACTGGAAAAGTAATAGGAAACAAAGAAGTGGCAGAGGAACTAAATAGTTACTTTGCATCAGTCTTCTTGGTGGAAGACACCAGTGGGATGCCAAATTCCAGGAGAATCTGGGAAGAGGGAGTGCCGTGGCCATCACCGAGAAGGTTCTGGGGAAACTGAAAAGTCTGAAGGTGGATAAATCACCTGGACTGGATAGAATACATCCCAGGGTCCGAAAAGAGAGAGCTGCGGAAATTGTGGAGACATTAGTTTTGATCTTTCGGGAACCCTGGAGGCAGGGATGGGCCCAGAGGACTGGAAAGTGGCTAATGTAACACCACTGATTAAGAAGGGAGGGAAGGAGGACAGGAAATTATAGGCCGGGTTCGTCTGATCTCGGTCATTGGTAAGATTTTAGAGTCCATTATTAAAGATGAAATCGCAGAGTACTTGGAAGTGCATGATGAAATAGGACTGAGTCAGAACGGCGTCGTCAAGGGATGTTCATGTCTGACAAATCTGTTAGAGTTCCTTGAGGAAGTAACAAGGAAGTTAGGCAACGGAGAACCAGTGGACATGATTTATTTAGATTTCCAGAAGGCCTTTGACAAGGTGCCGCAAAGGAGACTGTTAAATAAGTTAAGAACCCATGGTGTTCGGGGTAAGATCCTGGCATGGATAGAGGATTGGCTGACTGGCAGAAGGCAGAGAGTGGGGATAAAGGGGTCTTTTTCAGGATGGCAGCCGGTGACTAGTGGTGTGCCTCAGGGTCTGTGCTGAGACCACAAATTTTCACAATATACATTGATCTGGAAGAAGGGACTGAATGCACTGTTAAGTTTGCAGATGATACGAAGATCTGTAGAGGGGCAGGTAGTATCGTGGAAGCAGGGGGGCTGCAGAAGGATTTGGACAGGCTAGGAGAATGGGCAAAGAAGTGGCAGATGGGATTCAATGTGGAAAAGTGAGGTTATGAACTTTGGAAGGAGGAAATAGGCATAGACTATTTTCTAAATGGGTAAGTGCTTAGGAAATCCGAAGCACAAAGGGACTTACGAGTCCTTCTTCACGATTCTCTTAATATGCAGGTTCAGGCAGCAGTTAGGAAGAGGATGTTTCCACTTGTAGGAAAAACTAGAACCAGAGGACACCATCTCCGACTAAAAGGACGATCGTTTAAAACTAATCTGAGGAGGAGGCAGCAGTTAGCATTCACGTCAAGAGGGCTAGAATACAAGACCAGGGGTGTACTTCTGAGGCTGTAAAAGGCTCGGTCACCCCATTTGGAGTATTTTGGGCCCTGTATCTAAGGAAGGATGCGCTGGCCTTGGAAAGGGTCCAGAGGAGGTTCACAAGAATGATCCCTGGAATGAAAAGCTTGTCTTATGAGGAACGATTGAGGACTCTGGTCTGTACTCAAAAGTTTAGAAGGATGAGGGGGGGATCTTATTGAAACTTACAAGATACTGCAAGGCCTGGATAGAGTGAGCGTGCAGAGGATGTTTCCACTTGTAGGAAAAACTAAAACCAGAGGACACAATCTCAGATTAAAGGGAAGATCCTTTAAAACAGGCATTTCTTCAGCCAGAGAGGGTGGTGAATCTGTGGAACACTTTGCTGCAGAAGGCTGTGGAGGCCAAATCAGTGTCTTTAAGACAGAGATAGATTTTTGATTAATCGGGTTATGGGGAGAAGGCCGGAGATTGGGGATGAGAAAAATATCAGCCATGATTAAATGGCGGAACACTTGATGGACCGGATAGCCTAATTCTCCTATGTCTAATGGGCAATACGTCGGCCTCTTTTCTCTTATTTCTCTTTCCCCCTCCCCCAAAGCTGTCTTCCGACACATCAAATAATACTGCCACCTCTGGACCCCAGGCTGCCAGAACCCCCTCAATCTTGGACACAGCCAAATCATGTGGATGTGGTTCATGGGCTGTCCTCTGCCCTGCCCACACCGATCCTCCAACCCCTCAAACAAAACCTCATCCTCGCCACGGTCATATGGGCCCTATACATAACTTTAAACTGGATGAGACTTAACATTGCACATGATGAGGACGCATGCACCCTCTGCAAAGCCTCATCCATGTCCCAACTCCTCCTCCATTTGCGCTTAATATTCTCCACCCAGGCACTCTCACACTCCAGTTCCTTGTAAATATTTGACCCCTTTCCCTCCCCTATTTCGCCCTCCACTGAAGCTTACCTTGCAGCACCAGAGGTGGCAACCCCTGGAAAGTTGTCAATTCCATACACATGTTCCTGATGGTCTGCTGCAAAGGATTCTGTCCACTTGTTGAGCAGGAACTAAACTCAAAGCAGCCATTGAAACAGGTGGTTTATGGCGGGTAAGCATCTTACTGGTCAGGTTTGGCTTGACTCGAGGTGGGTGGTGGCTGGTCAGTGGGACCTATGATCCCTACCACTGTCAAAGACAGCTGCTTCTCTATGCATATCCAATTGGGCTTGATCACTTAACGACTTTCTCCCATGTTACTTTAACTCAACAAAACTGAAGTATCTTCTCCAGCATGCAAGTCTTGGCAATATTTATGGGTTTTTGTGGTCTGTGCAAACCTCTGGGCTGGCCCACTCTACCTTCTCAGTTGTGTTCAAAGGAATGCAATGTGTTATATTTAGCACCAGCTTGGTTGTAGGAGTTGTTGAAAGGATTACCTATTTCGACGTGAGTCTGCCTTTGGATTTCACTCCACATAAGACCATAAGACATAGGAGCAGAATTAGGCCACTCGGCCCATCGGGTCTGCTCTGCCATTTGATCGTGGCTAATATTTTTCTCATCCCCATTCTCTTGCCTTCTCCCCATAACCCCTGATCTCCTTATTAATCAAAAACCTATCTATCTCTGTCTTAAAGACAGTGATTTGGCCTCCAAGCCTTCTGCGGCAAAGAGTTGCACAGATTCATCACCCTCTGGCTGAAGAAATTCCTCCTCGATTAGTTTTAAACGATCGTCCTTTTAGTCTGAGATTGTGTCCTCTGGTTCTAGTTTTTCCTACAAGTGGAAACATCCTCTCCTCATCCACTCTATCCAGGCTTTGCAGTATCCTGTAAGTTTCAATAAGATCCCCCTCATCCTTCTAAACTCAGAGTACAGACCCAGAGTCCTCAACTGTTCCTCATATGACAAGCTCTTCATTCCAGGGATCATTCTTGTGAACCTCCTTTGGACTCTTTCCAAGGCCAGCACATCTTTCCTTAGATACAATACTCCAAATGGGGTCTGGCCAGAGCTGCCAGTGTTTTGTCAGTGTTTACTCTATTCAGCAACTCTTCTGAGGTATCCACAAGGCTTGTCCACCTGCCAGTGAGCTTGCACACCACGAGCTGGATTTTCCATTTTGGAGACTAAGTTCCCCACGCCGGCATGAAAACAGTCGTCTTTTACGCCAGGAAAATTGGACCTGGATCACTAAAGTAGTGACCCCCCCCACCCCCCCTTCGGCCGCCCGTGCGCCCCGAACTGCACGTCCACAGTGCCCCCAGCCCCAGGTGAAGCTCCCCCTGCCTGCGGATCGGCCCTCCCCCCGACTGGAGACCCCGGACTAAATCCGCAGCCACAACGTTAAGTTCACGAACGGGGTGAGCACATTAACCCACGCAGAACGGGGTTGGCGCATCATTGAGCGGGCCTCAGGCAATGGTCTGAGGCCGTGGATAATCGGCGTTGTGTACTCCTAGAGTACGCCGCTTTGCAGGGGCGGAGAATCAGAAAACCAGCGTTGCTCCCTATATGGGCGTCAAAACAGATTCTCCGCCCCATCGCCGAACGCGATTTCAGCGTCAGGGGGCAGAGAATTCAGCCTCACATACCTGGTGACCAAAGCTCCAGCTCCTCTGAAGATTTAACCTGGGGGCCATAAGGGGCCAGTGTTCTTGTGTCCCCACTAGAAGGCTCAGGACAAGATTTGCCAATCAATTGACTCTCGTGTTGATAGAGAGAAACTTCTACATTTAGCTCTCCTATTCACATTGCTGTTAGACTGCAATTGGGGTAGGCTGAAAATGAAGAAAAATAGCACAAACATAAAACATATTAACTCTCCAACACTAGATGCATCACATTGACAAGTTCAAGTCACTCATGTATATAACTGAGATTAATGCTTAACTCAAAGAATACAGGGAACCAGGAGATGGAGCAGTTTGTACAAGGAGTGCCACAGCTTTGATGGAGCCTTGTGACATACCTGCTCGTGCTTGGATAAAATGAGTAGTCTGTTCAAGAGTGGTGCCAGGATTGAGGTTTAAGGGTCTCTAAAGCTTTGTGATGGATGGGGTGATTGGGTGAAAGGGCCATGAAAGGCTTTTAACAATTTGTATAGTATATTTTAACATCGCAGTCCCAAGGTGCTTCACAGGAGTGTTATAAAACAAACATTTGATGCGAAGATACTTGAGAAATTAGCACTGATTACCAAAACATAAATAACTTTTTTTTAATAAAAGTGCTTTACAGCAGTGTTTTTCAATCTTTTTCCCAGGGACCCACTTTTACCAACCGACCAACCCACACTAGCTGACATACGTGACCCACCATTTTCACTTACCTATAATGCGGCAGATGAGCCTACTTGGTCCTCACAATCTCACTCCAATCAGGTTCACAGGAGGAGAGGGCAATGTGTATATCAAGTGCAGAGTGCAGTCGGTGCTGCCTTCATCTTTGTGAGGACAGAAATTCCAACCTCGCACATGTAGATCGTTGTGAAGGGCAATAGCAACAAAATGCTTGTTTTACTCAGCACTGGATACTCCTCAGAGATGCTACTCCAGAATGCTGACAACTTTATGGACTTGTATTTAATATGCTGTCACAGGTGAGGGGCAGAACTTCAGTCTCTTCATTTGGTGTCAGCTGTAAGTTAATAACTGACTGGGGTCTCAAACTCAAAAGAATTTTTCACCCACCTCTTCTCTTTAAACATCTGAAATTTCTCCTCTGGAAAGTAGTGACAAAAACTGTTGATCAGTGCAGCCAGATGCGTCTGAATAAAGCTATTGACAGTTCCCTTACTAACATTGTTTTGTTTGATATGTCGTAGCAGTGTGGGGAACATGTAATAGTTTTGGCTTTGTACTCACACTTGACAAACTTTCAATTACTTTTGGAAAGCATCTATTTCTTCAGTGTCAAAAGCAATCATCATCCTTCATTTGCAATTTGAGCTTCTGTTCATATAGAATTAAAAAGATGGTAAAATATAGTTAGCATCCAACTCTCATTACCAGTACTTCGCTGCATATAACACACATAGGCTTTGCATCCTGATATGCATTGGCACAATTAACAAAGCCATACCTTCAGAAAACATCTTTCTATTGCTTTGTTCCAGATTTCAGTTTCTTCTTACTGGGAATTCTTCAGAGCCCCTGGATTTCTGTCTCCAACTCACACCAGCACTGCTTTGTCCTGTCGTGGACTCTCCTTACATTTACACTGCAATGAAGTTACTGTGAAAAGTCCCTAGTCGCCACATTCTGGCGCCTGTTCAGGTACACTGAGGGAGAATTCAAAATGTCCAAATTACCTAATAGCGCGTCTTTCAGGACTTGTGGGAGGAAACTGGAGCACCTGGAGGAAACCCACACAGACATGGGGAAAACATCCAAACTCCACACACTGACTCAAGCCTGGAATCGAACTTGGGACCCTAGAGCTGTGAAGCAACAGCGCTACCCATTGTGATACCATGCATGATTAGCACTATGGTTTCACAACGCCAGGGTCCCAGGTTCGATTTCCGGCTTGGGTCACTATCTGCGGAGTCTGCACGTTCTCCACGTGTCGGCGTGGGTTTCCACAAATCCCGAAGGATGTGCTATTAGATCATTTGGTCATTCTGAATTGTCCCTCCGTGCACCCAAACAGGCGCCGGAGTGTGGCGACTAGGCGTTTTTCACAGTAACTTAATTGCAGTGTTAATCTAAGCCTACTTGTGACGATAAAGATTATTATTATTAAACTTTGTTTCATCTGTAAATCTAGAGAAAATATATTCAGTTCCCTCATCAAATAATATTTGTGAACAGTTGGGGTCCTAGCGCAGATCTCTACGGTACCCCACTAGGCACTCCCTGCCAATCGGAAAAAGATCCATTTATTCTAAATTTTTGACTCCTGTCTGCTAACCAGTTTTAGGTAAGGTTTAGGGGGGCAATTTAGCTCACTTAACTAGACAGCTGGTTTTTGATGCAGAGTGAGGCCAGCAGCATGGGTTCATTTCCCATACTGGCTTAAGTTATTCATGAAGGTTTCCTTCTCAACCTTACCCCTCAGCCAACGTGTGGTGATTCACCACCAGTCAGCTCTCCCCCTCAAAAGGGAAAAGCAGCTTATGGTAACCACAGCCAAGGTACAGGAGAAGAGTAGCTGGGTTACAGTCAGGGGAAAGAAAACGAATAGGCAGACAGTGCAGGGATCCCACGTGGCCGTTCCCCTTCAAAACAAGTATACCGTTTTGGATGCTGTTGGGGGGGGTGACCTACTGGGGGAAGGCCCTAGCGGCCAGGTCTCTGGCACTGAGTCTGGCTCTGGGGCTCAGAAGGGAAGGGGGGAGAATGGAAAAGCAATAGTAATAGGAGATTCAATGGTTAGGGGAATAGATAGGAGATTCTGTGGCCGCGAGCGAGACTCCCAGAGGGTATGTTGCCTCCCGGGTGCCAGGGCCAGGGATGTCTCGGATCGTGTCTTCAGGATCCTGAAGAGGGAGGGTGAGCAGCCAGAAGTCGTGGTGCACATTGGTACCAACGACATAGGTAGGAAAAGGGGTGTGGAGGTAATAAACGAGTTTAGGGAGTTAGGCTGGAAGTTAAAAGCCAGGACAGACAGAGTTGTCATCTCTGGTTTGTTGCCGGTGCCACGTGATAGCGAGGCTAGGAATAGGGAGAGAGTGCAGTTGAACACGTGGCTGCAGGAATGGTGTAGGAGGGAGGGCTTCAGGTATTTGGATAATTGTAGTGCATTCTGGGGAAGATGGGACCTGTACAAGCAGGACGGGTTGCATCTGAACCAGAGGGGCACCAATATCCTGGGAGGGAGCTTTTCTCGTACTCTTTGGGAGGGTTTAAACTAATTTGGCAGAGGAATGGGAACCAGATTTGTAGTCCAGCAACTAAGGTAGCCGATATTCAGGACGCCAAAGCGTGTACTATAGTGAGACAGTGAGGAAGGTAACATAGACAAAGGAGAGTACTTGCAGGCACGGAGATGGGTTGAAGTGTGTATACATCGACGCAAGAAGCATCGGGAATAAGGTGGGTGAACTTAAGGCATGGATCGGTACTTGGGACTACAATGTGGTGGCCATCACGGAAACTTGAATAGAAGAGGGGCAGAAATGGTTGTTGGAGGTCTCTGGTTATAGATTAAATGAAAAATGAAAATCGCTTATTGTCACACGTAGGCTTCAAATTAAGTTACTGTGAAAAGCCCCTCGTCGCCACATTCCGGCGCCTGTTCGGGGAGGCTGTTACGGGAATTGAACCATGCTGCTGGCCTGCTTGGTCTGTTTTCAAAGCCAGCGATTAAGCCCTGTGCTAAACAGCCCCTGTTTCAATAAGATTAGGGAGGGTGGTAAAAGAGGTGGGGGGGGGGGGGGGGGGGGTTGGCATTGTTAATTAGAGATAGTATAACAGCTGCAGAAAGGCAGTTCGAGGAGGATCTGCCTACTGAGGTAGTTAGGGTTGAAGTCAGAAATAGGAAAGGAGCAGTCACCTTGTTGGGAGTTTTCTATAGGCCCCCCAATAGCAGCAGAGATGTGGAGGAACAGATTGGGAAACATTTTGGAAAGGTGCAGAAGTCACAGAGTAGTAGTCATGGGTGACTTCAACTTCCCAAACATTGAGTGGAAACTCTTTAGATCAAATAGTTTGGATGGGGTCGTGTTTGTGCAGTGTGTCCAGGAAGCTTTTCTTTTTTTTAATAAACAATTTTATTGAGGTAGTTTTTGGCTTTATAAACAGTTACAGACATCATCAGAAAGGCAGCAAAAAAGGCAAAAATGTGCAAACATCCACGTACTTTCAATACTTCCATCGTACCGTATTGCACAAGCCCGCTCCCCTCCCACCCGTACTACCCGCCATATTTTCCCTCCTACTCTACTCTACCCCCCCCCCCTCCCCCCACCCCCCTGCTGACGCTCACTCTCCCGCAAAGAAGTCAATAAATGGTTGCCACCTCCGGGTGAACCCCTGCACAGATCCCCTCAAGGCGAACTTAATTTTTTCCATCCCCAGGAAACTTGACATGTCCGCAAGCCACCACTCAGTCTTCGGGGGCTTTGAGTCCCTCCACGCCAATAATATTCGTCGCCGGGCTATCAGGGAAGCAAAGGCCAGCACATCGGCCGCTTTCTCCCCCTGGACGCCCGGGTCTTCCGAAACCCCAAAAATTGCCACCCCTGGACTCATCACCACCCTTGTTTTTAGCACCTGGGACATGACCCCCGCAAATCCCTCCCAGTACCCCCTCAGCTCAGGGCATGCCCAAAACATGTGCACATGGTTCGCTGGTCCTCCCGCGCACCTAGCGCATTTGTCCTCTATCCCGAAAAATTTGCTCATCCGAGCCACCGTTATATGGGCCCGGTGAACGACCTTAAATTGGATCAGCCCGAGCCTAGCACATGTCGCGGTCGAGTTTACCCTACTCAGGGCCTCTGCCCACAGCCCATCCTCCATTTCCCCGCCTAGCTCCTCCTCCCATTTAAGTTTCAGTTCCTCTGTCTGGGACCCTTCCTCCCTCATGAGCACCTTATAAATACCCGAGACTCTACCCTCCCCTTCGTCCCTCCCAGAGACTATTCTGTCTAGGATCCCCATTGGTGGGAGGCGCGGGAAAGATGGGACCTGTCTACGAACAAAGTCCCGCAACTGTAGGTATCTAAAATCATTTCCCCTTACCAACCCAAATTTCTCCTCCAAGCTCCTCAAACTCGCGAAGCTCCCTTCCAGGAACATATCACCCACTCTTCCCGCCCCTGCTCGCCGCCATACTCGGAACCCCCCATCCATACTGTCGGGGGCAAACCGATGGTTGTCGCAGATTGGCGCCCAAACAGACGCCCCCATCTCCCCCACATGCCTCCTCCACTGGCCCCATATCCGCAGGGTCGCCACCACTACCGGGCTGGTGGTGTACTTGGCCGGCGGCAGCGGTAGAGGAGCCGTGACCAGGGCTTCCAAACTGGAGCCCCTGCACGAAGCCGCCTCCACCCGCTCCCAAATAGACCCCGTACCCACCATCCACTTCCTTATCATAGCGATGTTGGCCGCCCAGTAATAATTGACCAGACTCGGCAACGCCAGCCCTCCCTCGCTGCGGTTCCTCTCCAACATCGCCTTCTTCACCCGCGGAGACTTTCCCGCCCAGACAAAGCTCATGATCAGCCCGTTAACTCTTTTGAAGAAGGACTGTGGGATAAAGATCGGGAGGCACTGAAAAATAAACAAAAATCGAGGGAGGATTGTCATCTTTACAGTCTGCACCCTCCCTGACAGCGACAGCGGGAGTGCATCCCATCTCCGAAACTCTCCCTTCATTTGCACCACCACCCTGGCCAAATTTAACTTATGCAGCCTGCCCCAGTCTCGTGCCACCTGGATTCCCAAATACCGGAAATTTTCCTCAACTAACCTAAACGGTAGCCCTCTCAATCTGTTCTCCTGGCCCCTTGCCTGTACCACAAACATTTCACTCTTGACCGTATTTAATTTGTATCCTGAGAACTGGCCGAACTCCCTCAGCATTCCCAGTATAGTTCCCATCCCGGCCACTGGGTCCGACACGTACAGGAGCAGGTCGTCTGCAAAAAGAGAAACCCTGTGTTCAACCCCGCCCCTCACCATCCCCTTCCAACCCTCTGCGGCTCTCAGCGCAATCGCCAGCGGCTCTATGGCCAGCGCAAACAGCAGCGGGGAGAGCGGGCAGCCCTGCCTGGTCCCTCGGTACAACCTAAAGTACTCCGACACTTCTCTGTTGGTCCTGACGCTGGCCCTCGGGGCCTGATATAATAATTTGATCCAATCCACCAATCCCTCCCCGAACCCAAACCGTCCGAGCACCTCCCATAGATATTCCCACTCCACCCGGTCAAAGGCCTTCTCGGCGTCCATAGCCACCACTACCTCCACCTCTCTACCCGCCGGGGGCATCATTATCACATTGAGCAATCTCCTCAGATTGGCCGCCAGCTGCCTACCTTTCACGAACCCCGTTTGATCCTCCCCAATCACCTCCGGTACACAGTCCTCCATTCTACCCGCCAGTACCTTTGCCAGGAGCTTGGCATCTACATTAATCAGGGAGATTGGCCTGTAGGACCCGCACACCTCCGGGTCTTTACCCCGCTTTAATATCAGAGATATGGTGGCTTGTGACATCGGCGGCGGCAGGGTCCCTCCGTCCCTTGCCTCATTGAAAACCCTCGCCAAGACCGGGCCCACCAGCTCCGAGAACTTCCTATAAAACTCTACTGGGTATCCATCCGGCCCCGGGGACTTCCCCGACTGCATGGCCTTTAGGCCCCCCAATACCTCCTCTACTCTAATCGGGGCCCCCAGCTCTTCCACTCGCGCCCCCCCCCCCCCCAACTGTTGGGAATGTTAACCCATCCAGAAACCTTTTCATCCCCTCCGGTTCTTCTGGCGGCTCTGAAGTATACAGCTTACGATAGAAGTCCCGGAATACCCTATTCAATTCTACCGGATCCTCCACTTTGTGCCCCCCCTCGTCCCTCACTCTACCTATTTCCCTGGCCGCCTCCCTCCTCCTAAGTTGCTGCGCTAACAGTCTGCTAGCCTTTTCCCCATACTCGTACACCACTCCCCTCGCCTTCCTAAGCTGTTCCACGGCCCTGCTCGTGGATAGTGCCCCCAGTTCCGCCTGTAGCCTCTACCTCTCCCTGAGTAAAACCTCCCCCGGGGACTCCGCGTGCTCTTCATCTATCCGGCCCATTTCCCTGACCAATCTATCCATCTCTGCCCGGTCTGCCTTGGCTCTATGGGCCCCAATTGAAATCAGCTCCCCCCGCACTACTGCCTTTAGCGCCTCCCACACGGTCGCCGCTGAGACCTCCCCAGTGTCATTCACCTGCAGGTAATTTTTTATACATTTCCGAAGCCTCTAGCAGATCCCCTCCTCCGACAGCAGTCCCACATCTAGCCTCCATTGCGGGCGTTGATAACTCGCTCCCCCGAACTGCAGGTCCACCCAATGCGGGGCATGGTCTGAAATGGTAATTGCTGAGTATTCCGTGTTCTTTACCTCCCCTATACAGTCCCTGCTTAGCACAAAGAAATCTATCCTGGAATATACTTTGTGGACGTGCGAGTAAAACGAGTAGCCCCTTCCTGTTGGCTGTCCCTCTCTCCAGGGGTCCACCGCCCCCATTTGCTCCATAAACCCTTTCAGCTCCCTTGCCATTGCTGAGAGTCTACCCGTTCTGGGACACGACCGATCCAAAGTCGGGTCAAGGACCATGTTAAAGTCCCCTCCCATTATTAGCCTGCGAGAATCCAAGTCCGGGATCTTCCCCAGCACTCTTTTAATGAAGTCCACGTCATCCCAGTTCGGGGCATATATATTCACCAGCACCACTCTTCTCCCCTCCAGCCTGCCCCGTACCATCAGGTATCTGCCCCCCCTGTCTGCGGATATGCCCTCTGCCTCAAATTGCACGCGCTTGTTGATCATGATTGCCACCCCTCTGGACTTCGAGTCCAAGTCCGAGTGGAAGACCTGGCTAATCCAGCCCTTCCTTAGCCTGGTCTGGTCCGACACTTTCAGATGTGTCTCCTGCAACATAATTACGTCCGCCCTCAGGGCCCGCAAGTGCGCGAACACCCGCGCCCTCTTAACCGGCCCATTCAGTCCCTTGACGTTCCAGGTGATCAGCCTGGTCGGGGGGCACATCCCACCCCCCCCACCCCGCCGGTCAGCCATAGCCTTTCTCGGGCCGGCCCCTGACCCGTGCGTCGCGCCCTTCCTGGCCCGCCCTATAGCTGCCTCCACCCTCGACCTCCTTTCCAGTGCCTATTTCAAGTCCCTCTCCCGTCAGCAGAACAACCCCTCCCTCCCCTAACCCCATCCCCCGATACCCCCACCCCTGCCATCTACTGGCTGTAACTTCCCCCCCCATCTGACTTCCTTGACTAGCCAATCTGCTAGCCCGGTGACTCAACACTCCGGCGCCTTCCTGTCCCATTCCCCTTGTTTCCCCGCCCTCCTCCCCACCCACTGGGGCAAGCCGGCTCCAGTGTCTTCCGCAAGCTGCACAAAAAGCCCAAACAGGAAAAAAAAAAGGGAAAAAACATAGAAAAAAGAGAAAAAGCACATAAATGTCCATGAACAAAGGAAAGAGTCTCAAATGTTCCGCTTGGCCCCTTTGGCCCAGCAAACCGTTGAGCAGCAGTCCAGGCACATTCGGCGTTCCTCCCCACAGAAATCCTCGGGCCCTAACTCGCGTCCTTGGGGCCTCCTTTCGGGACCAGCCCCAGGTCCCTCACAAAATCCATCGCTTCTTCGGGCTTGGAAAAGTAGTGGTGTTGACCCTGGTGCGTGACCCATAGCCGAGCTGGGAACAGCAGACCAAACTTCACGTGCTTCTTGAACAGCACCTCCTTGACATTCTTAAAGGCTGCTCGCCGCCGAGCCACCTCCTGGCTTAGGTCCTGATAGATGCGGAGAACACTGTTATTCCACGTGCTGTTCCTGGCGCTCTTTGCCCACTGCAGCACCCGCTCCTTGTCCACGAACCTGTGGAACCTAATCACCATCGGGCGGGGGGGGGGGTCCGCCCAGCCGCCCCTGCCTTGCCTGCACCCTGTGTGCCCCCTCCAGCTCCAGCGGTCGCGGAAAGGCTTCGGCCCCCATCAGCTGCTTCAGCAGGTCTGCTACAAACGCTGCAGCATCAGCTCCCTCCGCCCCCTCCGGGAGGCCGACCATCCTCAGATTGTTCCTGCGGACTCTATTCTCCAGCTCCTCCACTCTGTCCAGCAGTCTTCTCTGCCGCTCTTTCAGGCCGTCCACTTCTACCGCTGCAACCGTTTGCGCATCCGCCTGCTCCTCCACCGCCTCTCCCAGCTCCTTAACTTTAACATCCTGGGCGTCCAGCCTCTGGTTCAGCTGATCCACCGCTTTCTGGATTGGGTCCAAGCTGTCCCGCTTCAGTGCTTCAAAACTGGACTTCATTACCTGGAGCATGTTATCCAGCGCCAGCTGGATTGCTGAGTCCGGGGTCCGTGTGTCCGCCATCTTAGGTCCCAGGTAATTTTCTTCCGGTCCTTGTCTCTGTCCCTTTTTCTCCTTCTTCTTCTGCCTTCTGGAATCCCGCTGTTCCATATGCCGCAGCCCGCTCCTCAGCACCTCCGCTGCCGCTTTCCTTCGCCCAGCTCCTTCAATTTTACCTCCTGGGCATCTGAAGTGGGTCCAAGCTGTCCCTCCTCAGCAACTCCAAACTTTTTCTTTTTCCCTTTGTCCTGGAGGAAGGAAGGTCCGTGGGTCCGCCATCTTACCCTGCAGGTCAGCTTCCTCCTTTCCTCCGTCTCTCTCTCCTTCCTCCTCACCTGCTGGCCTCCCACACTTTCATCTTCTGCAGCCCGCTCTCCTCTTCTGTTCCCGGCAGCCTTTCTGCCGCCTCCGTGGTCCCGCTATCGCGGGGAAACAGCTGTTCAGGCCCGCCGGAGTGAGAGCCCACCGAATGTGCGGCTCACTCGGACATCGCCGCCACCGGAAGTCCAGGAAGCTTTTCTAACACAGTATGTAGATTGTCCGACCAGAAGGGAGTCCATATTGGATTTGGTACTTGGTAATGAACCAGGGCAAGTGATAGATTTGTTAGTGGGGGAGCATTCTGGAGATAGTGACCACAATTCTGTGACTTTCACTTTAGTAATGGAGAGGGATAGGTGTGTGCAACAGGGCAAGGTTTACAATTGGGGGAAGGGTAAATACGATGCTGTCAGACAAGAATTGAAGTGCATAAGTTGGGAACGTAGGATGCCAGGGAAGGACAGAAGCGAAATAGAACATAGAACATAGAACAGTACAGCACAGAACAGGCCCTTCGGCCCTCAATGTTGTGCCGAGCCATGATCACCCCTCTCAAACCCACGTATCCACCCTATATCCGTAACACAACAACCCCCCCCTTAACCTTACTTTTATTAGGACACTACAGGCAATTTAGCATGGCCAATCCACCTAACCCGCACATCTTTGGACTGTGGGAGGAAACCGGAGCACCCGGAGGAAACCCACGCACACAGGGGGACGACGTGCAGACTCCACACAGACAGTGACCCAGCCGGGAATCGAACCTGGGACCCTGGAGCTGTGAAGCATTTATGCTAACCACCATGCTACCCTGCTGCCCCGATGTGGAACTTGTTCAAGGAACAGGTACTATGTGTCCTTGATATGTATGTCCCTGTCAGGCAGGGAAGATATGGTCGAGTGAGGGAACCATGGTTGACAAGAGAGGTTGAATGTCTTGTTGAGAGGAAGAAGGAGACTTATGTAAGGCTGAGGAAACAAGGTTCAGACAGGGCGCTGGAGGGATACAAGATAGCCAGGAGGGAACTGAAGAAAGGGATTAGGAGAGCTAAGAGAGGGCATGAAAAATCTTTGGTGGGTAGAATCAAGGAAAACCCCAAGGCCTTTTACACATATGTGAGGATTATGAGAATGACTAGAGCGAGGGTAGGTCCGATCAAGGACAGTTGCGGGAGATTGTGTATTGAGTCTGAAGAGATAGGAGGGGTCTTGAACGAGTACTTTTCTTCAGTATTTACAAACGAGAGGGGCCATATTGTTGGAGAGGACAGTGTGAAACAGACTGGTAAGCTCGAGGAGATACTTGTTAGGAAGGAAGGTGTGTTGGGCATTTTGAAAAACGTGAGGATAGACAAGTCCCCCGGGCCTGACGGGATGTATCCAAGGATTCTATGGGAAGCAAGAGATAAAATTGCAGAGCCGTTGGCAATGATCTTTTCGCCCTCACTGTCAACAGGGGTGGTACCAGGGGATTGGAGAGTGGCGGATGTCGTGCCCCTGTTCAAAAAAGGAATAGGGATAACCCTGGGTCTTACAGGCCAGTTAGTCTTACTTCGGTGGTAGGCAAAGTAATGGAAAGGGTACTGAGGGATAGGATTTCTGAGCATCTGGAAAGACACTGCTTTATTAGGGATAGTCAGCACGGATTTGTGAGGGGTAGGTCTTGCCTTACAAGTCTTAATAAATTCTTTGAGGAGGTAACCAAGCTAGTCAGAGTAGGAATGTCAGGATAGCTAGGATGAATGCATGGCTCGAGAGATGGTGCAAGAGGGAGGGATTCAAATTCCTGGGGCATTGGGCCCGGTTCTGGGGGAGGTGGGACCAGTACAAACCGGACGGTCTGCACCTGGGCAGGACTGGAACTGATGTCTGAGGGGGGGTGTTTGCTAGAGCTGTTGGGGAGGGTTTAAACTAATGTGGCAGGGGGATGGGAACCGATGCAGGAAGTTGGAAGGTAGTAAAACAGGGACAGAAGCAAAAGGAAGTAAGGGGGAAAGTGTAAGGCAGAGAAGACATAGTCAAAAATCAAAAAGGGCGACAGTACAAGGTACAGTGACTGAGGGGAGCTCAGTGAATAGGCCCAGTAATACTAAAAGGAGTAAAACTGGAGATGTTAAGATTCAAAACAGAGGTAAAAAAACCAACATAAGTGTACTTTACCTGAATGCTCGTAGTATTCGGAATAAAGTAAATGAGTTGATGGTGCAAATCATCGTGAATGACGATGATTTAGTGGCCATTACTGAAACGTGGTTAAAGGATGGTCACGACTGGGTGTTAAATATCCGAGGGTATCAAACTATTCGGAAGGACAGAGTGGATGGTAAGGGAGGTGGTGTAGCTCTGTTATTTAAGGATGACATCCGGGCAATAGTTAGGGATGATATCGGTGCTATGGAGGATAAGGTTGAATCCATTTGGGTGGAAATCAGGAATAGTAAGGCGAAAAAGTCACTGATAGGAGTAGTCTATCAGCCACCAAATAGTAACGTTATGGTGGGGAAGGCAATAAACAAAGAGATAACTGATGCATGTAGAAATGGTACAGCAGTTATCATGGGGGATTTTAATCTACATGTCGATTGGTTTAACCAGGTCGGTCAAGGCAACCTTGAGGAGGAGTTTATAGAATGTATCCGCGATAGTTTCCTAGAACAGTATGTATTGGAACCTACGAGGGAACAAGCGGTCCTAGATCTTGTCCTGTGTAATGAGACAGGATTGATTCATGATCTCATAGTTAGGGATCCTCTCGGAAGGAGCGATCACAATATGGTGGAATTTAAAATACAGATGGATGGTGAGAAGGTAAAATCAAATACTAGTGTTTTGTGTTTAAACAAAGGAGATTACAATGGGATGAGAGAAGAACTAGCTAAGGTAGACTGGGAGCAAAGACTTTATGGTGGAACAGTTGAGGAACAGTGGAGAACCTTCCAAGCGATTTTACGCAGTGCTCAGCAAAGGTTTATACCCACAAAAAGGAAGGACGGTAGAAAGAGGGAAAATCGACCGTGGATACCTAAGGAAATAAGGGAGAGTATCAAATTGAAGGAAAGAGCATACAAAGTGGCAAAGATTGGTGGGAGACTAGAGGACTGGGAAATATTTAAGGGGCAACACAAAGCTACTAAAAAAGCTATAAAGAAGAGTAAGGTAGAGTATGAGAGTAAACTTGCTCAGAATATTAAAGCAGACAGCAAACGTTTTTACAAATATATAAAGCAAAAAAGAGTGGCTAAGGTAAATATTGGTCCTTTAGAGGATGAGAAGAGAGTTTTAATAATGGGAGATGAGGAAATGGCTGAGGAACTGAACAGGTTTTTTGGGTCGGTCTTCACAGTGGAAGACACAAATAACATGCCAGTGACTGATAGAAATGAGGTTATGACATGTGATGACCTTGAGAGGATTGTTATCACTAAGGAGGTAGTGATGGGCAAGCTAATGGGGCTAAAGGTAGACAAGTCTCCTGGCCCTGATGGAATGCATCCCAGAGTGCTAAAAGAGATGGCTAGGGAAATTGCAGATGCACTAGTGATGATTTACCAAAATTCACAAGACTCTGGGGCGGTCCCGGTGGATTGGAAATTAGCAAACGTGACACCACTGTTTAAAAAAGGAGGTAGGCAGAGAGCAGGAAATTATAGGCCAGTGAGCTCAACTTCGGTAGTAGGGAAGATGCTGGAATCTATCATCAAGGAAGAAATAGCGAGGCATCTGGATAGAAATTGTCCCATTGGGCAGACGCAACATGGGTTCATAAAGGGCAGGTCGTGCCTAACTAATTTAGTGGAATGTTTTGAGGACATTACCAGTGCAGTGGATAACGGGGAGCCAATGGATGTGGTATATCTGGATTTCTAGAAAGCTTTTGACAAGGTGCCACACAAAAGGCTGCTGCATAAGATAAAGGTGCATGGCATTAAGGGTAAAGTAGTAGCATGGATAGAGGATTGGTTAATTAATAGAAAGCAAAGAGTGGGGATTAATGGTTGCATCTCTGGTTGGCGATCAGTAGATAGTGGTGTCCCTCAGGGATCCGTGTTGGGCCCACAATTGTTCACAATTTACATAGATGATTTGGAGTTGGGAACCAAGGGCAATGTGTCCAAGTTTGCAGATGACACTAAGATGAGTGGTAAAGCGAAAAGTGCAGAGGATACTGGAAGTCTGCAGAGGGATTTGGATAGGTTAAGTGAATGGGCTAGGGTCTGGCAAATAGAATACAATGTTGATAAATGTGAGGTTATCCATTTTGGTAGGAATAACAGCAAACGGGATTATTATTTAAACAATAAAATATTAAAGCATGCTGCTGTGCAGAGAGACCTGGGTGTGCTCGTGCATCAGTCACAGAAAGTTGGTTTACAGGTGCAAGAGGTGATTAAGAAGGCAAATGGAATTTTGTCCTTCATTGCTAGAGGGATGGAGTTTAAGACTAGGGAGGTTATGCTGCAATTGTATAAGGTGTTAGTGAGGCCACACCTGGAGTATTGTGTTCAGTTTTGGTCTCCTTACTTGAGAAAGGACGTACTGGCACTGGAGGGTGTGCAGAGGAGATTCACGAGGTTAATCCCAGAGCTGAAGGGGTTGGATTACGAAGAGAGGTTGAGTAGACTGGGACTGTACTCATTGGAATTTAGAAGGATGAGGGGGGATCTTATCAAAACATTTAAAATTATGAAGGGAATAGATAGGATAGATGTGGGCAGGTTGTTTCCACTGGCGGGTGAAAGCAGAACTAGGGGGCATAGCCTCAAAATAAGGGGAAGTAGATTTAGGACTGAGTTTAGGAGGAACTTCTTCACCCAAAGGGTTGTGAATCTATGGAATTCCTTGCCCAGTGAAGCAGTTGAGGCTCCTTCATTAAATGTTTTTAAGGTAAAGATAGATAGTTTTTTGAAGAAAAAAGGGATTAAGGGTTATGGTGTTCGGGCCGGAAAGTGGAGCTGAGTCCACAAAAGATCAGCAGGCTCGAGGGGCCAGATGGCCTACTCCTGCTCCTAGTTCTTCTGTTCTTATGTGGATGAAGATAAAGCAGTGGATGGAGTGTACATGGATTTTAGTAAGGCATTTGATAAGGTTCCCCATGGTAGGCTTATGCAGAAAGTAAGGAGGCATGGGATAGTGGGAAATTTGGCCAGTTGGGTAACGAACTGGCTAACCAATAGAAGTCAGAGTGGTGGTGGATGGCACATATTCAGCCTGGAGCCCAGCATACCGCAGGGATCAGTTCTGGGTGATTTTCATTAATGACTTGGATGAGGGAGTTGAAGGGTGGGTCAGTAAATTTGCAGACGATACGAAGATTGGTGGAGTTGTGGATAGTGAGGAGGGCTGTTGTCGGCTGCAAAGAGACATAGATAGGACGCAGTGCTGGGCTGAGAAGTGGCAGCTGGAGTTTAACCCTAAAAACTGTGAGGTTTTCCATTTTGGAAGGACAAATATGAATGTGGAATACAACAGAGTTAACGGTAGGGTTATTGGCAATGTGGAGGAGCAGAGATCCTGGGGTCTATGTTCATAGATCTTTGAAAATTGCCACTCAAGTGGATAGAGCTGTGAAGAAGGCCTATGGTGTGCTAGCATTCATTAGCAGAGGGATTGAATGTAAGAGCCGTGAGGTGATGATGCAGCTGTACAAAACCTTGGTAAGGCCACATTTGGAGTACTGTGTGCAGTTCTGGTCACCTCATTTTAGGAAGGATGTAGAAGCTTTGGAAAAGGTGCAAAGGAGATTTACCAGGATGTTGCCTGGAATGGAGAGTAGGTCTTAGGAGGAAAGGTTGAGGGTGCCAGGCCTTTTCGCATTAGAACGGAGAAGGATGGGGGCGACTTGGTAGAGGTTTATGAGATGATCAGGGGAATAGATAGAGTAGACAGTCAGAGACTTTTTCCCCGGGTGGGTGAAACAAACCATTAAAAGGGGACAGAAATTTAAGGTGAATGGTGGAAGACATAGAGGGGATGTCAGAGGTAGGTTCTTTACCCAGAGAGTAGTGGGGGCATGGAATGCACTGCCTGTGGAAGTAGTTGAGTCGGAAACATTAGGGACCTTCAAGCGGCTATTGGATTGGTACATGGATTACGGTAGAATAATGGGGTGTAGATTAATTTGTTCTTAAGGGCAGCACGGTAGCATTGTGGATAGCACAATTGCTTCACAGCTCCAGGGTCCCAGGTTCGATTCCGGCTTGGGTCACTGTCTGTGCGGAGTTTGTACATCCTCCCCGTGTGTGCGTGGGTTTCCTCCGGGTGCTCCAGTTTCCTCCCACAGTCCAAAGATGTGCAGGTTAGGTGGATTGGCCATGATAAATTGCCCTTAGTGTCCAAAATTGCCCATATTGTTGGCTGGGGTTACTGGGTTATGGGGATAGGGTGGAGGTGTTAACCTTGGTTAGGGTGCTCTTTCCAAGAGCCGGTGCAGACTCGATGGGCCAAATGGCCTCCTTCTGCACTGTAAATTCTATGATAATCTATGATTAATCTAGGACAAAGGTTCGGCACAACATTGTGGGCCGAAGGGCCTGTTCTGTGCTGTATTTTTCTATGTTCTATGTAACCTGGGACTATGGCAACTTTACCTTACCTGCTAACCAGCTTTCTATCCATCTCAAGACACTACCTGGAATCCCATAGGTTTAACGTCGCATAGTAGTCTACTATGTGAGACCTTGTCGAAAGCCTTCTGAATGTCGCGATAAACCACATCCACCATGGCTCCCTGGTCAACACTACTAGTTACATCTTCAAAGAATTCTTTTTTAAAAAAAATTTTTTATAGGGTATTTGTAGTTTTTATACTAACAGCAATAACAGCAACATAAACATGGTACATAAAACATTTCCACCCCAATCACGTTCTTCGCACCCCCAATCAATGAGACAATAGCCTAACCACCCCCCCCCCCCCCCCCCCCCCCCCCCCCCCCACCCCCCACCGCCCAGATTCCTGCCTCTGCTGACATTTGAATTTTCTTGAGAAAGTCGACGAACGGCGGCCACCTCCGGAAGAACCTTAACAATGACCCTCTTAGGGTTAACTTTATTTTCTCGAGCCATGTCACTAACTCAGGTCTCTAATTTTGGGGGTTTCGAGTCCCTCCACATTAACAGTATCCGTCTCTGGGCTACCAGGGACGCAAAGGCCAAAACGTCCGCCTCTCTCGCCCCTGGGACTCCCGGATCTTCCGACACTCCAAAGATCGCCACCTCTGGACTCGGCACCACCCGTGTTTTAAGTATCGTGGACATAGTCTTAGCAAAACCCTGCCAAAGCCCTCCAAGCTTCGGGCATACCCAAATCATATGGACATGGTTTGCTGGACCTCCCGCACACCTCGCACACCTGTCCTCTACCCCAAAGAACTTGCTCATCCGGACCACCATCATGTGTGCCCGGTGGACTACCTTAAATTGTATAAGGCTAAGCCTGGCACATGATGAGGATGTGTTAACCCTGCTTAAGGCATCCGCCCACAGACCCACCTCTATCTCTCCCCCTAGCTCACCTTCCCTCTTGCCCTTTAGTTCCTCTATCTGAGTTTCCACCAACTCCATCAGTTCTTTGTAGATATCTGATACCTTCCCCTCTCCCACCCATGTTCTGGAAAATACGCTGTCCTGTATCCCACATGGTGGCAGGAGCTGGAAGGTCGGAACCTGCCTTCTCAGAAAATCCCATACCTGCACATATCTAAACCCATTCCCTGATGGCAGTTCAAATTTCTCCTCCAAATCCTTCAAGCTAGGGGAGCTCCTGACTATAAATGGACCTCCCATCCTCTCAAGCCCTACTCCCAGCCTTCTCCGGAACCCACCATCCAGCCTCCCTGGCACAAACCAATGGTTGTTGTAAATCGGGGCCCAGAACAATGCTCCCTCCGCACTCCTATATTTCCTCCACTGCCCCCAGACTCTCAGAGCCGCCACTGCCTCCGGGCTTGTGGAGTACCGGGCCGGCGAAAACGGCAGAGGTGCCGTTGTCAGTTCCAAACTTGTGTTCTTACACGATGCCGCCTCTACTCACTCCCACACCGACCCCCCAACTACCCACTTCCTAATCATGGCTATATTAGCCAGCGAGTAGTAGTTACAAAAGTTCGGCAGCACCAGCCCACCCTCCCCCCGACTACGCTCCAACACTTTCTTCACTCGCGGGGTGTTACTCGCCCACGCAAAGCCTGAAATCACTTTATGCACCCGTTTAAAAAAGGCCCTCGGGATAAAGATGGGGAGACACTGAAAGACAAACAGAAATCTGGGGAGGACCGTCATTTTCACGGTCTGTACCCTCCCCGCCAGTGACAGCAGGAGCATGTCCCATCTCCAAAAGTTCTCCTTCATTTGTCCTACATGCCCGGACAAGTTTAACTTGTGCAATGTCTCCCATTCCCGTGCCACCTGGATTCCCAGATCGCGAAAGCTCCTTCCTACCATTCTAAACGGCAGTTCTCCCAGTCTCCTCTCCTGCTCCCCTGCCTGGATCGCGAACATCTCGCTTTTCCCCATATTCAATTTACACCCCGAGAACCTGCCAAATTCCCCTAAGATCCAGATAATCTCCCCCATCCCCTCTAACAGTCCGAAATGTACAGGAGCAGGTTATCCGCATAAAGCAAAACCCAATGCTCCACCCACCCTTGGACCAGCCCTTACCAGTTCCTGGAAGCTCTTAACGACATAGCCAATGGCTCTATAGCCAGAGCAAACAACAGCGGGGAGAGGGGACACCCTTGCCTTGTCCCTCGGTACAGTTTAAAACAGCCCGACATCAGCCGATTCGTACGCACACTTGCTACTGGTGCCTGATATAGCAACCGCACCCAATCAATGAAGCTGTGACCAAACCCAAACCTTCCAGCACCTCCCACAAATAATTCCACTCCACCCGATCAAAGGCCTTCTCCGCAGCCATCGCAATTACCACCTCCATCTTCCCCCCGCCCTCTGAGGGCATCATGATAACGTTTAAGAGCCTTTTAACATTGGCCGTGAGTTGCCTGCCCTTTACAAACCCCATCTGGTCTTCCCCTATCACCCCAGGGACACAGACCTCTATCCTTGTGGCCAATATCTTGGCCAGCAGTTTGGCATCCACATTCAATACGGAGATTGGCCTGTGTGACCAGCATAGCTCAGGGTCCTTCTCCCGTTTCAGAATCAATAAAATTGAGGCCTGCAACATTGTTGGGGGAAGGGCTCCCCTCTCCCTTGCCTCATTAAATATCCTCACCAGCAGTGGGCACAATATCTCCGAGAACGTCTTGTGAAATTCCACAGAGTAGCCATCCGGCCCCGGGGCCATGCCCAACTGCATGATCTCCAGCCCCTCCTTTATTTCCTCAATTTCAGTTGGGGTTCCCAGCCCTTCCACCAGTTCTTCCTCCACCCTCGGGAACCTCAGCTGACCCAGGAACTGTCTCATCCCCTCCACCCCAACCAGGGGTTCCGTCCCATATAACTTGCTATAAAAGTCCTTAAACACCTCATTCACCCCACTGCGTCCTGGATCTCATTCCCACCACTGTCCTTTACTCTCCCTATCTCCCTGGCCGTCTCCCTTTTCCTCAGCTGGTGTGCTAGCATTCTACTGGCCTTTTCCCCATACTCATACAACACTCTCCTTGCCTTCCTCCATTGTTCCACCGCCTTCCCTGTAGATATAGCCCAAATTCCACCTGTAACCTCTGCCCCACTTCAGTAGCCCCACGTCCAGGGCTTCCGAATATCTCCTATCCACCTGGAGTATCTCCCCAACCAACCTACCCCTCTCTGCACATTCCACCTTTTCTCTATGGGCCCGTATCGAAATTAACTCCCCTCTATCCACTGTCTTCAGAGCTTCCACACCGTTGCAGCCGAGACTTCCCCCGTATCATTTATTTCCAAATAGTTCTGGATATACTTGCTCACCCGCTCACACACACCCTCATCTGCTAATAGTCCCACATCCAGCCTCAATGACGGGCGCTGCCTTCTCTCCATACTAACCCGCAGATCCACCTAATGTGGGGCATGATCCGACACCGCGATTGCCGAGTGCTCGGTATCCACCACCCCCGGCAGCAGAGCCCTGCTCAGCATAAAAACTCGATCCGAACATATACTTTGTGGACATGGGAGAAAAAAGAAAATCCTTCACTCTTGGCCGTCTGAACCGCCTTGGGTCTACTCCCCCATCTGCTCCATAAACACCTTTAATTCCTTTGCTACGACTGGTACCCTCCCTGTCCTAGATTTTGACCGGTCCGATCCTGGATCAATTACTGTATTGAAATCTCCCCCCATGATCAGATTATGTGACTTAGGTCCGGGATCTTACCCAACACCCACCCCATAAATTTTTCATCATCCCAGTTTGGTGCATATACATTCACAAGTACCACCAACATCCCCTCAAGCTTCCCACTCACCATAATGTACCTGCCCCCCGCGTCTGCCATGATTCTCCCTGCCTCAAATGCCACACGTTTGTTAATCAAGATCGCAAACCCCCTGGTCTTAGAGTCCAGCCTTGAATGGAATACCTGGCCGACCAACCCCTTCCTCAATCTGGCCTGGTCTATAACCTTTAGGTGTGTCTCTTGTAACATTGCCATGTCCGCCTTCAATCCCCTCAGATGCGCGAACATGCGAGCCGTCTTAACCACCCATTTGGCCCTCTGATGTTCCAAGTAATCATCCTAGCGGGGGGGGGGCGGTTCATAGTCGGGGGTCTGCACCCCCCCCCCCCCCCACTCCCCCCGCCGATTAGCCATCACCCTTCCGAGGCCAGCCGCCAGCTCGTGTCTCTCGCCTCTCGGGCCCGCCCTCCTCGACCTCCCTTTTGTCCCTTAGCAACAGTTCCTCCCCTGTCAACAGAGCAGCTCTCCCTCCCCACCTCCCTCCCCGCTAACAGGGCCAGAAACCCAATCCCACCCCACACTGAGCTTCCGTGAGCTAGCTGCCGCCCATGGCACCAGACATCCTATCTCCCTACTGTTCTCCTCTCTCTCTCTCTCTCTCTCTCTCTCCCCCCCCCCCCCCCCCCCTCGTCTTGGACATACATATTCAAAGCATCACAGTCCCCAGTAAACAAACAGTAGAAAAAAATACCTCTACCCAACGTCAAATGGAACAGAGTTAACTTACATTTCTGAGCAGCTGCTCAAACATCTTATCACAAAGAAAACCAAAGACAAGAGGAAGGGGAAAACAAAAATAACTACTTGTTACAGAGAGCACTGCGTATTCAAAACAACACAGAAGTGATTTTGACCAAATCGCCTCCGCAATGCCCTTCCCCAGGTTCAGTGACCTTAATCCCCTGCTAGCCTTTTGTCCTTGATAAAGTTCATGGGCGGGATTCTCCCCTACCCGGCGGGGCGGGGAGTCCCGGCGTAGCGGAGTGGCGCCAACCACTCCGGCGTCGGGCCTCCCCAACGTCACCACCGCCGCATGCGCACTGGGGGATTCTCTTCCACCTCCGCCATGGTGGAGGCCGTGGCGGCGGTAGAAGAAAAAGAGTGCCCCCACTGCACTGGCCCGCCCGCCGATTGGTGGGCCCTGATCGCGGGCCTGGCCACCGTGGGGGCACCCCCCAGGGTCCGATCGGCCCACGCCCCCCCCCCCCCCAGGACCCCGGGGGCCTGCTCGCGCCGCCGATCCCGCCACCACCAGAGGTGTTTCAAACCACGGCGGTGGGAGAGGCCTCCCAGCGGCGGGACTTCGGCCCATCGCGGGCCGGAGAATCGCCGAAGGGGGCTCGCCGCTCGGCGCGGCGCAATTCCCCCCCCCCGCCAATTCCCGGGTGGCGGAGAATTTCTGCCACGGCGGGGGCGGGATTTTCGGCGGCCCCAGGCGATTTTCCGACCCTGCGGGGGGTAGGAGAATTTCGCCCCATAACTTAATCTGGTGATTCAAAATAAAATTCCTGGCCCTCAAATGTGACCCAAAGACGCGCTGGATACAATATCCCAAACTTCAGCCCCTTCTTGAAAAGAGCCGATTTTTCCCTGTTAAATCCGGCTCGCCTTCTGGCCAGTTCTGAGCCCAGGTCCTGGTAGGATGCTCAACTCACAGTTCTCCCACACGCTGCTCCATACCTGCTTGGCCCACCGCAAAATCTGTTCCTTGTCCAGGAACCGGTGCATTTGCACCATCATCGCCCTTGGCGGTTCATTCACTCGAGGCTTCCTTGCGAGAGCTCTATGCGCTCTGTCCACTTCGAAGGGCCGCGTAAATGCCCCATCTCCCATAAATTTTTCCAGCATACTTGCCACATATGCCCTCGCGTCGGAACCCTCACTGCTCTCAACGAGGCCGACGATCCTCAGGTTCTGTCTCCTGGACCTGTTCTCCAAGTCCTCCAATTTCTCCTGCAACCTTTTCTGGTGGTCCTTCAGCAGTCCCACCTCGAGCTCTTGCTCAGACATCTTTTCCTCCATCTTCTGAATCGCCCGTCTGTGGGTTTCTAGACCCTGTTCCAGCCGATCGATCGGTGCTTTAATCGGGTCCAGCATATCTTTCTTTAGCTTGGCGAAGCTCTCCTCAAAGAACTTCACCAGCTGTATCGTCGACCACTGTGTCACCGCACCAGGTTCCTGAAACCCCGCCATGCTTTCCTGCGCTGCCGACTCTGCACGGGTCTTCCTTGCTTGACTATGTCTCCTTACATGGCCACTTCTATCCACTGATCCATACATTGTTGGGGGACTTCTCCTCACTGTCTCACTCTCCACCCATTTATCAAGTGAAATTCCGAGAAAAACAGGTGAAAAGGTCCAAAAGTTTAATCACAAGCGGGAGCTATCAAATGTGCAACCTTCTACTCCATGGCCACCACCGGAAGTCATCTTCAAAGAATTCTAGCAGACTGGTCAAGCATGATATCCCTTTCATAAATCTGCTGACTTTGTGTGATTATCCTACTACTTTCCAAATGCTGAACTATGAAATCCTTGGTAATGGACTCTAGCAAACTCCCTGCTACTGACGTTAGGCTCACTGATTTATAGTTCCCTGTTTTCTTTCTACCTCCAATTTTGAATAGCGGGGTTATATTAGCTACCCTCCAATCTGTAGAAGCCACTCCAGAGTCCAAAGAATTTTGGATAATGACCACCAATGGATCTACTATTTCTAGGGCCACTTCCTTAAGTACTGTGTGTTTTTTTTGTTTTTTTTTAAATAATTTTTATTGAACTTTTTACAAAATATAAACATCTTAACTCTATTAACAAACAACCACGATAACACCCCAAGAACAATACCCCCCAACTTCAAGAGCAACTTCAAACAAAAGGAAAAAGAAAAAAAACAAAAGAGCACCCAAACAACAAAAGGGAAAGAGATAGCACCCGCCACATCCCACAGACCCATGAACACAGTTCTCCCTCCCCCCAATCCAAACCCCCCCCCCCCCCCCCCCCCCCCCCCCGGGTTGCTGCTGCTGTCGGCCTATTTCCCTACCGTTCTGCCAGGAAGTCCAGGAAAGGCTGCCACCACCTGAAAACCCCGTGTACTGATCCTCTCAGGGCAAATTTCACCCTCTCCAATTTGATGAACCCCGCCATATCATTGATCCAGGCCTCCACGCTTGGGGGCCTCGCATCCTTCCATTGGAGCAAGATCCTCCGCTGGGCTACTAGGGACGCAAAGGCCAGAACACCGGCCTCTATCGCCTCCTGCACTCCCGGCTCCACTGCAACCCCAAAAATTGCGAGTCCCCAGCCTGGCTCGAGCCTGGATCCCGCCACCCTCGACACCGTCCTTGCTACCCCCTTCCAAAACTCCCCCAACGCTGGGCACGCCCAAAACATATGGGCGTGGTTCGCTGGGCTCCCCGAACACCTAGCACACCTGTCCTCGCCCCCGAAAAACCTACTCATCCTCGACCCAGTCATGTGGGCCCTATGCAGCACCTTGAACTGTTTGAGGCTGAGCCTCGCACAGGAAGAGGAGGAATTCACTCTCTCCAGGGCAGCCGCCCACGTCCCCTCCTCAATCTCCTCACCCAGCTCCTCTTCCCATTTACCCTTCAGTTCCTCCACCGAGGCCTCGTCTACCTCCTGCATTACCCGGTATATGTCCGAAATCCTCCCTCCTCCAACCCACACCCCCGAGAGCACCCTGTCCCGTACCCCACGCGGGGGCAACAAGGGGAACCCCTCCATCTGCCGCCTGGCAAATGCCCTAACCTGCATGTACCGAAACATGTTCCCCGGGGGAGCCCAAACTTCCCCTCTAACTCCCCCAAGCTCGCGAACCTCCTCTCCACAAACAGGTCCCTCAACCTCCTAACCCCTGCCCTGTGCCAGCCCAGAAATCCGCCACCAATGCTCCCTGGGACAAACCGATGGTTCCCCCGTATCGGGGCCTCCATCGAGCCCCCCATTTCTCCCCTGTGCTGTCTCCATTGCCCCCAAATTTTGAGGGTAGCCGCCACCACCGGGCTCGTGGTATACCTCGTTGGAGGGAGCGGCAACGGCGCCGTTACTAGCGCCTCCAAGCTCGTGCCCACACAAGACGCCGCCTCCATCCTCTTCCATGCTGCCCCCTCCTCGTCCATTACCCACTTACGCACCATCGCTGCATTGGCAGCCCAATAGTACCCACACAGGTTGGGCAACGCCAGTCCCCCCCCCTATCCCTGCCTCGTTTCAGGAACACTCTTCTAACCCTTGGAGTCCCATGCGCCCACACAAATCCCATGATACTCCTGTTGACTCTCCTAAAAAAGGCCTTCGGGAAAAGGATGGGAAGGCACTGGAACAGGAACAAAAACCTCGGGAGCACCGTCATCTTAACGGACTGCACCCTCCCCGCCAGTGACAGCGGTAACATATCCCACCTCTTAAACTCCTCCTCCATCTGCTCCACCAATCTTGTGAGGTTGAGCTTGTGCAGGGCCCCCCAGCTGCCCGCCACCTGGACCCCTAGGTACCTGAAGCTCTTCCCTGCCTGCTTCAATGGGAGCCTACCAATCTCCAACTCTTGATCCCCCGGATGTACCACAAACACCTCACTCTTGCCCAAGTTCAACTTATACCCCGCGAAACCCCCGAATTCACTAAGAATCCTCATCACCTCCGGCATCCCCCCACCGGGTCCGCCACATGCAGCAACAGGTCGTCCGCGTACAGCGACACTTGATGCTCCTCCCCACCCCGCACCAGGCCCCTCCAGTTCCCTGACTCCCTCAATGCCATGGCCAGGGGCTCAATTGCCAACGCGAAGAGCAAGGGGGACAGGTCCCCCGGTGCAGCCAAAAGTACTCCGACCTCCTCCTATTTGTGGCTACACTCGCCGGATAAACCCCTCCCCAAACCCAAACCTCTCCAACACCTCCCACAAATACTCCCACTCAACCCTATCGAAGGCCTTCTCCGCATCTAATGCCACCACTATCTCCACCTCCCCTTCCATAGCCGGCATCATAATAACGTTGAGGAGCCTTCGTACGTTTGTATTCAGCTGCCTTCCCTTCACAAACCCCGTCTGGTCCTCATGAATGACCCCGGGCACGCAATCCTCTATTCTAGTGGCCAGGATCTTTGCCAGCAGCTTAGCATCGGCGTTCAGCAGCGAAATCGGCCTATATGATCCGCACTGCAGAGGGTCCTTGTCCCGCTTCAGGATCAAGGTAATCAGCGCCCGGGACATAGTTGGGGGCAAAGCCCCCTCCCTCCCTCCCTTGCCTCGTTAAAGGTCCGGACCAACAGGGGGCCCAACAGGTCCAAATACCTTTTATAAAATTCTGCCGGAAACCCGTCCGGCCCCGGCCCCTTCCCCGACTGCATGCTCCCTATCCCTTTGACCACCTCCTCCAGCTCGATCGGCACCCCTAGTCCCTCCACCTGCTCCTCCTCCATCCTCGGGAATTGCAGCTTGTCCAAGTAGCGCCCCATTCCACCCCCCTCCACCGGGGGCTCCGACCGGTACAGTTCCCCATAGAAGTCTCTGAAGACCCCATTAACATCTACTCCCCTCCGCACCACCTTTCCAGCCTTATCCGTCACTCCCCCAATCTCCCTGGCCGCGTCCCACTTTCGGAGCTGGTGTGCCAGCATCCTGCTCGCCTTCTACCCGTATTCATACACCGCCCCCTGTGCTTTCCTCCACTGAGCTTCCGCCTTTCTGGTAGTCAATAGGTCAAATCTGGCCGGAAGGCTACGCCTCTCCCCCAGCAATCCCTCCTCTGGGGCCTCCGCATATCTCCTATCCACCTGCACCATCTCCCCTATCAGTCTCTCCCTCTCCCTCTGCTCCCCCCCTCTCCCTATGGGTTCGGATGGAGATCAATTCCCCCCTCATCACCGCCTTCAATGCCTCCCAGACCGTCCCCACTCGAACCTCCCCGTTATCATTGGCCTCAAGGTACCTCTCGATACACCCCCGAACCCTCTCGGCCACCTCCTCATCTGCCAACAGCCCCACCTCCATGCGCCAGAGCGGACGTTGGTCCCTCTCTTCCCCCAGCCCGAGGTCCACCCAGTGCGGGGAATGATCTGAAATGGCAATGGCGGAGTATTCCACATCCTCCACCCTCGACACCAACCCCCTGCTCAGGACAAAAAAAATCAATCTTCGAGTAGGCCTTATGTACGTGGGAGAAAAACGAGTATTCCCTGGCCCTTGCCTCGCAAACCTCCAGGGGTCCACCCCCCCCATCTGGTCCATGAATCCCCTCAGCACCTTAGCCGCCGCCGGCCTCCTACCCATCCGGGACTTGGATCGATCCAATGGGGATCCAGTACTGTGTTGAAGTCCCCCCCCCCCACATGATCAGGCCCCCCACCTCCAGGTCCGGAATGCGGCCCAACATACGCCGCATAAACCCCGCATCGTCCCAATTTGGGGCATAAACATTCACCAACACCACCCGCTCCCCCTGCAGCTTGCCACTCACCATCACATATCTCCCGCCACTGTCAGCCACCACATTTAACGCCTCAAACGACACCTTCTTCCCCACCAGGATCGCCACCCCCTTCCTCTTCTCACCCAGCCCTGAGTGAAATACTTGGCCCACCCATCCCTTCCTCAGCCGAACCTGGTCCACCACTCTCAGGTGTGTCTCCTGGAGCATGGCCACATCCGCCTTCAGCCCCTTCAGCTGCGCAAATACCCGGGCCCGTTTGACCGGCCCATTCAGCCCCCTCACATTCCAGGTTATCAGCCGGATCAGAGGGCTCCCTGCCACCCTCCCCTGTCGATTAGCCATACCCCATCCCTTGCCCACCCCCGGCCAGCGTCCCCTGCTCTGCCAGTTTCCCACGGCGGTAACTCCCCCCTCCAGCACCCCCTGCGTCCCCCAGCTCCTTCCTGACCGTTTCAGCAGCAACCCGGTACACCCCCCCTTTCCCCTCCCCCCCAGGCTAGGACCCCTCCTAGCTGCGCCCCTCCCTCCACAGCACTCCCGTGAGCCAGCTAACTTCTGCTGACCTCGGCGACTCCCGCCCTACCTTCGGCTCCTCCCCACGTGGGACTGCCCCTCCTCCATTGTGCCCATCAACGGGTCCACCCTCCCCCCGCTCTTGCGCGGGAAAAGAAAACAGCCAACAACGACCCGCGCTTCTCAGCCCCGGCCCCGCCCCCACCATCTCACAGCGCGGGAAACCCGCAGAAAGCTCGCGCTTTCGCCCTGCCGGGCCCCGCCTCCTCCAGGGCCACTCCCATTGTCAGTCCCCCCCCCCCACCAGTTCCCCGAACTCCCCGTTTACCCCTCTGCCCGAACCCGTCCACCCGACCCCTGCTTAAAAACCCATATAGGAAAAACAGTACGACATCACCCCACCCACCCTAAGGCCAACCCACTTCTTACACTAAACCAAGCAAATGCAAATACAGTATTATACAACATCCCCCATCCTAGACCCTCAGTTTGAGTCCAATTTCTCGGCTTGCACAAAGGCCCACGCCTCCTCCGGGGACTCAAAATAATGGTGCCGATCCTTATAGGTGACCCACAGACACGCCGGCTGCAACATGCTGAACTTCACCCTCCGTCTGTGGAGCACCGCCTTCGTCCAGTTAAACCCGGCCCTCCGCCTCGCCACCTCCGCACTCCAGTCCTGGAAGATCCGCACCTCCGTGTTCTCCCACTTGCTGCTCCGCTCCTTCTTGGCCCACCGGAGCACACACTCACGATCCACGAACCGATGAAACCTCACCAACACCGCCCGTGGCGGCTCGTTCGGCTTGGGCCTCCCAGCCAGAATTCTGTGGGCCCCCTCTAACTCCAGGGGCCCTTGGAAGGACCCAGCCCCCATCAGCGAGTTTAACATAATCACCACATAGGCCGCTAGGTCCGACCCCTCCAGCCCCTCCGTGAGGCCCAGGATCCGCAAATTCTTCCTCCTCGACCGGCTGTCCAGCTCCTCGAACCGCTCCTGCCATCTTTTATGGAGCGCCTCGTGCATCTCCACCTTCCCCACCACGGCCACGACCTCGTCCTCCCTTTCGGAGGCCTGCTGCTGCAGCTCCCGGATCGCAGCCCCCTGGGCTGTCTGGGTCTCCATCAGTTCCCTGTTAGTTACCTTCAGGGACTCCAGCAGCTCCAACTTCAGCTCCTGGAAGCAGCGCAGCAGAATAGCCTGCTGCTCCTGGACCCACTGCCTCAACTCCTCAAGGCCTCCGCCGGCCGCCATTTTTTCTTCCTGCCCCCGTTTTTTACGAGATGCTTTCTTCGGTTTTTTCTCTGCCCCACTCCTTGTCCGGACCATGGGACCATTGGGGTCGACTCCTGTCATCTTCCCCCGTTGGGATTTGCCGCTACAGCTCCGTTGGGGGCCCTGAAAAGAGTCCCAAAGTCCGTTCTCCGCGGGAGCCGCCGAATGTGCGGCTTAACTGCTCATTGCCGCCACCGGAAGTCCTTAAGTACTGTGTGTTGATGATTATCAGGCCCTGGAGATTTATCCACCTTCAATCCCATTAGTTTCCCCCAAACCATTTCTTTACTAATACTAATTTCCTTCAGCTTTTCATTGAAACATTCATTTTTATCCATTTTTTTCTCTTTACATACCTACAAAAACTTTTGCAGTCAGTTTTTAATGTTCCCCGCCATCTTACTTTCATATTGTATTTTCCCCTTCTTAATCAATCCCTTGGTCTGCCTTTGCTGAGTTTTAAACTGTTCCCAATCCTCAGGTCCACTGCTTTTTCTTGCTAATCTCTACTTTGAATCTAATACTATCGCTAATTTTCCTTGTAAGCCATGGTTTGGCCACAGCTTCCTTTCTATTCTTGTGCAAAATAGGAATAAACAACTTTGGAGTTCACCTATTCATTCCTTGAATGCATGCCATTGCTTGTCTGCTGTCCTTCCTTTCAGTAATGTTTTCCAGTCCATCATAGCCAACTCACGCCCGTTTCAACACGGCAGCAAATACACCTGCTCGCTGCCATCGTGAAACGGGCACCAGATGCCCGTTTGGCACGGCAGTACCACGGCCGTGCCAAGGGGGGCATAGGCCCGCGATCGGTGCCCACCGATCGCGGGCCGTGCGTCCATAACGGACGCACTCTTTTCCCTCCACCGCCCCGCAAGATCAAGCCGCCATGTCTTGCGGGGCAGCTGAGGGAAAAGACACCAACTGCGCATGCACATGTTGCCGTTGTCCAACCTGCGCATGCGCGGCTGACGTCATCGGCCGTGTCAGCCGGCGTGACGCTTGACGTGCGACCTTGACGACCGTCGTCAAGGCCGCGCCACCGTGATGCACGGGACCGCGCTCCTAGCCCCGCCCGGGGGGGGGGGGGGAAAATCGGCCCCGGAAGTGGACGTGAAGGCTGCCGTGGGTCACGGCCTGTCCCACGGCAGCCTTTACGATTCACCGCATTTGCGGAGAATCTCGCCCAACGTATTTCACTACTTAAACAAAAGCAAAATACTGCAGATCATAAAATATCATAGAATTTACAGTGCAGAAAGAGGCCATTCGGCCCATCAAGTCTGCACCAGCTCTTGGACCCTAGTACCCTACCCAAGCCCTCACCTCCACCCTATCCCCATAACCCAGTAACCGCACCCAACACTAAGGGCAATTTTGGACACTAAGGGGAATTTAGCATGGTCAATCCACCTAAGCTGCACATCTTTGGACTGCGAGAACAGAAATAAGAACACAATGTTATCAAATCAACAGTTAAGGCTGCATCTTAGGAAATGACAGTAATTGACCATAAGTAATTAAAATATTCTCTCCTTTCTCTTTTCGATGGGCTGTCATTTGACAACTTTTTTATTTCAATGAATTCCAAGAGTTTTCAATAAAGCTGCTCAGTGATTCTGCTATTGGTTGTTATTTTCTAATTCAATGTTTTTACTGAGATGGTGGAAATGAAGACTTTAAGTATACCAGCTTTGTGTGAACAATGGAGCAGTTCCAAAATCGCCCTGTTGGCATCAGTTAAATTAGAATTGCTTTAACTACAAGAATCTGGACTACTCTAGTGGTCAAACCCCTCTAATCATGCATCAAAATGAATAATTCAATCTCAATGGTTAATAAAACCTGTTAGGACTTCCAGTGGCTGTGATGACGTAGGAAGCCACACATTTGGGAGCTCCCAGTTTAAACGGACTTTTAGGCTCTTTTTAGAGCCCAAAACGGAAATTTTTTTGGACGTCTCCCGGTGGGGGAAGGTGTGCTGAACGACTTTCCCCGCAGTTCATGACTCGAACTCGGAGTGGAAAGGGGGGAAAAAGCAGCAGCAGCTCCCCAGAAAAAACGGGAGAAGGGATCTAAGATGGCCGCTGGCAGAGCTCCAGAGGAGTGGAGGCTGTGGGCCCAAGAGCAACTAGCTGCTCTCATGCGCTGCTTCACAGACTTCAAAGCTGAGGTGCTGAGCTCTCCGCAGGAAACAAACAGAAGGCTGTCAGAGATTCAGACTACCCAGGGTGCTGCCATCAAGGAGTTGCAGACACAGGCCACTGAACGAGAGGAGGAGGCCGTGGTCCTCGTGAGTAAGGTGGAGGGGCACGAGGCACTCCACAAGAAGTGGCAGGAACGCTTCGAGGAGCTTGATCACCGCATGAGGCGGAAAAACCTGCGGATCTTGGGCCTTGCGGAGGGGCTGGAGGGGTCGGACCTGACAAACTACGTGGCTATAATGCTGAACTCGCTAGTGGGGGCCGGGTCTTTCCATCTGCCCTTGGAGCTGGAGGGAGCGCACAGGGTGCTGGCCAGGAGGCCTAAGGAAAATGAACCCCCGCGTGCGGTGCTGGTGAGGTTCCACTGGTTCAGTGATCGGGAGTGTGTGCTGCGCTGAGCCAAGAAGGTGAAGAGCAGCAAGTGGGAGAATGGGGTAGTACGGATCTACCAGGATTGGAGTGCGGTGGTGGCTAAGCGGCGGTCCGGAATAAAACCTGTTAGGCTCCACTTTTGAAAGTATACTGACCTTTGTGGGTGAAAACATGAGCACAATTTGTTCTCCGGGTCAGAAACCTCACTCCTGGACAAACTGATTAAAGAATAACGCAAATTATTGTGGATGCTGGAGTTGTAAATTAAAAAGGAAATTATGGAAAATCTCAGCAGGTCTGACAATTTCTGTGGAGAGAGAAGAAGGGAGGCTTCTCAGCCCGGAGCAGGCATAAGGATCCAGAAACTGGCTGCAGCCCAGAGAAAGTCTACCCAGCAAAAGGCGTGTCATCGCTGTACAAAAACGGGCCATTCACAGGCCGATTGCTGAAGCAAGGATAGCCAATGCAAAAATTGTGGCAGAATTGGCCACACAGCAAGAGCATGCTGGAGTAAAACAGTTTCTCCAGAGAAGAATGTTCAAAGGAAAACATAGAACACATCTAAAGAAACAAAATTAATTGCAACATGATAATTCACAGTGTCGAAGAAAAAAAATACTAATAATAATGAAGACACTGCACACCAATCTGATGAGGAATTGAATTTAAATGTACTTTTGTTCAAAGTGAATCACATCGGTTCTGGGTTGTTCCAAAATTAAATGAACAACCTTTAAAAATAAAGGTCGATATGGGGACTGCCGTCACACAGACCACCCATGAACAAAAATTGAATTACCTACCATTAAAGCCATCAGATGTCATCCTGAGGCCCTACGTCAAGAAAATAATAGCTTAAGAGGATACATCATATTCAAAGGAGAGTTAAGTGGAATAACTGTGGGGCTGCCAGTCCACACCGTCGGAGGAGGTTTTCTAGCTCCCTTTGGCTGCTCTTAGCTCGATAAGTTAAAGTTGAACTGGAATGCTGTGAACAGCTTTATTGATTCTAAAGCAGATCTACAGAGCATTTTAGGACACAGTGGGGTCCATAAAAGGAGTACAAGTGTCACTAAAGATCAAGCATAACAGCCAGCTTAAGAGTCTCAGGTATAGAGCAGTACCCTGTGCCATACATCCAAAGGTAGAATCTGAACTAATGAGACTTGTGGATACAAGAGGCTTAGAACCCATCATTACTAGCGACTGGGCAACTCCTATTGTGTCTGTAATGAAGCAGATGGAACTGCATGCATCTGCGGAGATTTCAAAACAACCATCAATCCAGTTCTATGCACGGATCAATGCCAACTACCATTGATTTAGGATTTGTTTGTCGGTCTCACAGAGTTTCAGCAAGATCGACCTATTGCAGGCCTACCTGCAAATGAATGTTGCAGCTGAATCTCAGTACCTGCTCACCATTATAACACATAAAAGTCTATTCCACTATAAGGGATTACCTTTTGGAATATCAGCACCTGCTTTATTTCAATGGCCCATTCACCAGAACCTCAGCAGCCTACAGGTGGTACAGTGTTACCTTGATGATATACTAATTACTGGTACCAATGAGCAGCAACATTTACATAACTTAAAAGCCACATTGAAATGTCTACAGATACCTTTACATTATCTTCATGTCAGGAAAGGTAAGTGTGACTTTTTTCAAACATCACTCCAATATTTAGGCCATGTGTTCGCGAGTAAGGATTTACACAAATGGAGTCTATTATGGAGGCCCCAAGACCAACGAATGTAACACAGTTATGATCATTCCTAGGGTTAATTAACTACTATGGGAAAATTATCCTGGATCTCGCAACCTACTTCAACTGTTACATACTTTGTTGTGTGTAAACAAGCATGGAAATGGACACCAGAATGTGAAAAAGCATATCAGTGAGCCAAAGAGGCACTGAAGAAGTCAGAAGCATTGGTACATTTAAACCTGAGGTTACTGTTAAAGCCTGCCTGTGATGCCTCACTGTACAAAGTTGGAGCGGTGGTGTCACACATACTACCTTCAGGGCAAGAAAGGCCAATCGTTTTTGCTTTGTGTACCATAACAAGCAGTAAATCAAACTACGCTCTGTTGGAGAAGGAGGCACTGAGTATTATTTTTGGTGTGAGAAAATATCGCTAATATCTCGATGTTCATCATTTCACATTGTTGACGGGCTACAGGCCCTTAACAGCTATTTTTGGACCGCATAATGGTATTCCTTTGTTGTCAGCAAGTAAACCCCAACAATGGTTTTTAATATTGTCTGCACATTCCTATGAGATCAAATACTGTCAGCCAGTGCTTATACATTTTCACATTTTCCTTTGCCTGCTGTTCAAATATCACCTATTAGTGAAAATACCTTCTATTGTGCACAGATAGAACATATTCCAGTGACTGCAGCTCAGGTCCAATGACATACTAGAAATGATCCCGTGTGGAAAGGTACTGGAAATGGTATTGAAAGGGAGGATAGCGGGAACATATCCTGAATTAAAGCTGCATATTTCCAGAAAACACGAGTTGAGGGCGGATGCCTGTTATGTGGGATGAGAGTAATAATTCCTCCAAATTTGCAACAAAGAATTCCTAGTCACCAAAAATAGCTCCTTGCGAGTTCCTTCATTCACACTGTACCTGGATGTCCTTCATGTAATTGTTCACACTTGAAAAATTAAATGAAATGAAAATCGCTTATTGTCACGAGTAGGCTTCAAATGAAGTTACTGTGAAAAGCCCCTAGTCGCCACATTCCGGCGCCTGTTCGGGGAGGCTGTTACGGGAATCGAACCGTGCTGCTGGCTTGCCTTGGTCTGCTTTCAAAGCCAGCGATTTAGCCCAGTGAGTGAAACAGCCCCACTTGGGCAAGAGCTGACAACTCACTCTGATCAGATCTTAGCTGTGGTCATCGGTGTCCTGCTAATTCACTCATTCTGTCAACTTAAAGTCCAGTGATAAAGAACAGCAATGTGAGTCAATGCTAGATGCTTCCTACACCAAGCACTGCCGTGACGGACATGTGGACCAATATAGGGTTGTGACCCTGAAGTGCATGTCTTGGTTTGGGACGTTATCAGTTAGGAAACCCAGATGTGCAGAGAGTCACATATCTAATGAGGTCTCATCAACCATTGCTATTCCTTGAGGACTAAGGATTGATAATTCATCCATCGTAGATTCCTAATAAAGAATTACACACATCTCACTGACAACACAAAAGGGTTTGGTAACAAGTTGCACTGAGGTTGACATCATATGAATGTCTTAATCTCAATCGTAAAAGGGGAAACTCTGAGGGTGAGGAAGCCTGTACCTTGGAATAAGAGTCTCAGAACAAGAGGATGGCAAAGACCCAAAGGAAACTGCTTTCATGTGACCATTATATTCACATACTTAGAACAGTTTTCAAAAAGTGCAATTTATTCAGAGTAACACCCGTGACTCTGAGGTGATATTGAAAATGTTAAAATCTCTTAACCCTACCATGATGCCTTGGTATAGCAGCGACAGCTGCACCAAAGGCGGAGGCAACCTGTTGACAGCTGCATCCTGATGCCTGCGATGACGTTGGCGGATGTCATCTGGTGACCCAAGCTCTGGAAGGGCATGGCCTCATAAGGCCCTCCTGCTCAGAGGCAAAAGCACCTTTGGCAGATTGCGCTGCTGGAGTTGATTTGGGCACCAGCAGAGGAGACGCTGAGTGGCTTCACCCTTAGACTGTCCTGAATGGAGGCCCCTGGGGTATCCGGATGATGCTCATTCTCACTGAGAGTGCTGCATGGTCCCAGTCTGACTCCTGCAGGAGATGGGACACCTGCAGAGAGGTCAAGGTGCCTCGGCCCCAAGTGGCCTAATCCTGATTCCCAGTACCAGTGTCCATGCCTGCCCCCCCCCCCCCCCCCCCCCGGTAGCCCATGTGCCGCCCCCTCCACGCGATGCATGAAGCGGACAACTCACAATGCCCTCTCTCTATCCTCACAGGAGAAGTTGGCTCACAACTGATGCAAAAGGGCCCAGACATGTGAATGGTGCCAGATACCAGAGTCCTCACCATATATGAGGAACTGGCCCTGGAGATCACGGGGGTGACTGAGGACAGAACTGTCACCTATGTCGAGCTTGGCCTGCACCGCAGAGGTGAATATCCATTGGCCTCCACCCAGATGACCAGAGTGTTGTTCATGCCAGACATAATGATCCTTCTCTCTCACTGACCGCATGCCCATTCCCCGCTGGATCTCCATCTGATGGTGCCGGCCCATCCAGGGTGAACCCACCTTCCAAGAGAACACCTTGGAGGAGAGCTCTGAGGATGCTTCCATCGAGGCATCATGGCTGTCACCTCTACCCTCCATCAGCACAGAGACACATACCTCGGTGGGCAAAAATAGTGGTCAGGCTTCTGGGGCACAATCTGGTGAGCACCACACAGTTTTTATAATATACATTTAGAGTTCCCAATTCATTGTTTTTTCCCAATTAAGAGGCAATTTAGCATGGCCAATCCACCTACCCTGTACATTTTTCGGTTATGGGGACAAAACCGGCGCAAACACAGGGAGAATGTGCAAATTCCTTACGGATAATGACCCAGAGCCCGGATTGAATCTGGGACCTGAGGCAGCAGTGCTAACTACTGCGTCACCATGCTGCCTGAGCACCACACAGTTGCTGAACCACGTCTGGTGGAGGCAGGAACATCCGGGGGGACAGCAGTCGGAGGTCTGCCGGATCACAGGACTCAGTTGGCTCCACGTCTGATGCCGAGCCTCTGGGCAAAGTTATCCCAGAGCTGATGCATCGCTAGGGTGCAGCCATGAGATTCAGAGGGAGATGTCAGCGACACTCCAGCAGGTTCCCAAAGCTATGGGCGCAGAATATGGTGCCAGCAAAGCGCTACACTGAGGCCAATGCTGCTAGGGTGGCGATCGCAGTGGAAAGCCTGGAGCATTGCATCAGCATCATGGGTGGTGGTGTCCAAGGCATTGCTCAGTCAGCGACAGCCATGGCTAAGAGCCTCGACAGCATGTCGCGGACGCTGGGGGACGGGTCCCTGACGCAGATGGACCTTTCCGAGGAGCTGCGGAGCATGTCCCAGTCTCAGGTGGGCATTACCGAGGTTCATCAGAACATGTCCCAGTTGCTGAGGAACGTGTCCCAGATACAGGTGAACATTGGCGAGGCACCAGAGCATTGCTCAGTCACAAAGGGGCATCACCGAGGACGTTGACCCCTTGCTGCAGACAATGGGGAGCCACCAGGGCTGGCAGATCTAAATGATGCGAGGCATCTGGAGTTACACCAGCCACCACTCTGTCCCAAGGTGACCCCCAGGGCCTTACACACAGCGACTGGGAGCGGTGAAGGCCAACCTGGAGCCACCCTACAGGGAGACGCGATGTTCACCAGCTCTCCCAAGTCCCTGCTCTTGACAACGTCGTGTCTCAGGGTCAACGGGCAGAACAGGTTGGTGCCATGGTTAGGAATGTCCACTGGCAAGGTGGCTGGAGCCGACCATCCCCAGGGACCCCAGAGGACGCCCGCCAGGGGAATCAAAGGCCACAGGATGCAGTAAGCAGCTGGCTTCCTCCACCTCCAATGTGCATCCTCGGGACACACCTAGACATAGCGGCAGAGCACGGAGGGCTAAGCAGTTTGAGGATCACTGAGAGGGCACTGGGGGAAAGGGGGGCACCATCAGTAGCTAGGGAAAGTTAGGGCCGCAATTGTACACCATTAAAACATGTTACACCCTTGACAATTGAAACCTCTATCACGTTATTCCGCATTGAGGGCAGGCGGGCACCCCCTCCGCAATTGCCTTCTGCCCTCCCCTGGTGCCAACCCCTGGGTAAGGTGGTCCTAGATCTGGGGCCTATCACCTGCAATAATGGGTGTGAGTGCACTGTCAGCAGACAGACAGGAGTCGGACTATAGCATAGACTGAGGAGCACCAGAGACTTCACACAGCGGATTATCATCACCCTCCTGTCTTATATATTGATCCGCTGACGGTACTGACACAGGCCCATCACCCTGGAGTGATGTAACAGAGCCTGGGAGGGTGGAACAGGGCGATTGGGGAGAGGGTGGGCAGGGAAAGGGTGGGTAGGTGGGCGAATGGTTGAGCGGGGGTGGAGGGAGAAGGGAAATCGGGAGGGTGAAGGGGGGGATGGGAGGATGGAAAGTGGGGGGGTGAGATGACGGACAAAGCCACGTCCTATGAGTGGCGGGAGAGGATGATGGCCTCCCTGGCCCTCCGGGCATGGCAGACCCTCGACGCCCCTGCCTGTCCTCCATCCTCTGGCTACTCCCACGGGTTCTCCCCCGGCTGGTCATCCAGCATCTCGAGATGCGGCTCCTCCTCGTCCTCCTCCTCAGACGAGGCCACGTGTTCCTTCTCCTCCACCATCAGCACGTCACCCCTCTGCTGTGCCAGGTTGTGGAAGGCACATCAGACCACCACAATGTGGCGACCCTCCAGGGGGTGTACTGCAGGGCACCAGCAGCGATCCAGGCATTGGAACTGCATTTTCAGCAGTCTGATGCATCGCTCAATGACAACACGGGTAGCTACATGGACTCATTTGATCAGGTCTCCGGATTGGTCTCCGACCACCATACCGGCGTCAATAGCCAAGACATCAGTGGGTACCCTTATTCCCAAGAATCAACCGGTCATCCTGGGGTGTCCCTCAAAGACACTGGAAATCTCCAACTACTGCAGGATGTAGCTATCGTGCACGCTCCCTGGTAAGCATGCACACACGTGTATGATCTTGATGTGGAAGGTGCGCACAAGTTGAATGTTCAGGGAGTGGACCCTCCTGTTAACAAATTCAAAGTGGTTACACTGTTGCTTCACAGTGCCAGGGTCCCAGGTTCGATTTGCGGCTTGGGTCACCGGGCGGAGTCTGCACGTTCTCCCCATGTCTGCGTGGGTTTCCTCCGGACGCTCCGGGAGCTTCCCACAAATCCCAAAAGACGTGCTGTTAGGTGAATTGGACATTCTGAATTCTCCCTCAGTGTACCCGACAGGTGCTGGAGTGTGGCGACTAGGGGCTTTTCACAGTAACTTAATTGCAATGTTTTACAAAATGTTTATTTATTTATTTATTTTAACAAACAATTTTATTGAGGTATTTTAGGCATACAGAAAAAGTGGCATTGTACAGTACAAAAAAAAGTCAAGACACAAATTACAAAATAAACATAGTGCAAACCACAGCTATGTTCACGCACGGACCTGCCTCAATATCCCCCTACTCTACTCCACCCTTGCCCCCCATTCCCCCCCCCCCCCCCCCCCCCCCCCCAGCGAACCACTCAAGGCGAACTTGACTTTCTCTAGGCCAAGAAAGCCATACCTCAGCCCTCGGGGTTTTTGGGTCCCTCCATGCTAACAGTATTCGTTGCCGGGCTACCAGGGAAGTAAAGGCCAGAACATCGGCCTCTCTCTCTTCCTGGACTCCCTGGTCCTCCGAAACCCCAAAGATTGCCACCTCCGGGCTCATTACCACCCCAGTTTTTATTCCCGGGACATGACATCTGCGAATCCCTGCCAATACCCTCTGAGTTTGGGGCACGACAAGAACATGTGTACATGGTTAGCCGGCCCTCCGGCACATCTAGCACACTTGTCCTCCAGCCCGAAGAATCTGCTCATCCGGGCCATCGTCATGTGGGCCCGGTGCACGACCTTAAACTGGATCAGGCTGAGCCTGGCGCATGTTGTGGTCGTGTTTACTCTGCTTAGGGCTTCTGCCCAAATACCGTCCTCCAGCTCCCCCCCCCCCCGGAGCTCCTCTTCCCACTTAAGCTTCAGGTATCCTCAGCTCCCATTAGTTCCTTGTAGACGTCTGAAACTCTACACTCTCCCACCTCTCCCCTAGAAACTACCCTTCTTTCTGCCCTTCCTCCCCTTCGGCGTGAAACGTGGGAGGACGGCACCAGCCTACGTACAAAATCCCTCATCTGCAAGTATCTAAAGTCATTCCCTCTCGCCAGCCCAAACTTCTCCTCCAGACGGTGGCCCGGATGAGAAGATTCTTCGGGCTGGAGGACAAGTGTGCCGGAGGGCCAGCTAACCATGTACACATGTTCTGGTCGTGCCTTCATGCTCGGAAAGCTCCCTTCCAGGAACAGATCCCCCATCCTCACAATCCCTGCCCTCCTTCACAGTCGATACCCCCGTCCATGTTCCTTGGGGCAAATCGGTGGTTGCCGCAGATTGGCATCCACACCGATGCTCTTACCTCCCTTAGATGCCTCCTTTATTTATTTATTTTTAAATATTTTTATTCTCCTCCTTTTTCACATTTCCCCCCGAATTTACACCCACCAACAATAAACAATACTTAGCAACAAATATGTCAATCCCCATAACAATAACAACGATCCCATCCTCCCACCAACCCCCAAACATCAGCCCGCATGTTTACATAAACAAATGACACAAAGGAATCAGGGATTACCCATGGTCACCCTATCCACAGCCCCCCCCCTCCCCCAGCCCTCCCACCCACCCCCCCCCAACTAATGTTCGATGTTATCCAGTTCTTGAAAGTGCATAATGAATAATGCCCATGACTTTTAGAACCCCTCCGTCCTTCCCCTCAGTTCAAACTTAACCTTCTCAAGAGTCAAGTATTCCAACAGGTCCCCCCACCACGCCAGGGCACATGGTGGAAAGGCTGCTCTCCATCCCAGCAGGATCCGCCTTTGGAAGATCAACGAGGCGAAGACTACGCTATCTGCCTCCGCACCCATTTCCAACCCTGGCTGTCCGACACCCCGAATATGGCCTCCCGGGGACCCGGGTCCAGTTTCACATGTACCACCTTGGAAATTACCCTAAAAACATCGTTCCAGTAATCCTCCAGCATTGGACAGGCCCAAAACATATGAATATGATTAGCAGCCCCCCCCCCCCCCCCCCCACCCGCAACGCTCACCCACATCTTCTACTCCTTCAAAGAATCGGCTCATCCTCACCCTCGTGAGGTGCACTCTGTATACCACCTTTAGCTGTATCAGCCCCAACCTTGCAGATGAGGTGGAGGCATTTACTTTCCGGAGCACCTCACACTAGACCCCCTCCTCTATAACCTCTCCCAACTCTCCTCCCACTTTGCTTTGATCCCTTCCAGTGGTGCCTTATCTTCTCCCAAAATAGCTCCGTACACCGCCTACACTACCCCCATTCCCCAGTCCCCTTGTCGTCAGCACCTCCTCCAGCAATGTGGAGGCCGGTTCCTCCGGGAAGCTCTGTATCTCCTTCCTGGCAAAATCTCGAACCTGCATGTATCTAAACATTTCTCCCTGCTCCAGCCCATACTTTGCTTCCAGCTCCCTCAATCCTGCAAACCGACCCCTAAGAAACAAATCTTTTAGCGTCTTAATCCCCTTCTCTTCCCATTTCCGAAAACTTGCATCCCATTTCCCTGGCTCAAATCTGTGGTTCCCCCAAATCGGCATTTCCTTTGACCCTGCCCCCAACCCGAAGTGTTGGCGAAACTGCGTCCAGATTTTCAATGAAGCTATTATTACCAGACTCCCTGAGTATTTCCCCGGAGCTATCGGGAGCAGCGCTGTGGCTAGTGCTTTCAGTCCCGACCCCCTGCACAAAGTCTCCTCCATTCTGACCCACTGAGAATCAACCCCTCTGACCCAGCTCCGCACCTTCTCCACATTTGCTGCCCAATAGTAGTACATCAGGTTTGGAAGACCCAAACCCCCTGCCTGCCTTCCCCTCTGTAGCAGCACCTTTCTCACTCTGGCCACCTTCCCTCCCCATATGAACGAGGTAATCCTTCCCGCAATCTCCCTGAAAAAAGCCTTTGGCAGGAAAATCGGTAGGCATTGAAAAATAAACAGAAACCGCAGCAACACATTCATTTTAACTACCTGTACCCGACCCGCCAGTGACAGAAGGAGACCATCCCACCTTGCCAGATCAGCTTTCACTCTCCCCACCAAACTAGTGATGTTGTACCTGCGAAGCCACCCCCACTCCTGGGCAACCTGCACCCCCAGATATCTAAAGTGAGTCCCTGTCCTACGGAATGGCAGCCCCCCCACCCCAGGCCGAGACACCACAAAATACTCACTCTTGTCCAGGTTCAGCTTGTACCCCGAGAAAGACACAAATACTCGCAGTAGCTCCAATATTCCCCTTATCGACATACTTGGTTCCGATCCATACAGCAGCAAGTCGTCGGCATATAAGGACACCCTATGCTCTTCCCCCCCCCCCCCCCCCCCCCCCCCCCCCCCACCCTGCACTATTCCTTTCCATGCCCCCGAACTTCTTAATGCGATGGCCAACGGCTCAATCACAAGTGCAAACAGCAGAGAGGACATAGGACATCCCTGCCTTGTTCCACGGTAGAGAGAAAAGTATTTCAAGCTGATGTTGTTTGTGCGGACACTCGTCTTCGGCTCCTTATATAATAGCTTTACCCAGTTGACAAATCTTGGTCCAATCCCAAACCACTCCAGTACCCTCATTCTACCCGGTCAAATGCCTTCTCGGCGTCCAATGCCACAACCACCTCTGTTTCCTTCCCTTCCGCCGGTGCCATAACGACGTTCAAAATCCTCCTAATGTTCAAAAAAAGCTGCCTCCCTCTCACGAACCCCATCTGATCCTCACCTATCATCTTCGGGAGGCACTCCTCCAGCCTACCCGCCAGTACCTTCCCCAATACTTTTGCGTCCACATTCAGAAGTGATATGGGCCTATACGACCCACACTCCGTCGATCCTTATCTTCTTTTAGCAACAGTGAAATCGATGCCTGCCCCAAGGTTTGTGGCAACACCCCCTTCCTTATCGCTTCTTCAAACATCCCCACCATCAGGGGTGGCAGCTTATCCTTGAATTTTTAAAAATATTCCACCGGAACCCCATCCGGCCCTGGCACCTTCCCCGACTGCATCCTCCCAATCGCATCCTTTATCTCCTGCTCCACTATTGCTCCTTCTAATGTAGCCCTGTCCCCCTCCCCTAGCCTCGGGTACTCCATCCCTTCTAGAAATTCCTGCATCTCACGGTCTCCCCCGGGTGGCTCTGACCTGTAAAACCTCTCATAAAACTCCTCAAAAACCTTGTTAATCCGCTCCAGAGCCACCACCAACTTCCCTGCCTATCCCTCACCTGAAGAATGTCCCTTGCCGCTGACCAGCACCACTTTACTACAGGCCTCCCAAAAGCGAGCGTGAAGTAGAGGTACAAATATGTACACAGACTATAGAACAATGTAGGAGCAATAGGGTGGTTGTGATGGGAGATTTAACTTCCCCAACATTGAATGGGACTCATGTGGTGTTGGAGGTGTAGATGGAGCAGAATTTGTAAGGAGCATCCAGGAGAGTTTTTTAGAGCAGTCTGTAAATAGTCCAACTCGGGGAAGGGGCTATACTGGACCTGGTATTGGGGAATGATCCCGGCCAGGTGGTTGAAGTTTCAGTCGGTGATTACTTTGGGAATAGCGATCACAATTCCATAAGTTTTAGAATACTCATGGACAAAGACGAGAGTGGTCCTAAAGGAAGAGTGCTAAATTGGGGAAAGGCCAAGTATAACAAAGTTCGGCAGGAGCTAGGGAATGTGGATTGGGAGCAGCTGTTTAAGGGTAAATCCACATTTGAAATGTGGGAGTCTTTTAAGGAAAGGTTGATTAGAGTGCAGGACAGACATGTCCCTGTGAAAATGAGAGATAGAAATGGCAAGATTAGGGAACCATGGATGACGGGTGGAATTGTGAGACTAGCTAACATGAAAAAGGAAGCATACATAAGATCGAGGCGACTCAAAACTGATGAAGCTTTGGAGGAATATCGGGAAAGTAGGACAAATCTCAAACGCGCAATAAAGAGGGCTAAAAGGGGTCATGAAATATCTTTGGCTAACAGGGTTAAGCAAAATCCCAAAGTCTTTTATTCGTATATAAGGAGCAAGAGGGTAACTAGAGAAAGGATTGGCCCACTCAAAGACAAAAGAGGGAATTTATGCATGGAGTCAGAGGAAATGAGTGAGATTCTTAATGAGTACTTTGCATCGGTATTCACCAAGGAGAGGGACATGACGGATGTTGAGGCTAGGGATGGATGTTTAAATACTCTAGGTCATGTCGGCATAAGGAAGGGGGAGGTTTTGGGTATTCTAAAAGGCATTAAGGTGGACAAGTCCCAGGACCGGATAGGATCTATCCCAGGTTACTGAGGGAAACGAGGGACAAAATAGCTGGGGCCTTAACAGATATCTTTGCAGCATCCTTGAGCATGGGTGAGGTCCCGGAGGACTGGAGAATTGCTAATGTTGTCCCTTTGTCTAAGAAGGGTAGCAGGGATAATCCAGGGAATTATAGACCTGTGAGCTTGACGTCAGTGGTAGGCAAACTGTTGGAGAAGATACTGAGGGATAGGATCTATTCACATTTGGAAGAAAATAGACTTATCAGTGATAGGCAGCATGGTTTAGTGCAGGGAAGGTCATGTCTTACAAACCTAATAGAATTCTTTGAGGAAGTGACAAAGTTAATTGATGAGGGAAGGGCTGTAGATGTCATATACATGGACTTCAGTAAGGCGTTTGATAAAGTTTCCCATGGCAGGTTGATGGAAAAAGTGAAGTCGTATGGGGTTCAGGGTGTACTAGCTAGATGGATAAAGAACTGGCTGGGCAACAGGAGACAGAGAATAGTGGTGGAAGGGAGTGTCTCAAAATGGAGAAAGGTGACTAGTAGTGTTCCACAGGGATCCGTGCTCGGACCACTGTTGTTTGTGATATACATAAATGATCTGGAAGAGGTATAAGTGGTCTAATCAGCAAGTTTGCAGATGATACTAAGATTGGTGGAGTTGCAGATAGCAAGGAGGACTGTCAGAGAATACAGCAAAATATAGATAGATTGGAGAGTTGGGCAGAGAAATGGCACATGGAGTTCAATCCAGGCAAATGCGAGGTGTTGCATTTTGGAAGATCTAATTCAAGAGAGGACTATATGGTCAATGGAAGAGTCCTGGGGAAAATTGATGTACAGAGAGATCTGGGAGTTCAGGTCCATTGTACCCTGAAGGTGGCAACGCAGGTCGATAGAGTGGTCAAGAAGGCCTACTGCATGCTTGACTTCATCGGATGGGGTATTGAGTTCAAGAGTCGGCAGGTCATGTTACAGTTGTATAGGACTTTGGTTAGGCCACATTTGGAATACTGCGAGCAGTTCTGGTCGCCACATTACCAGAAGGATGTGGATGCTTTAGAGGGGGTGCAGAGGAGGTTCACCAGGATGTTGCCTGGTATGGAGGGTGCTAGCTATGAAGAAAGGTTGAGTAGATTAGGATTGTTTTCGTTGGAAAGACGGAGGTTGAGGGGGGGCCTGATTGAGGTCTACAAAATTATGAGAGGTATGGTCAGAGTGGATAGCAACAAGCTTTTTCCAAGAGTGGGGGTGTCAATTACAAGGGGTCATGATTTCAAGTTGAGAGGGGGAAAGTTTAAGGGAGATGTGCGTGGAAAGTTTTTTATGCAGAGGGTGGTGGGTGCCTGGAACGCTTTGCCAGCGGAGGTGGTAGAGGCGGGCATGATAGCATCATTTAAGATGCACCTGGACAGATATATGAACGGGTGGGGAACAGAGGGAAGTAGGTCTTTGGAAAATAGGCGACAAGTTTAGATAAAGGATCTGGATCGGCGCAGGCTGGGAGGGCAGAAGGGCCTGTTCCTGTGCTGTAATTTTCTTTGTTCTTTGTTCTAACCCAGCCCTTTTTAAGTCTCACCTGGTCCTTTACCCTCAAGTGAGTCTCCTGCAGCATTGCCACATCGGCTTTCAAACTTTTGAGATGCGCAAGCACCCTTGACCTCTTGACCGGACCTCCTAGCCCTCTCACGTTCCACGTGACTATCCTTACTGGGGGTCTCTCACCCCCCACCACCTTTCTTATCCACCATCATCATACCACCGGGCCCTGCCCATAAGCCTGACCCGCCCCTATCCATTGTTAACATCGAACCCCCCCCCCTGACATTTCCTCTTGAAAAAACATCTCCCAGCATCAATCTCTTCCCCACCTCGCGCTCGCCTTGTAGGCCCACTGAAGCCTGCTATCCAGGCTCCAACGTCCGCAGCCCTCCTCTCACCTCATCTCCGTTCACTAGCTGACTTTAGTTAGCTATTGCGGGTGGCTCCCCCCCCCCGCCAAAATATATCGGCCCCTTCCACCCAGTCCCAGAGAAAGAAAAACAAAACCAACAACCCAACCCATACGATTCACTAACATAAGATTTAACCGTCGCAACACAGAACGGCAATCAACCCACTATTAACTTGAACTCTGTAACAATGCAAAGAGAAGTAAATTACAATACACATCAGTAAAAAGAAAGTTGCAGCATTGATAAATTTTCCAGCTGCCCAAACACATTCCACAGTCTCTCTTCCAGTTCCGGTCCTCACGTCTGTCCCAAGCCTTCTGCCCTCACGAACGCCTCAGCCGCCTCCGCTGTCTCAAAATAAAAGCCTTTGGCGTTATACGGTACCCTCAGCTTCGCCGGGTACACCATACCAAATCACGCCCCCTTCTTGTACAGTGCTGCCTTCACTCGCCCAAACGCTGCTCGTCTTTTTGCCAACTCCACCATCAGGTCCTGGTAAATCCAAACCGCAGTACCATCCCACTGCACCTCGCGCTTCTGCTTCGCCCAGCTTAATACCTTCTCCTTCATGCAGAACTTATGGAAGCAGATAATTACTGCTCTTGGCGGCTCGTTCGCTTTGGGCTTCGGCCTTAATGACCAATGAGCTCAGGCTAGTTCGTACCGGGAGGGGTTATCACCCTCCCCCATCAGCTCCGCCAACCTCTTAGTGAAGTATTGTGTTGGCCTTGGGCCCTCTGTCCCTTCGGGCAAGCCCACAATTCGCAAATGTGCTGCCTTGAGCGGTTCTCCAAGTCTTCGAGGTTTGCTCAGAGTCTTCTGTTATTCATTGCTGTTAATGTGTGCCTACCTGTGACAATAAAGGTTATTATTATTACAAGCACATCTTTCGGGACTAGTGGGTGGAAACCGGAGTACCCGGAGGAAACCCACACAGACACGGGGAGAATTTGAAGACTCTGCACAGACAGTGACCCAGCCGAAAATCAAACCCGGGTCCCTGGCTCTGAAGTTGCCCCTGGTATGGGTATACTCTATCCAGGGGGTGGCATGTTGGGCCCGTGGATGCTGAGTCCATCACCCCCTAGCCTAGGGGTGACCCCCCACCAATGGCGGCCAACCCATCCGACCAGGCCCATCCTCCCCGGGCGCTGTCCCAAGCCCCCGCGAGCACTGGGGCAGCAGCCCCAGTTCCCCAGGTTAATTGCCTGGTTTTGAAGATAGCTACTCACCTCCTCCGATCCCCACAGCAGTCACTGCATTAGCCTCACATTTTTAAATAGATGTGCTGAATGATGCCCGCTTGACCACTCACTGGGAAGCCAGTTAGATCAAGGGACGCCATTAGATAGGGGATCCATCCCGTCAGTGAGTTGGAGATTGGCCTTAACTGGTGATTATTGGTTTCCTGCCATGTCTAGGTGGCATCTGGATCTCGCCAACAGGAGCAGACTGGTTAGATCAGAAACCGATTGGCAGCTTAGGAAGAGGGAGTCAGCTAGGGAAAGTAAAGAACGGTGAGGGGAACTTGGTCGGTGATTCGGTAGGGGTGAAAAAGGCGTTTAGAGATTTTTACAACAGGATGTACAAGTCGGAACCGGAGGGACCGGAGGGGATGAGGTGCTTCTTGGAGGGGATGAATTTCCCAACGGTGGACGGAGAGCGGGTAGAAGGGCTGGGGGCCCCAATTGGGCTGGAAGAGATAGTGGAGGGCTTGAAAGCCATGCAGGCGGTTAAGGTCCCGGATCCGGACGGGTACCCAGTGGAGTTTTATAAAATGTTCTCGGTGATACTGGGGCCGGTGTTGTTGAGGATGTTTAATGAGGCAAGGGAAAGAGGGGTGCTGCCCCCGACGATGTCTCAGGCAATGATTTAGCTGATTCTTAAGCGGGACAAGAACCCGGAGCTGTGTGGGTCCTACAGGCCGATCTCCCTGCTGAATGTGGATGCCAAGTTACTGGCCAAAATCTTGTCCTCCAGGATTGAGGACTGTGTTCCGGACATTATTGGGGAGGACCAGACGGGGTTTGTTAAGGGTAGGCAGTTGGTGGCTAATGTAAGAAGATTGCTAAATGTGATAGGGGGGTTGAGGTAGTGTTCGCAATGGATGCAGAAAAGACTTTTGATCGGTAGAATGGGATTATCTGTGGGAGGTACTGGAACGGTTCGGATTTGGGCGGGGCTTTATTGACTGGGTCAGATTGCTGTATCAGGCTCCTGTGGCAAGTGTGCGGATGAACAGGACAACTTCGGACTATATTAGACTGCACCGGGGGACGAGACAGGGATGCCCCCTCTCCCCACTGTTGTTTGCGCTTGCTATAGAGCCGTTGGCAATTGCTCTGAGAGCTTCAAGGGCTGGAGGGGACTGGTCCGGAGGTGCGGTGGGGGGGGGGGGGGGGGGGGGGGGGGAGGACACAGGTTCCCGTTCTGTGCGGATGACCTGCTTCTGTACGTTTCGGACCTAGTAGAGGGATGGAGGAAATCATGAAGATTTTAGGGGAATTCAGCTGGTTTTCGGGGTATAAGTTAAACATGGGTAAGAGTGAAATGTTTGTGGTTCAGGAGACGGGACAGGAGGGGCGACTGGGGGAGCTGCCATTTAGGTCAGTAGGGGATAGTTTCAGGTACCTGGGCATCCAAGTGGCGCGGGAATGGGACCGGCTGCATAAATTGAATCTGGCCCGGCTAGTGAACCAAATGAAGGACGATTTCCGGAGCTGGGATGAGCTCCCGTTGTCGCTGGCCGGGAGGGTACAAACGGTGAAAATGACAGTCCTCCTGAGGTTCCTATTTGTATTTCAATGTCTCCCCATTTTTATTCCGCGGTCCTTTTTTTTAAGCGGGTCAACAGGGTGATCATGGGCTATGGCTGGGCAGGAAAGACCCCACGGGTAAGGAAGGTAATGCTTGAGCGGAGCTGGGGAGAGGGCGGGCTGGCGCTGCCAAATTTCAGCAACTATTACTGGGCGGCTAACATAGCCATGATCAGGAAGTGGGTGGTGGGGGAGGGGTCGGCGTGGGTGCGGATGGAGGCGGCTTCTTGTAAGGTCCCCAGTTTGGGGGTGTTGGTTTACTGCGCCTCTGCCGCACCCGCCGGCGCGGTACTTCACCAGCCCGTGGTGGCGGCCCTGAGAGTTTGGGGCCAGTGGAGGCGGCATAGAACATAGAACATAGAACAGTACAGCACAGAACAGGCCCTTCGGCCCTCAATGTTGTGCCGAGCCATGATCACCCCACTCAAAGCCACGTATCCACCCTATACCCGTAACCCAACAACCCCCCCTTAACCTTACTTTTATTAGGACACTAAGGGCAATTTATCATGGCCAATCCACCTAACCTGCACATCTTTGGACTGTGGGAGGAAACCGGAGCACCCGGAGGAAACCCACGCACACAGGGGGAGGACGTGCAGACTCCATACAGACAGTGACCCAGCCGGGAATCGAACCTGGGACCCTGGAGCTGTGAAGCATTTATGCTAACCACCATGCTACCCTGCTGCCCCATGTGGGAACAGTGGGAGCATTGGTCTGAACCCCAATTTGTGATAACCACCGGTTTGCCCCGGGGAGTATGGATGGGGGATGTGCTCATAGAGGGGAGCTTTCCGAGTATGAGGGTGCTGGAGGAAAAGTTTGGGCTAGCGAGGGGACACGAATTCAGATATCTGCAGGTGCGGGACTTCCTTTGTAAACAGGTGGCAACCTTCCTGCTCCTACCGCTGAGGGGGATTCAGGATAGGGTAATTTCCAGAGAGTGGTTAGGCGAGGGGAGTGTCCTAGACATATATAGATATATAGAACATACAGTGCAGAAGGAGGCCATTTGGCCCATCGTGTCTGCACCGACCCACTTAAGCCCTTACGTCCACCCTATCCCCGTAACCCAATAACCCCTCCTTTGGTCACTAAGGGCAATTTATCATGGCCAATCCACCTAACCTGCACGTCTTTGGACTGTGGAAGGAAACCAGAGCACCCGGAGGAAACCCATGCAGACACGGGAAGAACGTGCAGACTCATAACAGACAGTGACCCAGTGGGGAATTGAACCTGGGACCCTGGCGCTGTCAAACCACAGTGCTAATCACTTGTGCTACCATGCCGCCAATATATACAGTAAGAAGTCTTACAACACCAGGTTAAAGTCCAACAGGTTTGTTTGAAACACGAGCTTTCGGAGCACTGCTCCTTCCTCGGGTAACGTGGTGTTGTAAGACTTCTTACTGTGCTCACCCCAGTCCAACGCTGGCATCTCCACATCATGGCCAATATATAAGGAGCTTATGGGGTCGGAGGAGACGCAGACCGAGGAGCTGAAGTGTAAGTGGGAAGAGGAGCTGGGAGGTGAGATAGAGGATGGTCTATGGGCAGACGCGTTGAGTAAAGTCAGCGCGTCCGCAACATGTGCCAGGCTCAGCCTGATACAATTTAAGGTTGTGCACCAGGCTCACATGACAGTGGCCCGGATGAGCAGATTCTTTGGGGTGCAGGACAGGTGCGCAAAATGTTCGGGACATGTCCAAAGCTTAGGGGATTTTGGCAGAGGTTTGCAGACGTCATGTCCAAGGTTTTAAAAACAAGGGTGGCGCTGAGTCCAGAGGTGGCGATTTTTGGGGTGTCGGAGGATCCGGGAGTCCAGGAGGAGAAAGAGGCAGGCGTTCTGGCCTTTGCTTCTCTGGTAGCCCGGAGACGGATACTTTTGGCATGGGGGGATCCAAAGCCCCCGAAGTCGGAGACCTGGCTATCGGACATGGCTAGCTTTCTCTGTATGGAGAAAATTAAGTTCGCTTTGAGAGGTTCATTGTTAGGGTTCGCCCAGAAGTGGCAACCGTTTGTCGACTTCCTTGCGGAAAATTAATCGTCAGCAGACGTGGCGGGGGGGGAGGGGGGGGGAGGGGTAGTTTAGGTTAGAGTAGGGGGGTAATAAGGGTGGGACCTGTACGAAAAGTTAACAGTTTTTGCACAATGTTTATGGTTTCATGTATCTTGTCTAGTTTGTTGTTGTTTCTATACCAAAAATACCTCAATAAAATGTTTATTAAAAAAAAAAGAAACAGATTGGCACCGGGTCGGATCCCGATTTTGGCCTCTCCGCGATCTAACCGGCTCACTCAAATCCAAGCCGGGTGCAACACAGGTGTTAGATCACGCCCTAAGTGTTGATATGGCACCCCCGTGACTAAATGTTTGCGATCTGTGAAGGGAGAAGCCATTTGTGTGCAGGATGCCATGCTGATCTGTGAAGAGAGTAGCCGTTTGTGTATATGATGCTATGCTGAGAGTTAGAAAGAGCTGAGAGAGGACTTATGCTGAAGGAACGGATGAGATCATTCATCTGCTTCCTGAACTGGATGGTACTTCGCAGGTGGGTGGCAGTTATGCTGACCTTATGGGCAATGGCCTCCCAGGCTCTGAGGTGAGGATCATGTGCTGTCTTTGCGGTACTGCATGTGTCGGTGGGCCCAGACTCCCTGAAAAGAGGCCTCGCAGGCCTTATGTCTAAAAGTTGCTTTCTTCTTGAGGCTAGCCCCCTTTTGCTTCTGGGCTCCAGACATCCTGCACGGTCTAAAGATAGGTGGGCTGGAGAGAATGATATGAGTGTGCTGGATTGGTGTTTAAATATGGCATTGGGACCCGCCAGCTGACAGCGGATAGCTGGCCCACCAGGTGACTCGGAGAGAACTCAACTGTGCATAACTAATGAGCTTCCAAGAACAGAATCTGGTGCGGGATTCCACTATTCTGGCCAGTGAGAAAGGAATCACTGGAGGTGCCCACCACCACACTTAGTCTCAAAATGGGAGAATTCTGCACTCAGTCTGAATCACATGATGTATCGCATCAGTTCCCCTCTAGTAACATAAAACATAATCACATTCACTTAAAGGTGTACCACAAAACCGGTGACTTCCGGTGGCGGCTATGAGGGAGTAAGTCGCACATTTGGTGGCTCTTTTGGACTTTTGGACCTTTTTCCCCAACGTTTTTGTACTTTTGAGTGTTGGATCTGAAGGCATAGGCACTCTGGCATTGACTCCAGATATAGGTGTATGGAATTAAGAAGCAGAAAGAATCGCAAACAGTTCAATAAGTGGACAAACAAGAGCAGTGTAAAAGCTGCTGCTGAGGACAATATGGCCGATGTCCGGACCCCGGTGCAGACAGCCCAGCCAACGACGGAGCAGCTGCTGAAATGAAATTAAAATCACTTATTGTCACAAGTAGGCTTCAAATGAAGTTACTGTGAAACGCCCCTAGTCACCATATTCCGGCGCCTGTTCGGGGAGGCTGGTACAGGAATTGAACCGTGCTGCTGGCCTGCCTTGGTCTGCTTTCAAAGCCAGCGATTTAGCCCTGTGCTAAACTAGTGCTGAAGGTCATCCAAGAGAGCTTCACCACACTGAAACGGGACAGTTTAGACCCGATCCAGAAATCAATCGAGCGCCTGGAGCACAGGCTGGATGCCCAGGATTGGACGATTCAGTAGCTGGAAAAGGTGCTGGAGAAGCAGGAGGATCACCAAATGGTGGTGGACCTGGAAAATAGTTGTCGGCAGAATTTGAGAATCGTTGGTCTCCCAGAGGGGGCTGAGGGAGAGGATGTTGCTGCGTATGTAACAGACATGTTCCAGAAGCTGTTGGTGTATGATGTCTTCCCTCGCCTGTTGGAGGTGGACAGGGCGCACAGAGTGCTGGCGAGGCAGCCGCGAGCAGTGCCTCCCCCGAGCGATGGTGGTCAGGTTCCACAGGTTCCTGGACATGGAGCGGGTGCTACAGTGGGCCAAGTGCACGCGGAGCTGCAACTGAAACAATAGTGTCTTGCGTATCTCCCAGGACCTGAGCATGGAGGTGGCCAGAAGGAGGGCAGGCTACCGGCAAGGCAAAGAGGTCCTGTTTAAGAAGCAGGTGACGTTTGGCTGCTGTACCCGGCGCGCATTTGGGTCACGCACGAGGGACGGCACCATTCCTTTGAGGAGCCCGAGGGGGTGATGGACTTCGTCAAGAGAGAAGGGCTGGTGCCGAACTGAGGACTTTTGGACTTAAGTTAAAAAGTTACTGAGCGATGTTTACACGTTTTTCTTGTGTCGTGGTTTTTTTTTCTTCTGTATTCGAGTTTTCGTTGGAAAAGAGGGAAGTTGAGGTGTTTGGTACTGGGGGCTTTTTATGTTCTGATCGGGGTGGTTGGAAGTGCCTATTACTTATTTTGTGTTATTCGATTTGCACTAGCGTCGGGGTTTTCTTTGTTCCTTGTTTTTTTTTCAGAGCAATTGCTCGAGGATGGCTGGTTTGGGGAAGTGGTGTTGATGGGCGGGGGGATGGGTCAGAGGGAACAATAGGTGGGAGACTTGTTGGCGCCGGAGTCGAGAGTCACCAGGCTAGCTGGGTGAGCTGGTCTACGGAAGCCAGGTGGGGGGTGTGTATATAGATAGTTTATGGCAGGGGTTAGTTACAGGGTGTTTTTGCTAGGGGCAGGAAGGGGGGGTAGTTGATCTGCTGACGAGGGAGGGACTTGGGTTTGGTAACATGGAGGAGGTCGGAGGTGGGGGCTGCCAGGAGGCGGGCCAGAAGAAGCGCGATACAGGGGCTAGGGGCAGCCCCAAGAAAGGAGGTGGCTGACCGGCAAGGGGAGGGGCACGGTGCCCCTCAACCAGGCTGATCATCTGGAACGTTAGAGGGTTAAACGGGCCGGTAAAGAGGGCACGTGTGTTCGTGCATCTGAGGGCGCTGAAGGCGGACGTAATAATGCTTCAGGAGACCCATCTGAGAATAGCTGACCAGGTCAGATTGAGGAAGGGCTGGATTAGCCAGGTCTTCCACTCGGGGCTGGACACTAAAACCAGGGGGGTCACGATTTTGGTTAACGAATGGGTACAATTCAAGGTGGGCAGCACAATCTTGGATGGGGGAGCCAGATTTGTCATGGTGAGTGGCAAGCTCGAGGGGATGAGGGTAGTTTTGGTCAATGTATATGCCCCAAATTGGGACGATGTGGATTTTATTAAGAGACTGCTGGGGAAGATACCTGATCTGGACTCGCACAGGCTGATTATGGGAGGTGATTTTAACACAGTCCTTGACCCCGGCCTAGACCGGTCGTGTTCAAAAACGGGTAAGATGCAGGCAATGGCAAAATAACTGAGGGGGTTCACAGAGCAAATGGGGGGGACTGCTCCATGGAGAGCTAGTCGACCGACGGGGAGGGAGTTTTCGTTCTATTCACATGTTCATAAGGTGTATTCCCGAATTGATTTTTTCATCATGAGCAGGGATTAGCTGGCGGGGATGACAGAATATTTGGCGAACACTGTTTCAGACCATGCCCCACACTGGGTTGATCTGCAGGTCTGTAAGGAAAGTTTTCAGCACCCTCAATGGAGGCTAGAAGTCGGTCTGTTGGCGGACGAGGCGGTGTGTGAGAGGGTGAGGAAATGTATGCAAAACTACCTGCAGGTCAATGACACTGGGGAAGTCTCAGCTGCGGTGCTCTGGCAGGCGCTGAAGGCGGTGGTGAGAGGGGAGCTGATCTCGATTCGAGCACATAGGGACAGGATGGACAGGGCAGAAACGGACTGACTGGTAAAGCAGATCTTACAGATAGACAGGAGATATGCGGAGACTCGAGGGCAGAGCAATTAAGGGAACGACAAAGGCTACAGACTGAGGTTGGGGTGTTGTCCACAGGTAAGGCTGTGGAGCAGCTTAGGAAGGCGAGGGGTGTGATTTATGAGCATGGGGAGAAAGCTGGCACAGCCTCTGAGGAAGAGGGAAATAGGGAAGGTAGTTGATGGGGGGGGTAAACTTGGTAGGGGATCCGGCGGGGCTGAACAAGGCATTCAGAGACTTCTATAGTGAGCTTTAGAACTCGGAACTCCCTGCGGGGCCGGAGGGGAAGAGCCGCTTTTTGGATGGACTGACCTTCCCAAAAGTGGATAGGGGGTTGGTAGACGGGCTGGGGGCCCCGATTAGGACAGATTAAATATTGGGGGGCTTGAGGACCATGCAATCGGGTAAAGCCCCGGGGCCGGATGGTTATCCAGTGGAGTTTTATAAAAAGTTCTCTAAGATAGTGGGGCCGGTGCTGGTTAGGGTTTTCAATGAGGCAAGAGACAGGGGGATTCAACCCCCAATAGAACATAGAATATACAGTGCAGAAGGAGGCCATTTGGCTCATCGAGTCTGCACGAACCCACTTAAGCCCTCACTTCCACCCTATCCCCGTAATCCAATAACCCCTCCTTTGGTCATTAAGGGCAATTTATCATGGCCAATCTACCTAACCGAAAATGAAAATGAAAAATGAAAATCGCTTATTGTCACGAGTAGGCTTCAATGAAGTTACTGTGAAAAGCCCCTAGTCGCCACATTCCGGCGCCTGTCCGGGGAGGCTGGTACGGGAACCTGCACGTCTTTGGACTGTGGGAGGAAACCGGAGCACCCGGAGGAAACCCACGCAGACACGGGCACAAGGTGCAGACTCCGCACAGACAGTGACCCAGCGGGGAATCGAACCTGGGACTCTGGCGCTGTGAAACCACAGTGCTATCCACTTGTGCTACCGTGCTGCCCCAATGATGTCACAGGCCACCATCTCCCTGATATTGATACGGGACTAAGACCTGGAAGCATGTGGGTCTTATAGCCGATCTCTTAATGTAGATGCTAAAATACTGGCCAACCTCTTGGCTGCTAGGATTGAGGACTGTGTGCCGGACGTTATTATGGAATATCAAACTGGGTTCGTCAAGGGCAGCAGTTGGTGGCCAACCTAAGAAGGCTGCTGAATGTGATCATGATGCCCCCGGAGGGTGGGGAGGTAGAGGTAGTTGTGGCAATGGATGCCGAGAAGGCTTTCAACCGGGTTGAGAGGAACTATTTATGGGAGGTGCTGGGACGGTTTGGGTTCGGGGAGGGCTTTATCGACTGGGTCAGGGTGCTGTACCAGGCTCCAGAGGCTAGTGTACGGACGAATAGGATGACGTCTGACTATTTTAGACTGTACCGCGTGACAAGGCAGGCGTGCCCGCTCTCCCCACTGCTGTTTGCGCTAGCAATAGAGCTGCTGGCAATTTCCCCGAGAGCGTCTAGGGGTTGGAAGGGGCTGGTACGGGGGGGGGGGGGGGGAGGTGTGGAACACAGAGTTTCATTGTGCTGCAATGACCTGCTCTTATATATCACGGATCCAGTGGCTGGGATGGATCAAATCATGGGAACCTGAGGTAATTCGGCCGGTTGTCGGGGTATAAACTGAACTTGGCAAAGAGTGAGTTGTTTGTAGTCCAGGTGAGGGGCCAGGAGGGTCGGCTGAGGGGGCTGCCGTTTAGGTTAGTAAGGGATAGTTTTAGATACTTAGGGATACAGGTGGCGCGGGACTGGGGTCGGTTGCACAAGTTGAACTTATCTCGGTTGGTGGGGTAAATGAGGGCTGAGTTCCGGAGGTGGGATGTGCTTCCACTGACACTAGCGGGGAGAGTGCAGATGGTTAAAATGAAGATCCTCCCAAGATTCCTGTTCGTATTCCAGTGTCTCCCCATTTTCATTACGCGGTCCTTTTTTAAGAAGGTCAATAAAATGATTATGGGATTTGTGTGGGCGGAAAAGTCCCCGCGGGTGAGGAGATTGATGCTTGAGAGGAACCGAGGGGAAGGGGGGCTGGCGCTGCCAAACTTTAGTAATTACTACTAGGTGGCCAACATAGATATGATAAGGAAGTGGATGGTGGGTACGGGGTCGGTTTGGGGGCAGATGGAGGCCGCTTCGTGAAGGGGCACCAGTCTGGCGGCCCTGGTTACGGCGCCCCTGCCGCTCCCGCCGGCACGGTACTCCACCAGCCCTATAGTGGTGGCGACTTTGCGGATCTGGAGCCAATGGAGAAGGCATGTGGGGGAAGTGAGAGCATCGGTTTAGTCCCCAATCTGCGACAATCACCAGTTTGCCCCGGGGAATATGGACGGTGGGTTCCAAACATGGTGGAGAGCTGGGATTGAGAGGATGGGGGATCTGTTCTTGGAAGAGAGCATCCCGAGCATGAGGGCGCTGGAGGAGAAATTTGGGCTGGCAAGAGGGAATGATTTTAGGTACTTGCAGGTGAGGGAATTCTTACGCAGCCAGATTCCATCTTCCCACGCCTACCACTTAGGGGGATCCAGAACAGAGTAGTGTCCAGTGGATAGGTGGGGGAGGGGTGGGTCTCAGATATATCCAAAGAACTTATGGGGGCAGAGGAGATGCAGATCGAGGAGCTGAAGCTTAAGTGGGAAGAGGAGCTCGGAGGTGAGATAGAAGAGGGCTTATGGGCGGAGGCATTGAGCAGGGTTAAAGCGACCGCAACATGCGTTAGGCTCAGCCGGAATCAATTCAAGGTCGTCCACCGGGTCCATATGATTGTGGCCCGGATGAGTAAATTCAATGGACTGGAGGACAGGTGCGCCAGAGGTGTGGGAGAACCAGTGACCCATGTCCACATGTTCTGGGCATGTTCAAAACTCAGGGGATACTGGCAGGGATTCGCGGACGTTATGTCCCGGGTACTGAAAACAAGGGTGGTGATGAGTCCAGAGGTGGCAATTTTGGGGGTTTTGGAGGACCCGGGAGTCCAGGGGGAGAGAGAGGCTGACGTTTTAGCCTTCGCTTCCCTGGTAGCCCGGCGACGAATTCTGCTGGCATGGAGGGACTCAAAGCCCCCGAAGTTGGAGGCCTGGCTATTGGATATGGCGAGCTTTCTCGGTCTGGAGAAAATTAAGTTCGCTCTGAGGGGTCACTGTCAGGGTTCGCCCAGAGGTGGCAACCATTTATCGACTTCTTCGCGGAAAATTAATTGTCAGCAGGGGGCGGGGAGCGGGAGGGCGGGTTAGGGCAACGTAGATTAGGGGGGCAGGTAGGCGGGTCCTTGTAGGAGGGGAGCTGGTTTTTGCACTATGTTAATTTTTCTTTTCACACTGTTTTTGTATTGTTGCTGTTTACTATGCCAAAATGCCTCAATAAAATTGTTTATCAAAAAAAAGGTGCACCACAAAACCGGAGGGCATAAATTTAGGGTTTGGGGCAAGAAATGCAGAGGAATGTGAGGAAGAATTTTTTACACAGCGAGAGGTAATAACTTGGATCTCACTGCCTATCATGGTGGTATCAGAGACAATCAATGATTTCAAATTGGATGGGCTTGTGAGGGAAATAAATTGGAGAGCTCTGGGTATTGAACAGGGGAATATAACCATCTGGATGCCTCTACAGGGAGCTGGCATACGGTTAATGGTTTAAATGGCCTCCTTCTGTGCCATTGTGTTTCTATACTGGAATACCGCGTGCAGTTCTGGTCGCCACATTTCCAGAAGGATGTGGATGCTTTAGAGGGTGCAGAGGAGGTTCACCAGGATGTTGCCTGGTATGGAGGGTGCTAGCTATGAAGAAAGGTTGAGTAGATTAGGATTGTTTTTGTTGGAAAGACGGAGGTTGAGGGGGGACCTGATTGAGGTGTACAAAATTATGAGAGGTATGGACAGGGTGGATAGCAACAAGCTTTTTCCAAGAGTGGGGGTGTCAATTACAAGGGGTCACGATTTCAAGGTGAGAGGGGGAAAGTTTAAGGGAGATGTGCGTGGAAAGATTTTTACGCAGAGGGTGGTGGGTGCATGGAACGCTTTGCCAGCAGAGGTGGTAGAGGCGGGCACGATAGCATCATTTAAGATGCATCTGGACAGACATATGAACGGGCGGGGAACAGAGAGAAGTAGATCCTTGGAAAATAGGCAACAGGTTTAGATAAAGGATCTGGATCGGCGCAGGCTGGGAGGGCCGAAGGGCCTGTTCCTGTGCTGTAAATTTCTTTGTTCTGTTCTTGTTTTATACAAGGTTCTGGATCATAGCAGCACAGTCTGACTTTCCCTTTGAATTTCATTACTGTCTCCTGGGAAAGCACCAAGCATTCACTGTGATTCCCCCAAATCTCCCTGCTGACACTGGGAATTCACCATTTGGGTGAATGCGGACATGTGTCTAAGGTTACTTAAGTGTGTCACTGGTCACAATAAATATCTTCTGTCATAAATCTGTTGTGATTATAAATTTTTAAAAACTGAATGTTCTTCATGGCACTTTATTTCAAAGATGTTGATTAATCATGCTGCTTTGATAGCCAAGAATCCTCTTCTATCTTGGTGTCAGATCAAAAGAATTGTCTGTGGATGCTGCAGCAATTCTTATATTTTCCGAGGATTGATTGACTGATTGATATTTATTGTCACATGTATCGAAGTACAGTGAAAAGTATTTTTCTGTGGCCAAGGGAACATAAGAACATAAGAACTAGGAGCAAGATTAGGCCATCTGGCCCCTCGAGCCTGTTCCGCCATTCAATGAGATCATGGCTGATCTTTTGTGGACTCAGCTCCACTTTCCAGCCCGAACACCATAACCCTTAATCCCTTTATTCTTCAAAAAACTATTTATCTTTATCTTAAAAACATTTAATGAAGGAGCCTCTACTGCTTCACTGGGCAAGGAATTCCATAGATTCACAACCCTTTGGCTGAAGAAGTTCCTCCTAAACTCAGTCCTAAATCTACTTCCCCTTATTTTGAGGCTATGTTCTGCTTTCACCCGCCAGTGGAAACAACCTGCCCGCATATATCCTATCTATTCCCTTCATAATCTTATATGTTTCTATAAGATCCCTCCGCATCCTTCTAAATTCCAACGTGTACAGTCCCAGTCTACTCAACCTCTCCTCGTAATCCAACCCCTTCAACTCTGGGATTAACCTAGTGAATCTCCTCTGCACACCCTCCAGTGCCAGTACGTCTTTTCTTAAGTAAGGACACCAAAACTGAACACAATACTCCAGATGTGGCCTCTCTAACACCTTATACAATTGCAGCATAACCTCCCTAGTCTTAAACTCCATCCCTCTAGCAATGAAGGACAAAATTCCATTTGCCTTCTTAACCACCTGTTGCACCTGTAAACCATCTTTTTGCAACTCATGCACTAGCACACCCAGGTCTCTCTGCACAGCAGCATGTTTTAATATTTTATAATTTAAATAATAATCCCTTTTGCTGTTATTCCTACCAAAATGGATAACCTCATATTTGTCAACATTGTATTCCATCTGCCAGACCCTAGCCCATTCACTTAACCTATCCAAATCCCTCTGCAGACTTCCAGTATCCTCTGCACTTTTCGCTTTACCACTCAGCTTAGTGTCATCTGCAAACTTGGACACATTGCCCGTGGTCCCCAACTCCAAATCATCTATATAAATTGTGAACAATTGTGGGCCCAAAACTGATCCTTGAGGGACACCACTAGCTACTGATCGCCAACCAGAGAAACACCCATTAATCCCCACTCTTTGCTTTCTGTTAATTAACTAATCCTCTATCCATGCATCTTTATCTTACCCTTAATGCCATGCATCTTTATCTTATGCAGCAACCTTTTGTGTGGCACCTTGTCAAAGGCTTTCTGGAAATCCAGATATACCACAACCATTGGCTCCCCGTTATCTACTGCACTGGTAATGTCCTCAAACAATTCCACTAAATTAGTTAGGCACGACCTGCCCTTTATGAACCCATGCTGCGTCTGCCCAATGGGACAGTTTCTATCCAGATGCCTCGCTATTTCTTCCTTGATGATAGATTCCAGCATCTTCCCTACTACCGAAGTTAAGCTCACTGGCCTATAATTACCCGCTCTCTGCCTACCTCCTTTTTTAAACAGTAGTGTCACGTTTGCCAATATTAAATCCACCGGGACCACCCCAGAGTCTAGTGAATTTTGGTAAATTGTCACTAGTGCATTTGCAATTTCCCTAGCCATCTCTTTTAGCACTCTGGGATACATTCCATCAGGGCCAGGAGACTTGTCTACCTTTAGCCCCATTAGCTTGCCCATCACTACCTCCTTTGTGATAACAATCCTCTCAAGGTCCTCACCTGTCACAACCTCATTTCTATCAGTCATTGGCATGTTATTTGTGTCTTCCACTGTGAAGACCGATCCAAAAAACCTGTTCAGTTCCTCAGCCATTTCCTCATCTCCCGTTATTAAATCTCCCTTCTCATCCTCTAAAGGCCCAATATTTACCTTAGCCACTCATTTTTGTTTTATATATTTGTAGAAACTTTTACTATCTGCTTTTATATTCTGAGCAAGTTTACTCTCATAATCTATCTTACTCTTCTTTATAGCTTTTTTAGTAGCTTTCTGTTGCCCCCTAAAGATTTCCCAGTCCTCTAGTCTCCCACTAATCTTTGCCACTTTGGATGCTTTTTCCTTCAATTTGATACTCTCCCTTATTTCCTTAGATATCCACGTTCGATTTCCCCTCTTTCTACCGTCCTTCCTTTTTGTTGGTATAAACTTTTGCTGAGCGCTGTGACAAATTGCTTGGAAGGTTCTCCACTGTTCCTCAAGTGTTCCACCATAAAATCTTTGCTCCCAGTCTATCTTAGCTAGTTCTTCTCTCATCCCATCATAATCTCTTTTGTTTAAGCACAAAACACGAGTATTTGATTTTGCCTTCTCACCTTCCATCTGTATTTTAAATTCCACCATATTGTGATCGCTCCTTCCGAGAGGATCCCTAACTATGAGATCATGAATTAATCCTGTCTCATTACACAGGACAAGATCTAGGACCGCTTGTTCCCTCGTAGGTTCCAATACATACTGTTCTAGGAAACTATCGCGGATACATTCTATAAACTCCTCCTCAAGGCTGCCTTGACCGACCTGGTTAAACCAATCAACATTTGATTAAAATCCCCCATGATAACTGCTGTACCATTTCTACATGCATCCGTTATTTCTTTGTTTATTGCCTGCCGCACCATAATGTTACTATTTCGTGGCCTATAGACTACCCCTATCAGTGACTTTTTCGCCTTACTATTCCTGATTTCCACCCAAATGGATTCAACCTTATCCTCCATAGCACCGATGTCATACCTTACTATTGCCCGGACGTAATCCTTAAATAACAGAGCTACACCACCTCCCTTACCATCCACTCTGTCCTTCCGAATTGTTTGATACCCTTGGATATTTAACTCCCAGTCATGACCATCCTTTAACCATGTTTCAGTAATGGCCACTAAACCATAGTCATTCACAATGATTTGCGCCATCAACTCATTTACCTTATTCCGAATACTACGAGCATTCAGGTAGAGTACACTTATATTGGCTTTTTTCCTCTGGTTTGAATCTTAACACCTCGATCAGTAACCTCTCCTAAGTTATATTTCCTCTTAACTTTTTTCCTAATTTTCCTTGTCGTTGAACCCATATCTTTATGTAACAACCTGCTGTGTCGCTTACCATTAATGTTTTAACTTCCAGTTTTATTCCTTTTAGTATTACTGGGCCTATTCATTGAGCTCCCTCAGTCACTGTACCTTGTACTGTCGCCCTTTTTGATTTTTGACTATGGCTTCTCTGCCTTACACTTTCCCCCTTACTTCCTTTTGCTTCTGTCCCTGTTTTACTACCTTCCAACTTCCTGCACCGGTTCCCATCCCCCGCCACATTAGTTTAAACCCTCCCCAACAGCTCTAGCAAACACCCCCCCCCCCCCCAGGACATCAGTTCCAGTCCTGCCCAGGTGCAGACCGTCCGGTTTGTACTGGTCCCACCTCCCCCAGAACCGGTTCCAATGCCCCAGGAATTAGAATCCCTCCCTCTTGCACCATCTCTCGAGCCACACATTCATCCTATCTATCCTGACATTCCTACTCTGACTAGCTCGTGGCACTGGTAGCAATCCTGAGATTACTACCTTTGAGGTCCTACTTTTTAGTTTAACTCCTAACTCCCTGAATTCAGCTTGTAGGACCTTGTCCCATTTTTTACCTATATCGTTGGTGCCTATGTGCAACCATACGTTGCTGGCTGTTCACCCTCCCCCCCGAGAATGTCCTGCAGCCATCCGCGACATCCTTGACCCTTGCACCAGGGAGGCAACATACCATCCTGGAGTCTCGATTGTGTCCACAGAACCGCCTGTCTATTCCCCTTACGATTGAGTCCCCTAACACTATAGCCCTGCCATTCTTCTTCCTGCCCTGCTGTGCAGCAGAGCCAGCCATGGTGCCATGAACCTTGCTGCTGCTGCCTTCCCTTGGTGAGCCATCTCCCTCAACAGTATCCAAAGCAATATATCTGTTTTGCAGGGAGATGACCACAGGTGACACCTGCACTGCCTCCCTACTCTTGCTCTGTCTTTTGGTCCCCCATTTTCTATCTCTCTCAGTAACTTTCACCTGCGGTGTGACCAACTCGCTAAACGTGCTATCCACGACGTCCTCAGCATCATGGATGCTCCAAAGTGAGTCCATCCGCAGCTCCAGAGCCGTCAAGCGGTCTAACAGGAGCTGCAACTGAACATACATCTTGCACATGAAGGAGCCAGGGACAGTGGACGTGTCCCTGAGCTCCCACGTCGCACACGAGGAGCAAGACATGGGTCTGGGATCTCCTGCCATGTCTTAAACCTTAGGTAAACTTATACAACTACAATTTCAAAAAACGAAAGAGAAAATAAATAAATTAGACAATGAAAAGAAAAACTACTTACCAGTCACTTACCAGGGTTAAGAAGCATCTCCTCCCCATCCAGCTTCGAATTCCCACATCGCTTCAAATTTCCAAACTCACACTTGGTTGTGCCTCACTCTGGCTGTGTCTTCTCTGGCTCATTGGGAGAACTCACCCAGGGTCTCAGATGCTCTCTGGTTCTCTCCCTTTCCTGATTACCTCACTGTTCAAATTACCAAGTTCCAACTTCCCACTCTGGATGTGCCTCACTCCGGCTGTGCCTCCTCGACTTGCGCAAAGCACCGGTCCCCTCGACAAGAGGCAGGGCTGGTTGGAGCTGTAAGTCCAGGTGTTGCTGCGGGACACAGGAGATGAACAGAACCCAACAGCAGCATCACATCCCCCCCCCACCCCGGGGGCAAGCCCAATCCACCCGGCCAACTGGCCGCTCCAGCCTTTCCGCTCCACCCGGAACATACTCAGTATGTACCTAGTAGGTAAAAGAATAATCGTCTGAGTACATTGACAAATGGTACATCAACAAATAGTGATTGGTTACAGTGCGGAACTAGAGCCAAACAAATATCAGGTGGAAAAGAGTTTTAGTAGGTCAGAACGGTAATAAGAGCTAAAAGAAAAGGGTATTTTTGAGACAGCTCGCAGAGAGTCTCCATGCTCCAGCGCATCTTGTAACACTACTCCTCTTCACTGGTATACACTTTTGCTGAGCACTGTGAAAAATATCTTTGAAAGTGCTCCATTATTCCTCAATTTTCCCACCATAAAGTCTTTGCTCCCACTCTACCTTCGCCAACTCCTCCCTCATCCCATTGTAGTCTCCTTTGTTTAAGCACAAGACATTGGCAATGGATTTCACCTTCTCACTTTCCATCTGTACTGTGATTGTTTCTTCCGAGAGGATCCCCAACTACGAGATCATTAATTATTCCTGTCTGATTACACAGGACCAGATTCCCATGCAGTTTAAACTTTGTCACCATGGGCAGGATTCTCTGGTTGCCAATGCCAAAATTGTGTTCGGCGAATGCGCGGAGAATGCCCAATTTCGACCAAATTAGGGGCGGCGCCGCTTTCATGATGCTCCACCCCCTCCAAAGCGGCGTACTCGCAATACGCGCCATATCGATGCACTCAGGACATTGCCTGAAGCCCACCCCCGATGCTCCGCCCCCGACCGGCCAAGTTTCCAATGCCATGGGTCTCTCATGATCTCACCCGTTGGCAACTCTGCTTTGCAGCTGCAGACTCAGTCCAGCGCCGCCACAATTGGGGGAGGACTAATCCGCAGGCAGGGGGGACTTTGTCAGGGGCTCAGGGCATTGTTGGGGGGGGGGGGGGGGGGTGGGGGAGTGGTCCAGGGCTCGCGAGCCGGCCAAAGGGGGAGCACTATTTCATAAGCCGGTTCCCCGCGCGGTTACACGGCACAGCCGCCACCGTGCGCATGCACGGCCACAGACCCGCCAATTCTCCGGGCCGTATCGATAGATTGAGCTAGGTGCTCTACGCTCTACGGCTGCTAGCCCCAAGCCAAACGGAGGATCGGTGGCTGTTTTGCGACAAATGTTCGGGCATAAAACACCACCGTTCCCATGCCTGCGTGAGGACATAGCCTCACAATTGGAGAACCCAGCCCCATGTTTCTTCACCATGTGGACAAGAATCCAAACAGCACCCTATTCCTGTCTTGCACACTTCTTGTCTCGTTAGATTAAACCACTGCTGCCATTACTTCTGCATCCATGGTCACATTGAATATTGCAGAAGACTATACTGTAACTTTGACAGTACTGTGACCGTACTTAAAACAAATTACAGGTCATGTGCAAGATTCAGTTCCATTAACAAAAATCTTGTCCGTTATCAGACTTTTGCTGCCTTATTTTTCTGGGACAGACAAAACCAATCTCAGAATAATTACGTTGAACTAGATAGCTAATAGAAGCATGTTTGACAAAAAAGAAATAGCAATTTGACAGTTGCTCAATATTAGCATTGTAGTGGTCAAATAGACACTGGGATAACATGGGTACAAAAGAGGTCACGTGTCAGAAGTGCGTGAGTTCTTCCCAGTGTGTGGGCAGTATACAAGTGCTGCTCAGAGTTAACAATGAACCTTCATTGTTGTTAGTCCCTGGTTGTCCGTTATTGTAACCCATTCTTTCTACAAGCATTTCTTTTTAAAAATGCTAATTTTAGTCCTACATGCAATCATGGTACAAATGTTCGATGGCCTGAATGGCCTCCTTCTGCAAATTCTCTGCTAATTCTATGAAGTGAGGATGTTCGCAGATGACTGCACAATGTTCAGCACCATACACGACTCTTCAGATAATGAAGCAGTCCATGTTCAAATGCAACAGGACCTGGACAATATCCAGGATTGGACAAGTGGCAAGTTACATTTGCGCCACACAAGTGCCAAGCAGTGGCGATCTGCTATCAGAGAGAATTTAACCATCGCCCCTTGACATTTGATGGCATTACCAATGCTGAACCCCCACAATCAACATCCTCGGGGTTACCATTGACCAGAAACTGAACTGGACTAGCCATATTAATACTGTGGCTACCAGAGCAGGTCAAATGCTAGGAATCCTACGGCGAGTAACTGACCTCCTGACCCACCAAAGCCTGTCCACCATCTATAAGGCAAAAGTCAGGAGTGTAATGGGATACTCTCCACTTGTCTACATGATTGCAGCTCCAACAACACTCAAGAAGCTTGACACCATCCAGGTCAAGGCAGCCCGCTTGATTGCTACCCCTGCCACAAACATTCAAATACTCCACCACCAATGAACAGTGGCAGCCTTGTGTACCATCTACAAGACACACTGCAGGAACTCACCAAGGTTCCTTAGTCAGCACCTTCCAAACCCATGACCACTATCATCTAGACGGATAAGAGCAGCAGATACCTGGGAACCCACCACCTGGGTTCCCCTCCAAGTCACTCACCACTTCAACATGGAAATATTTAACTATCACTGGGTCAATATCCTGGAACTCCTTCCCTAACAGCATCGTGGAAGTACCTACAATTAAGGGACTGCAGCGGTTCAAAAGGGCAACTCACCACCACATTCTGAAGGGCAACTAGGGATGGACAATAAATACTGACCTAACCAGCGACACCCACATCCCAAAAATTAATCTATTTTTTTTTAGATGTGGTGTAGGTGCACCTACAGTGCTGTGAGAGAGGTTTTTGACTCAGCAACAATGAATGAATGGCAATATTTTTTCAAGGCAGCTTCTTGAATATTGTTGGATTCGGGTAGGAGGACATGGTGGCTTGGTGATGGATGTTGAATTCAATTATTAAAAATCTGAATGAATAGTCTAATGTTGATCATGAAACCATTGTTATAAAAACCTATCTGGTTCACTAATACCCTCTGTTGTCCTTACCTGATCTGGCCTACATGCAGTCACATGTGACTCCAGACTCACAGAGAAATGGGATTGACACTTAACTACCCTCTGAAATGGCCTAGCTAGCCACTCAGTTATATTAAACCACAAATAAAGTCTCAGTTAGCCCTTACTTTTGTGCATTTTAATGGGCACTGTCCAAAATCACTCTTCCAATTGAAATATTGGTGAACTCTAAGCCCTGTAAGGACACTGCCAGCCAACACCCTGAGATAGACACACAGTCCTAGCATTGCTCTTTAGGCCCCTCATTTAGGGCAGCACAGTGGCATGGTGGTTAGCATTGCTGCCTCACAACGCCAGGGACCCGGGTTCAATTCCAGCCTTGGGCCACAGTCTGTGTGGAGTTTGTACACTGAGGGAGAATTCAGAATGTCCAATTCACCAAACAAACACGTCTTTCGAGACTTGTGGGAGGAAACCGGAGCACCCGGAGGAAACCCACGCAGACACAGGGAGAACGTGCAGACTCTGCACAGACAATGAGCCAAGCTGGAAATCGAACCCGGGTCCCTGGCGCTGTGAAGCAACAGTGCTAACCACTGTGTTACCGTGCCGCACTTGTAATACATACAGTATCCTGGGCCTTATTAATAGTACAACAGCAAGAAAGTTATGTTGAATTTGTATACGTCACTTGAGTGGCCTCAGCTGGAGTATTGCAGCCAGTTCTGGGCTCTGCACTTTTGGAAGGATGTAGGGATATACAGAGAGTGCAGAAAGAATTTACCAGAAAGGTCACAGGGATGAGGGACTTCAATCATGAAGATAGATTGGAGAAGTTAGGTCTTTTTTCCTTGGAAAACGCTGAGAGGAGATTTGACAGAGGTATTCAAAATCATAAAGGTGTCTGAACAAAATAGATAGGTAGAAACTATTCCCACTCGTGAAATGATCAAGATCAAGAGGGCAGCAAATGGTTAAGGACTGGAATGCATTGCCTGAAAGTGCCGTGGAGGCAGATTCAAGCGAACATTCGAAAAGGAAATAGACTGCAATTTGAAATTTGGAATGGAAGAATATGCAACGTTACAGAGAGCAGATGCAAGAATAACATTAATAACATTTAGTGAATTGCTCATTCAGAGAGACGGAGCACACACGATGGGCCAAACGGCCTCCTTCTGCATTGTAACAATTCTGTGATTCTGAGTGATCTCAACCAGCCAAAAGGATATTGAGATTGTGTAACCTAACTGATTAAGTCACCCCAAAATCTCTCCTGAGACAATTATTTCATTAAGTCAAAGAGTTGAAGTTGAATTTGGAGATTTGCTTCTAGGATTTTTGTATTTTAATAATTAATTGTCTCTTGCTTCTGGCTCTGAAGTGACACTTATTCTTTGTTAAAGCTCCTGATGTCTGAGAGATTCAAAAGCAGCTCAACATCTTGAAAGTAATTTTTTCCTTCTCCTACAAAATGTAAGAAGTTACAAAATGGGGCAGCAGGGTAGCATGGTGGTTAGCATAAATGCTTCACAGCTCCAGGGTCCCAGGTTCGATTCCCGGCTGGGTCACTGTCTGTGTGGAGTCTGCGCGTCCTCCCCCTGTGTGCGTGGGTTTCCTCCGGGTGCTCTGGTTTCCTCCCACAGTCCAAAGATGTGCAGGTTAGGTGGATTGGCCATGCTAAATTGCCCGTAGTGTCCTAATAAAAGTAAGGTTAAGGGGGGGTTGTTGGGTTACGGGTATAGGGTGGATACGTGGGTTTGAGTAGGGTGATCATGGCTCGGCACAACATTGAGGGCCGAAGGGCCTGTTCTGTGCTGTACTGTTCTATGTTCTATGTTCTATTAATTGAGCAACATATTTTGCTGAGGGGAATTTACATTCTAACCATGATTCCCCATTCCTTATGTTACTCCAATAACAACAATAATTTATATTCATATTGTGCCTTTAATGTAATAAATTATACGAAGACATTTCAGAGGAGCATTATAAAACAAAATAAGGCACCGAGTCCCAGAAATAGATATTAAGTCAGGTGACCAAAACCTTTGCTAAAGAGGTAGGGGACTCAATCATAAGGGGAATAGACAGGCGGTTCTACAGACACAATCGAGACTCCAGGATGGTATGTTGCCTCCCTGGTGCAAGGGCCAAGGATGTCTCTGAGTCGCTGCAGGACATTCGGGGGGGTGGGGTGAACAGCCAACTGTCGTGGTGCACATAGGCACCAACGATATAGGTTAAAAAAAAAGGGAGAAGGTCCTACAAGCTGAATTCAGGGAGTTAGGAGTTAAACTAAAAACTAGGACCTCAAAAGGTAGTAATCTCAGGGTTGCTACCAGTGCCACAGGCTAATCAGAGTAGGAATGTCAGGATAGATAGGATGAATGCGTGGCTCGAGAGACGCTGCAAGAGAGAGGGAATCAAATTCCTGGGGCATTGGAGCCAGTTCTGGGGGAGGCGGGACCAGTCCAAACCAGACGGTCTGCACCTGGGCAGGACTGGAACCGATGTCCTAGAGCTGTTGGGGAGGGTTTAAACTAATGTGGCAGGGGGATGGGATCCGATGTAGGAAGTCAGAGGGAAGTAAAACGGGGCCAGAAACAAGCAGTAAGGAGGAAAGCGTAAGGCAGAGAAGCCATAGTCAAAAATCAAAAAGGGCCACAGTACAGGGTACAATGACTGAGGAGAGTGTGAAAAGGGAGATGGCCAATGCAGGATTGAGGGTGTTGTACCCAAATGCAGCATATGGAACAAGGTAAATGAGACTGTTGCACACATTGAAATTGGCCGGTATGATGTTGTGGGCATCACAGAGACGTGGCTGCAAGGGGATCAGGGCTGGGATCTAAATATCCAAGGATATGTGTCCTATCGAAAGGACAGGCAGATGGGCAAAGGGGGTGGGGTTGCATTGTTAGTAAGGAATGAAGTTAAATCGATAGAAAGGAGCAATATAGGATCAGAAGGCATAGAATCTCTGTGGGTAGAGTTGAGGAATTGCAAAGGTAAAAAGACCCTGATGGGAGTTATGTAGTCAGGATGTGGGGCAGAAAATAAATCAGGAGATAGAAAAGGCATGTAAAACAGGCAATATTACAATAATCATGGGGGACTTCAATATGCGGGTGGACTGGGAAAATCAGGTTTGTAGTGGATTCCAAGAAATGGAATTTGTGGAATGTCTAAGAGATGGTTTTGTGGAGCAGTTTGTGACAGATCCTACTAGGGAACAGGCATTTCTGGATTTGGTGATGTGTAATGAGGCAGTCTTGATTAGGGAACTTAAGGTGAAGGAACCCTTAGGGAGCAGTGACTACAATATGATAGAATTTACCCTGCAATGTGAGAGGGAGAAGCTGCAATCAGATGTAAAGGTATCACAATTAAATAAGGGTAACTACAAATACATGAGGGACGAGCTGGCCAAAGTTGATTGGAGTAGGAGCCTAGCAGGGAAGACAGTGGAACAGCAATGGCAGGAGTTTTTAGGGGAGGCACAACAGAAATTCATCCCAAGGAGGAGGAAACATGCTAAGGGGACGACAAGGCATCCATGGCTGACGAGGGATGTCAAGGACAGCATAAAGGCAAAGGAAAAAGCATTCAAAGTGGCGAGGACTAGTTCAAAACCAGAGGATTGGGAAGCCTTTAAAAGTGAGCAGAGGACAACTAAAAAGGCAATTAGGGGGGATAAGATGAAGTACGAGTGCAAGCTAGCTAGTAATATAAAGGAAGATAGGAAGAGATTTATTCAATATATAAAAGTTAAGAGAGAGGCAAAAATAGACATTGGACCACTAGAAAATGTGGCTGGAGAAGTAATAAGAGGAAACAAAGAAATGGCAGATGAACTGGATAGTTACTTTGCATCAGTCTTCATGGTGGAAGACACCAGTGGGATACCCGAGTTCCAGGAGAACCAGGGGGCTGAGGTGAGCACAGTGACCATTACTAAGGAGAAGGTTCTGGGGAAACTGAAAGGTCTGAAAGTGGATACGTCACCTGGACCGGATGGACTACAACCCAGGGTCCTAAAAGAGATAGCTGAGGAAATTGTGGAGGCATTGGTGATGATCTTTCAGGAATCACTGAAGGAAGGAAGGGTCCCAGAGGACTGGAAGGTGGCTAATGTAACACCACTTTTAAGAAGGGAGGGACGCAGAAGACAGGAAATTATAGGCCGGTTAGCCTGACTTCGGTCATTGGTAAGATTTTAGAGTAAATTATTAAAGATGAGATCACAGAGTACTTAGAAGTGAGTGATAAAATAGGACTGAGTCGGCACGGCTTTGTCAAAGGGAGGTTCTGTCTGACAAATCTGTTAGAGTTCTTTGAGGAGGTAAGAAGCAAGTTAGACAAAGGAGAACCAGTGGACGTGATTTATTTAGATTTCCAGAAGGCCTTTGACAAGGTGCCGCATAGGAGACTGTTAAATACGTTAAGAGCTCATGGTGTTCAGGGTAAGATACTGGCATGGGTAGAGGATTGGCGGACTGGCAGAAGGCAAAGAGTGGGGATAAAGGGGTCTTTTTCAGGATGCCAGCCGGTGACTAGTGGTGTGCCTCAGGGGTCTGTGCTAGGACCACAACTTTTTACAATATACATTAATGATCTGGAAGAAGGTACTGAAGGCACTGTTGCAAAGTTTGCAGATGATACAAAGATCTGTAGAGGGACAGGTAGTATTGAGCAAGCAAGGGGGCTGTAGAAGGACTTGGACAAGCTAGGAGAGTGGGCAATGAAGTGGCAAATTAAATAGCGTGAGGTTATGCACTTTGGAAGGAGGAATCCCGCCATAGACTATTTCCTAAGTGGGGAAATGCTTCGGAAAGCCGAAACACAAAGGGACTTGGGAGTCCTTGTTCACGATACTCTTAAGGTTAATGTGCGGGTTCCGTCAGCAGTTAAGAAGGCAATGCAGTGTTAGCATTCATGTCAAGAGGACTAGAATACAAGACCAGGGATGTACTTCTGAGGCTGAATAAGGCTCTGGTCAGAGCCCATTTGAGGTATTGTGAGCAGTTTTGGGCCCCATATCTAAGGAAGGATGTGTTGGCCTTGGAAAGGATCCAGTGGAGGTTCACAAGAATGATCCCTGGAATGAAGAACTTATTGTAGGAGCAACATTTGAGGACTCTGGATCTGTACTCGTTGGAGTTTAGAAGGACGAGAGGGGATCTTATTGAAATGTACAAGATACTGCGAGGCCTGGATAGAGTGGACGTGGAGAGGATGTTTCCACTTGTAAGAAAAACTAGAACCAGATGACATCATCTCAGATTAAAGGGACGATCCTTTAAAACAGAGATGAGGAAGAATTTCTTCAGCCAGAGGGTGGTGAATCTATGGAACTCCTTGCCGCTGAAGGCTGTGGAGGCCAATTCACTGGGTGTCTTTAAGCCAGAGATAGATAGGTTCTTGATTAATAAGGGGATCAAGGGTTATGGGGAGAAGGCAGGAGAATGGGGATGAGCAAATATCAGCAATGATTGAATAGCGGAGCAGACTCGATGGGCCAAGTGGCCTAATTCTACTCCTATGTCTTATGGTCTTGTTCTGACACAAAGAGGATATAACTGTGATATTACCCTTTACAAGTGGAAGAGAATCCACCACCATTTTTAACTCCCCTGCTGTAATGCCAAAAGCAGCATTGCTGCAGAGCCACATTTGCAGTTAAAGAATTATTGTTGATCAACTAGAAAGATGGTAAATAATGGTGACTCCCAGAACTCACTGTTGGATGATTACTCCTTTTAATTTACATAAATGATCTTAACTTTGGACTTCAGGTGCAATATCAAAATATACAGCTGACAAAAACAAAGTGTTAGAATAATCTTTATTAGTGTCACAAGTAGGCTTACGTTAACACTGCAATGAAGTTACTGTGAAAATCCCCTAATCGCCACTCTTAAGGTTAATGTGCAGGTTCAGTCAGCAGTTAAGAAGGCAATGCAGTGTTAGCTTTCATGTCAATGCAGTGTTAGCATTCATGTCAAGAGGACTAGAATACAAGACCAGGGATGTACTTCTGAGGCTGAATAAGGCACCTGTTTGGGTACACGGAGGGAGAATTCATAATGTCCAATTCACCTAACAAGCACGTCTTTTGGGATTTGTGGGAGGAAACCGTAACACCCGGAGGAAACCCATCCAGACATGGGGAGAACAAGCAGACTCCACACAGACAGTGACCCAAGTCGAGAATCGAACCCGGGTCCCTGGTGCTGTGAAGCAACAGTGCTAACCACTGTGCTACCATGTCACTCTAAATAGGAATGTATGTAAATTATGTAAAGTCTAGGTTCAGCAAATGTCAGTTTAAAGTTGATTTGGAGAAATATAAGTGATAGATTTAATCAGGAAGGATAAGGAGAGGTAGTATACAATAAATAGTGAAAGTTTAAAAGCAAAAGGGGAGAGGGGTAGAGACAAAGGCACGAAGTTGCACAAATCTTTAGGAGTGGAAGGGCAAATTTATAAAGCAGTTAAAAGACTTTGAGCAAAAAACAAAACAGTACATCCTCCACCATTTAAAGACTCTACTTTTAAATTGGGCAATCAATTAAATTAGCCAATAGCTGATAACTATTAGCTGTTTGCATTAAAGTCGATTTCAATATTGTCACTTTATTAAGCATTCTGTGTATTGCAGGCAGAAACCTGTATTACTATTGCTTCATTGTCTTCAAATTCTCACCTTTCCAATCTCTTTCCCTTTTCTGGATCTGAATCTTTAACAACTGGTGCAATTAACTCTACTTGCTCAAAACAGAAGTGTCATTCTTTCTTTGAAAAATATATCGGAGGGTGCTCATTTATCGCATTTCTCATGCCAATTCTTCCTCCATGGTACAAATTCTAGTGCACCTGTCAAACTTGCAGCTGTCAGATACTATGAGGTAGTTGGTGGCTTTGCTCTCTACAAAGTATAGATGTATGGACTCGATAGCTACATACTTTTTGAGAGGGCCACGAAGAATCCAGCACGAGTTGTAGAGTAGAAAGGAATAACATTTATTTCCAATAACATATATATATATATATATACACACACAGCAGCAGCAGTAACTCCTTTGCTGCTCACTCCTCTCTAGCTGGTTCCATACTGGCCAGATCTATTTATGTAGCGAATCTGCTAATGATTTCTCCACGCCCCCTCATGGGGTAGCTCAAACTCCCAAAGGATTGTGGGATTGCCATTTGTCCCCAGCCAGTGGTAAGCAGGCAGGTTATAACATCCCTCCCCCCCAAAGTCCAAGGAATCCACCGAAGACCCTGGCGAAGGAGGGCGTCAGACTCGTTTTGCCATAGGCCTGACACCATTTGCGTTGGATCGGGCGGCTTGTAACGAGATGGAGAATGGCGCTTCCGTGATGAACGGCGTAATGGTTGTACATCCACAGCCTGTGGGCCCGAGGACTCCCCCTCTGAGGCGTCCTGTGTCTCCATCTCGGAGTCGGAGTCCACTGCTTCCGTCATATCGGCGCCCCTATCTCCACGCAGTTCTCCAACGACCTGCATAGGCTTTGAGTGCGGCACCAGAGGGAGATTGTGAGGAAGACTCTTCACTGTGTTTGGTCTCTGTGGCTGTAGAAGTGAGCTCTGGGGGAAGGGAACCTTTGGAAGAAATGGTCTTCTGGACCCAACGTGGTCTACATGCTTGCGCTGGAGACGACCTGGGCTTGCACCTGGTAAGAGATTTGGCCCGTTCGGTGAAAGATAACGCCTGGGACCCACTGGGAACCACCAACAAAGTTTCGAATGAACACTGGGTCACCGGGCGCAAACTGCCGAATCGGCCGATGCCGAGAAAAACCAAGTCCCTGCCGTTCTTGAGTGCGGCGTATTTTTGCGCCAATGTCCGAGAAAACCATGCTAAGGCTAGTGCGTAGTCTCCGGCCCATTAGGAGTTCCACGGGAGCTACCCCAGTCACCGCATGTGGAGTGGTCCTGTATGAAAACAAAAAACAAGCTAGTCTCGTGTCCATAGACCCGGAAGATTGCTTCTTTAAGTCCCGTTTGAATGTCAGCACTGCGCACTCCGCCAACCCATTGGAAGCCGGGTGGTATGGAGCGGTGCGGATATGGTGTATGCCGTTCATCTTCATGAACCTCGCAAACTCCTCACTTGTGAACGGAGTGCTGTTGTCCGTGACCAGCACCTCGGGGGGGCCATGCGTACTGAAAGACAAACGCATCTTCTCGATTGTTGCGCAGGATGTTGTGCCTACCATCTTATGCACCTCTAACCATTTAGACTGGGCATCGATTAATAGAAGGAACATGGATCCATGAAAAGGGCCGGTGAAATCTGCATGCAAGCACACCCAAGGCCGCCCTGGCCATTCCCAGTGATGTAGGGGCACGGTCAGTCACAGCCAGAAGTGGCATGAATCTCTCTCTGTAATCTAAAGAATGTAAATCGATCCTTTGGTGATTTAAAAATAATAACTGCTCTCAGTAAGTGAAGTTAAACCTGAGGTGCTTCTGTTAAAGGTTTTGTTTTTAAGTCTTATGGATGTTAAAAGGAAAGCTTAAAGGATTACTTAGTGTTGTAGTCTTTGGTGGTTGTTTTTGAATTAATGGTTGCTAAGATGTTTACTGTAAGTTTTAAAAAGGTTAACTTGAGTTCATAGAATAAACATTGTTTTCTTTTTAAAATACTTTTCCATTTCTGCTGAACCACACCTGTAGAGTGGGCCGTGTGCTCCCCATACCACAAACTATTAAAAGTTGTGGGTCAGGGGAACTCCATGATACACTTTGGGGTTCTCTAAACCCTGGCCCATAACAACTTGGGGGCTCGAGGGAGATAAAAGTCTATCTATTGGATTGGTTTAGTGAACTTAAAGGCAGTGAGGGGTGAGCATATTATGGTTGCTTTTCAGGTGTGGTATTCTAGTTTAAGTGGGGAGTGTGTTGTGGACAATGGCTCTTTCAGAGGCCCTGAAGTTTTTGGGGGTGGAGACAGTCACACGCAGTACCTCATGAACAGAGACTAAAAGCAGACTGTTAGATTTGGCAGACTGTTAACATTACCTGACAAAATGCGAAAAGATGAGGTAATTATGGTGTGGCTACAGTTTGACTCATTAGAAATGGCAAAAATTCAGTTACAAATTAAACAATTACAATTAAACAAACATGAGAAAGAATTAAAGCAGCTTAAATACAAAAGAGATAGAGAGGAAAAAGAAAGAGAAAGGAAGATACAGATCAGGGAAAAAGATAAAGAGAGTGTTTGAACTTCAGAAAATGGCCATGAAACACGACAGTCAGTTGAAATTGGCAGGCGTAAAGGGAAACGTGCAGTTAGATGATAGTGATGAGGACAGTGAGAAAGAGTGTCAATGTCGAAGGCTTGGTGGGAATCTATTTAAATATGTCCAAGCATTGCCAATGTTTGACAAGAAGGAGATAGAAGCCTTTTTCATTTCATTTGAGAAGGTAGCTAAACAAATCAAATGGCCACACGACATGTGGGTATTACCGATTCAAACAAAGCTGATTGGTAGGGCTAGTGAAGTGTTTGCATCACTACCGGAGGAGGTATCTGTGATGTATGAAGCGGTGAAAAAATCAATCTTAGATACATATGAACTGGTGCCTGAAGCCTACAGACAAAGGTTTAGAAATTTAAGGAAAGAATTTGGTCAAACATACATGGAGTTTGAAAGGATCAAACAGAGTAATTTTGTTAGGTGGATAAGGACTTTGAAAATAGACCAACGAGAAATTATACTTTTGGAGGAGTTTAAAAATTCAAATCCTGATATACTGAGAACTCATGTGGAAGAGCAGAGGGTTAAATCTGCGAGATTAGCAACAGAAATGGCAGATGATTATGAATTAGTTCATAAATCAAAGTTCGGTTTCCGACATCAGTTTCAGCCTGTGAGGGATAGAAAGTGGGGACATGAGAAATACTCAAGTGGTAAAGGTAAAGGTGATCTGATGGGAGATAATAAGGAGAGTATACCTCAAATTAAAAAAGAAATCCAGGAGGGTGGAAAATAAATGAAAAGTTTCAAATGTTTTCACTGTAATAAACTTAGGCCATGTAAAGTCACAGTGTTGGTGGTTGAAGAGAAACACTGGGAAGGCTGATGTGGTAAAACAGGATAAGACAGTGGGGTTTGTTAAAGTTGTAAAGGAAAGCCCAAGTGAAGCGAAGGAGGTGCAAAGGATTGCACAGCCTGATCAACAGGTGATTGATAAGAAGGTGCCAGATGACTTTCAAGAATTTACTTGTGTGGGTAAAGTTTACTCTTGTGTATCAGGAGGAGCAGGTAAAGAAGTCACAGGTAAAGAAGTCACAGTTTTAAGAGATACGGGAGCTAGTCAATCTTTAATGGTAAGAGATGAGGAGTTATGTAGTTTGGGAAGAACGTTGCCAGAAAAGGTGATAATATGTGGAATTCAGAGTGAGACGAGTAGTGTTCCATTATATAAGGTAAGGTTGGAAAGTCCAGTGAAGAGTGTGAAGTGGTAGTAGGAGTAGTAGAGAAACTATCTTGTCCAGGAATACAGTTTATTTTGGGTAATGATATAGCTGGATCGCAGGTGGGAGTGATGCCGACTGTGGTTGATAAGCCAGTGGAGAATCAGACAACTGAAGTGTTGAAGGGCGAATATCCTGAGATTTCTCCGAATTGTGTAGTAACCAGGTCGCAAAGTCACATGTTAAGACAAGAGGAGAAATCAAAGAGTGAAGATGAAGTTGAAGTGCAATTATCAGAAACGATTTTTCATCAGATGGTTGAAACAGAACAAGAACAGGTGGAGGATGAGGCAGATATTTTTAGTTCAGGAAAATTGGCAGAGTTACAACAAAGTTGTAGAAATAAAACAGATGTATCAGAAAGCATACACGGAAGAGGAATCTGTGTGTATACCAGAGTGTTATTACCGTAACAGTGATGTCGTGATGAGAAAATGGAGACCTTTACATATGCAGGAGGATGAAAAGTGGGCAGACGTTCATCAAGTAGTATTGCTGGTAGGGTGTAGAAAGGAGATGTTGCGAGTTGCACATGAGGTACCACTGGGAGGTCATTTGGGAATAAGAAAAACTCAAGCTAAAATCCAAAAACATTTTTATTGGCCTGGACTATATAAAGATGTAGTAAAATTTTGTCAATTATGTCACACATGTCAACTGATAAGAAAACCTAAAGCAGTGATAAAACCAGCACCCTTAATACCGATTCCAGCATTTGAGGAACCTTTTAGAAGGGTCCTAATTGATTGCGTAGGACCGCTTCCTAAAACAAAAAGTGGGAATCAATATCTTTTGACTATAATGTATGTGTCTACTGCATTTCCAGAGGCCATTCCAATACGTAATATTACAGCTAATAAGATTGTGGAGGAGTTACTTAAATTCGTTGCTAGATGTGGACTACCCACAGAAATACAATCGGATCAAGGATCAAATTTTACCTCAAGGTTATTCAAAGAAGTTATGGATAGCTTCAGAATAAAACAATTTAAATCAACTACGTACCATCCAGAATCGCAGGGAGCGTTAGAAAGGTGGCATCAGACATTAAAGACAATGTTGAGGGCTTATTGTGAAAAATGAAATGCAAATCGCTTATTGTCATGAGTAGGCTTCACTGAAGTTACTGTGAAAAGCCCCTAGTCGCCACATTCCGGCGCCTGTCCGGGGAGGCTGGTACAGGAATCGAACCGTGCTGCTGGCCTGCTTGGTCTGCTTTAAAAGCCAGCGATTTAGCCCAGTGAGCTAAACCAGCCCCTTGATTGTCACGATTATCTAGAGGATTGGGATAAAGGAATTCCAATCGTACTGTTTGCAATTAGTCCTTTTGAACTAATTATTGGTCATGAGGTAAGAGGACCACTTAAACTGATTAAGGAAACATTGGTGAGTGAGAAATCGGAAATTGCATTATTGGATTACGTGTCAAATTTTAGGGAACGATTAAATAGAACAGGTGAATTGGCTAGACAACATTTAAAAGTTGCACAAAATGAGATGAAACAGGTAGCGGACAAGAAATCCAAAGTTCGTAGTTTTGCCATTGGAGATAAAGTTTTAGTGTTGTTACCAGTGTGAACCTTTAAAATCTAGGTTTTGTGGACCTTATCAGATTGAAAGGAAATTAAGTGAGGTGAATTATGTAGCAAAAACTCCAGATAGAAGGAAGACTCACCAACTGTGTCATGTGAATATGCTTAAAAGGTACGTTGAAAGGGAAGGAGAGAAGAAGGAGGAGGTTTTAATGATTCTAACTCAAAGTGACGAACCAAATCCAGATGACTGAATTTTAGAGACCTCAAATTAAATTGGAAAATGAGGATGTTCTTAAAAATTGGGATAAATTGTTGAGTTACCTTTCAGAGGAAAAACAAACTGACCTGAAAGAGGTATTGATATCACATGGGCATGTTTGTAGAGATAAATTGGGAAGTACTAAAATAGCTATACATGATGTAGATGTGGGAAATGCTGTTCCAATCAAACAACATCCATATAGACTGAACCCTTTAAAATTGGCACAGGTTAACAAAGAGATTGAGAGTATACTTAAAAATGGCATAATTGAAGTGGGTTGCAGCCAATGGAGCTCACCCATAGTGATGGTACCTGAACCAGACGGTACCCAACGGTTGTGTGTGGACTATAGAAAGGTTAATGCAGTTACAAGAACGGACTCTTATCCTATCCCACATTTGGAGGATTGCATTGAGAAAGTGGGACAATCAGATTTTATTTCCAAACTGGATTTACTTAAAGGTTACTGGCAGGTACCTTTATCCGAAAGGGCAAAGGAGATTTCAACTTTTGTGACTCCAGATGGTATACACCAATTCAAAGTTATGGCATTTGGCATGAACAACGCCCCAGCCACATTTCAATGGTTAACTCACAAAGTTGTTTCAAGATTACCCAATTGTGCGGTATACATCGACGATCTGGCAATTTTCAGCCAGACATGAAAAGAATATTTAAAACATCTGATGGAGTTATTCGATCGACTTCAGGAGGTGGGTTTGGTGATAAACCTAGCTCAAAGTGAATTTGGAAGAGCCCAAGTCACTTTCCTTTGCCATACAATCGGACAGGGTCGAAAGGTCACACCGGATGCGAAACCAACAGTAATTGAGGAGTTTTCAATACCCTCAAGACAAAGGGAAATAATGCGATTTCTTTGCATGAGTGGATTTGATCGAACATTAGTGAAAAATTTTTGTAGCGTAGTTACTCCACTGATGGACTTGCTGAAGAAACGTCGAAAATTCAGTGGACAGCGGACTTTCAACAGGCATTAGACTGCCTGAAAGCTGTGATAACCCATGCTCATGTGTTGGAGAATCACAAGGGACTCTGTGATCAGATTGAACTAAAGTATCTGACTTTAAAGAGAAATGCCGAGGCATAGAGAAATGGACGGATCGTGCAAGGACCTTCTTGTTCAAAGAGACTGTAAAATGAAAAAGTATATTTACTGTGTGCATTTCTTAAAGGATAGTGAAAAGGTGAAAAATGAAACCATCTTGAAGTTGATGGTTTATTTTTTTTTCTTTGGGGGAGGTGTCATGTGAGAGTACCTTTAAGAAATGGGTGTTTATAAATGGGTGTGTATATAAATATCTGTAGTGGGAGTACCTTTAATAAATGGGTGTTTATTACTGTAGTGGTGTCAGAGAGTGGGTGGCGCTGGGCTGTCTGTCAGCTTTTTACTTTCATTTTAGGCTGTTTGCTGCAGGGTGTGTTGTAGTTTCATTTTCAGAGCAGGATAGCTGCAGTCACCGCCAGAAGGTGTATGAGTCTCTCTCTGTAATCTAAAGAATATAAATCGATTCTTTGGTGATTTAAAAATAATAACTGCTCTCAGTAGTGAAGTTAAACCTGAGGTGCTTCTGTTAAAGATTTTGTTGTTAAGTCTTATAAATGTTAAAAGGAAAGCTTAAAGGACTACTTAATGTTGTAGTCTTTGGAGGCTGTATTTGAATTAATGGTTGCTAAGATGTTCACTATGTTTTTAAAAGGTTAACTTGAGTTCATAGAATAAACATTGTTTTGCTTTAAAAAATACTTTTCCATTTCTGCTGTACCACACCTGTAGGGTGGGCCGTGTGCTCCCCATACCACAATCTATTAAAACTTGTGGGTCAGGTGAACTCCATGATACACTTTGGGGTTCTCTAAACCCTGGCCCATAACACAATACTCAAATATTCTAGACTTAAGCATCTCTCACTACTTGGTGGCCATTGCATTTCCCTTTAATCTATCCAATGTACATGGTGGGAAAATCAGGTTCGTACGAACATGTCCGCTAAAGCCAGTCAGAACGGTAATGCTACATCTTTTCACATCATTGAATATGCTGTAGTTAGATTATCATGTCCAGTTTTGGGAACCATTTTTAGAAAGAATGCCTATGCCATGGAGATGGTGCAGAAGAATAGTTAGACCCCACTTTGAGTACAATCAATAGTTCTGGTCTCCATGCTGTGAAAAGAATATAGAAACTTTGGAGAAGATGTAAAAAGATTTATTGGAATTATGCTAAAACTGAGATGTTATAATTAACAAGAAAATTTGAGCAGGTTGGGATTCTCTTTTGTAGAAGATAGAAAACAGAGAAGTGACGTGATAGAGGCCTTTAACATTATGAAAGGGTTAGTTTCAATAAGGATAGAAAAGATGTTGCCACTTGCAAAGGAGATCAGAATTAGGAGCTATAAATATACGGTGGTCACTAATCGTTCCAACAGAGAATTCAGGAGAAAGTTCTTTACCCGGAAAGCAGTTAGAATGTGGAACTTGCTGCACATAGAGTCATTGATGAAACCTGCATAGCTGAATATAAAGAGAAACTAGATTAATACAAGAGGGAGAAAGGAATAGGTGAAGTTCAGTGAGGAGCATAAACATTAGCCTGGACCAGTTGCATTTAATGGCCTCTTTCTCTGCGGTAAATATTATGTAGGATTATGTAAATACAATATGATGATACCAGTGATGAGACTCTTTAGATATGAGATCAGGATAACAAAACAGGCTAATTTCATCATAGCAGAGAGGATTCCTCCCGCCATGACACTTACATATGGGAACTGAATTAACAGAGGCAGGCAGCCAGACATCTCTCTTTCCAAATAGACTCATTGTGAATGCTTGGCTGAGCTCCAAGACTCACAAATGTATTGGCTCAGAATGGGTTCTGCTTTGACAAGTGGAAGTGGACTATTTGCTTTGACTAATTGACATCTTTATGAGGTTATGATGAGTTATTCTTTATTCTGTTTTGTCAATATGTGTATGTTTATTTGGACAGGTTAAGAGGTGTGGTGAGGGAAAGCTTCTGTTTTGAAATTATGAATGACTCTGTCTGGTTGACAGTTTTGTAGGGTTGTTGAAGTTTGTTTCTGAATGGGTGTTCTTTTCCTCAGCAGTGCAGGACTTGCCACCATTTTATATGGCCCATTCATTCTGTACATTTTGCATACTGGGTGACTGGACATGGAAGGGCATGGAAGGCATGGAGTTGACATGGGGTATGGAAGGAATTTTAGGACATTATTGATCAAACAAATTCCAAAAAATGATCCCTTCCATTCCACAAATTTTTGCATTCACTGGAATAGAACACTTCCGCATTGTGACTCCAGCCATTCTGGATTCATGTCCTTTAAGCCATTTGAGAAAGGATCCTGTCACACACTTTGGTCTCCTACTCAGGGACAAGGAAATACACCACCATATGCCTATACAGTTCTTGCTCTTCACAGCAAGATGTTTCCCCTAATTAAGCACAATTTCCCCATTCCAAGCAAACATGTTTATAATGTGATTGTGAACCTTTTGCTCATCAAAATAGATCTCACATAAATCATATTGAAAGCTACGTTGTTGCCCTCCCTCATGCTGCATCATCCCTATTTTCTTATAGGTGCCTTTTTCTGGATCTACCCAGCAGAGCCTGAAGGGAATAAACAAATTACAATAATTGTTGAACCTCTGAACTCTTCCATATCCTAGTTTGAGGAATATCTGGAAATTGGGAAAATTGGGCAAAAAGAAAAACAGTCAAATGCTCACCCCTCACTGCATCTTTAACCTTGCTATATTCTCCTTCCTTCCTAACATCCAGTGAACTCTGTTTCCTCCGCTTCCCATTGTTACTAATTTCACCATTAAACTTCCATCCACTCCCTCACTCTGCCATTTACTGCCTCAGGATCTCCTTACCCTCAACCTAGTGCAAACTCCACACAGTCACCCGAGGGTGGAATTGAACCTGGGACCCTGGAGCTGTGTGTCAGCAGTGCTCACCACTGTGCCACCCTTGCCTCAGGGCACCCTCAGACCACCATGCCTCTCCCTTGCCTTGGAGCAGCACGCTAGCACAAGTGGCTAGCACTGTGGCTTCACAGCGCCAGGGTCTCAGGTTCGATTCACTGCTGGGTCACTGTCTGTGCAGAGTCTGCACATTCTCCCCGTGTCTGCATGGGTTTCTTCCGGGTGCTCCGGTTTCCTCCCACAGTCCAAAGACGTGCAGATTACCCTGCCGCCAACAATGTCGCAAGCCACTATATCACTGATATTGAAGCGGGGTAAAGACCCGGAGGCGTGCGGGTCCTACAGGCCAAACTCCCTGATTAATGTTGACGCCAAGCTCCTGGCAAAGGTACTGGCGGTTAGAATGGAGGACTGCGTACCGGAGGTGATTGGGGAGTACCAAACTGGGTTTGTGAAAGGTAGGCAGCTGGCGGCCAACCTGAGAAGATTACTTAATGTGATAATGATGCCCCCGGCGGGCAGGGAGGTGGAGGTAGTGGTGGCGATGGACGCCGAGAAGGCCTTTGACCGGGTGGAGTGGGACTATCTATGGGAGGTGCTCGAACGGTTTGGGTTCGGGGAGGGACTGGTGGATTGGATCAAATTATTATATCAGGCCCCGAGGGCCAGCGTCAGGACTAACAGAGAAGTGTCGGAGTACTTTAGGCTGTGCCGAGGGACCGGACAGGGTTGCCCGCTCTCCCCGCTGCTGTTTGCGCTGGCCATAGAGCCGCTGGCGATTGCGCTGAGAGCCGCAGAGGGATGGAAGGGGATGGTGAGGGGCGGGGTAGAACATAGGGTCTCTCTTTACGCAGACGACCTGCTCCTGTACGTGTCGGACCCAGTGGCCGGGATGGGAAGTATACTGGGAATGTTGAGGAAGTTCGGACAGTTTTCAGGATACAAATTAAATACGGCCAAGAGTGAAATGTTTGTGGTACAGGCAAGGGGCCAGGAGAACAGATTGAGAGGGCTACCGTTTAGGCTGGTTGAGGAAAATTTCCGGTATTTGGGAATCCAGGTGGCACGAGACTGGGGCAGGCTGCACAAGTTAAATTTGGCCAGGGTGGTGGAGCAAATGAAGGGAGAATTTCGGAGATGGGATGCACTCCCACTGTCGCTGGCAGGGAGGGTGCAGACTGTGAAGATGACAATCCTCCCTAGATTTCTGTTTGTTTTTCAGTGCCTCCCGATCTTTATCCCACAGTCCTTCTTCAAAAGAGTTAACAGGATGATCATGAGCTTTGTCTGGGCGGGAAAATCCCCGCGGGTGAAGAAGGCGATGCTGGAGAGGAACCGCAGCGAGGGAGGGCTGGCTTTGCCGAGTCTGATTAATTATTACTGGGCGGCCAACATCGCTATAAGGAAGTGGATGGTGGGTACGGGGTCTATCTGGGAGCGGGTGGAGGCGGCTTCGTGCAGGGGCTCCAGCTTGGCAGCCCTGGTCACGGCTCCTCTACCGCCGGCCAGGTACTCCACCAGCCCGGTAGTGGTGGCGACCCTGCAGATATGGGGCCAGTGGAGGAGGTATGTAGGGGAGACAGGGGCGTCGGTTTGGGCGCCAATCTGCGACAACCATTGGTTTGCCCCTGGGAGTATGGATGGGGGGTTTCGAGTATGGCGGCGGGCGGGGGTGGGAAGGGTGGGCGATATGTTCCTGGAAGGGAGCTTTACGAGTTTGAGGAGCTTGGAGGAGAAATTTGGGCTGGTAAGGGGAAATTATTTTAGGTACCTACAGTTGCGGGACTTTGTTCGTAGACAGGTCCCATCTTTCCCACGCCTCCCGCCAATGGGGATCCAAGACAGAATAGTCTCTAGGGGGGAAGAAGGGGAGGGTAGAGTCTCTGATATTTATAAGGTGCTCATGAGGGAGGAAGGGTCCCAGACGGAGGAACTGAAACTTAAATGGGAGGAGGAGCTAGGCGGGGAAATGGAGGACGGGCTGTGGGCAGAGGCCCTGAGTAGGGTAAATTTGACCGCGACATGTGCCAGGCTCGGGCTGATTCAATTTAAGGTCATTCACCGGGCCCACATGACGGTGGCTCGGATGAGCAAATTCTTTGGGATAGAGGACAAATGCGCTAGGTGCGCGGGAGGACCAGCGAACCACGTTCACATGTTTTGGGCATGCCCTAAGCTTAGGGGGTACTGGGAGGGATTTGCGGGCGTCATGTCCCGGGTGCTAAAAACAAGGGTGGCGATGGGTCCAGGGGTGGCAATGTTTGGGGTTTCGGAAGACCCGGAAGTACAGGGGGAGAAAGAGGCCGATGTTTTAGCCTTTGCTTCCCTGATAGCCCGGCGACGAATACTATTGGCGTGGAGGAACCCAAAGCCCCCGAAGACTGAGTTGTGGCTTGCAGACATGTCGAGTTTCCTGGGTATGGAAAAAATTAAGTTCGCCTTGAGGGGATCTGTACAGGGGTTCGCCCGGAGGTGGCAACCATTTATTGACTTTTTTGCGGGAGAGTGACCGTCAGCAGGGGGTTGGGGAGGGGGGATTAGAGTAGAGTAGGAGGGATAAAATGGCGGGTAGTACCAGTGGGAGAAGAGCGGGCTTGTGCAGTATGTTACGATTGAAGTATTGAAAGTACGTGAATGTTTGCACATTTTTGCCTTTTTTGCTTTCTTTCTGTTGATGTCTGGAACTGTTTACAAAGCCAAAAACTACCTCAATAAAATTGTTTATTAAAAAAAAAGACGTGCAGATTAGGTGGATTGGCCATGCTAAATTGCCCTTAGTGTCCAAAAAAGGTTAGGAGTGGTTATTGGGATAGGGTGGAAATGAGGGTTTAAGTGGATTGGTGCAGACTTTATGGGCCAAATGGCCTCCTTCTCCACTGTATGTTCTATGTACCCTCTTGTGCCTGTTGTCAGCCTGGATTTGCTAGACCGCTCATGGCTTGGTTCGGGGTGCTGCGCCTCATGCGCCTGTTGCTAGCCTGGGTCAGCTAGTGCCGGCGCCCAGTACAAACCTGCTCGGCTCCTCATGGCTTGATTCACTAACCACAGGAGCCTCTCCCTCAACTTTTGTCATGGTCTTGCACATGTGCCTCAAATTAACCATTCGCTACCAATTTTCCTATTCTTTCGGACTCAGTAATCAGAGTCTGATTTTGTTCTGCATTTGCTGCTGATAAGCTCAACAAATACAAATGACCCTGTCAGCAAATGCACAGTAATCAGCTTGTGATTGTGTGCCCAGTGCACTGGCTGGACATGAGGCCCCCATTGGTTAGGGCCATGTGGTTGGGTACCATGCATTTCATTGTAAATTTGCCTCTGCACTGGAGTGCCAGCCTTGATTTCTGTGCTCATGCCCTTGACTGGAGTTTGAACCTAGAAGTAAGAGTGCTACCAAATGAGCCATCACTGACACCATAATTAACGGAAGAGTTTTCAATATGGCAGGTTCCATCAACAGTTCCTATGCGGCCAATTATTAAAGTGTCCCATGCCTGGTATTCGGTGTGAGGGGCATTTCAAGTTGTTTCTTTTGGTTGTGGGGTGAGATGTTACATCCACTCTCAGGTGGACATAAGAGTTACCCCACTATCCTGGCCGATATTTATCCCTCATCCAACATCACCAGAAAAAAACATTAACTGGTCATAATCACCTTGCTGTGCTCAGATTGGTTCCAGGTTTCCTACACCTTGTGAACCTGCCCCTGGGCCTGAAACTCGCCATTTACAAGTCCAGGCAGCAGACGACCAGCCGGACTGTCTGCTCCTCTGCTGCGGCTATGTCCACGGCCGAATGTCCCTGAGGAGGGAGCATGCGGTCCATGGGCATCATCGAGGCCTTCTGTGCCCGGTAGGCACCGCAGGGGCTGGATTGCTTTATGGACCCTCTTAATCACATTTTGATTTGATGTTTGTCAAGTTTCCGTTGCTCTTTTTGTTTCGGCAGTGCCCCTATCAGGAGGGGGCCCTTTTAATTTGTCCCTGTGTTCTTTTCTTTTAGTACAATTAGTTGGTTACCCTTAAAAGAAAGGCGACAGTTCAGAAGGATTTAATTGGCTGGGAAAGGCTGAAGAGCGCTATTCAAATGCAAGTCTTTCTTCCTTCATTGTTGGAGTTTTGCACGCCTGTCACGGGGAGGCGCGCTCTGTTTCGTGTCTGAGCTGGTGAGATTGAGTCCCGCCCTGTGGTCGCTGATGATTGGGAGCGGGAAGGAAGCCTCCTCCACTGTCCTTTCATTCCGCTGCTCCGAGTGACTGGAGCGGCTGTCAATTAGAACCGGGGCGGTGAGGTTGCGCGGCTCTCAGCTGGGAGCTGAGACTCTGGGAGGGCTGCTTGTGGGAGCGGCAGCGACAGGATACTGGTCTCGCTGGCTGAATAGCGGCTTTCCTCTTTTATGCATTGAAGCATCGAATGTAAACTTGCCATTGGGAAAGTTCCTTCCTTCCCCTCACCCCCACCCATCATCATTGAAGCCAGGGTGGGGGAGAAAGGGCAAGACCCAGTTCATGCAACATAGGAGAAAAGCCTGAGTGTGTGGGTGAGTTTTCATTCTCTTGTGACATTTGACGTTTTGACACATTTAACCGGCTTCAGCCATGAAGTTTAATGCGGATTAGTTGTCATTAACGGTAACGGCTGGTTGCAGACATTTCCATTTGGGCTGCCGGAGGCTCAGGCTGGAAACTTGGTTGTCATGGTTCAAAAATAGAATTCAGTCTTTGTCACCACAAAAGGGTAACGATAGCTGCAATCTTGAACTTCTTCCTGTCTCTGCCTTAGGCTGCGCTCTGGCCGTGAACTTTACGAGCGGTGTGCTTTTACAAAACAGGATTCTCTTTGCTGAACAGCCCCTTACCCCATCAGAAGGACACATTTCCTCCTGTTTTCTCTTTTCTGACATTCGGCTATAGAATACATCGCCAGCCAGCTTTTTAATTCTTGTGTATGCGTTGAATTTAATAGGTGAAGCTGATATAAAAGCAGACGACCTATGTATCTTTTAAAGTATACTACCATTCTGCATGAACTATTTACAATCATCAGTATGTTTTGCGTTGCTATTTATAGTGTATAGATTTTTGCACATTCACAGTTGTTTTAGACGAAAAAGCTCAATGCGGTGCTGTTATGTCGGACGGGGAAAACTCATTCCTTTTATCTCCTGTCTCGCCGCCCCCGCAAAAAGAAATGTGAACATCCTCATTATGCATATATGTCTACGGTCGAACAGAAACGTTCAGGGCAAGAAACCATCTTTCGCAACACGAATAAGAACCTGATTTGGCGTGGTGAGAAATGTGATTAGTGAGATTGGCATTTGACATCTGTTTTGCTGGTACCCGCTGCAGTAGAAACATTAACACAACTGTGGTATGAAAACCACATGAACCATTTACGTTGAAATGAATCTAGCCACCATGCACTGTTAAATTGATGAAACACAAGGTAGATAAAGGTGGCTTTCTTCAGAATTTGTAGTTTGTTGCAGTCTGTGACCCCATTTATAGATTAGGTTGAGGCAGTATCACAAGAGGTGAAGTCATTCAAACCCAATGGATATATTTCTATTGGACGCACACTTTTTCCCCTACCCTTTTTTCACCAGCCTGGAAGATGGATGATGCCTTCTATCTCGAGATTGGTTCCACTGTGTTGGTCATCTTTCTGGCGCTTTGCTTGGGTATGCAGTTGATTTTGTAAACTTAGTCCGTGTTGTCAATCCATTTAACTCTAGCAAAACAGGCTACAGAGAATAAACACCCCGGGAAACATACTTCCCAACAATCAACTATGCAGTCTGTACAGATTTTTCCCCTTTTTGACCCCTCCTCCCTCCCCCACGACGAATAGCCCCTCAAACACGGTCACAAGCATCCCCCACCTCTCCTCAAACCCCTCTGCAGAGCCCCATAACTCATACTTTATCTTCACTAATTGCAGGAAGCTGCTACCCACCGGTGGCGATGCCAACTGCCACTCCATCAACATTTGCCGCCGTGCAATCAGAGAGGCGAAGGCCAAGACATTGGCCTTCCTCCTCTCCATGAGCTCCAGCTTCTCTGAAACCCCAAATAACACCAACAAAGGGTCTGGGTCCACCTCCTCCTTCACTATCCTGGCTAAGACCGTGAACACTCCCACCCAGAATCTTCCCAATTTTTCGTAACCCCAAAACATGTGCGTGTGATTCGCTGGCCCCCGCCCACACCTCTCACACTCATCTACTACCCCCTGAAAGAACACGCGCATTCTCGCCTGAGTCATATGCACCCTGTGCACCACCTTAAACTGTATCAGGCTCATTCTTGCACAAGAGGAGGTCCTGTGCACCCTGCGCAGTGCCTCACTCCATACTCTCCAATTGATCTCCCCTCCCAACTCCCCTTTCCATTTCTCCTTGATCTACATCACCCACTCACCTCCCTGCTCCCCCAGCCACTTGTATCTATCCTCAATTCTTCATCCTCCTTCCACATCTGGAAGCAGCAGTCGCTCCAGCAGGGTATATCCCAGCAACCTAGGGAACCCTCTCCAGACCTTTTGTGCAAAGTCCCTAACCTGCAGATACCTGCACTCACTCCTCCTCGGCAGCTCTACCTTCTCCCTTAGCTCCTCCAGACTGGCGAACCCATCCTCCAAATACAGATCCCTCACCTTGACCAGCCTCACTTTACCTCTTGTATACAATATCTAGTCCCTGGCTCAAACACATGATTCTCACACAGCAGTGTTAGCACCAACATCCCTTCCACCCTAAGGTGCCTCCTCAACTGATTCCATATCTTCACTGTGGACTGCACCACCAAACTCCTTGAATACCTACTCTGATCCATTGGCAACGCTGCCATCATCATAGCCCTCAAACTAGACCCCTTGCAAGATTCATCCTCCATCCTCATGCACTCTACCCCTTCTTCTTCCCATCTTCCCACCACCTCCACACCTTGTCCACATTCGCCGGCCAATAATAACGAAGCAAGTTTGACAACGCAAACGCCAACCCACCCCCCCCCCCCCCCCCCCTCTTCCTCTGTCACAGATTTCATCAATCATAGCCAAGTTGATGCTGTGTTCATCTGAAATCTGCACGTATGCACTTCCTCGAGGGCTTTTTGGGCAGTGATCAGGGGTAAGAACCCAAATTGATTCAACACCTGCTGCCCTTCCCAAATCATGTTTGGATCATTAATACCACAACTGAAAACTCAGCTGAGATTAGCTGCTACTTATTAATTATAACATGGATGTCTGTTTCTCCTGATTTGTTTTTGTTACTTTTAGTTAGTAAGACCAGGAATTATCTTTATAGGTTTAAGAGTTAAATCTTCCATGGGATGTGGGTGTAGCTCTTTGGGCCAACATTGGTTGCCCATCCCTAATTTCCCTTGAACTGAGTGGCTTGCTAGGTTGATTCAGAGGGCATTTAAGAGTTAACCACATTGCTGTAGGTCTGCAATGTAGGCCAGACCAGGTAAGGACAGCAGATTTCCTTCCCTAAAGGACATTAGTGAACCAGATGGGGTTTTCCAACAATCAATGCCACTTTGATTCCAGATTTATTAATTGAATTTACCCTTGGACATTATCCTAGGATTCTAGATTACTATTCCAGCTATACTATGCCACCACCTCCCTGTCCCCCAATAATTTTGGAAGATGTTTATCAATATTTCAGAAAAAAATGAGAAAATAACTTGCACTTACAACCTCAAGAGCATACAAAATGTTTCACAATCAATTGAGTACTTTTGTAAAGTGGTCACTATGGTGTAGGGAAACACACCAAATTTGCACAGAGTCTGAAAAGGTATTATGAGTCACCAGTTAACTATTATTTTGATGGTGTTAGTTAAGCGACCATTTTGACCCGGAGATTGGGGAAACTTGCTTTTTGAAGAGCAGCATGGGATCTTTTGCATCCAGTTGAAAGGGCAGATTGGGCTTCCGTTCAATGGCAAAACTCCAAATGTGTCAGTGCAGCATTCGTTAGTACTGCATCAATGTAAGGTGATGTAAAGGATGAAGAAGACATACCCACCAACCTTCCAATTACATTGTATTTCCTTTAGTGCTGTAATCATTTTGGCAAAATTAAAGATAAAACAAAAACTTGAGCCGTTAACGTAATGAAATGTCTAAGGCCCTTCCCCTGGAGCATTATGAAACTCAACCATGTCCGGGGATATTAGGTTAGTTGTCCAAGAGTTTGGTCAAAGAGATGTGTTTTAAGGACTGTCTTGAAGAAGGAAAGTGAGGTTGAAAAGCAGGTGTAGGGGGGGAATTCCAGAGCTTGTGGTCCAGGAAACTGAAGGCAGCACCACCAACAGTGGAACAATTTTATAATTGGAAATACACCAGAGGCCGGAGGCTAAGAGGAATGTAGGTATCTTGGGTGGTTGTGGGGTTGGTTGGATGACATTACAAAGATCAAGAATGAGGATTTTAAAATCAAGACGTTGCTTGACAAGGAGTCAACATTGGTCAGGGACATAGGTGTCAGGGGAACAGGATGTCCTGCAGGTTAGACATTGGAGGTCATCCAAACTTTGCTTCCAGTCCACCTGAGGGTAGAATGTGGGAAACCAGCCAGGAGTACATTGGAATGGGTCAAGCTGGAGGTAATTAAGACATGGAAGATGGTTTCAGCAGCAGGTGAGCTGAGACAGGTGAAGTTGGAGCTGTTACGGAGGTGGAAATAGGTGGTCTTAATGATGGCATGAGTAAAAGGTCAGAAGTCCACCTTGGAATCAAATGTGAAACCAGGGTTGCTGACGGATTGGCTTAATCTCAGTTGTAGAGGGCATGATGAAGTCAGTAGTTAGGGAATGGAGCTTGAACCAGGGGCTGGAAACAATGGCTTCACTCTTCCCAATATTTAATTGGAGGAGATTTCTGTTCATCCCGTCAGGCAAGCAGTCCTGATTTTAACAATGAAGGAGTCCAGGAAAGGTGGTGGTGCGGCAGAACTAGGTGTTTATCAGCACGAGAACTAACGTTGTGCTTTCACATGCCCTTTGTCACATTCAGACAGGATATCTTGATTTAAAGTCATTTGGTGCTGTGGCAAGGCAGAATCCTGATTGGAGGGATTTAAATATGGAGCTCTGGAAAAGATGGGAATAGATTTGGGAAGTGAAGAGACATTCAAGGATGTGGGCGGGGAGAGATTTTGCAGTTGGAAAAACTATCCTACTACTTATGGTCCCTACCTAATGCAAAGAAAAATAGGTTCATTTAAGAAACAAGGGGTGCATAGCACAAACAACTTTCTTCCTCAAGACTACTTGAAATATCCATGTTCACCAATATTTCAAAGTGTTAATCTTGTCAAAAACAGTTGTAAGATATCGAAAGGAGTCTGAAGGGAAGAATGTTATTCTTTTTTTTAAAAGGCAGTCTGTGTGTTATTTCATGTTCAGAAATCTAGCAGCATTGCCCTATTCCTGTTTTGAATTGACACTTACCGTGTACTTTGACCAAAAACTAAAATGTTATCAGTAAGCATGTAAATGAATCTGTCTGAGCATCTTGCTACTCGGTCCAGGCATGTGATTTCAGTATAATTGCATTTAATTCAATACTTTTCCATTGTTGGAGAAAGATTACATTATTGCCTTGCATGTTTTGCCCTTATACGTGTCTATAAAAGTCATACTCCCTCAATTTCATAATTAGCGACCATCTGTTGGAGACCTTTTTGTCAGGGATTCAAGAGAGACCTGGGAATAGCATTAGACAGGAAATCAGAGATGCATATGTTAAAGGAACATCTGTGATTATGGGTGACTTTGGAAACAAGAGTTGAGAGAGAACCCTTGGGGATGAGTGACCATATGATAGAATTCTTTATCATGGTGGATAGTGAGGTAGTTGATTCTAAGACTATGGTCCTGAATTTTAATTAAGGTAACCATGATGGTATGAGGCACTATTTGACTATAATGGACTGGGGAATATTACTGGAAAACGGTGGGCAAGCAATGGCAAAGAACAAATGGGTGAACTCCAAAATTTGTTTATTCCTGTTTGGTGCAAGAGTAGAAAGGGAACTGTGGCGAAACATGGGAAATTGGAGATCACATTAGATTCAAAGGAGAGATATACAAATTAGCAAGAAAAAGCAATAGACATGAAGATTGGGAACACAAAGCTAGACTAAGGGATTGAATTAAGAAGGGGGAAATACAATCCGAAAGTAAACTAGAGAACAACGTAAAAAATGACTGTAAAAGTTTCTATAGGTATGTAAAGGGAAAAAGATTGATTAAAAACTAATGTTTTTATGCCAGAAATGGGGGAATTCACAACGGGGAACAAAAATGCTTCTGTCTTCACAAAGGAAGACATGAATAATGTATGGGAATTCTAAGGAACACAAGTTTTAGTAGGGAGCTGAAGGAAATTTAGTATTAATAGAGAAATGGTTTTGGGGAAATTAATGGGATTGAAGGAGGATAAATCTCCAGGGCCTGATAATCTTCATCCCAGAGTATGTAGAAAGTAGCCCTAGAAATAGAAGATCCATTGGCGGTCATTTAGCAAAATTCTTTGGACTCTGAAATGGTTCCTACGGATTGGACGGTAACTATTTTAACTCCGCTGTTCAAAAAGGAAGGAAGAGAGAAAATTGAACTATAGATCAGTGAGCCTAACATCGGTAGTAGGGAAGTTGATAGAGTCCGGTATCAAGGATTTCATAGCTCAGCATTTTGGAAAGCAGTGGTATAATTAGACAAAGTCAGCATGGATTTACAAAAGAGAAATCATGCTTGACTAATCTACTGGAATTCTTTGAAGATGTAACTAGTAGAGTCGGCCAGGGACACCTGATAGATGTGGTTTATTTAAACTTTCAGAAGGCTTTCGACAAGGTGTCTCATAACCGGTTACTATGTAAAGTTAAAATATGTGGAATTTCAATAAGTGTATTGAGATGGATAGAAAGCTGGTTAGCAGGTGGGAAGCAAAACGTTGGAGTAAATGGTTCATTTCTGATTAGCAGGTAGTGAGTGACAAGTGGGGTACCGCAGGAATCTGTGCTAGAACCTCAAATGTTCATGTTCATGTTATATATCAATGATTTGGACGAGGGAACTAAATGTAGTATTTTCAGATTTGAGGATGATACAAAGTTGGGTGGGAGGGTGAACTGTGAGGAGCATGCAGAGATGCTTCAGCGGAATCTGGGTAGACTGTTGCAGAGATGCTTCAGCGGAATTTGGACAGGCTGAGTGAGTGAGCATATACATGGCAGATGCCGTATAATGTGGATAAATGAGGTTATCCACTTTGACAGCAAAAATAGGAAGGTCGACTATTATTTGAATGGGTGTAAATTGAGAGTGGTGGCTAATCAGTGAGACCTTGGTATCCTTGTGCATCAGTCGCTGAAAGTAAGCGCATAGGTACAACAGGCAGTAAAGAAGGCAAATGGTATGTTGGCCTTCATAGCGAGAGGATTTGAGTATCGGAATAGGGATGTTTTTCTACCTTTGTATAGGGCATTGGTGAGGTCACACCTAGAGTATTGTGTGCAATTCTTGTGTCCTTATCTGAGGAAGGATGTTCTTGGTTGAGTGAGTGAAGGTTTACCAGACTGATTCCTGGGATGGCAGGACTGTCATGAGGCGACATTAAATTGGTTAGGATTATATTCATTGGAGTTTCGAAGAGCGAGGGGATCTCATAGATATTCAAACGGGTTTAGAGAGAGTAGATTCAGAAGGAATGTTTCCAATGGTGGGGGAGTCCAGAACTAGGGCCACCATAGTTTGAGGATAAGGGATAAATCTTTAGGACTGATGTGAGGAGAAATGTCTTCACCCAGAGAGTGGTGAATCTGTGGAATTCACTACCACAGAAAGTAGTTGAGGTGAAATAATGTGTAACTTCAAGAAGGAATTAGGTGTACCTCTTGGGGTTAAAGGGATATGGGGGGGGGGGGGGGGGGGGGGGGGGAGAGGAATGTGTGGTCTGAATATTGAACTTCATGATCAGCCATGGTCATAATGAATAGTGGAGCAGGCTTGAAGGGCTGAACAGCCTCCTCCTATTTTCTATGTATCATAGTTCATCTTGCTTCAGTTGCCTGGATGAGTGCAGCTCCAACAACACAAGAAGCTCAACACCAAGCAGCCTGCTTGATTGGCACCCCATCCACAAACATCCACTCCTTCCATTACCGACATGCAGTGGCAGCAGTGTGTACTGTCTACACAATGTACTGCTGGAACTCACCAAGGCTCCTTAGACAGCACCTTCCAAACCCATGACTGCTACCATAGAGAAGAACAAGGGCAACAGACACATGGGAACATCGCCACCTGGAAGTTCCCCTCCACCCACCACCCTCACTTGGAGATTTATCACCGTTCCTTCAGTGTCACTGGGTCAAAATCCTGGAACTCTGTCCCTGACAATATTGTGGGTGTACCTGCACCACTTTGACTGTAGGGGTTCAAGAAGGCATCACATACCACTTTCTCAAGGGCAATTTGGTATGGGCACTAAATGCTGGCCTTGCCACCATTGTCCACATCCCATAAATTGTGCTATTTATAAAGCCTAATTTAAAAAAAAAGAATTAATCAAGAAATAACATTTTTTGCATGCGTGTGACCGAAGCAGTGCTTCATTGTCAGACATAGAGAATGTTGATGACAGCCCTGTCTGTTCATGGGGAAATAAAGGATCTCATAATGCCCTGAGAAAATGGTCAGCACGTGCTGATCAATATTCCCCCTCAACCAACAACATTAAAATCTGATTGACTGGTCATTCGTTTAACTTGCTCTTTGTGATATTTTGTCTATAAAGAAAACTCATTGGATGTTAAGTGAGGATGCGGTGAGGTGCTGCAAAGGTAGGAACAGTGCCTCAAATCCAGCTGTCCAGAAACTGGACACTTGTTTAAGCAGACCTTGCAAGAATTTTAAGTTCTATTAAATGAATGGAAAAGTTTGGCTTGTCCAGGGGGTTGCTGCATTGGCACAGTGGCATGGTGAGTAGTTACCCACTTTGCACGCCTGTTGTACCCAACATTCTGAGTGGTCTGAGCGATCCTTGACTCAGCTTGGAAAAATTTGGGGATTTGTACTTTGCACCAGTTCCACCTTGACTGATTTGCTCGTACTCCAGTGATCTGATGTGAACACAGTTTTTAAGCTGTAGCCTTAGCATTATAGTTGCCTTGGTGTTAGACATAATCACTGTCAATCTTCATTAACTACGGGTACTGTGAAATGCCATGGGATCTTTTTATGAAATCTGGCACTGTCTCAGTCCCTAGGTTGCCAATTTACAGTCTCGAACTTGCAAGGAGCACTACTGATTTATCAGGTCACTCACCACAAAATGGACCACATATCCTACACAATGGTTTCTCCATATTATTTTTTGCAACTCTTTCTTTTACCTGGTGAATTTGAAATATTAAACTGATGTACAAAATACATTGTTTTGGATAATTGCAATAAAACTTCATTTTCAGTAGAGAAATCTTAAAAATAATTATAAAGCTACTCATCAGATATGATAACATTATTGATGGGCTGCAAACATTCAATTTCACCAGTCTATGGTGAATATCTTTTTAAAAATATTTTTATTCTCCTTTTTCACATTTTCTTCCACATTTACACCCACCAACAATAAACAATAAGCTGTAATGAATATAATTCCAATTCCCATATCAACAACAACAATCCCATCCCCCAAACAACTGCCTGCATGTTAACATAAACAAATAACAAAAGGGAATCAGGAATCACCCATAGTCACCATTAACATATACAGTGTCTCCCCCCCCCCCCCCCAACAACGTTCACACACATCTTCTACCCCTCAAAGAGCCAGCTCATCCTCTCCCTTGAGGTGTGCTCTATGTACCATCTTCAGCTGCATCAGCCCCAACCTCGAGCATGAGGCGGAAGAGTTCACTCACTGGAGCACCTCACACCAGTACCCCTCCTCCATACCCTCTCCCAATTCTTCCTCCCACTTTGCTTTGAAATCTTCCAGTGGTGCCTTCCCTTCCAAAATAGCCGACACTACCCCCTTCTCCAGTGCCCCTGTTGTCGGCACCTCCTCCAGCAATGTGGAGGCTGGCTCCACCAGGAAGCTCTGTATCTCCTTCCTGGCAAAGTCTTGAACTTGCATGTATCGAAACATTTCCCCCTGCTCCAGCCCATACTTTGCTCCCAGCTCCTTCAATCCTGCAAACCAACCCCCAAGAAACAAATCTTTTAGTGTCTTAATCCTCTTCTCCCATTCGTTTCTCCATATTGCTTGCATCATGTTTGTGTTAACTAATTTTAAATGTGAATATTTTCAGTGGAAACCTTTGATACGCAGAATGAATTACATGTTCTTGCACAGCAAGTGGCAATTTATTGGTTTGTGCTCCATTCCTCCTGCTGAGTTCAGTCTCCATTCTGAGGACGGAAAACTACAGGTTAAATGCACCTGAATTGCTGTAGGATATGTCCTGCTGGCCAATTTGAATCATGCACATCTAGGCAGAGGCCTGGAAGCAGGTGGCTGCTTGCTCACTTGGTTGGAGAACTGCATTCTGCAGGAGATGTAAAATACACAAATGTAAGTAAATGAGTCAGGGATTTGGGATTTAAGTGTTTTCCTCCAATATGAACAAATGTGAACATTTAATAACATAATTGTAACTTAAACATTCACATTTCTGTGGAAAATATATTTTTTTAATTCGTCAATGAAGTCTACTGCTTCTAGAAAGTGTAGATGAACATATGGAAAGTAATTAAAGGTTTTAATGTAAGGAAACAAGTAATACTGAGTGGAAGGTCTGTTTGCCATTTCCTACTCCAATTTTCTGTGTTTCAGACCAGAAGCTCCAGCCGGGCAGTGCCTCATTTATACAGCTTTTGTCCAATTAGTTATCTCCCACCCAGGAGGGAGGTCGGACAAGTACATGCTTGTAGGCTTGCCTCCTCATCATAAAATTGTAAATGCTTTTACAATGTGGCTTCAGGTTAAGTTTTTTAAGTGCTCAAAGTTTAATGAATTTCTGAAGACTGAAAAAATTGGATTCAGCGCTACAATGGAGTTGTATTCCATTCTTCCTCAATTCCAGTTTGTACAAGACTACGTTCTTGGAATCAAATTCAGAACATTGCCTCATGTGCCTCGACTTTAACATGCTGTAAAAGAGAAACTGCTTCAGAGACACTTGATGTATGCTGGTGTGATACAGTACTTTCTGTACATTGTATTGTTGCCATGCGGCAATAATACGTTGAGATGATGACATAGACTACAAGTGCAGAACTCGTTGAGTTGAAGATTCTTGATTGCAAGATTGGCTCTTGAATTTGAAATCAATGAATGAAAATCGCTTATTGTCACAAGTAGGCTTCAAATGAAGTTACTGTGAAAAGCCCCTAGTTGCCACATTCCGGCGCCTGTTCGGGGAGGCTGGTACGGGAATTGAACTGTGCTGCTGACCTGCCTTGGTCTGCTTTTAAAAGCCAGCTATTTAACCCAGTATGCTAAACCAGAATTTAACATATATAATCTGGAGTTTGACAACAACCAGTAGTTTTTGTGATTTGAACTGAAATGAGGGGGTTTTACTGTATTTACTTTGATAACGAAAATTCCGTGAATATGATGTATTCAGATTTTGTATATGACCACGCCTTGGTGATTAGGTATGATGGACAGAATGTGGGCACATTTCTGAAGTGAATGTAAAACTGGCTGTGAATTGAGCTGCATTGACATGGCAGCTGCATTGATCTTGGATAGCTTTGGGAGGTGGGTTGATGAGTAGTAGATAGGATTTAATCTGAATAAAATAATGAGACCAGCGAAGGAAGATTAACAGGGATTTAAACTGAATAGTAATTGCCTACACACAGGGTGCAACAAAAGGTAAGGGGCATTGGTAAATAATTCATTTATACCAACAGCAGAAAGGAAAGAAAATCAGACCCTGCAGCCATAGATAGAGAACATTAAGGAGATAATGATGATTCAATACAAAGTACTGGTGCAGCCATATATAACTCTATACAGTTCTGATTGTCATAACAGTGTAAGGAAAACCAGGCATTGAAGTAAAGGGCAACCAAATTGGTACTTACCAGAGAGATCCAGGCTATGATGGAGTGGTGGAACAGGTGGAAATTATTTACTTTTAATGCAAAGGCTCAATAATTATATTATTCCAGATTCAGAAGGAATAGATGAACTGAATCCTTTGAAATTGCCACAAATTCTACATCTCGGGACAAAGAGAGTCCATTCTAACTAGAAACCAGACAAGAGCGGTGCAGGACTCCGGGTCTATACAGTCTAATACAGAGATGAGGAATTTCTTCAGCAAGAGGGTGGCGAATCTGTCTTTGTTGCAAAAGGCTGTGGAGTCCAAATCACTGAGTGTCTTTAAGACCGAGATAGGTTCTTGATTAATAAGAGGATCGGGGGTTATGGGAAGATTGCAGGAGAATAGGGATGAGAATCAGATCAGCCAGATTTGATGGGCCAAACGGCCTAATTCTGCTCCTATGTCTCATAGGTGATCAGTTAACATGGAATGATGGCTTCCCACTTTTTTTTCTGTTCATTAATATTGGGTTTGCTTCCTTGCTACAATTCCTGGTCGTCTCTCGTTGTTGAATGTCTGCCTCGGAATTATAATTGAATCCCATTGGGCTCACGTGAAGCGGGTCAGTATATGGGTAGTTTAGATTTAATTATTTTGCAGAAGGTAATGAATTATGGATTTCACTGCCCAGTCAGCCAATGGAGACAAAGCGTCTTAAAAACTTAAAGTAAAGTATAAATATTTTCAGGAAGTTTGTGATTGAGATATTAGTTTTGTAACTGGGTTTTTGAACTGTGTATCCTATTCTATACCTAGAATTTCAATGTTTGAGTGAGATTAACAATGTAAATTTGTAACTCTTCTGAGCTATTTTCACCATTTAAGTATGTGAGAAAATGTTGAAAGGAAGATTTTTTTTAGAGTGGAGAATATTAAAGTAAACAATTTAATGGAACTGTTGGGATGCAGGTTACAACTATAGTCATTTCACTTTACATTGAAGCTACTGTTGTAATGCAAATGCAGTCAAAATCCATAGCCCAAACTCCATCAATTCGCCAGAGGAGTTTTTGGCCATTTCACTTTTGGATCAATTTGAATATCAACTCTCCACTGTCAGTGTAGAACAGACGCACTTTGCTTTGATGCTGATCATTTTGGAGTTATCAGTTGTCAGCCATCAAATTCCCTCCATTAAAGTGAATCAATAGAAATTGTGCACTGATGAATCCAAGCAGAAATACCAAGTTATTATGCATCGCCTCAATAGATGAGGTTCCAGATAGTTGTGGGTATACAACGTTCAAGCAATCTGAATCGTTCACAGCTTAATCAGTCATGAAGCTATTGTTTGTGGAGACTGATCCCATTTCAGTAACCACACAGTCCATTTTTAGTCTGTAGTGCCACGGGCTACTTGAGGTGTGTTGCTCGAGAAATGGAATTTAAATAAATGAATTTGGACTCCTTCAACACTTGGGTATGTTTCAGCCTCTGAAACTGTACATTTGACAAGAATTAATGTCCCTTGTTTTTGCTTTAAAAAGAATCTGGTGAAACCGCACTTCTTGAAAATAAATCAGTTTGTCTTGAAAATAAATCAGTTTGTGTTGAAAATAAATCAGTCTGTGGTGCTGTCTGTGGGATAAACTATACTAGGCTCATTTCCATTTCCCATTCATGCTTCCTGTCAGTATTATTCTTGCTGAGCATTAATTGATCCCTAGTGAGAAAAGTAAATTGTTTAGTGGGCCTCCATGAAAAGGAAAATGCTAAATTTCCATTAGCTTGTATTTCCATTTAAGAAACGTGCTCTCAATGAATTAATTAATTAATTAATGAGAACTTGGCAAATCTTGGTGCAAAACCCCTCCTGTCAGTGTTCTGGCCTTGCATCCATTCGAAAAGAGATAGGTGGGGTGATGTCCTTTTTGAGGGCAACACAGCAGATTAAATGTCACATGACCTGTGACCAATCGAGACTCCGTGTGGAATCACCCCACGGTGAGAGACTCTTTGGCTGTAGCTAGCTCCCAAAATGTCTCTGCCCAAGAGCCTGCTGTACAATTCATATTAATAAGTACCCTTTGTGTTCATTAATGACCTTTGAGAGTGCATCTTTAAAACTGGCGACAAGGAAAAATTATCCTGACACTGCCTCTGGTCTGATACCGGTGAATATCCTGTTTTAACCTTGCGTCTGAGGGGGAAGAAAGTACTCACCAGAATGCCTCTTTTTGGGTGAATAGACCCATTTGACTCCTATTAATTGCCTATTCTGTACCTTTTTGTTTTGTTGGTGGTTGGAATTGTTCCCACTTCGCAACTGTTTTGGCACCACAGCGTGCTGAAAGGGAATGTTACTGATGTATCTCAACAGCAAGGACTCCTACATTAGACTCCTATTTATTGACTACAACTCTGCCTTCAACACCATAATCCCAGCCAAGCTCATATCAAAGCTCCAAAACCTAGGACTTGGCTCCTCACTCTGCAACTGGATCCTCGACTTTCTGATCCATAGATGACAATCCGCAAGGATAAGCAGCAACAGCTCCACAAAAGTCCTCAATACTGGGGCCCACATGGCTGTGTACTTGTCCCCTACTATACACCCAATACACATGACTGCATGGCAAAATTTGGCTCCAACTCCATCTACAAGTTTGCTGACGACACAACCGTAATGGGTTGGATCTCAACCACGATCAGTCAGAATACAGGGGGAAGATAGATAACCTGGTGGAGTGGTGTAACGACAACAATCTCTCCCTCCGTGTCAGCAAAACGAAGGAGCTGGTCATTGACTTCAGGAAACAAAGTATCGCACAAAGTATCGTCTGCATCAACGGGGCCGAGGTGGAGAGGGTTGATAGGTGTGCATATTACCAACAATCTGTCCAGATCCACCCACTGCAACGCTACGACCAAGAAAGCACAACAGCGACTATACGTCCTCTGGAAACTTGAGGAAATTTGGCATGTCCACATTGACTCTTACAACCTTTACAGATGCACCATAAAAAACATCATATCTGGCTGCATCACAGCTTGGTATGGCAACTGTTCGGCCAAAGACCGCAAGAAACTACTGAGTCGTGAACACCCCCAGTTCATCACACGAACCCGCCACCCATCCATTGTCTCTGTCTACACCTCCCGCTGCCTTAGGAAAATGGGCAGCATAATCAAAGACCCCTCCCACCCAGCTTTGTCACTCATCCAACTTCTTCCATCGGGCAGGAGATACAAAAGTCTAAGAACACTCACTAACAGATTCAAAAACAGCTGCTTCCTTGTTACCAGATTCCTAAATGATCCTCTTTTGGACGGATCTGCTCTCTTCGCACATCTTCGCTACTGAATAGTACTACACTCCTGTATGCTTCATCCGATTCCTGTGTCTATGTATTTACATTGTATATTTTATGTTTGCCCTATTATGTATTTTGTTTTCATGTATGGAATGATTTGTCTGAAATGTACATAGAACAATACTTTCACTGTACCTTGGTACATATGGCAATAAACAAATCCAAGTTGGCCAGTTAGATCCAAATCCAATCCAATCTATTGCCAGCCACCCGCTCCCCCCCCCCCCCCCCCCCCCCCCCCCCCAATTCCACATGCAACAACAGGAATTCCACCAGCAGAACTGCTAATGAAACATTGGGTAACGGCAGTGTTGCGCACGATGAGGATTCATGTAGGCCAGTTAGATTACAGGAGAGGCCCAAATCAGGAACCGTGCCGAACGGTATGACATCTAACTGGCCAACTCCCGTTAGTGGTATCTGGATCCCACCTAAACATGACATCTCATTAGCCAGATGAAAGCCTGATTTAACGGCCTCTTATAATCTAGCCGGTTTGGGGGGGGGGGGGGGGGGGGGGAGGAGGAGTGCTCCCAGACCATTCGAGACCACTGCATGGTCAGGGACAGGACAGAGTGGCACCATGGCACTGCCAAGGGCCAGGGCCTTGGGGGGGGGGGGGTGGGGGAGGGGGGGGGTGGAGGAGAAGAAGATATGACAGGTTGAGGGGGGGGAGGGGGAAGAGAGTGAAGGGTGCGTATGAGTGGCCTCCGGAAGAGTGGAAATCCTGAACAGGGGTTGGGGAGGGTGAAATGGGGTGTGGGAAGGTGTGAATAGAGGGGGCCTCAGTGATTCCATAGTGGGGTGTTCTCCTTGTGCGGTAATGTGCATGTGTGGGGTTTGACATTGCCCGTGGGTTGGGGGTATGGGGAACTCACTTACAAAAGGATGGTCCAATCTGGAGCCAGTCTAGCCAACAAGTTCAGTTCCCCAATGATGGGAATCCGAAAAGAGAGTAACTGTGGTTAGATAGTGATAGGAACTCTCCAACAGAGCCGGGGAGAAACACTCAGCCATTCCCACCTGAAATGGCACTTAGAAACCTTTCCATTAGATCGTATCTGAATGAGACGAAGCCTCATGTTTCTAAATTTGCCAGGGAAGGTAGCAGCCAAACAAAGTAATCAGAAAGCAAGCAATGGGGCTGCACGGTGGCGCAGCGGATAGCACTGCTGACTCACGGTATGGAGGTCCCAGGTTTGATCACAGCTCTGGGTCACTGTCCCTGTGAAGTTTGCACATTTTCCCCGTGTTTTGCACGGGTTTCGTCCCCACAACCCAAAGATGTGCAGGGTAGGTGGATTTGCCTCACTAAATTGCCCCTTAATTGGGAAAAATAAATTTGGTACTCTAAATTTATTTTTAAAATAAAAGAAAGGAAGCCATGGTTCACATAGTACAGCACAATCATTTGTGCTAAATTATGCCGTATACATGAGAAACTTTGGTAGTGGGTCAAGTTCGATCCCTAGAATTATTCTGTTTAGACCTGATCCCTTTCTTACCAAGTGGACGTGTAGGAACAGATAATTTGTAAACCTGAGCTATGCTTGACTATGCCAGCAGTCAGTGTTGCCATTAGGAATGTCTTTGAACCCGTGAGCACTGAAGTACCTGATCGACCTGTAAAAGATGTAACTGTGTCTCCGTGGAAGCAAGTAGTGACTTGCCACCTAACTGACCAACTCAACGTTGGCGGGATCCGAATCCCGCATAGACGTGTCTCTAAGCTAATTAAGGACAAACTCCATCACATTACCTAGATGCAAGCCTGTGGCAGAAGCGGTACCAGTTATTGCAGTTTCTGTTAACCATGATCCTGTGGAAGCATCTCGGGCTACAGGATTGTACTGCTCTACAAGGAACAGAAAATCCTCTCAAAGACTCTATATAGTTAGGACTGCGTGAACTAGTTATTGAAGATTGTATAAAGGATTTAAAAGGGAGAGGGCTGTGATGATTGTCCCCTTGAGGGAAATGCAGCAGAGTAAGAGTCACATGGCCATCAGGACTGTGTGGAATTACCCCCCCCCCCCCCCCCCCACCGTGATGAGAAGAGGAATTGGGTAGAGACATTTTGGGAGCTAGCTACAGCCGTCAGGCTGCTGTACAATTCTTATTAATAAATACCTTTTGTGTTCATAAAGTCTGTGAAAGTGCATCTTTACAATAGGTTTATTAGATGGAGCCACAACTAATCGAGATAGCAGTTGTAAGGCAAGTATGGACAATGGAACTGAATGTGAAATAATTTAAATGTTTTCATACTTCTTTCGTCCTGGGAACCATCCCAAATCACATGCTCTTTCTTCCTCATTTAAAAACTTTCAGCGAGGGATGCTCTACTTGTATTGAGATATGCAGTACCATCGGGAGAAGGAATTTTTCTTCAATCTTAAAGTCCATTTGAAGATTTGCAGTTACTGTTGGAATCATAGAAGTTAGAACATGAGGGATATGCCCCAATGTGTTTGTTTCTGGTTCAAAGACATGCTATAAATATTACAGAATGAAACCAGGCAAATTATAAAAAGCACTTAAGAAAAGGAAAAATCAATATGTGGAAGGACTCTTCAACTGGAATTGTCTTTTCTCATCCCACATTATAGAATCAGAAAGAGCCATTCAGTCCATCAAGCCTATACTGACTCCTTGCCAATGTAATCCAAAATTAATCTCCCTGCCCTTGCTGTGTCTCATTCAGTTGGGCTCAGTTCGCTGCGCAGCCTACTTAGAATCAAAGGATCATGGGCTAAAGCCATCCTGGATTTATGCGCATCAAATAGTGCTGCAGTATCAAATGAAGGGGATATTGTTATATTAAGACGATATGCCATATTTTGGAAGGAATGTTTGACGAGGAAGTCCTTTGCTTGTTCCGTTGATCTATGAGACTTTAGGGTGCTATTTAAAGAACAGAATTATTTTGGTGTCTCAATATTGGTATTTGGTGCCATTCTTTCACTTTATTTATCTCCTTGCTGTTTGTGAAATCTTGCTGTGCACAAATTGGCTGCTGTGTTTTCCATTAAAATTAAAAGTGGACTGCATTTACATAGTGCTCTTTGTGACCATTGGATATCTAAGTACCTTGCAGTCAATCAAGTACTTCTGAAGTCTAGCCACTTTTGTAATATAGGAATGCAGCCAATTACCCTAACATGGGAAGGTTGATGGTACTTTCTCATGTCTGAATTTCCATTTGGGAAACGCGACGTAACCAAAGTCGTTTGTGCAGTCACCTCTTGCTATAAGCTCTTTCGTTGAGACTAGTCTTTTTCATACTCCACCTTCCACATGTTGCTTTTTCCTCAAGTACTTGTTATAATTCTTCTGGTTCATACTGTAATATCTATTTATTGTATGCCTTTCATAAGCCTCTGTTTATTCTAACCCTCTGTCCTTATTGAACGCTAGTCCTTTACATGCTCGTAGTCGAAACATATTTTGCCTGTACCTTATTGCATTTTCTATTTAACTATGACCCACTGCCAATCTGCGATCCTTTAAAGTAGCCACTGTTGAAAATACTGTGTCTTTGCCTCCATTCTCTCTGTCTCCATTCTATGTAAATCTGGATGTAAAGTAATCAATAGGATTTGGGATGATGGTTTGCACCTCATGCCAGTGATCGGGAAATTATACTTTCCTGTTGTAAGATACTGATGAGACCAATTTAACACGCAATAGCATGATTTATTTCTCAAAAGACAACAGATTCTGAGATGTCACAAAGCAATTTGTATTTAATGACAGGAGAGCGATCACATCATATCATCTTTGATCGTCAAGAATTAACTCCTCAATTGTTGCAACATATTCCTTTGTGACTCGAAGATACAAAGAACAGAGAAAAGTACAGCACAGGAACAGGCCCTTCGGTCCTCCAAGCTGATCATGATGCTCTTAACTAAAAAAAAAACCTCATGCCCTTACTCAGTCCATATCCCTCTGTTTCCTTCCTATTACCTGCTGAATTTTGGGGACTATTTAACTTTTTTAAAAATCTAGTGAAGGCTGGAGAGTTTAAAACATGTCTTTGGTTCACTGGTATTCCCTTTTTTTTTGATTGCGCTGAATATATTCTTCTGCATAATTGGCTCTGGGGGCCGGTGGAATTACAATATCTTTACAAATTGAAAATAGCCAATGATAACACTGGTTTAAAACAATAAACATTCTTCAAGCTGTACTGCATAAATGATTTGTGACAGCTAAGCTGATTACAGCTGTTTAACAACCATTATATAGTCAAGGGACTTTCAGATGCTACTGCATGTAAAACTATCATGGACACTTGCATAGCTGGAATACTTGAGTAATATGAGCAAAGCACAACTAGTCAGTGCAGATATGGCATGTGTTTTCTTTCTAGTTCAGTGAGTACTGAAAGGTTTTTTTTGTAGCACGAAGACAGCTGCCTTTGGATTAACTAATAAGAACTACTTAAATTTGTTCTGCAGAATGTGTTACATTGACAATAGAGATAACCCCATCTGTTTGAGTTCTCATTACTTTTTTTGTAGATGTGAATACTTCAGAAATGATTGGTTTGAAGCTGTTTGTTTCCCTAACTTGGTTAATTTTAATCCACTAATTGTGATTTCCAAGTCAGTGCAAGAGAGCACAAGCCAGAGCACATGCCCTTTAGCCATGTTTGAAGTTCTGGTAAAATACAAATAATACATTCTGTTAGATAGATGGATAGCTGGAAACTAATTGGGTTTACGAAATTAAGGATCTTCCGGTGACAGGGGTGTGCAGAGTATTTGCACATTGGGTGGCCCTTCACGTAAGACAACAAAATAGGTACTTGTCACCAAATTTAACCCACAAAATGGGACTAAAACATCCCCTCACCCTCGACGATAATATATTCATTAAACATGGCAGGAGGCTGCAGGGATACCCAAGAATTGAGGCAAGGGACAAAAAGCGGCGAGCAAGCGGGTCAGTGGACGCACGAGTCTGGGGGGGGTCCCCAGCCACCCCCCCAGAGTATGACACCGGCTACCCGAAAAGCAAGCCTTCCCCACCCCCAAAAGGCTGAGATAAAGGTGGCAATTTAGGTGGCAGAGGCACTAGCCGCCGTGCAGATGCCTCTCAATGGAGACTGAAGGCACAGGGAGAACGATTTGAGGAGCTGGAAAAGGCATCGACAGACCAGAGTGACCGAATCGTCGTCCTGGAGGCCGAATCCTACAGATTGATGGTGATGCGGGGGAGCCTGAAAGGAAAGGTGGAGGACCAAGAAAATCAGTCGAGGCAGCAGAACATCGAATAGTGGGCCTGCTAGAGGGATTCGAGGACAGGGAGCCGACCGACTATGTGGCCCAAATGCTGGGCAACCGAGTGGGGAGGGACAGCTTCCCCAAGCCGCCGGAGATCGACAGGGCTCACGGGTCGCTCCGACCAAAGCCCAAGGAGGGGGAGAATCATGGCCCTGATCTGCAGCAACCAGAGGTTCACACCAGCCATGTTTGATGCCACCTTAAAGAGGAGGGGGAGGGGGGTGGGCATCGACAATTAGACACTTTGACACTGAGAACTGACTAGCAACCCTAGAGGAACTGACTTGAGACTGGACTACCTAACAGAAACTAACTCCGACATCTACAGGTCAAGAACTTTCTCTGCAAGGAGACGACAGCTTACCCAAGAACCCAGAGAAACACAGTACTAGTGGTGCTACTGGAAGCGGACAATCTGGGGAGTGGAAACTGGGGGCCTATGTGAACGATTATTAGAAAGGACATGCTCCTCACTGGGTGAAACACAGGAAAAATGGGAGGAAGAGCTAGGGATAGAAATAGAATGGGGACTCTGGAGCGAAGCACTGAGCAGGGCCAACTCTACCTCCTCATGCGCAAGGCAAAATCTCATGCATCTAAAGTGGCGCACAGAGCACACCTCAAGAACCTGAATGAGCAGGTTCTTCCCGGAGGTTGAGGACAAATGTGAATGATGCCAGGGAGGTCCGGCCAACTACGCTCACATATTCTGGGTTTGGACATACTTGTCAGTTTTTGGACAGCCTCCTTTGTCCAAGGTTGAGGGGGTAAGGGTGGAGCCATAAGGGTGGACCCATTCCCAAGAGTGGCAGTTTTCGGGGTATCGAACTAGCCAGAACTATTCATGTGGAAGAGGGCCAACTCCCTTGCATTTGCTTCCCTAATCACCTGCTGAAGAATCCTACTCTGCTGGCAATCAGCAGCACCACCCACAACTGCAGACTGGCTGGCAGACCTGTCGGTATTTCTCCACCTGAAGAAGATCAAATTCGCTGTCAGAGTCGGAGGATGGCTTCTGCAAAGTATGTGTGGAGGCCATTCACCAACTTGTTCCAGGACCTGTTTGAGGCCAATAGAGCGATGGCAAGGGCGGGGCGGGGGGGGGTGCACACTCATGAGACTACAGGGAACCGACCGGGAAGAGGTGGATAGGCAGAGGGCAAGAGGGGAGTTTGAAAACGGCTGATACAGAAAGCAGGGTGCCTAGAACAAGGCCATAAGAACCCCAAAGAAATGCTCAAATAGGATGGGGTGGTGGTGGGGTGGGGGGGGGGGGGGGGAGAAAGGAGGAGGAGAGGCCAATCAACAAAAAGGGGTGGGGGAGAGGGAGAGTAAAGAGGGTTACACCGCACATACACACATAGTATAGTGCCCATTGTATAATCGACCCTGAACCAACAAAAGGGTGCCGGGCGTGTGGAGATGATCGATACAGAGGGCAGCACGGTAGCATAGTGGTTAGCGCAATTGCTTCACAGCTCCAGGGTCCCAGGTTCGATTCCCATCTGTGCAGAGTCTGCACATTCTCCCAGTGTGCGCGTGGGTTCCCACCGGGTGCTCCGGTTTCCTCCCACAGTCCAAAGATGTGCGGGTTAGGTGGATTGGCCATGCTAAATTGCCCTTAGTGTCCAAAAAGGCTTAGTGGGGGTTGCTGGGTTGTGGGGATAGGATAGATACATGGGCTTGAGTGGGTTGCTCTTTGTAAGGACCGGTGCAGACTCGGTGGGCCGAATGGCCTCCTTCTGCACTGTAAATTCTATGAAGTGACTATATGACGCATATACCCTTGATTTTTTTTAAATTTAAAGTCCCCAATTAGTTTTTTCCAATTATGGGGCAATTTAACATGGCCAATCCACCTACCCTGCACATCTTTGGGTTGTGGGGGTGAGGTGCCGGAATGTGGCGACTAGGGGCTTTTCACAGTAACTTCATTTGAAGCCTACTTGTGACAATAAGTGATTTTCATTTCATTTCATGTGCAAACTCCACACTGACAGTGACCCGGGGCCAGGATCGAACTCGGGTCCTCAGTGGTGTGAGGCAGTAGTGCTAACCACTACACCGCCATGCCACCTCCTGCACATACTCTTTTTGAACGTACAGTGTATTAAATGTAAAAACCGCAATGAAAACATTTTTAAAGGTTTGCGAAATTAAGGTGCTTTTTTCATGTATTGGCTAAATTGAACCGTTCGTTCTTAAATCATTTTTTAAATAAAAACTGCCCAGGTTCCTATTCCATAAGTTCTTCCTCGCAAGTTTAAAACAAAATGGCAGAGTGTAAAGTAATAAGAATTGAAGTTTTTTGATAACATGTACGAGTTAGTTTCAAACCAATGTTTAGTTTACATTTAAAGTTAGAATAAGTGAAAAATTGGCAACAGCAGCTAGCAGTTGTCTCATCTTGTGTTCTCATAAAACTGTAGCCATCTGTCGTGACTAGGGCTGTGACTTAATGGTTGTAGGAAGTACTCTGTTTACCACTTGCATTCCAGAAACGTAACCAAAAATATAAATCTGTTCCTTTATTGTTGAACTGTTTTCTGGAAGAGACAAAATCTTGCAAGGAAGAATTGTAAAAACGCTAAATTGATTACTGAAGCCTCCACTTGGAATTTTGCATCTTTGCTATCTGTAATGGTATATAAAAGATCCCATGGCCCTGTTTGAAGATGCATAAAGACTCCTTGTTTCCTGGCAAAAATTGATCACCTAATGTTTCTGCAACCTTGCTGTGGCGCTGATTGGGTGTCCTGTTGGTTTAAGTGAATGTGACCACGTTTCAATATAGCCGTGAAGTGCTTTGGGAAGTTCTTAACACAATTCCTATATCAGCCAATTTATTTTAAAATAGAAATGCTTTTCTTCACTCACCACTTATTACATAAGCACCAATATGTGCGAGGAGTGTAGAGATGTTGGCAAATCTCAAGGAGATCATTGAAAATGTAGATTCCTGGCTGTTCCTCTATTGGGTGGCCTAATAATTCTGGTGCATTTATTTTGTGGTGAGGTGAATTGCTGTCACCAGGTTTAATGCCAATATTTAACAATTACATATTTTAAAAACTGGTTTGAATATAATGTTCACAAGGGTGACACGGAAGCACAGTGGTTGGCATTGTTGCTTCACAATGCCAGGGACCTGGATTTGATTCTCGGCTTGGGTCACTGTCTGTGCGGAGTCTGCACATCCCCGTGTCTGGGTGGGTTTCCTCTCACAATCCAAAGATATGCAGGTTAGGTGGATTGGCCATGCTAAATTGCCCCTTGGTGTCCAAAAAAAGGTTAGATGGGGATAGGGTGGTGGTGTGGGCTTAGGTAGGGTGCTCTTTCCAAGGGCCGATGCAGACTCATTCGAATGACCTGCTTCTGCACTGTAAATTCTGTGATTCTATGATAACTAGTATGCAGAACATAAAACAGTATAGCACAGAACAGGCCCTTCGGCCCTCGATGTTGTGCCGAGCTTTATCCGAAACCAAGATCAAGCTATCCCACTCCCTGTCATTCTGGTGTTCTCCATGTGCCTTACCTTAATTACCAGGGTCATTCCTATTCCAATAACCGCTTGAAAGTTCCTAAAGTGTCCGACTCCACTATCGCAGCAGGCAGTCCATTCCACACCCTAACCACTCTGAGTAAAGAATCTACCTCGGACATCCCTCCTATGTACAGGTTAGGTGGATTAGCCATGGTCAATGGTTAACCCCGTCAATAGGTTACAGGGATAGGTTGGGGGAGTGGTGTCTCTGTAGAATGCTCTTTCAGAGGCATGGTCAATGCGCGGGGTTACAGGGATAGGTTGGGGGAGTGGGCCTCTGTAGAATGCTCTTTCGGAGGCATGGTCAATGCGCGGGGTTACAGGGATAGGGTGGGGGAGTGGGCCGCTGTAGAATGCTCTTTCGGAGGCATGGTCAATGCGCGGGGTTACAGGGATAGGGTGGGGGAGTGGGCCGCTGTAGAATGCTCTTTCGGAGACATGGTCAATGCGCGGGGTTACAGGGATAGGGTGGGGCAGTGGGCCTCTGTAGAATGCTCTTTCGGAGGCATGGTCAATGCACGGGGTTACAGGGATAGGTTGGGGGAGTGGGTCTCTGTAGAATGCTCTTTCGGAGGCATGGTCAATGCGCGGGGTTACAGGGATAGGTTGGGGGAGTGGGTCTCTGTAGAATGCTCTTTCGGAGGCATGGTCAATGCGCGGGGTTACAGGGATAGGTTGGGGGAGTGGGTCTCTGTAGAATGCTCTTTCGGAGGGTCAGTGCTGACTTGATCCAAATGGATTGTAGGAATTCCAATGGGGCTAAGGATGATTGATCAGAGGACACAATCCTGAGGAACTAAGATAATTGATCTTCAATAACCAGAATCACCTATTGTCCTTTGTGCCAGGTATGACTCCGATCAGCGGAGGATTTCCCCTGATTCCCAACGACGCCGGTTAACAATAATCTTTATTTTCACAAGTAGGCTTGCGTTGCAATGAGGTTACTGTGAAAATCCCCTCGTCGCCACATTCCAGCGCCTGTTCAGGTTCACACACGGAGAATTCAGAATGTCCAATTCACCTAACAAGCACGTCTTTCGGGACTTGTGGGAGAAACCCGGAGCACCCGGAGGAAACCTACGCAGACACTGAGAGAATCCGCACAGACAGTGACCCAAGCAGGGAATTGAACCTGGAACACACTGTCAAACTGCAGATGCTGGAAAACAGAAATAAAAATAAAAAATGCTGGAAATGCTCAGCAGGTCAGGCCCCATCTGTGGAAAGAGGAATACTTTTAAGGTTTCAGGTCAAAGATTTCTCATCAGAATTTGAAATTTAGAGATGTAACCGGTTTTAAGTGTGTGCAAAAGCAGGGGAAGTGGAGGAAAGAACAAAAGGGAAGGTGTAGGTTGAAAATCAGAAAAGGTCAAGTGACAAAAGGAATGATTGTGCAAGGAAGAAAAGGGAAGCTAAATGGAACAAATAAAGAAACAAAAGATGCTTCTGGAGGTAGTATGAATCTCAAAACATTGTCAATCGCTGCTGCCTGAAAATAAGGGAGTGGTGGTTATGATCTGAAATATCAAATGTTCAATCCGGAAAGTTGTAAAGTCCCTAATCAAAAGATAAGTGCCATTGCTCCAGCCTTTGTTGAGTTTCATTACAATAGTGCAGGGGACACATGCCAGTGAGGTCAGTGGGAGTGGGGCAGGCAATTTGGGTTATAGTTGCAGAATAAATCGTCTCTCTAAGTGAGCAGTCAGACCAACATTTGGTCTTTGCAATGTAGAGGAGATCGCACAGTTCAGTGAATCCAGCATACCAAATTGAAAGGAAGACTAATTACTTACTGTTTTACTTGAAAGGAATGTTTGAGACTCAGGATAGTGGGACGGGAGATGGTGACGACAAGGATGATGGGAAGGGAGATGGTGATGACGGGGATGGTGGGAAGAGGGATGGTGACAACAGGGCAGGTATTGCATCTCCTATATTTGCACAGGTAAAGTACTGTGGCAAGTGTTGAGGGGGAGTTGAGGAGAGGTCCCTTCTGAATTATGGAAGGGGAAGACATGTGTGGTCATGTAATGCTGGAGATGACTAATATTGTGAGGATTGTTTGTTGCATTTGGAAGTTAGTGGGGGGAGGGATGAAGGGCAAGAGGAGCGCCTAATGTAGTTCGGGGAGAGAGTCGAAGTGTTGGCGGTGAAACTGACAACAGTCCAGTACCCTGTCTGTCACGGTCAAGGTGTAATCCAGAATTGACAAAGCAAGACCGATCAGAACTGATAGAAAAGACATGAAGGAGGTGGAGAATATTAATTGAGACTATCCTGGAGGGAATGGTCCCTACGAAATGCTGACATTAGAAGTGAGGGGAAGATGTGTTTGGTGGTGGCATTAGCTGGAGTTGGTTGAACTGGTGGAGGATGATCGTTTGAATATGGAGGCTGATGGGTGATTACGGAGGCTGATGGGGTGAAAAGTGAGGACAAGAGGGTGCTTATCCTGGTTCTGGGAGGGAGGGGAGGGGAAGAGGTGAGAGCTGAGTTGTGGGGGATGGGGTTCTCAACCGTCCCTGACCTATCAACCACAGTCGGTGGAAAACCATCATTAAGGAAAACATGTTAGCACCATTTTGGAAAGTGGCATCATCGGAACAGATGTGACGGAGAGCGGAGGAACTGAGAATGGGATGGAGTCCTTGCAGGATGTGGGGTGAAGAGCTATAGTTGAGGTAGCTGTAGGAGTCGATAGACTTGTAATGGATACTAGTGGAGAGTCTATCCCCAGAAATGGAGATGGGGGAGGGAAGTTTTGGAGATGGACCACCGAGATTGAAGGTTCAAGCGAGGATATGGATCGGCACCAAAATCGTCGTCAATGTACTGATAAAAGTTTTGGGAGAGGGCCCCAAGCAGAACTGGAACAAGCAGAGTCGGGTAAAACTGGGTCCCATAGTGGCACCCATAGCCACACCTTTTTGTTTGGAGGAAGTGAGACAAATTGAAAGAGAAATTGTTCAGTGAGAGGACAAGTTCAGCCAGACGGAGCAGAATGGTGGTGGATGGAGATTGTTCAGGCCTCTGTTTGAGAAAGAAGCGGAGAGCCCTCAGACCATCCTGGTGGAGAATGGAAGTATAGAGGGACTGGATATCCATAGTAAAGAGGAGGTGGTTAAGGCCAAGGAACTGGAAATTGTTGATATGATGTAGGGCATCAGAGGAATTGCAGATGTAGGCGAGAGGGACAAAACAAGAAGAGAGAGGATGAAATAAAGATGGGAAGAGTTCAGTGGGGCACGATGGACCTATCGGGACAGTCCTGTTTGTGGAATTTTAGAAGTGGATAGAAGCGGGCTGTCTGGGATTGGGAGACAGGTTGAAAGCTGTGGAGGGATGACCTCCAGAAGAGATGAGGTCAGTGACAGTCCTGGAAACCATAGCCTATTGCTCGTTGGCGGGGTCATGGTCCAGGGGGAGGTAGGAGAAAGTGTCTGAGAGTTGGCGCTCACCATCTGAGGTGAAGGTCAGTACACTAGACAACAGCACCACACTTGTCAGGTGGTTTGATAACAAAGTCGTGTTGGACCTGTTGTGACATTATAGAAATGTTCAGTATACAAAGAGTTAATGTCATGTTACAATTTACCGCTAGGTGGAGCTAAATGCGGTACTGCATAAAGCACGGACTCAGGCTTCTGGGAGAGGGAAGACTGGAATAGAGTGCATGGGAGAGATCTAGAGAGGATAGAGTACAGTTAGAGTGTAGACTAGTGTTAGTAGAGTATTGTTTACTATAGGATGGTCAAGCTTCATATTAGTGTAAATAAAAGTTAGCTTTGTTTATGAACTTGGCTTCTGTGGTCTTTGAACACTACGACATCCATCCTGATAACATAATCACAAAGAACACCGCACCAATGAGAGCAGAATGCAGCAAGTTCAAAAGGAGACAGGTTAGAACGGCTGAGAGGAGCAGACAAATCGTGACTTGTTGATGTCATGCTGACAGTTCGTCTTGAAAAGATCAAGAGCAGGTAAGCGGGTAGAGAGAGAATGCTGGAGGCGGGCGAAAAGCTCTGTGGGGGTGGGTGGAAGAAGACTCCTGCCCGACTCTTCGACACCAAAGCAGTCGATGGCCATATGTAGTAAAAACCGACCACAGTCAAGTTGAGGTGATGAGCAGCAAATAAAACGCATGCCACACAAGTGCTGAGCAATAATTATCTCCAATTATAGAGAATCTACTTACATCCTCTTAATGTTCAACATCATTACCATCATTGATACCCCCACCATCATCAACATCCTGGGGATTACCATTGACCAGAAGAGTAACTGAATAGGTTATATCAATACGGTGTATAAGAGCTGATCAAAGGCTGCACCTCCTGAGGTGATTAACTCCCTCCCTGTTCACCATCTATAATACACCAGCGAAAAGACTGATGGGAATACTCTCAACTTCCCTGGATGATTGCCACTCCAATAATACACAAAGCTTGGCACCATCCAAGCCCAAGAAAATCTGCTTGATGGACACCCAACCACCAACCTAAAACAGTCACTCCCACCATCACCAACTCACAGTATGTAATACTATCACTATCTACAAGGTGCACTGCAGTAACTCACTTGAGCCTCTTCTGCAGCACCTTGCAAATCTGTGACCTCTACCACCAAGAAGGACAATGGATGCAGACACATGGGAACACCTCACATCCAGGTTCTTCTCCAAGTAAAGTACCATTCTGACTTCAGATATTCTTTCACTGTTAGCAAATCAAAATCCAAGAAATCCCTCCTTTTGGGGAAAGGAGGGTGTGATTATAGCTACGCCAAATGGACCACAGCGGTTCAAGAAGACAGCTCATCACCGCCTTCTCAAGAGCAGTTCAGGTTGAACAGTAAATGTTGGCCTTGCCAGCAGTGCTAACATTCCATGAAAGAATTTAAGAAATACACAAAGACACCCAGGTTCCTCTGAATGCAAACATTTTCCTGACTCATAATTGAGGATTTGTTTGATAGCGAAACTGTTTCCACTAGCAAGTGAATCAATAACCAGAGGTACTAAATTTAAAATAATTGGCGAAGGAAATGAAGGAGAAATTAGGATTTTTTATAACCCTAGTGTTATTATCTTCGATGCACTGACTGAAAGAATGTGGAATCGGATTCCAAAAAACTGTGTACATGAAGTGGGCCAATTTGCAGGGAGGTTTATGGGGGGGAAAGCTGGTGTGTAGGATTAAACTGAACAGCTCTTTCAAAGATAAAATAAAAACAAAGTGAAATAGAAAGAAAAGCAGTCATGGTAACTGTTGGGAGTCAGTGGATATGTAATATATTGGTGGATATTTTTCCAAAATGGAGATCGGTTGAGGAAGGGAAATTAAGACACTGACATGGGGAAGGGTGGAAATGGAGGCAATTCCAAGTGAGAACAAAAAACAACACAGATACAAGAAGGTAAGCGAGGGGATTGAGTAGGACTAGAATAGTCGATGTTCCATATAATCCTGCACAGGCAGCCATATTGGTTCCCAAAACATCTTTTATTTGGCAAAAGTGAATGGAGTTGAAGAAGTTGTTCAAGCTGAACAATTTCAGTCCAGTGGAAAAGATTGGATTAGTGAGAAGTGATGTATTTTCTGCTCTGTAACTATTCTGACTTCTCCCCTTCACTGTAAATGGCCAAATAGCAAGATCCTGAATTAAATAGTTTAGAGCTCACTAAGGGTGGAAGCTGTTGAGAATTAATGGCCTGTTGCGGAATATCTGATTTACTTGTGGGTAACATTGTTTTTAAATTTCCCTGTTGCAACATGGTTCCTAGGACCTACATTTAAAATCACGCAAATTAACAGTAAAAGTATACCATCCCACTCCTCACTGGACAGTGAAAAGTTCAGATGGTGCAAAAGAGTTGATAGTTGGCTCTTTCTAACATTAAGTGATGATGCGTGACCCAGTGGATGTTCTTTTAACAAAGTTCAAGTTTAAAACTCAAATAAATATACTTTGCACTACATTTGAGGGATACCTTACAACCAGTGCAAAGCCAAAGTTACCATATCTAGTCTTTGTCTTTCACATGAGATACTGATTTCGCGACAATTATAACGTGATGCTCATCACTGAACTCGAAACTGCTTTGTAGCAACACAATACGAGGTGTAACTATAGAATCTATTTTTAAAACCACATTAATCAAATGTGCGCATTTTCAATGTCAATTTTCTACAATAGAAAGAGTTCTGAGTAATGCTGGTTGTAAACTGCGACCCTTGCATGTCTACAAAACACCTTACTCGTTGCACATGGATTATAGATGAAATATTGTACACACTTCATTCCATTTGCCTGTTGCTACACAGAAGGCATTATTGTTGTCTGGCTTGTTGAGTGTGCAGATTTAGAACTATTGAGTGGTATAAAGTCTATCTCCTTCATCAAGAAGCTAACTTTCAAGAAAAGATTTTGGGAATGTGGCTCACTTTTTACTTGTGGAAGAAAATAATGCATCTTCTAAAGATGTAAACTTAGTGCAAACTGCAAAATTTACATTGTTTTTTATTCCTCTCATAATATTGTGCCACTATTTGAATGAAGAGGAAGTGTTGTTATTATAGTGTGGTTTAGTGTTAGATGTTTTTGACAAAGTACACAGGAAATCTTGTAGGGTGTTTGCATTGCAAATGTGTCAGCTTTGTGTTTCATAGTAAGTATATTTGTTCAGATTTTTAGATACAGACATCACATGCGATTTAATATTGTTTTGTTGACTGACTTGAACTAATCACAAAAATCTCTCGTTGGAGACTTCTAAAGCTACAACTGCTTCCATATTACTGTTTAAATCTCTTCAAATAGTTCCTAAACTTAGATCCATTGTTTGCACGCACTGGGTTGTAAAACAGTACGTCAGCAATTCTGTACACTAGCAGCATATTTTGAGTAATAGTTTTGCGTTGTTAACTATGAATAGTTCAATTTGGCAGGAAAATAAAAACCAGATGTTAACTGAGATTAATTACCTCTACCTATATGTTTCTGCTCCTTTGCAGAAGAAGTGGTGGCAGTTTAGTTTCTACAGGGAAGGCCTGAATTTATTTCTTGACTAAAACCATTCATCGTATTTCTGTCGAGATGTGACTATTGATGAAAGAAGGAACTTGTATTTATTTTGTGCCTAACAAGGTCACCAGTATGTTCTGTGTACCCGAGCAGGCGCTGGAGTGTGGCAACTAGGGGATTTTCACAGTAACTTTGTTGCAGTGTTAATGTAAGCCTACTTGTGACAATAATAAATATTATTATGTTCAGTACAATTGATGAAGTACTTTTGAAGCTTAATCAGTTGGACAGTTGGAAATGCAGCCTCCAATTTACACTTATTTTCCAGCATTTGTAGCCCATCCCTAATTGCCCTTGAGAAGGTGGTAGTGAGCTGCTTTCTTGAACTGCTGCAGTCCATGTGGTGTAGGTACATCCACAGTGTTGTTGGGAGGGAGCTCCAGGATTTTGACCCAGTCATAGTGAAGGAACAGCAGTATAGTGCCAGTCAAGATGGTGTGTGGCTTGGAGGGGAACTTGGAGGTGTCATCATGAATCTGTTTTAACTAGCGCCATGCAAACTTTTACATACACTCCAGAGGAGGATAGTTAGGTTCTCTGTTTAACTTCTCATCCAAAAGATGGCACCTCCAGTGCAGCACTCCCTCAGTAGTGCAAATGTTACCATTGAGCTGTGGTTGGCACTTGTACCTACTCACCAGTTATTCAGTTATTATTTGAAGTATTTATGTGTTTTTGCATGATGCACTCTCTTCAGGGGTAATTCGAATTCAGAAATTATGCATATTAAGCAGATCAGGTTGATGTCCTGTTTGAGTCCTGGTGTTGTTAGTCCAGGCTTCAAAATTTGCAACATGTGATTGAGGAGCAGAATTTGGCCATTCAGCCCATCGATTCTGTATTGCCATTCAATCATGGCTGATATGTTTCTCCTGCCTTCTCCCAATAACCGCTGATTCCCTTATTAAAGCAAGAACCTATCTATCTCTGCTTAAAGACACTCAAGTGATTTGGCCTGCACAGCTGTCTGCGGCAAAGAATTCCACGGATTCACCATCCTCTGGCTGAAGAAATTCCTCCTCATCTCGGTTTTAAAGGATCGTCCCTTCAGTCTGAGGCAGTGCCCTCTGGTTCCAGGTTTTCCTACTAGTGGAAACAACATCCTCTCCATGTCCTCTCTATCCAGACCCCTCGTTATCCTGTTAGTTTGAAGAAGATCCCCCCCTCATTCTTCTAAACTCCAACGAGTACAGACCCAGAGTCCTCGATCGCCCCTCGTATGATGAGCTCTTCATCCAGGAATCATTCATGGGAACCTGCTCTGGAACCTTTCCAAGATCAACAGACCCTTCCTTAGATACGGGACCCAAAACTGCTCACAGTACTCCAAATGAGGTCTGACCAGAGCCTTGTACAGCCTCCGATGTACATTCCCCCCCCCCCCCCCCCCCCCCAATACTACCTGTCCTGCATATTTTTGCATCATCTGCAAACTTGGCAACAGTGCCCTCAGTTCCTCCTTTCAGATCAATAAAGTATATTGTGAAAAGTTGGGATCCCAAAATCGATCACTGAGGCTCACCGGCTGCCATCCTGAAAAAGACCGCTTTAACCCCACTCTGCCTTCTGTCAGTCAGCCAATCCTCTATCCATGTCAGTACGTTACCATTAATACCATGGGCTCTTAAACGTATTTAACAGCCTCCTATATGGCACCTTGTCAAAGGCAATAGATCATGTCCACTAATTCTCCTTTGTCTAACTTCCTTGTTACCTCAACAGATTGTCAGACATGACTTACCCTTGATAGGGTAATGATTAGGATGGCACAGTAGTTAGCACTACTGCCTCACAGCTCCAGGGTCCCGGGTTCAATTCCGGATTTGGGTAACTGTGGAGTTTGCACGTTCTCCCCATGTCTGCGTGCGTTTCCTCAGGGTACTGCGGTTTCCTCCCACAGTCCAATGATGTGGAGGTTAGGTGTATTGGCCATGCTCAAATTGCCCCTTGGGTTAGGTGGGGTAACGGGAATAAGGTGGCGGCGTGGGCTTCGGCAGGGTGCTCTTTCCAAGGGCCGGTGCAGACTCAATGGGCTGAATAACTTCCTTCTGCACTAACTTCTATGATTATTCTATGCTTGATAAAGCCATGCTGACTCAGTCCTATTTTATCATGCACTTCCAAGTACTCCATAATCTCACCTTTGGTAAGATTTTGACCAAAATCTATACTTTCCTGTCTTCTGCCTTCCTCTCTCTTACAGGGATGTTGCTGGTGGGTAGCATAGTGGTTAGAACAGTTGCTTCACAGCTCCTGGATCCCAGGTTCAATTCCCGGCTTGGGTCACTGTCTGTGTGGAGTCTGCATGTTCTCCCCGTGTCTGCGTGGGTTTCTTCCGGGTGCTCCAATTTCTTCCCACAGTCCAAAGCTCTGTAGGTTAGGTGGATTACCCTTCGTGTCCAAAAAGGTTGGGTGGGGTTACTGGGTTAAGGGGATAGAGTGATTGTGGAGGCTTGGGTAGGGTGCTCTTTCCAAGGGCCGGTGCAGACTCGATGGGCCGAATGGCCTCCTTCTGCATTATAAATTCTATCATAGAACATCGTGCAGAAGGATGCCATTCAGCCCATCGTGTCTGCATCGACCCACTAAAGCCCTCACTTGCACCTTATCCCCGTAACCCAATAACCCCTCCTAACCTTTTTGGACACTTAAGGGCAATTTAGCATGGCCAATCCACCTAATGTGCACATCTTTGGATAGCGGGAGGAAACCGGAGCACCCGGAGGAAACCCACGCAGACACTGGGAGAACGTGCAGACTCCGCACAGACAGTGACCCAGCGGGGAATCGAACCTGGGACCCACCCTGTGAAGCCACAGTGCTTTCCACTTGTGCTACCGTGCTGCCTATGATTCTTGATTAGCCATTTTCCAGTCCTTTGTGACCCTCCCCGCCTCCAGTGATTCCTGAAAGGTCGCCATCAATGCCTCCACTAACCCTGACATGTAGTCCATTTTGGACCAGATGATTTATCCACCATCAGACCTCTCAGTTTCTCCAGAACTGTCTCTTTGGTGATGGCCACGACACTCACCTCTGCCCCCTGATTCTCCTGAAGTTCTGGTATCCTGCTGGTGCCTTCCTCCATGGAAGACTGATGCAAAGTGCCTATTCGGTTCCTCTAACATTTCTTTGTTTCCTATTACTACTTCTCTAGCCTCATTTTCCAGAGGTCCAATGTCAATTATTGTCTCTTAACCTTTCATATATTGAAAAAAACTCGTTATCTTTTTATTTTACTAGCCAGCTCATCGTATCTCCCCTTATTTAGTTGTCCTCTGTTCGGTTTTAAAGGCTTCCCAATAATCCTTGCCACCTTGTTTGCTTTTTTGGTTGGTTTTATGCAAATCACTTTTGCAGGGAGTGGGGGGGCTATCTAGTTGGCATAGTCCACGTAGGTACTGACAACATAGGTAGAACAAGGTCAGGTTCTGCTAAGGGAGTCTGAACATCTAGGAGGTAAATTTAAAAAGCCGAACCAAAAAGGTAATAATAATCTCTGTATTACTACCTGAGCCTCGAGCTAATTGACATAGGGTCAATAAGATTGAGGTAAATGCGTGGTGTGGGAGAAATGGGTTTAAATTCATGGGATATTAGCACCAGTACTGGGAAAGAGGGAACCTGTTCCGATGTGAGAGTCTTTATCTGAATCACTGACCTTCCCAGCCTGCTGTTCAAATCTCCTCCACTCTGGTCAGTGAATCTGTGAAATCACTGACCTTCCCAAGGTAGGGGGAAGGAGGAGGAGAATGCAGTGGGGGCAGAGAGCAGGGGCAGGAGGAGGAGAATGCAGTGGGGGCAGAGAGCAGGGGCAGGAGGAGGGGAATGCAGTGGGGGCAGAGAGCAGGGGCAGGAGGAGGGGAATGCAGTGGGGGCAGAGAGCAGGGGAAGGAGGAGGAGAATGCAGTGGGGGCAGAGAGCAGGGGCAGGAGGAGGGGAATGCAGTGGGGGCAGAGAGCAGGGGCAGGAGGAGGAGAATGCAGTGGGGGCAGAGAGCAGGGGCAGGAGGAGGGGAATGCAGTGGGGGCAGGAGGAGGAGAATGCAGTGGGGGCAGAGAGCAGGGGCAGGAGGAGGAGAATGCAGTGGGGGCAGAGAGCAGGGACAGGAGGAGGGGAATGCAGTGGGGGCAGAGAGCAGGGGCAGGAGGAGGGGAATGCAGTGGGGGCAGAGAGCAGGGGCAGGAGGAGGGGAATGCAGTGGGGGCAGAGAGCAGGGGCAGGAGGAGGAGAATGCAGTGGGGGCAGAGAGCAGGGGCAGGAGGAGGGGAATGCAGTGGGGGCAGGAGGAGGAGAATGCAGTGGGGGCAGAGAGCAGGGGCAGGAGGAGGAGAATGCAGTGGGGGCAGAGAGCAGGGGCAGGAGGAGGAGAATGCAGTGGGGGCAGAGAGCAGGGACAGGAGGAGGAGAATGCAGTGGGGGCAGAGGTGGGGAGGAAGAAGAGCAGGCAGAGGGGGGGAAGAGGAGGAGAATGCAGCGGGGGCAGAGAGCGGGGGTGATGCACTATCAATTACTACGAAGGCGAGAGTAGTGAATAATCGAGGCTTAGTGAGCTGAGATGTGTGGCCTCCTGCAGCTGTTACCAGAATGGGAGCAGCTCTGGTGAGCACACACATTTATACGCTGCCTACTGGGCGGAGTCAGCAGGCAGGGATCTACCCCTGTACCTCTAGTACAGGGGCCTTACTGTAATACATCTAATATACAGTTATTTACAATTACTACATCTAATACACAGTTAGTGGTGACCACCACATTCACTCCCTGTTTTTAAAAAAAAAAAGAGTCCAGCGGGGGTGATGGAAAAATTTACAGTTCAGACAAAATTTACAAGTTCAGGCGAAATTTACAGGTTCAGTCGGTCGGCTGCCTTGATCCTCCACTGGGATCGCCTTGGTCCCGGTGGTGATGCGGGCACCGACTTGGTCGCCGGTGACTCCGGGAGCATGTTGTCCTCATCTTCATCCCCGGGTGGAACCAGTGGGAGGACGGATCGTCCTGGGTGGGGGCTGTGGTGAGGTGCCCTGGGGGGAGGGGGAGTGGTGCCGGGGCACTCTGAGGGTGTGTGTCGGGTGGTGGGCCGTGGGTGGGGATCCAGCTGGTGCCAGGTCCCGTAGGGAGACTGTGTCCTGGCGCCCGTTGGGGTATGCCAAGTAGGCATACTGCGGATTCGCGTGCAGTAGTTGTACGCTTTCGACCAATGGGTCCGACTTATGGGTCCGCACGTGTTTGCGAAGGAGGATGGGTCCAGGAGCTGCCAGCCATGTTGGGAGCAAAACTCCAGAGGTGGACTTCCTGGGGAAGGCAAGGAGACGTTCATGAGGGTTTCGTTAGTTGCAGTGCAGAGTAGTGATCGGATGGAGTAAAGCGCATCGGGGAGGACCCCCTGCCAGCGGGAGATCGGGAGATATTTGGACCATAGGGCCAGCAGGACGGCCTTCCAGACTGTCCCATTCTCCCTCTCCACCTGCCCATTTCCCCGGGGGTTGTAGCTGGTCGTCCTGCTCGAGGCGATGCCCTTGCTGAGCAGGAACTGATGCAGCTCATCGCTCATAAAGAAGGATCCCCGGTCGCTGTGGATGCAAGTGGGGAAACCGAACAGGGCGAAGGTGCTGTCGAGCGCGTTAATGACCATGGCAGAAGTCGTATCGGGGCAGGGGATGGCAAAGGAAAATCTGGAGTATTCATCGACCATGTTCAGGAAGTACGTGTTTTGGTCGGTGGAGGGGAGGGGCTCCTTGAAGTCCATGCTCAGGCGTTCAAAGGGGCGGGAGGCCTTCACCAGGTGCGCTCGGTCTGGCCGGTAGAAGTGTGGTTTGCACTCCGCGCAGACCTGGCAGTCTTTGGTGACGGTCCTGACCTCCTCAATGGAGTAGTTGATGCAGTTAAATGCCTGGCGGGCCTCAGCCGTCAGGGGGAAAACGGTGGAGTGGATGAGTGGGCAGGCCTTGTCCGCATAATTAGGGACCCACTGGGTGTAATAGGAGAAGAACCCCAGGCATCGTTTCAGGTCCTAGGGGCAGTGGGGGAGGGGTAGTTCCATGAGGGGGCACGTGCGGTCGGGGTCGGGCCCTAGAAATCCGTTTTCCACAACATAGCCAAAGATGGCTAAGCAGTTGGTGCGGAACACACGCTTCTCCTTATTGTACCTGAGATTAGGGAGTTTGGTGATGTTGAGAAATTTGAGGGGGTTAGCTTCATGGTCCTGCTCACCGTGGCCACAGATGGTGATGTTATCTAGGTACGGGAAGGTGGGCTACATTCCATAGCAGTTAACCATTCGGTCCATCTCACGTTGGAAGACCGAGACCCCATTAGTGACGCCGAAGGAAATCCTAAGGAAATGATAGAGGCGGCCATCTGCTTCAAACACAGTGTATTTGCGGTCCGCCTTGCGGATGGGGAGCTGGTGGTAGGCAGATTTCAGGTCCACTGTAGAAAAGACCCGGTACTGTGCAATCTGATTGACCATATCAGATATGCGGGGGAGGGGCTGTTGCTGGCCTCAATGATGCCTTACCGTAGCAGCCGCTGGACCTCCGACCTGAAGGTCCTGTCCTGGGCACTGTACCGTCTGCTCCTGGTGGCGACAGGTTTGCAATCCGGGGTGAGGTTTGCAAGCAAGGAAGGTGGATAGACCTTAAGGGTCATGAGGCCACAAATGGTGAGGGGTAGTAGTGGTCCACCGAATTTTAAAGTTAAACTTTGGAGATTGCATTGGAAATCCAGACTGCGTAACAGGGCAGCGCAGAGGTTGGGGAGGACGTAGAGTCGGAGGTTGCTGAACTCTACGCCCTGGATGGTGAGGGTCACGATGCAGTACCCCCCTGGATTTCCACGGAATGGGATCCGGAGGCCAGGGAGATTCTCTGGGTACTGGGGTGTACTGCAAGGGAGCAGCGCCTTACCATAGTGGGGTGGATGATGCTTTCCGTTCTCCCGGAGTCAAGAAGGCAAGAAGTCTTGTGCCCATCGATTTTCACCATTGTCATCGCGGTTGGGAGGCCGGGACTGGTCGAGGGTGATCGAGGCGAGCTGTAGGCCCGGGGCTGGTCGGTGGTGGTGGCAGGCGATGAGCGGCCAGACGAGCGTCCCGACGATCAGGGGTCCTGAGGCGGCGTCCAAGATGGCAGCACCCACGGGGCGCACGTGGCGTTAAAGATGGTGATGCCCATGGGCTACACGTGGTCTGTAATGAAGAAGATGGCGGTGCCCACAGGCCGCACGTGGGGGGTGTAGGAACGCCAGAAAGAGCGGCAACCGACCGGGCCTGGCACACAGCAGCAAAATATCCCTTCTTCCCGCAGGTCTTGCCGGCTGCACTCCGCGCTGGGCAGCGCTGCCGGGGGTGTTTGGTTTGCCCGCAGAAGTAGCAATTGGGCCCCCCGGGGTTGGCTGGCTGCCGCTCGGTGCAGGCTTGGGGTGGGCTGGGGACGGTAGCTGGTGGGGCCCACGATGTCCATGAGGGTGCCGTGCGGTCGGGGATGTCTGCCGTGCGGTCGGGGGCGTACAACTGTACGTTACGGGAGGCGACTGTTAGCGAATTCGCAAGCTGTCTGGTTACCGCAAGGTCAATCGTGCCCCCTTCCAATAGGCGCTGGCGGAGGTACGCCGACCCCATGCCCGTACCAAAAGCGTCTCTGATTAAAAGTTCTGTATGTTCAACTGCTGAAACTGCCTGGCAGTCACAGTTCCTCGCCAGGATGTGCAGGGCACACCAGAAATCGTCCACTCATCGGGGAGTTGCTGTCTCGTGGACAGGAGGTGTCTGGTGTAGAGTTTGTTAACCGGCCGAACGTAATATCCTATCAGGAGCTCCATTGCTTCAGCGTAAGTCGGCGCATCCCGGATAAGGGGAAAAATATCAGAGCTCACCCATGAGTAAATTACCTGGAGCTTCTGTGCATCCGAGCGTTCTTCAGTGGACATTCGGAGGTAGCTTTCAAAGCAGGCTAGCCAGTGGTCGAAGGCTGACATGGCGTTGGCTGCTTGAGGGTGCAGCTGCAGGTGATCAGGCTTGATACGAAGTTCCATCGCTGTAAAATCTCAGCTCAATAAATTGATGCAATATCAATCACTATGAAGACCAGAGTAGTGAATAATCGAGGCTTTAGTGAGCTGAGATGTGTGGCCTCCTGCAGCTGCTACCAGAATGGGAGCAGTTCTGGTGAGCACAAACATTTACACGCTGCCTACTGGGCAGAGCCAGCAGTAGACCCCTGTACCTCTAGTACAGAGGTCTTACCGCAATACATCTAATATCCAGTTATTTACAGTTACTACGTCTAATACACAGTTAGCGGTGACTACCACAGGGGGCAGGTAGAGGAGAATGCAGCATGAGGGGGGGGGGGAGGAAGAGGAGAATGCAGAGGGTGAGGGGGGGGGGAAAGAGGAGAATGCAGAGGGTGGGGAGGGGGAGGAGGAGGAGGAGAATGCAGAGGGGGGAGGAGGAGAATGCAGAGGGGGGGAGGAGGAGAATGCAGAGGGGGGAGAGGAGGAGGAGAATGCAGAGGGGAGGAGGAGGAGAATGCAGAGGGGGGAAGGAGGAGGAGAATGCAGAGGGGGGGAAGGAGGAGGAGAATGCAGAGGGGGGGAAGGAGGAGGAGAATGCAGAGGGGGGAAAGAGGAGGAGAATGCAGAGGGGGGAGAGGAGGAGGAGAATGCAGAGGGGGGAGGGGGAGGAGGAGGAGAATGCAGAGGGGGGAAGGAGGAGGAGAATGCAGAGGGGGGAAGGAGGAGGAGAATGCAGAGGGGGGAAGGAGGAGGAGAATGCAGAGGGGGGAAGGAGGAGGAGAATGCAGAGGGGGGAAGGAGGAGGAGAATGCAGAGGGGGGAAGGAGGAGGAGAATGCAGAGGGGGGAAGGAGGAGGAGAATGCCGAGGGGGGAGGGGGAGGAGGAGGAGAATGCCGGAGGGGGTAGGGGAGGAGGAGGAGAATGCAGAGGGGGGAAGGAGGAGGAGAATGCTGAGGGGGGAAGGAGGAGGAGAATGCAGAGAGGGGGAGGAGGAGAATGCAGAGGGGAGGAGGAGGAGAATGCAGAGGGGGGAAGGAGGAGGAGAATGCAGAGGGGGAGAGGAGGAGGAGAATGCAGAGGGGGAGAGGAGGAGGAGAATGCAGAGGGGGAGAGGAGGAGGAGAATGCGGGGGGAGAGGAGGAGGAGAATGCGGGGGAGAGGAGGAGGAGAATGCGGGGGAGAGGAGGAGGAGAATGCGGGGGAGAGGAGGAGGAGAATGCAGAGGGGGGAGAGGAGGAGGAGAATGCAGAGGGGGGAGAGGAGGGAGGAGAATGCAGAGGGGGGGAGAGAGGAGGAGAATGCAGAGGGGGGGGAGGAGGAGGAGAATGCAGAGGGGGGGGAGGAGGAGGAGAATGCAGAGGGGGGGGGGAGGAGGAGGAGAATGCAGAGGGGGGGGGGAGGAGGAGGAGAATGCAGAGGGGGGGGAGGAGGAGGAGAAGCAGAGGGGGGGGGAGGAGGAGGAGAATGCAGAGGGGGGGGGAGGAGGAGAGAATGCAGAGGGGGGGGGAGGAGGAGGAGAATGCAGAGGGGGGGGGGAGGAGGAGGAGAATGCAGAGGGGGAAGAGGAGGAGGAGAAGAATGCAGAGGGGGGGGAGGAGAATGCAGAGGGGGGGGAGGAGAATGCAGAGGGGGGGGAGGAGAATGCAGAGGGGGGGGAGGAGAATGCAGAGGGGGGGGAGGAGGAATGCAGAGGGGGGGGAGGAGAATGCAGAGGGGGGGGAGGAGAATGCAGAGGGGGGGAGGAGAATGCAGAGGGGGGGAGGAGAATGCAGAGGGGGGGAGGAGAATGCAGAGGGGGGGAGGAGAATGCAGAGGGGGAGAATGCAGAGGGGGAGAATGCAGAGGAGGAGAATGCAGAGGAGGAGAATGCAGAGGAGGAGAATGCAGAGGAGGAGAATGCAGAGGAGGAGAATGCAGAGGAGGAGAATGCAGAGGAGGAGAATGCAGAGGAGGAGAATGCAGAGGAGGAGAATGCAGAGGAGGAGAATGCAGAGGAGGAGAATGCAGAGGAGGAGAATGCAGAGGAGGAGAATGCAGAGGAGGAGAATGCAGAGGAGGAGAATGCAGAGGAGGAGAATGCAGAGGAGGGGAAGGAGGAGGAGAATGCAGAGGAGGGGGGGAAGGAGGAGGAGAATGCAGAGGGGGAAGGAGGAGGAGAATGCAGAGGGGGAAGGAGGAGGAGAATGCAGAGGGGGGAAGGTAGGAGGAGAATGCAGAGGGGGGAAGGAGGAGGAGAATGCAGAGGGGGGAAGGAGGAGGAGAATGCAGAGGAGGGGAGGAGGAGGAGAATGCAGAGGGGGGGTAGGAGGAGAATGCAGAGGGGGAAGGAGGAGGAGAATGCAGAGGGGGGGAAGGAGGGGGAGAATGCAGAGGGGGAAGGAGGAGGAGAATGCAGAGGGGGGGAAGGAGGGGGAGAATGCAGAGGGGGGGAAGGAGGGGGAGAATGCAGAGGGGGGAAGGAGGAGGAGAATGCAGAGGGGGGGAGGAGGAGGAGAATGCAGAGGGGGAAGGAGGAGGAGAATGCGGGGGGAGAGGAGGAGGAGAATGCAGGGGGGGAGGAGTTGAATGCAGTGGGGGTGGGGGCAGAGTGGGAGGAGGAGAATGCACCATCTTGGCTTCGTGTTAATGTGCCTCGCTCCTGTTGTTGGCCTGGGTCAGCTAGTGCCGGGACCGGGCACATACTTGCCTTTCCCTCGCTTTTCATCATGGTCTTGTGTGCTTACGCCTCGCATTAATGTTAGTTATCAGTTTTCCCACTTTTTCAGAACCAGTTTTCCCGCTTTTTCGAACTCTCCGTTCCAGATTAGTTTTGCTCTGCTTTTGCTGCTGATAGGCTCATTGCAGAAAATATAGACTAATGAAGCTCAAACTGGATGCCCAGTTACGGCCCCACCTCATTGGTCGGGACCCTCTGTCTAGACAGTTTTGTTGTAAATCCGCCTCTGGGTAAAAGAGTGGAATGCGCAGTTTGATTTTAAATAAAACGAAATCTGGTAATTTTACCTGTAACATTTGGTCCAAGAAATAATACTAACTGACTGTGTTAGCAAGAGGAATAAACATGGGAGAAGGTACTTGGCAAAACAGCATTTCTACCTAGTGTTCAGAAACAATAAGATGAGTATAATCATATGGAATCTATTATTATAGGCTAAAGGTAATATCCAACAGTGACTGAAGTAGCACTACATTAAAAACATGACCAAAGAAATAGATAGAAATTGTCATAGGCTTCCTACATTACGGAAGGAGGCCATTCGGCCCGAGTCTTCACCGACTCTCTGAAAGAGCACTCAGCCTAGGCCCATTTCCCACCCCATCCCAGTAACCTAACCTACACATCTTTGGACACTAAGAGGAAATTTGGCATGGCCAATCCACCTCACCTGCACATTTTTAGACTGGGGAGGGGGAGGAACCGGAGCCATTGGAGGAAATACACGCTGACACTGGGAGGGGAGGATGTGTAAACTCCACACAGTTACCCAAACTCCAAATCAAACCGGGTCCCTAGCACTGAGGCAGCAGTGCTAGCCACTGTGCCACCGTGCTGCCCTATCAGCCTAGCATCTAATCTAGCAATCGATGATTTGCAATTTATGAATTGTGCATTTAAATTATCACGGGAGAGTACCTTTAAGAAATTGGGGGTTTATAAAATAGCTGTAGTGGATGTACCTTTAAGAAATGGGTGTTTATCAGTGATGTCAGAGTGTGGATGGAGCTGGGCTGTCTGTCTGGTTTTACTTTTGGCTTTGGGCTGGCAGCTACAGGGTGTGTTTAGTTTTGTTTTAAATTTAGGGAAGCTGCAGTCACAGCAAGATGTGTATGAATCTGTGTAAGCTTATGAATGTTCATTTAGAACATACAGTGCAGAAGGAGGCCATTCGGCCCTTCGGCCCTTCGAGTCTGCAGCGACCCACTGAAGCCCTCACTTCCAAGCTATCCCAGTAACCTAATAACACCTCCTAACCTTTTTGGACACTAAGGGCAATTTATCATGGCCAATCCACCTAACCTGCATGTCTTTGGACTGTGGGAGGCAACCGGAGGAAACCCACACAGACACGGGGAGAACATGCAGACACCGCACAGTGACCCAGTGGGGAATCGAACCTGGGACCCTGGCTCTGTGAAGCCACAGTGCTATCTACTTATGCTAATGTGCTTCCCATTTGGTAACTGTTTCAGTAGTGAAGTTAAACCTGATGTCTTTCTGTAAAAAGGGTTCTTTTTGTCTTCTGGATGTTGCAAGGAAATATTAAGAGTTACTTATCGGGTACTGTATTTGGGGGATTTATTGGTGTTGATCGTTGTTCAGATGTTTACTATGGGTTTATAAAGTGTTAACTGGTTTCATAAATAAACAGTTGATTAATTTAAAAGTACTGTAGATTTATGTTGCATCACACCTGCAGAGTGGGCCCGTGTGCTCCCCATAACCACAATTTATTCAAAGTTGTGGGTCAGGTGAACTCCATGATACACTTTGGGGTTCTCTAAACCCTGGCTCATAACAAAAGTAAAATCATCCAAACTCATCTAATTCTTTACTTTGAGATCAAAACACCCTGGGTGGTATTCTCTCATCCCGCGGCAGAATGTCCGCAGCGTGAACGGGCCGCTCGCATGACTAATTCTGGCCCCTATAGGGGGCCAGTACAATGCGGGACCACGGGATCCGCGCATGTGCAGTGGCGCTGGTGCCAACGTGTCAACTGCATGCGCAGTGGCTTCCTTCAACGCGCCGGCCCCGATGCAACATGGCGCAGGACTACAGCAGCCGGCATGTAGGAGTCCCCCAGCCAGAGAGACTGACCCGCCAATCGGTGGGCCCCGATCGCAGGCCAGGCCGCATCGGAGGCCCCCTCCCGGGGTCGTATCCACGTTGAGTTCCCGGCGGCTGAGGGCAGGTGTGGATGGCACTGGTGGGACTCAGCGTTTCCATGATGGCTGCTCGGCCTGCAAATCGGCGGACCGGCCATGTAGAGCGGCCTGCGACCGGCGCCGCGCCAACCACACTGGTGCCAAAGCGGAGAATCGCATGCTGGCATCAAGGCAGCGTGGACCAGTCACAGAGATTCTCCGGCCCGGCCCAGGGCTGAGAGAATCCCGCCCCTGTTCATCTGTTTTGTTCATTTTAAATTAATTTTAATCTTCATAGTAAACGATCAATAAAAGTACCCAAATTAGTCTTCACAACTCTTCCCCATCCAACCCACTAAACGTTATACGGCAGTTGACTGTGATTTGTTTAATGCTGCTTCCAGTGTTCACAGAAATAATTCATGCATGTTAGAGCTTATCCTAAGACCTAAACAATTAACAGAAGCAGGTGGCTCACAGAAGTGAGCATTTCTAAATCTTTGATCACAATCGGGTAAACCGGTACCTGGCAGAGGGAATGGTTTGGGATTTTACTGTTGGTTTATGCCTGGTGATTTGACATTCTTGCTGTTTAACTCTACACTGTTCAACAGGATTACAAATTACAACGTGTAGTTAAGGGATTCTGCAGTGAGACCAAACATAAAGTCAGTAACGATACATGTCTCCAGAAATATTTTGTAAGCTTGGTAATCTCAAAATGGAATTTAGAAATTCTTATGCTGTTTTAATGTTTAATATTTCTTTTTTTTTTTTTAAACCTTCAGGTTTTTATATTTTGTTTCCCCTTTCTTGATCTCAATTATTTTGCTAACCACATGGGCAACCCACTTGCAGGTTCCTCTGAAAGTGGTTGATGCATGAGAATGACTTGAAATTCTCTGGAGAAGTGTTGAGTTTCTACTCTGCATCTGCATTCTTCTTGTTCAACTTTAACTATTTAATTCAATAAGAAAGGAGCATTAAAACTTGCAAACAGGCAACAACAACTTGTGAAATACTTATCAATACAAGCCAAACAAAGAAGAGCTTAGAGAGGCTGAGATGCTGGTTAGAAGAGCTTTTTAAAAAAAAAAGTGTGATTTGGATTTCTGCCAACAGACCACACACTTTTTTTTCAAATATACTGAACATTATATCAAGCAATAGTAAGTAAGAGTTTTTGTGTCTGAGAGTTGAAAGCCTCATTGTCTTCTCTTAGAATCTTACCTGGAAATTGAATCTTATGTGTTACAAACAAGGGAGGGACGTCTAACAGAATTCCCTTTATTTTCTCACTGAATGTCTGGAAGTAGAGGTGTTTGTTTGAATTTTTGAAACGGGCTGGGGTGTGTCTCTTCAAACTCTCTTGAGGTCAATTTTTTAAATGACCAGCAAAAAATTCTTTGAGTTGATGAGAAATATTGTTTATTCACACATCCAAACCTAGGGAATGGTTACACCTTCATAGACATGCATGCAAGCACACAATAAGAAGATATGAAAGAGGAGTTTTTACAATGATGTCATAGAATCATAGAATTTACAGTGCATAAGGAGGCCATTCAGCCCATCAAGTCTACACCGGCCCCTGAAAGAACACCCTACCTAAGCCCACACCTCCACCGTAACCCAGCAACCCCACCTAATCTTTGGACATTATGGGGCAATTTAAGCATGACCAATCCACCTAACCCTTACCTGATGTATAACTAAAAAGAAAAAGCACCACAGATGTGGATATCATTCACGTGATTGGCAGAATATAGCGCGAGTTATTTCAAGGAGGAGCTACAGTTCAGCCACGAGACTTTGTAGAATTCTGTCAAGTTGATGATGACACAGTGAGATGAAGTTCGTCGACAGAAACTTGGTTTGCTCACGATAGCAAGAATCTTCGAGACTAACCGGCTATGAGGAGGTAGTACCTAGAATGGTGGCCAGTCTGGAGATCTGCTGTAATGTTTCCAAGCTGCAGCTTAAATAAGCAGACTAGGTTGTGAGTCTAGAAATGTAATATTAAAACTTTCCAAATGCCAGAAGCTAAAGATGTGGCCCATTAATGAGTCAGTTGCATACTAACTAGCAGTTTCTATGCCTCCAGTCAAAGTCCGCTGTTTAACTTAGATGGTGTCTGCAGGTATAACTGGTTTTGATGGCTTTCCGTTTGCTGCAGGACAGGCTGTGGAGACAAGTTATCTGCTGGCCCCTAGTTCCATTGGTTGCAATGTGTCCTCAATGAGAGTGTGATTCCACATGGATGATGTTTAAACTTTTGTCCTGTGGCTGCTGTTCAAAATTTCCAGAAGCTGAAGGCAACTTGCGATGTGACCTGTAGCAGCCATCTTTTTGTTCATCAAGGTCCACAAAAGGCAAGGTTTGATTTGACCAGTTTATGATCGCTTTCCTGCCTTGGATGCAAGACAATAAGAAAGAAAGATGTGACCAAAAATAATTTGATGGGTCCAGATTGAATACATCCATCCCCCTTAGGTTAAAGGAAAAATAAGTGACTAATAAAATTCGATATGTTCTTGTGCAAATCCTTGTGGAATGCTAGGAATTGGGGGCCATTTGCCTGAATGAAATGCAGCTCTAGCAACACTCTGGACACCTTCTGAATAAAACAGCCACTCAATTGGCATCCCATTCACAGATATTCACTACCTCCACCATCAATGCACAGTGGTAGCAGTGTATGCCATCTACAAGATGCACTGCAGGAACTTACCAAGGCTCCTTAGGCAGCACCTTCCAAACCCACAACTACTTCCGTCTAGAAGAACAAAGGCAGCAGAAACACCGCCATCTGAAAGTTCCCCTCCAAGGAACTTGCAGGAGGATTTGAGAGAAGAAAGCCTGATCCTGATCTATAAAAAGAAGCAAAAAGATAACTCTGGAATTAGGTCAGTTGGATTGATGTTCCATTTCAGTCAAATTCCCAGTGTGTTCTGAGGCAACAGTAAAAGTCACCTGGAGCAGTATAGAATAGAGTCTGTATGATTGGGGAGTTTGTGAATTATTGATTCACTAGGGCAGAAGAATTGGGTCGAAGAAATATATTATTACAATCGTATTGAGAAACTAAACTCCATGTAGATTAAAGATCCTAATGTTTCTACACTGCTGCAGTCCCCGAGGTGCTAGTCCATCCACAGTGCTGTTAGGGAAGGATTTCCAGGAGTTTGATCCAGTGGTAGTGAAGAAGTGGTGATCTATTTCCAAGTCGGGAGGTGAGTGACTTGGAGGGGAACTTTCAGATGGCGGTGTGTCTGCTGCCTTTGTCAGGAGGTGAGTTACTTGCCACAGAATTTTGAGCCTCTAACCTGTTCTTGTAGCCACAGTATTTATATGGCTAGCCCAGTTCAGTTTCGAATCAATGGTAGGCCCCAGCAGGTTGACGGTGGGGTTTCCCTGACAGTAATGCCATTGAATGCCAAGGGGAGGAGATTAGATTCTTTCTTGTTGGCAGCGCAAGCCTGGATATTGTCTGGGTCTTGCTGCATTTGGACATGGACTGGTTCGGTATCTGAGGAGTCGCGAATGGTGCTGAACATTGTGCGAGGGAACAGCCCCACTTCCTGACCTCGCGATGGAAGGAAAATTATTGATGAAGATGTTTGGACTTTGGACACTACCCTGAGGAACACCTACAGTAATGCCCTGTAGGTATGTGCCAGGTATGACTCCAACCATCAGAGTTTTCACCCGTATTCCTATTAACTCTAGTTTTGCTAGCACTCCCGAATGCCATACTCTTTGTCAAATACTGCCTTGATGTCAAGGGCAGTCACGCTCGCATCCTTTTTTTGCCAGGAACAAGGTGCAGTTGCCCTCACTACATGCTGAATGTTAAGTGACACACCTTAACAAAGCCACATCTTCAGCCTGTAGAACTCTATGTTCAATGGTGTTGTTGCTGCCACTCCATCCTTTATACACAGAGTTGAACAAAATTTAAATCCCTTCATGTATTACTGGCAAATCGATTACCTGTCTTTAAAAACAAGTGACTTGCTAAACCATTTCAGAGGGCACTTAATAGTTAGTCATGGTGCTTTGGGTCTAGGGTCAGACGGGCCAAGCTGGGAAAAGGCAGCATATTTCTTTCCCTATAGGACATTAGTGAACCACAATGAATACAGTCGCAATGGTCACCATTAAATGATACTTTTTTTTAAATTACAGATTGGGAGGCACAGTGGTTAGCAGTGCTGCCTCACAGCACCAGGGAACCAGGTTCGATTCTGACCTCGGGTAACTGTGTGGCATTTGAACTTTCAGCCCTTGTCTGCGTGGGTCTCTGGGTGTTCCGGTTTCCTCCCACAGTCCAAAGATGTGCAGTTTAGGTGGGTTCGATATGCTAAATTGTCCCTAGGTGGGGTTACAGGGATGGGGTGGGGTGGGGTGGAGAATTGGGACTAGGTTGGGGTGCTCTTTCAGGGGGTTGGTGCAGACTCGATGGGCCAAATAGCCTCCTTCTGTACTGTAGGGTTTCAATATTACTTAAATTAATTGAATTTAAATTACCCAGTTGCCATTGTAGAATTTCAATTCTTGCCTCGATAATTAGTTTAGGCCTGTGGATTACTAAACCAGTAACATCACCTCTATGCTGTTACCAGTAACATCACCTGTATGCTGTTATACCTCCTGCAGAACTGGGATTGCTGACGCAATCGCATTGGTACCCCGACTACATGTTTTTCCTATCTCTGTATGGTCTGTGACCATGATCACCAGCTGAATATCGTTAATGCTTCATGGTACAGTACATGGAAAGTATTATTTGAAATTTAACCACTGTAAAATTAAATGAAAATTTTGAACTGCATAACTCTTTGATGTGGTAAATGATTCCATCTGTTCAACTCTTTTTCCTCTCTCCTTTACTTCCTCAAGATTTGTTGCTATCTGGTCGGTGCTAATTAGGCTCAGACATGATACATGACCACTAGTGAATGGTACTATGGGGCAATTATAGGCCTGCGGGAAGGAGAATTCTGCTCAAAGTCTGTTTTTTTTTGAGGAAGTAATGGAAAATGCAGAGGATAGGGTGTGGATGGGCATTACAAAAGCCTCCGAGAAGGTACTGCACAGGTCACAATTGGCGAGAATTGGGGGGCACAGAATTGCGAAGAGGAATTGTATTTAAAAGCTATTTAGATTGAAAGAAAAAGAAACTGTAGGAGTTAACAGTTCTGTAAATAGTTTCAAGTGGGCATCCATGTCTTGAGGTTCTGTTTTAGGATTCCTTGTTTACTGTGTACAGCACTAATTTGAATATAGGGTTAAAAGAGTGGTGTCTAAATTGGTTAAGGATATTAAAATAGGCATAGAAAGTATAGTAAGTAAATCTGAGGACCATAGTAAACAGGAATGGATATCTATAAATTGGAACAGGGAGATAAAAATTGATGTTAGCAACCTTTGGGTGATAAATTATATACACTTTGTTCATGAGAACAGAAGATATTGCATATTGCGAGGGTATTTCACAGAGGTTTTTAAAGTCCTGAAAGATAGAAACAAAAATAGACAGAGTGGTTCAGGGATCTAGAATGAGGCACATGGGTATGAGAATGGAAGAGATTTAAGACTGGTGGAGAAGGAGATTTTTTTTTTTTAAAAAGACGGTGGATTTTAAGTCTGTGGAATCCACTATTAGAATTAATGATTAAAGCAGAGCAGTGTCAATTTTCGGAAGGGATCTGGTGGAGTTGAAGGGATGTGGGAGCAAATTGGACGTGTGGGATTAGGACTAGTGCTAGTGTATTTAATCCCTGAACCAACATCACTCTAAAGATTATTTGGTCATTACCAAATTACTGCTTGTGGGATCTTGCTGTGTGAAATTTGGATGCCATGTTGCATACAACAATGATTACCTATCAAAAAGTTTATATCATTGGTTGTAAAGCACTGGGTGTGCTGAGGTTTTAAAATATATAAATGTATTTTGTTCTCTCATGCACTCTTTCTCAGCCGGGCACTCACTTTCGCTAGTTTTTGATGGTTGATTTAGCTGAGCTAAGACTGAGCAGATGTAAGGATGCTCCTATTGACCTTGGCACTCTGGGCCAGGGTTTATGCTCCTCATCAGCACCCAATGTGCATGGTGAAATAGTCAAATAGTCCAACAGTTCGCATTGTCACCCTCTGAGTTACCTTCAGAAAGAAAAAAATTGATCTGGGAAGAGTAGTGTTGGCTATAAAATATATGCTTCGCTTTTCTAATTTGACCATCTTTAAATCCATCACTTTGTGATGTTATGGCTGAAGCTGCGACTTCAACACCAGTATTGCAATGATAAAAATATAGGTGTCTCCGATTGCCACTCCATACCCACCTAACTACAGTAAATTATTAAGCACCTGTCTCGCCCAACCTTCTGGCTCAGGCTGGGTGAGATTTGAACAGCACAGCTGGTCCCCCGCTCTAGTGGTGAAGTGTAAAAGACGTGGTGTGAAGGAGGACACACCACCTTTTTAACAACGATAGCTGCTGTAAAGCAGGTGAGTTTAAATATGTCACTGAAAATAACAGACTAAGGAGAAGGCAAGTGAATGGGAAGTGGGGGTAGGTGAGTCGGATGAGGTGGGGTGGGGGCAAACAACGGAGGGTAGAGTTTGGTTGGGGGAGGGGTGTAGCTGTGTTTTTGACCAATGCCAATGCGATGGGCTAAAGGGCCTTTTCTGTGCTGTAGACCTCTTTGACTCTTAAGTTCCTACGTTCATTACAGTTCTGTTTCTTTGCTGGCCTATAAATTGAATTAAGGCAGCAAATGCAACATTTCTAATTGTATGGAACATTCTGCCAGTAGAAGGAAGCGATTAGCTATGGCGAACCCAAAAAACTATACAGTGCAGATTCATAATTTGTAGCGTGACCTCTTGATGAAGAACGATGATATTGGAAAAATGTCATATTTGAATGGCCAAACTTTGCTGTTATATAAACAACATAATTTGTTAAGCAGTGATATTATCACCCAGCATTTTGAAAGGTTCTGTTATTTTTATAAATTATATTGTAATACTATGTTAGAAAACTGATTTTTGGCATTGAAATTGGTAATACAAAATGTACTGTGCAATAGAACCATTATTTTGGCCAAGATAACTGTGAAATAAATGTTTCATTACAGTAGCACTTTTTATAGTGTTAAACTACTGTTTTCTTTTTTAATTATCCCAATTTTCAACAGAACCAGAGAGGCACAAGAGAACCAGTCCTGGGGTGTTTTTTCTCATTTTATTAGACTATGTTTTAAAGATTGTTTTCCATTGCTTTGAAATGGGATTGGGTTGTTTTGTATTAAACCATGACCAGGAAGCCATAAGTGGGTTTATTTTAATGAAAGCAAAATATTACAGATTCTGGAGATCTGCAATAGCGTGTTATCTTATTCAGCTTGTGGGTGAAAGGTTATCTGAGGTAAGCAGGAATGTAAAGCTGATGTCAGTCATTGAACTACCTGCTGAGGCACTGATTCTTTTTACTGACCAGTGGCACATGGAAATATCACAACGTACTAGAGGAATTTAGACTACACCATTTTTTAAAAGAAAACAGAATGGTGATATCTACCATTAAATTTAGTGTTCTGTGTTCCCTTAAAATTGTGCCACTAACAGCACCAAATTATAATGTCAAAATTATTTGTGTCTCCAGTATAAGTTTTATTTTTTGCAATGCAATTTAATGACAAGTCTTTAGAATTGTAAGTAAAGTTCTGAATAAATCCAAATCTATAATTTATAATCCATGGTCATTGAAATATATTTTGATCATGAAATGATTAAAAATGGTTTCTTCAATGAGACAGGATAAACACTGTCTGCAAATGATCTGAAGGAAGTCATCTAATCACATGATGCCATAAATTGTAAGAGTAAATTAAGTCTGAAATGAGATGACTGTCTTTTAAACCTCCAGAGTACTTTTTAAAAATCTACTCTGGCTAATTTTATTTTGCTTTATTAGTGGCTATTTGTGCATACAGTGAATGCTGAATTAAATATGGTCATATGATGAGCACATATGATATTAACTTCTCTGGTTATGGCAGGTTTACAGGTTATTTGCATTGCACTAATAATCATTCAAACCTTTCCAGGCATATTTAAGATTCAGTTTGCATTTCTTCCTTTTTCTTTTCCATTTTGTTTTCCTGCTTCATCTTCTTTCCAGCTGCTTTTTAATTTGTTAGTATGATGTAAGTATTTCTGGCAAAGCCAGAATTTATTTTCCATTCCTAATTGCCCTTGAGATGGTGGTAGGGAGCTTCCTTCTTGAACTGTTGCGGTCCATGTCACGTAGGTACACACAAGGTGCTGTTAGGGAGGGAATTCCAGATTTTTCACCCAGCAGTCATGAAAAAACTAGAATGTATTTCCTAGTCAGGATAATGTGTGACTTGAAGGGGAACATGCAGGTAGTAGTGTTCCCATGCAACTGCTGCCTCTTCGAGGTGATAGAGGTCGCAGGTTTGGAAAATGCTCTGAACCTTGGTGAGTTGTTGCAGTACACCTTGTCGATTATGCACACTGTTCTGGTGGTGGAGAATGTGAATGTTTTAAGGTGATGGATAGGGTGCTGATCGAGCAGTTTTTGTCCTGGATGGTGTTGTGCTGAGTGTTGTTGGAACTGTATTCATCTAGGCAAGCAGAGTATTCCATCACCCTCCTGACTTGTGTCTTGTAGATGATGGATAGGCTTTGAGGAGTCAGGAGCAGATGTTATTTGCCACAGAATTGCCAGCCTTTGATCTGTTCTTGTGGCCACAGTATTAATATGGCTGGTTTAGTTCATTTTTTTTGTCAATGGTGTTAGGAAAACAAAGGATTTATATTTGTACTGGTTAACGTTAGAAATAAAGTATAGTTTTAGTGGGTTTAATTTAATGTTTCTTTGCCTGGAATGGCAAAACCTATAGGTAGCTTCATGCTGGACATAGCTGTCTGGATGTGTGGGGGTTGGTTTAAGTTACAAATGTGTTTTTTCGTTGGGAGTCTTTAGAACTCTTTGTCAGAAGATAGTGGAAGCTGAGTTTTGGAATATATTTAAGATAGAGGTAGATAGTTTCTTGATAAGCAAGGGGTGAAAAGTTATCTGGGGTAAGCAGGAAAGTAAAGCTAAGGTTACAATCAGATCAGCCATGACATTGAATGGTGGTGCTCGAAGGGCCAAGTGGCCTGCTACTCCTAATCAGAATTGTTACAGCACAGAAGGAGACCATTTGGTCCACCATGACTGCACCAGCTCTCCAAACGAGCATTGTGACTTAGTGCCATCCCTCTGCCTTCTTCCTTATAACCCTTCTTTAATTTAAAAGATATTCCTATGTTGGCATTTCTGTTTTCAACATTTCAATAATTTGTATGTTCATAAAATTTAGAAAACTAATCTTCCCACCTTGACTTGGAATTACAGGTTGAGCGTCCCTTATCCAAAATTCCAAAAACCGAAAAATCCCCAAATCCGCACTTCTTTTTCAAGTGCTGACGTGACATCACAAGTGGGAATCCCACAAGGAACTGGGAAGGTTCCTGGGCGAAGCACAGGTCTCAACGTGCCGCACATGCGCATAATCATGTTATTATATTCTGAAATTCCAAAATCCGATACACGCTCGGCTCCAAGCATTTCAGATGAGGGATGCTCAAACTGTATGGCCTTTGTCTAATCTGAAGAGCTGGCGATCATACTTCTGTTCCCAATATGTTTTATTCATCATTGCTGGTTTGATTTTTTTTCCTCTCTTGTTCCTCTCTTATTTCCCTTTATTTTGCTTTCAGATAGTAGCCATTCGAAACCTTTAGACATCTTTATTTGTTTTATTTGTGATATTCCATTCCCTTTGGCAAGCTATTGACATCTTTCGCATGGCCATTACCAGTGTATTCGGAAATTTGTAATACTCTGAATTAATAAGCATAAACATACAATAAAGTTCACTATTAGTGCAAGTTTCTGCATGTAAAACATAAACAAAATACCCAATTGCAACAATTACAGGACACTAGGAAGAGGGTTCAGATAATTGCAAATCTTTGAAAATGGCTGGGGAAAAATAATGGCAGCTAGCCTATACATCTATATTGGTTAAAGGGGGAGCATTAGGTGGAGTTACTGGGTTGCGGGGATAGGGTGGAGGTGTGGGCTTGATGGGGTGCTCTTTACAAGGGCTGGTGCAGTGTCGATGGGTTGAATGGCCTCCTGTGCTGTAAATTCTATATATTACTGAAATGAACCATAATCCCGAAATATTCCAAAGAGAGGTGTTTGTGTATTCTGCCGTCCCATGATATCTCTATACCTGTGTCTGCATAATGCATGTGTAGAACTCCCATTGCTGGGGTATCAATTTCTAAATCTGTAAATAAATGAAGGTGATGTTGGACTAGAGGAGCCGGCTCTGAATTGTCAAGAGTGAGTTCAATTGGGTTTTCTGCTGTGAAAATGTATATTGAAATTTAGAGTCGATCCTATTTCATCACTTGGCTGATGCTCCATTTTCTGTATTTTCTTCTGCCATCACTACAGCATTCCAAATATTGGTGCTAGCTGAATTTGTAGAATGACGATTGCAGAAAGAATTAGTTACTCAAATATGATTGTAATGTAAACGATTATATTGTTGAAGAGAAAGCGATGTTGCCGAAGTTTTTCACCTTGCACTCATTTTTTTAAAAATATATAAATTGGAGTATTTTTTTTCCAATGAAGGGGCAATTTAGTGTGGCCAATCCACCTAACCTGCACATCTTTAGGTTGTGGGGGTGAAACCAACACAGACACGGGGAGAATGTGCAAACTCCACACGGACAGTGACCCAGGGCCGCACCCTGCACTCATGAGGACAAACACAAGAATTCAAAGCTGCTAACAATCTTGATTTGTACCACGGGAGGAAAGGAGGGGGGGGGGGGGGGGGGGGGGGGGGTGAATTTGGCAGGAGTTCATTAGTCAGTTTTACAATATTGTGAATTTCCCACAAGACCTTCCACTGGTGCCTGCCACTGAAGGCTGGCATGAAACTGATTTGTTAAACCAAAATAGCCCTCCCACAATTGGAAACTGATGAAGGCAACAAATCCTTTAAAGCTGTATGTGGGAAAAATAATGAAACCAGTTATCAGCTGATGCTGTGGCTGGATTTCCAAACTGATTTGCCTTGCTAATAGGATGCAGATAAATGACCAACTATCTTCCATCGCGCCCGATTCTCTGCAACACTAACAGGAAAAAATGGCAGTACACAATACATTTGGACACAATGGCATGCAGAAGGCTACTAGCAATGCTGGGCCCAAGAAAACCACAGCAATAGGTGGGGGGGAGCATCTTCAGGTGGATCTTGTATAGTGAGTGTCATCATAGTGGTCCATCTTCCAGCCTAGAATGTTCCTGGAGAACCGACTTCCTTTTCAGGAGGTCCATCTTGTTTCTTCAGCAGTCAGTTAGTGATATTGGACACCTGTTCAATATCACACCAGATATGACGGCAGGTGGCGTGCCGTTGTGCAAGAGAATATGGCACTAAATTCTCAGGTGCATAATTAGAGTGTGGCTGGAAGATATGGCGTGGCCTCCACAACAGGAAACACTTCCTGCTCCCGCCACAGGACCTGGTCCCAGATGGGAGAACCCTGACTTCTGTTTCACTCCATCAACACTATCTGACCCGAGTAGTTACAGTGTTTTATTTTTCTTATTTCAGATTTCCAGTATCTGCAGTATTTCGCTTTTGTCTTAGGGTGGCACTGTGTTGAGATTGAAATTATTTGTAACAGTTTTGAAGAACAAAAATGGTTACACGTGAATTTCCACATCAGTAGTTTTTCAAGATTAAAGTTCTGGCCATTAGTCTGGGGTACTCGTCTTGTAATTTAAGCCAAAATAGCCCTCCCACAATTCGAAACTGCTGAAAGCAACAAATCTTTTAAAGCCGTATGTGGGAAAAATAACGCAACCAGTTGTCAGCTGATGCTGTGGTTGGATTTCCAATTAAAAAGGATAAAGGGAGGTTAGTTCCTCTTAACTGGAAACTTAAACCACAGCATCAGCTGACCATGATTCATCTCATTTCTCAAAGTACTCTATCCACATTTTTTTGTTAATGGACTTGGGTTGCTGTAAAATGCGAAAAATGCTGTGCCTCAATTGTCTCCAGTTATGCTACATTGTACTGTAGAGTTAGCAGTTCCCATTTGCCCATACTGAATAGGTAGTATGGGTAACTCTCCCACATGCCATGGTTTGGCGGGGGGGGGGGGGGGGGGGGCTGTATTTCATCTTACCATCATGTAGCCACTAAGGATTGGCAGGCTCTGCTTAAACTGAATCTTTGGTTAAATTCCCGCATGGAGTGATTGTGGTAAATGTTAAGAATCTGCAACCTTGACTTCCGGTGGTGACCATGGAGTGAGCGATTGCACATTTGGCAGCTCCCGCTCATGGTGGTCTTTTTCTGGCCTTTAGGCCGGTTTGTCGCAGGAATTCTGTAGTGAAAGGTGCAGAAGTGAGAACAGAAAAAAGTGACCCCTAGTTTATGGAGCTACGGTCTAGAAGTCATCGGAAAAGAACGAACCAGGTGATGGTGGCGAGTGAGAAGCGGACAACGGGTGTGGAGATGGTCGATGGGCCAGTTGGTGAGCTTCCTAAATGAAAAGTTCACCCAACAGCGGCAGAAGGAGAGTGTGGAGGACCTGGCCCGGGCGGTGGACTCATTCAAGGCGGTGGTTGACCGCATGGAGACAAGACCAGGGACAGGCGATCCAGAGGTTGGAGGAGCTGGCGGGGGAACAGGAAGAACAGTCCACCTCGATGGCAGCAGATATAGGCATACTGCGTGACCAGTAGAAGAGACTTCTGGAGAAAGTGGAGGACCTGTAAAATCGTTCTGAGGCAGAATATTCTGCCAGAGAGAATCGAAGGATTGGATGCTGGTGCGTATATGGGGAAGCTGTTGGCGAAGCTGCTTGCAGAAAGTGCGTTTGATCGACCGTTCGGTATTAATAAATATATATGCCCCAAATTGGGATGACGTTGAGTTTGTTAGATGGGTGCTGAGGAAGATCCCTGGCCATCAATTGATTATGGGGGGAGATTTTAACATGGTCCTGGATCAAAGACTGGATCGGTCGAGTGCCACTTCTGGGACGGTATTAGCTATGGCAAAGGAGCTGCGGGGGTTTATGGAGTGCATGGGTGGCTTGATCCGTGGAGATTTGGGGGACCAAGGAATAAGGAGTTTTCATTCTACTCCCATGTGCATATGGTGTATTCTGGATAGACTTCTATGTGATGGACAAAACACTGCTGGCTGAGGTGGTAGATGCTGAATATTCAGCAATTCTGCTGTCAGACCACACTCCGCACATGTTGGACCTGCAAGTTAACAAAGGAGAGGCCCTGGGGATTCGGGTGGCAAGGGACTGGGGGCAGCTTCATAAACTAAATTTGGGCAGGGTGATTGAGCAAATGAAAGGGGACTTCCATAGGTGGGATGTGCTCCCGTTGTCATTGGCAAGGGGTGGGGTACAGACTGTGATGATGACGGTCCTCCCGAGATTACGGTTTGTGTTTCAGTGTCTCTCAATCGTCATCCCCAAGGCATTTTTTAGGAAGATGAACGCGGCGATCTCTGGTTTTATTTTTTTTTAAATAATTTTTATTGAATTTTTCAAAATACAAACATTTAACCCCCCCCTACTTTCACATTTAAATTATACCAAAACAAAGTCAAACCCCCCTACTTAACAAGAAAAAGAAAAAAAAAGTCTCCCCCCCCCCCCCCACCCGCGCGTCCCACCCCCCCCCCCCCCCCCCCCCCCCCCGCCGGCGAACCGTCAGTCAGACCAACTTATCATTTTTAGCAGCGTCCTCGGGCAGGCCTTGCCCGTGCCACCCCCGCTACCGTACTTCCTTCGTCTTTGTCCCCCCTCCCCCCCCCCCCCCCCCTCCTCCCCCCTCCCTCCCGCCCTCCCCTCCCCTCCCGGGTTGCTGCTGTCACGGCCTCAGTCTCTATCTCTGATCCAAGAGGTCTAGGAAGGGTTGCCATCGCCTGGAAAACCCCTGCACCGACCCTCTCAGGGTGAATTTGATCCTTTCCAATTGGATGAAGTTTGCCATGTCGTTTAACCAGGTGTTAACACTCGGAGGCCTTTCGTCCCTCCACTGAATCAGGATCCTCCTCCGAGCCACCAAGGACGCAAAGGCTAATATTCCAGCCTCCCTCGCCTCCTGTACCCCCGGTTCCACCCCAACCCCGAAGATCGCAAGTCCCCATCCTGGCTTGACCCTGGACCACACCACTCTCGACACCGTCCCTGCCACCCCCTTCCAGAACTCCTCCAGTGCCGGACATGCCCAAAACATATGTGCATGATTCGCAGGGCTTCCCGAACATCTAATACACCTGTCTTCACCCCCGAAAAACCGACTCATCCTTGTCCCCGTCATGTGGCCTCTATGCAGTACCTTAAATTGAATGAGACTTAGTCTCGCACATGACGACGACGAGTTGACCCTCTCCAGGGCGTCTGCCCATGTCCCGTCCTCTATCTGTTCCCCCAGCTCTAACTCCCACTTATCTTTCAGCTCCTCTACTGGTACCTCCTCCACCTCCTGCATAATCTTATAGATGTCCGAGATCTTCCCCTCCCCGACCCAGACCCCTGATAGCACCCTATCACTCACCCCCCTGTCGGGGAGCGCGGGGAACCCCGCTACCTGTCGTCTGGCAAATGCCTTCACTTGGAGGTACCTGAACGTGTTCCCCGGGGGGAGCCCAAATTTCTCCTCCAGCTCTCCCAGGCTCGCAAACCTCCCCTCTATAAACAGGTCCCTCAGTTGTCTAATACCCGCCCTCTGCCAGCTCTGGAATCCCCCTCCTGTGTTTCCCGGCGCAAATCTGTGGTTCCCTCTTAGTGGTGCCCCTATCAGACCTCCCACTTCCCCCCTGTGTCGCCTCCACTGCCCCCAGATCTTGAGGGTGGCCGCCACCACCGGGCTCGTGGTATACCTCGTGGGAGGGAGCGGCCATGGTGCCATTACCAGTGCCCCTAAGCTTATGTTGCCGCAGGACGCCCTCTCCATGCGCTTCCAGGCTGCCCCCTCCCCTTCCATCATCCACTTTCGTACCATCGATGTATTTGCCGCCCAGTAATATCCTGAAAGGTTGGGTAACGCCAGCCCTCCACTATCCCTACTCCGCTCCAAAAAGACCCTTCTAACTCTCGGGGTGCCATGTGCCCACACATACCCCATGATACTACTCGTTACCTTCTTGAAAAAGGCCCTGGGGAGGAAGATGGGCAGACACTGGAACAAAAACAAGAACCTCGGGAGGACCGTCATTTTAACTGACTGCACCCTCCCTGCCAGCGACAGCGGCACCATGTCCCACCTCTTAAACTCCTCCTCCATCTGTTCCACCAGTCTGGAAAAGTTCAACTTGTGGAGGGTCCCCCAGTTCTTTGCCACCTGCACCCCCAAATACCTAAAACTTTTAACTGCTCTTTTGAAGGGGAGCCTCCCAATTCCCTCCCCTTGGTCTCCCGGGTGTATTACAAAGACCTCACTTTTCCCCAGATTTAATTTATATCCCGAAAAGTCCCCGAACTCCGCTAGTATCCCCATTACCTCCGGCATTCCCCCCTCCGGGTCTGCCACATACAACAACAAATCATCCGCATAGAGCGAGACCCGATGTTCCTCCCCTCCCCTTGTCAGTCCTCTCCACCCCCCTGAACCCCTCAGTGCCATCGCCAACGGCTCAATCGCTAATGCAAAGAGTAAGGGAGATAGGGGACATCCCTGCCTAGTACCTCGATGGAGCCCAAAATATTCTGACCTCCTCCCGTTTGTTACCACACTTGCCGTCGGAGCTGAATAGAGCAGTTTTACCCACTTGATAAATCCCTCCCCAAACCCAAACCTTTCCAACGTCTCCCACAAGTATTCCCACTCCACCCTGTCAAATGCCTTCTCCGCGTCCAGCGCTACCACTATCTCCGCCTCCCCTTCCACTGCTGGCATCATAATCATATTTAACAATCTCCGGACATTTGTGTTAAGTTGGCGTCCCTTCACGAACCCCGTCTGGTCTTCATGGACTACCCCTGGCACACAGTCCTCTATCCTGGTTGCCAGGACCTTTGCTAACAGCTTGGCGTCAACATTCAGGAGGGAGATGGGCCTGTAGGACCCGCACTGGACCGGGTCCTTGTCCCGCTTCAAAATCAAGGAGATCAGGGCCTGCGACATTGTTGGGGGCAGTACACCCCCCTCGCGCGCCTCATTGAAGGCTCGCACCAGCACTGGACCCACCAAGTCCACAAATTTCCTGTAAAACTCCACCGGGAACCCATCCGGCCCCGGCGCCTTCCCCGCCTGCATCTGGCCTATCCCTTTAATTAGCTCCTGCAGCTCTATCGGCGCCCCCAACCCTTCCACCAGCTCCTCCTGTACCTTTGGGAACCACAATTTGTCGAGAAAGTTCTTCATTCCCCCTCTCCTCTTCGGCGGTTCAGACCTATACAATTCCCTATAGAAGTCCCTAAAGACCCTATTCACCTCTTGCCCCTTCTGCACTACGTCCCCACCCCTCTCTCTCACTCCCCCAATCTCTCTGGCTGCATCTCGCTTACGAAGCTGGTGTGCCAGCATCCTGCTCGCCTTTTCCCCGTACTCATACGCCACACCCTGCGCCCTTCTCCACTGCATTTCCGCCTTCCTAGTGGTCAGTAGGTCGAACCTGGCCTGCAAGCTACGCCGCTCCCTTAATAGCCCCTCCTCTGGCGCCGCCGCATATTTCCTATCTACTTCTAGGAGCTCCCCCACCAGCCTCTCCCTTCCCTGCCTCTCCTTCCTCTCTCTGTGTGCCCTTATGGAGATCAGCTCTCCTCTAATCACTGCTTTCAAGGCCTCCCAGACCGTCCCCACCTGCACCTCACCTGTGTCATTCGTACCCAGATAGTTCTCAATGCCCGTTCTCACCCTTCTGCACACCTCTTCGTCCGCCAACAGCCCTACATCCAGGCGCCACAACGGGCGTTGGTCCCGCGCCTCCCCCATGTCCACGTCCACCCAATGTGGTGCATGGTCCGATATCGCAATGGCCGAGTACTCCGTGTCCTGCACTCTCGGTATCAGCCCCCTGTTCAATACGAAAAAATCGATCCTAGAGTACACTCTGTGGACGTGGGAGAAAAAAGAATACTCACTCGCCCTAGGCCTACCAAATCTCCATGGGTCTACCCCTCCCATCTGCTCCATGAACCCCCTTAACACCTCTGCCGCTGCCGGCCTCCTATTCGTCCTGGAACTCGATCTATCCAGCCCAGGGTCTAACACCGTATTAAAGTCCCCTCCCATGATCAGGCCCCCTGCCTCCAGTCCCGGGATGAGGCCCAGCAGGCGCCTCATAAAACCCGCGTCGTCCCAGTTTGGGGCATACACATTTACCAGTACCACATTCTCTCCCTGCAGCCTACCCCTCACCATCACGTACCTGCCCTCCTTGTCTGCCACCACCTCTGCCGCCACAAACGACACCCTCTTTCCCACCAAAATCGCCACCCCCCGGTTCTTGATATCCAAGCCTGAGTGGAACACCTGTCCCACCCACCCCCTTCTCAGGCGGACCTGATCTGCTACCCTCAAATGAGTCTCCTGCAGCATTGCTACATCAGCCTTCAGTCCCTTCAGGTGTGAGAAGACCCTTGATCTTTTGACCGGCCCATTCAGCCCCCTTACGTTCCACGTGATCAATCGGGTCGCAGAGCGACCCGTCCCTACTCCCTGTCGATTAGCCATGTCTTGTCCCTTGCTCGCCCCGGGTCATCCCTTCTTTTCTGACCCGCTTCCCATAGCGATGGCCCCACCCCCCCGGCTCTCCCCTTCTCGTCCCTGGTCTTTCCAGCAGCAACCCGGTGTCCCCCCCCCCCAGCCCCCCCCCCTTTCCCCCACCCCCCTGGCTAGGACCCCTCCTAGCCGCGATGTACCCCACATCGTACTCCCGAGAGTCAGCTGGTCTCCGCTGACCCGGCTGCTCCTGCCACCTTCCGACTCCTCCCGGTTCACCCCATCTGCGCCCGTGAAAGATCCCCTTAAAACCCCCGAGAAAGACCCGCATAATCAACCCGCTCCCCCCCGTCCCGTCTCCCCAACTTAACGATATAAATACAAATACCCAATGGCAACTAAATACATAAATACTTAACTACATACTTAAATAACAAAATAATTAACTAACTATCAACTAACAGTGTGCCCACCCATCACCCTCCATCAAACAGTATAAATAACCGCAGATAACCATAACCCGAAAAGAAAAAAAGAACAAAAAACCCCCCCAAGCACCCAAAGAAAAAGGGTAAGAGGGGTAAATAACTAAGGGAAATTGGAAACGGGAAAAAACACCCCATAAGAAGCCAACGACCCACAATAGAGATTTCAACAGTACAAATATACAGAAACACCCAACAACTCGAAACCTTCAAATATTCAGAAAAGTCAACCGTTCGAGAAAAAACACCCCAAACACTCCACAAAACTGTTACCCAGTTCCGACCTGGCCTGAAAAAGAAAAGGGCCACTTGCTCAATCAAGAGTCCCCCGGCGGCTACGACCGCCGGTGCTCCCAGGTTTTAGTTCGTGTCCAACTTTTCCTCTTGTACAAAGGTCCAGGCCTCCTCTGGGGACTCGAAATAATGATGTTGGTCCTTGTAGGTGACCCACAAGCGCGCCGGTTGCAGCATTCCAAATTTGATCTTTTTCGCGTGTAGCACCGCCTTTGTCCGGTTGTACCGGGCCCGCCGCTTTGCCACCTCCGCACTCCAGTCCTGGTACACCCTTACCGTCGAGTTCTGCCACTTGCTGCTTTTCTCCCTTTTAGCCCACCTCAGGACTTTCTCTCGATCACTTAGCCGCTGGAACCGCACCAGCACCGCCCTCGGGGGCTCGTTTGCCCTAGGCCTCCTGGCCATGACCCGGTATGCCTCTTCCAATTCCAGGGGCGCCGGACCGGCCCCTTCCCCCATCAGGGAGCTCAACATCTCCGCCACATATCCCGGGAGATCCGACCCCTCCAGGCCTTCTTCCAGGCCCAGGATCCTCAAATTTTTCCTCCTCCTCCGATTGTCCAGCTCCTCGATGCGGCTCTGCCACTTCATGTGGAGTGCCTCGTGCACCTCCACCTTTGCCCCGATGACTGTGGCCTCCTCCTCCCTCGCGTTCATCTCCTGCTGCAGATCTTTAATCGACGCCTCTTGGATCGCCTGGGCTCCCACCAACCTGGTGGCCGTCGCGTTCATGGACTCTAAGAGTTCCACTTTCATCTCCGTGAAAAAACGGAGGAGAACGGCCTGCTGCTCCTCCGCCCATTTCTTCCACTCCTCCGATACACCGCCGGCCGCCATTTTGATTTTCTTCCCCCGCTTTTTTTGGGGAGCTGCTGCCGTTTTTCTTGCCGCTCCACTCCGGGTACCGACCATAAAATCGGTCTAGTTCTCCTCAGGGGACCTTCCCCCACCGGGATTCGTTTTTTCAGCGCCGTTGGGGCCCTCCAATTGGCCCAAAAACACCTTTGTTGCAGGAGCTTCCAAATGTGCGGCTTAGCTAGTCATAGCCGCAACCGGAAGTCCTCGCGATCTCTGGTTTTATATGGGCCAGGAAAGCCCCGAGGGTGAAGATGGTCCTTCTTGAGCGGGGCGCAGTGAGGAGGGCTTGGCCCTTCCGAATTTTATTAACTATTACTGGGCGGCCAATATTTTGGTGATTAGGAAATGAGTAGTTTGGGAAAGGTCGGGGAGGGAACGAGTGGAGGCAGCATCTTGCAAGGGCATGAGTCTGAAGGCTCTGTTAACGGCACCTTTGCCGCTCTCAGCGGCTCAGTACTCCACAAGCCCAGTGGTAGTTGCAGCGCTGAGAGTGTGGGGCCAATGGAGGCAGCACATGAGACTGGAAGGGGCATAGGTATGGTCACCGATCTGTGACAATCACCAGTTCCCTCCGGGGGGTGGGGTGCTGGATGGGGGCTTCAGGAGGTGGCAGCGGGCAGGGATTGAGAGATTTGGGGATCTCTTCATTGAGAAGGGTTTCCCGAGCCTGGAGGAGCTAGAGGAGGAGTTTGAGTAATCGGGTGGGAATAGATTCCAGTACTTGCAGGTACGGGATTTTGTCCAGCGGCAAGTTCCAAGCTTCCCTCGCCTCCCTCTAAGGGAACTACAGGATAAGGTAATGTCTAAAACAGGGGTGGGGGAGGGGCAGGTTCTGGAAATATATAAGGAACTAATGGAGTGGGAAAGAGTCCCAATTGGGGAGGTGAAGAGGAAGTGGGAAAGAGTTGGGAGTGGCGTTGAAAGTCAGGCTATGGGAGAAGGCCCCGGGGAGAGTCGATGCATCCTCGGCGTGTGCCACGCTCAGCCCGATCTAGTTCAAGGTGGTCCACAGGGCTCATATGACGGTGGTCCGGATTAATAGGTTTTTTGAGGAGATGGCGGACAGATGTGGGCGTTGCGGGGGAAGTCCGGCAAATCGTGTACATATGATTTGGGCATGTCTGAAGCTGAGGGTACTTTGGCAGGGATTCTCAGAAGTGATATTAAGAGGTCCTGGAAGGGAGGTGACTTTGAGTCCAGAGGTGGCAATATTTGGAGTATCGGAAGATCCAGAAACCCAGGGGGGAGGAGAGGCCGGTGTTTTGGCCTTTGCCTGCCCGGTGGCCCGGAGACAGATTTTGCTGGGGTTGAGGGACTCGGAGCCTCCAAAGTCAGGGGTGTGGGTCAATGACGTGGCAGAGTTTCTTAAGCTAGAGAAGATTTAAGTTTGCCTTAAGGGGCTCATTACAGGGTTTCACTTGGAGGTGGCAGCCGTTCATCGACTTCTTTAAGGAAAACTGACCGGGGGGGGGGGGGGGGGGGGGGGGGTGAAGCATAAGGGCAGGAAATCTAATATAAGGGTAGCTTGGAGTTAGAGCGGGGGGGAGGTTGGGTATGTTATTATGGGGATTTTGTGTGTGTTGGACTGCTTGCTCTGTTCTTTAGAATGTTATAATTATACATGCCTCAATAAAATATTTTTTAAAAAGAAAGAATCTGCAGCCTTTTGTATTGTGGGTTATTGCAATGATGCCAAACTAGTCTCAAACCATCCTTGGTTGGTCTCCCAGTGCTATGCAGGACCATTGCTTTACAAGACAGTAAATCCAATTCTGTCTTTTAAATATATGGGATTTTTAAGGATTGTCATGGCAAACAGATGTCTCTATTAAAGATCCAAGGACCAAACATGCTAACAACAATAAAAGAAATGGGAAATAAGGGAATCACCAGGAAGGGCCCTTATAGAATACTTTGGGATTATATTCTTTAATTACATCCATTTTTCCCTGAAAAAACTTTTATAGTTTTATATACAAATGGTCACTAGGACACCAAAAAAAACTCTGCTCTGTGGGCGGCACAGTGGTGCATTGGTTAGCACTACCACCTCACGGCGCTGAGGTCCCAGGTTCAATCCCAGCTCTGGGTCACTGTCCGTGTGGAGTTTGCACATTCTCTCCGTGTCTGCGTGGGTTTCACTCCCACAACCCAAAGATGTGCAAGGTAGGTGGATTGGCCATGCTAAATTGCCCCTTAATTGGGGAAAAATGAATAATTGGGTTCTCTAAATTTATTTTTAAAAAAATAAACTCCGCTGTGAGAAACAGGCAAACCCTATGAAATTCTCTACTTCAGAAGGCTGTGGATGGCAAGTCACAATGTTTCAAGAAAGAGATTTTATTTTCGATTTTAATGCAAAAAGGGGTATGAGGAGAAAGCAGGAATAAGGCATTGAGATCGAGGATCAACCATGAGCAGGCAGGCTCGAAGGGCTGAATGGCCTACTCCTGCTTCTAGTTTCTATGCTTCTATGACCCATCTTGTGTATATAAATACCCGTTTTTAAAAAAAAATCATTATTAAAGGACTCTTGGTTAGCGAGGGGTGGAGGGAATGGATTGAGCAAGCGTCCCAGCTCAATATCCCCCCCCCCCAGTTTACTCACGCTTCACCACCTGACCTTTGTTATTGTCTCGAGCCACCATGGCACCTCTTCCAAGTGGCGGTGACTGTCCAGCCGTCTCTCTGGGTCAGAATCGCTGCTCCTGGACCTTGGGTCTTGCTCTCCACCTGTAGCCTTGGTTTCTGGTGCAAACAGCCCTGGCATCAGAACATGTGCTGGCTGTCCTCAGAGTGGAAAGGCCAGAGTGCAAACAAGCTGAATGCAAAAATGGCAATGCAAATCAGATAAACATTTCCTAAAGAGTAAACAATGTTAAACCTGGGAGGTGGAGTTGAAATGCCCATCAGCCATGATTGAATGGCGGAGTGGACTCGATGGGCCGAATGGCCTTACTTCCACTCCTATGTCTTATGGTCTTATGGGGATAGGGTGGAGGTGTGGGCTCAAGTGGGGTGCACTTTCCAAGGGCCGGTGCAAACTCGATGGGTCAAATGGCCTCCTTCTCCACTGTAAATCAATGAAACATTAAGTGGGGCAACCTAAAGGTGAACCTGCTGCACTGTAAAATCTAGTACATCATTCTGTTGGTATATTTCAATTAATTAAAGTTTCTTCTGTATTTTAAGTGCATTTAAAGAAAAATGCTGTACAAAGTCCCATTTTTAATCTCCGATGTGGAAAATAAAGCACTAAATCTCACATGAATATTCAGTCAGTTGAAAGATGCTGTACCATGATGGTGGGTTTGCAGTAGAAATCACTAGTTTGAGTATTTTAGAATCATCGAATTGATACCATGCAGAACAAGGCCCTTCAGCCCATGTCTGCACCAACTCTCCAAATGAGCATTCGACTTGGGGCAATCTCACCACTTGCATTGTTCTTTACAAACAACTGTCTAATTCCCTTTTTGAATGCCTGGATTAAACCTGTCTCCACCAGACTCTCAGGCAGTGCATTCCAGAACTTAACCAGCTGCTGCTTGAAAGTTCTTTTTCTCATATCGCATCTGCTTCTTCTGCCAATTACTTTCAATCTGTGACCCCTTGTTCTTGAGCCTTTCACAAGTGGGAACAGTTTCTCACAATCTACTCTGTCCAGACTCCTCATGATTTTGAATACCTCCACTAAATTTGTTTTCTCTTCTCCAAGGAACATAATCACAATTTATCCAATCTGTCTTTATAACTGAAGTTCCTCATCCCCAGAGTTTTTCGAAGAGGTCACAAAAATGATTGATGCAGGTAGGGCAGTGAATACAGAACTGGCTAGGTCATAGAAGGCAGAGGGTAGAAATGGTAGGGTGCTTTTCTGATTGGAGGGCTGTGACTAGTGGTATTCCGCAGGGATCAGTGCTGGGACCTTTGCTGTTCGTAGTATATATAAATGATTTGGAGGAAAATGTAAGTGGTCTGATTAGTAAGTTTGCAGATGACAAAAAGGTTTGTGGAATTGTGGATAGCGATGAGGACTGTCAGAGGATACAGCAGGATTTAGATTGTTTGGAGACTTGGGCGGAGAGATGGCAGTTTAATCCGGACAATTTTTGGGCAGCACGGTAGCATGGTGGTTAGCATAAATGCTTTACAGCTCCAGGGTCCCAGGTTCGATTCCCGGCTGGGTCACTGTCTGTGCGGAGTCTGCACGTCCTCCCCGTGTGTGCGTGGGTTTCCTCCGGGTGCTCCGGTTTCCTCCCACAGTCCAAAGATGTGCGGGTTAGGTGGAGTGGCCATGTTAAATTGCCCGTAGTGTCCTAAAAAGTAAGGTTAAGGGGGGGTTGTTGGGTTACGGGTATAGGGTGGATACGTGGGTTTGGGTAGGGTGATCATTGCTCGGCACAACACCGAGGGCCGAAGGGCCTGTTCTGTGCTGTACTGTTCTATTCTATGAAATGTGAGGGAATACATTTTGGAAGGTCAAATGCAGGTAGGGAATATACAGTGAATGGTAGTACCCTCAAGAGTATTGAAAGTCAGAGAGATCTAGGTGTACAGGTCCATAGGTCACTGAAAGGGGCAACACAGGTGGAGAAGGTAGTCAAGAAGGCATACGGCATGCTTGCCTTCATTGGCTGGGGCACTGAGTATAATAATTGGCAAGTCGTGTTGCAGCTGTACCGAATCTTAGTTAGGCCACACTTGGAATATAGTGTTCAATTCTGGTCGCCACACTACCAAAAGGATATGGAGGCTTTAGAGAGGGTGCAGAAGAGATTTACCAGGATGTTGCCCAGTATGGAGGGGATTAGCTATGAGGAGCGGTTGAATAAACTCGGTTTGTTCTCACTGGAACGACGGAGGTTGAGGGGCGACCTGATGGAGGTCTACAAAATTATGAGGGTATTAGACAGAGTGGATAGTTAGAGGCTTTTTCAAAGGGTAGAGGGGTCAATTACTAGGGGGCATAGGTTTAAGGTGCGAGGGGCACAGTTTAGAGCAAATGTACGAGGCAAGTTTTTTTACACGGAGGGTAGTGGGTGCCTGGAACTTGCTGCCGGAGGAGGTGGTGGAAGCAGGGCCGATAGTGACGTTTAAGGGGCATCTTGACAAATACATGAATAGGATGGGAATAGAGGGATACGGACTCAGGAAGTGTAGAAGATTTTAGTTTAGACGGGCAGCATGGTCGGCACGGGCTTGGAGGGCCGAAGGGCCTGTTCCTGTGCTGTACTTTTCTTTGTTCTTTGTAACCACCCTCCTGAATCTTTTCTGCACTTTGTCCAATGCACTTCCTGAAGCACAGTGCCCAGAACTGGATGCAATACTCCAGCTGATGTAACCTCCTTGCACCACTGTTTTATTTTCAGCAATACTATAGATTTTGACATGAAGTAAGAAGAAGCAGAAAGTATATCCTCTGCTGAAACGAGTTGTGCCAGATCAAGGAACTGAAGCTATGCATTTTCCACTCCACCCTCCTGCAGATTGACCTCATTTCGCTGACGGTAAATGTTGCAAAGTTTGTTTGCCTTGTTTCAAAATGTACAGGATTTATTTTATCCTTTAACTAATTTATTTTTTAAAAATCATTTGACGTAGCCACCAACTTCCAATACTGCACAAATTTGGTCAATCAAATTTTACTCGACAAAAGAAAATATCATTTTAGGGTGATTTATCTTCAATTATCTGAGCAGTTAAAATCAGCACTTCCCTGAAATCTTTATTGCAACAAAACCAAGATACTAAATGATTATAGAAACAGAAAATCCTGGAAACACTCAGCAGGTCAGGCATTTCTCTCTCCACAGTTGCTGGCTGACCTGCAGATTATTTCCAGCATTTTCTATTTTTATTTCCAGAATCCATGGTACTTTTCTTTTTTGTATGAAATGATTAATCTTTGGTCTTGAATAAATGGGATCGACTAATGCAACATTAGGCAGGAGCAGCACAGTAGCATTGTGGATAGCACAACTGCTTCACAGCTCCAGGGTCCCAGGTGTGATTCCGGCTTGGCTCACTGTCTGTGCGGAGTCTGCACATCCTCCCCGTGTGTGCGTGGGTTTCCTCCAGGTGCTCTGGTTTCCTCCCACAGTCCAAAGATGTGCAGGTTAGGTGGATTGGCCTTAATAAATTGCCCTTAGTGTCCAAAGTTGCCCTTAGTGTTGGGTTGGGTGGGGTTACTGAGTTGTGGGGATGGGGTGGCGGTGTTGACCTTGGGTAGGGTGCTCTTTCCAGGGGCCGGTGCAGACTCGATGGGCCGAATGGCCTCCTGCACTGTAAATTCTATGAGAATTTAATACAAGCATTATTTTGATTCGTAATTTACAGTTTGTTGTCATTAGATTCTTTATTCATTACAGCTGCATATATGGCGTGGCAACATTTTATTACAATTTATGACAAGAGATTAGCTTTCAAGTTGGGTTTAGATTAAGAGATTCAAACCCAACAAATCTAGAATATGAATTTTACAGATGTGGGCTCAAATCAAGTTTTTTTTAAATAGCTTTGAGATTATAATTTAAACAAGAGTAAGATGATCTTCTGATTTGGTACTCCTATTCTGACCCATATAACTAGTATTTACGTTTAGCATCACGGCAAACTGGTTTCACTTTTACTTCAACACTAACCTTTAGTTTAAATTCAGTATCAGTGCCAAACTTGGCACTTTCTAGGGAAGTCAAAACAGATTTGTACCTAGGCAGCTGATCCAGTAGCCACTTTTCTAAATCTTCATAACATAAATGAAACTGAGTGTAGGAAAACACCACTGCACTCCATTGTTCGGAGCTCAGTCCAGATGCAATCCCGTTCATGTGCAGACTTCTCTCCTATACAATGCAATAGAAGTTACAGCTACGTACAAGATAGACTTTGTCAACTGGTTATAACCTGGCTAGAACACCTGTTGCAGCTGAGATGCATAATGTAATTCGCAGCATGGAGAGCCCCACTTTTCTGTTCCCCAAGATCGTGTTTTGCAGATTCTCGGCATATACATCAACTCTCCTCTTTTACAGCCACACCTTTTCACCCATAAATGCGGGTACATTATCACTGGGTGTGAAGGATCAAGCAGGCAATACTGGCTCTGAAGATGTGTGGGAGTTTAAGACACCCCACTTTGTGGGTTCAAAATTGCAACCACCCACGCCAGCAGTTTACTTTTATACTGTGTAAATCAACCCCAATTTCTGGAGGGAATTTTTGAGGCTTTAACGGTCAACTTGTATGTCAACATCTATGGGGCTTGCGTTATAATTCGAGCTGCGGAACATGAAACCTCTCATCTGTGCTAAGAAACTTTGATGGTGATCAGTGAATCTGGTGTGAACCACCAACTGAACTATGACAGATGCAGCAACCATTTGCACTGATAAACTGCAACATAACATTTTCTAGGGTAATTCAGAGGTACGTTATAAAACAAAATATGACTGAACCATATAAGGAGAGACTCTGGAAGATGACCAAAAGCTTAGTTGAAGAGATATTAATGATTTAGATGAGGGAACTGAATGTTCTATCTCCAATTTGCAGATGAGACAAAGCTGGGTGGGAGGGTGAGCTATGAGCAAAATGCAGAGATGCTTGAGTGGGTGATGAGCCATCAATTGAACGCGAGACGAGTTGCTGTACAAAAGTTAGGCTTTAATAAGCTAGAACTTAGCCCTGCGGTCGACTACAATAAAATGGACGACCGCCTGGCGTTCTGACTATTTATACCTCGGTATGGAGGCGTGGTTAACTCAGCCTCTCGACCAATCGGAGAGCTGTCACATGACTGGTCTCAACCAATCAGTCGAAAGGCACATGACCAACCAGGGCCAATGGTAAGCCGGTGTTCTGCACCAATGGCACACAGCTATGCAAATCATACCACCACAGTGGGATTTGGACGAATGAGTGGGTAAATGCATGGAAAATGCAGTATAATGAGGATTATCCACTTTGGTAGCAAAAACAGAAAGGCAGATTATTATCTGAATGGCTATAGATTGAGAAGGGAATGTGCAACAAGATGTGGGTATCCTTGTACACCAGTCACTGGAACTAAACAGGCAGGTGCAGTAGGTATGGTGTTCTTTGAGTTGCTAAATTCAGGGCGGTTGGCGTAATGTTCACAAGGACCACAAAATAGCTTTAACTTGAACAAAGTTATACATTTATTAACACTACTAATTTGGATTCAACACTTACTCCTATATAATACACAATTGATAATTAACATATAATCTACACTTGTCTACTGCTAGTCTCTACACTATTACATTAACTATGATCTGCTCTCACTCTCACTATCTTTCCTTCAGTCTGTACTCTAACTATCTCCTTCACTTTTCTCCCCTAAGACGTAGCATCAATGTCTTATATACTTGTGCATCTAGCTTCCCCTAGTGGTTGATTTAGACATTTCATTAACCCTTTCAAGTCTTGCATTTATGATGTCACAGTCGGCAGTGAAGAAGATGAATGATATGTTGGCCTTCATAGCAAGAGGATTAGAGTACAGGAGCAGGGATGTCTTGCTGCAATTATACAGGGCCTTGGTGAAACCACACCTGAAATATTTTGTGCAATTTTGTTCTCCTTATGAATGGCGGAGCTGGCTTGAATGGTCAAATGGCCGACTCCTAATATTTTCTATGCTTCTATGTAAGTTTTACGGTTTGAAAAGTGAGATAGGGAGATTTAACGAACAAATCTGAGTTCAGGGCCTAGGCAACTGAAGACATGGAGACTGAGGGCAATTAAATATTGAAAATGCTCAAGGTCAGAGAAGCACTGATGTCTTGGGAGGGCTGGGAGAGATTAAGAGATTGGCTGGAACAAGGCAATGGAAAGATTTGAAATCAAGGTAGAAATTTTTTTATTTTTTTTAAAGGCTTTTAACCAGGAACCAGTGTAGGTCAGCAAGTAGAGGGATGTGGAATGCATAAGATTTGATGGAAGTTGGGATATATATAACGGGGTTTTGAATGGTGTCAAAAGTCCAGAAGAACACTAGGATTAGGAGCAGGAGTAGGCCTTTCAGCTCTTCGAGTATGCCCCGTCATTTGATAAGATCATGGCTGATCTGATTGTGGCCTCAACTCTGTTTTTCTGTCTACCCCCTACTCCTTTTTATTCTTTTGTCAATGAAGAATCTATCTAACTCGGCCTTTAACTTATTGAGTAGCCTCTGCTACTCTCTGGGGAGAGAATTGCACAGATCCCAATTCCTGTATGGAAGGAAATTCACTTTATTGACGGGCCATTGTCGACTAGCAACTAGAACATACAGTTCAGAAGGAAGCCATTCGGCCCATCGAGTCAGCACCAACCCACTTAAGCCCTCACTTTCGCCCCATCCCCGTAACCAAATAACCCCTCCTAACCTTTTTTGGTCACTAAGGGAAATTCATCATGGCCAATCCATCAAACCTGCACGACTGTGGGAGGAAACTGGAGCACCCGGAGGAAACTCACGCAGACACGGGGAGAATGTGCCGACTCCGCACAGACAGTGACCCAGCAGGGAATCGAACCTGGGGCCTGGCGCTGTGAAGCCATAGTGCTAGGCACTTGGCTACTGTGTTGCCCATAACTATTCGTGAATCTCGTACCAGGATTCAATCACAGGCAGCGAGCAGGGTGCAGGGGTGGGCATTGCTCTTGTCAGGTCAGTACATTCATACACGATCAAGTATCGCCAATCAAGCATTCATGGAAACACCAGCTTTACTGACTACCCTTGCCAAATAGTTTGTCATTAAGCAGTTCGTGTGGAACCATTTCCTACTTCAAGCAAATAGGTAACACTCTTGTAACCGAAGATCAAGTTAAGAAGTTTACTAAAAATTATCCAATATTGTCAGAGGTCGCGGAGATGAGGAAAGACGTCGGAGAAAACATGAATTAAAGCCATATTCCACTCAAAGACTTTAATTGTCCATACATACAGGTTGTAAATCATGGATAAATTAAGGGTAAATCATGTTTGACTAATTTACTAGCCAAATGGATGATGGGGATCCTGTAGATGCAGTATATATCTGGACTTCTGGAAGGTGTTTGAAAAGGTAACACACAGAAGGTTAATACACAAGGTTAGATCACACCGGGTTAGAAGTAATTTATTAGCTTGGATAGAAGTCTGGCTGACGGACAGAAGACAAAGAGTCGGGATAAATAGATCTACTCTATATTAATGACTTATTAATAAGAATTGAACATTATATTCCAAGTGTGGCCTAACTAAGGTTCTATGCAGTTGCAGTATGATTTGCCAATTTTTATACTCTATGCCCCAGCTGATGGAGGAAAGCATGCCATATGCCACTTTGACTACCTTCTCCAGCTGCATTGCCACTTTGATGACCTATGGACCTGTACACCCAGAAACCTCTGCCTGTCAATACTCTTAAGGGTTCTGCATTTCCTGTCCATTTTCCATCTGGATTAGACCTTCAAAAATGCATTACCTCACATTTGTCCAGATGAAACTCCACCTGCCATCTCTCCGCTCAAGTCTCCAACCAATCTATATCCTGCTGTATCCTCTGAAATGAAAAAATGAAAATGAAAATCGCTTTATTGTCACGAGTAGGCTTCAATGAAGTTACTGTGAAAAGCCCCTAGTCGCTACATTCTGTCCGGGGAGGCTGGTACGGGAATCTAACCGTGCTGCTGGCCTGCTTGGTCTGCTTTAAAAGCCAGCGATTTAGCTGAGTGAGCTAAACCAGCCCCTCTGGTACCTTTATCAAGTGTCTTTTAGAAATACAAATACACCATAGCTACAAGTTCTTCTTTATCCATCTTGCTTTTTACTTCCTCAAAGAACTCTAGTTAAACACTATTTCCATTTTTAGAAAACAATGTTGGCTCTGCCTCCTTGCATTATAATTGTCTGAGTGCCCTGTGAAAACCTCCTCAATAATAGATACTAGCATTTTCCCGATGACAGATTAGAATAATCTGATTTATTTCTTTTTACCCCCTTCCCTTCCTCAACACACACTCATTCATGCGATTTCTATGACCTAGTACAGATAAATGTAGAATTTTAATACTCATTGCTTTAGCTCTCAGCAACATAATACCAAATATGATAGGCAGAGTAACTTCATTTTTTTTGGCATGCAGGTGGTGGATTGTATTGAGATAATTGAATTGAACTTGATTTAATTATTTGGAGAATTTGCTGATGAGGTTGGTTTGACTTCCAAGCTCAATTTGGCATTTCTACCATAACGGGCAGTGTTTCATTCTATTCTCCTTGCCTATGGCATTGTGCAGCTTCTGACATCTATGTCCAAGTTGAATGGTCAAGTCATAGCACTTGTGTTGTTAGATCAATCATGGCCACGTTCATTTATAGTCTGATCCAGGTGACCCCACTCGCATGCTGGGCTGTCCTTGAAATTCCATTTGTGGCAAAGGTGTGATGTTCCTGATTTGCATTGTTTTCAAGAGAGGTCAAACCCTGGAGGCTCCTCTTGTTGGAAGACTAGCCAGATCTTTGGTAATATTGATGTCAACCCAAGGTTACACCGTTTGTAATTTTTGACTAAACCTTCATTGCTCAAAGCACTCACAGAACTCTCAATGTTTGAATGATTTGAGTCTATTTATTCTATTGGACTGTTTTTAATAAGTACAACTGTGAAAGATGACTTACTCGGGGAGTCCTTCACAATTATAGCTTTTGTCTTTGAGATGAGATATTAAGCAATCACATGATAATGGCAAAGAAAGAAGAATTTTATGTTTTATATGGTATCTTTCATAGCTTCAGGATGCCCCAAAACGTGCCAGCTTTTGAAGTATCACCATTGTTGTAGTATAAGTAAATGTGTCATGGGAGTGCCCCTTTAAGAAATGTTTGTCGTCTTACATGGCTTCAGTGATGTCATTGTGTGGGTGGAGCTGGGCTGTGGCTCTTGGAGTTGGTTTTACTTTTGCTTTGGTTTGGGGCTGTTTTGGTGGCTGAGTTGTGTTGCTTTCGTTTTTCACATTTGGCTGTTGTACTCGGAAAGAGAAGTATCTTGGCCTGTCTCTATATCTTCATTTTAAAAGCTGTTTCCAGGTTACTTGATAACTTAGAAGTGATAACTGTTTTCTGGACAGAATTCAAACCTGCTATTTTGGAAAGGAAACCAGAGTATCCATGCCATGTTTGAGTGCTGTGTGTTGGGTGACACCTTTGAAAAGGGGGTTCTGGTTTATGGGATCTTGTTATTAAATTGGAACAGTTAAAGGAGGGAATTTATTAAGGGTTATACATAGATTATTGTAGCTGTGTGGGGTATTTATTTTGGTAGTTGATAAAAATGCTTACTGTGTGTGTTTCTAAAAATGTTAACTTAATTTGTAGAATAAAGCTTGTTTTTGATTAAAAGTGCTTAAGGCCTCTGTTCAATAACACCTGAAAGGCAGGCCCTTGTACTCCTCGTAACCAAAATCGATAAACAGTTGTAGGTCAGGTGAACTCCATGATATACTTTAGCGTTTTTCTAAACCCTGGCCCATAACAAATGCAACTAATTTTTGCACAGCAAGGTTGTATAAACAGCATTAAGAGATCACAGCATCTTTTTTCAGTGATGTTGCTTGAAGGATGAAGATTGGTCAGAACACCTTCTCTCCTTCTCTTTGAGTAGTGCAAAGGGATCTTATACCTACACTTGAAAATGTAAAGAAAAGGTTCTATTTATCTTTTCACTCAAAAGACAGCAAGGATGTCACTGATGAGGCTGGCATGTGTTGCCTAGCCCTAATTGCCCTTGAACTGAATGACTTGATGGCCATTTTCAGAGGGCAGTTAAGCGTCAATCACATACTGTGAATCTGGAGTCACATGTAGGCCAGACCAGGTAAAGATGGAGGACATTAGTGAAACGGGTAGGTGCTTGTGACAATCAATAGTTTCATGGTCACTATTACTGAGACTAGCTTTCAATTCCAATTTTTTTTTTATTAATTGAATTTGAATCCCAACAGTTACCGGGGTAGGATTTGAACCCATATCCTAGATTACTAGTCCAGTTACATTACCACTATGCCATCACCTTTCCTGGTTGTGCTTACTCTGTGATTTTAATTTTGATGTTGTCCATTTAATAGAAAATGGTGTGCCTGTGCCTATGGTCAGTTAGTGGGAGCACGAGGAAAGTTATACAAATCAACCATTAAAATCCACAACTTTGACATGTCGGTAGTTTCTGGGTCTGCTGTGCATTTTTGAGGCTCTCGCACACCATTTCTGATTCCATGTTAAGATCAGGGCCCATTCCCCATACTGACCACAATGGAAATGGCTTTCCTCTCTATACCTTTGCCCTTGATTTGTAACTGTGAACACTGCAATCAGATTGAATCTTAAATTTCTGTAGGTCATTTTTTTAAAAAGCTCCAGTTTCTCTCCCTCTCATTTATACCCGTTTCTTGGCATCTTCTGTATCTACTCTGTGCTTTGACCTCCTTCCTAAAGGGCTACAATATTCCACATGATATTTCAGCTTAATTATCGTTTGTACCAGGTTAGCATTACCTCTTTGTTTTTGATACATGTTAGGCCATCTATAAGTATTTGCAAGTCCAAATACCCTCCTGCACGAAGTGCTGATAACACAAATGGCTGCTATGGGAGATGGCCATTGTTACTAAAATACAATTTGAGGAGGTAATAGATGGTGTTCTGCTGAGCCTAGCACTAGCACATTTTATTGAAGTTTTAGTCTGCATCTAATTCATTCTATACAAGGCTTGCTGACACTGAACATGAATGAGAAAATTCATTTTCTGATCAGCCCCAAATTGCCTTCCAGCTATGAATTCCTCCCTTTCTCCTCCTGTCGCCCCCAAAAGAATTAGGTTTGATTTATTAACTGTTTAGTTAATACTTACACATGATAACAGGAAAGTATTTTTACCCTCTTTGCAAGTGTCCCCCAGATTTTAATCATCCAAATCTATTTTTCCTGACTTTTTAGATGGAAATATGAATGTGATCGCATTTATTGACTGAGAATTCCCTGTTGCCATGACAACTAGCCATTGCAATCACCTTCCGGAGGTCCTTCCAGACTGTACTAGCTTGATACCATTAGTAAAAACAGTGGAGGATTCTGCTGATGTCGTGAATGGGCAGCCACAATATGTCATGCAAGTTTCAGCTAAAGACGGGCAACTGCTATCAACAGCAGTGGTTAGGACGCTGAACACAAAAAGGTACGATAAATTTTCTATCTGATAATTGTCAGCAATGCAAAGGAAAAGAAAATATATTTTGAACCCTGATGTAAATTTTCTAGCATGAATCGTGTTATTTGGTCAGGTTACTTAATGACCTTGTACTTTGGAAACAAACATTGAATTTTTCCAGACAGCCAACAGACATTATCCCTCCTGTGTAATAAGACTGTTTACCTTAGACCAGGGTGGGACCTATTCGTGTGATACTCCACATTTCAATGTTTTTCCCACTCAAAGGGCCAATGAGCAAATTTCAGAAAAATAGGTTTGGCACAGCATTAAACATGAATTTTTGAAAAAAAACAATCCATGTCAGAAATTGATCACTTTAAAAAAAAAGTAATAAAAATTACTATTTTAAAAGTGCCAAGCAGCAGAGCTAATCAGTAAAACCCTTTTTGCTTAATAAGCAAAGCTAGAAAGGCAGACTAGGCCCCAAGTCCTGGTCACCGGGGAAGGGATGGGGAACACTGCTGAGATAAGGATTTAGGTTTGACTAACACTATTCTTGCATTCCCCTCTGACACACACCTCGTGCTAGCCTTGGTGGAAATCATACGAAAGTGGGGGTCAGAGGTGAATTGCTTTTCATCCTGGGTTTTTCTTCTCTCCTAGTCTGCTTTGTGGATAACTTTTTGGAGAGGGAGGAGGGGTAGGGTTTGTATCTGGCCTGCTTCTCAGTCTGCAGGTCTTGACACTAGGGGCTGGTTTAGCTCACTGGGCTAATCGCTGGCTTTTAAAGCAGACCAAGCAGGCCAGCAGCACGGTTCGATTCCTGTACCAGCCTCCCCGGACAGGCGCCGGAATGTGGCGACTAGGGGCTTTTCACAGTAACTTCATTGAAGCCTACTCGTGACAATAAGCAATTTTCATTTTCATTTCATTTCTCTCATTAGCTGTCTAGCTAATGTCATTAGCGGTTTGCAGATTTTACTGCTGAGGAGGAATTCAGGGCGAGAGAAGGAGTAGGTGATTCTATCCTGGTGCAAAACGTAACATTGTAAACTGTGAAATGGGGATGTAGACAAGTTGGTGGAATGGGTGGGCAGGTGGTCGATGAAGTTTAAAGCAGAGAGAAATGTGAGGTGATTTAGTTTGGTAGGAAAAACAAGAGAGATGCAACTCTAAAGGAGTGAAGGTGCAGATGGACCTGGGTGAATATCATCTTAGTTCATTTTAAAATGGCAGGGCAGGTTGAAAATGCAGTTAGTCTTTATTAATAGGAGCATAGTGTTAGAGCAAAGAGACTATATTTGTATAAGGTACTGGTTTAGCCTCAGCTGGCGTATTATGTCCAGTTCTGGGCACTACTTTCGGAAGGATGTGAAGGCATTGGTGAGAATGCAGAAAGGATTCACAAGAATGGTTCCAGGGATTTCATAGATTTCACAGAATTGACAGTGCAGAAGGAGGCCATTCGGCCCATCGAGTCTGCACCGGCTCTTGAAAAGAGCACCCTACCCAAGCCCACACCTCCACCCTATCCCCATAACCCAGTAACCCCACCCAACACAAAGGGCAGTTTTGGACGCTGAGGGCAATTTAGCATAGCCAGTCCACCTAACCTGCATATCTTTGGACTCTGGGAGGAAACCGGAGCACCCGGAGGAAACCCACGCACACACTGGGAGAATGTGCAGACTCCGCACAGACAGTGACCCAAGCCGGGAGTCGAACCTGGGACCCTGGAGCTGTGAAGCACGAAGAACTTCAATTCAGATTGGAGAAGTCAGGACTGTTTTCCTTGTAGAAAAGAAGGCTGAAAGGTGATCTGATAGAGATATTCAAAATTGTGAGGTCTGGACAGAGTAGATAGGGAGAAACTGTTCCCACTTGTGAAAGATTCAAGAACGAGAGGGCAGAGATTGAAAGTAATTTGCAAGATAAGCAAAACTGATGCGAGAAAAACTTCCACACAACGAGTAGTTAAGGTCTGGAATGCACTGCCTGAGAGTGTGGTGGAGGCAGATTTAATCCAGGCATTCAAAAGGGAATTAGAATGTTATTTGAAAACTAAATATGCAGAGTGATTGCGCGAAGATAGGAGAATGCCGCTAAACTCATTCCGAGGCAATGCATACATATGGATTTAATAGCCTCCTCCTGTACTGCAACAGTCATGTGATTGTGATATTAATATGATTAGGTTTTGCTGTCTTCTAGATTATGTTTCACATAAGGTTGAATTTGGAATTGATGAATCTTACTTTTGCAGCACACTCCTTGACCGACCTATGTGCAGGATCTGCCATGAATGCAGCAACCAAGAAGACCTGCTATCCCCCTGTGAATGTACAGGAACCCTAGGAACTATTCATAGAAGTTGCCTAGAGCACTGGCTTTCTTCTTCAAACACCAGTTACTGTGAACTCTGCCATTTCAAGTTTTCAGTGGAGCGTAAACCTAGACCATTAATAGAGGTCAGTAAGTCATGCATGTCCACAAATAATGTGTTCCAAAAATAGTTCAGGATGTGCATCAATCAATTTACATTTTTTTTTAGGTGTAGTTGTGCAAATTTGAGGCTGCAGAGAAAGTGTTTGTTCGAAATCAACCAGCCATAGACTTGCTTTCAAGGAAGAGCTGATCTGTTTGGTCCAAGGCATTTTTTTAAGTGCAACTGGGGAAGCTGAATTCCTTACTAAACTGGTACTACATCTGATAATGAATTTGGGGACCTGAAATGGACAATATTTCCTGCTCAGTATCAACCTTTATTAATGATGGGCGGCACGGTGGAGCAGTGGTTCGATCCTGGCCCCGGGTCACTGTCCGTGACGAGTTTGCACATACTCCCAGCGTCTGTGTGGGCCACAACCCAAAAAGACATGCAGGGTAGGTGGATTGACCACGCCAAATTGCCCCTTAATTGGGGGGGGGGGGGGGGGGGGGAATTTGATACTCTAATTTTATTTCAAAAAAACATTCATTAATGAGCACAAATTTTGGAATTTTAAAAAATTTATTTTCTGATCAATGTGGATACTTAGGGCGAAATTCTCCCCCCCCCCCCACGACGGGTGGGAGAATAGCGGGAGGGCCTTCCCGACTTTTTTGACGCCCTCCCGCTATTCTCCCCCTCCCCCGCCGAAATCCCGACACGAATCGCTGCCGCCGTTTTTTTTACGGCCGGCAGCGATTCACAGCTGTTAGAAGGGCCGAAGTCCGAGCCCTTTACGACCTTTTTACGAACGGCAAACACACCTGGTCCTGCCGTTCGTAAAAACGTCGTGACCACCTGGAAAAAAATAACCATGGCACCGATTGGCACGGCAGTACCACGGCCGTGCCAAGGGTGCCATGGGCCCGCGATCGGTGCCCACCGATCGCGGGCAGCGGGCCCGATGCCCGCGCACTATTTGTCCTTCCGCCGCCCCGCAGTATCAATACGCGGGGCGGCTGAGGGGCAACCCGGACCGCGCATGCGCGGGTTTCGCGCAAAAACGCGATGACGTCACCCACGCATGCGCGGGTGGAGTCTTCCCACCTGCGCATGCGCGGCTGACGTCATATGACGCGTCAGCCGGCGCTAAGTCCGACAAGCGGGCTTAACGATTTTCGTTAAGCCCGACTTGTCGGAGCCTCCGCCGTCGGGCTGCTAGCCCCGACGGGGGACCAGAATCGGTCCCCCGTCGGGAAGGGGCGCGATGCCGTAAAACCCGCCCGGGTTTTACGGCAGTTTGACGATTTCTCCCGTTTTGGGAGAATTTCGCCCATAATTAGGAGCAATCCCTCTCGTTGCTCTCGATTCAAATTTCTTCGCGTGCTCTGCCTTTTGGGTGACCTTCTTAATTTCTGTTCCAATAATCACATAAAGAAATAATACCTCATTAAAGGTTCAACAAGTGTCAATATTCGTGAGATGTGAGCTTGAAGTTGTAAATTTCACACTTTCCTATATGAAGTTTCATTTTCTTTGCTTCCAATGTAGCAATAAGTATTTATATTATTATCTAGTTCTAAACTTTAAACCAAAATGTACATTTTAGTTCTCAAAATTCTCTGTCGTCCTCAATTATCTGTCATCCTCAAAATTGTGCTCTTTTATCACATTAGGATTGTCCCACTGTCTCTCTGAAACAAAGATCTGTTGATTAAATATTAGAAAGCTGGTCTGACATTGTTCTTTCAATGCAAGTATTAAATAAGGTCCCAATCATCTATTACCAGGGGATTTCTGAGCTGAGATTGCCAATCAGAAACGAGACTTGAAAATGTTTACTAATACAGACTACACATGGACCACATCATGTACCATCAAGCCTTGCTTTCCTCTGCCAATACTGCTCACTGCCCCAGGATCAGCAAAGAAAACTGCTTGGTTTCTTTACTGCACTACAAATCATCTCCTTAAACCCTCTCTCTCCTCCAACAGTTATGAAGAGTTCATTTATTTCCTTATCACTAGGATTAAGGTCATCTGTTCAGCTGCCTCTGCTATGTACCTGCCTTCCAGCCAATCACCTATTATTTTTAACATCTTCTCTCCTACCTCCTACCATCCAAATTCTGTTCTTGGCCTCCATTAGCTACATTATAAATGGCTGTTGTCAGATACTTTCACCCACACCCTCATCACCACACCCTGCTCAAAAAAAACATTCTATACCCTTCTCATCTTCTAAGCTATATCTTCAACCTTTATTTCTTTTCAAATTCTTGAAAGTGTTGCCACCTCCAATTTACTTGAACTTCAGTGAAATATATTCTGTGATGATCCCACCTCCTTCATACCAACCTCTCTGTCATTCTGCTGTCAAAAGCACCATCCTCTGTTGCTTATCTCCCTCACTTGACTCGACTTTTACTTACCCAGTCATGGCAAGAGAATCCCATAATTAACTTCCTCGTTACTTCAGGAGTTACAAATTCTCATTTGTGGCCCTGTCCCTTTCTTTATCTACGTGATTCCCTTTGCCCATATCAACCAAAACCGTGGGATGAGGTTCCACGCTGACAACATTCAGCTTGTACCTGTCCACCACCTTTTAATGATATGTATATAGTCAGGTTAGTGAAGGGTTAATAATTACATCTATGTGTAAATCAAACGCTAGAGGGCGTTTCTAATTCTCTGTATTTAAGACAACCTCCCAGGGAATTCTGGGAGAAGCTGAGAAGAACATGGAGAGAGCAGATTGAATGTTAATTAGAGATAGACAGCACAAGGCCAAATCATTGTGTAGTTAGTAGTTAGATAGAATATTGAACACTGTAATACAGATTCAATATAATTTATTATCATCCATAACTCAGTAGAGTGCTGAACTTCATTTAATTAGTAGTGTAATAATAATAGAACATAGAACATAGAAACATACAGCACAGAACAGGCCTTTCAGCCCACGATGTTGTGCCGAACTTTTGTCCTAGATTAAGAACAAATCAATCTACACCCCATCATTCTACCATAATCCATGTACCTATCCAATAGCCGCTTGAAGGTCCCTAATGTTTCCGACTCGACTACTTCCACAGGCAGTGCATTCCATGCCCCACTACTCTCTGGGTAAAGAACCTATCTCTGACATACCCCCCATATCTTCCACCATTCACCTTAAATTTATGTCCCCTTGTACTGGTTTGTTCCACCCGGGGAAAAAGTCTGTATCTACTCTATCTATTCCCCTGATCATCTTATAAACCTCAATCAAATCGCCCCTCATCCTTCTCCGTTCTAATGAGAAAAGGCCCAGCACCCTCAACCTTTCCTCGTAAGACCAGCTCTCCATTCCAGGCAACATCCTGGTAAATCTCCTTTGCACCTTTTTCCAAAGCTTCCACATCCTTCCTAAAATGAGGCAACCAGAACTGCACACAGTACTCCAAATGTGGCCTTACCAAGGTTTTGTACAGCTGCATCACCACCTCACAGCTCTTAAATTCAATCCCTCTGCTAATGAACGCTAGCACACCATAGGCCGTCTTCACAGCTCTATCCACTTGAGTGGCAATTTTCAAAGATCTATGAACATAGACCCCAAGATCTCTGCTCCTCCACATTGCCAAGAAACCTACCGTTAACCCTGTATTCCACATTCATATTTGTCTTTCCAAAATGGACAACCTCACACTTTTCAGGGTTAAACTCCATCTGCCACTTCTCAGCCCAGCTCTGCATCCTATCTATGCCTCTTTGCAGCCGACAACAGCCCTCCTCACTATCCACAGCTCCACCAATCTTCGTATCGTCTGCAAATTTACTGACCCACCCTTCAACCCTCTCATCCAAGTCATTAATGAAAATCACAAACAGCAGAGGACCCAGAACTGATCTCTGCGGTACGCAACTGGTAACTGGACTCCAGGCTGAATATTTGCCGTCTACCACCACTTTCTGACTTCTATCGGTTAGCCAGTTCGTTATCCAATTGGCCAAATTTCCCGCTATCTCATGCCTCCTTGTAAGCCTACCATGGGGAACCTTATCAAATGCCTTACTAAAATCCATGTACACCACATCCACTGCTTTACCTTCATCCACATGCTTGGTCACCTCCTCAAAGAATTTAATAAGACTTGTGAGGTAAGACCTACCCCTCAGAAATCTGTGCTGACTACCCCTAATCAAGCAGTGTCTTTCCAGATGCTCAGAAATCCTATCCCTCAGTACCCTATCCATTACTTTGCCTACCTACCACCGAAGTAAGACTAACTGGCCTGTAATTCCCAGGGTTATCCCTATTCTCCTTTTTGAACAGGGGCACGACATTCACCACTCTCCAATCCCCTGGTACCACCCCTGTTGACAGTGAGGACAAAAAGATCATTGCCAACGGCTCTGCAATTTCATCTCTTGCTTCCTATAGAATCCTTGAATATATCCCGTCAGGCCCGGGGGACTTGTCTGTCCTCAAGTTTTTCAAAATGCCCAACATATCTTCCTTCCCAACAAGTATCTCCTCGAGCTTACCAGTCTGTTTCACACTGTCCTCTCCAACAATATGGCCCCTCTCATTCGTAAATGAAGAAAAGTACTCGTTCAAGACCTCTCCATCTGTTCTGACTCAATACACAATCTCCCGCTACTGTCCTTGATCGGACCCACCTTGCTCTAGTCATTCTCATATTTCTCACATATGTGTAAAAGGCCTTGGGGTTTTCCTTGATTCTACCCGCCAAAGATTTTTCATGCCCTCTCTTAGCTCTCCTAAGAGTTCCCAGGGTTATACCTATTCTGTTTTTTGAACAGGGGCACGACATTCGCCACTCTCCAATCCACTGGTACGACCCCTGTTGACAGTGAGGACAAAAAGATCATTGCCAACCACTCTGCAATTTCATCTCTTGCTTCCCATAGAATCCTTGGATTTTGTTTCAATCTTTTCATTGGCATATTCTTTGTCAACACGACATCAGATCATTCTGGAAGAAAAGACAAAGAATACAACATATTACCAGTCTAATATAAGACGCGTCTTGACTTCTTCACTGCCCTTATTTATGTTGTCAGGCTTGTCCAACATTCAGACCTGAATGAACTGAAAATTCCTCCAGTTCAACACAAGGAAACCCTTGCCAATAATTCCGTTCCTCATCCCAGTCTCTGATTCGGATAGCCTATTTGAAGTCTGAATCTATAACTTTGCCACCATAAATAATCTTCAACCTTGTAACATTGCCTATTTCAGCCCACATTAATAGTAGACTGTTCACTATTCAGTGAAGTCCAAGATCAAGTGACTTTGTTGTCTTTTATGAGACGTCTCTTGTCCAATGTGAGGTCAGCATAGTCATGCACAGAACTGGTAATTCATGTTGAGGAAACTTCTGCAGCTGTCATCTCTGACCTTCCTAGTATCTCTGCTGCTCCTAGTGTGTGCCAGGTACTGGCTGAAACATAGCCTCCATTTTGGTAGCACTTGAAAGTTTATTCGCCATAACCCCTTTCATCTTGTGGGCAGCATAGACCAAGTCATCTGCATAGAGAAGCTTTCTGATTACTGATTCTATGACTTAGAAGGTACACAGTCTAGAGAGAAGCAAGAAGTTCCTTGAATAGAAGCTAATGTTGGTACCTGGAGGCATGTCTCAGGTGGTTTCCTTAAGTACTGCAACAAAGAAGAGATTGAAGAGTTAGGGACACAACACACCCTTGCTTTAAGCTAATGGTTAACACAAAGGTATCAGACATCTCTTTACAGGCAGAAACATTTCACCAACGCAGGATTGTGACATTGGATATTCTAGCTTGAAGAGTAAATGCCATAGGTCAACTCTTATCAAAAGCTTTAATTAGGTTTATGAATAACATATAGATCCTGATGTTGCTCCCTGTAATTTTGTTGTAGTTATTTTGCTGTAAACACCAGATTGGCTGCCCCACGGTTAGCTCTAAAGCCATAATGATTCTGGGAGATCATCATCTATGAGACTGTCTAATAGAGGTTTAATAGGAGCCTTGTGATTGAGAGAGGACATATTCCTTGATAGTTGCTGCATAGATTTTTAGATCCTTTCCATTTCCAGATGCTGATGTTTTTTGAGGTTCTGTGGAAAACTTTTCTCATCCCTAATGCTATTAAAGGCATTTGAAGTTTGTTGATCTCTGTTCTATTGCCCTTCAAAATCTCTGCTGGGACATCACCTGGGCCAATAATTTTGCTTTGTTGGTTGATTTTGATAGCCTTTATCACCTCTTCAATGGAAGGAGGAAGAGACTGGTTTTCTTTCTCCAGTAACTGTTTAATTTGATGCAGCAAATCTGCTGAGATGTGAGAGTTGACGATCTCAGCAAAATACTTACCCCACCTTTCCAGCTGCCTTGTAAGTGTTTTGTTCCTTCCATTAGCTGTTAGGATAGGAGCAAAAGTCATAATGGGTCAAATAAAGTCTTTAACACATCGTAAAAACATGCATCATACCTCTAAGCTGGATGATATAGCTCAGCAGTTTTTGCATTCCAACAGTCATCCTGCATTTCTGTTGAAGCACACTTGAGGTTGTGTTTACTATTTTTATAAACATGATGCTTGGTGTTGATCCAACCCCTAGAAGAGTTGGATCTACGAGCTGTTTTGTTTGAAAAGATGGGAGGGGTTTTCATCATTCTTGTCAAACCAGTCTTAGTGCTTGGGCTTGTAAATCCCAGGATGTGAACTGATGTCTTGGAAAATCTGGTCACAGAGCTGTTTGCCTTCATCTTCTACATCACTTGGGAAAGAAAGATCAAATTGCAGAATGGTGTCAAGTTGTGCAGCAAGGTTACAAGGCAATGGTGGGTTTTTTGTTTAACATCTACAGTTAGCTGTATCTGACAAGTGACTTTACGATATTTTGGCTGGATATTTAGGCTTAGCTTGGCAGTTATCAGACTGTAGTTTGCGATATAATCTTTCCATAATCTCCATTAATGTCACAAGTAGGCTTACATTAACACTGCAATGAAGTTATTGTGAAAGTCCCCAAGTTGCCACACTCTGGTGCCTGTTCGGGTACACAATTCAGTTTGTCCAATTCACCTAACAAGCATGTCTTTCGGGTCTTGTGGGAGGAAACCGGAGCGCCTGCAGGAAACCCACGCAGCCACATGGAGAACGTGCAGACTTTGCAGACAGTGACCCAAGCTGGGAATCAAACCCAGGTCTCTGGCGCTGTGAAGCAACAGTCCAACCACTGTGCTACTGTGCCGTTATCTTGATGTTAACCGTTTTTTCTGTCTGACAAGCATACAGTCAAGGAGATGCCAGTGCTTATATTGTGGGTGTTTCCAGGTTGTTGTGTACTGTTTGTCAATGTCTTTATCCATGCCTAAAATCATCTCCAAATTGCTGTTCCAATGTCATCTTTGGCAGGCTTTTCTTCTCCACGCTCCATAAATATCATCTCCCCCAAAACTTTGATGTCCATGTCCTGTCCTTCACCAATTCAATTCACTCATCACCCCATGATCACTGACTTACATTGATTTCTGGTCCTCCAACAGCTGAAATTTAAAGTCCTCATCCTCTTGAATAAGCACTCCTTGTCTCAACCCTCCTTCGTCACCAACCCAATAACCATCGCGAGCTTTGCATTGCTCTAACAGGCCTCATCCTCTGAACCTTTCTGCCTCTCCACCTCCCTCTTTTCCTTTAAGACCATCCTTAATGTACCATTATTTGGCCAAATATTTGGTCATCCCCTGCTAATAGCTGCTGCTTTTGGCTCATTGGTGGTTTCTTGTGATTTGCACTGCATTCTATGTCGAAACATAGGACAATGTTCTATGTTGAAGGTATTTTGAACAGATCACACACAGGGGATCGGCACGTGGCACAGTGATTAGCACTGCTGCCTACGACGCCGAGGACCCAAGTTTGAATCCCGGCCCTGGGTCACTGTCCGTGTAGAGGTTGCACATTCTCCTGGTGTCTGCGTGGGTTTCACCCCCACAACCCAAAGATGTGCAGATTAGGTGGATTGGCCACACTAAATTGCCCCTGAATTGGAATAAATAAATAATTGGGTGCTCTAAATTTATTTTTAAAAAAGTAACAGACCGATTTTTAAAAAAAAAACATCTTTTAGTTCAATTTTGTAGTTGTGGGAAAAGCCTCGTGTAAACTTGTTAATTCCAAAGTAGGCCAAAATTGCATTTCCACTTTCCTTTTCCACTTGGAAATTTGCAAGACGTACATCAGCGCAGTGGTTTGAGGTGTATGTGTTTCTTGGGTGTTGATGTAGTTTGAAAGGTCAATGTGACATGAAAGGTTACAAATCTCTCTTCACAAACTACTTCAATCTCATAAATCACTTGCAAATAAATTTGAAAAGCAATAATCAAAATATATACCATTTTTAGCCAGGTCTTTCCCTGAACCACTCCGGTTGTTGCCAGAAATCTGCTAAACTGCTGTTTCAGAGCTAACTGGACAAGTACAAAAGCAACATACTGACTGGACACTAGTTCAGTGATCCAACTAAGTACCTAAACGGTCTATTTATGGGAACACATCATCAGTTTGCTCCTTTTATGTTTTATTAGACCAGAACTGAAATTCAGTCAATATAGAACCATAGAATCCCTCCAGTGCAGAAGGAGGCCATTCGGCCCATCGAGTCTGCACCAACCCTCTGAAAGAGCACCCTTTCCCAGGCCCACTCTCCCTCCCTATCCCTGTAACCCCACAATCCTATCTAACCTGAACATTAATGGCAATTTAGCGTGGCCAATCCACCTAACCTGCACATCTTAGGACTGTAAGAGGAAACCTGAGCACCCGAAGGAAACCCAAGGCTGGAATTGAACCTGGATCCCTAGCAGTGTGACGCAGCAGTGCTACCACTGTACCAAAATATGATCTAAATCATTTTGAGAATGGTTTTCTTGCCCTTGTCCATGGGATGTTCTGACTCTGGGTTCAGTTCTGTGCACGTCCCTTGTTGAAAATAAGTTGTCAAACGGCTGAAGAACCAGACTAGCATTGTGTTGTATTTATGCAAGTTTCCTAATTGAAGTGTACAAAATTGGGCCAGATGGGGTAGACAGGAAAGGCTTTTTTTCCCCTAGCTGAGGGGGTCAGCTACCAGGGGCATAGTTTTAAGGTGATTTGTGGAAGGGTTAGAGGAGCTAAAATGCTCAACTTATTTAATAGGTACGTGGATCTGCATCTAAAGTGCTGTAACCTGCAAGGCTATGGACAGGTGCTGTAAAGTGGAATTAAAGCAACAAGTTTATTTTTTCTCTGGCCAGCGCAGACATAATGTGCTGAATGGTCTCTTTCTGCACCATCTCTTTTCTATAGTTCGAAGTTGACATGTATAATGCTGTATCTTTTATTTTGTCCCTATCTCCTGGTTATGTGGTCTCATGCCATAGATTCTGTTCTTTGAATTTCCCACAGGCAATGTGGGTGTGAAAGAAGCCAACAGAAAAGAAATTGAAGTGCACAAATAATGAAAGGAAACAAAAATTGATAAATTAAATCGAAAGTAAGACTGCATGAGTCGAGGGAACAATAGATAGGGGGAAATACAAAGGAATAAAGATGGGGTAGATCATAAATATATTTAAAAAGGCAAAAGCATGATGACCAATGGCACAAAAGACAGTCAACAAAAATAAAAAGTAAATTTGGTAGTCAGGATCTGAAATATATTTTAAAGTAGTTTTAAACTTCCCCTATTTTGCATTGGTAAAACATTTGACATCCACAGTATTTATCCATTTTACTAAATTATCTTGGTTTTGAAAAAAAACATCAAAATACTTTTAAAATGTTTTAATGATCTGAGCAAAATATCTTTCATAACCTAAGAAACCCATGTTAATTTAAACAACTTGTATTGAAGTCTAAATCAAAGTGTCAATATTTTAATAATTTATAATACAATTTAATTTCGCTATTTGATGATGTTCATTATTCTACCTTTTTAGAAATGCATTCTAAAAGCGCAACATTTCTGGTGGATAGATGGAATATCGGGAGTATGAGAATCACAATATAGGAATTTCTATCAGTTGCTTTTTAAATCTTAAGTTAAGGCTTTTAGCTTAAAAACAGTGTAGAATTTCATGAGAAACAAGGACGTTATAGAGTGATGTATTTCAGTTGTGAACTTTTGATGGCAGGAATATTTCTGTCATTAGCTAAGAGTTCTAGTTTCAGAATTTTTTTTCCAAGTTTGAATGAAAACATCCAAGACTAGAACATCTCTTCTGCAGCAGGCATAAATGAAATGCATCAATAGATTATCGGAACAATTCTCACTTTCACAGGTTTCATAAAGTCTGCACTTATGTGCCCAATTATTTGGCCGGTGTATAAGCAGGCCTTTAATATCATGGACTAAATGATCATTCTTTCATAAGTGATCATGCTGTTTAACTGAGGGACATTGTGACAAATTTGGCATAGGGGGGAGGGGAGACCAGTCTTTGTCCTTTTGAATACTTGTGAAAAAATTATTTTCAAAATGCCGTGATGATTCCATGCCAACATAATGCCTGGCCTGGGATAGAGAATATTGAAAAACATAAATTCCATCTTAAATGACGAGGACAAAGCACTGGACTACTTCAATAAAATAAACCAATAATATTTTTTACAAATGTAATGCCTAGCAAAGTACCAAAAATTGCTTATCATTTTTCCTGGTCTTTTTTTCTAAATGAGGGAGCTACTGGCTTTGGCCATATATAAAAAATAATAATAATTCTCAGTATTTTCAGTGCAATTACTTTTTTAAAAATAATTTAGAGTACCCAGTTCATTTTCTCCAATTAAGGAGCAATTTAGCGTGGCCGGTCCACCTACTCTGCTCATCTTTGTTGTGGGAGCGAAACCCACGCAAATACGAGGACAATGTGCAAACTCACACGGATAGTAAGCCAGAACCAGGATCGAATCTGGGACCTCGGTGCCGTGATGCAGCAGTGCTAACCACTACGCCACCGTGCTGCCCTTCATTGCAATTACTTATTGTTAAAGTGAACTGGGCTAATGACTATGGATGTGCCAATACTGTATTCAGATCCCATAAACTTGTAGGCTGACTGTTCCAGGTGGTGTTGCTCATGTTGCCAGGTTAAACAGTGCCTCATATCAACCAATACAGTAGAGATGGGAGCAAGAGGAGTTGATGGTAATCCGCTTTTTGTACCTCATTTTTAAAAGCATGATGGGTAGAATCTCATCAAATTTATGTGAAATATGAGTCTATACTTGGAAATGGACAATTTAGGAGTTTCCCATAGAATTAATTGTCAGTGTATTTTAATAGACATGTGGGTCCACTATGCACACTATTTTCTGCAGAGTAACTAGTTGAACAGTTCTACTCCCGAGAAAATGCTTTCAAGATTGAAATTTAAAGTAAGAACATCAAGAAATACAGCATATCTAGCCAATAAATGACTGCAGACTACTTGATTATAAGTCTGTACAAACTGGACTTCACAAAATTACACAGCAACATTGAGTTCAAGGCACTCTTACCATCATTTATTTTGGGTTAATTCTGCTATTTTGCGCTGAAGCAGTATGTTGTATACTTTAGAATTTTTGATTATGGGGAAGTGAAGCAACTAAACGGGATTGTTTAATGGCTAAATCCGGAACAGCACCATCCGTGTAAGAACAATGTAAAATGGGTACGAGTAGCCTCACATTCAACTGATTTTAATCCTCTTGTCATATTTTATAGTCTGATCGCCCTATTCTTCAAACTATTAAATTTAACTTGAGTTGGTCTAGCTTGGCTGTTTATCTGTCAAGCAGAAAGTTACATTTTAATTGCCTATTCTCATGTCTTCATAAAATAAGGATGTTTGACCTAGCCGGTACGTTGGCCAAATAAATCCAGTTTCATCAATTAACGATAATTCAGACTTTCAAAATTTATAATTTGTGATGCATCAAGGAAAAGTTACTAATAGTATTTTTTTAATGGAGAGATAAAGTCACATTATATTTCCAAGTTGTAAAACAATAGTTACGATATTTTTGTTTTCAAGCATTGCAGCACCTTCAAAGTAAGAGAGTTTTAAATTCTTAAAAATATTTGTTTTGAAGATTACTAATTTTAAAGCTCCTATTTGGGTTAACGAGAAATAGTTACATCACAATAGCCTTTATCTTCAAAGTACAGCCGTTCCTCTTGTAATCCAAGTATTGCCAGATCATTTAGTTGAACTTATATTTTTGTGCTGAATTGTGTAACATGCGCAGCATGCAATTCTGTACCTACTAGGATATTGCAAATCTATTGCATAAAGCCCATGATGTCAAATTAAGCTGGATTTACACAGCTGTAAAGGTTGCAAAATGGCATGTCAGAACTATGGAATAAACCCCCCCCCCCCCCCCCCCTCCCCATATTATTGATGTTGGCTCAAAGGAATATGCAGGAGTGAATTGGGGTGAGGAGGTTGATTTTTTTGGGGGGGGTTTTGTTTTGGACATTTGATTAACTGACCCTATCTTATTCTGGAGATTTTTTTTTGGAATGATTTCAATCCCTTGATGAGAACACTGCTGTTCAATTTGTTATTTGTAACCAGTTGGTTAGCTAAATAAAAGAATGTTGCCGAAATTCAAATCCCACTTGGTGGCTACTGCCTATATCAACATTACTGAAGCTCTGGGCTTTATCTATTATAACGAATGCCGAGTTCCATTCTAGATCAATTGTTTCAAAGTTGCGTGGGAGCAAAACTGATGCCAAAACCTTTTGGAACCGAGTGCTAAAATATGGATTCCTGACCACGGTTCAAGTATGTTTCTAATCTTTGCCAGCATCAAGAGAGCATTGAGTAGAAGATTACACAGCAAAACTTATTGGGCAAATTTCTATCCCCGGGTGTGGTTTGTGATAATCATGAGTATGTGTAAGAAAGCAGAATGCATGTTACTGCATGGAACTTTCTGTGGCACAACATGAAAGCATTCAAACATATTTCTGTGGCCAAAGCAGCATTGGGCTTGTTCTGAGACCAGCATCACTTTTGAGAAGAAATTTATTCAGCAAGTTGTGATCACAAATACGGCCTGAAAGGATGTTGGAGTCAGGTTCAACTGTAACTTTCATTAGACAATTTAGAAAACTGGTCCAGAAAGAATTTTCTAAAATTCTGCCAACTCTTCATTTCGATAAAAAGAAAAATCAGTGATTTGGAGACAGAATGGAGAAAGTTATTTTAAATAGAATGGCACAGCTTTAAAGGGTTTACAAGAACAGAGAGAGGGGATTTTGCATGCTGGAATCTTTGATGGTGGGAGGGCAAATTGACGGGAGTAGTGTTAAGGAGGGGTAGAATGATTCCCCTCTTTTCCCACTTCTCATTTCACTGCAACAAATTTTTGAATAAAGATGTGCTTGCCAATTCAATAAATACTTAACTGTTTATGTGCTGTGGCTATAAAAGATGCACACGGACAGATTTCCTTGTACATTTTTCAAAAATAGAATAGAATCATAGAATGCCTATAGTGCAGATGGAGGCCATTCGGCCCATCGAGTCTGCACCGGCTCTTGGAATGAACACCCTACTTAAGCCCACGCCTCCATCCTATCCCCGTAACCCCACTTAACAAAGGGGAAATTTAGCATAGCCAATCCACCTAACCTGCACAGCTTTGAACTGTGGGAAGAAACTGGAGCACCCGGAGGAAACCCACACCGACACGGAGAAAAAATGCAAACTCCACACAGTCACCCGAGGCCGGAATTGAACACGGATCCCTGGAGTTTGAGACAGCAGTGCTAACCACTGTACCAATAAAAAACAATTTGATTGTACTTAACCAGTCTATGGAAAATGAATAATGCTCTAACTTCCAGGCACACACACACTCAAATATTCTTCCACATACACACGTACGTTAGAATGGAAAAGTAAATTAAGCAGTTTTTTTTAAAGAAGAGTCCAATAAAAGATTAAGTGTCTAATAGAGCGGCGACTTGGATGGTTTCAGGCGAAGCCCAGTAGCCCTTCTGGATTCTGTATCGATACAATTTAAGGACGATTCCTGTATGTTATTATGGAGTCACCAGCTGGTGGTTCATTGTTAGAATGCTGACGGCATGTGAATGGTCAAACAGCAGACAGGACTCAAGTTTGCAGACTGGATAGAGTTTTGGTGTCTCTTTAGCACCTGTTCTGTGGCCTGGAGACGAGCAATTTCTTAAATGCAAAAGAAGGTTAGTTGGCTTGTTACATGTTGCTTGCTCATCCTCTTGCACCCTCTCCCTCTCTCTCTCTCTTAAACTGACCAGTTGCTGAAACATGGTCATGATTAGTAGATTCCAAGTCTGTGGTTTCATCTTAATTAAATTATGGCAGCGAGGCTTCCTTTCAGGCAGAGTCTAATGGCTTGTTCCTCATCCAGTTGTTGTCTGAAGTTCTGTGAATCGATCCGATGTGACTGTGTGATTCAGTCACATTCCTCTAGGGTGAGAGGGTTCTTTCAGACGTTTTAAAGGCTTTGAAATTTGCAAGGTACAGTGATGCAAATGTTAAGACACCTTAGAAACTACTGTTTTAAGTCACTGGAATGCTGTTTCAGTCATTTAAAACTCATTTGGTGGCTTTCAGCATGTAAGTTTATTTTTGATTAAATGAATTCCTTTATAACAGTTCTAAAAAGATATTTGGGACTTCTGGCTTAAACTGGGAATATCAAAATCAAGAAAGGTCTCTGGTGAAGTATTGTGCTGATTCCGGCCATTGCCCTTTTGGAAGGATTTCCAGGCTTGGAGGAGGTAGATAGGGAATGTCAGTTATATGGAAAGATTGAGAATGTAAGGATTCAACATTTGGAGTAAAGAAGGAGGTTAAATTTATATGGGATTTTGACAGAGTAGATTCGGAGAAATAGTTTCTACAGGCAGGAGACTTGATGCCTGTTCCTAAATTTTTGCATTACTGATGTTATGAAAAACCAAACGGGATGTCTGTTTCTAAAATATTATCTTGTAGAATTGAGGGAGAGTAATGAAGGATGAGGGACTTCTGTTATCTGCAGAAATAACACACGCTGAGACTCTTCTCCCTACAGAGCAGGTTGAGGCGAGATTTAATAGAGGTGTGCAAAATTAAGAGAATTGATGAGAGTAAAATAGGAAAAATTGTTTCCACTGGCAGGACAATTAGTAATCAGAGGACAGATTTAAGACAATTGGCAAAAGAACCTGTGTGTAAATTATTTTATGCAGTAAATTGTTATAATCTAGAATGCACTGCCTGAAAGGATGTTAGAAACAGATTCAATACAACTTTCAAAAGGAAATTGGATATATATTCAAAAAGGGAAGTTTTTCAAGTCTATGGGGAAATTTTACTTGCCCTGTCATCTCTGCGCTCCAATTTTCACTTCATTTGGTTTTCTGCCTCTGCTATTTAACTTCGATTTTCAATAATTTTACATTTCTGTCAGTATTGTACATCTTTTATGACCCTTTCAAAAAATGTTTCTTACACTTCCTGTCATTTTGGGAATGACTTTCAGAAAACCTGGTGTTAAAGATCTAAGCAAGCCCAATCAAAAGCCCACAAGTTATAATTGCCCACGTCATATAACAGATATGACCAGTTCAGATTTAGCCAAATGTGGAAGAGGGTCAGTGGTGTTTCTGGAACCACAATGCCTAGGTATATAAACTTCTTCAGTTTAAGTTCAGGAGTAGTATTCTTGCTTCTAAACATGTGACCTTCTGACTCAATCTCCTTGTTTTAGACTTGAGTACATAATCTAGGCTGACATTTCAGTGAGGTTCTGAGGGAGTGCTGCACCTTGAGAAGTAATGTTTGTTGGATGTGATAAAATGAGATTATGTTTGGCCCTTCAAGTGAATGGGAAAGATCATTTGGCACTTTTTGAAGAAGATCTAAGGAGTCTGCCTGATCTTTCTTTAGTTGTGAAGCACTTTGAGATGTCTTGAGTTCAGAAAGATTAAATAAATAGATGCGCGTTATTCCTCTTTATAGAACTCCTAATGTTTTTTAAATTGTGCCATAGAGATGTTTTGCTTGGTAGCTGTGACCATCAGTATGATATTGCAGTATTCTGGAGTTTTTTTTAGTGCCTACTCAGGAAAACATTTTCATTTATCTAGCGTTCCTGCTGCTTAAACTATATTTGTGTCCTGAAATAACTACTGTAAAATCCTATGCAAATTCAATGCATCATATTCAAACGGTTAATAACAAATGTGAAATTGAGTTCGAAACTTGGATGTCTTTATGTAGAATGGGACTGAGATTAGGAACACACAAATAAAAATTGAGGGATTCTGAAAAGGAAACTTGAAAATGAAATGAAATGAAAATCGCTTATTGTCACAAGTAGGCTTCAAATGAAGTTACTGTGAAAAGCCCCTAGTCGCCACATTCTGGTGCCTGTTCGGGGAGGCTGGTACGGGAACTGAACCGTGCTGCTGGCCTGCCTTGACTTTGACTAAACTTGACTTTGAATGACTTTGAACATATCTTTTTTAAGAGAACGCAAACAAATGTTTAACTGAAATAAATCAAAAATGTTTTGAACTTTTGTTTCCCTTTCTCACCCCACCCAGTGGTTAAGAAATCCAGGCCCACAACACGAGAAGCGGACTTTGTTTGGAGATATTGTGTGCTTCCTGTTTATAACCCCTCTAGCCACAGTCTCTGGCTGGTTATGTTTGCGAGGTGCAGTGGACCATCTACATTTCAGCAGCCGACTCGAAGCAGTTGGACTCATTGCGTTAACTGTTGCACTCTTCACTATTTATCTATTTTGGACTCTAGTAAGTGTGCATTATATTTTTCTTGTAAAAGCCATTTGCCTCGAATCTTTGTATTATAGTTGGAACATAATGATAGATCTAACAATTTTATATTCATCACTTAAATATGCTGAAATAAACAGCAATGAAGCAACTGTGTTCTGCTTTGTGGAAAGATTTTCCATGAGTCAGTATATGTGCCCATCTCCTTCAGCACTTAATTGTTGCAGTGACAAGAGTTTCCAATGAACCCTTTTATGGACAGTCACAACTTTTTAAAATCATTGCTCCAACAAAACTGTCTTCTACTTACAACTGTAATCCTCATGTGTCTCTATGAAGACTACTCATAAAATGAGAAACATTGCACCCCTTTCTGTGCTCGTTCTATTCACAGAAAAGGGGAGTTTTGAGAGATTTGGGGCACGACTCTCTGGAAAAATTTCTAAGTTCATTTGTGGTGGGTTTTTCAGGGAGTTTCGCCAGCGAGTTCCCCACTGCTATTCAATGACGCTTAGTAATTTTTTGGGGCCCTGGGGAGTTTCTCACTGACTTAATCCACACTTCGAATTTCTTTTTAGCTCTGGGGAGCTGATTGGACCGCCATTTTGAAAGGCTGCCCCAATCTCTAAGTGAGCTTATGGGTCCCCCACCCATGGGCAATGTCACCCTCCAAAAACATGGGCACTACCCACACCCTCCAAGTGAGGACACCCCACTATGGGTCCCCCCAAAGACCCTTGCAGCACCCTCTCCCTTCCAGGACCCCCACCCGTCACCGCCTCAACCTCACAGAGGCCCATAACCTCTCCTGCACATTCTATTCTTCAAACCGCCCCTCCACCTTCCTTTTCATGGACATCGCCCCCATCAGACCCTGACCCTTGGCAGTGCCACTCTGGCACATGGACACCCTTGCACTGGTACCCAAAGAGTGGGTGCTGGTTTGGCAATGCCATTTGGGTACCTTGGCAGTGCCAGTGTGGCAATGCTAAGGTGCCCACGTTCCAGGGGGTGTGCCAGAGGGCCACCTTGACCACCCAGGGGATTCCAATGGCCGGGTAGACCCTCTGGGTGCCATCCGCCTGTTCCACGTATGTGTGTACCAGGACTGAACAGCGCCCAGCTGAGGCCTCGCTGGTGAGGCCAGTAGATTCCGCGATGCCGCTGGATACTGGGTAAGTTCACCGAAGCTGGTTTCAAAGCCGACTTCGGCGTGCAACATTTGGTCCCGCCACTTGTGAGCGGGATTCTGACTTGAGTGAAAACGTCCAGGAAGTCCATGAGGGGCTCTCCTGGGATTCACCGGCTGCACCGCGCTCGAGTCAGAGCGCAAGGCGGCCAGTGGATCGAGCCCTTTAATATCTGTTCAAAATCCAGCACAACCAGCAAACAACCTTGATTAAAAAGATGGAAGGAATTGATGGCAGAAGATACTTTGAAGTGCATTGTCCTCCGTTTCTGATTTGTCACTGTTTGGTTTTAAAATTCTCATGTTCAAACCCTTTCATGGCTTGAGCACTGCCAACTGCTCACCCGTTTGCTCTGTAACCTCCTCCAGCCCTGCAACCCGCCAAGAACGTTCAATTCCTTCGACTCTGGCCTCTTATACATCCCCTTTACCGTACCATTGACAACTATGTTTTCCTCCTTTTGGGCCGAATTTCTACCCTGAACTTGTCAGTTTTCCTCCTTAAAATGTATCTTTTAAAATCTACCTCTTTAAAGCTATTAGGAAACTATCCCAATATTCCATCCAAAGTTATTTCCAATTTTTGTCAGATTATGGGATTTTGAAGCACCTTGGAACGTTTCCCTATTTAAAAGGCACTGAATAGATGCAGGTTTTTTGCTGTATCTGTATTTCTAGGTCCTTCAAGCCTTCTGCTACCTTCACTTCCTCTTTTATAATTCATTACACCCTGCATAGGAAATTCTGTTTCCAGCCCCTTAACTGGAAACTGCTGGGATGTCTAGAGTTTTCGTCCTCTCACTTGTGATATGAACACTGATGAAATTGAAAACCGATGAAACTTTCCCAGAATATTTGGGTATAGCAATTCCAGCCATTTTTCCTGCCATTTTTCTCTCTCCTGAACCACTCCACATGCCCCTAATAGAAGCTATATTGAAGCTATCATTTGATTAGAAATACTAATACCAGCATTCTAGGTGTAAATTGTGGCAGTGATGTAATATAGTACTCTCATCCTTAACAGGATTAAGCGATGCATTTGATACATTCTCTAATGCACCCACACATGTGCTTTCAAGATGTGAAATGCAATGAATTAGCAAAATGCAAATCTATGGAGATGTGAAGGGGGACAGATTTCTGTTTTCAAACACCAGATATTGGTACAAAAAAGCAACATGCTGACAGAAACTTGAATTGAAAGACCGAAAATGTTGGAAACACACAGTAGCTCAGGCAGCATCTGAGAAAAGAGGATGATAAGAGTTCATGTTTCAAATGTATGACCTTTTGTCAGGGCTAATCGGGATTGATTACCACTAAAAAATATAGCTGTTTCACCTGGCGAGGTGAAAAGTCAGACATGGCAGTGATAAGGTCCCTCATGGCAGGTTGGTGCAAAAGATTAAATCACATGGGGGCAGGGGTGAACTAGCTGGATGGATCCAGAACTGGCTTAGCCATAGAAGAAGGTAGCAGTGGAAGGGTGTTTTTCCGAATGGAAGTCTGTAACTCGTGGTGTTCCACAGGAATCAGTACTGGGGCCTTTGCTCTTTCTAATGTATATAAATGACTTGGAAGAAAATGTAGCGCGTCTAATCAGCAAGTTTGCAAATGACACTAAGATTGCAGGTGTTGCAGATAGTGATGAAGATTGTCAGAGAATACAACAGGATATAGATAGGCTGCAAAATTAGGCAGAGATATGGCAGATGGAATTTAACCTGGAGAAATGCGAGGTGATACATTTTGGTAGATCCAATTCAGGTGGGATCTACAAAATAAATGGCAGAACCATCAGGAGCAGAGAGACAGAGATCTGCACGTGTAGGTCCACAGATCCTTAAAAGTGGCAGTTTAGGTGGAAATGGTCGTAAAGAAAGTATATGGTATGCTTGCCTTCATAGGACGGGGCATCGAGTATAAAACCTCAAAATTACGTTACAGTTATATAGAACAATGGTTAGGCCACATTTGGAATACTTTCTCCAATTCTGGTCACCGCACTATCAGAAGGACGTGGAGGCTTTGGAGAGAGTATAGAAAAGGTTTACCAGGATGTTGCCTGGTATGGAGGGTATTAGCTATGAGGGGAGATTGAATAAACTGGGACTGTTCTCCCGAGAGATACAGAGGCTGAGGGGCAACCTGATAGAAGTTTATAAAATTGTTAGGGGTATAGATGGGGTGAACAGTTTTGAGGCTTTTTCCCAGGGCGGAAATTATAATTACAAGGGGGCACAAGTTCAAGGTGAGGGGGGACTGGTTCAGTGGAGATGTGTGGGGCAAGTCTTTTTACACAGAAGGTGGTGGTGGCCATATGTTAGTGACCTTTAAGACTAATCCGGATAGGCACATGAACAGACAGGGTATAGAAGGATACAGACTGTTGGTCTAGATTGGACACGTGATCGGCTCAGGCTTGGAGGGCCGCAGGGCCTGTTCCTGTGTTGTTTTGTTCTTTGTTCTTGTCCCCAAATTCTGAACACGCTGGCGGTGTTGTCAGAGTTTATTTGGGCTTGTCTCAGAAACTTGCCGCGAGGTGCCAGAGTTTTTGGGGCATTGATGGGGAGCAAGAACAGTTCTAACACTGGGATTAAAAATATCCCATAGCCATGACTGGAGATAGAATCATAGAATTTACAGTGCAGAAGGAGGCCATTCGGCCCGTCGAGTCTGCACTGGCCGTTAGAAAGAGCACCCTACCTAAGACCACACCTCCACCATATCCCTGTAACCCAGTAATCCCACCTAAACTTTTTGGACACTGAGGGCAATTTAGCATGGCCAATCCATCTAACCTGCACATCTTTGGACTGTGGGAGGAAACCAGAACACCTGGAGGTAACTCACGCAGACACGGCGAGAACATGCAGACTCTGCACAGACAGTGACCCAAGCCGGGAATCGAACCTGGGACCCTGGAACTGTGAAGCAACTGTGCTAACCACTGTACTACCATGTCGCCCCAAGACAAAGTGTACCCTTAAAGTGGGAAGAAAATGCAAGCAGTGATTTTTTTTTTTAAATGAGGGAAGCACTCTTAAAATGTGATCATTTTAATTCAATATTCTTCCTCCTGTTTTAGTTTTCAATCATGATTTTAGTTGAAATATCTCAGTTTCAATCTAGTCATAAACTGATGAACATTTTTTGCCATTTCTTGAAAATGCTGTATTGTATGTTAAGTAAGCTGATGGCATTTAGTGGCAATAAGTTGGTTCATAGTAACCATTTCCTTGACTAAACTAGGAATGAATGTTTTAATTTTGTCTAACACTTTCTGGCCTAGGAGATTCCGGTTTAGCTTTTTTTGCTATTTGTGTCATGGGGATACGAGGGAAATTTATTCATGCTGAATTTATTTTAAACCCACCAGGTTTCATTCCGTTATCACTGTCGATTATACAATGAGTGGCGTCGAACCAATCAAAGAGTAATAGTGCTTATCCCAAAGCCACCGGGTGTATCATCTTCTCAACAATCACTTCTTGGTCTGCATCCAATGAAAAGGAACTCAAAAGAGACAATTGTATGACTTCTGTCAATCTCATCGGATTCTGGGTTGGAAATTCTATGAGCTCTAGCCAAAGCCAAATAATTTAGTATGCCATCTTTCTTCACAAGTTCGCCTGGTTTCGCAATGCAGCGACTTAATGGGCCTTGGATGGTTTGATTATTTTGTCAGTTTTTCATAAAGTTATGTAACTTTTAATACTACAATAAGGCTTAAAATATAGTCCTTTATAAACATTGCTGATAATGTTACTTTGTATTTAGTTTCATTTTAATGTCAGATAATTTCTTTATGCATTTGTGTTTTTTCCCCTAATTGGGTAATGTACGTGATGGTAATGATGTATATTTTGTGTAATATTCTCGAAAATGGGGATGATGGATCACTTTTCATTTCCTGCTCAAGTTTCATCAGATCCAGAAAATTGTCGAGTTTCCAGAGCTTAATTGTTTCTAACTATAATTGGTTATCACCTACTTTGTCATGGGGAGGGATGCAATTTTAAAATCAAAATTTTTTGTGAAAATACTTGTTGACTTATTATCCTAAAGTTTAACTTTTTCACAACATTATGCAAGTGGAATGATTTTATGGTGTGTTGATCATGATACCACTATGCAGTAGATAGTCACTTTGAAATACTTATAATCCATTCCATCGGAAAGAAATATGGGACAGGTTTCCCAATTTTTAAGACTCCTTAATATTTTAATTACACTGATTATTCTAAGCAGTTATGACTGTGTTATGCATCATTAAGCCTGACTACAGTGTTGCTTTGGATGTAATATGCTTGTATTTTTTTTTAAAAGGCAGTATGAATTTATTTTGTATTGGAAATATTTCTTTAAATCAATAGCATGGTGCCGTAGTCCCAAATATGTCTTGGTACCTAATTGCAGCACGGTACCACAGTGGTTAGCAATGTCGCTACACAACGCCAGGGTCCCAGGTTCGATTCCCGGCTTGGGTCACTGTCTGTGCGGAGTCCGCACATTCTCCCCGTGTCTGTGAGGGTTTCCTCCAGGTGCTCCGATTTCCTCCCACAAGTCGCGAAAGACTTTGTTAGGTAATTTGGACATTCTGAATTCTCCCTCTGTACTCCCGAACAGGTGCTGGAATGTGGCAACTAGGGGCCTTTCACAGTAACTTAATTGCAGTGTTAATGTAAGCCTACTTGTGACAATAAAGATTATTATTATATTGTATGCAAAATTGCTGATTAGCATATCTGAAAAGAGTTGGTTCATAATAATGTTGTTGAAATATTAAAACGTAATGGAATATTCTACCAGCAGTAATTAAACCCGAATGTATTGTGATTCGCACGCAGTACTCCAGACTTTGTTTACGCTATTAAGTCAAATGTATAATGCACATCCAAATCAAATATATAATGCCATATCCAAGTCAAATGTATAATGCCTTATCAATGTGTTGTTAACATAGTAATCAAAAGATATTCACTTATTTTTGTTTTACCAGATCTATATTGTTTCACAATGGTGACTAAGTTAGCTCCAATTCAGTGCCATGAATTTTCTCAACTGCACACAAAATTTCCAATTTTTTTTTCTTTGACATTTTTTCAGGTTGTTTTAATTTCCAGTGTGACTTCTAATACTCGGTTGTTTCTCTACTCTAAAATAACATAGGGTGAAACAAATATTCTTGTTCAAACATTCAGGGCAAGCAATTTTTTTGAAGAATGCATTAATTTTTTTAAAATTAGAAATTCCATTTAGAAATGTCTGAATATGACACAATCGTAACTGACCTGAAAATGTGGCATGTTGACTACATGTAAGTATGCAAAACATTAGGGATAATGGCAATAGAGGGAACAAGATATTGTGCTCTTCTAAAGTGTTGATTCACCTTAACACTCTAAATTTCTACCTCTTGGAAAGTATGTATAAAGAGAGATGCCATCCACATTGTGTGCCATTTTGTTAACTCCTATATAAATTACATGTATCTTGTGTAAGTAATGTGATTTTGTTATTTTACCTTCAATGTGTATATTTTTAAAAATGCTTTTCTTTTAAAATACTAAGATGGAAGATTCGAGGGAAGGGTAATAATTGGATAATAATTGGATTTGCCAATGTATTCCGCAAATGTGGATCAAGTCGGTGGTCATGGCTTTATTAGTCATGCATTGCCATAACTTCTCATATGAATGAATTTGCTTATCAGTAAAATTTAGTTTTATGTATTTTCTTCTCCGTGTTGTTCACTTTTGCAACTGTAATAATTTATTTACAATTTTTGTATTAACCAGGAACAATAGTAATGGAAATAAAATTTGAAATACATAAATGATATCCTGCATTAATTATATATTATTGATCCTTATTTTAGTTAGGGAAAGAAGTTAGTTCTCCTTTTCAGTAACCTTGCGCAAATGTTAAAAACATGGGCTTATCAGCAATTGTGAGAATCATAGAATGAAACAAAAAAAAAGGAGATAATTCAGCCCATCATTTTTTGTGGTACTGCTTTGGAACTATTAGTTCCACATGTCTGCTGTTTCCCCGTAACCTTTAATTTGTTTTATTCCTTCAATTATTTATCAGATCCATTCTGAAAGTAAGTATTGAATTTGCTTCCAACACCCTGTCATGCAATGCATTCCAGTCAAATCAACTCCTTACATATTTATTTTTCCTTATCACCATTGGTATCTTTAGTTCCTCTCCCTTCTGCCACTGGGAACCGTTTTCCTTTCAAGTTCCCATTAAACTTTTTGAACTAAATTTTAAACACCTCTAACAAATCTTCTCTTCTCCATCTTCTCTCCCCTTAAGGAATACAACTCCAGCATCTCCACATAACTGAAGTCTTTCAAGCTGGTATTATTCGAGTTAAGCATGAGCTCTTCCATCCATTCTAATGTATGGTATCTAGAATTTAACACCACGCTTCAAGTGGAGGCCTAATGAGTGTTTTTAGAAAGCTTTGGCATAACTTCCTTGTTATTGTGCTCTTTTTTAATAAACCCAAGGTTAACATCCTCCTCAACTTGCCTTGTTGCCATTAAATATCTGTTAACATGCCCACAGGTCTTTCTATTCCTGCAACCCCTTTCAAATTATGCAATTGATTTGCATTGCCTCTTATTCTTCCTACCTAAACATATCACTTCTTACTTCGGTGTTATATTTCATCTGCTATGTGTATAACCATTTCACTATTCTGTCTATATCCTCCCAATGTCAGTTACTGTCTTCCTCACTATTCATAACTTTTGAGTTTCAAGAATTTCAAACTTTGCCCAATCTCAAGTAAACAGAGCATAATTCAAAGTACGTTTAAAAATTCACTGACCTACGACGATAGGGCCCTTCAAATTATCTCTGTTAAAGTTAAGACCCAGCTAAAGTTGCCATTCAGTAGCTGGGACAAATTGTGAAAACGAACAGATGGGAAATTAGACATTGTTCCTGTATTGCAAACGCTCCTTTAGGGAGAATGGACCGAGTGACCAGGAATATTCCCTTATAAAGACATTGGTTTGATTGACCACACGGGGTTACGTTCTGGGCATTCTATAAAGTATCAGAATATTGAAAATGGTTATGCTGAAGATTCACAAACAACAAGAATGAAAGTTATAATTATGGAAGTCCTGAAAAAGTGGAACTTGTTCCTTATGATGTTGAGAAAACTAAAGTGGGGGGGGGGGGGGGGGGGGGGGGGGGGGGGATCGTCGGGATTTTTAAGTCGTGATGGATAGTTTTAATGATTGGTAATTTGATTACCAGGTGGTATCATTGCCACTTTAAAATCTGCTGTTGGATCAAGATGAAGGGTGCAATTCTCCGACCTCGTTGCGCTCTCGTTCGGGCGAAGTGAGGTCGGTATATAGGGGGAGAGGCCGAACACGGGAACCGTGCCAGGTGCCAAACAGTTTGCGATGCAACCGGCCAGCTCCCATTGGTGAAATCATCACCACTTGAGCCCTATTTCCATACAATTAACGGGAAAGTGACAAGAAGCAACATACTGGTTGTGCACAAGGGTGGGTGTTTAATGTGTGATACAATTCCCCACTCTCCCGATGGTGCCACCCTCCATCCCCCTCCCCCAGTGATCCTCCATGTGTTTGGCCGCCTTACCTCTACCGCTACATCTCGTTGTGTCCCTAGGATGCACATCTAAGGTGGAAGCAGCCAGCTGCTCACCACATCCTTTGGCCTTCAATGCCCCTGGCGAGTGTCTTCGTTGGCACATGCACAGCCGTGCTGCCCTGTTCTGGATGTTGACTGTGAGACACTGCTTCGTCAGAGGGGTGGAACATATGGGATCTGGTAGCCACTGTCATCACTCCATTGGACAGGTCTGGGTTGCCACCCAGCATCCCCTCTTCCTGTCGGCGCCCATAGAGCATAGAACATAGTGCAGAAGGAGGACATTCGGCCCATCGAGTCTGCACCGAGCCACTTAAGCCCTCACTTCCACCCTATCCCCGTAACCCAATAACCCCTCCTAATCATTTTGGATACCAAGTGCAATTTAGCATGGCCAATCCACCTAGCCTGCACGTCTTTGGACTGTGGGAGAAAGCCGGAGCACCCAGAGAAAACCCACGCAGACACGGGGAGAACATGCAGACTCAGCACAGACAGTGACCCAGCTGGGAAATCGAACTGGTGAAGCCACAGTGCTAGCCACTGTGCTACCGTGCTGCCCTGGGGTTCACTTTGGGATGGTGGGGGGTAGGGGGGCGGGGGCAGCTAGTTAGAGTCCCGGCTGTCCCTGCACCATTTCGCTCTGCCTGCCCTGATGGCTCCCCGATGCCCTCACAATCTTATCAATGCCCTCGGCGATGCTCCTCCTTGATTAGGCCATGCTCTGCAGCACCTCACAATACCCACCTGAGACTGGGATAAGCTGAGAATGGGACATGACCCAAAGAACCTCAAAGATCAACCTGATATTGAGTAACATCACCCAATGAGTCACACATTCTGTTGAGACCCTCAGCCATGGCAGCCACCGACTCCACGACGCAGGGATCAGGGGTTATGGGAAGAAGGCAGGAGAATGGAGATGAGAAATATATGAATTACAATTATGAAAAATAAAATTGAATGGTGGAGCAAACTTGATGGGCCGTGTGGCCTAGTTCTGCTTCCATGTGTTATGGTCTTATGGTCTTGGAGACCTCCACTAATAGTGCAGACATTGTGCACCAGACTGTCCACTGCGGTTGCCACCCGAGCAATGTTGGCCTCGGTGCCATGCATTGCCGGCGACCATCTCCAGCACCCATAGCCCCTCGGACTCCAATCGGATATTGACCTGCTGGAGTATTGCTGACATCTCCCTCTGAATGTTCTGACCGCAGCTAATGTGTCCATCAGCTCTAGGTAACCCTGTACAGCCCTCCGACTGCTGTATCGCCAGGGGTTCATGCCTCCACCTGATGTGCATTAGCAGCTGTGTGGTGTTCACCAGATTGTGTCCCAGAAGCCTGGCAAACATAGATAGATACATTGGAGCAGGAGGAGGCCTTTTGGCCCTTCGAGCCTGCTCCGCCATTCATCTCGATCATGGCTGATCATCCAACTCAGTAGCCTAATCCTGCTTTCTCCCCATAGCCTTTCATCCCATTCTCCCCAAGTGCTATATCCAGCCGCCACTTGGATATATTCAAAGTTTTAGCATCAACTACTTGCTGTGATAATGAATTCCACAATTGTCAGATTCCGTTCTTGTCTATCCAGATATCTGATTCCACGCATGCACTCAGTTCTAACTCATTACCCCTCTGATTGACATTTCCATGGTCTCATTTCTCGTTTTGTTTTGTCATATTCTTTGTTTGACATCTGGTCCTGGATGCACAGAAATTTTCTGCAACTCATTATTGAGAAGACTGAAGCTATTGTCTTTGGTCCCTGCTGCCAGGTCCAGTCTCTAGCCACAGGCTCCGTCTGGAAACTGTCAAGACATCGAGCCAGACTGTTCGCAAGCTTGGTGTCATATCTGACCATGAGCTGACAACATATCCACTCCATCACACACACCACTTACTTCCAACTAAAGTACATCTCATTATTCTGCCCAGCTTCAGCTTATCTGCTACTGAAACTTCATTCAAACTTTCACATTAGTCAATGCTAGGGATAGCAATATTCCCTTAGCCAGCCTCCCATCTACAACACTAAAGAACTTTGAAATCATCCAAAACTATAATCTGCACCAATTCCCATCCCACATTCACCCCTGCGCTCGCTATCCAGCCTGAAAACCCTTCAATTTTAAAGATCTCATCCTTATTTTCAAATCTCCATGGCTTCTTCTAACCTTAGCACTGGCACCTCCTCCAGTTGTACAATCCTCCCGAGATCTCCAAGCACCTCCAGTGCTGACCTCTTGAGCATCACTGATTTTCATTGCTCCCCTATTGACGTCTGGGCCCTGAACACCGTCCTTAAACTTCTCCCCATCCCTATCATCCTTTAAGATGCACCTTAAAACCTATTTCTTTGAACCAATTTTACCATTTGTCCTTGCGTAGCTCGGTTTCTAATGTTATGCTCATACGCAGTGTTGTGTAATGTTCTAATGAGCAGAAATTTATATAAATGCAAGTTATGTCAATGCTGTTTTTCTGATGATTCTGTGGGTCCACTGTCAAAGTTACAGTGGACAACTGGAGAATGCACATGAAATTCAATCTTTTAATATTGTAATTAGAATTGAGAGAAAAACATTCTAAATTCAAACAAGAAATGTACTGTAACCAAGCTGGCAACCTTTCTAATAGGTGCTACAGTGACATCTAGTGACTGAGGAAGTAAACATTTTGAGATGTTTATCACCTATCCCTAATTGATCTTGATGGTGGTGGTGAGCTGACATCTTGAATTGTTGTAGTCCATGTGGTGTGGGTACACCTGCAGTGCTGTTAGCAAGGAAATTCCATGGTTTTGATTAAGTGACAATGAAAGGACTTCCCGTGGCGGCAATGACATAGGAAGTCGCACATTTGGGAGCTCCCGATTCAAACGGACTTTTCGGCTCTTTTTAGAGCCCAAAACGGAATTTTTTCGACGTCTCCCGGTTAGAGAAGGTGTGCTGATCGACTTTCTCCGCATTTCATGACTCGAACTCGGAGTGGAAAGGGGGAAAAAACAGCAGCAGCTCCCCAGAAAAAACGGGGGAAGGATTCCAAGATGGCGGTCGGCAGAGCACCAGAGGAGTGGAAGCAGTGGGCCCAGGAGCAGCAAGCTGCTCTCCTGCGCTGTTTTGCAGATTTCAAGGCGGAGGTGCTGAGCTCTCTGCAGGAAACGAATAAAAAGCTCTCGGAGATTCAGACAACCCAGGGTGCTGCCATCCAGGTGTTGCAGGCGCAGGCCACTGAACGAGAGGAGGAGGCCGTGGCCCTCGTGAGTAAGGTGGAGGGGCACGAGGCACTCCACAAGAAGTGGCAAGACCGCTTCGAGGAGCTTGATCACCGCATGAGGCGGAAAAATCTGAGGATCTTGGGCCTTGCGGGGGGGCTGGAGGGGTCGGATCTGACGACCTACGTGGCCAGGATGCTGAACTCGCTAGTGGGGGCAGGATCTTTCCATCTGCCCCTGGAGCTGGAGGGAGCCCACAGAGTACTGGCCAGGAGGCCTAAGGAGAACGAACCCCCACGTGCGGTGCTGGTGAGGTTCCACCGGTTCAGTGATCGGGAGTGTGTGCTGCGCTGGGCCAAGAAGGTGAAGAGCAGCAATTGGGAGAATGGGGTAGTACGGATCTACCAGGATTGGAGTGCGGAGGTGGCTAAGCGGCGGTCCGGGTTTAATCGGACGAAAGAGGTGCTCTACAAGAAGAAGATAAAGTTTGGAATGTTGCAGCCTGCGCGCAACTTATTTGAACCGGCATTATTATTTTGATTCCCCGGAGGAGGCGTGGGCCTTCGTGTGGACGGAGAAACTGGACTCGAACTAGGGGTTGCGGGGTCGGTTGTAATGCTTTATTGCTGGTTTCTGCTGTTGCTGTGTTCTCTTTTTCTGTACTTTTGTAATTTTGATATGGTTATTTATTGGGGTGTTGTTCTGTTTTTTGTTGGGGGGCATTGTTTGAGTTTTGTATTTTGTGGGGGTGGGGTTGGTGGTATGTTGTATTCTGTATGGGGTTGGGGGGTATGGGGTGGGGCTGGTATTTGGGAGCTGCGTCAGAAGGGCGTGGTGGAGCAGTGCGAAAGCGCGGGCTTTCCTCTGGTTTCCCGCGTTGCGGAGCTGGGGGTGGAGACGATGACGGGGGGCGGGGCCTTAACTGGTTCTTCCCCGCGCTGGAGCGGTGCCTGGAGGAGGGACAGGATGGGGGATGATCCCACTTTGGGAGGGGTCGGGTTTTTGGCGGGAGTTTCCGGGGTCAGCATAAGTAAGCTGACCCACGGAAGTACAATGGAGGACGGTTCGCGGCTAGGAGGGTTCCTAGCCTGGGGGGGGGGGAAAGGGGAATACCGGGTTGCTGCTGACAGGGTCGGGAAGGAGCTGGTGTGGGCCAGGGGGGGACAGAGGTGAGGTGTTGTCGCTGTGGGGACTGGGTCGGGCGGGGGGTGCTGGCCTGGGGCGGGCAGTCGACGGGCTATGGCTAGTCGACGGGGGAGGGGGAGGGGGGGGGGGGGCGGGACGCCCTCTGATCGGGTTGGTCACCTGGAATGCGAGAGGATTGAATGGGCCGGTGAAACGGTTGAGGGTACTTGCTCATCTGAGGGGGCTAAATGCAGATGTGGCAATGCTTCAGGAGACCCACCTGAAGGTGGCGGACCAGGTCTGTCTGAGGAAGGGGTGGGTGGGGCAGGTTTTCCACTCTGGGTTGGATGTGAAGAGCCGGGGAGTGGCGATTCTGGTGGGGAAAAATGTGTCGTTTGAGGCATCTGAGGTGGTGGCGGATAAGGGGGGTAGGTATGTTATGGTTAGGGGCAGGCTACAAGGAGAGAAGGTGGTACTGGCTAGTGTGTATGCCCCAAATTGGGACGATGCGGGCTTTATGAGGCGTATGCTGGGACGGGTCCCGGATCTAGAGGCGGGAGGTCTGATTATGGGGGGGGGGACTTCAATACAGTGTTGGATCCTTCACTGAATCGGTCCAGTTCAAGGACGGGTAGGAGGCCGGCGGCGGCCAAGGTACTGAGAGGGTTTATGGACCAGATGGGAGGGGTGGATCCATGGAGGTTTGTGAGGCCGAGGGCACGAGAGTACTCTTTCTTCTCCCACGTACATAGGGTTTATTCTCGGATAGACCTCTTTGTGGTGAGTAGGGGACTGATTCTGAGAGTGGAGGAGGCCGAATATTCAGCCATTGCAATCTCCGACCACACTCTGCATTGGATGGAGTTGGAGATGGGGGAGGTGCGGGACCAGCACCCGTTGTGGTGGTTGGATGTGGGGTTGTTGGCGGAGGAGGAGGTGTGTAGGAGGGTCCGGGCAAGTATTGAGGGGTACCTCGAGGTGAATGATTTGGGGGAGGTCCAGGTGGGGATGGTCTGGGAAGTCCTGAAGGCAGTGATTCGTGGGGAGCTGATATCCATCCGGGCACAGAGGGAGAGGAGTGAGAGGGATAGACTGGTGGGAAAGATGCTGGAGGTAAATAGGAGGTACACGGAGGCACCAGAGGAGGGAGTGTTGGGGGAGAGGCGCAGCCTACAGGCTAAATTTGATTTGCTGACCACTAGAAAGACGGAGGCACAGTGGAGGAAGGCACAAGGGGCAGTGTATGAACATGGTGAAAAGGCGAGTAGGATGCTGGCTCATCAGCTCTGCAAGCGGGATGCGGCTAAGGAAATTGCTGGAGTGAGAGATGAGAGTGGGAATGTGGTGCGGAAGGGGGTAGAGGTGAATGAGGTCTTCAAGGACTTTTACAGGGAACTACCGGTCAGAGCCAACGGTGGAGAGGAGGGGAATATAGAGGTTCCTCGACGGGCTATCTTTTCCGAAGGTGCAGGAGGAGCAGGTGGCGGGGTTGGGGGCGCCGATTGGGCTGGAGGAGCTAGTTAAGGGGATCGGGCAGATGCAGTTAGGGAAGGCGCCGGGGCCGGATGGGTTCCCGGTGGAATTTTATAAAAAGTTTGTGGACCTAGTGGGCCCCTTGCTGGTGCGGACATTTAATGAAGCGTGGGAAGGGGGGACTTTGCCCCCGACGATGTCGCCGGCGCTGATTTTGTTAATCTTAAAGAGGGACAAGGACCCCCAGGAGTGTGGTTCATACAGGCCCATATCTCTCCTCAATGTGGATGCCAAGGTGCTGGCAAAAATCCTGGCCACCAGGATAGAGGACTGTGTGCCAGGGGTTGTACACGACAACCAGACAGGTTTTGTGAAGGGAAGGCAGCTGAACACGAATGTGCGGAGTTTGTTGAATGTCATCATGATGCCGGCGATTGAGGGAGAGGCTGAGATAGTGGTGGCGCTGGATGCGGAGAAGGCCTTCGATAGAGTGGAGTGGGGGTACTTATGGGAGGTGTTGGGGAGGTTTGGATTTGGTGAAGGGTTTATTAGATGGGTGAGGCTGCTATATGAGGCCCCGATGGCGTGTGTAGCCATGAATGGGAGGAGGTCGGAGTACTTCCGGCTTTACCGAGGGACCAGGTAGGGTTGCCCCCTGTCCCCCTTGTTGTTTGCATTGGCAATCGAGCTGTTGGCGATGGCGTTGAGGGAGGTGGAGAGGTTTGGTGCGAGGTGGGGAGGAACATGGGGTGTCGTTGTATGCCGATGACCTGTTACTGTATGTGGCGGACCCGGTGGGAGGGATGCCGGGGGTGATGGAGCTGCTAGCTGAGTTTGGGACCTTTTCAGGCTATAAACTAAATCTAGGCAAGAGTGAGGTGTTTGTGGTGCACCCTGGAGACCAGGAGGAAGGAATTGGTCGGCTCCCGCTTAGGAGGGTAGGGGAGAGTGTTAGGTACCTGGGGGTGCAGGTGGCCAGGGACTGGGGGACTCTTCACAAGCATAATTTCACCAGGCTTGTGGATTAGATGGAGGAGGAGTTCAAGAGGTGGGACATGCTGCCATGGTCGTTGGCGGGGAGGGTGCAGTCCATCAAAATGACGGTGCTTCCAAGGTTCTTGTTCCTGTTTCAGTGCCTGCCCATCTTCATCCCCAGGGCCTTCTTTAGGAGGGTGACTAGCGGTATTTTGAGCTTTGTGTGGGCACATGGGACTCCGAGAGTGAAGAGGGTTTTCCTGGAGCGAGGGAGGGATAGAGGCGGGCTGGCGCTGCCCAACCTTCTGGGGTACTATTGGGCAGCCAATGTGTCAATGGTGCATAAATGGGTGATGGAGATGGCATCATGTAGAGGTACGAGCCTGGGTGCCTTGGCAACGGCGCTGTTGCCGCTCTCTCCTAAGAGGTATACCACGAGCCCGGTGGTGGCGGCGACCCTAAGAATCTGGGGACAGTGGAGACGGCATAGGGGGAAACAGGGCACTCGATGGAGGCTCCATTAGGTGGAAATCATCGGTTCATCCTGGGGAACACTGATGGGGGATTTAGGGGGTGGCAAAGGTTTGGCATCAGTAAATTGAGGGACCTGTTTATTGACGGGAGTTTTTCAGGCCTGGGGGAACTGGAAGATAAATTTGGGCTCCCCCAAGGGAACATGTTCAGATACTTGCAGGTAAAGGCATTTGCTAGGCAACAGGTAGAGGAGTTCCCTTTGCTGCCCTCGCGGGGGGCGATGGACAGAGTGCTTTCGGGGGTGTGGGTCGGAGAGGGGAAGGTGTCTAACATTTATAAGGTAATGCAGGAGGTGGAGTCGTCGTCAGTGGAGGAGCTGAAGGCTAAATGGGAGGGGGAACTTGGGAAGCAGATAGAGGACAGGACTTGGGCGGATGCCTTGGAGAGAGTCAACTCTTGCTCTTCATGTGCGAGGCTTAGTCTCATCCAATTCAAGGTGCTGCACCGGGCCCACATGTCTGGGACTAGGATGAGTAGGTTCTTTGGGGGTGAGGACAGGTGCACCAGGTGTTCGGGGAGTCCAGCGAATCATGCCCATATGTTCTGGGCATGCCCGGCACTGGAAGAATTCTGGAAGGGGGTGGCGGGGACAGTGTCGAGGGTGGTTGGATCCAGGGTCAAACCAGGGTGGGGACTCGCGATTTTTGGAGTTGCGGTGGAGCCAGGAGTGCAGGAGGCGAAAGAGGCCGGTGTCCTGGCCTTTGCGTCCCTAGTAGCCCGGTGGAGGATCTTGCCGCAGTGAAAGGATGTGAGGCCCCCCCCCCCCCCCCCCCCAAGTGTGGAGACCTGGATCAGTGACACGGCAGGATTTATAAAATTGGAAATGGTCAAATTTGCCCCGAGAGGATCAATACAAGGGTTCTATAAACGGTGGCATCCTTTTCTGGACTTCCTGGCTCAAAGATAGGTATCTTGGTCAGCAGCAACGCGGAGAGGGGGGGGGGGGGGGGGGGGGGGGGGGGAGAAAAGAGAAGGCTGGGGGAGAGGAGGGGGGGGGGGTGAAGAGGAGAGAGGGGGGGGAGGGAGAGAGAGAGAGAGGGGGGGGGGGGGAAGGGTGTCCCTAACCCCCTTAACAATGAAAAGAACATCAATATCATTCCAAGTCAGGAAGCTCTGTGGTATGGAAGGGAACATGTAGGTCATGATGGTCCCATGCTCCTGGCTGTCCTTCTAGGCGGTAGAGGTCACAGGTTTGTAAGGTGCTGTTACAGGTGGCTTAGCGTGTTGTTGGAGTGCATTTTGTAAATAGTCTGCACTTCACCACCAGTACAGTGGCAGCAGGAGATGGTGAATGGGGATCGAGTAGATTGCCTTGTCCTGGATGATGTCAAGCTTCTTGGATGTTGTTGAAATGCACATCAGCAGGCGGCACAGTGGTTAGTACTCCTGCCTTATGGCACTGCAGACCCAGGGTCACTGCCATTGTGGAGTTTGCACATTCTCCCCGTGTCTGCGTGAATCTCACCCCACCCAAACCAAAGATGTGCAGGGTAGGTGGATTGGCCAAACAAAATTGCACCTTAATTGGAAAAATGTTTAAAATAATGATCAAAACAAAGAAACATAGAAAATAGAAGCAGGAAGAGTCCATTCAGCTCTTCAAGCATGCTCCACCATTCATTACGACCATGGTCAATCATCCAACTCTGTAAACTGTGCATGCTATCTCCCCATCTTGTTTGATTCCTTTTAGGCACATATGCTATATCTAACCCCTTCTTGAAAACATAAATGTTGTGGCATCAACTGCTTTCTGTGGCAGTCAATTCCATAGGTTGACCACTCTCTGGGTGAAGACATTTCTCATCTCAATCCAAAATGGTCAACCCCATATCTTCAGATTGTGACCCATTTCAGGACTCCAACATTGGAACCATCCTTCCTGCATCGACCCTATCTTGTCCGGTTAGAACATTTTACATTTCTGTGGGATCTCTCTCATTAAGCTCCAGCAAATCTAATCCTAACTGACTTACTCTCAAGCATCAGTCCCATCTTCCTAGGATCATTATGGTAAACCTTCAGTACACTCCCTCCATCGCAAGAACATCCTTCTTCAGATAAGGAGACCGAAACTGCACAGAATATTTGAGGTGTCGTCTCACCAAGGTCTTGTATGACTGCATAAGAACAAAACTAGGAGCAGGAGTAGGCCACCTGGCCCTCGTGCCTGTTCTGCAATTCAATGAGATCATGGCTGATCTTTTTTGGACTCGGCTCCACTTTACATTCCGAACACTAATCCCTTTATTCGTCAAAAAACTATCTTTATCTTAAAAACATTTAATGAAGGGGCCTCAACTGCTTCACTGGGCAGGGAATTCCATAGATTCACAACCCTTTGGGTGAAGAAGTTCCTTCTAAACTCAGTTCTAAATCTACTTCCCCTTATTTTGAGGCTATGCCCCCTAGTTCTGCTTTCACCCGCCAGTGGAAACAATCTGCCCACATCTATCCTATCTATTCCCTTCATAATTTTATATGTTTCTATAAGATCCCCCCGCATCCTTCTAAATTCCAACAAGTACAGTCCCAGTCTACTCAACCTCCCCTCATAATCCAACCCCTTCAGCTCTGGGATTAACCTAGTGAATCTCCTCTGCACACCCTCCAGTGCCAGTATGTCCTTTCTCAGGTAATGAGACCAAAACTGAACAATACTCCAGGTGTGACCTCATTAACACCTTATACAATTGCAGCAGATGGTGAAATTTGAATTAAATAGACATCTGGAATTAAAAGTCTGATGATTTTCAGATTGTCATAAATACCCAACTGCTTCACTAATATCCTTCAAGGAAGGAAATCAGCCGTCCTCATCTTGCCTGGCCGACATGTGATTCCTGATCTACAGCAATGTGGTTGACTCGGCAATGAGACTCCGAAATGCCCTAGCAAGCCACACAGTTCAAGAATAAGGGATAAGCAATAAATGCTGACCTAGTCAGCAACCCCCCCAGTGGCATGAATTAAAACAAACAGATGCAAGGTTACAAAAAGATTGGATTCATACAATGCCCTTTACTGCCAGGTCCAGTGTTTGAATCCAGCACAGAGTCCGGGTGCCCTGCTGGCAAGATACTCTTCTTTATGGTCACAAGTAGGCTCACATTAACACTGCAATGAAGTTAGTGTGAAAAGGTGAGAGTGGTCACACCAAAAAAGCCACTAATTTGGTACAAAGAGTCTCTGGAGCACAGCATTAGCAGAAACTGCCAGGGCAAAGTACATTGCAGACAAAATAGATAGAGAAACGACAACCAATTTAGAAGTCATGGGTCCCTCAATGCCAACTTATTCTGACAATTTGCTTTAAATGTGATTGAAATAGAATAGTCGGGTGGCCAAGAATCAGGGGAAAATGGACGGGAATCGGGGGAAGGTAGCCCGGGTGGGGGGCTACGGGTTCGTTATGGGGGTTTGTTCTCATGGTTTTATGCTTATTTTTCTTGTCAATTTATTGTTTTTGTATTGGAGGGGAGGGGTTACTGTTTTTCTCTGTTGTGATAAAATTTGTTGAAAACTTGAATAAAAATTATTCCAAAAAAAAAAAGGAAGGACAAAGCCGCAAGCGACAGTCTGATGGCAAGCCAAGGCCCAAAACCAAATTGTAAATAAATGCCTATAAACATGTGCCTCGGCCATATTGGGGAATGTAAAATATGTATGCCGGTTAAAGGGGGTGGCCACAGTTGTTATTATGAAGTTGCTTGCCTGTAAATATACATGTTAATTTTTGCGCGTTTTTTTTTTCTAATACTTTGTAATTTGTTGGATATAAAATATGAAAACTCAATAAAAAACATTTCCCAAAAAAAAGTGATTGAAATGTGTAACAAAATGTGAAAACAAAGAAAAACGTTTTTAAAAAACCTGAACCATTGCTCAGTGCATATGGTTTCCCCATACACCCATGGTTTTTCAGAAAAATACAGCTATTGCTAATATCCACCTGGAGGTTAGGTGAAACTTGGTGATCATGAACCGAGCAGGTATAAGCAACCTCCCAATTTTGTGACACTAAAAAGGTTCTCAGCCCCTTCCCTCAAGCACTACTGTGGGGGTTGCTGGTCATCTCTGCAGTTCGCTTCCAGATAATCACCAGAATACAACCTCAGTCCGAAAAACAAGAACAAAATGATTTCCCTTTTTGAACACCAAGGGTAATTTCGCATAGCCAATCCACCTAACCTGCAAGTCTTTGGGCTGTTGGAGGAAACCGGAGCACCCACAAGAAACCAATGCAAAACATGGGGAGAACGTGCAGACCCTGCACAGTTACCCAAGCTGGGAATTGAACCTTGGCCCCTGGGGCTGTGAAGCAACAGTGCTGACCACTGTGCTACCATGCTGCTCTCTTCCATTGGGCAGGAGATGCTAACTTTGGAGAACAGCACTACAGATTCAAAAATAGACTGTTACCAGACTCCTGAATGACCCTCTTGTGGACTGAACCGATCTCTCCATGTATCTTCTCTACTGTGTAGCATTACACTCTGCTTCACCTGTAGTCTATGTATTTACTTTGTGTATTTATTGTTACGTTGTTTTTCATGTAGGGAATTATCTGCCTGGACTGTACGCAGAACAATACTTTGCTGCACCTCGGTACACGTCTAGATCCAAATCCGAACTGAAACATAAAGTGAAATTTTTTTAATTTTAAAATCAAGTTTAGTTGACCTACAATAAAATAGGTATTTTAGCGACACAGCAGTTACTGGAGATGCCTCAAATCATGGTACTTTGATGCAGGTTTGATTTCAGAAAGAATGACATAACAATTCTTTATTACACAATGTTTATTTTATTTATATTTGCCAAGAAAACCCAAGTAGATCATTTCTACGTTAAAACTTATTTTTAAAATCTGCATTAAGTCATACCATGTGCCCAACCACTATCTAAATAAGGGGGTAAAGCTACACTCTAGATTTTTCATCCCATTTTGTGGCATATTTATGCCAACCTGATATAAACAATTTAAAAAAATTAAAAAAGGTTACGTTCAGTATTGTTCTATTTATAAATTTACAAAATGCCATTACCAAAATCTAATCCCCCTTTCCTTGCTCATTAACTCAAGTCCAGTCACAAATGCAAGCCGCCCCAAAAAACTGTAGTTTCTTCAACTACACAAAATTATGTTTCACTGGTTTCATCGGTAATCTTCAGAAAACCATCTGATTCACATTAGTTTGGTTTCAGAATTACACACTTTTGTTTTAAGTCTATACTTTGTAATGTTCTAAAACAATTCTCAGTAACAGTATAAAAAAGCCCTGAACCAATGTCATGTGTACAAAAAGAAATTAACAAAATATCTAAAATACAAATTACTGAAATACAAAAATAGTTTGAATTTCTAGATATCAAGTTGAACGTAGGCAGCGATGAGTTTTTGAAAAGTTGTCTTGCAAGACAATCACATTACTGCACAGCCCCTGTCAGCTGCTCTTGGATCGCCCTGCAAAAGAAACCCAAACAAGCTTACTGTTTTAAAGTAGCAGTTTTTGGTGGATTTGTAAAATGCATAACAAGTTCATTTTACTCATTGGGTTTTTACTATTTTGATGTATTTGGACAGCAATATATACCTTTAAAACAAAGTTCATTAAAACATACTTCGAACCCAAGAATATTAAGAAGGGAGCGGGGGGTGGGGGGAATTAAAATCTTGATCAAAGAGTTGGGTTCGGCTGGTCTTAAAAAAAGGTGCTGTGGAGAAGTGTATAAAATTGCAGAGCTTATCATCTAGATGGCACAGTGATTAGCACCGCTGCCTCACAGCGCCAGGGACCCGGGTTCAATTCCGACCTTGGGTGACTGACTGTGTGGAGTTTGCACTTTTCCCCTCAGTGACTGTGTGGGTTTCCTCCAGGAGCTCAGATTTTCTCCCACAGTGCAGAGATGTGCAGGTTAGGAGGATTGGCCACAATAAATTGCCCCTTGGTGTCCCAACGGTTGGGTGGGTTATGGGGATAGGGCAGGGTTGTGCACCTTGGTAGGGTGCTCTTTCAGAGGAATGGTGCAGGCTGGATGGGCCAAATGGCCTTCTTCTGCACTGTAGGGAATCTATGATCATAGCTAAAGACACTTTAGGATGAAGAGGCCAAAGTTTGATGATCACAGACTCGTAAATCTTGCAGGATAGCAAGCAGATGAGGTCATAGACAGGTTTGAATAGGACTGAAATTTTAAAATCAAGGTACTGGGAGACAATATAGGTCTATCAGCATAGATAATGGGCAAATGAAACTTGGTATGATATAAGAAACAAGCTGAAATTTGGATGAGAAATTTATATTGAGTACAAGATAAATTTTGTGTTCTATGTTAGCCTGCGTGTCACCACATTACAATTGTATGGTCAATTACCAGGTGCTAAAGGGGAACTCTGGATCTATTTTCTCATTCAAAAAGGTTTTAATATTCGTTGAGAACAGTTCAACCTCACGAACCAGCAGCTTTCCAAATGACCTGGCCAGCTTTCATCCCTCAACCAGTTTAACTGATCATTTATCTCACTATTTGAAGATCTTGCTACACACAAACTGGTTGCCTGTTTGTCTATACTTCAAAAAGTAATTTGTTTCCTTATAAAAGCAGTTTGGGACAAAGAACATCAAAATATATAAAAGCAAATACACTTAGAAATAGAGTGAACAGTGAAGAAGTTAGTAAGAGGCTAGAAAGGACACAGACAGACCTTCCAAGATTTATTTTTCCAGTTTAATCTGCCACATTGATATTACAAGCTAAATGACACAATAGATTTATTTTTCCAGTTTAATCTGCCACATTGATATTACAAGCTAAATGACACAATAGAGACCCATGGGGTATGTGCACACACCTTTAAAGGCAGCATGATCGATTAACAAAGAGGTTAATAAAGCCAATAGAATCTTGCGCTTTCCAAATAGACAGTGTTCTAAAGTAAGGATGTTAAACTTGTATATTGGCCCCAGCTGGTTAATTCTGGGCACCATTAGGAAGGATGTGGCAAGAATAAATTCGCTAGATAGACTCCAGGAATGATGAATTATATATGTTAGATAATAATCTTTACTGTCACAAGTAGGCTTACAACACTGCAATGAAGTTACTGTGAAAAGCCCCTAGTCGCCACATTCTGGCACCAGTTCGGGTACAGAGGGAGAGTTCAGAATTCTCAGCTGGTACAGGAATTGAACCCACGCTGCAGGCCTTGTTCTGCATCACAAACCAGCTGTCTAGCCCACTGAGCTAAACCAGCCCAAGAGAAATGGTTTTCAAATGAATGAAGAGTTTATGGCTTCAGCATGGATGTGATTGGCAAAAGAACCAGAGACAATATGAGGAGAAACTTTACTGGACGAATGAAGAGGATTTGGAATACACCAAGTAGTGGAGATTGAATTGATAGGTGGTCAAAAGGGGATTAGATAAATTACAGGAATATGAAAAAGGAATAACAAGTGTGTGGGACTGAATTAATTTTCATTGAAAAAAGAACAGATTCAATGGCTGGAGAGTTTCCTTCTGCCCTGCACTAGTCTATGATTCTAGGAAATAAAACACTTGTTGATTTAGAGCTGCATGCCAGACTGATAAAAGCACATAGACAGGCCACTTCTAAAGAGAAGGGAATCACATTGCAGTAGCTGTGTTAGAGAAATTGTATTCCCCAATCATGAACCTCAGGTCTTGCCATGAATGAACTCATTTCAGATTTATTCTTCCTCAGTCACAAAACTTTAAAATTCACATCAAATTCAGGATCTGCGTCATAATTGGTGTACGATTGCACTAACCACTTCCCTTTTGCAACTATCCACTTACACGAGAAACCAAATGTTACTGAACATTCACAATAAGGTTAGAAGGAAATGAAGCACAAGATATTCAGTCCACTTGCATAATGTCCAATGTGTAGACATACGAGGTGTGATTCTCCCAAAAACTTTCTAAGTTCATTTGTGGAGGATTTTTCAGGGACTTTCCCGCCAACTCTGCCAGCAAGCTCCCCACCGCTATTCAATGACACCTGGTCGCTTTTTTCGACCCTGGGGAGTTTCTCACCGGTTTAGTCCACACAACAATTTTTCAGCACTAGGGAGCTAATCAAGCTGCCATTTTGAAAGGGTGCCTCTATCTATAAGTGAGCTTGGGGGGACCCCCACACCCATGGGCAATGTCACCACCCCACACACACATGGGCATTACCCCCCTCGCCAAAGTGAGGACACCCCACTAGGTGTCCCGAGTGGTCCTGCCGCTTCAAGAACGACCACACCTACTTACAGGCCCCTCCCTTTCCAGGACCCCCTCCCCCTCCAACATCCCAGAGGCCCCGACTTACCTGCCCTGCATACTCCCACCTTTCAAACGCCCCCCACTCCAGGCATGCCTCCCTTCCCTCGGACCCTTGGCAGTACCACCCTGGCACCACTCCTGCCAGCTTGGCAGTATCAGAGGCACCATGGCAGTGCCAAGAAGTCCATGTTCCAGGGAGAAAGCGAGGGAACCAATCTGCACTGACCCTGACCACCCTGGGGTCTCCGATGGTCCGGGAGATTGTTGTGTGGACCGGTGCTGAACGGCTCCCGGTTGCGGCCTTGCTGGGGAAGCCAGTGGATCCCAGCTAAGTTCACCGGTCGGTTTAAAACCAGCTTCCATGTGCGCTGTTTGGTCCCACCCCTTGTGGATGTGTTTCTGACTGGAACCTCGCAGGACTTGGGTGAAGCCTGCAAGATCTGAAGACCTCCAGGAAGCCTGCGTGAAGGCTCTCCCAGCATCAACTGGCCGCACCGCGCTCAGGCGAGAGCACAACGCAGCTGGTGGATTGTGTCCATGTTGTCTTAATCTAAAACTAAAATTAAACGCAAGTTATTGCTTCAATTTCAGACATTCCACCAGTGTGAAACGGAAACTTACAAAGCTCTCACAGCTCATTTATATCACCCACAATGTTTCCCTGTGTAGCTCACATTGTGAGATATAAATTCAGTTGTTAGATCAAACATACCTGTTGATGGAAGAGATCTTCATCTCTGATCTCAACTTCTTCCTCCTCCTCCTCCTCCGGTACAGTAGTTGTGAAGATGGTGGTTCTGTCAGCCACCGCCTATATACACACACACACACACAAAAGAAATCAATCGATGAAGCTAAACCTAAACTAGAAAATTGCATTGGAACTATTTTTCTACACTGTTTTTTAAACTATAAATGCATATTTTAATCTTTACTACCCGTGAATTTTAGATAAAGGTTCTGGCATATTTTATCTCCCATAGCTTAATGCTTACACAGCTGTTATTTAGTCATGTTCAAATTATAATAAAGAGGCTTATAAGGGGAGTTATTTAAGCCTCCATTGTGCAACCTCTTCCAACCCCTATGAAACCTATTCCCATCTTTATTTGCTACAGCATTAATTTTGATTGCTTGGAACTGGCAAGAGATATTAATGGCGAGATTCGACACATACATGTTTCAATCCCACTGAAAGACGCATTTACCTCGCCCTGAGAATTCTTGAGAACAACTTTCACATCTGTCCCAGTGCCCCAAGCACTTTGGTTCTTCCAGACGAGGTTGGCAGGAGGCGCAGAGGTCACACCAGCATCAGCAGCCCAGATCTGCAGTATTACAATTATTAAATAAGAAGCATTTACATCAGTCTACATAACAGCAGAGTTTCAGCCTCATGGCAGGCACATTTTTGGTAAAGTTCCCCCCAAATTATTTGAACTAAGCAGGGGGTATAATGCATCGAAGTAGCTTTGTTTTTGCGCAAACTCTACTTAATGTCCTCCATCAATGGCAGTCATACAGCTAGCAAAACTTTCAAATACAGCAACTGCTGGATGTTATTACTTGGAAGCTAACAGAAACATAGGTTTAACCTTCTAAATCTAGGGTCTGGCACCACTTTTGATTGTTGGAAATTAGGAAGCTGCTTAAATTTCATTTCTCAATTGAGTGTGACTGTTGGGTATTGTGCAAAGTTAATCACGAAAGTCTCTTGGTCAAGAAAATCAGCTGGATGACGAATGTGACTGGCTCAATAATCCAAAGTCTAAACCACAAATCTGCAGCAGATGCAGATCTGTGGCGAGGAGCTAGGATTCTTTCCACTCAGCTATAAATAATCCTGAAAATGAATGTCACGATAGGCACGGTGGTCCTACTAGACAAGAAAGTTCACTAATGCAGGGGTCCCACCTATGCTCATGCCCTATCTCTGGCATGTCCCTGAGTAGAGAAGGTGATCACTCCTCAGACAAGAAGGAACTATATGTTAGCCACCTGAACGACTAAAAAAGGGTATTTAGGAGATCAAATCACTGGAAGCATTTATGCATTAGGATCATAATAGTACAAGTTAATATCCACTCTCTTGTTTCTGGAAACTGGATTTTCCAGTTCTTACGACAATCTGGCCAATGTACAGGGAACATGCAAATCACTATTTCCTAAACTAATGCTACAAAACAAATTGTCCGATTTCAACTCCCAGATAAAATAAGCATTCCAACCCAAAATCAGACCCATCATTTCAGCAACGATCACTGAATGTCACATCAGGATCTAGGACCCTGGCAGTTTTTTTCCAGCAGAAGTACACTAAAACCAACCAACTCCTCCCTGCAACAACCGCAAATAGAGATCAAAGGCTGTATCTCACTTTAAATCAGTAACTTTATTGGACTTACTGCAGTAGTCTGCCCAGCTTTCAATGTATACTTTGGGGTAAATTTGTAAGAGGCAGTTGCATCACCAATTTTTCTGGTCAGCTCCCAGCCACCCATAAACTGATCCTGTAAAAGAAATGTTTTGAGGAAATAGTGGGAAAAAAAACAGCATATCCAAAACAAATGATTTGATGCATCCTATACGTAAACATTTTTTTCCCCCACTCATACCTGTTCAGAATTGTTCTTTAGGCGGATAAACTTGCCATCTACATCCACTTCTTCAATGACAACATTCCCTGTGGCAGAAGCAAGATGGGAAATACTGACACTGCTACTGGCCTCTGATTCTTCAACATCAATGCGCTTTCTCTTCCCACGAGTAGTTCGGACACTGCGACTTGATGTCGCACGAGAAACAGTCACACGAGAAGATGGACTTGGTGACAACTTCAATCTGAAAAGGTTATGGAAACCAAATTAGCAAAAAAGCTACAAGAAAAGGACAGTTCTTACAAATTACATGTTGTAAAAGTCCCTCAAGTAAAATTGCTACATAAAAATCAAATAGTTTGTGCAAAGTTGCAAAAGTCATCCTTTATCCAAATCATCAAATGTAGGTTTTTAGTTGCTGATGTTTCTGCTGTGAGTTCCAACACTGTGGCTACAAGTATCGTGATGTATAGCATTTTGGATATTGGATTTGGTTTGTTGTCACATGTACCACAGTACAGTGAAAAGTATTTTTCTGCAAGCAGCTCAACAGATCATTGTACATGAAAAGAAAGGAAATAAAAGAAAATACATAATAGGGCAACACAAGATACACAATGTAACAACACCTGCATCGGGTGAAGCATACAGGGGTGTAGTGTTAATGAGGCCAGTCCATAAGCGGGTCGTTTAGGAGTCTGGTTACCGTGGGGAAGAAGCTGTTTTTAAGTCTGTTTGTGCGAGTTCTCAGACTTTTGTATCTGCTGCCCAATGGAAGTTGGAAGAGTGAGTAAGCCGGGTGTGAGGGGTCTTCGATTATGTTGCCTGCTTTCCCCAGGCAGCAGGAGGTGTAGATGGTAGTCAATGGATGGCAGGCATTCATGTGATGGACTGGGCTCTGTTCACGACTCTCTGAAGTTTCGTGAAGCTCAGCTCAAAAGATATGCCTGATATGGGGCAATGGTCAGATGATGTCAGTGCATATAAACATTTGCAGGTGTGTCCATCCGTGCATACATTGAGATTTTGAATCACAATAAACCACTTCCTAAAGTTATTAACTCCAAACAAAAGGGGAAGGCATCAGGACTTTTTCCCCTACAAGAATTCGTAAGTTTGTAAAGAGAGTGACTGAATACCTAAAGACCAAAAAAAACTATAAAATCGACAGCTTTCAGGAGATCACGCAGACTGAATGGGCCTATTTTGCCGAATATGCCAAATTTAAAGTTCCTGGGTAATCCAAAATTTGTTTCCATATTTATGGCAGTGACATATTTTAAATGTTCATCTTGCTCAGATTAAGAAACACAAAAACAAGCCCACCTCACACTTGGATTACCTTTAGCCAAAGCGTGATTCATTAGCAATCCAATTTTATTGGGTATTTTCTGTCAGAGAAGATACCAACATAAAAGAATACTTAATAATAGGGGGAAGTGCAGTCAACAGGAGATAACATTTAAAAGCATCAGATACCATAACATAGTTGTTTTGCAAACAGCATACTACAACCTTTAAATGAAACAGAGTACTCGTCCTTGAAAATCTATTGCTCATGTGTGTATTATAACTATTTGGCCACTGTAAAAATATTCAACATAATAGATGCAGCAACAGGATAGATATGGCATTTCAAGCACAATGATATTGGCTGTGGTTGTCAGAGTACTAAACTGTACACCTGCCATTTCCTTTAATATTAAACTACTGTCCATAACTGAAAAATGATGAGTGAGGCTATGCAGTACTTGTAAGCAAGTATGAAGAATCAGAATTTAGTCCACTGGAGACATGCAGTACAGCAAGATGTAATATAATGGATAGAACTTGATGCTCAACAGGATACGTGCATTGTAAAGAGCAGTGGCATATGGACACTTTTGGACATTGGAGTAAGGCATCGACAGGAAACAAAAAACAGTAATATTAAATATGGCCTCAGCAGTCTTAAAAATTTAACTTGAAAGTACGATTTAAAGATTACCTCTCCTCTTCACCCTCCAACAGCTTCCTGTACGCGCTGATTTCCATATCCAGTGCTAATTTAACATCCAAAAGATCTTCATATTCATTTAGTTGGTGCTGCATCTGTGCTCGGATCTCTGCCATTTCTTTCTCCTTTTCTGACAGCAGCCTGCGATGTCCATTCCTCGCCTTTTCCAGCTCATCTTCCAATTCCTGAACCCTCGCTTGCCAGGCTCCAGCCTATGGCAAAGAGGCAGGGTGAGATTAGACTAGTTGAAGGCATTTAAAATTACTGATATTTTAACTCTAATTAATAAATATACTTACATCTTTTTGCATGTTGAACAGCTGAGTGCAGAGACTCTCTATCCTCATAGAATTTTCTTTCAACTCTTCTTCAGCTGCCTTGGCTGACCTGGTGTTCATCTCGGAGGCAAATCTTGCATTCTCCAGCTTAAAAACACAAATTACCAGGAAATTTCAAAATATGCACTTCCTCAAAATGGTTCGTAATTGAGTCACGAATCCAATATAGAATTGAGCCAATCATCCTCAATGCCCTTCAGATTACTGAATATATGAAAGTGTAGATTTAGCAGAGACAACTTGCAAAACTATTTCCATTAAAAAAAATAAGAGGACTATTATTTGCAGCTTTTCAGAACTCGTTACAAGTGCTGTAAACCCCAATCTACACACTGCATGCTCCTACCAGACCAAAAGGTTTTTCAAAAACTAAAAAAGGTACACAAAAAACTCTGAACTGCACAGTCACACCCACCATTGCTTCCTGTCAGAAAAAGCTACAAGGGAAATGGTAACAAAGCACAGAATTAGGCAGAGTCACTGATTAATCAAAGGGAAACAGTCTTTAGCAATTAATAGAATGGATAAGGGGCAGATGTAGTGCATTTGCAAGAAACTCCCCCTGTCCTTGTAAAAGTGTGGGCTCCCTTGCATAGACACGAATAAAACCGGTAAACCCAGCCCCGCCCACTCTTCATACTAACATCTGGGAGCTTATGCCGAAGTTGGGAGAGCTGTCTCAGAATAGTCAAGCAACAGCCTGACAATTGTAAGATATGATTCTGAGTGTATGACTATGTCCCAGACACGATTATCACCATTCCTGGGTATGTTCTGTTTCACCGGCAGGACAGATGCAGAGATGGCGGCATAGTGGTATACATTCGGGAGACCTCAACAATGACTCTGCCTTCTGAGGGCCAGGGGGGGATGATGGGGAACATCAGCAGTAGAATTGTATTCAACCACAATCTGCAACCTCATGGCATATCCCCACTCTACCATTACCACCAAGCCAGTGGATCAACCTTGGTTCAATGAAAAGTGGAGGAGAGCATGCCTGGAGCAATATCAGGCGTACCAAAAAAAAAAAAGTCAACCTGGTGAAGCTACAACACAGGACTACTTGTGTGCCAAACAGCATAAGCAGTAAATAATAGACAGAGATAAGTGATTCCACATGAAACCATCAGATATAAGCTCGGAAGAATGGCGGTGGACAATTAAACAACAGTGAGGAGGCTCCACAAATATCCCCACCCTCAAATGATGGTGGAGCCCAGCACAACTGTGCAAAAGATAGGGCTGAAGCATTCGGAATAATCTTCAGCTAGAAATGCTGAGTGGATGATCCACCTTGGTTCCCTCCGGAGAAACCCAGAATCACAGATCTCAGTCTTCAGCCAATACGATTCACTCCATGTGATAGTAAGGAACAGCTGAAGGCATTGGATAGCAAGGCCATGGGCCCTGACAATATTTCGGCAGTAGTACGAAAGACTTGAGCATGCAGCACCTACAGAACATGCAGCACCTAGCCAAGCTTTTCCAGTACAGCTACAACACTGGCATCTACCCAGCAATGTGGAAAAGTGCCCAGGTGTGTCCTGTACACAAGAAATAGGACAAATCCAACCCAGCCAATTATCATCCAATCAGTCTATTCTCCATCAGCAAAATGGTGGAAAGAGTCATCAACAGCACAACTGGACTCAAACGTGAATCACGGAGGAAAACTCTGCTGGTTGGGGTCATACCTGGCACTAAAGAAGATAGTGGTGGTGGTTGGAGGTCAATCATTTCAGCTCCAGGACATCACTGCAGGGGTTCCTCAGGGTAGTATCCTAGGCTTAACCATCCTCAGCTGCTTCAATGACCCCCCCCCCCCCACCCCACCACCCGGAGGTGAGAAGTGTGGATGTTTACGGATGACTGCACAATATTCAGCACCATTCGAAACTCCTCAGATAATGAAGCAGTCCATGTTCAAATGCAGCAAGACCTGGGCAATATCCAGGCTTGGGCTGACAAGTGGCAAGTTACATTCGTGCCACACAAGTGCCAGGTAATGACCATCCCCCACAAACAACCTGGGTTACTATTGACCAGAAACTAACTGGATTAGGGCTGGTCAAGGACAGTAGTGGGAACTTGTGCATGGAGTCAGAAGAAATAGGAGGTGTTGAATGAATACTTTTCTTCAGTGGTCACCAAGGAGATGGGGCCATGTTTTTGAGGATGAGTGTGAGATACAGGCGGGTAGGCTGGAGGAGGTAAATGTTCTGAGGAAGGATGTATTAGCAATTCTGAAAAACCTGAGGGTCGACAAGTCCCCTGGGCCAGGATATATCCAAGGATTCTTTGGAAGGCAAGGGATGAGATTGCAGAGCCTTTGGGTTTGATCTTTGGGTCCTCACTTCCACGGGGATAGTGCCAGAGGACTAGAGAGTGGCGAATGTTGTTCCTCTGTTCAAGAAAGGGAATAGAAATTACCCTGATAATTATAGGCCGGTGAGTCTTACTTCGGTGGTCGGTAAGTTAATGGAAAAGGTCCTGAAGGATAAGATTAATGACCATTTGGAAAGATGCAGCTTAATCCGGGATAGTCAACACGGATTCGTGAAGGGCAAGTCTTGCCTCAAAAATTTGATTGAATTCTTTGAGGTAACTAATTGTGTAGATGATGGTAGAGCAGTTGATGTCGTATACATGGATTTCAGTAAGGCGTTTGATAAGGTTCCCCATGGTCGGCTCATGAAGAAAGGAGGTGTGGGATAGAGGGAAATTTGGCCAATTGGATAAGTAGCTGGCTATCACATAGAAGACAGAGGGTGGTGGTGGATGGAAAATTTTCAGACTGGAGACCAGTTACCAGCGGTGTACCACAGGGATCAGTGCTGGGTCCTCTGCTATTTGTGATTTTTATAAATGACTTGGAGGAGGGGGCTGAAGGGTGGGTCAGTAAATTTGCTGATGACACCAAGATTGGTGGAATAGTGGATGAGGTGGAGGGCTGTTGTAGTCTGCAAAGAGACATTGATCGGATGCAGAGCTGGGCTGAAAAATGGCAGGTGGAGTTTAACCCTGATAAGTGAGAGGTGATTCATTTTGGTAGAAAAAATTTGAACGTGGTTTACAGGGTCAACGGCAGGGTTCTGAGGAATGTGGAGGAACAGAGAGATCTTGGGGTTCATGTCCACAGATCTCTGAAGGTTGCAACTCAAGTGGATAGAGCCGTGAAGGAGGACTATAGTGTGTTAGCGTTTATTAACAGGGGGCTAGAGTTTAAGAGCCATGGGGTTATGCTGCAACTGTACATGGCCCTGGTGAGACCACATTTGGAGTATTGTGTGCAATTCTGGTAACCTCATTATAGGAAGGATGTGGAAGCATTAGAAAGGGTGCAAAGGAGATTTACTAGGATGCTGCCTGGTTTACAGGATAGGTATTATGGAGGAAAAGTTGAGGGGGCATGGGCTTTTCTCTTTAGAGCGGAGGAGGGTGAGAGGCGACTTAATAGGGGTTTATAAGATGATGAGGGGGATAGATAGCCGCAATATTAATAGATATTAATATTGCAGCTACCAGGGCAGGTCAAAGGCTAGAAATCCTACGGCATGTAACTCGCCTCCTGACCCCCCCAAATAGTACATCGACAGCAGTGCATCAAGAAAAGTGATGGTTACAGTGCGGAACAAGGCCAAACAAGAGCAAAGGACGTTGAGAATAGTGTTGTTTCAGGGAACAGATCAGTCCAAAGGAGAGTCATTGAGGAGTCTAGTAACTGTGGGGAAGAAGCTGTTCCTATGTCTGAATGTGCAGGTCTTCAGTATCTTCTGCCTGATGGAAGGGTCTGGAGAGGGCAAAGCCTGGGTGTGAGGGGTCTCTGACAATGCTGTCTGCCTTTGAGGCAGAAGGTGTATACAGAATCAATAGGAGGAGGGCAAGCTTGCATGATGCGTTGAAATGAGTTCACCACACTCTGTAGTTTCGTGCGATCTTGGGCTGAGCAGTTGCCGTACCAAGCTGTAATGCAGCCGGATAGGATGGTCTCTATGGCACATCTGTAGAAGTTTGAGAGATGATGCAGACATGCCGAATTTCTTTAACTTCCGTAGAAAGTAGAGACGCTGTTGGGCTTTCTTGACTGCTGCATCAATGAGAGTGGACCAAGACAGACTGTTGGTGATGGTGACCCACAGGAACTTAAAGTTATCGACCACCGCTACTTTGGAGCCATCGCTGTGAGGAGAGGGGTTGCGCTATGCTTCCTGAAGTCGATGATCAGTTCCTTGGTCTTTCCATCATTTAGAGGTTGTTTTCAGTACACCATGCAACCAAGTGATCCATTTCCCTCGTGGAACACCACCCTGACAGCACTGTGGATGTACCTACACCTCCGGGACTGCAGCGATTCAAGGCGGCAACTCTCCAATACCTTCTGAAGGCAAATTAGGGATGGGCAATAAATAAATGCTGGCCTAACCAGCGACCCCCCATCCCGTAAATGAATTTAAGAATGCATGTGCATAGGTCATTAGAGGTCAAAAGTGCAGGTTAAAAGAGCAGGACAAAAAGCAAGTAGATTTCCCCTGTTTCTACAAGATAGAATTTGCATAACACATTTGGAGCATTGCAGGTAGCTCAGGACAGGCCATCGTATGAAGGATATTAAAGCCAAAGAAAGGGTACAGTGAATACTGACTGGAATGATTGAAGGGTGGAGGTGTGAAACTCGGGTGAGGAAATGGAAGCTCTCTCCCACCCGGAAAAACCCAGGGTGGTTTTTAAAATTATGGATAGTTTTGTGCAGTAAAAATGACAGCGATTTAGTTATAGATTAATTAGCGATTTAGTCAGCGATTTACCTCGAATAATTTATTCTTTGATATACTGGATTACTCTTCCTTGTACACGTCTTCACAGATATTGATGGGGGAGAAAGGTTTTTTTTATTACCTTATCGCGGAAGGTTTTTTCGAGTTCTTCTTTATAGATTTTAACTTGTTGATCATGTTGTTCCCGGAGTTCTTGTAGAGCTTTGGCCAGCTTGTGCTCGTATTCAACCAGCCGACCTGTATCCACCTCAACTAGACGAGTCTCATGTCTCTTTCTGGTTTCTTTGATTTCCTGGGGGTCACAGAAAAGAGCCACAAGTACATGGAGGTTTTTCAAACACAATTACTTGAAAAAAACACATACAAGATTTAGAATGGACCTGGAAAGGAAGTAATACACTACATCACAAGGCTTTGGAAAATGTAGTTAGTTGAGAAGAAGTTAAAGCATCAAGACTGCCTGGGGTAGCAGGGTACAAATTGGTTCTAACATTTTGCCTGGTAGTGTTAGCCTCTCATCATGCAAGGTCATGGTGGCTGCCTCTCACAAGGATTGAGGAATTCTGGAGTATCAAAATCAACGCATCCACTATTTTTGCAGCTGCCTCTTAAAACCCCAGGTTGCAGGTCGTCAAAACCAAGCAATCTGTTGTTACTTCATCTCAAAAATTTCCCCAGACCATTTCTTTAATAATTTAAGTTCTTAATTCTTACTAGGCTCTTAGTTCGCCATTATTTTGGGAACATTGTCTTCTACTGTGAAAACAGATAAGTTTTGTTAATGTCTCTGCCGTTTCCCTATTCATGATTTTACCCGCCTCTGATGGCCTGTGTTTCCTTTCACCAATTGCTTCCTATTTACATTTAGTCTATTTTTACATCTACTTCCAGCCTACTCTTTATTTCCTATTTTGTTCCTTCTTAGCTAAATTCCTTGCAATCCTCAGGCTCACCATTCTTTCACGAAATAAGCTTTTCATGTAATGCTGTTGAACTGCTGGTCCACATTTTTTTACCTTTATGGAATACATAGTTGTTGCACATTAGGTATTATTTCCTTAAATGTTAACCATTGATTGTCATATCCTTTAATGTATTTTCCCCATCTAACTTAGGCAACTCACACAGGCTTTGCTTTGTTCAGATTTAAATCCCTAGTTTCAGTCATACCTAAAACAAAATTCTAACATACTATGGTCACTCTTTCTTAGAAGTTTCTTTACTACAAGGTTATTCATTAACTTATTTCCATAGCACTGAGATACTCAGTAAGGAGTTAGGTAATCTCATTACTAGCAACTTTGGAGGAGTTGAGACGTTACAAAGGAGTACCCCTACACCAGGCTAGATCAATCAGAGGACAGACAGGTAATATCACAAACTAAAACGGTGTGCCTATGTAAAATGAAATTTGTATCTAAGTGTGGGGAAACATGCTTTCAGACACAGGTCAACAAACACTACTAAATCCAAAACAGCCTATACTCTAGTTGGTTATTTGACATACCTGATCTAGAAAACAGGCTACTCACTCCCATCAATCTTTTCTGCCTTGGTTTCTTAGCCCCACTGGAATGGATTCTACTACTTAATTTTCTAAGATTGTCTTTATCAACACTACCCCTGCTTTTCCATTTTGCACCCCTCAAAAAAAGTATCACAAAACATTTAGTTCCTAAACTTACCCACTCAGTAACCACATTTACTAGCAGATCAAACCTTTAATTTGTTTGTGCGGTAATTCACCTAATTTGTTACAAGCACTAATAAGCAAATATTAGTGTATTTAGCTTCAACATTTTCAGAATCAATAATAATCTTTTAGCGTCACAAGTAGGCTTACATTAACACTGCAATGAAGTTACTGTGCTATCGTGCCGCCCTTCCACCTACTTTCTACTTGTTACCTAATAGTTTTCCCCCCCTTCCTTGTACTGTGCAGTTACTTAATTCAGCCCCCCCCCCCCCCCACACCCCCACAACTGTACTGTGCACTAGTCATTTCCCCCTTTTGCCAGAACTCCAATCCATTCTTTAAATTAAAACCTTCGCCAAAACTCCTTTTGCCAATTTCACTGTCCTTACTCTCTTCAATATAAAGTCTCAAAGCACGCATGGCCTAATGTTTCAGTCACTGATAAAGCCACTTCTGATCTTAAGTGTTGCTTAAGTGTTTCCCCCTCTACTATAACACCAAGATATTGACAGAATAGTGGTGCCCTCAAAACTGTATCCATCCAATTCTCACTAAATTTCTACTATCCCATTTCAAACTTTAACTTTACATTTGCTTCCATTTCAAATATCTAGCTTGATTTCCACTCCGCTTACAGCATTATACAAATTGATGTCATTCATGGCATCCTCTGTAGCTACGAAAATAGTGCATTCTCCTCTGTACAGTCTCTCCACCATAATTCATCTCAAATTCTCACTTGCATGGTTCCAATGATAAAGATTCTATCTGAAACACATCTCCTGCAATGACTTCTCGACTCACTTCTTGCAAGGTCAATTTGCCACTGTCCTCCCTTTCTTGCTTTTTATGTGGTCCCTAAGCAGCATTATCTTTAAGAATGAAAGTTTGATCTATGCTTACCATATCCAATTCAACGTCACCACCAATCTCAATTCAATAAGTAATATGCTGTCCAATTAGTGGTCAGATATCAAAACAAAAAAAAGACAGAAACTTCCCAAACAGACAACATAAATAAACCTTTCCCTACCCTGGCATGTTATTGCCTGCTCAGGGTATGATGCTCTAAACCAGGGGTGGGCAAACTACGGCCCGCGGGCCGCATGCGGCCCGCCAAAGGTCTTTATGTGGCCCACCAAGATCAAGTCATTAAAAAAAAAAAATCTTTTTTAAACATTTTTTGTAAAATTAAGGTTAATGTGGGGGGGGGGGGGCTGTTGGGTTACTGGTATAGGGTGGATACGTTGACTTGAGTAGGGTGATCATTGCTCGGCACAACATGTGTTTCATGTGAAGTTTCTACTTTAAAATATTAATTAATAAAAATTAATTGCTTTTTTTTCTTTAAAAACCTTTTATTTTGGCTATTTTAAATATTAATTATTTTACTTAATATACTATGTGGCCCTTTAAAATTGTGAATTTCTGAATGTGGCCCTTGCACAGAAAAGTTTGCCCACCCCTGCTCTAAACTGTTGTGAAATAGTTCATTAATTTAATGACAGGGTGGGATTGTGTGCCCATACTTCATTTACTGTGGCCTGTCTCAGCTGCTGAAACTATGTTCTCTCAAGATTTGACTAATCCAGGGCAGCACGGTGGCCTAGTGGTTAGCACAACCGCCTCACGGCGCTGAGGTCCCAGGTTCGATCCCGGCTCTGGGTCACTGTCCGTGTGGAGTTTGCACATTCTCCCCGTGTCTGCGTGGGTTTCACCCCCACAACCCAAAAATGTGCAGAGTAGGTGGATTGGCCACACTAAATTGCCCCTTAATTGGAAAAAATAATTGGGTAATCTAAATTTAAAAAAAAAAAAAAGATTTGACTAATCCTAATTATTTTCATAGGTTATTTTAATGTTGGTCTATAACCATAATGAAGTTGATTACTGGTTTGATTTGCATAATCACCACAATTTGACAATTCTTCTAAAACCAATTATCTATTCTGTTCAGTCCCGTCAAAAACTAGAACCACAGAATCCCTAGTGCAGAAGGAGGCTATTCAGCCCATCAAATCAGCACCGGCCCTCTGAAAGAGCACCCTACCTAGGCCCACCATAACAGTGTGCAAAATGTAGCCCTTCCAACTATTCATTAGTCATCTCCACTAACTGTGCTATCAATGGTCGGCTTCAGTCTCCTCTCCTTTGGGCTCCCAACAGCAGGCATTACAGGGGGGGGGGTGGTTTTGTTCACTTGGCTGGACAGGTGGTTTATGATGCAGAGCAAGGCCAGCAGTTCCTGTACCATCTGAGGTTATTCACGAAGGCACTGCCCTCTCAACCTTGCCCCTCGCCCGAGGTGTGATTAAATCACCAGTCAGCTCTCCCCTCGAGGAAAGCAGCCCATCGTCATCTGGGACAATGGCAACTTTACCTCAGTATATACTTGCAAACGGCAGTTCATCTGTTCAAGGGTTGACTGTTCAAATAAAACAGCATGATCTCAAAGCTTCTAGATAATTCCTGCAGATCTTTCACTGATATGCTATGACATTAGCTTCAAATGTTTTCATCCTATAAATCACTCCTCGATCTCACCATAAATCTGACTGAACCTTCTCCATTTGGTCCAGCCAACATTTGCTTGCCTCCCAACTCCATGACCACTCATTTTGCCCCTCCTGCCAAGGTCAACATTTCAAACAGTAAGCTCAGGTTTACTCTTTCAAAACTACTTTGTCCCTTTCGCCAAAAAAATAGGAAGATTTCTGTACTTCACAACATGGAACTTTCCTAACAAGTTTTCCAATCATTCTCTCGTTTAGAAATTCTATGCAAGATATGCAACCTATTATAGCACACTACAAAACTAAATTTCCTTAAACTGTTGGCACAAGGAAGGTAGATTTAAGGGTGTAATATAACACATCAATATAACCAACCAACCATTTTAGAAAGAATAAAATGACGACTCCCATAATACAGAAGAACTCTCTAAATCAAGTATTGAAATTCATTCAATTTTATTCTGTGGGCAAAAAGAGCAAGCAATTATTCTTTGACATGCAACTGGGCGGCACCATAGCACAGTGATTAGCACTGTTGCTTCACAGCACCAGGGTCCCAAGTTCAATTCCAGGCTTTGGTCACTGTGTGGAGTCTGCATGTTCTCAAGAATCTGCATGGGTTTCCTCCGGTGCTCCGGTTTCCTCCCACAAGTCCTGAAAGACGTGCTTGTTAAGTGAATTGGGCATTCCAAATTCTCCCTCTGTGTACCCAAACAGGCGCCGGAGTGTGGTGACTGGGGGCTTTTCACAGTAACTTTATTGCAGTGTTAATGTAAGCCTACTTGCGACAATGAAGATTAAATTAAATGTAAGATGCGTAAATAAAATTCCACAATCCAGATCCAAAGAGAGGCACTGTACTGTCTTCCTATGTGCAAATTCAATAAAGTACAAGTTTTATGCTCGGGCTGTTTTCGGAAGTGGCTTAGTTTGGTATTTTGACTGATGCTGTGGCCAAACCCATTTCCTAAATGGTCTCCACCACAGTTCATTCAAAAGTGATGCATTAGGGTTTGAAATTATGAAGAAAAAAAAAAGAGGAGCTTGGCAATGGCCTACAGCATCTTCCTGGTCATCCCACAGTAGGTATGAAAGGAGGGAGATTGGGTGGGTGCGATAAATTGGTTTCTTGAACCTTGCTTTAAATCACCTAAAATAGCACAACTTTCCTCCAATTGGTCTCACTTGAAATAGTTGCCCAGAATTAGAAAAAATGGAAATGACAACAGGTTAGAGTTGCAGTATTTTTGGCGAGTTAATATTCAGCGTTTCCCTCAACCCCTCCGAATCCAATCACAACTTCAGGACTTCACATAAGCAGAAGCATAGATTAACGCTCCGTAAAAAACTGTGGGGAATCCTCCACCCCACCCAAGCTGGTAGTGAAATCAGTTACTTTGCATGGAAGCTCCCCTTTTACTCGTTTGTTAGAAACCAAGTCAAGTCTTTTCAATGAAGTGCAACTAGATTTTATTATTTAATCACAATTTTATAATTTCAGCTGAACAATCAATCTGGTCCTCAAAAAAGTGGAATGAATGATTTATTACTTGTTGGTTTTTTGTTCTTATTTCAGTCTCTACCTTATCTTTGTGCATGTCCCAATCTTCTGATCGGTTTATCGGAGTTTCTTAATTCCTGGTGTGATGCCTGTGAAAATTTGCCTGGACAGAATGATGACATAACTGCAGCTCAATGCTGGGAATTTCCCGCAAACATTATACATCAGCACAGATTGCCGGATCCATCCATGCAGCTTTCTAGAGGCCAGTATGATTGCCATCGCTTTGCTGCTGGCTGCAAATCTGGATCAAGTAACATTGCATTACGTTCTTACCTCCTCATATATATTCTTTCTGAACTCCAGTTCCTCGGTGAGGCTCTGACATCGATTCTCAAGATCTACTCGTAAGAGAGTCTCTTCTTCGAGTTGTTTCTTGACAGCAGCTAAGGAAACCTCCAGCTTTAAGAGAGAGATATTTTAGTTTCATTTCAAGAATTCAACTCTACCTTAAAATCTAAAAAGATGCTACGCATAGATAATTAGTCTATTCAAAAAAACTAAGTGATTAGATTTTAGGAACATATTTGCAGATGCCTTGTTATACAAGTATGTACCAATGGTACCATGAACAGTGAAGACTTTGGGGTGGGAGCTCATTCATTCCCTCCAATGGCAAGAGTAGCTCGTAGAAATTGCTTTCTGTGGAAATTTGATGAACTTGGGATGGTGTATTAGAGAAGGCAGAGGCTGTTGCATCTTTTACAGAAGAACACCGAAAAAGATCAGGCTATCGGGGATCGAGCAGGGCAGCTGGATTAATTTTGGGTTGCCCCATTTAAAAAAAATGGACAGACCAGTGGCATCAAATGACATCTGTGCAGAAAACTTCCATGGTGAGGGACCCCCTCTGCTTAAATTTCCTTTAACATTTAAACTTGTGAAATGTTTTGATAGAATGGGTGATGGAGAGATAATGTCTCCTGTGGGGAAGAACATTCACAAGAGACCAGTAATGCAAGATAGTCACCAAGAAATGCAATAGGGAATTAGGAAGAAACTTTACCCAAAGAATGGCAAGAAGGTAGAACTCATAACCACAGGGACAGTGAGATAATTGAAATGAATAGCTAATATAGGTGCATTTAAGGGAAAACTAGACAAGCATTAAGGAGATCAGATGGTGGATCTAAAGCAGAAAAGATGGGAGAAGGCTCAAGCGCAAGCACTGGAATGAGCTGGTTAGATCAAGTAGTGGGTTTCTGTGCAGCACGGTAGCACTGTTGTTTCACAGCTCCAGGGCAGAGGTTCAATTCCCGACTTGGATCATTGTCTGTGCCAGTGGTAATGATAACTATGGTACTGGGTTTTCACTATATTTTATAACAATGGCAAAGGGTCATCTGACAATAACAGCACAATTATTTTCAAATAAGATAAATTGCATAATGATTTACAAAAGAAACCTGTTAGTTTTTCATCTTGACAATAATAGTTTGTAATTAATTCAGGGTAATGCAGGGGGGGTCAACTGGAGGTGAAGGTGATGTGACCCAAGGGCAGGAGTGCAGTGGGGCTGCCACAGCTGAGGGGAACACTCATGGAGGACACAAAATATGGCCAGGAAGCAAGCACCAAAAAGTTGATAAATTATGTACAGGTGTCTCTAGCTTGCATTCACCAGTTGTGGGAAGGATGAGGAGGAATTGTACAGTTCTCGACCTCAAGGTGAGGGAAAGCAATTAGGCCACATCAGTCCAAAATTGCCATTGTTCCGTAACTTCCAAGCTCCAGGACGTCATGACTAAGGGAAAGGTGCACTGCCTGTTGGCAAAAAAGCTCATATGGGAGCAGTTTGTAATTCAGTTAGTTGGGCATTACAATTATTAGTTTACATTTGTTACGCTTGCCTGTGGGAAGTTTCAAGATTTTATTTTTTGGCAAGCATTGCTACAACGTATAATAGATGCGTGATTATTTTACTGCAAAATGTTGTGGAATCAGAATTAATTAAATGGGAAAATTATGTCGTTTGCACAGAACTTCTCAAGAGCCGTTAGGGATGGGCAATAAATGCTGGTTTGCCAGCGACACCCACATCCTATGAATTGAAAAAATTAAATTTGGATACCTTGCTGATGAAATGAAATGAAAAATGAAAATCGCTTATTGTCACGAGTAGGCTTCAATTAAGTTACTGTGAAAAGCCCCTAGTCGCCACATTCCGGCGCCTGTCCGGGGAGGCTGATATGGGAATCGAACCGTGCTGCTGGCCTGCTGGGTCTGCTTTAAAAGCCAGCGATTTAGCTCAGTGAGCTAAACCAGCCCATATGTAACTGGTTAAATATGTTGAATCAATGCAAAAAGGTATACAAATCATACTCATGTGTTTGACAAGACTACAAAATTTATGACGTAAATTGGGATTTGAAAAGTCGACTGAATAATTGAGTTCCTGCTACTAATCAATTTTCTGGATGCAAACAGTGATAAAAGGAATAACGGATAATTTACGATCTTTCAGAATTGACAAGAATACTGGTTTTGAAAACACTGGGTTTGCGGGACCCATTTTTGAACAAAAGGTTTGTAATCGTGTTGCTCAAGTGGAAAATAGAAAAGGAGCTGGTGGGGCAGTCCTATGGATGCAGAGTGCACAGAATTGGGAACAAAGCGACAAAACGTGTCATCACTTTCCCAACATGCATTAAACATTTTCTGGCATAGCAATGAAGGAAAAGTTCAGGCTCGCCTGGAAGGAGAGAATGATGTACAACGTTCATTGCCATCCAATGCATATTACATGAATATTCAGATGGTAATTAAACGATCCTGAAATGTCTAATTTTTAAAAAGAATTCTGGCTGAGTCAAAAGTTTATCCTTCAGCTCATCGAGTCTGTGTCGGCCATCAAACACCCATCTATTCTAATCTCATTTTCCAGCACATGGTCCATAGCTTTGTATGCAATGGCGTTTCAAGTGCTCATCTACGGAATTTAATATTTGGAGTAAATTAAGATTGCTTTTGGGAATAGATGCAATAAAGTCAACATGAGGGGCCTCCAACTTGCAGCTTTTAAGTGCAGACAGCCCAACTCAAACTGCAATTCAGTGGCATTCGGCAATGTTAGCATATGCAGGTTAATGGAGATCTAAATTTAAGCCATTTACCTGGCTTCCTTGCTACACAATAATGTAGCTCATGAAGGCAAGTAGTTAGAAAAGATGCTGCAGAAGGGGATATCTTATGAATACATGGTTATACCCAGTACTCTAAATGAAAGGAGGAAAAAAATAGGAAAAAAAGGAGGCAAAAATAGACAAGACTTTTTGTAATCCACAATATTAAGATCAAAACAACACAAGAGAATGGAAAGAAATGGCATCTCTCCAAACAATTTTCAAGCAAAACTGCATCCTGTTGGAATTCCAAGGATTTTCCAATCCAAAAGTCACAATGCTACCTTTGAAAGACGGGCCTGCAAATCCTCAGCTTCTTCCTCAAGGGCGTCCTTTCCTCCCAGGGCACTGGCAAGGCTAACTTCCTTAGATTGAAGCACAGTTTCAAGATCTTTGATGTGAAGTTGGGCCCCATGAAGATCAGATTCTTTCTTGGCATAACTGTTGACAGACCAGAGAGAAGAGAATTTTCAAACTTAGGTTCCTGCCCCCAAGTTAACTAATGTTGGATCTGGTGCTTGGTCAGATTTTAGAAACCGCAATTGGGCATGGACTGCAATATGGTTTCCTTAAATCACGGTGGTGACTCATGATCAAATAAAGTTATCATAAAAAAGAACATTTAAGCATTAAAAATGCAACTTATAGGTCTAGTTATGTACCTAGAATGGCTCTATTCTCAATTCTAATACAACCAAAATGTCTCATACTTCAATTTCATACCATTTTTAAATTCAATGATTTTCTTAGTCTTTTCAAAGTGTTAAAAATCAATGCATTAGTGTTTCCCCAAAAGTTAAAAGCACATTTCCATAAGAAAATTCACATAGTATTTAGATTATGATCATATTTTAAATACTATAAAAGGATTATATACCAAATACAAACAGCTGCAAATGGAAGAAAATATTTGTCAAGTTAAGAGCTATGTGCATGGACTTACCAGATAACAAAATGTGATTATGCCCACCAGGACCCTTCAACACTTCCTGGAAGAGTATGCAGGTTCAGGAAGATGATATGGAAAAATTTATGGATACAAGCTTCAGTGGCAAGGCCAGGATAACTATCCTTAATTTGGTGGCGGGCCACCTTTTTGAAATCCTGCATTCTCACTGTTATTAGGAAGGAAACACCAGGTATTGTTCAGAGTCAGGATTACATTTGGCTTGGAGGGAACATGGCAGGTGATAATAAAAACAGCAGATGCTGGACAATCTCAGCAGGTCCAACAAACGTTTGCCAAAGTTGGAGACAACCGGAAATAGATGGGAGTTTAACGTGCAAACATGCGCATTTTCAGTTCTCTGTAGCTTGGAGAAAGAATCACCCAGACCCAAAGCCTTAGCTCCATGTTACTTCCCACTTTGAAGTAGCTGAAGTCGGTTGGACCCAAAAGGAACTTCTGCAACAACACCCTGGGGCAGAGACCATTGGACTCCCAATAACTGCAATCATCTTCCTTTGTTCCAAATAGGATTCCAGCCACTGGAGCATTCTTCCCCACCCACCAATCACCACTGAACTTCTTGCCAGGGCCCCTTGATGCCACATTCATTAAATGCTGTTTTGATGTCAGTGGCAATCACTTACCTCACTTCTGGATTTCAGCTCTTTCAATGTTTTGACCAAGGCTCTAGAGCAGAGTGGTCCTAAGCACACCCCACGCTCAGGTTAACGTATCAAGTGCCACTTAATAACACTGTCAATTAAATAGCTATAGCTGGTTTTGAAGCTCCAAAAGCTCACCATACTGGGATGCTGTCCAGAACTTTGCATGCTGCTTCTACTTTTTGGCATACATAGGAAGCTTCACCAGGTTAATACCTTATTTTTAAGTATGCTGCTCTTGGTATTCTCTCCTGCTCTCCATTAACCTAGGGCTAGTCCCATGGCTTGATAGTAATGGCAAGTAAGGACATGCAAGGCTGTGAGGTTACAGATTTAGGTTGAATATAATTCTACTACTATCACTACTGCTACCCCACACCAACTCATGGATGCCCGGTTTTGAGCAGCTAAATCTGCTCCGAATCTCTAAGCTGGTAGTACCACATAATATGATGGAGCGTGTACTCAACATGAGGGAAGACAGTCACAACAAGGGCTGTGATGGCCACTCCTAGCAATATTGCCTTTGGTGACTACAACAGGTAGACTGGCACATAATGGCACCAAGTAGGTTTTTCCCCTCCGATTCCCTCACCACCTATCAGGCCCAGTCTGGAAGATGTGTCCCTCATTACACAACCAGTTCATTTACAAATGGTGCGACTGAGCCACTTGCGGTGATGGACTCCTCACCCAAAGTACATTCAAGTGTGTTCAACATAGAGAAGTGATTCAAGATCGGAGGGAGAGCGGTAAGTAATATCAGATTTCCTTGCCCATGTTTGACCTGATGCCATGATAGTTCATGGTGTTCTGGAGTCAACGTTGGGGACTCAAGATGGACAATCCTTTCTGGCTGCATACCCTGTGTCACCACCTCTGGTCACTGTCCTGCCACTAGCACCCATTGTAGCTGGGTAGCTAATGGTCGTGACCGTGTCACAACTTACTTTCAGATAACTTTCAGATTTCGAACTTTGTCATACCTCACAATCCACTTCAGATTGTTGATTGACTAATCGGAGCCAAGCTCTCCCAATTTTGGTGCAATCCCCAGATGTTAAAGAGGAGAATATTTGGGAAGGGTGTGCCTTTGTCCTTTCTTTTAACTAGATCATAGGTGGCCCAACCAGTATTGTTCCTTTTCAACTTTTCTGTAATGATTTGGTACAACTGAGTGGTTTGCCTGACGACTATAGAGGGCAGTTAAAAATTGGCTACATTGCCAATGTTTGGATCTGACGTCACATGTAGGCCAGATCGGGGAACAAGGCATATTTCTTTCCGCGAAGGACTTTTGCATTGGTCAGTGTGCAGAAGGTGGCACTTATTAATCATCTGCCTCAAGTCAAAAGAAATTCAGCCAACCAGTTGCGGAAGCGAAGGGATTTGTCAAGGTCCTACCCAAACCGTGACAATGCGGCATCCAATTCCCCAATCAAATACATCAAAGTATCAGTTCAAATTTTTTCAGGGATCTGGGTTGTTTGTTTGACTCAGAACCTGATGGAGACTGCTATGCCTCATCTCCCATGCAAAGGTTGCCACTATGTTGTGTCCTCCATGAATACAAGAAACCAAAAGTATGCAAGTTCAACAGGTAATGTTGACATTAGATTACTGTAAAATAGTTTTAATTCACACTTTGTGCAAAGTCAAAATTATGCTCCCTCCCCTGTTTCCAACTCCAAGCATTTCTTTTCAGAAAGGCAAAAAAAAAAAAAAAAAGAACCTCCCTCTCAGTAAAACTACGATACTAAGTCTCCCGTTACCTCAGCTGCCAGGTTAAAATCAAAATGGTACAAGAGATCCATATGATTTCAGGGTCAAGGTGTTCGTACACAAGGGAAACAAAACTCAATTCAAATTTTCAGGTCAGTATACAATGCTCAACTAGAAACGGTTTATCTGAAAGTTTAAATTCAACATTAAAAAGTACAATCAATATTATTTTACTCGTACAATGTGTAATTAATACAACAAATAGATAGTGGATGGGGCTTTGTTCTTGTTAAGAATCTGTACTCAAAAATAAAAAAATAGGGAAATCTCCAGGACCTGGTGATTTCTACTCCAGAAAGTTTAGTCCTTTGATTTGATTTTAATTTCCCTTCTATCATTGGTATTTTAGCTTTACCTTTGTGAATACAGAATAAGAGTATGTGTTTAATCACTTTGCTATTATCTTATCCATTGCAATATTATCTGCATTGGCAGACATGGTCATAGATAGTAGTTTCAGGGATGTTGCTACTCCAAAGAATGAAGATAGATGGGTGACAGTGAGAGGGACTGGGAGGAAGCAGTCAGTACAGGGATCTCCTGTGGTCCTTCCCCTTAGTGACAAGTATACCCCTTTGGATACTGGTGTTGGTGGGAGACACGACTTACCAGGGGTAAGTCACAGTGACCCGATGAGTTCCCCAAACCGAAAACACAAACAAAGCCAAGCCAACGGCCACCTAAGACATGCCCAACCATCAGGGCACCCACCCCTTTATTGGTCAAGAAGCGGCCCAATTAATTGGGGCCAAGCTTAAGGCCCGCCTAAAAGCACGCGAAGCCCCTCCGGGTATAAGAAGGAACCCCCACGAGAGAATCGCTCTCTTGGAATTGGCTCTCAAAGTGGAGATCCCCTTCCACCAGCTGCACCAGAAGCAAGCAAGTTCAAGGTTAACACCCGCTACCAGACAGACGACCTTAGCTGTTCTCCTGTACCTCTTCAAACCCAACAACCTCAGATCCGAACAACGGCCATTGTTCCTCTGACTGAGTGGGCATCCGAAGTTAAGTATAGGCGTTAGCGTTAGAGATAGTTTAGTTTGTACTACTTTGTGCAGGAGTAGATCTTACTGCGTGTGTAAATAAATATTGACTTTGAACTAACTAACTGGTGTATTGGCTCTTTGATCAGTACTCGGGTTTGAACCTTGTGGCAGTATTGAGAGATACCTGGCGACTCTAAAGCAAACATAATTAGGATTAAAGGAGGTGACCATATTGACTGCTATATTTATAGCAAGTAAACAGAGCAACAGTACCAATGACATAGGTAAGAGTAGGGACGGGGATTTAAAACAGGAATTTAGGGAGCGAGGGTGGAAGCTGAGAGCCAGGACAAACCATGTTGTCATCTCTGGTTTGTTACCGGTGCCACGTGCCAGTGAGCTGAGGAACAGGAAGAGTGCAGATAAACACGTGGCTGCAGGGATGGTGTCAGTTAAGTGGATAATTGGAGCACAATCTGGGGAAGGTGGGACCTGTACAAACAGGACAGTTTGCACCTGAACCAGAGGGGCACCAATATCCTGGGAGGAAAATTTGCTACGGCTCTTCGAGGGTGTTTAAATTAATTTGTCTGGGGAATGGGAAAATGAGCTGTGGTCCAGAAGCCAGTGTTGAGGTACTGAGGAGGGTATCACGGTTGTAGGGGTGTACCAGCAGGCAGGAAGTTTGAAGTGTGTCTACTTTAATGCAAGCAGCATCCGGAATAAGGTAGGTGAACCTGGAGCATGAATTGGTACTTGGGACTACGATGTTGTGGCCATTACAGAGACATGGTTAGAACAGGGACAGGAATGGTTGTTGGATGTTCCAAGGTATAGATGTTTCAGTAAGAGTAGAGAAGGTGGTAAAAGAGGTGGAGGTTTGGGGAACTCATCGGGTCACTGTGACTTACCCCTGCAGAAAGGCAGTTCGAGGGGGATTTGCCTACTGAGGTAATATGGGCTGAAGTTAGAAATAGGAACGGAGCGGTCACATTGTTAGGAGTTTTCTATAGGCTCCCAAATAGTAATAGGGATGTGGAGAAAGAAATTGCAAAGCAGATTATGAATAGGTGTGGAGGTCTCAGGGTAGTTGTCATGGGTGACTTTAACTTTCCAAATATTGATTGGAACCTCTATAGGTCGAACAGTTCGGATGGGGCAGTTTTTGTAGTGTGTGCAGGAGGGTTTCCTGACACAATGTGGATAGACCGACAAGAGGTGGGGCCACGTTGGATTTGGTACTGAGTAATGAACCGGGCCACGTGTTAGATTTATTTGTGGGAGAGCACTTTGGAGATAGTGACCACAATTCGGTGTCTTTCACTAATGCAATGGAGAGGGATAGGGCCATACGGCAAGGCAAGGTTTATAATTGGGGGAGGGGTAATTATGATGCAATTAGGCAAGAATTAGTGAGCATAAGATGGGAACAGAAACGGTCAGGGAAAGGTACAAATGAAAAGTGGAGCTTGTTCAAGGAACAAATACTGCGTGTCCTTGATAGGTATGTCCCTGTCAGGGAACCATGGTTCACAAAAGAGGTTGAATGTCTTGTCAAGAGGAAAAAGGAAGCATATGCAAGGATGAGAAAACAAGGTTCAGTTGGGTCGCTTCAGGGATACAAGGTAGCGAGGAAAGCTTTAAGAAAAAAAAAAGGGCTCAGGAGACCGAGGAGGGGGCATGAGAAGTCTTTGGCGGGTCAGATCAAGGAAAACCCCAAGGCTTTTTATTCTGATGTGAGAAATAGAAGAATGACCAGGGTGAGGTTAGGGCCGGTCAAGGACAGTAATGGAACTTGTACATGGAGTCAGAAGAGATAGGAGAGGCGTTGAATGAATACTTTTCTTCAGTGTTCACCAAGGAGAGGGGCCATGTTTTGGAGGATGAGTGTGAGATACAGGCTGGTAGGCTGGAGGAGGTAGATGTTCCGAGGGAATATGTATTAACAATTTTGAAAAACCTGAGGGTCGACAAGTCCCCTGGGCCAGATGGGATATATCCAAGGATTCTTTGGGAGGCAAGGGATCAGATTGCAGAGCCTTTGGCTTTGATCTTTGGGTCCTCACTGTCCACTGTCTGGGGATAGTGCCAGAGGACTGGAGAGTGGCGAATGTTGTTCCTCTGTTCAAGAAAGGGAATAGGAATGACCCTAGTAATTATAGGTTGGTTAGTCTTACTTGGGTGGTCAGTAAGTTAATGAAAAGGGTCCCGAGGGATAGGATTAATGACCATTTGGAAAGATGCAGCATAATCCGGGATAGTCAACACGGATTCATGAAGGGCAAGTCTTGCCTCACAAATTTGATTGAATTCTTTGAGGTAACTAATTGTGTAGATGAAGGTAGAGCAGTTGATGCCGTATACATGGATTTCAGTAAGGTGTTTGATAAGGTTCCCCATGGTCGGCTCATGTAGAAAGTAAGGAGGTGGTGTGGGATAGAGGGAAATTTGGCCAATTGGATAAGTAACTGACTATCACATAGAAGACAGAGGGTGGTGGTGGATGGAAAATGTCCAGACTGGAGACCAGTTACCAGTGGTGTACCACAGGGATCAGTCTGGGCCCTCTGCTATTTGCGATTTTTATAAATGACTTGGAGCAGGGGGCTGAAGGGTGGGTCAGTAAATTTGCTGATGACACCAAGATTGGTGGAGGTGGAGGGCTGTTGTAGGCTGCAAAGAGACATTGATAGGATGTAGAGCTGGGCCGAAAAATAGCAGATGGAGTTCAACCCTGATAATTACGAGGCGATTCATTTTGGTAGGACAAATTTGAACGTGGATTCCAGGGTCAACAGCAGGGTTCTGAGGAATGTGGAGGGACAGAGAGATCTTGGGGTTCATGTCCACAGATCTCTGAAGGTTGCAACTCAAGTGGATAGAGCCGTGAAGGAGGACTATAGTGTGTTAGCGTTTATTAACAGGGGGCTTGAGTTTAAGAGCCATGGGGTTATGTTGCAAGTGTGCAGGACCCTGGTGAGACCACATTTGGAGTACTTTATGCAGTTCTGGTCCCCTTATTATAGGAAGAATGTGGAAGCATTGGAAAGGGTGTAAAGGAGATTTACCAGGATGCTGCCTGGATTGGAGGGTGGGTTGAGGAAAGGTTGAGGGAGCTATGGCTTTTCTCATTGGAGCGAAGGAGGATGAGAGGGAACTTAATAGAGGTTTATAAGATGATGAGGGGGATAGATAGAGTGGACGTTCAGAGACTATTTCCTCATGTGGATGTAGCTGTTACAAGGGGGCATAACTACAAGGTTCGGGATGGGAGATATAGGAGGGATATCCGAGGTAGGTTCTTTACTCAGAGTGGTTAGGGTGTGGAATGGACTACCTCTGCGATAGTGGAGTCGGACACTTTAGGAACTTTCAAACGGTTATCGGATAGGCACATGGAGCACACCAGAATGACGGAGTGGATAGCTTGATCTTGGTTTCGGACAAAGCTCGGCACAACATCGAGGGCCGAAGGGCCTGTTCTGTGCTGTTCTATGTTCACGGGCCCACATTCCCCTTAGCCACTTAACATTTATAAAACACTCACCGTTGGCTTTTTATACTATTTGGGTTTTCCATACCAGACTCTTTTTCACGGTTAATATATTTGTGTGCAATGCCGCCATCTTAAAAAGTAAATTCAGGTCAGAACAGAATTGATGGATTAGTCATCGCACTCAAAAATAACTTTTCCAAATGATTGGAAATGTCCATTTATTTCTTCTATGGATCAATTAAAATTTTCAAAGAATTAGGTGCATTGACGAGCCCAACTAGGAATGGGTACACGCTCGAACAATTTGGTCAATTTCAACCACAAGATGTCAATTCTTAGGCATAATTAAACGCTTGGTGGCTGCACGGTGAGCAGCACATGTGGCTGCTCGTGTTAGGGTACTTTGCTTATGACCCTTTTCACTGGGGGGGTGCGTGTGGTGTGTCTATGTGGGAGGGAGGGGGGGGGGAGCAACGACCCCACAATGTCCATGGTATACAAGTCAGCAGAGGGGCAAACAATGGTCAGACTCAGAAGCCCGTCTAGCCTCATTGGTGGAGAAAATGGCATAGGCTCCTGCTGCAACTCTCTATGGACGGCCAAGGATGCTGGCAAGCTTCTTGGGGGATGAGTTCAAGAAGCAGCGGCAGGAGGTCTCGGAGGAAGTTGATAAGAGGCTCCAGCCCCCATCCGTGCAGAAGACGGATTGCAAAGTAAAGGAGCATGGTGCAGGTGCAGAGATAGCACTAAAACCAGATTGTTTCACTGGCGGCAGAGATGGCCCTGCTGGCTGAAGGGCATAGAAAAGAGGGCCAAGATAGATGATCTGGAAAGCTGCTCCAGTCGGCAAAATTTAAGAATACGTTAGGCTGCCAGAGGACCCAAATCCTACAGACCACATGTCCAGGATGTTGGGAAGGTGGTGGTTGGTGGATTGCTATTCCCTCTGGACTGGACCAGGGGTCGCTAATGGCCCCCAATCTGGGGAATCACCATGGGCAATCAAAATCAAGTTCCACAGGTACCAAGAATTCAGGTACTTGCAGGTTTGTGACTTCTTGCGGAAGGAGGTTCCTTCCATTTCCTCTGGCACAGCCACCTTCGCTCTTGGATAGGACCCTTTATCTGGCTGAGTTGGGCAATGGACGATTTCAGATGTCTCTGGCCGGATCCCGTCGACAGAGCAGGCTTCGTTAGAGGAAGATATAAAGAGAGAGTGTGTGATATCTATACACGTACTGATTTGGAGTGCCAAATCCATTAAACAACTGCTCAAAAAGTCAAACTTTGGTCAAAATTCATAATCTGGGTTTCCATAACACTAATAGCCTGGCAAGAATCGAAAAGTAAAGAGAAGTTACTGTCACACTGGAAGACGCACCAAAACACTGGTTTGCTGGTACTAAACTCACTGTTTGTTGTACCAACAATATTTTAACAAGTCCGAGCAAATAACTTCCATTAAAACATTTAATTGCCATACTGTTTAATTCCAGTCAGCTTCTTGAAAATGTACGAGGATTGACAGAATGGTCAACTATCTTCCACTAGGAAAGTTTTTTTTTAAAAAAACACCTACTTCCCTATTTTAAATCAATTGCAGTGCCATTGTGGAGTAATAAGATATATTCTATCTATTGTCTCTGGACTGACAGTATATTTCCAAAAAGTGGCCAACAGGTTAAAATGTTTTTTGTTAAACATACTAAGAACATATGAACTGACCAGGAATCTGTAATTATGATACAGTTTTTATGGTGATATGGGGCATATTGAGCAGCAGTATTTTATCGCCTACAATATATTTTATCACCCTCAACCACAATTTCAGAATGATTAGCCACATTTCTTTCCTTGGGTTTATTTTACTTTAATTCCATGGATTTATTTCATTTAAAATGTTATATTTAGTGGTATGTACCTATTCAATCTGCAGTCAACTGTTCTATAAAAAAAATTGCTGTTGAAGAGGTAATAAAAAAAGATAATCTCCTCATTACAGTTTAGGAACTTAAGAATTAAAGCATCATTCAGTTATTAGACGAAACCAGGACTGGATCGGCACACTCCATTATATAATGATGGGTAGGTTGAAGTCTCCATTCTTAATGACTCAAGAATTTGACATTTGGATATTCTTAGCCCTGCTCAGAAAGTGGATTACAGCACAAAATGATCCAGGATTCTGTAAACAAGAGTCCAAAAGTAGTAGGGTAGAATCATAAAATTTACAGTGCAGGAGGCCATTCAGCCCATCGAGTCTGCACCAGCCCTTGGAAAGAGCACCCGTGCCAAGCCCACACCTGAGGAAGGAGCAGTGCTCCGAAAGCTAGTCCTTGAAACAAACACCTTGGACTTTAACCTGGTGTTGCAAGACTTCTTACAGTTAGCACAGTTCGACTCTCTGCTAACCTATGTGTGATTGCTCTGTATGACTGAACCAGACTAGCTTTCAAGTCACGTGTTGGAGGTGTTGTGTGATATATATACACCCTGACTCACTCTGTAGATGTCCCCAGTGGAAAGAGTGGAGTGAGAGTGCATCGTGCCTTTTATAGTAGGAAACCACCCCCAAGTGTTCTTCTGCTGATAGCTGCCCGTTTGTCCTGTTCTCATTGTTCATTAGCTGCCAGTCTGTATCTCATTATGGGCATGTCTGGATATCATGATATCGCCCCTTTTGAAATGTTTTCTGTAACATATGTTAAAGTATTTACATGTGCCGACCGGAAAAAAAAACTGGCAGATGGGAAGATATGTACATGTGAAAACAGGTGTCTATGCACGAAAACAGAACATAGCAAACAAAACAAATGTTCAAAAGTCTAGCCCCTAGGGCTTGCGTCTGATCCTAGTCGACCACTGGAGAGGTGGTGGTGAAGATGACGGCACCTTGATAGGCAGGATTAGAGCCTGACTGGTAGCCTCGTAGTTAGAGGTATCATGAGGTGGCACAATAACAGATGGAAACAAAGAATGTGATTGCGGGCAGGCAACTGTGCGCAGTGCCCGTCTGTTTCGCCGCACAGAGCCAACACCCATATGCACAACATACGATCGAGGAGCAGCCTGTCGAACAACAGCTGGAGCGGACCAGCCACCCATCAGGTAGCTTGATCCGAACAGCATCCACCGGGGATAGCACAGCCAAATCGGTGGCATGAGCGTCATAGCCCTACTTTTGCCGGTCCCTCAGTTTCTGCAGCACCGGGAGGTGATCCAGGTCAGGCAAGGTATGGCTGGAAGAGTCGTCCACAGGTCCCTGTTCATCAGGACTGGAGCAGGTGACATCCCGGTAGACAGAGGTGTTGCCCTGTTCACAAGCAACACAAGGTTGACGTCAGAAGCAGAATCCATGGCCTTGCAGATGAGCTGCTTCACTATGTGCACCCCTCTCTCAACCTTCCCGTTGGACTGCGGGTAATGCGGGCTGGAAGTGACGTGGTTAAACTGATATGACTGAGCAAATCTTGACCATTCTTGGCTGCTGAAGCAAGGACCATTGTCATTCATGACAGTGAGTGGAATACCATGCCTGGAGAACGTCTCCTTACAGGCCTTGACGGTGGTCTTGGATGGGAGGTCGAAGACCTTCACGACTTCTGGGTAGTTGGAAAAATAATGATCAACACAGAATCACGACCATTAGCGTGAAAGAGGTCGATGCCCACCCTGGACCATGGGGAGGTCACGATTTTGTGCTGCTGAAGCGTCTCCTTGCTCTGGGCTGGCTGGAAGCGTTGACAGGTCGGACAGTTAAGGGCCATATGCGAGATGTCCAGACTAAACCCAGGCCAGCAGACAGCTTGCCTGGCCCTGCGCCTGCACTTTGACACCTAGATATCCCTCGTAGATTTGCCTTTCCATCCAACGGCGGGAGGTTGCTGGCCCACAGCTGCACCTGTGATTCAATCTGTTGGATGAATGCCAGCAGTTCACTAGGCAAGGTTATGCAGCGGGACAAGGCATCCGCAATAATGAGCTCCTTGCCAGGCGTATACACTAGTTCACAGTCATACCTTCAGAGTCTGAGGAGGATGCGCGCAGCCGGGGCGTCATGTAGTTCCGGTCCTTGTGGATACTGTGGACCAGAGGCCTGTGGTCAGTCTTGACGATGAACGTAGGCAGGCCGTAGACATACTTGTGGAACTTGATAATTCCAGTGAGAAGGCCTAGGCATTTCTTTTCAATTTGGGCGTACCGCTGCTCGGTGGGTGTCATCGCCCGTGATGCGTAGGCAACCGGTGCACAGGATGAAGTGTCATTGCGCTGGAGCAACACCGCGCCGATGCCGTTCTGGCTCACATCTGTTGAGATTTTATTTGAAGCTCTACATGGAAGCTTCAGACCTCATGAGTGCGTCTGATGTCAGGAAGATCGCGCTTCAACTCCAACTCTTCAATTCGTTTAACTTCACCGACGTTCACTTTCAGCTCCAACCACTCTGCTTGATGAGCTGCCTGCCACTCAAAGGCAGTGGACTTTCACCAGGTGTCTGAGGGCCGTGGTGTGTGAGGCCAGGTTTGGGATAAACCTGCCCAAAACGTTTACCATGCCTAGGAAACGCAGCACGGCCTTCTCGTCTTCAGGGGTCTTCATGGCTTTGATGGCCTGGTGTCCGGGCGCACACCCTGCCGAGATATCTGGTCACCAGTGTTGACATGCCAAAGCAACACTTGGCCCTGTTCAGCTTGAGGCCATTGGCATGGACACGGCGGAATACCTGCTGGAGACGAGAGATGTGCTCTTCGGCGGTCGTGGACCATATGATAACGTCGTCCACATACACACAAATCCTTCAATGCCTTCCATCATCTGTTCAAATGATTCTGTGGAAGATCTCAGAAGCTGAGACAATGCTGAACAGCTTACAATTAGAGCAGTACCTGCCAAACGGTGTGTTGAAGGTGCAGAGCTTTCTGCTGGACACATCCAGCTGGATTTGCCAGAATCCATGTGACGCATCTAACTTTGTGAAAAACCGGGCGTGTGCCATCTCACTTGTGAGTTACTCCTGCTTCGGGATGGGGTAGTGTTCCCGCATTATATTGTGGTTGAGATCTGGAAGGTGTTTGGGTGGTTTCTTGATGCGGTTGAAATCTGCCTGTGAAAGAAGATTGGTAGAAGCACCTGTGTCCAGTTTGAACTGGATAGAGCACTGATTTACTTGCATCACCACACGCCATTCGTCTGCAGAATCCACAGTGAGGATGGACAGGATTCGTGATGATGTTGGCATGCTCCCATGTGGTAATGATGCCCACATGGTAGGGGGACTCCAGGCAATCGTCCTCTGGATTCATTGTCCAGCCATGATCAAAATCCTGTAAACCTTGTTGTACACGCCGAACGCACCTGCATTGGAATTGGGAGCGCTGGCCCTCGACTGGTGGTGCAGACCTGCACAAGGCTGCGTAGTGTCCAGGGTTTCCGCAATTTAAACATTGCCTGCCTCTTGCAGGACAGTGTTTCTTTAAGTGGGCGGTGCCGCAGTTCGGGCACATCATGACATCGTTATGCTCAGTGCATTGTCACACAGGCGCAGACCTGTTGGCAGACGTTCGCACCTGCGCAGTGTGGTGATCGGCCACTTTGTTATCCCATTCGCATCGAAATGCGTGGGGCTCCGGGAAGAGCTTGCGAAATGGCCGCTTTCATCAATGCTGAGTCGCTGCATCCGGGGGATGACCTACACGCTGCCTCTTGGGAAGCAAGTTTCTCATTTTCAGGCAATTTGTATTGGGTATACCGATGTTTGGCGTGCTCATGCACTGTACGTGTTTCAATCGTGACTGACATGGTCATATGCTTGATTTTGAAAAGCTGCTCTCAGAGGATCAGAGTGCACTCCAAAAACGATTTGGTTTCTGATCATGGAGTCAGCAATATCACCAAAGTTGCAAGACAGCACTAGCAGACGGAGATTAGTTAAGGAGTTGAAAGATTCATCTTTACCTTGTAGGCGTTGTTTAAATATATATACAGCGCTCAAAGATTTCATTGGTGTCCACTTCAGTGACTATCAAACTTGTCCAGGATGGTCTGAAACTTTGTCTTGTCCTTTAAATGAATTGAAGAGTTGGATGGCTTGATCCCCCACAGTAGAGGAGAAGCGCGATCTTCCTGGCATCAGACACACCCACGAGGTCTGAAGCTTCAATGTAGGGCAGAAACCTTTGCTTGAAAGTCCACCAGTTGGCACTGAGATTGCCAGAGGTCCACAGCTGTTGAGGAGCTTGGATCTTCTCCATGGTGCCAGGATACATTTGCTGGTAGTCACGGAACAGATGGAGGTAAACCACCTATGGTTAGCAGTATCCTGGTATCATGTCATGTTAAGCACACAGATAACACGGGCTGCAACTGGATGCAGTTTTAATTGAAAGATACGCCAGACCTTGAAGTTAGTTCAATCTGATTTATTGAACCTGTCGCACAGTTCTGTGAGTTCGACTCTCTGCTAACCCAAGTGTGATTGCTCTGTCTGACTGAACCAGACTAGCTCTTGGCCACGTGTTGGAGGTGTTATATGTGATATATATATATATACCCTGACTCACTCTGTAGATGTCCCCAGTGGAAAGAGGCAGGAGTGCGAGTGCCTCATGTCTTTATAGTGGGAATCCACCCCCAAGTGTTCTGCCTGCTGATGGTTATGTCCTGTTCTCTGTGTTAGCTGCCTGTATCTCATTATGTCTATGTCTGCATATCATGACACCTTTCTTAAACATTAGTCCAAATGAGAGCTACTCAAAATGAAAACTAACTATCCAGCAAAGGACATAAAAACAGAGGGATCCAAATCAGCTCATCTACTAAACAAACCACTTCCTTCCAATCTCTGCAAACAGCAGTCTGCCTGCCCATCTAGCACTCTAGCATGGACATATTTGCCCAAATAGACAATCTCGAAATTACCCCCAAGATAGCAAGTGATCACAACATACAGATGACCATCCATGCCACCACAATTAAATGAGTGAAATCCAATTACTTCAGGAGCGGTGCAGTAGCACAATGGTTAGCACTGTTGCTACACAGCACCAAGCTCCCAGGTTCGAATCCCAGCTTGGGTCATTGTCTGTGCAGAGTCTGCACGTTCTGCGTGGGTTTCCTCCGGGTGCTCTGGTTTCCTCTTACAAGTCCCAAAACCCGTGCAGTTAGGAAATCTGGACATTCTGAATTCTCCCTCAATGCACCCAAACAGGCACCGGAATGTGGTGACTAGCGGCTTTTCACAGTAACTTCATTGCAGTGTATGTAAGCCTTCTTGTGACAATAAAGATTTTTATTATGCGGTACACTTCCTAGCACTTTGATTTTGCCTACTTTGCCTGAAAATCCCTTTCTCCAGTTACAAACTATTGCAAGCATCCCAGCAAATCTTGAGAATGAGGTCAGGATTAACCCAGCCTATGCCATTAATGTCCTGCATATTATAGATGCACCCCACTCCTCCCAAATAATTTTCTAAAAAGAGAGAATTCAGAGATACATATACATACCCATATCTCATATTATATAGCACAAAAAACTTCTATGGCACTTTGCAACAGTGTTAAACAAAACACATAGGGAGAGATATTTTTGGACAAGTGACCCAAATTCAAAAAAGGAGACACAATCGGAGGGTTTTGGGGAGGAATGCCAGAATTTCTTGACAAGGTAGCTGAAAGCACGCTCAATGGTGAACCAATTAAAATTATGATGTGGAGCTGCCGGCGTTGGACTGGGGTGGGCACAGTAAGAAGTCTTACAACACCAGGTTAAAGTCCAACAGGTTTGTTTGGAATCACTAGCTTTCGGAGCACCGCTCCTTCTTCAGGGATGTACATGTGTGCAGGAGTCAGAGATAGGGACGAGGGAGGGACAAGGTCACAGATTTGAAAACAAAAGGAATTTGACTGAGACGTTGCCACATATGATTTCTTCATTGTTGATCCACAGTTATTTGGCATGCTAAATTCGAATCTTCATCAACATCACTAATCCCTTTCCACAACTTTCCTTTCAAATGTACAGTATTTAGCATTCATCTGCATTGTACATCAGTCATGCTTATTTGTGCATTAGCTTATTTTGTAGCTCACAGCTAGACCGACTCTTCTCCCAATTTATCATCCTCTACTTAAATTAGTCGGTTTCCAAAGTCATTTGTTTAGATTAGGAACATCAAGGACTTCCAAATCACAATCTGCCAAAAAAGAATCCATTCAACATCTGGGCAGAGGCAGGTGCTATTTTTCTGCAAGTATCAGAGTTTTACTCAGCCAATTCAATAATCACAGGTTGAAGCTGCTATATAATGTTGCCACAAAAATATCCATTCATAAAGTTGCTCAAGTATTTTAAGTCCAGTACATCATTTGGTTTCCATTATGCCATTTGGTTCACGAATGCCTTCCAGGCAAGGAAATTTGCCATCCTATCCAGTCTAGACAACATGCGACTTCCCAAGCACAGCAATATGGTCAACTCTAAAATGCACTTTGAATGGCCTAGCAAGCCCCTGGGATAAAATTTCTGCAAATTTCAACTAATTCAAGGACTTTTCTACTTCTAAACCAAAGCTAGCTTTTAAAACATAAATTGGGCAACAGATTCTACTTTCCTCCTACCCAAAAAAGGAGGTATTCCTCATATTTCCCCAGGTGAATAATTGGATAAGCAATCATTTAATTGGATATCAAACTTTGCTTGCATCTTTTTCAACTGCCTAGTTACTCTTGGTACCTTAGGGTAAAATAGAAGACAAAAGCATCTCTACGAATTTTAGTTCCCTTTGGCTCACCTCATCTAAAATCCGGTTTAGCAGGTCTGACAACTGGTGGTTCCAAATTCTCTCAAAAATGCACAGTTGGATCTGGCTTATTACAGGGAATTTTCTGTACCAGTACAACCAGTAAAACCAACCTAAAAAGGTACAAAACAAAACAAAAAAAAACACTGGGAACACTCGTGGAATGAGACATTGAGCTAACATTGCAGACCAGTTATCTTGGGTCAAAACTAGACAGGGATTATGTAGGAATTACCCCCATAAATACAGTCATGGATACATGCAGCTGCTACAACAAGTCTGGCCAGTACAATGTCAAGATGATTCCCTCACCAAACTCTGGCAGGAATGCCTACTCCGGTGAGTAGCGGTGCTTTATTCTTTCATAGGATGCCGGCATCACTGGCAAGAGCATTTGTGGCCAATCCCTAATTGCCTTTAAACTGAGTGACTTGCTTGGCCACTGCAGAAGGCATTAAAGAGTAAGCCACATTGTTGTGGGTCCAGAGCCAATTTGCACTGGGGAGCTGAACAGAGATAGAGCCGCCATTTTGGAAGGGTGCCCCAATTGATCTTGTGCATCCCCCACACTTCCTACCCATGGGCAATGCCCCCCCCCCCCCAAGTGATGACACACTGCCACGGGGTCCCTGGGGATCCCACCTCTTCAGGCTACCCTCCTCCTCTTTCCCCTTCTTCCCCCCCCCCAACCAAGCCCCCTTACAGCACCCCCATCCATCACCTCCCCTTCCACCCTCCTTTCATGGGCATGGCTCCCCCTGGCAGGGTCACCCTGGCACCCCAACAGTGCTCCTGCCAGCGCCAAGGTGCCAGCTGTGCAGTGCCAAGCTGACAGTGTTCAGGGGGCAGGGGGCCACCTTGTACTGACCCCCATCACCCAGGGGTTCCCGTTGGCCCGGGACCCCCTGGGGGCCTTTCCACCTGGTCCATGTTTGTGTGGACCAGTGAACAGCACCTAGCTGCGGCCTTGCTGGAGAGGCTAGAAAATAGAGGGAGACCAGTGGATACTGAGCGAGTCCACCCAAGTCAGTTTAAAACCAGCTTCGGCGAGCGCAGTTTGTTCCCTCCACTTGTGGATGGGATTCTGACTTTGATGCCACACAGGATTTGGGTGAATCCCATGAGGCAACTGCCAGGAAGCCCATGAGAGGGCTCGCCCAGCATTCACCAGCCACACTGCGCTCATGCGAGTGCGCAATGCAGCCGGTGGAAAATTCTAGTTAGTAAATTAATTTCAATTCCACAGCTGTCTTGAACCCATGTCTCAAGAGCATTAGCCTGAACCTCTACGATTACAAGACAAGATACCACATACCTGCCTCCCAGAGACACTCCCTCAACTGTACACTAGTAACTATTCTATAAATTCACTGGCGCTTTCAGAAGATATATTTGACAATGGAAATAGCAAAGTCAGATATGGGCCAAAGATAAAAGGGGTGGCGGAGCTGCTGTACAAGTTCAAAAAGGGGCAAGGTAGTAGACCGAGAAAGGAACTGGAATAAAGAATCCCACAAAAAAAAAAGACAAGCATGGCCCGGATCCATGCAGGTTCCTAGAATGACATTTTGGAAGCAGTAAGTGGAGTCAAAGGGCAAGCTGCTAAATACAACAAGCACCGTTAACAGGGTGGAGGATGATGACTGATTGGGTCTCTGTTCAAGGAAGAACGGAGTGCCCAAAAGCCATCATGTTAAGACAACAGAGGTGTAGAAGGATAGAGATGAAATGGACATGCTTGGGGGCCAGGAAACAAGCGGTGGAGGGCGCCGTAAGAATCATGGCGGGGCGGTGGGAAGAGAATGTACGAGGAGAAAGAAAAATAGTAAAGTGATCAGGCAAGGACAAACTGAGTGAAAGTGCAACTGCAGATTTGGACAATTTGAGCAAGTCACTGCTTACGTAGCAGTGGAGTGTTGATATCAGTGAAATAGCAACTGTGTTTCAAAGAACATTATTGAGGTAGATATGTGATCATCGGTGGATCAGTAACACTAGGGGGTGGAATTTTAATTCAATCCATGTGGAATAGGTCAGAGCCAGTTGCTGATGAGAGATGGGACTGTGCATGATCAAACCGAGGAAAGGAAACAGAAAGCAAATTAAAGATGAGACAAACAGAAATCCGTTTTGAGAGAAGAGCAGATAACTTCAGTATGCATTCCTGGAAGGAATGGCAAAATTAAACAACATTACAAACAGGGGAAAATAATACCACAGATTTTGGAACTCTGAAATAAGCAGAAAATGATGAACATTCCCAGCAGGTCAAAGCAGCATCTCAATTCAAGAATGGCAATCCAAGATCTGGAGTCTGCTCCAGAAGGATTTTAAAAATTTACATTGGAAATGAATATGATGCTGGGAATGAGGGATGAGTTAAGAGTCAGGGGCAGATGGTGGGCAATGTCCAGATATTATGCCTAATGTGCTAGCCAATTAAGTTTCAGGAGAGAGAAATCAGTTATTACCTGCACACAATTTCCAAGGTGATACTGCCTGCAAGTATTACAGCGTGCCAGAGCGACTGCAAGAATGAGCCCTCATTATTTCTGGGGGAAGTTATCGTTTCATCAAAATGGTATATTGTATAATGTTTGACTTTCATAATTAAATTGGTTCTATTACCTCAAAAATCACAATCCCAACAGCATATCTCAGATTTCTCAACTCCTTTGGAAAGTGAAAGGGAGGGACCGATTATGCTTTCATGCACAAAGTATGTTCAGATTTCAGTACATACTAAATAAGGAGAACCAAGTATTTTGGAAGCCAGAAGGAATTTTCACCTGACCTTTTTGCTATCTGTTGTAAACTGGCTTCCAAGTCTAATCTGGCTTCTCACCACCTAGAACATTCTTACATCATGCTGTGCACATCATTCTCAGTATAAAATGTATATATTCCTATAACAAAAGTAAAAATCAACATATTGAATAATTGCAGTATTACACTCCCATGCTCCTTATGTGGAAAATGTTGCTAACAGGATTCTTTAGTGGCAACGGCATTTGCACAATCTATACTTGGAAAAGATTTGCAGAGGAATCATTAAGCTAACAGATACAGTTCTATTGTAAAATGTAAACTCGCCGTAGTCCCAGATGATCATAGGCTGTTTTCCCCTTTTGAGGTGATTTAACTGGAGTGTCACCCATCTCAAGTGGAGGGGCCAAGGTTGAGAAGGATAGGCCTTTACAAATAACCTCAGCCAGTACAGGAATCTTTTAACCCATCCCTCATTTCTGAGTATATTTCATTCTCTGGAGCAGAATCCAGATCTTGGATTGCTATTCCTGAATTGCCAACGGTATATTAATGGATGCTGCTCGACCTGCTGGGAATCACACATCAGGAATCAGCTGCCCAGCTAATCAAGCTAAACTGGCAGCAGAACTAAGGCTTACAAGACAACTATATTTTCCCACTACTGCCAGCACATCCATTATTCACTGCACCAAGGAAAAAAATTGAATTATTCTGCTTCCGAAGAAGCGTGCTTAAAGCAGAGCCATATTGTAGACAGCATCCTCCTGCAAGGGAACGACCCTCCGGGGCTCGCCACAGCAGAGCTTCCATCCTTCCCGACAAAGTACACATCCTGCCCAGTGGTGGTAGCCACAGAAGACATGGAACCAAATGAAGCAGCATTTCGGTCGAAGAGATGTTCCCCATCTGCAACAACCACAGCAACTTTAGCAGGATGGGGGGGGAAGAGGGGGGAGACAATGCTAGCAGTCAGGGACTCTTTCATAGGGGACAGACTCGTGACCTGGGCAAACTGATGGAAAGAGAGGGGGGGGAGAAAGAGGGGGGGGGAGAAAGAGGGGGGGGGGAGAAAGAGGGGGGGGAGAGAGAAAGAGGGGGGGGAGAAAGAGGGGGGGGAGAAAGAGGGGGGGGAGAGAAAGAGGGGGGGGAGAGAAAGAGAGGGGGGGAGAAAGAGAGGGGGGGAGAAAGAGAGGGGGGGGAGAAAGAGAGGGGGGGAGAAAGAGAGGGGGGGGAGAAAGAGAGGGGGGGGAGAAAGAGAGGGGGGGAGAAAGAGAGGGGGGGAGAAAGAGAGGGGGGGGGAGAAAGAGAGGGGGGGAGAAAGAGAGGGGGGGGAGAAAGAGAGGGGGGGGAGAAAGAGAGGGGGGGGAGAAAGAGAGGGGGGGGAGAAAGAGAGGGGGGGGAGAAAGAGAGGGGGGGAGAAAGAGAGGGGGGGGAGAAAGAGAGGGGGGGAGAGAAAGAGAGGGGGGGAGAAAGAGAGAGAGGGAGAGAGAGGGAGAGAAACCCACGGGAATCACAGAACACAACACTGAGAAATCAGGAGGGGAGGGGCCATGTAGCCCACAACAGAATGTGATGCCTAGAGCAGGAGTCAACACTAAGCTACCAACAGAGGAACGGGGGGGGGGGGGGGGGGGGCGGAGAGAACCACATGTACATAAGAATTGTAATACCCAGTACACTCTGCAAAAATACCAAAAAAAAAATTTCAAACAAAGAAAAGAGTCAAAGCAGTTGAGGGTGGTCTGAATGTTTTTTTTCCCCCCACAGAGCGAGCCACAACGGAGTAGTCATCAGCATACTGCAAGTCATGAGATATGCAGGAGCATCACTTGGTCTTGGCTCTCAGCTTGAAGTTAAAAAGTTTCCCTTCAAGGTGAAACTCGATTATGATTCCTTGGAACTCCCGTTTCTGACCAGCTTCTACATGAACAGACTGAAATAGATGGAATTGGAGCAATCACATTTGCTGGATGCTCTTCTCCAATCCACTGCAAAAGGATAGTTGCTACTATCCTGTGACTCCTGGACACCAAGTCTTTGGAGGACTTTCCATAGTATTTTATGGTTGAAGGAATCAAAGACATTCAACAGATCAATAAAGGCCATGTACCTTTGCACTGTTCCAGACACTTTGTCGAATGACAAAGATGACATCTGTGCTCCCCTCGATTGGTCGGAAACACACCGGTATAACAAGGTCTTTGTGGACAGTAGAGGTCAGTTCAGGAGGATTTAGCAGAGAACAGTGGACCAAAGGGAAATACCTCTAGTTCCAGTGAATTATGGCACTGCAAAAGTTTGGAGATAGTGGGCAGAATTTACCGGCCGTTCACGCCACGCTGGCGGGCTATTCTAGTCCCACTGATGACACGTGAATTTTCTAGCAACGAGGGGTGCTGTCAATGGGAAATCCCACTGATCATAGCAGGACCAGAAAATCCCACTGGCAGCATCCTCCGCCACCGAAAAATATGCAGCGGGTTGGGTCGACAAGTCCAGACCCCCCCTAATCATTTCTTCCCAGATTACTGTAAAAAGATCTGAGAGTTTGAACGAGAACGCACAACCACCAACTTTACAGGTCTCTGCAGGAATGTTGTCCAGGTCACTGCAGGAATGTTGTCCAGGTCACATGCCTTTTCATCGATAGCCTTTGCATCAAGTTGGCAGTGTACTCAAAATTTGCCTCCCAAGCCGAGGGATGGTTTTGTCGGATATGGTTTACTTTCAACTAAGATTTCAGTGGTGTTCCTTCCAACAGTGTCAGATAAATGTATAATTACAAACAGGAACGGATTAGAAATGCCCCCACTTTAATAACTCATTCAACCAAAAACTATCAATAGCTCCATCATTGTTGAAATGGCATGCCATCCTAGACTATGTGCTCTATTCCTAAAAATGGGCAGAGCCCACATCCTGAGAATGATGGATGATAAGTTTTATGGATTGTGCTGGCAATATAATTTAAATATTACACACAAAATTAAGATAAATGCTACCAGGGCATGTACAGCATTTTATGTATAAATATAATTTATAAATAAAATTGGCTTCAATTGCTCAGGAATACAGTGCATCACAGGCAGCAGGCAATTGATCAAATATTCTGATCAAGTGCTCCAATACCATTGCAGAATGACGACAAAAAACAAATCAAAATCTTCAATTTTATGGAAGGATTAAATAAAAAGCTGTGCAACACAGTAAGTGCTGGCCGAGCCAGCGACACCCATGAATGAATTTTTAAAAATTTGCAGGAACCAAAATTGTTAACAATTTGCCAAGATATATTTTTGGAGCGTGTAGTTTTGCCACTACCTTGAATTAATAAGGCAAAACAGTGGCCTCTCTCAGTTAGTTTGTGACATGCAAGTCACACATGCATGTCCTAACCAGCTGAACCAGTGCAGGGAACACCAACACATAAAAGATGGAAACCAACACATAAATTTGTGCATAATCAAGTGACCAATTTAATTGCAGCTTTCAAATTACACACTCTAATCAGCAATGGAAATACTTTTGCCAGGAAGTTACAAATAGCTCCTAGTAATTATAATCCCACTTGTAATGGACAACATATCAGGAATCAACAGGGTGAACAACATCATATTATACATTTCCTTGAATAGGAGCAATATTATTCAAAGATCAGTCAAATAAAGCAGTTGGTTCTTTTACTTGCAGCTGCTTTTCTCATCAAGATTTGTAAGACAAGAGAACACTATTATTTTCAACTCGGTTTACAGATGTCAGACTAGTTTGAATTAAAACAGTCTAAATTATTGTTGTACTGAGCATTCCCATCCCCAAAACAGAGGCAACAGCTGAGATTATATTTAAGACGGCAATCATGCCAGCAGCTTGAAATGACCACCTGTCATTCACTAGTCTCACGTTTCATTGCACATGCAGAAATTTTAAACACCTGCCAGCTCCTTTTGCCATAAAGGAAAACATACAAAATCCTCATGCATACATTTTCCCCATTCCTATCCCTTTTAATGCATTCGGGCGTGCACTACCTTATCTGTACACATCACATTGAACATATAATCCTTTCAGGTTTAAGACGTTTTTCTTCAGGTAAAATTACTAGCGACCATTTTTAGTTCAGCCCGGTTGACCAAACTCTGACAATTGACTCAGTGAAGATAATTTCTGGAACTCTCAGATCAATTCAAGTTCAGCGGTCAGAATCCTCTCAAATATTGCCCCTTCCCTCATTCAATGGGACACATCCATTGAGTCCCCGCAACCACCACATGGCTCTACAAAACAGCCTCTGGACACGAATGGAGCATCTCCACCATCATAACACTGAAGAAACTGAAGGAAAGCTAGAGCACAAACCATCCAAAATAAGCACTAGAGTCTCTGACCCAACCTCTTAACCACACGTGGATGATTTGGCCACCACAAATGGCATTTTGAAACCTCTCCTTGTTGTGCCTGCATAAGCTCTGCCCACAGCATAGCATCTTGAACCCAACTCTTGAGGGCAACATCCTTGAATTACACTTGCTCTCCAACAGGGCATTGAACTGGTTTGGGAACGTGACATTGAAAATGTTGACAGTTTCTGTTCCCAAAGCCAAAACGAGGGGAACAACAGGGACCAGCATAACCAAGTTTACATCACTGTTGCACCAGTAGCCCTTTTACCTCTTGTAGCATTAAGAAATTCAGGAAACAAAACATTGAAATTTGCCATTGTTTTTATGACAGAAGAGTCAAGATGATAAATTCTGGATACAATGTGCATAGCTCTAGTTATCAATGTAATTAACAAATGGATAAACTACATACAAATTTTGCAGTTTATAGCACAGACTGCAAAATTAAATTGCAACCCCATTTCATGTAGCATTTTTCCAATTTTGAAAAATTGACTATGGCACATCTATAGCACTAGGGCACAAAGTCTTGGAAATTAGGCAATTATATACATCACACCATAATGTAAGAGAACATCAAAAGCAAGAATGGAACTTGTTGAATTGCCACTTAGACCAGTGCAGAATAGAGATTGAAGGCTCAGTAAAGTAGTTGCTCATGGCCAACTTTATATTGACTTGTTCCAAGTACTTGATGGAAACCATACATGTCATAAGACTCCCAGAAGGTATGTTGCCTCCGGGTGCCAGAGATGTCTCGGATCGTGTCTTCAGGATCCTTAAGGGGTAGGGTGAGCAGCCAGAAGTCGTGGTGCACAATGATACCAACGTCGTAGGTAAGAAAAGGGGTGTGGATGTAATAAAACAAGTTTAGGGAGTTAGGCTGGAAGTTAAAAGCCAGAACAGACGGAGTTGTAATCTCTGGTTTGTTGCCGGTGCCACGTGATAGCGAGGCTAGGAATAGGGAAAGAGTGCAGTTGAACACGTGGCTGCAGGAATGGTGGAGATGGGAGGGCTTCAGGTATTTGGATAATTGGAGTGCATTCTGGGGAAGATGGGACTTGTACAAGCAGGACGGGTTGCATCCGAACCAGAGGGGCACCAATAATCTGGGATGGAGGTTCTCTAGTACTCTTTGGGAGGGTTTAAACTAATTTGGCAGCGGGCGGAATGGGAACTAGATTTTGGACAGCACGGAAGCATAGTGGTTAGTACAATTGCTTCACAGCTCCAGGGTCCCAGGTTTGATTCCCGGCTTGGGTCACTATCTGTGCAGAATCTGCACGTTCTCCCAGTGTGTGCGTGGGTTTCCTCCGGGTGCTCCGGTTTCCTCCCACAGTCCAAAGATGTGCAGGTTAGGTGGATTGGCCATGATAAATTGCCCTTAGTGTCCAAAATTGCCCTTAGTGTTGGGTGGGGTTACGGGGATAGGGTGGAGGTGTTGACCTTGGGTAGGGTGCTCTTTCCAAGAGCCGGTGCAGACACGATGGGCCGAATGGCCTCCTTCTACACTGTAAATTCTATGATATCCGCAACTCCTGCAATCTTAGTATCATCCGCAGACTTGCTAATCAGACTCGCTATGGTTTCTTAAAGGTCGTTTATAAATATTACAAAGAGCAGAGGTCCCAGTCCTGGGGCGAAATTCTCCGACCCCCAGCAGGGGCGGAGAATCGCTTGGGCGCGCCTAAAATCCCGCCCCCGCCGTGGCAGAGATTCTCCGCCACCCAGGAAGTGGCGGGGGCAGGAATCTCGCCCCGCCGATCGGAGAGGCCGCTGCGGCGATTCTCCGGCCCGGATGGGCCGAGGTCCCGCCACTGGGAGGCCTCGCCTGCCGCCGAGGTTTAAACCACCTCTGGAACGGCGGGCACAGCGGCGCGAGCAGGCCCCCGAGGGGTGTCCCCATGGTGGCCTGGCCCGCGATCGGGGCCCCCCGATCAGGGGCCAGGCCAGTGCCCTGGGTGCACTATGTTCCTCCTCGACCGCCACGGCCTCCACCATGGCGGAGATGGAAGGGAACACCACATTGCACATGCGCCGGCAGTGACGTCAGCGGCCAGATGCCACCATGTCAGCAGCCAGATGCCGCTGACGTCACTGCCGGCGCATGCGCCGACCGGCGAAAGCCTTTCGGCCAGCCCTGCGGCCGGGGGCGCCGGGTGTTTGCGCCAGTCTTCTGGTGCAAACCGCTCCGGCGCGGGGCTGGCCCCCAAAGGTGGGGAGAATTCCCCACCTTTGGGGAGGCGCGACCCCCAAGTGGTTGGCGCCACTCCCCTACTCCGGCACCCTCCGTCACGCCGGGTAGGGGAGAATGCCGCCCCTGATCTCTGGAACATCACTAGTTACAGACCTCCATTTGGAAAAACACCCTTCCACTGCTACCGTCTTCTATGGCCAAGACAGTTCTGGATCCATCCAGCTAGTTCACCCCTGACCCCATGTGATCTAATCTTTTGCATCAGCCTGCCATGAGGGACCTTATCAAATATTTTACTAAAGTCCATGCAGACAACATCCATAGCCCTTCCCTCACCAATCATTTTTGTTACCTCCTCGAAATCCTCCTTGCTGTTTAGCACAGAGCTAAATTGCTGGCTTTGAAAGCAGACCAAGCAGGCCAGCAGCACGGTTTGATTCCCGTAACAGCCTCCCCGAATAGGCGGCGGAATGTGGCGACTCGGGGCTTTTCACAGCAACTTCATTTGAAGCCTACTTGTGACAACAAGCGATTTTCATTTCATTTCAAAACTTCAATCAAATTAGTGAGACATGACCTCCCTCGTCCAAAACAATGCTGTCTGTCGCAAGACCATTCACTTCCAAATGTCCATAGATCCTATCGGAGAATCTTTTCCAACAATTTCACGATCACTTGACGTCAAAATCACTGGCTTATAATTACCCGGATTATCCTTGCAACCTATCTTAACGGTACAACATTGTGGCCTCATTGGCCACAAGTGAGACCCCAGAGGATTGAAGGATAGACAAAAATTTCTGTCAGAGGCCCAGCGATTTAATTTCTCGTCTCCCTCAGCAATCTGGGATAGATGCCATCTGGCCGTGGGAATTTGACTACCTTAAAATGCTTTTTAACGCACCCAACACTTCCTCCCTCGTAAAACACTTCCTCCCTCGTAATAACCTTTTCTAAACTGTTTACACATCCCTCAGACACCACCAATCAACGTGTCCTGCACTCCCATCAACTGCTCTTTTAAAAGACTCCCACATGCCAAATGTGGATTTACCCTCAAACAACCTCTCCCAAACAACCTCCAAATCCTGCCTAATCTAGTTGCAGTTAGCCTTCATAATTTAGCACCTTAACCCCAGGACAACACTCGTCCTTTTCCACGAGTATCCAAAAGCTTACAGAATTGTGGTCACTGTTCATCACTTGTTCTCCCACTGCAACTTTGATGACCTTGCTGTGCCCGTTCCCTAGTCCTAGGTCCAATATAGCACCTTTTCTTGTTGGACTATCCACATATTGCTCTTGGCCACACTTACCAAATTCCTCACCATCCAGAAACCTAGCCCCAAGGGATTTCAAGTCAATGAGGAAAATTTAAAAAGTCTCCCACTACGACAACCCTATTATTTCTACATCTATCCAGAATCTGCTTACATATCTGCTCTTCAACTTCTTGTGGGCTGTTGGGGAGGCCTCTAGTACACCCCCATCATAGTGACTGCCCCCTTCCTGTTTCTGAGTTCTACCCACAGTGCCTTGTTACTAGATTCTTCCATGGTGTCCTCCCTCTGTACACCAGTAATACACTCTCACCAGTATTGCAACTCCCCCACCTCATTTACATTCCTCCCTGTCTCGCCTAAAGCACCTATACCCTGGAATATTTAGCTGCCAGTCCTGTTCCTTTTTTAACCAAGTCTCCATTACAGCAACCACATCCAAGTTCCACGCGTGAATCAAGGCTTAAGTTCATCTGTCCTGCCTGTTATACTCCATGCATTGAAGCAGATACACTATAGACCTCCAGGCCCACTGAGTTGATCTCGCCCAGCCAGCCCTTCCTCTCAGCCAGCCTGGCCCTGGTACCATGCTCATCCCCAGTCTCTGCACTTGCTGACTTACTGCCCTGATTTCCACCCACCTGCCAAATTAGTTTACGACCATGTTTGTTCCATTCTATATCAGACCCAAGTAGCTTGGGGGAGAGAGTCAGAAAGATTCAATTCACCACTAGGCTTCCGGAGGTACGTAATTTTTTCCAGCAAATTGGGCTGCAAATTCAGTACTCAAGAACCAGGGAGCACAAGAGTCTAGTTATCATATTTGCTGCTAACATTACTATTGCAATCAGTACCAAGGCATGAACAAGAATTTCTTATGTTGGGAGTTGGAGTCAATACAATGCACAAGTGCATTGTATACATGATAGGACATGCAATAAAGATTTGGGTAAAATGGAGTTTAGACCAATGTTGAAGACAAATCTAAAAGACAATGAAGCACTGATCAGAACCACTCAATTATCCCAGGATGATAACAAAAATGTTGTAGGATTCATAATGGTAGAGAAGTTTCATTTTCACAAAGAAACTTTCTCCAAAAAACTAGATTAACCTCAGACTCCAAAAGGCATTCTTGAGGAAAGAAATTGAATATCGCACAGCTGAGTCAACCTGTATTTCTAAGAAGCACTCAGCAGAAAATGTATCTCCAAGAAACATCGAGCAACACCATCTATTCTTTGATAATTAAACCACAATTTTGGAGTCAGCAAAATGACAGTACAATAAATAGCTGAAGCACCAAAGGGGCTGGAATACACAGGGGGTAAAAGTTATAGCTATGCAGAATTTTCTATCTGGAGTACAGAAATCCCCGGTTAGAGCTTGTTCTAAGTGAACTTTCCCCAAGTACTGCTGCTGGCCACATATTTAAATTTTCACTTTAGTGCAGTTACTGCACATTTGTAACAACAACAAAAAAAACACATCTAGCCAGTTATTACAGCACATGCTTCTGATCTCAGTACAATATCCAGGGCTATGTCACCTTATTTAATTATCTTCATGAGACAGCAGATATTATGGTAGATTTAGGAAACTCTTTAAAAATCCTTTTTTATTTCAGACCTCGATCTGCAACTCTGGTCTGAAGAGTCCTAGCGGACTTAGAACATCAACATCATCTCTCCACAAATGCTGCCAGGCCAGAGTGTTTCCAACATTGTTTTTTAAATTTTAATTTAAGAAGCTCTTTAGTCCATCTCGACAATTTCAAGCCTGCTTCCAATTCCCTTGATGTTGAGAAATGGTCCAAAATTCACCTGTAGCTGTGCTGAGTACCAGACCTGCCACTCCACCATGACATCAGTCAAAATTCACACCTGCCCAGGCCTATACAAAATAGATGAAGGTAAAGGCCTTATTTTCCCTGGTTCTGCCAGAGATCCTGACTACCAGATCTCTTGGGGTTCAACTTCTAACCTCTTTGGCTTCAGTCAAAAATAGTTTTGGACCCAGTCATTTGTTTCGTGATTTGATGTGTTACAGCATCCTGCAATTAATCAGCATTTCTACATCTGGTGCATGTTTAGTAAATCATTCATCACCTTGCCTCAAGTTTGAAACACAATGGCAAACTGACCTATGCACGTGACATTTAAATACATTATCTGCATCGGAGGGAAAAGTACATTACAGTTTTCAAAATAGAGTTATGAATCATTTTTTCTTTTAAAATAAACATTTTATTGAGGTATTTTTGGCATTTTAACAGCAGCAATATAAACAATGTACATGAAAATATAAACATAGTGCAAATACCACCTCCCTCCCCAACAGGTCCCACCATTAATTAACCCCCTAATCTACGCTAGCCTAACACCTTTTCTCCCCCCCTCTGACGATTGATTCTCCGCGAAGAAGTCGATGAATGATTGCCACCTCCTGGCGAACCCTAACAGTGATTCACTCAAGACAAAATTGATTTTCTCCAAACAGAGAAAGCTAGCCATGTCTGACAGCCAGGTCTCCGACTTCGGGGACTGAGTCCCTCCAGGCTAATAATATCCGCCTCCAGGCTACAAGGGATGCAAAGGCCAGAACGTCTGCCTCTTTCTCCTCCTAGATTCCCGGATCCTGTGACAACCCAAAAATCGCCACCTCTGGACCCAGCGCCACCCTTGTTTTTAATATCTTGGACATGACGTCAGCAAACCCCTGCCAAAAGCCCCTCAGCCTTGGACATGTCCAGAACATGTGGACATGGTTCACTGGTCCTCCCGCACATTTGGCGCACCTATCTTCGACCCCAAACAATCTGATCATCCGGGCCACTGTCACGTGAGCCCGGTGAACGACCTTGAATTGAATCAGGCCGAGTCTGGCACAAGTTGTAGTCGCATTGACTCTACTCAACGTGTCCGCCCAAAGGCCCTCCTCTCTATCTCTCCCCCCAGCTCCTCAGATCCCACAAGTTCCTTTAAATGTCAGAAATGCTACCCTCACCTATTCCCTCCCCCCCCCCCCCCCCCCCCCCCCCCCCCCGCCACTTCCTAACCATGGCTATGTTAACTGCCCAGTAATAATTGCTAAAGTTCGGCAGCGCCAGCCCTCCCTCTCTCCCTGACTCCGCTCCAGCATTACCCTCCACACCTCGCGGGGACTTGCCGCCGCCACCCACCCCCCATTGAAATACAAACAGGAATCTCGGGAGGACTGTCATTTTCACTGTTTGGACTCTACCAGCTAGAGACAACAGGAGCGCATCCCATCTTCGAAATCATCTTTCATCTGATCCACCACCCGGGCCAAGTTCAATTTATGTAGCCAGTCCCAATCCCGTGCCACTTGGATACCTAGGTACCTGAAACTGTCCCCATCCAATGTAAATGGCAGCTCCTCAGTCACCTCTCCTGTCCCCTCACCTGGACCGCAAACATCTCGCTCTTCCCCATATTAAGCTTATACCCTGAAATCCGACCAAATTCCCCTAAAATTCTCTGATTTTTTCCATCCCCTCAATTGGATCCAAAACATTAAGCAGGTCACCAACCCCCCCCGGACCAGCCCCTTGAGGCCCTCAGACCAATTGCCAGTGGCTCTACAGCCAGTGCAAACAGCAGTGGGTAGAGGGGGAATCCCTGTCTTGTCCCCTGATGCAATCTAAAATAGTCCAAAGTCGTCCTGTTCATCCGTACACTTGCCACAGGAGCCTGGTACAGCAACCTGACCCAGTCAATAAAGCCCCTCCCAAATCCGAACCGCCCCTAACCTCCCATAAATAATCCCACTCAACCCGGTCAAAAGCATTTTCCGCATCCATCGCGACCACTACCTCCACCTCCCTACTTTCCGGGGGCATAGTGATCACGTTTAACAGCCTTCTTACATGGGCCACGAGCTGCCTGCCCTCAACGAACCCCGTCTGATCCTCCATAATGACGATTGGTACACAATCCCCAATCCTGGAGGGCAAAATTTCAGCCAACAGTTTGCCGTCTACGTTGAACAGGGAAATTGGCCTGTAAGACCCAATTTCTTGTACCGTTTCAGGATAAACAAAATCGTGGCCCATGACATTGTCTGGGGCAGAACCCCTCATTTCCTTGCCTCATTAAACAAACACATTCATCAGCACCGGTCACAATATCGCAGAGAACTTTTGTAGAACTCCACTGGGTACCAGTGCGGTCCCGGGGCCGTACCAGTGCGGTCCCGAGGCCATACCCGACTGCATGGCCTTCAAGCCCTCCACTATCTCTTCCAACCCAATCGGGGCCCCCAGTCGGTCATTCTGCCAGCTCCCTGTCCACCTTCGGGAAAGTCAACCCCTCCAGGAAGGGCATCATCCCCTCCGGCCCCACAGGGAATTCCAACCTGTACAACCTACTGTAGAAATCCCTGAACGTCTTGCTAACCCTTGCCGAGTCCCCAACCCTATCAATAACCCCCTATTTCTCTAGCTGCCTTCCTCTTTCTGAGCTGCTGTGCAAGCATCCTGCTGGCCTTCTCACCATGCTCATAGATCGCCCCCCTCACCTTGAGCTGCTCCACTGCCCTCCCTGCGGTTAACAAGCCAAACTCCGCCTGTAGCCTCCGCTGTTCCCTCAAAAGCCCCATCACTGGAGTCTCCGCGCACCTCCTGTTGACTTGTAGAATCTCCTTTACCAGTCGGTCCGTCTCTGCCCTGTTCGTCCTGTCCCCGAGAGCCTGGATCGAGATCAGCTCTCCTCTCACCACTGCCTTCAGCGCTTCCCAGACCACCGCTGCTGAGACCTCCCCCATGTCATTTACCTGCAGGTAATTTTGTACAAATTTCCTCAGCCTCTCGCACACTGCTTCGTCCGCCAATAGCCCGACATCTAACCTCCATTACAGGCGCCGATTGCTATCTTTACTAATCAGCAACCCAATGTGGAGCATGGTCCGAGATTGTGATCGCCACGTACCCAGTGTCTACCACCCCTGCCAGCAAGGCCCTACCCAAAACAAATCAATCCGAGAGTATACCTTATGCACGTGGGAGTAGGAGGACTCCTTCACCCTCAGCTGCCTAAATCTCCATGGATCCACCCCCTCATCTGCTCCATGAACCCGTTCAGTTCCTTTGCCATTGCTGGCACCCTGCCTGTTTTCGAGCATGACCGATCCAGGCCAGAATCAATAACTGTATTAAAGTCCTCTCCCATGATCAGCTTGTGCGAGTCCAGGTCCAGTATCTTCCCAAACATCCTCTTTATAAATTCCACGTCATCCCAATTTGGCGCATATACATTAACCAGCACCATCTTCATCCCCTCCAGCTTACCACTGACCATAATATATGGACCCCCCCCCACACCCGAAACTATTCTACCCACCTCAAATATCACCCGCTTATTAAATCAAGATCACAACACCTCTAGTCTTTGTATCCAGCCCCGAGTGGAAGACCTGACTGACCCAGCCCTTCCTCAACCTAACCTGGTCCACTACTCTAAGGTGCGTCTCCTGCAGCATTACCACGTCCGCCTTAGTCCCCTCAGGTGCGTTAACACACAGGCCCTTTTAACCGGCCCATTCAATCCTTGGAACATTCCAGGTGATCAGCCTAGTTGGGGGGGGCAAAGTGTCCCCCCCCCTCTGATCAGCCATCCCCTTTCTTGGGCCCGCCCGCCCCCCAGCAGCCCCCGCCACCAACCTCCTTGGTCTCTCCCTCATCAGAACTACCACCCCACCCAGCAGCACCACTCTGAAACCTAACCCATACAATAAACTAAACATATGCACACCCCCCACTGCGCTTCCGTGAGCTAGCTCACCCAGCTAGCTTGGAGGCCCCTGCCCCTGGCGTCAATAAGTCTCCCACCTAGTATTCCCTCACTCCCTCCCTCCTCCCCATACAAACAAATTTCCTCATCTAACAATCCCCACACAAATCACCCAGCTGGAAAAAAAAACAGCGAAACTCAAACAAGCACATCTCCATCCAACAAAAGTGCACAAAGAAAAAGACATTGCCAACACAAAACCCGAAAAAAGAAAAAACTTTTCCCCTCCCCTCCTTAAATAGAACTCCTAAACAGAAGAGGATTTTTTATTTTTATTTTATAAAAAGACCCAATATAAGCCAACAAGTTGCATCAAAGTTCAAAGAGTTCTCAGCCCCCCCCCCCCCAACCAGTCCTTTTCTCTTCACGAAGTCCAGCACGCCTTTGGGTGACTCAAAATAATGCTGGTCCTCATACGTGACCCAGAGACAAGCCGGATGCAGCAGTCCAAACTTCACCTGTTTCTTGAAGATTGCCTTAAACTTGTTGAAGCCTGCCCTTTTCCTAGCCACTTCCACACTCAGGTCCTGGTACACCCGCAGGTTACTGTTTTCCCCATTTACAGCTCTGCATTTGCTTGGCCCACTGAAGAATACATTCCTGGTGCAGGAACCTGTCGAATCTCACCACCATTGCCCTCTGAGGGTCCCCCGTTCGCAGATTCCTCGCAAGCGCTCTGTACACCCCAAGGGTCGGGAGAATGTCCCCTTCCCCAGCAGCTTTTCAAACATACCGGCTACATATGCCCCAGCATCAGCTCCCTCAGACCCCTTCGGGAGCCCGACAATTCTTAAGTTCTGCCGACGGGATCCATTCTTTCGGTCCTCCACCTTCTCCAGAAGTCTTATTCTGCTGGTCCCACAGCATCCTCACATCCAGCTCCACCACTGTTTGATGCTCCTCCTGCTTAGCCAGCACCTTCTCAACCTTCTGAATCATGAGATCAAGGGCATCCAATCTGTGCTCCAGCCAATCAATCGATTCTTTAAATAAAAACATTTTTTAATTTTTTTTAAAAAATAAATCGGGTCCAGACAGTCCCGTTTCTGCTTGGTCAAGCTGTCCTGGATGATCTGCATCAACTGCTCCGTCGATCGGCAACACACCCACGGCCATGCTGTCTCCAGCTGCAGCAAAGCTCTTCCCCATCTTTCTATTTCCGCCTTTTCGTGCACTTCTGGTTCTTTTCTCCATACACCGATTTTGTGGAAATGGTGCCCAATTGCCTCAGCCTTCAAATTTGCCATTTAAAACCGAAAAAGTCCTGGGGAAAGGTCCAAAAGTCCGACTAGAGCGGGACTTACTCCTTCATAGCCACCACCGGAAGTCCCCCAATAATCATCTTCTAACAGTACAAGCAATAACTGCTCGTAAAATTTCAGATCATTCATCAGAACTAGGTCCAACAAAGCCATCAGGAACCCGAACTCTTTCTTGCTCTCCACACATGCTGCCAGGCCAGAGTGCTCTCAACATTGTCCATTTCAGATTTACAGCATTAGCTGTGTTTTGCTTTTGTATAGGCATTACTTTACTGCACTGAAACAATACAGGTATTTTATTGCATGCAAACCAACCAAATTTGCAGCTGACAGCAAACCAAAAAAGGGGTTATGTAAAATCCATTGAATTTCACTGGTCTATGCATTGAATGCAGCAAAAAGTGACACTTTGCAAGTAAATGCATGGACTTACACAACCCATAAAAGATGACCTGACAGCGTATGAACAGATTAGTTCATTTAGCCCCTCAAGCCAGTCATTCAATGAGATACTGGCTGATTTGTGATGAATCCCTTTGTTCGCTCTCTCTCAATACCTTTGGTTCAATAAAAATATGTTTTTATCCTTTAAAACTAACTAATGTAGCATCAATAGCCATTTGTAGAAGCGAGCACCAACCTCCACCACTGTGTAAAGGTTTTTCCTAATTTTACTTTAGAGGAGGTTTGGTTTGAGGCTTTAGACTGTTGCCCCTACCCAACCAACAGAAAGCATCTCTCTCTCTCAAGAAAATCCATCAGGTCCCCTTAATATCTTGAACATTCAATCAGACCATCCATTATCCTTCTAAAATTCCAGGGAATACAAGCTTGTTTGTGAGATCTCTCCTTGGAATTGAACGCTGGGGGTCCTGGTGTTATTCTGGTAAATCTGTGCTGCAGTCCTTTCAAGGCCAAATCTAAAAGTAAATCACCTAGGGATGTAGAGGTAACAATGGACTCAAGTACATTGGGATGTAGCAATGCATAAAAAGGTGCTATCTAAATGTATGCCTTCAAAGCTAGGAAGACAGGCATATGCTTGCATATTGTTACTGCCTGCACAGAGACCAATAATGTTTGAAATGAAATAAGATGGCACTGTGACAGACTAAAAGCATTTGACTAAAGACTTTTTGAAGATAAGTTACTTTAACTTTCACACAATTGCCACTTAACGTCCAAAGCTGTTAGGTCAAGGGATTATTGGGATAGGGCAGGGTGAGTGGGCTTGGGTGGAGTGCTTCGAGGATTGGTACAAACTTGATGGGCTGAATGTCCTCCTTCTGCCTGTAGGGATTCGATGATAATAAGTTCAGTGATATTCTAGAAAAGCTTGTAACCTGATATCACAATTGTTTCCTCTGTACCTTCCCATCTCAGATTCCATTACCATGGCAATGTGAATTACATGGGCCTTTTATCCAGGCAGAGATACCGATGAGAACCCAATTCTTTCATCTTGGATAAGGGGCAGTTGAGAGCACAATCGTTTAAACCCAACATTTCACTTTTCTGAGACTGGAGAATCAATTTATCCACTGTTGGCACACAGGCTGCTTGCTGCAAGGGCAAACACCTTGCACCTCCTTTCCAGTGAGACAATCCAGGCCCCCTTTAATCTCCAACAGGCAGATTTATCTCCCATTTTATCTGAAATTAAAGACACTCGCAAAAACAAATCTTATTAACTTTAATAGGAATGCAATTCCAAAACACTTTTTAGAATGATGGCAATCTTCATATTGTGATCACAATTTTGAACAGGCTTGTGAGGAGGTTAATACAAGCAAAAACACTGAATGGTTGAGGAGACATCTGTGAAATATTAGGTGCAGGGGCAAAAGCCTTGAACGATGTTTCAGTAAACTGCAGTGTGTCAAACAACCGTCACTGCTTGCAACTTCCGCGATCGGGAATTAATTGCAAACAATTAAACCGTGCACAGCGGCAAAGATGGAAAAACCACCTGACCAGAGGGAAAGTAAACAGGTGAAAATCCCAGCCCCTAGCAATTCCACGAAAATCTCAAGATTATTTGACAAGATTTGGGGGTGGGCACTTTTATCATTGAAATGTTTAAGGAAAAGATCTCACCAGTCTCAACAATTTTTTTTTAAAATGGCAGATGGCTGTCACCCCCACCCACCCCACTGAAGGATAGCCTTTTGTCATCAACAGGCAAACTGGTCAGCCGGCATTCTGGCCCACACTAGGACTGTATCCTTTTTTTAAAATCGCAATGTGCAACACTGGTCTTATTCGCTGAAAGTGTGCCGTTTATTTCGCTTGAATTGTAACCGCTGTAGCCCTGCCCGGTGTTTTGCAAGGTGCCGGCTCCCCGGCTCAGGAACAGCTCTTTGTCTGCAGTGGCTCTTCCACACGACAGATGGCCATTGTCCAGCTCGCACATTCACTATACCCCTCAAAACAGACTCCGACTTCCACGAAGGCGTTCATCGTTTAAAGGGTGTGCCGCCCCACAAAAGACGGCTGCAATGTGTGATATTAGTGAAAGAGCCGAGATTTCGCCAGCAGGAAAGCGCGATACCCGCCGTCAGCCCATATATGGTCAGCCTGTAGTAACTGGACAAACTGGTCCATTCAACCAGCGCCAATTACACCCGGGACGTTATAGTATACACACACAGCTGAACAAATGGCAACTCCCAAGTCACAAGAGATTGGAAATATCGCTTCATTCAACACGTTCACGACACAATATATGGAGAGCTTGGACCACATCGACACTCCGACTTAGAGGAAAAAGGTTGGAGTGCTCACACAAATAGACATCCCGTTAATGCATTCCCCGCGCGTTTTAACCACATTCATCCGGCCACCGACTCTACTCTTTATATAAAAGATAATATAATTGTTAAATTCGTTATATCCATTCCTCCGTGCCGGAAGGAGATGCCGGTTTAACCAATGAAAATCGACCTTAAAATACCAAGTCACAAGCGATCCATCGATAACAAATATATTGGGGTGCGAATCACGGGGGCTTTTCAAAACAAATCTCGTAAAATTAGATTTTCCCTACCTCCTCGAGACTCTAGCTCAATGTTATCCTTTCAAATTACAAACGTGCATCACATACAGGGAAACGGGAGGAAAGGAAAACATCGGGGAGTTCACCACTTGGTTAAATCCCAAAGCGTGGTTTTACCCGCCTATCTTTGACTAATTTGCACCCTGAATTTCAGTCATTCTCACCTCTGCAGCACGTTCTCGTAGTCCCCGCGGAGCTTGCCCAGCTCTATCTGTAAACGCGCCCTCTCCCTGGCCGTCTCATCCAGGGACTGGCGGGCGTCCGCCAGCTCATTCTCATACAGGTTCCTGATGCCAGTCACCTCCCGGCTGGTTACCTCCTCCCTCTCGGAGATTTGCAGCTGCAGGATACTATTCTCGGACTCCAACGAGCGCACCTTGTCGATGTAGACAGCAAGCCTGTCGTTCAGGTTCTTCAGGTCCTCCTTCTCCTGCAGTCGGGAAATGCGGGTCGGACTGAGCGGGGAGCTGGCCGCACTCCGGCCGCTCGGACGGTGCTGCTGGGTCTTAGGAGTAGCCATTGCCATAACTTACATACACAACCGTGTTGGGTGGGTTTTGTTTTCCGTACAGTGGAGCCCCAAAAAAACTGACGTGAACCAGCAATTATTTTCCCAATAAAATCAAAGCAATACGAGAAGCGGCAGCACCTGAAAGCTCTTACTCCTCCCCGCCTTTACCCGCGCTTCTTTTCCACATTCACTGCATCCTCTGTTAAAATGGCTCCTCGTTTGAGATACACAACGTGACCGTCTGGAGGCCAATTGTACCGCGAGACTAGACCCGTCCTCGTAACACCAACAGCAGATGTGAAGTTTGTGAAATGTCCACTTTACTCTTTAAATCACGGTACAATTTTACCTCGCTTAAACTAAACTAACAACCAGGACTGCATCTGTAGTTAACTAGGGATTTACACTTGTACAATCCGGTCTGATTGTTGAGTTTTTTTCCTCTTTCTCTGGGAATCAGTGCGGTGCAGTGATTACTATAAATGTGAAGCTGCTTAAGTCAATTATACGGGCTGGTATCACCTCATATTCACATCAAGGAGACCGAGATAATAGGCAGGGTGAAATAATTAAGTTGAACAGAATCGTCTAATTAATTGTGAACATGGCTTTTGAGGTTAGATTTTTTTTAAAGTTTTGTTATTCGAACAGTTTCTACACTTGAAATTTCTCGCGCTGACAAACAAAAATCGATTAAATGTCAAGACCATATGTGCACAAATCATTCGTGAACACCGGTTTTCTCCAACTTTGAATGCTCACACATTCGCTCATAGGTACACAGGGTAATTGATACCCAGCAGATGTTTCTTTTCAGAAACACTGCGAGCGCTGGAAATTTGGAAACAAAAGGGATGGAAATACGCAGCAGCACCGGCTACAACGGTGCAAAAACAATTGCACTGCTCGGATATTGGCACATATAATCTCTGCTCATAACTAACCTATCCAAAACATAAGTTTCAATTTCAGTCTGGTGTATGAGATAATTTTTCTCGTTCTTATCCAAATCTTACGTGGTAACGGATGGTGTAAATCCGCTCTACTCTTTTGGGAGAAACTGCATGAAATAGTAAGAGCTTCCTAAGAGCCAAAAGATTTGTTTTAAACTAAGGAAACTTGTTTACTTATACCATTGGCGGCGCCACATGAGATTAAAGACCAAGTCTATAAACTTGCAGTTACTACATTTATATTTGAGCAGTACTGCTGACAAGACCTTTTTTGTCATGTACTCACTAATCAGGATAAACACAAGAATGCCAATGTAAGGGAAAGCAACATTTGTACTGTATGAGAAAACAGTATTGATTTGTTGGCTAGTGGTCAGCTAGAGACCTTGCATGGAGAATGCACTTGTTGATAGTGATTGACAGTTAACTGCCAAGCATTGTTTGAAATTAAACCAGGCTTTAGACTCTGGTCAGAAATAAACCAGCGAATGGCTGTTACTTATTTTGTTTAGCTGAAACTATTTGTGCAAATATTCTTTCTGTCTGCAAATTCGTATTTATTGTACAACATTAACAACATGCTTATTTAGGTGCTTATACATAAGCATCATATTCAAGTTTTATATGGAACTAATTGCAAACATGTGATATGAGAATGTGGAATTGAAATAACAAAGAGGATCAAGGCAGAAATGCTACATAAATGTTCAACCGTAGTGGATCTCCAAATATATGCATTAATTTTGATCAGTTGTTTTTCGACTTTATGTTTTATGTTATTTGTATAAACTATAAACGTGATGAAACTATTCCAAGTTTACGTCACAACAAAATGCAAGAGATTTTAAAAATAGGCCATTCTAGATACAGAAAATTGAGTGAAATGTACTGTATTAAAAAGCGTTATTGTACAGAAGTAGAAAACTCAGCATAACATTGAAATCTGAAATCCTAAGCAAAGCATACAATATTCAATAACAAAGTCTTCAGCATTTTGAAACAGACTTATTCGACTTGCAAATTCAGAATGATCTAGGAAGGGAATAAATCAACCATGGTTAACCATGGAAGTTATGGATAGTACTAAACTGAAAGGAAAATATACAATGTGGAAAAGATTAGCCAGAGGATTTAAAAACCAACAAAAGATTACAAAAAAAGAAGGTAAACCATGAGGATACACTAACAAGTAATATAAAAATGGACAGTGATGGTTCTTTAAATATATAAAAAGGAAGAATGAGACCAATGTGAACATAATCCCTTTAGAGAATGAGACTGGAGAAATAATAATAGGGAACAAGGAAATGACAGAGGAGTTAAATAAATACTTTGTGCCAGTCTCCATGGTGGAAGACACTAATAAATAATATTCCAAAAATACAAAATAATCAAGGGCAAACTGAAGGGGCAAGAGGAAATGAATATAATAACTATCACTGGAGAAAAGATACTGGGGAAACTAATGGGGCTTAAGTCTTCTGGGACTGATGAGTTGCATCCTAGGATATTAAAGAAAGTAGCCTACAGAGGTAGTAGATGCACTGGTAGCGATCTTCTGAAAATTCGTAAATTCTGAAAAAGTCCCAGAGGATTGGAAAACTGCCAATGTAGTACCCTTACTCAAAAAGGGAGGTAGACAAAAACAATAGGCCAGGTAGCTTAACACTTTTCATTTGGAAAATATTAGATACCATTACAAAGAATGTAATAGCAGAGCATTTAGAAATACATAATTTAAACAAGCAGAGTCAGCATGGCTCATAAAGGGGAAATCATATTGAGAAATTTATTCAGATTCTTTGATGTGGCAATGAGGAGGAAAGATACAGGGGAACCAGTAGATATAATTTACTTGGATTTAAAAAAAAACATTTGCTAAAGTACCACACAAAAGGCTGCTTAATAAGGGAGGCGGTGGCGTAGTGGTATTCTCACTGGACGAGTAATCCAGAGTACTCTTGGACCTCAGGTTCAAATCCCACCACTGCAGATGGTGAAATTTGAATTCAATAAAATCAATAAAAATCTGTAATTAAAAGTCTAGCGATGACCATTGTCGATTGTTGTAGTAAAAAGAAATCTGTCATCCTTACCCTGTCTGGCCTTAGTAGTATATTAGCCTGGATAGCGAATTGGCTAGCTAATAGACAGACTTGGATAAGTGTGACTTTTTCAGAATGGCAACCTGTAACTAGTGGAGTGCAGCCAGAGGGATCAGTGCGGTGGCCACAATTATTTACAATAAATAAATTGCTTGGACAAAGGTCTTATTGCCAAGCTTGTGGATGACACAAAAATAGATGGGAAAGAAAGTGCTGAGGATGACACCAAGAATCTACAGAGGGATGTAGAGAGGTTAGGTGAGTTGGCAAAAACTTGGCAGATGGAATATAATTTAGGAAAATGTGAAGTTATACATTTGGTAGGAAGAATAAAGGAGCTGGATATTATTTAAGTGGAGAAAGCTGCCACACAGAGGTATTTGGGGTCCTTGTACATAAATCACAAAAGGCTAGAGGCAATTGCGATGTTGGCCTTTATTTAAAAGGAAATAGTGTATAAAAATAGGGAAGTCTTGCTAAAACTATCTCAGTCACTAATTAGACCACAACTGTATTACTGTGAACAGTTTTAGTCCTCTTATCTAAGGAAAGATATACAAGCATTGGAGGGAGTGCAGAGAAGGTTCACGAGGGTGATCCCAGGTATGGAGGGATGTTCTCATGATGAGAGGCTGAGTAGGTTGGACCTGTTGGAGTTTATGATCAGTCATGATCTCTATGAGTGGCAGAGCAGACCCGATGGACCAAATTGCCTACTTTTGCTCTGACATCATATTTTCTTTGAGGTTTAACTATTGCATAATTCCAGTATGGGAGTAATAATTATGAAATGGGCGAACCTTGGTCAGTAAATAATTAACATTTTGGAGCTGTTTTTTTCCAGAAAAGTAGAGTGAGAAATGAACGTTTTGAGGTTTTGTGACATAAGAAACCATTCTGCAGCCCAGTACACCATTCTCTAAGATCATATCTGATCTCCTACCCAAGCAGCACCTTCCTGTACTATTTGCATATCACTTGATTCCACATGCATCAACCTCTGACTTGAATTACTCAACAACTGAGATTCCACATTTCCCTGAATAGAGAATTTTCAAGGTTGGTGAACCCCTTATCTTGAGACTGTGACCTCCTGGATCTGGCTGGTCGTTTTTGGGGTTCGCATTTGGTTAAGGGCTATTGCTTGTATTTTTGTAATTTTGTATACAATGTTAAAATGTTAATAAAAACATTTTTTTTAAATCTGCTTAATTTCCAAACCCTCAGATATCTGTGCTCTTCAAACTTTGACTGAATGTGCATTCCCTATTATAATTGCTCCACCATTGGTGGCCATGCCTTCAGTTGCCGAGGACCCAAGTTTTGGAATTCCCTCCCTACACCTCTCCAACTCTCTACCTCACTTTCCTCCTTTAAGACACTCCTTAAAACCTATCTGTTTGACCAAGCTTTTGGTCACCTAACTTAATGTCTCCTTATGTGTCTCAGTGTCTTACTTAATTTTAGAATGTTTCTGTAATGTGCCTTGGGATGTTTGATTACACAAAAGGCACATTATAAATGTAAGTTGTTGTTATAAACTCTGGGGAATAGTTATTTACTCAACTTCTCTGCATGTGACAATCCCCTCATAACAGAATCAGTCTAATTAACCTATGCTGCCCTTCCTCGAGGGCAAATCTATCCTTCCTTGGGTAAGGGAACCAAAACTGCATACAGTACTCCAGATGTGTATTCACAATTTCAGTAAGACTTCTCTATTCTTATACTCCAATTTCCTTGCAATAAAAACTAACATACCACTTACTTCTTCCGAATGGATTGCTGTGCCTGAATATTAACATTTATAGCCTCTGTAAATTTAAAATATATTCCACTTTTCTCTTTTTCTAGCCAAAGTGGATAATTTCACATTTTGTCCACATTACATTTCATCTGCCATATTTTTGCACACTTACTTAATCTGTCTAAACCCTTTTTCAGCTTCTTCAGAACTTACTTTCCCACCTAAATTAGATCATCAGTATACTTGGACATATGCTTGTTCCCTCATGTAAGTCATTCATATACATTGTAAATAGCTATTGATCCTTGCCATCATCAATTTCCCTTTCATAAATTTATGTTGACTTGGCCCAATCAAATTGTGATTTTTCTAAGTGTGCTGTTTACCACTGTTGGAGGGAAGAAATGCTCAGAGTCCATTTGCGACCGCGTGGTGTTGGCAAAACTTTTGTTTATTCAAAAAATGGCTGTGTGCACAACAGGAAAACCAGAAGATGCTGCTGCCTTCAGCTAGCACAAGTCTGTTCTGATTTCATGCATATATATTTTAAATTCGCTCAGTTAGATAAGCATTGATGTCATCAATCAATTTCATACAATACAATTTGATCAGTAGGTATCGGTAGAAATGTTTCCTGAGCCCTTTAATGGGAAACCGATTTACTCATACAATGAGTTTTACAAGTTACCAGATCACATTCAGAATGTTCCCCTTAATCTGAAATAATGCCATTAGTCCTTGATGAGGCGTTAATGGGTTTGTATTCCCTGCTCTGGGTAGAACAATTGATCTCCTGCAGATAAACTGGGGCCATAGTCTTGTGACATGGGTTCCCCATTATTATTATAATGTCCTGTAAAATGCTTAAATTATCCTGAGTGCAGGTTTTCTTAAGATTTAACCCTTTGCCTACCTGTTTTCCACACCCCAGGTGCTGCTTTTAACCTAGAATATCTTTTTATTAATATATATATTATTTTCTCACAAACACCACTTCCTAATAATAGATTCCAGCATATTCCCCACTAATGATGTCAGGGCAACTGGCCTACATTGTTCATCGATTTCTCTCTCCTTTCTTTTGAATAGTAAGGTTACATGTGGTACCTTCCAATCCATAGGGATTGTTGTATAATTTAAGGAATTCTGGAAGATCAAAACCAATACATTAACTATCTCTGTAACCACCTCATCTACCACCATAGAGTGAAGGCCATCAAGACCAGGAATTTGTTGAATTTTAGTCCCATTAATTGCTCCTGTACAATTTCACAGATATTAATTTCTTGAAGTTCCTCGTTTTCATTCAACACTTGATTGCCCACTTCCCCTAGAATGTTTTTGTGTCAAAGAAAACAGATACAAATATTTCTTCAACAACACTGCCAATTCCTTTTTCCGCATTAAAATGTAAGCTGTCAGGCCGGCACATGGCACAGTGGTTAACATTGCTGCCTGTGGCGCTGAGGACCCGGGTTCAAATCCCGGCCCTGGGTCACGGTCTATGTGGAGTTTGCACATTCTCCCCTTGTCTGCATGGGTTTCACCCCCACAACCCAAAGATGTGCACGGTAGGTGGATTGGCCATGCTAAATTGCCCCCTAATTAGAAAAAAAGATAATTGCGTACTCTGAATTTATTTATTTTTTAAAATTTCATCTGTCTCTACCTCTGGAACACACATTTAGTCTCACTAATAGTTTCCTTTTTACATACGTATCGGAGCTTTAACATCTGTTTTTATCTCTCTAGCTGGCGTACTCACATAGCCTATTTTCCCTTTCTCTAGTAATCTCTTTGTCATGCCTCATGTCTTCGTGGATTTCCTCCGGGTGCTCCGGTTTCCTCCCACATGTCTTGAAAGACGTGCTGTTAGGTGACTTGGTCATTCTGAATTTCCCCTCTGTGTACCCGAACAGGCACTGGAATGTGGTGACTAGGAGCTTTTCACAGTAATTTCATTGCAGTGTTAATGTAAGCCTATTTGTGACAAAAAAGATGATTACTATTTGCTGGATTTTATATTCCTCCAAACCCCCAGGCTTGGAATTAATTATTTAAATGTTTGTCATTGCCCATACCATCATATCTTTTCAATCTAATTTCCCACTACAGCCAACTTTTCCCTCATACCTACATAGTTTGTATTGTTAAAATTCCTTACTTAGCTCATCACTCTCAAACTCAATATAAAATTCTATCATATTGTGATCACTCTTTTACATAGACTCCTTTATCACAAAGTTATTAATTAACCTTGTCTCTTTGAGGGCAGCACGGTGGCACAGTGGTTGGCATTGCTGCCTACGACGCTGAGGACCCAGGTTCGAATCCCGGTCTTGGGTCACTGTCCGTGTGGAGTTTGCACGTTATACCTGTGTCTGCGTGGGTTTCACCGCCACAACCCAAAAATGTGCAAGATAGGTGGATTGGCTACACTAAATTGCCCCTTAATTGGAAAAAATAATTGGGTACTCTGAATTTATTTTTTAAAAACTTTTCTCTTTGTACAATACTGGATCTAAAATAGTAATTTCCCTAATTGGTTCCTTGACATACTGATGAAGAAAATAATCTTTAACACATTCCATGAACCAATGGAATACCAGTCTTATAAATTAGTTTTTCCCAGCTAGTATGAAGATTGTAGTCTTCCATGATTATTGTATTACCCTTGTTATATACACCTTCTCTATTTATAATGTTAGGATATGGAGATAGTTTAAATAGTTTTATAAATAAATAACCTTTATTGTCACAAGTAGGCTTACATTAACACTGTAAAAAAGTTACTGTGAAAAGCCTCTGGTCATCACATTCTAGTGCCTGTTCGGGTCCACAAAGGGATAATTCAGAATTCTCAGCTGGTACAGGAATTGAACCCGCACTGCTGGCCTTATTTTGCATCACAAACCACTGTCCAGCCCACTGAACTAGAAATAAACTATAAAATGAGTTTATAAACGTAAGCTGAGCTTAATTTGTGTTTCTGTATTTATGTGCTAAGAAAGGATTAAAATTTCAGTTAGCTTTACGTTAAACAAAGGTACCTGCATATCTATATGTTTTAATTTCACTTCAAACTTTGCCTGCATTGCAATTAAGAATTTACAATGTAAAAGCAATTACATGCTTTAAATAAAGACCGCACTGTTGCTTAGCAACCAGAGACTCACACTGAAAAGCAGAAGCAGTTGTTTTTAGTCTGGAGCTAGGTAACCCCAGAAACAAAAACCTTTGCACAGAAGCTACCAGTAAAGGCAGGACAATAAAATAAGGAGCAAGAAAGCAAGACACATAAGCTAAAGAATAGATAGTTCCAGGGAATAAAAAGAGGAAAGTCCCAGAAAGGTTGAAGTCAGGGGGACAAAGAACTGGAATCTGAACAAGATACTGGTCACTGAAGTTAAATAAAGAGACAGAGAGAGGCTCCCAGTTAAAGTGATGGTGGGGTGAATTTGATGGGAAATCCACAGAAGTTATATTGGGTGGCATCTGCCACTTGGATTCAAAGTGTGTTCTGTCTGACCACATTTTGCCTATTGGTTTACATAGGCTGCGAACCTACTGAGAACATTAGAGTATAAGATATATTTTGTTATTTAAAAACCTGTATATATCTGTAAAGGTAGAGCTGAGGTGGAGGAGTAGTGCATTATAATTTGTCTTATGTTTAATAATTTTTACTTTTGTTAAACGTTAATTGGCAGTCCTGAGAATCAGTTCATCCACACCTCTGAACAAAAAAAATAAAAGTTACAATCTATTGAGTGGGTTTGTAACAATACCCTTCTCAACACCACAATTACTGTTAAGGCAGCATGGTGGCACAGTGGTTAACTCTGCTGCCTCACAGTGCCAGGGACCCAGGTCGATTCCAACCTTGGATTACTGTCTGTGTGGAGTTTACACATTTGTCTCTGTGCGTTTCCCCGGGTGCTCCGGTTTCCTCCCAGTCAAAAGATGCGCTGGTTAGATGGATTAGCCATGCAAAATTGACCCTCGGTGTCCAAAAGGTTAGGTGGTGTTACGGGGCTAGGGTGGGGAGTAGGCCCCAGTAGTGTGCTCCTTTGGAGGGTCAGTGCACACTTGATGGGCCAAATGGCCTCCTTCTGCACTATACGGATGTTATGAGTATGGGCCGTTGAGCTACTCCCTCCAGTGATCAGGCCCTTGTTGCTTCTTAGCTCAACCTAAAATGATTCTATACATTGATTTTATGAACAAAATTCCTTTGTCTTTACTCTCTTTATTCCATCCTTCATCATCAGGACTGGTTACCCTACAATCATGACTCTGTAATGGCTATTACATAAACCACTTTAATTTCTATGTGTGCTATTAATTCATCTGTTATTTTGCAAATGGTTCATACATTCATATATAATGGTTTGGGCTTTTTTCCCCTCATGAAGCATGAAAGTGTTGACCTGAATGACTGTGAGGAACTTGCTACCAATCAGTCAGAATAAGCGACAACTTAGCCATCAAGCTGCATCAGGCTTTGAGGTGTTAGGACTAACACCTTAATGATGAAGCAGAACACTAGCAGGGAAGGAAAGAAAAGGAAGAAAATCCAACATTCTGGACGCCACTACCTTGTGGGACATCCTGCCCCATGTGCCCCCAAAGATCTGCAGGTGAAAATCATGAAGACCCATAGCAGAAATATGTGACCCTGAGTAGACTTCATCCTTGAATCGAGGGACAGCCAAGATGACAAGGTAGAGAAGAAGTTTCCACTTGTGGAGAAGCCCAAATGTAGGAACCATAAATATATTTTAATTACTAATAAATCCAATATGGAATTAAGAAGAAACATATTTAATAAGGGAGTGGGAATAGAAGGATATGTTGAGAAGGTGAGATGAAGAAAAGTGGTGGAAGCTCATGTGGAGCATAAATACCTCCATAGATCTGCTGGACCGAAAGCCTGTTTCTATGCTGTAAAATTCTGTAACCTGAGCTCACAAAGAGTGAGCAATGAAATGGAGCATGCTCTACACCAGAAAGTAGAGGTGGAATTGAAGCATCTGGCAGACCTGGGGGTAATTACTCTAGGACAGTTTTCAGAATGGGCAGCATGGTAGCACAGTGGTTATCACAGTTGCTTCACAGCTCCAGGGTCCCAGGTTCAATTCCCGACTTGGGTCACTGTCTGTGCTGAATCTGCATGTTCTCCCCATGTCTGCGTGGGTTTCCCCTGGCTGCTTTGTTTCCTCCCACAGTCCAAAGATGTGCAGGTTAGATGGATTGGCCATGATAAATTGCCCTTAGTGTCCAAAAAGGTTAGGTGGGGTTACTGGGTTATGGGAATGGAGTGGAGGCATGGGCTTAAGTGGGGTGCTCTTTCCAAGGGCCGGTGCAGACTCGATGGACCGAATGGCCTCCTCTGTACTGTAATTCTATGAAAATCAAAACATATTGCAAATATACAGCAAGATAACTGGTATATGAAGCTCAGCAGTGCTTCGGCTACCTTAGTCATTGGAAAGGCATTAAAGATATTGGGGACAGTATCAATACCAGTATCATATCAACAGCAGCCAGCCCAGTTACCATTAACCATTGTGGAGGGAAAGAGATGAAGCCTCATGGGCATGATTGGCTGAAGAAAATCAAATAGAATTGGTTGGAATTATTCAGTATCACTGGGGTTTTCCAGGAGCTTCTACAGAAACACCATGAGGTCTTTCAGAGAGAGTTGGGATGCATCAAAGATGTGAAGGCAAAGATCTATGTTGAGCCAGAAGCAACATCAAACTTTTTTCATGCTAGATCAGTGCCTTCTGCTCTACACCAGAAAGTATAGGTGGAGTTGAAGCGTCTGCCAGACCTGGGGGTAATTACTCCAGTACAGTTTTCAGAATGGGCAGCACTGATTGTATCAGTGTTGAACTTTGTTTTAAGCTCCCTTACTGTAACCCTTTTGTATCCAACTGTAAATAAGAGTTTTTCTGTTTGGATTTGTGAGGGAACTTGAGATGGGTGGAATGTGGTAGTGTGACCTCTTCAGTGTAATCCTTTGTGGAGCACTTGATGGGTCTAGAGGTAATGGGGGCACAACATGCGAACATAAATCTATCAGGAGTTTAGGTGCAGCTCTGGCAATTGGGACTTGGTCAGAGTTAGCCTGGGAGTCATGGGAACAAGACCTGTGTATGTAGTTGTGGTGAATTATAAATACTAATAATCCACACAGTATTGTACAACATGTGTTGAGCATGTATATTGTATTGGATCACGTGTAGTTGCGCGGCTCTACCCATAGTGGGAGATGAGGAGCTTGTACTAGGCTCCACACCTGGCTCCACACCTGGCTCCACCCATGGCTCCTCCCCCCAACCGGAAGTATAAAGGTTGATGCTGAGAGCCTGCCTGCCAGTTCATCTGGAGTTCATCTCGTCACAGGCAGGCTCTGTTGTAAGACGATTAAAACCACTGTTCACTTCTAACCACGTGTCGCGTGAATTGATGGTCTCATCAATTTAATCGTCTTAAGAAACAGTGAGGAACGACTATGGAATCAGCCCTCAAACCTGGAACTCGACCCACAGGATGCAGAGGCGAAAGAAATCTTTTCACACTGGCTCCGATGTTTTAAGGCCTACCTGGCTGAAGCAAGCACCACAGAAACGACGGACGAGCAGAAACTCAGCCTACTGCACGCAAGGGTGAGCCATCATATATACACTCAGTTAAATTGTACCGGCTCATATACAGAGGCCCTGGCTCTACTCGACAGAATGTACGTGAGGCCCGTCAATGCGGTCTATGCGCACCACATTTTTACTACTCGCTGCCAGCGCCCCACAGAATCGCTAGAAGAATTTCTAAGAGACTTAAAAGCCTTATCCCGGGACTGTAATTATCAGGCTGTAAATGCTGCTGAACATAGGGAACTTGCTGTCCGCGATGTCTTTGTTGCAGGCCTCAGATCCAATTACGTGCGCCAGCGACTGCTTGAGAAGGGGGTCCAAAATTTAGAAGACACTGTTGAACTCGCTACTACTATGAAGGTCTCGTTTCGCAGCCTCACCTCGGTCCCTGCGGACTCCGCGACCCCGTCATGGGCCCCCGACCAGCAACTGCACCAGGCCTGCGCCGCGCGGCCACCCAGCCACTATGCTGCCCCAGCCTGCCACTTTTGTGGCCAGCCCCAGCACCCGTGGCAGCATTGCCCGGCCTGCAACGCGACCTGCAGCAGCTGCGGTCGCAAAGGACACTATGCCAGAGTGTGTCTGGCGAAGAAAGCTCCAGCCTCTAACCCTCCCGCGGCTCAAAGTACTCGTTCTCTGAATTCGCAGGCCCCGTAACGATGCGGCCTATACCTCAACTCCGCCCCCACCCACCACGTGCGACCCATGGGGGCCGCCATCTTGGCGGACCCCCACCACGCGGCCGACCATGTGCGACGCATGGGGGCCGCCATCTTGGATGCCATCTTCCTCGCCGCCCTGCCACGTGCGATCCACGGGGCGGCCATCTTGGGCTCCATCCTCTCCAAATTCAGAAAATCTGATCGAAGACTGCGACCTCAGCGGGCATTCACCACGGGGCCACCCCAACACAGCGGACCGAGCCGCCGACTACCCGCAACTCGGCGCAGTCACGTTGGACCAGTCGCATCCAAAACACCTCCGCAACTCAATGACAACCGTTCAAGTCAATGGGTACAGTACACCGTGCCTCTTCGACTCCAGGAGCACCGAGAGCTTCGTACACCCAGATCTGGTAAGACGCTGTTCGCTCCCTGTTTTTCCTGCACGGCAAACTATCTCCCTCGCTTCGGGCTCCCACTCTGTTCACATCTAAGGGCGCACTGTCGCGACCCTAACGATCCAAGGCGCTAGTTACTCTAATTTCCAACTATACGTCCTGCCCAAACTCTGCGCCCCACTCTTACTGGGACTCGATTTTCAGTGCAGCCTCAAGAGTCTCACCCTCAGCTTCGGCGGACCACTACCCCAACTCGCCATCTGCAGCCTAGCCATGCTGCGAATCTCCCCCCTCCTCTCTTTGCCAATCTCACTCCGAACTGTAAACCCGTAGCCACTCGCAGCAGGCGGTACAGCCTACAGGACAGGCTGTTTATCCGAACCGAGGTCCGGAGGCTTCTACGTGAGGGGATCATAGAGGCCAGTAACAGCCCCTGGAGAGCTCAGGTTGTGGTCGTCAAGACTGGGGAAAAATTCCGCATGGTCGTAGATTATAGTCAGACCATTAATCGATTTACGCTCTTCGACGCATACCCCCTCCCCAGGATTGCAGACACGGTGAACCAGATCACCCAGTACCGCATCTTCTCCACGGTGGATCTGAAGTCTGCATACCAGCAGCTCCCAATTCGCCCAGAGGACCGCCACTACACGGCGTTCGTGGCCGATGGCCGCCTCTTCCACTTCCTCTGGGTTCCTTTGGCGTCACGAATGGGGTCTCGGTGTTCCAACGAGCAATGGACCGAATGGTGGACCAGTACAGACTGCGGGCCACGTTTCCGTACTTGGATAATGTCACCATCTGCGGCTATGACCAGCAGGACCATGATGCCAACCTCAATCGATTTCTCCAGACGGCCCTGAAGCTCAATCTCACTTACAACAAGCAGAAATGCGTTTTCCGCACAACCAGACTAGCCATCCTCGGCTATGTTGTGGAAAACGGAGTCCTAGGCCCCGACCCGGACTGTATGCGCCCTCTTTGAACTCCCTCTCCCTCATTGTCCCAGGGCCCTCAAAAAGTGCCTGGGATTCTTTTCTTATTATGCCCAGTGGGTCCCTCAATATGCGGACAAAGCCCGCCCACTCTTTAAGGCCACACTTTTTCCCCTGGCAGCTAAGGCTCGCCAGGCCTTCAACTGCATCAAGGAGGACATTACCAAGGCGGCCATGCGGGCGGTGGATGAATCCGTCCCCTTTCAGGTTGAGAGCGAATCCTCAGAGGTAGCTCTTGCAGCCACATTAAATCAGGCAGGGAGACCAGTCGCATTTTTCTCCCGAACCCTCTCCGCTTCGGAACTTCGACACTCCTCGGTCGAAAAAGAAGCACAAGCCATTGTGGAGACTATACGTCACTGGAGGCACTACCTCGCAGGTAGGAGGTTCACCCTCATCAACGACCAAAGATCGGTTGCCTTCATGTTTGACAACTCGCAAAGGGGCAAAATAAAAAATGATAAAATTCTGAGGTGGAGGATCGAGCTCTCCACCGACAAATACGATATTTGCCCTCTCCATCCAGCAGAGGGCAGCAGAGCAGAGCTACTGATCAGCTGTTCTGGGGGAATTTGCATACGTGCAGTGCGGTCAGCCTAAGTTGAAGGTGAATCTGCAAAGTAGACCCGAGGAGTTTGAGTGAAGGCAATCATCCAGCAGAGGGCAGCAGAGCAGAGCTACTGATCAGCTGTTCTGGGGGAATTTGCATACGTGCAGTGCGGTCAGCCTAAGTTGAAGGTGAATCTGCAAAGTAGACCCGAGGAGTTTGAGTGAAGGCAATCATCCAGCAGAGGGCAGCAGAGCAGAGCTACTGATCAGCTGTTCTGGGGGAATTTGCATACGTGCAGTGCGGTCAGCCTAAGTTGAAGGTGAATCTGCAAAGTAGACCCGAGGAGTTTGAGTGAAGGCAATCATCCAGCAGAGGGCAGCAGAGCAGAGCTACTGATCAGCTGTTCTGGGGGAATTTGCATACGTGCAGTGCGGTCAGCCTAAGTTGAAGGTGAATCTGCAAAGTAGACCCGAGGAGTTTGAGTGAAGGCAATCATCCAGCAGAGGGCAGCAGAGCAGAGCTACTGATCAGCTGTTCTGGGGGAATTTGCATACGTGCAGTGCGGTCAGCCTAAGTTGAAGGTGAATCTGCAAAGTAGACCCGAGGAGTTTGAGTGAAGGCAATCATCCAGCAGAGGGCAGCAGAGCAGAGCTACTGATCAGCTGTTCTGGGGGAATTTGCATACGTGCAGTGCGGTCAGCCTAAGTTGAAGGTGAATCTGCAAAGTAGACCCGAGGAGTTTGAGTGAAGGCAATCATCCAGCAGAGGGCAGCAGAGCAGAGCTACTGATCAGCTGTTCTGGGGGAATTTGCATACGTGCAGTGCGGTCAGCCTAAGTTGAAGGTGAATCTGCAAAGTAGACCCGAGGAGTTTGAGTGAAGGCAATCATCCAGCAGAGGGCAGCAGAGCAGAGCTACTGATCAGCTGTTCTGGGGGAATTTGCATACGTGCAGTGCGGTCAGCCTAAGTTGAAGGTGGTTTGTGGAGAGGCTGTTGGCAAGTGACAGTTAAACCCGAAACACTTTGTGAGTGTTTCCCACCCTACCTCCTCCTCTAACCAACCCCCCCACCCCACGGTGGTTGGGAAGCGGGAGCAGGGGCCTGTCGTGAAGGTGAGTGAGTGCCTTTAAATTTGCTTACCTTTCAGCGGGAGCAGGGTTTGAGGTAATATCAGGTAAGCTCTTCTTTCTTTTTCTTTTTCTTGTTTTTTTTTTTAAATCTAGAGGTGATGTCAGGGAAGGCAGTACAATGCTCCTCCTGCAGAATGTTTGAGGTGAGGGACGCCGTCAGTGTCCCTGCTGATTTCATCTGTGGGAAGTGCACCCAACTCCAGCTCCTCAAAAACCGTGTTAGGGACCTGGAGCTTGAGCTGGATGAACTTCGGATCATTCGGGAGGCAGAGGGGGTCATAGATAGGAGCTTCAGGGAAGTAGTTACACCAAAGACTGGAGATAGGTGGGTAACTGTAAGAGGGAATGGGAAGAAGCAGTCAGTGCAGGGACCCCCTGCGGTCGTTCCCCTGAGCAACAAGTATACCGTTTTGGATACTTGTGGGGGGGACGACTTACCAGGGGTAAGCCATGGGGTAAGGGCCTCTGGCACGGAGTCTGTCCCTGTTGCTCAGAAGGGAAGGGGGGAAAGGAGTAGAACATTAGTAATTGGGGACTCAATAGTCAGGGGCACAGATAGGAGATTTTGTGGGAGCGAGAGAGACTCACGTTTGGTATGTTGCCTCCCAGGTGCAAGGGTACGTGATGTCTCGGATCGTGTTTTCCGGGTCCTTAAGGGGGAGGGGGAGCAGCCCCAAGTCGTAGTCCACATTGGCACTAACGACATAGGTAGGAAAGGGGACAAGGATGTCAGGCAGGCCTTTAGGGAGCTAGGATGGAAGCTCAGAGCTAGAACAAACAGAGTTGTTATCTCTGGGTTGTTGCCCGTGCCACGTGATAGTGAGATGAGGAATAGGGAGAGAGAGCAATTAAACACGTGGCTACAGGGATGGTGCAGGCGGGAGGGATTCAGATTTCTGGATAACTGGGGCTCTTTCTGGGGAAGGTGGGACCTCTATAGACAGGATGGTCTACATCTGAACCTGAGGGGCACCAATATCCTGGGGGGGAGATTTGTTAGTGCTCTTTGGGGGGGTTTAAACTAATTCGGCAGGGGCATGGGAACCTGGATTGTAGTTTTGGGGTACGGGAGATTGAGAGTATAGAGGTCAGGAGCACAGATTTGACTTCGCAGGAGGGTGCCAGTGTTCAGGTAGGTGGTTTGAAGTGTGTCTACTTCAATGCCAGGAGTATACGAAATAAGGTTGGGGAACTGGCAGCATGGATTGGTACCTGGGACTTCGATGTTGTGGCCATTTCAGAGACATGGATAGAGCAGGGACAGGAATGGTTGTTGCAGGTTCCGGGGTTTAGGTGTTTTAGTAAGCTCAGAGAAGGGGGCAAAAGAGGGGGAGGTGTGGCGCTGCTAGTCAAGGACAGTATTACGGTGGCGGAAAGGATGCTAGATGGGGACTCTTCTTCCGAGGTAGTATGGGCTGAGGTTAGAAACAGGAAAGGAGAGGTCACCCTGTTGGGAGTTTTCTATAGGCCACCTAATAGTTCTAGGGATGTAGAGGAAAGGATGGCGAAGATGATTCTGGAAAAGAGCGAAAGTAACAGGGTAGTTGTTATGGGAGACTTTAACTTTCCAAATATTGACTGGAAAAGATATAGTTCGAGTACATTAGATGGGTCATTCTTTGTACAATGTGTGCAGGAGGGTTTCCTGACACAATATGTTGACAGGCCAACAAGAGGCGAGGCCACATTGGATTTGGTTTTGGGTAATGAACCAGGCCAGGTGTTAGATCTGGAGGTAGGTGAGCACTTTGGAAACAGTGACCACAATTCGGTGACCTTTACGTTAGTGATGGAAAGGGATAAGTATACCCCGCAGGGCAAGAGTTATAGCTGGGGGAAGGGCAATTATGATGCCATTAGACATGACTTAGGATGTGTTGGTTGGAGAAGTAGGCTGCAAGGGTTGGGCACACAGGATATGTGGAGCTTGTTCAAGGAACAGCTATTGCATGTTCTTGATAAGTACGTACCAGTCAGGCAGGGAGGAAGGGGTCGAGCGAGGGAACCGTGGTTTACCAAAGAAGTGGAATCTCTTGTTAAGAGGAAGAAGGAGGCCTATGTGAAGATGAGGCGTGAAGTTTCAGTTGGGGCGCTTGATAGTTACAAGGAAGCGAGGAAGGATCTAAAGAGAGAGCTGAGACGAGCAAGGAGGGGACATGAGAAGTCTTTGGCAGGTAGGATCAAGGAAAACCCAAAAGCTTTCTATAGGTATGTCAGGAATAAAAGAATGACTAGGGTAAGAGTAGGGCCAGTCAAGGACAGTGGTGGGAAGTTGTGTGTGGAGGCTGAGGAGATAAGCGAGATACTAAATGAATACTTTTCGTCAGTATTCACTCAAGAAAAAGATAATATTGTGGAGGAGAATGCTGAGACCCAGGCTATTAGGATAGATGGCATTGAGGTGCGTAGGGAAGAAGTGTTGGCAATTCTGGACAAGGTGAAAATAGATAAGTCCCCGGGGCCGGATGGGATTTATCCTAGGATTCTCTGGGAAGCCAGGGAAGAGATTGCTGAGCCTTTGGCTTTGATTTTTAGGTCATCATTGGCTACAGGAATAGTGCCAGAGGACTGGAGGATAGCAAATGTGGTCCCTTTGTTCAAGAAGGGGAGTAGAGATAACCCCGGTAACTATAGGCCGGTGAGCCTAACGTCTGTGGTGGGTAAAGTCTTGGAGAGGATTATAAAAGATACGATTTATAATCATCTAGATAGGAATAATATGATTAGGGACAGTCAGCATGGTTTTGTGAAGGGTAGGTCATGCCTCACAAACCTTATCGAGTTCTTTGAGAAGGTGACTGAACAGGTAGACGAGGGTAGAGCAGTTGATGTGGTGTATATGGATTTCAGTAAAGCGTTTGATAAGGTTCCCCACGGTCGGCTATTGCAAAAAATACGAAGGCTGGGGATTGAGGGTGATTTAGAGATGTGGATCAGAAATTGGCTAGTTGAAAGAAGACAGAGAGTGGTAGTTGATGGGAAATGTTCAGAATGGAGTTCAGTTACGAGTGGCGTACCACAAGGATCTGTTCTGGGGCCGTTGCTGTTTGTCATTTTTATAAATGACCTAGAGGAGGGCGCAGAAGGATGGGTGAGTAAATTTGCAGACGACACTAAAGTCGGTGGAGTTGTAGACAGTGCGGAAGGATGTTGCAGGTTACAGAGGGACATAGATAAGCTGCAGAGCTGGGCTGAGAGGTGGCAAATGGAGTTTAATGTGGAGAAGTGTGAGGTGATTCACTTTGGAAAGAATAACAGAAATGTGGAATATTTGGCTAATGGTAAAATTCTTGGCAGTGTGGATGAGCAGAGGGATCTCGGTGTCCATGTACATAGATCCCTGAAAGTTGCCACCCAGGTTGATAGGGTTGTGAAGAAGGCCTATGGTGTGTTGGCTTTTATTGGTAGAGGGATTGAGTTCCGGAGCCATGAGGTCATGTTGCAGTTGTACAAAACTCTAGTACGGCCGCATTTGGAGTATTGCGTACAGTTCTGGTCGCCTCATTATAGGAAGGACGTGGAAGCTTTGGAACGGGTGCAGAGGAGATTTACCAGGATGTTGCCTGGTATGGAGGGAAAATCTTATGAGGAAAGGCTGATGGACTTGATGTTGTTTTCGTTAGAGAGAAGAAGGTTAAGAGGTGACTTAATAGAGGCATACAAAATGATCAGAGGGTTAGATAGGGTGGACAGCGAGAGCCTTCTCCCGCGGATGGAGGTGGCTAGCACGAGGGGACATAGCCTTAAATTGAGGGGTAATAGATATAGGACAGAGGTCAGAGGTGGGTTTTTTACGCAAAGAGTGGTGAGGCCGTGGAATGCCCTACCTGCAACAGTAGTGAACTCGCCAACATTGAGGGCATTTAAAAATTTATTGGATAAGCATATGGATGATAAGGGCATAGTGTAGGTTAGATGGCCTTTAGTTTTTTCCATGTCGGTGCAACATCGAGGGCCGAAGGGCCTGTACTGCGCTGTATCGTTCTATGTTCTATGTTCTATGTATCGACTGGGGAAACTCAACGAGCCCCCAGATGCCCTGTCCCGCGGCACGTGCGCCAGCACGCAGAGCGACCGCTTAAAAGCCATCCACAATGACCTCTGCCACCCGGGGGTCACCCGGCTCGCCCACTACATTAAAGCCCGAAATCTGCCTTTCTCCACTGAGGAGGTAAAAGCCGTCACCAGGGAACGCCCGATCTGCGCGGAGTGAAAACCGCACTTCTATAGACCAGACAGGGCCCACCTGGTCAAGGCTTCTAGGCCCTTTGAACGCCTCGCTATCGATTTCAAAGGGCCACTCCCCTCGACTAACCGGAATGTGTACTTCCTGAATGTCATCGACGAGTTCCCCCGATTCCCTTTTGCTATCCCGTGCCTCAATATGACCTCCCACACAGTCATTAGGGCCCTGCATAGTATCATCACCCTGTTTGGTTTCCCCAGCTATGTACACAGCGACCGAGGTTCGTCCTTTATGAGCGTCGAGCTGCATCAGTACCTGCTCGACAAGGGCATCGCCTCGAGCAGGACTACCAGCTATAACCCCAGGGGGAACGGGCAGGTGGAGAGGGAGAATGCGACGGTCTGGAAGACTGTCCTACTGACCCTCCGGTCCAGGAATCTCCCGATCTCCCATTGGCAGGAAGTCCTCCCAGACGCTCTCCACACTATTAGGTCCCTCTTATGTACCGCCACCAACCAGACCCCTCACAAGCGGCTCTTTATTTCTTCCAGGGGCACTACCATGGGGCTTCACTCCCGGCATGGTTGAAGACACCGGGCCCAGTACTCCTCCGGAAGCACGTCAGGGCACACAAAACTGACCCACTCATAGAAAAAGTGCTTCTACTACACTCGAACCCCCCATACGCCTTCATAGAGTACCCTGACGGCCGTCAGGATACCGTATCCCTCCGGGACCTAGCGCCTGCAGGATCAAACTCCACCACTACCACCACCAAGGTATCCCTCACACTACATCCCACCCAACTCGCCGCACCCCACGCCCCCACGCCTACCAGTTCGCTACAGATGTTCCGCGCACCCGCAAGCTTCCAGCTCCCCAGTCGAACCAGACGGGTACGAAGCTCGGACAGAATCACCCCCGGAGTCCGCCATTGTACCCCAACCGACCGTGATCATCCAGCCACCAGAAGGGGCTGCAACCCCGGTGCTCCGCCGATCACAACAGACAACTCGACCACCGGACAGACTCACTCTGTAAACCATCATCCCCGCCGGACTTGATTTTTTTCAGGGGGTGAATGTGGTGAATTATAAATACTAATAATCCACACTGTATTGTACAGCATGTGTTGAGCCTGTATATTGTATTGGATCACGTGTAGTTGTGCGGCTCTACCCATAGGGGGAGATGAGGAGCTTGTACTGGGCTCCACCCTTGGCTCCGCCCATGGCTCCACCCATGGCTCCTCCCCCTAACCGGAAGTACTGTATAAAGGTTGATGCTGAGAGCCTGCCTGCCAGTTCATCTGGAGTTCATCTCGTCACAGGCAGGCTCTGTTGTAAGATGATTAAAACCAATGTTCACTTCTAACCACGTGTCGCGTGAATTGATGGTCTCATCACCTTAATTCTATAAACTTCTTTTATGTTTCCACACTGTCGCGTTGATCGCCTTGCAATACAGTAATGATCTTCCGACTCTGCAACATGCAGGCAGGTGGTGTTTGAAGGGCTAGTTATTTGGAGACTTGCATGCTCTCTCTAATGCTTCAACTTCACCTCTGCTAGCTCCTGACATAGAAAAAAGCAATAGTAGGCCATTCGGAGCTTGCTCTGCCATTCAACCTGATCGTGACTGATCATTTGAATTAGGTGACTGCTTTGCAGAACACCTCCATTCAGTTTGCCAAAGTGACTATGAGCTTTTTGTCGCTTGTAATTTTAGTTCTCTGACCCACTTTTACTCTAAGTTCTCTTGGCCTCCTACACTGTAAGCTTGAGGAACAGCACCTCATCTTTTGATTAGGAATTTTACAGCATTTCAGGCACACCAGAGTTCAACAATTTCATCTCATAACTACTGCTCCCATTTTTCAGTGTTAGGAATGGTTCTGTTTGATGCTTTCCCAAATTAACCTTCCCCATTTTTGCCAGTCACAAGCCAGGGACTCGCAGGGGTGTTTGACATTTCACAGATGCTTTGAGGACATCACTAAAATGTCTTGGTTGTCCTCCTGGGACTCTCCTGCCATGGCCGAGTTGTGAGTAGAATGGCTCTACTGTTCTACAAGGAATCTGATATCAGGCAATGCAATGTCCTGTCCAGCAGAGCTGGTTTTGAGTGATTAACACCTCAATGCTGGGCATATTGGCTTGGGAGAGGTGGGCTGTCTTTCTTACCACCATATTTGGAGGATCTTGTGAAGGCACCGCTGGTGGAACATTTCCTAATACTCAGATATATAATGCAAGCTGTCCAAGTCTCCCAAGCAGTACAGGAATCACTGCTGCTTGGGAAACCATGAAGTTGTCTCGGGTTTGAGATCCTGGTCCTCAAGTGACACACCTGATACACCATATTTTGACATATTTAGCTATAATGCATGTTTTAATGTTGACATAGGTATGGTGATTTTACAATCCTAACTATTATATTTTGGAATTATGAGGTCAGATGTACCCCCCAATAATTTCCTTCAACTTCAGCCTTGGTTAGCATTATGAACATGTTTTTGGTCCAGTGAATCTAACTTGCTGCTTAGCCAAATGAAGAAAATCACCCAGGAGTTTTATCTTCCTCCTGATTGATTAAATTTCAATAATATTTTAGCTAGATCGTAAAATTCATAAATATTGTAAGGGTCTGGGTTAGCATGTCAGTAAACATTACTCCACCATTAAGAGAACAGGAGTTGGGTTCATTGGGTGTTTGATACAAAAGTTTAGGTGAGACAATTTATGTTTTAAGAATAAACACACATTTATTATAATATGAAAGAAAGCATGAAAAACACAGGTCAGTTTTAAGAAGGTTGTTAAAGGAGGCAAGAGTGTTGAAATGGCTAAGATAGAAAATGCCAAAGTCTGGGATCTAGGCAGATGAAGGCATTGTTATCAAAAGGGTTGCACAGAAACCTAGGGTCAGGAACAGAGAGTTTGGAAGAGGTTGTATGGTTGGAAAAAGTCACTGAGATGAGGGGACAAGAAATAATAATGGACATGAATTTAACATTGTTTTGAGGGACCAGGAGCAGGGAGGATAAGGGTGATGGCCTCGTAGAACATGTTGCAGGATAGGTGTAAGAAAGAAGACAAACTGGTATTTATCAAATGGAAGATCGGGAAGGAGAGCATTTGAGTAAGTAAATCTGAAGGTGATGTACATATGTATCAGGGTCTCGGCAGCAGATTGATTGAAGTAGGGTGGTGGTGGGCTATCTAGGATCTGGGGGTCAGATACTCAATGTGAAATTAAAGAACTAGACTGAAAGATTGCAAGTTCTTTCTGCCAAGGGGAATGAGTAACTGGGGTTTGTGGTAGATTTGGACAAGGCTTTAGTGTTCCTTCCCAATGTTTAATTGGAGGAAATGTAGTAAAGCGAAAAATTATTCCCTCCATGTGAGACAATTTATATTCAATGTTAGTTGTTAAGCATTCTGCTTAATCTTATGATAATATTTTAAAATTAAGATGTAGTAAGTATAAAGGTTACGGTGCAGGGCTTTTTGGTGGACAGCTTTTGTTTTTTTGCTAGAACTGCTTAATTACCATTTTAGAAATTCTTTAAATTGAGACTTAAGATGCCATTTGTATGAACTATTATCCCTAAACAAATGTTATCTAATTTAAATTATTTTTGCAATAACAATGTTGGAAATATTCAGCAGGTCAGGCAACAACCGTGGAGAGAAACAGAGTCAACATTTCCGATCAATATTGGCCATTCATCACAACAGTCATTGTTGCATCTCACCATTTGGAAAATATTGTACCTTAGTTCAATATTGTTCTGTGGGAGATCACTATTAATTCTGACCAGCACTGAATATTTGAGAATGTACGTAAATTTTGAAATGATTTCAAATTAAATCGGTTTCTTGAGTTCAGTAAGTTACTTATGTAAAGTTAGTGTGGGAATTTGGGAAACTAATGTTAAAACAATTAACAAATATTCCATTTGTCTTTCACCATGCTTGAGAGGCAATCTTTGAAATATGCCTGAGATTTGACCTTTGACAAATGTCATGAAAGGCAGGACTGAAAATCTGTGAAATCTGCACGTTTGATTGAACATTTAAGAATGAGAGTGATTTTTGGATTACTGAGAGGATGAACAGTGCCATTGTCTAGATCCTATTCTTCACAGTTTGTTAGTCCTGCTGGCATTGATGACACAATAGTTTGATGTGTAGTAGGCTCTTTCATCTTCTGATTTTCTGCTTGACATGGCTGTAGTAGCAGGGATTTCACTATGTCTTTCCTCTCTTGGTTTAAAGTTCTGGCCTCACATATATTCTACTAAAATAATCTGAACATAATTTTGCAGTTCTTTCAATGGGAGTACATTTTTTTTGTTTGAAAGGGAGAAAATTCATAAGTATGGTACTTCGCCAACTGTCTCAGTGGATGTAAGCTCAGAGTGCTGGGGTTAAACACTATCCCAATACAAATTGTCCAATAATATTCCGATAGAGGCATTGTTTCCCTCAGCATGTTGTTAATTATATTTGAGTGTTCATTTATGTTCAGTTGTAATCCTAGAATATTTCAATATTGCTGAAAAAAAGAGATTTGCTGTCAAACCTTTTTTATTTTGGGCTCATGACTCAGGTTGCCAATAAGGCTAATCTTACAGTGCATGGAACTATACAAACCCCAACATATATATTACCTGTTACGGTAGGCTTGCAGTAGACAGTACTAGAGAATCCATTGGCAGATTGCTCAACTAGCATGTTGAGGAATGCGAGCTCATTTGACTGCTCCACTTTAAACGTGAATTTGAGCACAATATGGAGCCCGTTAAGATGTGTAAGAAAATTTTTATATGCAGCTGCAGATTCAACACCATCTATTTTAGCATACATGAAAAAATGAAAATCGCTTATTGTCAGTAGTAGGCTTCAATGAAGTTATTGTGAAAAGCCCCTAGTCATGGTTTACATGGTTAGCATACATGGGCTGGTTTAGCACACTGGGCTATATCGCTGGCTTTTAAAGTAGACCAAGGCAGGCCAGCAGCACGGTTCAATTCCAGTATCAGCCTCCCCGAACAGGCGCCAGAATGTGGTGACTCGGGGCTTTTCACAGTAACTTCATTTGAAGCCTACTTGTGACAATACGCAATTTTCATTCATTTCATTCATGTTGTTAAAACTGAACACAACTGCACAAGTTGCTGAGTTCATAAGTGCAATGAATACAGATTCAGTCAAAGGTGCGATTCTAGATTGCCATAATATAGCGATGCGGTGTAAATGTTTATGGCTTCCTTGAGTGTTACATTGGTGAGTTGGCTAGCAATGTCACAAGCACAGGTAGGGCAGCATGGTAGCACTGTGGATAGCACAATTGCTTCACAGCTCCAGGGTCCCAGGTTTGATTCCGGCTTGGGTCACTGTCTGTGCAGAGTCTGCACATCCTCCTCGTGTGTGTGTGGGTTTCCTCCGGGTGCTCCGGTTTCCTCCCACAGTCCAAAGATGTGCAGGTTAGGTGGATTGGCCATGATAAATTGCCCTTAGTGTCCAAAATTGCCCTTAGTGTTGGGTGGGGTTATGGGGATAGGGCGGAGGTGCACTTTCCAAGAGCCGGTGCAGATTCGATGGGCTGTATGGCCTCATTCTGCACTGTAAATTCTATGAAAACCTGCTCAAACCAGATTGTAGCAACTCACCCAGCCATTTTGCCAATTCATGCTGTGCAGAATCAGTGATAGATGAGATAGGATGTAAAGGGACATCAATGTTTGTGCATCTTGGGTAGTCCATTCGTACAATAACAGTGAAACGCGAGGATGAATCCTTTTGTATATCCAACCTGGCAGCTCGTTACTCTACGCAAGTCCAACAAGCAGTATTGGTAAATACTACTTGATACAGTTTGTGGTAATTCCATCACTTTTAATTGAAAGGAGGCGATGGAACCTTTATTTGTTTTGTTCGACTTGTCCAATTTTCTACGTCGTAAGGTAAATATCAGCAGTTTAGTTATACAGGTAGAACAGCTTGGTTCAGGGTGTGGTGAGGTTCCAGCATGTTTTCAACACTTGTGTGATGTTGTCAGGGCAGGTAGCCTTCACCAACCAAGCATTGGTCATCACATTTAACAATAGACCTTCCACATTTTGCTCCCATACTACCATTGGTGCTTATTGCAAATGGTCTTCAACATGGAGGAATAATGATTCATCAATTGAGGGACGTCAGTGGGTGTAATCAGCAGCAAATTTTCTTGCTTGTGTTTGACCTTAAGCCAAAAGACCTCATGGGAGCTGATGTGAATGTTGTGCACTCCCAGGGACCCTCGCCATAAAAATATGGCCCTATGTCTCTACCTCTGGTGAGTTTGTCCGATAGGTGGATAAGATGTATCGAGGGAATGTGATCTAAGATAATAAAAACAGTAATGGTAATACTCATCAGCTCTGGTAGCATGGGGAGAGAGAAACAGATTTAACATTGAGTAGAGTATGACTTCTTCAGAAATTACTCTTCATCTCCTTCTTAAATGGGAGAACCCTTGAGACTTCCGGTGGCGGCGATGCGGAGCTAAGCCGCATGTTTGGCAGCTCCCGCTTTTTTTGGACTTTTGGGCTCTTTTAAGAGCCTGCAACGGCGCTGTTTTAACTTTTCCCCGGGGGGAAACACAGACAGTGTGCCCAGCGGCTGGTGGATGGACTGGACTCGCAGTGGAGCGATCCAAAAGTCGGCTTGACAGCAGAGGAAGACGAGAGGCAGAAAAAGCAAGATGGCGGCGGGCGGGGAAGCAGCAGCAGCGTGGCAGCAGTGGGCGCGGGAGCAGCAGGAGCTGCTTCAGCGCTCCTTCAAGGAGCTCAAAGCTGAGATCTTGGAGCCGTTTAAGGCCTCACTGGACAAGCTGGTAGCGACTCAGATGGTCCAGGCCGTGGAGATTCGGGAGCTGCAGCAAAAGGCTTCGGACAACGAGGATGAGCTTTTGGGCCTGGCAGTGAAAGTGGAGTCGCACGAGGTGCTGCACAAGAAATTGCTGGCGAGGATGGAGGAGATGGAGAACCACTCCCTTTCGGAAGAATCTGCAGATTTTGGGCCTCTCGGAGGGGCTGGAAGACTCGGATTTGGGGGCCTATGTGGTCCTAATGTTGAACTCGCCGATGGGTGCGGGGTCGTTTCGTGGTCCCCTGGAGCTCGAGTGCTGCAACGGAAGCCGAGGCCGAACGGGCCGCCCAGGGCGGTACTGGTCCGTTTTCACCGCTTGGTCGACCGGGAGTTCGTGTTGAGATGGGCGAAGAAGTAGAGGAGCAGCAGGTGGGAGAACACGGACGTTAGGCTTTATCAGGACTGGAGCGCGGAGGTGGCAAAGAGAAGGGCTGGCTTCACTCGAGCGAAGGGAGTGCTTCATAGGAAGGGGGTGAAGTTTGGCCTTCTACAACCGGCTCGCCTCTGGGTCACTTACAAGGACCGCCAGCTCTATTTCGACTCTCCGGAGGAGGCCTGGGCTTTTGTCCAGGCAGAGAACTTGGACTCGAACTGAGGACAGGGGGGCTGGGGAAAAATGTACTTTGTTTGGAGGCTTTGCCCTCCTGGGTATCCTGTCATTTATATTGGCTGTGTTTGCTGATTGATGTTGCCTGTTCGTTTTCGCTATTTTGTTTTTTTCGGGGTTGTTTTCTGGGCTGTTGTTTATTTACTGTGGTGTTTTTTTTTTTGTTTTGTCCACTGGTGGGTTGGGGAGTAGTTTGGGGTCCCGATGGGTCATGTGTCTGCCTTTTTCCCCGCGTGTTGGGTTGAGGGGCGGAGCTCGGGTTGGAAGCGCGGGCTTTCTTCCTGCACCGGAGGAATTGGGGGCGGGGCCGGCGCTGGTAGCGATTGGTGGCTGTGTTGCGTCGGGTGGGGGGGGGGGGGTCGTGGTTATGGCGGGAGTAGCCGGGTTCAGCAGAAGTCAGCTGACTCACGGAAACACAATGTTAGGGGTAACGCAGCTTGGGGGGGGGTGTTTGGGGGGGGGGGTGTTTGGGGGGGGGGGTGTTTGGGGGGGTGGGGGGTTTGGGGGGGAGGAAGAAGGGGGGGGGTACCGGGTTGTTGCTGCAGGGACTGTGAGGGAATGGATGGTGAAGGGGGTGGGGGGGTTGGGAGGGGGTCTGCCATCATGGGGAGTGGGCTTGGGGGTTCCCTGGGCGCGTGGCGGGTTGAGGAAGAACTATGGCTGATCGGTGGAGGGGGATGGCCCCCCCGGGTTCAGCTGTTCACATGGAACGTGAAGGGGCTGAATGGTCCGGTGAAGCGATCCCGGGTCTTGGCTCACTTGAGGGGGTTGGGAGCGGATGTGGCTATGCTCCAGGAGACGCACCTCAGGGTTACGGATCAGGTGAGGCTAAGAAAAAGTTGGGTGGGACAGGTGTTTCACTCGGGGATTGATGTGAAGAACCGTGGGGCGGCAATTCTGGTCGGTAATAGCCTGTCGTTCGTTGCGTCCAAAGTGGTGGCGGATAGTGCAGGTCGATATGTGATGGTGAGTGGGAGACTTCAGGGGGAGCGGCTGGTCTTGGTTAATGTTTATGCCCCCAACTGGGATGATGCGGGATTCATTCGGTGTATGCTGGGCCTGATCCCGGCACCTGGAGACAGGGGGATTGATCCTGGGTGGGGACTTTAACACGGTGCTGGATCCAGCTCTGGATCGCTCAAAGTCTAGGACGGGCAGGAGGCCGGCAGCGGCCTCGGTGCTGAGGGGGTTCATGGATCAGATGGGGGGGGGGGGTGGACCCTTGGAGGTTTTTGGAGCTGGGGGGTATGGAGTTCTCCTTTTTCTCCCATGTTCATAAGGCGTACTCCCGGATTGATGTTTTTGTGCTTAGCAGGGCGCTGATCCAGAGAGTGATGGGGGCGGAGTATTCGGCGATAGCCATTTCTGATCATGCCCCACATTTAGTGGATCTGGAGCTGGGGGAGGGGAAGGATCAGCGTCCGCTGTGGAGGCTGGATGTGGGGCTTTTGGCAGAGGAGGAAATGTGCGGGCGGATCCGTAGGGACATAGAGGGGTATAGAAACCAATGATAACGGGGAGGTGCAAGTTCGGGTGGTTTGGGAAGTGCTAAAGGCAATAGTCAGAGGGGAGCTGATATCTATTCGGGCACGGGGGGAGAGGGTCGAGAGGGAGAGGCTGGTGGAGGAAATGGTAAGGGTGGATAGGAGATATGCAGACACCCCGGAGGAGGGGCTTTTGAGGAAGCGGCGCAATCTCCAAGCGGAATTTGACATTTTAACCACCCGGAAGGCGGAGGCGCAGTGGAGGATGGCGCAGGGGGTGGTATATGAGTACAGGGAGAAGGCAAGTCGGATGTTGGCTCACAAGCTCCGGAAGCGGGAGGCAGCTAGAGAAATTGGGGGAGCCACGGATGCAGGAGGGAACTTGGTGCGAGGTAGAAAGGACATCAATGGGGTGTTCAGATCAGGGCCGGCTCAAGGCACCGGCAACTCGGTCAGTCGCCCGGAGCGCCATGTGCTTGGGGGCGCCAGACTCGGGTCCCGCGCATGCGCAGTTGGGCCGCTGCTAACCAGCGCATGCGCGGTGGCCGCCCTCCCCCAGGGCCGCCCTCCCCCTGGGCCGGCCCCCCCTCTGTCCGCCCCCCCCGCTCGGTCCGCCCCCCCCGCCCCCCCCCTCGGTCCGCCCCCCCCTCGGTCCGCCCCCCCCTCGGTCCGCCCCCCCCCTCGGTCCGCCCCCCCCTCGGTCCGCCCCCCCCTCTGTCCCCCCCGCCCCCCCCTCGGGTCCGCCCCCCCCGCCGGGTCCGCCCCCCGCCCCCCCTCGGGTCCGCCCCCCCCTCGGGTCCGCCCCCCCCGCCCCCCCCTCGGGTCCGCCCCCCCCCCAGGTCCGCCCCCCCCGGCCCCGCCTTCCCCCTTGGCCCCGCCCCCCCAGGGCGCCGAAGTTCAGCTTGCCCGGGGCGCCAGCAACCCTAGGGCCGGCGCTGGTTCAGATCCTTTTACGAGGGGCCGTACCGGGCGGTGCCCCCCAGGGAAGCAGGTGGGATGGACCGCTTTTTGGATAGGCTGGAGTTCCCAAGAGTAGGGGACGAGCGGGTGGAGGGTTTGGGGGCCCCAATCGAGTTGGAGGAGCTGGTGGCGGCGTTGGGAAGTATGAAGACCAAAGATGTGCGGGTTAGGTGGATTGGCCATGCTAAATTGCCCGTAGTGTCCTAAAAAGTAAAGTAAGGGGGAGTGTTGTTGGGTTACGGGTATAGGGTGGATACGTGGGTTTGAGTAAGGTGATCATGGCTCGGTACAACATTGAGGGCCGAAGGGCCTGTTCTGTGCTGTACTGTTCTATGTTCTATGTTCTGAGACAGGGAAAGCGCCGGGGCCTGATGGGTTCCCGGTGGAATTTTATAAGAAATTTTCAGATTTGCTGGGCCCTCTGCTTGTGAGGACCCTGAATGAGGCTAGGGAGGGGGGGGGGCTCTGCCCCCAACGATGTCCAGGGCAATTATCTCTTTGCTCCTGAAGCAGGACAAGGACCACCTTCAGTGTGGGTCTTACAGGCCGATCTCGCTCCTTAATGTAGATGTTAAGTTGTTGGCAAAGGTCCTGTCCAGGAGGGTGGAGGATGTGGTCCCGACGGTGATTCATGAGGATCAAACAGGGTTTGTAAAGGGGAGACAACTGAATGCCAACATGCGGAGGCTCCTGAATGTTATGATGATGGCACCGGCGGCTGGGGAGTCAGAAATAGTGGCGTCCATGGATGCGGAGAAAGCTTTTGATAGGGTGGAGTGGAGTTACCTGTGGGAGGTGTTGTGGAGGTTTGGGTTTGGTGAGGGGTTCATCAGCTGGGTGAGGTTGCTGTACAGCTCCCCGGTGGCGAGTGTGGTGACGAATGGGAGGAGGTCGGCGGACCTTCGGCTTTCCAGGGGAACGAGGCAGGGGTGCCCCTTGTCTCCCCTGCTCTTCGCGTTAGCAATTGAGCCCCTGGCCATGGCGCTGAGGGACTCGAAGAGTTGGAGGGCGATTGTGCGGGGGGGGGGGGGGGGGGGGGGGGGGGGGGAGCACCGGTTGTCGCTGTACGCAGATGATCTGCTGTTGTATGTCGCGGATCCGGCTGAGGGGATGCCAGAGGTGCTGAAGACACTTGAGGAGTTTGGGGACTTTTCGGGCTATAAGCTCAATGTGGGGAAAAGTGAGCTGTTTGTCCTGCACCCGGCGGATCAGGAGAGGGAGCTAGGTGAACTCCCATTGAAGAGGGCTGAGAGGAGCTTTAGGTATCTTGGGGTCCAGGTGGCTAGGACCTGGGGGGCCATGCATAGGCTTAACGTTTCGAGGCTGGTGGGGATGATGGAGGAGGAGTTTAGGAGGTGGGACGCGCAACCTCTTTCGTTGGCGGGCAGGGTCCAGTCAATTAAGATGACGGTGCTCCTGAGGTTTTTGTTTCTTTTCCAGTGCCTCCCCATATTTTTTTTTTTATAAATTTAGATTACCCAATTATTTTTTCATTTAAGGGGCAATTTAGCGTGGCCAATCCACCTACTCTGCACATTTTTGGGTTGTGGGGGTGAAACCCATGCAGACACGGGGAGAATGTGCAAACTCCACGCGGACAGTGACCCAGAGCCGGGATCGAACCTGGGACCTCAGCGCCGTGAGGCGGTTGTGCTAACCACTAGGCCACCGTGCTGCCCTGTGCCTCCCCATATTGATCCCAAAGGCTTTTTTCAGAAGGGTGAATGTCGATTCTGGGGTTCGTGTGGGCGCGGAAGGCCCCGAGATTAAGGAGTGTATTTTTGGAGCGAAGAAGGGAGGTAGGGGGCCTGGCCCTGCCCAACCTGTGTGGATATTATTTGGCGGCGAACGTGGCGATGATTCGCAGGTGAGTGACGGAAGGGGACGCATGGAAAAGATTGGAGGTGGCGTCCTGTGCGGGTACGAGTCTGGAGGCTTTGGTGACGGCCCCACTTCCACTCCCCCCGACAAAGTACTCCACGAGTCTGGTGGTGGTTGCGTCCCTTAAAATCTGGGGACAGTGGAGGCGGCATAGGGGGGAAATGAAGGCCTCAGTTTGGGCCCCAATACGGGACAATCACCGTTTTGCGCCGGGGAGAACGGGTGGGGGATTTGGGAGTTGGCACAGGGCAGGCATCAGACAGTTTGGGGACCTCTTCCTGGATGAGAAATTTGCGACTCTGGAGGAGCTGGTGGGGAAGTGGAACCTCCCCCCGGGAACGCTTTTAGGTATATGCAGGTCAGGGCATTTGTTAAGAGGCAGGTGGCGGAGTTCCTGCGGCTGCCGCCAAGCGGGGTGCAAGATAGGGTGCTTTCGGGGACGTGGGTCGGTGAAGGAAAGATCTCGGCTATTTACCAGCTGATGCAGGAGGAGGAGGAGGCCGCAGCAGAAGAGCTCAAAGCGAAGTGGGAGGAAGAGCTAGGGGAAGAGATTGAAGATGGAACGTGGTCGGACGCCCTGGAGAGGGTGAATTCCTCCTCCTCTTGCGCACGGCTCAGCCTAATTCAGCTGAAGGTGCTGCATAGGGCAGCAGAGCAGAGCTTCTGATTGGCTGTTCCGGGGAGATTTGCATACGTGCAGTGCGGTCAGCGTAAGTTGAAGGTGTACCTGCGCAAGTGACCCGAGGAGTTAGAGTGAAGGCAAGCATTCCAGCAGAGGGCAGCAGAGCTTCTGATTGGCTGTTCCGGGGAGATTTGCATACGTGCAGTGCGGTCAGCGTAAGTTGAAGGTGTACCTGCGCAAGTGACCCGAGGAGTTAGAGTGAAGGCAAGCATCCAGCAGAGGGCAGCAGAGCTTCTGATTGGCTGTTCCGGGGAGATTTGCATACGTGCAGTGTGGTCAGCGTAAGTTGAAGGTGGTTTGTGAAGGGGCTGTTCTCGAGTGACAGCTTTACCCGAAACACTACTTACGTACTGTCTCCCACCCATCCTCCTCCTCTAACCAAAAAAAAAAGTTCTGCCCGTTGGATTGCTAAACTAACAAGTTTTTTTTTTGTTTTCAGTAGTTGGGAAGTTAGTTCAGTGGGAATGGAGGTTAGGGCAGTTGAATGTTCCTCCTGCAGAATGTGGGAGGAAAGGGTCACCTCGAGTGTCCCTGTTGACTACATCTGCGGGAAGTGCACCCAACTCCAGCTCCTTGAGAGAACCGCATTAGGGACCTGGAGCTGGAGCTGGATAAACTTCGGATCATTCGGGAGGCGGAGGAGTTATAGGGAGGTAGTCACACCTCAGGTAAAAGAAGAAGGTAGATGGGTTACCATCAGGGGAGGGAGAGGGAACCGGCAGGCAGTGCAGGGATCCCCTGTGGTCGTTCCCCTCAATAACAAGTATACCATTTTGGATACTGTTGCGGGGGACGACTTACCAGGGGTAAGTAATGGGGCACAGGTCTCTGGCACAGAGTCTGTCCCTGTTGCTCAGAAGGGAAGGGAGAAGAGGAACAGAGCACTTGTCATTGGGGACTCCATAGTTAGAGGAACAGACAGGAGGTTCTGTGGGAACGAAAGAGACTCACGGTTGGTGTGTTGCCTCCCAGGTGCCAGGGTTCGTGATGTCTCTGATCGTGTTTTTGGGATCCTTAAGGGGGAGTGGGAGCAGCCCCAAGTCGTGGTCCACATAGGTACCAACGACATAGGTAGGAAGAGAGATGGGGATTTGAGACAGAAATTCAGGGAGCTAGGGTGGAAGCTGAGAGCTAGAACAGAGTTGTTATCTCTGGGTTCTTACCCGTGCCACGTGCTAGCGAAGTGAGAAATAAGGAGAGAGAGGAGTTGAACACGTGGCTACAGGGATGGTGCAGGAGGGAGGGTTTTGGTTTCCTGGATAATTGGGGCTCATTCTGGGGTAGGTGGGACCTCTACAAACAGGATGGTCTTCACCTGAACCAGAGGGGTACCAATATCCTGGGGGGGGGGGAGATTTGCTAGTGCTCTTCGGGGGGGGGGGGGGTTTAAACTAATTCAGCAGGGGGATGGGAACCTAAATTGTAGTCCCAGTGTACAGGATGTTGAGATTAGTGAGGTCAGGGATAGGGTTAAAAGTTCGAAAGAGGGCACCGGCAAGCAAGATGCTGGTTTGAAGTGTGTCTACTTCAACGCCAGGAGCATCCAGAATAAGGTGGGTGAGCTTGCAGCCTGGGTTGGTACCTGGGATCTCGATGTTGTGGCGATTTCAGAGACATGGGTAGAGCAGGGACAGGAATGGTTGTTGCAGGTTCCAGGATTTAGATGTTTCTGTAAGAACTGAGAAGATGGAAAAAGAGGGGGGGTGGCATTGTTAATCAAGGAAAGTATTACGGCGGTAGAAAGGACGTTTGAGGACTCGTCTACTGAGGTAGTATGGCCCGAGGTTAGGAACAGGAGAGGAGAGGTCACCCTTTTGGGAGTTGTCTATAGACCTCCGAATAGTTCCAGAGATGTAGAGGAAAGGATTGCAAAGATGATTCTCGACAGAAGCGAGAGTAACAGGGTAGTTGTTATGGGGGACTTTAACTTTCCAAATATTGACTGGAAATACTATAGTTCGAGTACTATAGATGGGTCAGTTTTTGTGCAGTGTGTGCAGGAGGGATTTCTGACACAGTATGTAGGCAGGCCAACAAGGGGCGATGCCACATTGGATTTGGTACTGGGTAATGAACCCGGCCAGGTGTTAGATTTAGATGTAGATGAGCACTTTGGTGATAGTGATCACAATTCGGTTATGTTTACTTTAGCGATGGGCAGGGATAGGTATATACCGCAAGGCAAGAATTATAGCTGGGGGAAAGGCAATTATGATGCTATTCGGCAAGATTTAGGATGTATAGGATGGGGAAGGAAACTGCAGGGGATGGGTACAATCGAAATGTGGAGCTTTTTCAAGGAACAGCTACTGCGTGTCCTTGATAAGTATGTACCTGTCAGGCAGGGAAGAAGTTGTTGAGCAAGGGAACCGTGGTTTACTAAGGAAGTTGAAGCACTTGTCAAGAGGTAGAAGAAGGCTTATGTTAGGATGAGACATGAAGGCTCAGTTAGGGCACTTGAGAGTTACAAGTTAGCCAGGAAGGACCTAAAGGGAGAGTTAAGAAGAGCGAGGAGAGGACATGAAAAGTCATTGGCGGATAGGATCAAGGAAAACCCTAAGGCTTTCTATAGGTATATCAGGAACAAAAGAATGACTAGAGTAAGATTAGGGCCAATCAAGGATAGTAGTGGAAAGTTGTGTGTGGAATCAGAGGAGATAGGGGAAGTGTTAAATGGATATTTTTCGTCAGTGTTTACACTGGAGAAAGACAATGTTGTCGAGGAGAATACTCAGGTACAGTCGACCAGGTTAGATGGGATTGAGGTTCACAAGGAGGTGTTGTTAGCAATTTTGGAAAGTGTAAAAATAGATAAGTCCCCTGGGCCAGATGGGATTTATCCTAGAATTCTCTGGGAAGCCAGGGAGGAGATTGCAGAGCCTTTGTCCTTGATCTTTATGTCGTCTTTGTCGACAGGAATAGTGCCGGAAGACTGGAGGATAGCAAATGTTGTCCCCTTGTTCAAGAAGGGGAGTAGAGACAACCCTGGTAATTATAGACCTGTGAGCCTTACTTCGTTTGTGGGTAAAATGTTGGAAAAGGTTATAAGAGATAGGGTTTATAATCATCTTGAAAAGAACAAGTTGATTAGCGATAGTCAACACGGTTTTCTGAAGGGTAGGTCATGCCTCACAAACCTTGTTGAGTTTTTTGAGAAGGTGACCACACAGGTGGATGAGGGTAAAGCAGTTGATGTGGTGTATATGGATTTCAGTAAGGCGTTTGATAAGTTTCCCCACGGTAGGCTATTGCAGAAAATACGGAAGTATGGGATTGAAGGTGATTTAGCATTTGGATCAGTAATTGGCTAGCTGAAAGAAGACAGAGGGTGGTGGTTGATGGCAAATGCTCATCCTGGAGTTCAGTTACTAGTGGTGTACCGCAAGGTTCTGTTTTGGGGCCACTGCTGTTTGTCATTTCTATAAATTACCTGGAAGAGGGTGTAGAAGGATGGGTTAGTAAATTTGCAGATGACACGAAGGTCGGTGGAGCTGTGGATAGTGCGGAAGGATGTTATAGGATACAGAGGGACATAGATAAGCTGCAGAGCTGGGCTGAGAGGTGGCAGATGGAGTTTGATGCGGAAAAGTGTGAGGTGGTTCACTTTGGAAGGAGTAACAGGAATGCAGATTACTGGGCTAATGGCAAGATTCTTGGTAGTGTAGATGAACAGAGAGATCTCGGCATCCAGGTACATAAATCCCTGAAAGTTGCCACCCAGGTTAATAGGGCTGTTAAGAAGGCATGAAATGAAATGAATGAAAATCGCTTATTGTCACGAGTAGGCTTCAATGAAGTTACTGTGAAAAGTCCCTAGTCGCCACATTCCGGCGCCTATCCGGGGAGGCTAGTACGGGAATCGAACCGTGCTGCTGGCCTGCTTGGTCTGCTTTAAAAGCCAGTGATTTAGCCTTGTGAGCTAAACCAACCAACCACCACACCAGGCATATGGTGTGCTAGCCTTTATCCGTAGGTGGATTGAGTTTCGGAGCCACGAGGTCATGCTGCAGCTGTACAAAACTCTGGTGCGGCCACATCTGGAGTACTGCGTGCAGTTCTGGTCACCACATTATAGGAAGGATGTGGAAGCTTTGGAAAGGGTTCAGAGGAGATTTACTAGGATGTTGCCTGGTATGGAGGGAAGGTCTTACGAGGAAAGGCTCAGGGACTTGAGGTTGTTTTCGTTAGAGAGGAGAAGGCTGAGAGGTGACTTAATAGAGACATATAAGATAGTCAGAGGGTTAGATAGGGTGGACAGTGAGAGTCTTTTTCCTCGGATGGTGATGACCAACACGAGGGGACATAGCTTTAAATTGAGGGGTGGTAGATATAGGACAGATGTCAGAGGCAGTTTCTTTACTCAGGTCTCGCGATCTTTGGGGTAGCTTCGGAGCCGGGAGTGCAGGAGGCGAGAGAGGCCGGCATTCTGGCCTTTGCGTCTGTAGTAGCCCGGCGCAGGATTCTGTTACAGCGGAGGGATACGCGGCCCCCGAGTTCGGAGGCCTGGGTCAACGACATGGCTGGGTTCATCAAGTTGGAGAGGATGAAGTTTGCCCCGAGGGGTCAGTACAGGGGTTCTTTCGGTGGTGGCAGCCCTTTCTCGACTTCCTGGCGAAGGGGTAGAGAGTGGTCGGTCTCAGCAGCAACTTGGGGCGGGGGGGGGGGGGGCGGTTTTGGGGATTGTTAGGGGGTTTGTTTTTGCAGCGGTGGGTTTGCTATGTTGTTATTTTTTTTCTTGTATTGCTGTTGGCTTTTTGTTATTATTTATTTTGGGGGGGGGGAGTTATTTTCTTGTGTTGGTGTGGAAACACGCCTTGTTTGTTTTAAATTGTGGGGAGAATTTGTTATTGAAAAACATTAATAAACATTTTTTTTTTAAATGGGAGAACCCTTATTTTTAAACTGTGCCTAATCCTAGTTCTAGATTCTTCCATGAGAGGAAACAGCCTCTCAGCATTTACCCTGTCAAGCTCCCACAGATTATGTTTCAATAAGATCACCTCATTCTTCTAAACTTATAGGCACAATCTTTTCTCCTCAGACAAACCCTTCAGCCCAGCAATCAGCCCAATGAACCTTCTCTGAACTGCCTCCATTGCAAGTATATCCCTCCTTAAGTAAGGTGATCAAAACTGTACACAGTAGTTTGGTTGTGGTCTCACCAATGCCCTGTACATTTGTAGCAAGACTTACCCACTTTTATATTCCACCCCCCATGCAACGAAGGCTAACATTCAACTTGCCTTAATTACTTGCTGTATCTGTATTCTGACTTTGTAATACTGTACAAGGACACCCAGGTCCCTCTTTATTACAGCATTCGGCAATCACACTATTTAAATAATATTCTACAATATTGATCACATTCCTAACTGGATTATCCAACTGTTACTGAGGGAATAACGATCCCTGGGTAAAATACTTTTGGGGAATAAGATAGCTTGTTTTTCTATGCATGACCCAACATGCACAGTTTTACTTCTCGTTGCCTATGCAGTATTTTCTCAAATCCTGACAGCTTTTATGGCACACAAACAACAGAGACAATTCACACGTATTCAAAACTGCATTTAATACAACATTCAGACTACACTCCTTTAGGGGAGGAGGGGCACAGTGGAGAAGGGATATAAAGTTCAGCACAAAGTACAAATAGTTCACACTAGTACAATAATTATAAATTTAAATCAGTCCCAATGTGCAGTTTTATTAGTTTTATATAAAAAGAAAGCATATTAAATTAAAGCTCATATCTGGTGAAACAATATACTGATCAGACCATCTCCATCTATTTTATAATTTTCTACATAAATAGAACTTTTATATTACAATTACTTCTTCATATATAAATATTATACATATTGAAAGTGTCTAACCAGTTTCTTCAGATAATTACACCAACATTTGTAACCATCTGAAAGCTACAGTATATATTAAGTGAAACAAAAAAATGTGAGCTGTTGCATTTCTGAAATATACATGAGTGGATCATGAATGTGGAATAAACACAACATTGAGGGTCAACACTTGAAGTTAATTCAAAAGTTACTTTTTCTCTTCCAAAACTCTCAAACATCAATAAAACTGTGAAAAACCTAAATAGACTCAAGTTGCCGTCGCACTTTTTGTTCAGCACGTCTATCTAGCGCCCTTTGTCTAAACAGAACAATGATGGCAAAAATTACCCCCACCAAAACCACAATTCCTTCGAACCTCCAGAACTTCAGCTCTTCCATTTCATCTGAACGACAGCTACAAAAAGGTGGAAATGGAAGAAATATTAAAGTTTTATATATATATATATGTTAATAGATTATTTCCCAAGATCAACATTGAAATCTACTTGGTTAATGAAACATACAGCAGTGACGTTTATACAGAATTCAAATACAACCTTGAGAATATATGAGAGTGCACAATGCAGCCCCTTTCTGCATTTCATAGTACAATAAAACAACTTAAAACAAACTTAGCAGTGAAAAACAAGTCCCAAGTATGGGGTACCTCTACGATATAACCATCTTAAACAGAATCTTCCATTAAATCTGTGGTAAACCACAAAAAAATGTATTTTGTCCCTCTGCAGAATCTGCTACGTACAGATCCCAAAAGCAGCCAACAAACTAAAGTCGTAGAATTAGCCAATTCAGTCAAGTAATATTACACTTCATTGGGAATAACCCCACGACAACACCTTTACTCATGTAGAGTATTTAGTGTAATAAACATGGCAAGATTCTTCACAGGAATGCAGACACAAAATAACAGCAAGCTGAAGCAGGAGCTACCAAAGATACGTGACTAAAATGTTGGTCAATGAGGCAGATGTTACAAAGTAAACTGAAAGGAGAATAGTGTCGAGGATTAGGGGAAGAATTCCAGATCTTGGGCAATTGAAGGTACAACAGTGACTGCATGAGGGAAGGAAATTGAGGATTTGTAATAGGCCAGAGATGGAGGAGCTTTGCTCTTGGAAGGGTGAGTGAATTTACAGAGATAAGGCAGGGGGTAAGGCCCTCAAGAGGTGTGAAGACAAGTAAAATCTCTGGTAGACCAGGATCCAATTTAAGTTAGCAAGCACAAAGATGACAGGTAAATAAGATGTTGTGAGTTAGGACACAAACAACAAAACTTTGGACATTTATGGAGAGTATTGAATAGTCAAGTGTGAAAGGAACAAAAGCATGGATGAGAGCTACAGCAGCATTTGGGCATTGACACGGCTGGAGAGGGTTACATCATGAAAGAGAAGTCAGTCTTTGAGATGAAGATATACGGTTGGATGCTTCACTCAGGGGCAAATAGGACATCAAGGTTGGAAACAGCCTGGTTCAGCCAGAGGCAGTGACCAGGGAGAGAATGGAATCTGTAACAAAAACAGAAAATACTGGGCAATCTCAGCCGGTCTGACAGCATTTGTGGAGAGAACAGGGAGCTAACGTTGAGCCTAGGTGACTATTTGGCAAAGACAGAGAGAGCTAGAAATGGGGTCAGATTTATACTGGAGCCGGAGTGGTGAGGAGGGGCCAGCTATAGGTGGAGATTGACAAAGATATCAAGGACAGAAGACAAAAGGAATGTAAATGGAGGTGATTAAGGCTAGGAAGGGTGCTGATAGTGGCACACAGATTAGAATGTGTGAATGGCATTACAAAGGTGAGCGGTGTGTCAAAGAGCAACTAGGAACAGATGACCCAAGTGGGGTGAGGGAGGGGGAAACAATGGTGAGGTGGAAACAGATCAATGGTAAAAATGAAATGAAATTGATAGAAATAAAAACGGGGAGAAGGCAGAGGAGAGAGTTCACAGTTCGAAGTTGTTGAACTCGCTAAGTCCAGAAGGCTGTAACGTGCCAAATCGGAAGATGAGGCGCTGTTCCTCCAGTTTGCGCTTGGCTTCACTGGAACACTGCAGCAGGCCAAGGGCGGACAAATGGGTGTAAGAGCAGGACGGTGAGTTGAAATGTTAAGTGACAGGAATGTCTGGGTCTTGGTTGCAGATGTTCTGCAAAGCAGTCAACCAGTCTGCTTTTAGTCTCTCAAATGTACAGTAAACCACATTGGGAGCAGCAAATGCAATAGACCAGATTGAAGAAGGTGCCTCACATGAAAAGAGTATTTAGGGCATGAGATGGTGAGCAGGGAGGATACATAGAAGATAGAAGCACGAGGAGGCCTTTTGGCCCTTCAAGCCTGCTCCGCCATTTACCATGATTATTGATCCCAATCGCCCCAAGTGCTATATCTAGCTGTCTCTTGACTCTATTCAATGTTTCAGCATCAACTACTTCCTGTGGTAATGAATTCCACGGGATCACCATGCTTTGGGTGAAGAAATGTTTTCTCATCTCTGTCCGAAATGGTTTACCCTGAATCCTTTACCCTGAATCCTCAAACTGTGACCCCTCGTTCTGGACCCACCCACAATTGGGAAAATCTTCCCTGCATCTACCCTGTCTAGTCCTGTTAGAATTTTATAAGTCTCTATAAGATCCCCCCTCATTCTTCTTAACTCCAGCGAGAGCAGGCATAACCTAGTCAATCTCTCCTCATATGACAGTCCCGCCATCCCTGGAATCAGTCTGGTAAACCTTAGCTGCACCTCCTCAAGAGCAAGAACATCCTTCCTCAGAAAAGGAGACCAAAACTGTACACAATATTCTAGGTATGGCCTCACCAAGGCCCTGTATAATTACATCAACACATCCCTGTTCCTGTACTCGAAACCTTTTGCAATGAAGGCCAACATACCATTAGCCTTCTGCACCTGCATGCTTACTTTCAGCGACTGGTGCACAAGCACACCCAGGTCCCGCTGCACACTCCCCTCTCCCAATTTACAACCGTTCAGGTGGTAATCTGCCTCACACTTATCCAAATTATACTGCATCTGCCAATGATTTGCCCACTTGCCCAACCTGTCCAGATCATGCTTTAAGATCCCTGCATTCTCGTCACAGTTCACCCTCCCACCCAACTTGGTATCATTTGCAAACTTTGTGATGTTATATTTTGTTCCGTCATCCAAATCATTAATATATATTGTGAATAGCTGGGGTCCTCAGCACCCCACTAATTACTGCCTGCCAATTTGAAAAGGACCCATTAATCCCTACTCTTTGTTTCCTCTCTGCCAACCAGTTTTCTATCCACCTCAATGCATTTCCCCCCAATCCCATGAGCTTTAATCTTGCACAATAATCTCTTATGCGGGACATTGTCAAACGCCTTCTGAAAGTCCAAATATACCACATCGACTGGCTCCCCCTTGTCAACTGTACTAGTTACATCTTCAAAGAATTCCAACAGGAGGAGGTGGAGGGGCAGGTGTTACACCTTCTGCGATTGCATTGGGGGGGGGGGGGGTGTTGGAGGTGATGGAGGGAAAGGTCCCTGCAAAATGCTGACAGGGAGAATGAGGGGATTATGTGTTTGGAGATGGAATCATGCTGGAGTTGGCGGAACTGGTGAACTATGATACTTTGAATGCAGAGGCTGGTGATGTGAAAAGGGACAAGGGGGACCCTATCCTGGTACTGTGAGGGAGGAGAGGGCAGAGGTGCGGGAGATGGGTCCAACATAGTTCAGTGCCCTGTCGACCACAGTGGGTGGGAAGCCATGATTAAGGAAGAATGAAGACAAGGAATCTGTGGCTGAGAATGGTGCTTGTGGCAGGAACTGAAGATAATGTCTTCACACTTCCTAATCTTTAACCAAACAGTGGTGTGTTTGACAGAGGCAGTGACAAACTAGAGCCGGCTGTCATAAAGCACACTAACACCACCCCAAAATATTCAGCATGGATGAATTCCTAATCTTGACAGGAAAACCTAGGACTAACCCCCCAACCTATCCCCCTAACCCCACCTAGGGGCAATGTCGTATAGCCAATCCACGCACCTGAGTCAGTCAGTGGAGTCTTAAGCAATCATAATAATCTATATTAGTGTCACAAGAAGGCTTACATTAACACTGCAATGAAGTTACTGTGAAACTCTCCAGGTTGCCACATTCCGGCACCTGATCAAGCACACTGAGAGAGAATTCAGAATGTCCAATTCACCTAACAAGCACGTCTTTCGGGACTTGGGGGAGGAAAATGGAGCACCCGGAGGAAACCCACACAGACATGGGGAGAACGTGCAGACTCTGCACACAGTGACCGAAGCTAGGAATCGAACCCGGGTCCCTGGCGCTGTGAAGCAACTGTGCTAACACATCAACTTTCAACGGCGAGTTAACAAGTCCTTGTCCGAGATATTCTTCTATTTCTAATTGAAGCACTTCTTCCCTGATCCAAATTTATAAACTTATACATTTCTTTGTCAATAGATATCTTGTTAATAGATACGTTAAGAAAAATCCTAAAATAAATTCCATATGTTTGGCACCGCCTCACGGATGAATGCTTAAATGTTGCACCCATAAATGATCAATTTCATAGAATCCCTACAGTGCAATTCGCCCCATCCGAGTCTGCACCGACCTTCTGAAAGAGCACCCTACCTAGGACCAACCCCCACCCTATCCCCCCTCACCCCACCTAGGGGCAATGTAGTATAGCCAATCCACCCAACCTGCACATCTTTGGACTGTGGGTGGAAACCGGAGCACACGGAGTAAACCCAGCCAGACATGGGAAGAATATGCAAACGCCACACATTCACCCGAGGCCAGTATCGAACCCGGGTCTCTGGCGCTGTGAGGTAGCAATGCTAACCACTGTGCTACCATGTTGCTATTTGATCCTAGAGATTGCAAAATATTAATCATCATGATATACAGTAATGTAACATTTCTTGGGAGATGTTTCGCAACCATGCAACATTTTATCTAAAGAACTGCAATCTTAGATTATTCTTATGAGCGCTAATCCATAAATATATTTTACCGATACCAATATAGAATATTTTATTTTTTTAATATAAATTCAAGTACCCTTATTCTCTTTTGGCAATTTACTGTGTCAAATCCACCTGCACGTCTTTGGGCTATGGGGGTGAGGCCCATGCAGACACGGGGAGAATGTGCAAACTCCACACGGACAGTGACCCAGGGCCAGAATCGAACCTGGGTCCTCAGCGCCGTGAGGCAGCAGTATTAACCACTGTGCCACCAACTCCAATATAGAATTTAACATGACAATTTCAAAAACACATCATATGTATTCACTGAATCATGGAATGGTTACAGCACTGGAAACCATTTGGCCCTTGTCTGCTGGCATTCTACAATAGCACTATTCAGTTGCATTTGAGTGCTCCTTATAATGTCCCTCTCTTTAGTTCAGCATCCAAGATATTGTTATTATGCCCCTGTGGAACACCATGGGAGATTTAGCTGCATCAAATTGAAAGTACTTTAGAAATGTAAGTTGCTGATCTTGTATGCTCCAACTTAAGATCTTTTTCCTTACATTCAAGATTGTCAATATGCTACTTGTTTTAAATTATTTTTTCTCAGCTGATAGGGTCACAAAAAAGACTGGGCCATAGTACCACAGCTTTGTGTTTGTCAGGGCTTCACAACATTATACATCCATTACTCACCATAAAATGGTAGGGGAAATGCTTATAATAAACTCATGCAACCAATGCAACTGAACACCAAATACAACATCCTGCCTTTTTACCATAGCCCTGCAAATTGTTCCTCATTATTTTCTCTTGGAATTCACTTCAGCTGTGAAAAATGTTCCAGTTAATTATTTATCAGATCATGGACCAAGTTTCCCAACTAAACGCTAATTTAATCAGTTAATTTTGCATTCTAATCATACAAGCAATGCAGGTTAAATCATAAACGTTATAACGTGCTACAATTTTCTTCCCCCACATTCTTTCACTCGCCTCTTCACACCCATGCAGTTGCCTACAGTTAACATAGCAAAATAGATAGCAGAAATTAGTACAGTTATCACATCAGTAAAGCAAAACAAACTTTAACCTCAAAGTCAACTGTTTCATAGTAGTTAATATATTTAACATTGCCAGAAACCCATCAGTTTTCTCACCAATAAATTAAGCATCATAATGCATTTTAAATTATGAAGGGGCTGAGATATGTGAATCGAGAGAAGATACTTCCACTTGAAAGTCCATAACTAAGGGTCTTAAATGCAAGATAGTTGCTAATTCAGAACTTTACCCAGAAAATTATGGGAATGTGAAATTTGCTACCACGAGTATAGACGTATAGATACATTTAAAGGAAAGCCAGATAAGTAGATAATGAAGAAATGTATAGATATATATGCAGATAGGGTGAAATGAAGCACGGTGGGAAGAAACTCATGGAGCCTAACCGGTCAAATGGTCAAACGTTGAATGGCCTGTTTTTGTGATGTATATTCTATGTAATTACATGCAATTTCTATAACTTCAAAAAGATTAGATTCTTATAAAAGATACATGGGTTGGAGGGAGGTGAAAGGTTATCTGTGAATACACTTGTATGTATAAAAAAAAAGTATTTTGGGAAACAAAGTGACATTTAATAAAGTCAAAGGCTAGATAATTTTGAAGCATTAATTATTTGTAAATTTGCAATCTTGGTATCCATTTCAACTCTAAACTGAGCTTCCACCCCAAGGGCTAAATCGCTGGCTTTGCAAGCAGACCAAGGCAGGCCAGCAGCACGGTTCAATTCCCGTACCAGCCTCCCCGAACAGGCGCCGGAATGTGGCGACTAGGGGCTTTTCACAGTAACTTCATTTGAAGCCTACTTGTGACAATAAGCAATTTCATTCATTCATTCATTCACATCTTCTCAAATCCACTCCAAAGAAAGACCCACCTCCAACCCTACCTCTGCCCATCTGCTGCTGGCATTACTTATACACCTCCAAATTTCATTATTCTTGCGTGCTTCTGACCAGTCTCCCATCCTGCAACTTTATCATCCATAATTCAGCTGTTCATATCCAATCCTACAAGAAGTCCTGGTCACCCATCACGTCTATCCTTACTCATCCACTTTGGCCAAATGTAAAATGGCCATCCTCATATTTAAATTCATCCACATCCTTATCTGTTCTTTTCTCTGCAACATTGTCCAGCCCTACAACCAGCACAGAACACACTGACCTGTGCAAGCCCCCTCCCTCCCTCCTTGCCACCTAGGCTCCATTCAGACTGGAATTTCCCTATCAGTTCACCTCCCCTTCCTCCTTTCAGATCTCCCTTAAATTTGACTGAAATCCCCTCCCCCTCCTAATATCTTCTCTTTAGCTCAGCATCCACTATTTTGTTATTGTACTTCTGTGAAGCAACATGGGTGGTTAAGTCGCTGATGTTGTAGGCTCCAACTTAAAATCTTTTCATTTTCTTAGCAAACAGGATCGCCAATTTATTGTTTGCTTTCAATTTTTTCTTGGCCAACACGGTCACAAATTGGATCCGAATACTGCAGTTCCAAATTTGTAAAGGCTTCACAACATAATCCATAATGATTCACCACAAATGGTAGGTGACTTAAACTCCTACACTCAAAGTGGGGGGGGGGTCACGTGATGTAGATATTTGGGTAGCTGCGTTTCCTTTGAGCTCTGATGCTATTCTAATGTAAATCCTTTCATTTACCGTTTTCATACAGCTCACTTTCAGTTAAATGGGGAATGAAAACTCCATAATATGTCCCTAAATCTTTGGCCGAACTCTAGTCAAAATGCAGAGAAATGTGAAGAAAACCATTGATAAGATCGATCAGCTGGAGAGGTATCTGTTCTTTAATTTGGCGACTGAATCAGCTCTTGATCCAGTACTTTTTTTTTAATGTATTTTTTAAAATCACAAACATGTATTAAAGCAGGTTACAGCCAATAAACATCCCGGGAAGCGCACTTCCAAACAGTCAACTATACAGTCTGTACAAATCTTTTCCTCCTTTTCACCCTCGACCCCCCCCCCCACCCCTGCGACGAACAGCTCCTCAAACACGGTCACAAACATCCCCCACCTTTTCTCAAACTCCCCTGCTGAGCCCTTTAACTCATACTTTATCTTCTCCAACTGCATGAAGTCGTACAGGTCATCCAACCAAGCCGCTACCCCCGGTGGCAATGCCGACCGCCACTCCAGCAAAATTCGCCGCCGTGCAATCAGAGAGGTGAAGGCCACGACATTGGCCTTCCTCTTCTCCATGAGCTCCGGCTTCTTTGAAACTCCAAATATCACCACCAAAGGGTCGGGGTCAACTACCTGCTCTACTACCCTGGCTAAGACTGGCTAACAATCCCGCCCAGACTTTTCGCAACCCCAAAACATGTGCGCGTGATTCGCTGGCCCCTGCCCACACCTCACATTCATCTGCTACCCCCTGAAAGAACCCACTCATTCTTGCCAGAGTCATACCACCTTAAACTGTATCGGGCTCATTTTTGCACAAGAGGAGGTCCCGTTTACCCTTCGCAGTGCCTCACTCCATACTCCCCAATTGCTCTCCCCTCCCAACTCCTCTTCCCATTTCTCCTTGATCTTCATCACTCACTCACCTCCCTGTTCCCCCAGCCACTTGTATATATCCCCAATTCTTCCCTCCCCTTCCACATCCTGAAGCAGCAGTCCCTCCAGCAGGGTGTATCCCAGCAACCTAGGGAACCCCCTCCAAACCTTTCGCGCACATTCCCCAACCTGCAGATACCTGAACTCACTACCGCTCGGCAGCTCTACCCTCTCCCTTAGCACCTCCAGACTGGCAAACCCTTCCTCCAAATACAGATCCTTCACCTCGACTCGCCCAACTTCCCTCCACCTCCTGCACACACTGTCCATCACCCTCCAGTTTAAACCCATGATTCTCGCACAGCAGCGTTAGCACTGACATCCTTTCCATCCTAAAATGTATCCTCAGTGATTCCATATCTTCACCGTGGACTGCACCACGGGACTCCCTGAATACCTACTCGGAGCCATCGGCAACGCTGCTGTCACCATAGCCCTCAAACTAGACCGCTTACAAGATTCCTCCTCTATCCTAAGATCCTGTACTTTCAAAGGCATGTGGACTGATGACTGCTAATATCATTAAGGTCATTGGTGAGAGACTTTGTCTATTAGCACAAAACATCAGTGCCATTCGAACTGCAGAATACTGAATAAAGACTTGACGAAGCTGGGGAGTGAGTTTGTTGTGGAAAATGCAACTTCCTCAGTAGAGGCCCATTTACAAGCTCTCGAAAAACAGTTGCTCACAATGTCGGAACATTAGAGAACCGAGGCCAGAGGAAAAATGGTTGGATTATTGGTTTACCAGAGGGAGCTGAGGGTAAGCTCCCAGTTAAATTATTTGAGAGCTGGCCACTACGTTTTCCTCAACACAGAAAAAGTCATGCGCATTAAATTGGAAAGGGCACATCGATCACTTGTTCAAAGGCCCAGGAACAATCAATGACCCCAGGCCATACTTGTGAGTTTCCAAAACTTCAAAAATAGTCAAAAAGAGATGGAAGCAGCTGGACGTAATGGGACTTTACTCTTTGATGGATCAAAAGTCTCTTTCTGTCAAGATTTTTCAGCGGTGGTACAACGGAGCCGTAAGGGTTTCTTTGAAGCAACAGACGACTGAAGGCCATCGGAGCACAGTACGCTCTACTGTATACAGCCATACTGAGGGTAGCATTTAATACTCTGGCTAAAGCCATGGCTTTCCATGAATTCCATGGGAGACAATAATTTTGGTGCCTCAACTGGCATTTGTGAACAGGCTGTAGTTGATTATAAAGTCTGGACTTCATCCCTTGTGTGTATGTGTATGTATATATATTGTATTTATCATTCTGACAGAGATGGGGACGACAGTGTGTATGGTATTTAAGAAATGCTGCGAGTCGTAAATTGGATGATTAACATTTTTCAATGTTTTCAAAGGGATATGCTTTGCAGATTGTATGATACTCAGGTTGTATGAGAAATTTATTTTTTCCTTTTGATATATATACTTTTAATTTTGTACATTTTGTTTCCTTCTCTCATTATGTTAAATATGTGTGGCACTACTGCTGAGTTGAGCATGTGACTTTGGTTTGAGTAGACAAGGCTAGATTACAGAGATGGCACCTCGTTCTTTTTTTATTTTTCTTTCTTGAAAAGAGAGGCTCTGTGTCATAAATATGGAATGTATATTTGGTTAGTTAAACAAGGCCTCACATATCAGTCTCCTGCAATCTTTTTTACAGAGTAAGTAATGGCAGTGGCTACACTGAAAATTTGCACGTGGAATATATGGGGATTCATCATCTTAATAGGAAAAAGAAAATGGCATTTTTCCTCAAAAAGGAGAAGGCTGCGAAGCTCTAATGCAAGAGATTCCTTTGGACAACAAAGAACATCTGAAATTGAAGCAAGAATGGGTCGGACAAGTGGCTTCTGCCTCATTTTCTACTAATAGCCAAGAGGGTGTGATTTGCAATTTTGATTAATAAAATGTTGCCATTTAGACTTGAACTGCATGGAAGGGGAAGATATGTGATTATCAAAGGAATATTGCATAGGGAAAGTATTTTAATAATGAATGTTTATGGTCCTCCCAAGCTATTGTCCTGACTTTACGGATTTTGCTGAATTGCAACGACAAATTCATTGAATGGAAGGGACTTCACCTGTCACCTAAATCCTTTGATTGACAAGCTTCCTCTAACTAGAAATGCACCGACACAACAGGCAAAGTGTTGTATGTGATGAACTAGGATACCTGGATGTTTGGAGAATATTAAATCCTAAGGACACAGAGTTCACTTTCTTCCCTGTTCCTCACCAATGTAATACCAGGATTGGTTTTTTTTTCATGCCAAAAACAATATTACACAATTTTGATCATGCTCCAGTCTTCCTGGAATTTTCATTCATTGAGACATATCTGTAAACTAGATTGTGGAGATTTAACATATCTCTGATTAAATATCACAATTTTATTTCTTATTATAAATTGGAAATAGGCCTAAAGTCAGTCTCTTTCAGAAGTCAACCCCTCAATCCTGTGGGAGATTTGCAAGGCTTTTACAAGAGGATTGGTAATTTCTTATATGACCAATAGAAAGCGCTAAATGCTTGAGACAGTGTCAGTCATAGATGTCGGTGACTGTGTGGATTTTGCACTTTCTCCCCGTGTCTGCGTGGGTTTTCTCCGGGTGCTCCAGTTTCCTATAAGACCGTAAGACATAGAGGCAGAATTAGGCCACTCAGCCATTCGAGTCTGCTTCGTCATTCAATCATGGCTGATATAGTTTTATAAAATGTTTGTGGACCTAGTGGGCCCCTTGCTGGTGCGGACACTTAATGAGGCGTGGGAAGGGGGGACTTTGCACCCGACGATGTCGCGGGCGCTGATTTCTTTAATCTTAAAGAGGGACAAGGACCCCCAGCAGTGTGGTTCATACAGGCCCATATCTCTCCTTAATGTGGATGCCAAGGTGCTGGCAAAGATCCTGGCCACCAGGATAGAGGACTGTGTGCCAGGTGTTGTACACGAGGACCAGACAGGTTTTGTGAAGGGAAGGCAGCTGAACACGAATGTGTGGTGGTTGCTGAATGTCATCATGATGCAGGCGATTGAGGGGAGGCTGAGATAATGGTGGCGCTGGATGCGGAGAAGGCCTTCGATAGAGTGGAGTGGGGATACTTATGGGAGGTGTTGGGGAGGTTTGGATTTGGTGAAGGGTTTATTAGATGGGTGAGGCTGCTATATGAGGCCCCGATGGAGTGTGTGGCTACGAATGGGAGGAGGTCGGAGTACTTCCGGCTTTACCGAGGGACCAGGCAGGGGTGCCCCCTGTCCCCCTTGTTGTTTGCATTGGCAATCGAGCCGTTGGCGATGGCGTTGAGGGATTCAGGGAGGTGGAGGGGTTTGGTGCGGGGTGGGGAGGAACATAGGGTATCGTTGTATGCTGATGACCTGCTACTGTATGTGGCGGACCCGGTGGGAGGGATGCCGGGGGTGATGGAGCTGCTAGCTGCGTTTGGGACCTTTTCAGGCTATAAATTAAATCTAGGCAAGAGTGAGGTGTTTGTGGTGCACCCTGGGGACCAGGAGGAGGGAATTGGTAGGCTCCCGCTTAGGAGGGCAGGGGAGAGTTTTAGGTACCTGGGGGTGCAGGTGGCCAGGGACTGGGGGACTTTTCACAAGCATAATTTCACCAGGCTTGTGGATCAGATGGAGGAGGAGTTCAAGAGGTGGGACATGCTGCCATTGTCGTTGGCGGGGAGGGTGCAGTCCGTCAAAATGACGGTGCTTCCGAGGTTCTTGTTCCTCTTTCAGTGCCTGCCCATCTTCATCCCCAGGGTCTTCTTTAGGAGGGTGACTAGCAGTATTTTGAGCTTTGTGTGGGCACATGGGACTCCGAGAGTGAAGAGGGTTTTCCTGGAGCAAGGGAGGGATAGAGGCGGGCTGGAGCTGCCCAACCTTTTGGGGTACTATTGGGCGGCCAATATGTCAATGGTGCGTAAATGGGTGATTGGGGGGGGGGGGGGGGGGGGGGCGGCGACGTGGAAAAGAATGGAGATGGCGTCTTGCAGAGGTACGAGCCTGGGTGCCTTGGTAACGGCGCCGTTGCCGCTCTCTCCTAAGAGGTATACCATGAGCCCGGTGGTGGCGGCGATCCTAAGAATCTGGGGACAGTGGAGACGGCATAGGGGGGAAACAGGGGGCTCGATGGAGGCTCCATTAGGTGGAAATCATCGGTTCATCCCGGGGAACACTGATGGGGGATTTAGTGGGTGGGCATCAGTAAACTGAGGGACCTGTTTATTGGCGGGAGGTTTGTGGGCCAGGGGGAACTGGAAGATAAACTTTGTTTCCCAAGGGAACATGTTCAGATACTTGCAGGTAAAGGCGTTTGCTAGGCGACAGGTTGAGGAATTCCCTTTGCTCCCCACGCGGGGGGCGATGGACAGAGTGCTTTCGGGGGTGTGGGTCGGAGAGGGGAAAGTGTCTGACATTTATAAGGTAATGCAGGAGGTGGAGGACTCGTCAGTGGAGGAGCTGAAGGCTAAATGGGAGGGGGAACTAGGGGAGCAGATAGAGGACAGGACTTGGGCCGGTGCCTTGGAGAGAGTCAACTCTTCCTCTTCATGTGAGAGGCTTAGTCTCATCCAATTCAAGGTGCTGCACCGGGCCCACATGTCCGGGACTAGGATGAGTAGGTTCTTTGGGGGTGAGGACAGGTGCACCAGGTGTTCGGGGAGTCCAGCGAATCATGCCCATATGTTTTGGGCATGCCCGGCACTGGAGGAATTCTGGAAGGGGGTGGTGGGGACGGTGTCGAGGGTGGTTGGATCCAGGGTCAAACCAGGGTGGGGACTCGCGATTTTTGGAGTTGCGGCGGAGCTGGGAATGCAGGAGGCGAAAGAGGCCGGTGTCCTGGCCTTTGCGTCCCTAATAGCCCGGCGGAGGATCTTAATGCAGTGGAAGGATGCGAGGCCCCCAAGTGTGGAGACCTGGATCAGTGACATGGCGGGATTTATAAAATTGGAGATGGTCAAATTTGCACTGAGGGGATCAATACAAGGGTTCTATAAACGGTGGCAGCCTTTTCTGGAATTCCTGGCTCAAAGATAGGTATCTTGGTCAATAGCAGCAGCAACCCGGGTGGAGTGGGGTATTCTTTATTATTGTTTCTATTTTTCTATGGTTATGTAACTTAACATTGTGTTAATTTAAGTTGTTAATATGTTTTGTTGTTCATTGAGGATGGGCGAATGTTTATGACGGCTATCATTATTGTTATTGTTGGTATTTTATTGCGGTTCGTTATATAAATACAAAATTTTTCAATAAAAATTATTTAAAAAAAAAAATCATGGCTGATATTTTTTTCCATTCCCATTCTCCTGCCTTCTCCGCATAACCCCCCATCCCCTTATTAATCAAGAACCTATCTATTTCTTGTCTTAAAGAGACTCAGTGATTTGGCCTCCACAGCCTTCTGCGGCAAAGTGTTCCACAGATTCACCACCTTCTGGATGAAGAAATTCCTCCTCATCTCTGTTTTAAAGAATCGTCCCTTTAGTCTGAGATTGTGCCCTCTGGTTCTAGTTTTTCCTACAAGTGGAAACATTGTCTACATGTTCACCCTGTCCAGGCCTTGCAGTATCCTCTAAGTTTCAATAAGATCCCCCTCATCCTTCTAAACTCCTACGAGTACAGACCCAGAGTCCTCAACCATTCCTCATACAACAATCTCTTTATTCCGGGATCAATCTTGTGAATCGCCTCTGGACCCTTTCCAAGGCCAGCACATCCTTCCTTAGATGCAGGCCCAAAACTGCTCACAATACTCCAAATGGTGTCTGACCAGAGCCTTATACAGCCTCAGAAGTACATCCCTGCTCTTGTATTCTAGTCCTCTCGACACGAATGCTAACGTTGCATATGCCTTCCTAACTGCTGATTAAACCTACATGTTAACCTTAAGAGAATCTTGAACAAGGACTCAAAGAGTCAGTCAATCCTCTATCCATGCCAGGATATTATCCTCAACACCATGGGCTCTTAGTGCAGCACCTTGTCAAAGGCCTTCTGGAAATGTCCAATAGTTCTCCTTTGTCCAACTTCTTTGTTACCTCCTCAAAGAACTCGAACAGATTTTTCACATATGCCCTCCCTTTGATAAATCCATGCTGACTCAATCCTATTTTATCATGCATTTCCAAGTACTCCACAATCTATTCTTTAATAATGGATTCTAAAATCTTACCAATAACCAAAGTCAGGCTAACTGGCCTATAATTTCCCGTCTTCCAACTCCCTTCTTAAACAGTGGTGTTACATTAGGCACTTTCCAGTCCTCTAGGATCCTCCCTGCCTCCAGTGATTCCTGAAGATCATCACCAATGCCTCCACAATTTCCTCAGCTATCTCTTTTAGAACCCTGGGGTGTAGTCCATCCCATCCAGGTGACTTACCCACCTTCAGACCTTTCAGTTTCCCCAGAACTGTCTCCTGAGTGATGGCCACTGCACTCACCTCTGCCCCCTCATTCTCCTGGAGCTCTGGCATCCCACCGGTTTCTTCCACCATGAAGACTGATGCAAAGTAACTATTCAGTTCCTCTGCCATTTCTTTTATATTACTTCTACAGCCTCATTTTCCAGTGGTCCAATGTCTATTTTTGCCTGTCTCTTACCTTTTATACATAGAAAAAAAACTCTTCCTATCTTCTTTTATATTACTAGCTAGCTTACACTCTTATTTCATCTTCTCCCCCCTTATTGCTTTTTTAGTTGTCCTCTGGCTTCCCACTAATCCTCGCCACTTCCCTCATCAGCCATGGATGCCTTGTCCTCCCCTCAGCAAGTTTCCTCCTCCTTGCGATGAATTTATGTTGTGCCTCCCGAATAACCCCCACAATTCCTGCCATTGCTGTTCCACTGTCTTCCCTGCTAGACTCCTTTTCGAATCAACTCTGGCCGGCTCCTCCGACAGTCTAAAGATGTGCAGGTCAGGTGGACTGTCTATGCTAATCGCCCTTAGTATCCAAAAAAAGGTTAGGTTGGATACAGGGATATGGTGGAGGTGTGGGCTTAAGTAGGGTCCTTTTTCCAAGGGCCGGTGCAGACTCGATGTGCTGAATGACCTCCTTCGGCACTGTAAATTCTATGATCTATGTACTATAGATAAAACTTGCTGAATCAGAAAGAGTATATTAAAAATCCTGACCATTTGACATTGAAAGAAATTACTGCAGTTCCACCAGCTTTGAATTCCCTTTTGACTCAACGTGCTCAGAGGAGTATAACATTTGCAAACAAAAACTGTATGAATTTGGAAATAAACCAAGTAAATATTTAAGCTCTCCTTACAAAGAAGAAAGCAGACTCTTGGACTATTTTTCATGTATTGGATTCAAAGGGCAATAGAAGGGTTAAGACAGGGCGGCACAGTAGCACAATGGTTAGCACTGTTGTTTCACAGCACCAGGGTCCCAGGTTCCATTCCCGGCTTTGCTCACTGTCTTTGTGGAGGTTGCACGTTCTCCCCGTGTTTGGGTGGGTTTCCTCCGGGTGCTCAAGTTTCCTCCCACAAGTCCCGAAAGACATGCTGATAGGTGAATTGGACATTCTGAATTCTCACTCAGTGTACTGGAAAAGGCGCCGGAATGTGGCGACTAGGGGATTTTCACAATAACTTAATTGTGGTGTTATTGTGTCCTTGTGACACTAATAAAGATTATTGTTATATTAATATGGCATTTAAATGTTTTAATGCCAGTTTATATAAAACCAATCAATCTGAAGATGCAGTAATACATACAAAGCAATTCTTCTTTCTTTGAATTCCCAACAATTCCTGAAGACCAGCAGCCGACCTTAACACCCTCATTTCTAAAAAAGTATTATCTGCTTTAAAAGGTCTTCATTCTGGTACGGATCCAGAATCTGATCATTTTGAAAATTAATTTTCTAAAGAATTCAAAGATATGCGAAGAGAATCTGTGATTGGTACGTATAACCATTTTTTTCCAGAAGGGCAGCTACCTCAGTTTCTTAGAGAAGCAAATATTTCTCAATTTTGAAAACAGGCAAAGTCCAGAAGATTGCCGCTCCGATGGACCAGTCTCGCTTTTAAATGTTGATCTGAAATTACTTTCTAAAATACTGCCGTAGTGTCTAGAAAACATTCTTCCTTTAACTATCCAGGGGATCAGACTGGGTTCATAAAAGGCCAAAAGGATTATCCCATTATTTACATCCATAAAGTGCAATTTGCATTCTTGGACCTCTTTACCTCTATCATGAATGGGCAGGATAGCGCTGATTAAGATGAATGTATATTAGTGTGCACGGTGGCACATTGGATAGCACAGCTGCCTCGCAGCTTCAGCGATCCAGTTTCAATTCTGACCTTTGGTGACTGTGTGGAGTTTACACATTCTCTGGGTCTCTGAGTTTCGTCCGGGTGCTCCAGTTTGCTCCCACAGTCAAATCATGTGCAGGTTCAGTGGAGTTATGGGGATAGGGCAAGGGAATGGGCTTAGGTAGGGTGCTCTTTCAGAGGGTCAGTGCAGAACCAGGAGGGCCAAATACCTCCTTCTGCACGGTAGAGATTCAGTGGATTATCAAGGTTGCTTTACCTTCCACAGATGATACCACACTGTCATGTGCGAGTACCTTTAAGAAATGAGTGTTTGTCAGATAGCTGCAGCGACGTCAGAGAGTGGGTGGAGCTGGGCTGTCTGTCTTCCAATTTCACTTTCAATAGGCAGCTACAGGGTGTGTTTAGTTTCATTTTGAGAGCTGGATAGCTGCAGGAAAAGCAAGCAGCTGTATAAGGATCTCTCTGCAATCTAAAGACTGTCTCCAGATCATTTGGGTGATTTCAAAGTGATAACTGCCCTCAGTAGTGAATTTAAACCTGATCTCGGTGTTAAAATGGGTATTTTGTCTTATGGATGTTGCAAGGAAAGATTAAGGGTTACTTCTAGAATATTGTATCTCTGAGGATGATTGGTGCTGATAGTTGTGCAGATGTTTACTATGGGTTTATAAAGTGTTAACTGGTTTCATAAATAAACAGTTTTAATTTAAAAGTACTGTCGATTTCTGTTGCATCACACCTGCAGAGTGGGCCCGTGTGCTCCCAATAACCACAATCTATTAAAAGTTGTGGGTCAGGTGAACTCCATGATACACTTTGGGGTTCTCTAAACCCTGGCCCATAAGAAATTGTGGGCTTCTCCGGGATAAAAGTCTATCTATTGGATTGGCTTAGAAAACTTTACGACAGTTAGGAGTGAGCATATTGTGGGTGCTTTTCAGGTGTGGTATTTCAGTTTAAGTAGGGAGTGTGTAGTGGACAATGGCTCTTTCAGAGGCTCTGAGTTTTTGGGGGTGGAGACGGTCACACGGAATACCTTACAAACAGAGACAAAAAATAGGCTTTTAGATTTGGCAAAAACATTGCAGTTAATATTACCTGACAGAATACAAAAAGAAGAGTTACTTACGGTGCTAGCTGAGCATTTAAAATTGCCTGAGATACAGTCTGACTCATTAGAAATGGCAAAATTCAGTTACAAATAAAGCAACATGAACATGAAAAAGAATTAAAGCAGCTTGAATACGCAATGAGAGAAAAAGAAAGAGAAAGGGAGGTACAGATCAGGGAAAAAGAAAAGGAGAGAGGAAAGGGAAAAGAGAGAATTTGAACTTCAGAAAATGGCCATGAAACATGACAGTCAGTTAAGATTGGCAGATGTAAAGGGAAACGTAAACTTTGAGGATAGTGATGAGGATACAGAGAAAAAGCGTCAAAGTCAAAGGCTTAGTGGGGATCTATTTAAATATGTCCAAGCATTGCCAAGGTTTTATGAAAAGGAGGTGGAAGCCTTTTTCATTTCATTTGAGAAGGTAGCTAAACAAATGAAATGGCCACAGGAGATGTGGGTATTACTGATTCAAACAAAGCTGGTAGGTAGGGCGAGTGAAGTGTTTGCATCACTACCGGAGGAGGTATCTAGAACATACGAGGAGGTGAAAAAATCCATCTTAGGTGCATATGAACTAGTGCCTGAAGCCTACAGACAAAGGTTTGGAAAATTTAAGGAAAGGACCTGGTCAAACATACATGGAGTTTGACAGGATCAGAATAATTTTGATACAAAAGAGAAAATGCTGGAAAATCTCAGCAGGTCTGGCAGCATCTGTAGGGAGAGAAAAGAGCTAATGTTTTGAGTCTGATGACTCTTTGCCAAAGCTAACAGACAGAGAAAGTGGGAAATATTTATACTTGGAGTGAGAATGAAAGATGAGTCAGAGCCACAGAAACCCAGGGAAACCGGGTGCTTATGGCCACAGAAACCAAGGGGAAAGAGTGCTAATGGCAGTCCCCAGAGAGAACAAAAGGCGTGAAAGGCCAAACAGCAGAGAAACTAACATCAGAGGGTGAACTGTAGATATGGGGGAGGGAAAGGGGAAGCAAAGAGGAGAAAGGGTAAGGAAAGGTGGATAAGATCGGGGAGAGGTTAATATATATTAAGAAAGACAAGTAAGAAAGACAAGTAAGAAATAAATGGTAAAAGACAGTTAAAATGAAATGGGATGAAAACAAATAGGTTGAGTTGAGGTAGAGCTAATCATCTGAAGTTGTTGAATTTGATGTTGAGACTGGAAGGCTGTAGCTGTAATTTTGATAGGTGGATAAGTGCTTTCAAAATAGGCCAAACGTATGAAGCTCTCAGAGAAATTAGACTTTTGGAGAAATTTAAAAATTCAATTCCTGATGTAGTAAGAACTCATGTGGAAGAACAGAGGGTTAAAACTGTGAGGTTAGCAGTAGAAATGGCAGATGATTATGAATTAGTTCATAAATCAAAGCTTGATTTCCAACATCAGTTTCAGCCTGTAAGGGATAGAAAGTGGGGACATGAGAAATACTCAAGTGGTAAAGGTAAAGGTGATCTGATGGGAGATAATAAGGGGAGTGTACCTCAGATTAAAAAATAAATCCAGGAGGGTGGAAAAGAAATGAAAAGTTTCAAATTATTTCACTGTAATAAGCTAGGCCATGTAAAGTCACAGTGTTGGTGGTTGAAGAAAGCACTGGGAAGGCTGATGTGGTAAAACAGGATAGGACAGTGGGGTTTGGTGGTAAACCTAGCCAATAATGAATTTGGAAAAACCCAAATCACTTTCCTTGGCGATACAATCGGACAGACCCGAATGGTCCTACAGGATATTGGGGAGTTTCCAATACCCTCGACACAAAGGGAAATAATGCGGTTTCTTGGCATGAGTGGATTCTATCGGAAATTTGTGCCCGACTTTAGCAGTGTGGTTGCTCCACTGACGGACTTGCTAAAGAAGCGTAGCAAATTTAAATGGACAGCGGAGTGTCAACAGGCATTTGACTGCCTGAAAGCTATGTTAACCACTGCTCCTGTGTTGGAGAATTACAAGGGGCCCGGTGATCAGATTCAACTAAAGTATCTGACTTTAAAGAGAAATGCCGAGGCGTAGAGAAATGGATGAATCATGCAGAGACCTTCTTGTCCAAAGAGACTGTCAATCAATAAGGATTTCAGTTGAAGGAAGAACTAAAATGGACTATGTTATTATAAATGTTTGTGTGTTTTGTTTTCTTAAAAAAACGTATATTCACTGTCAATATTTCTTAAAGGAAAGTGGAAAGGTGAAAAATGAAACCATCTTGAAGTTGATGGATTTCTTTTTCTTGGGGGGAGGTGTCATGTGCGAGTACCTTTAAGAAATGGGTGTTTGTCAGATAGCTGCAGTGATGTCAGAGAGAGGGTGGAGCTGGGCTGTCTGTCTTCCACGTTCAGCAGGCAGCTACAGGGTGTGTGTTTAATTTTGTTTTGAGAGCTGGATAGCTGCAGGAAAAGCAAGCAGTTGTATAAGGTTCTCTGCACTATAAAGACTGTCTCCAGATCATTTAAGTGATTTCAAAGTGATAACTGCTCTCAGTAGTGAATTTAAACCTGATCTCGGTGTTAAAAGGGGTCTTTTGTCTTATGGATGTTGCAAGGAAAGATTAAGGGTTACTTCTAGAATATTGTATCTGTGGGGATGATTGGCGTTGATCATTGTTAAGATGTTTACTGTGTGTTTATAAAGTGTTAACTGGTTTCATAAATAAACAGTGTTTTAATTTAAAAGTACTGTAAAGCTCTGTTGCATCACACCTGCAGAGTGGGCCCGTGTGCTCCCCATAACCACAATCTATTAAAAGTTGTGGGTCAGGTGAACTCCATGATACACTTTGGGGTTCTCTAACCCTGGCCCAAAACATCATATAGAATGTTACTATCGGCTAAGGTGTTGAAGGAAAGCAATACGGGTTTAGCTCCTTTATATGGAACAAAAGAGAGCTCCACTTAAACTGGCCAAATTGCAACTTCCAAGTTCAAAAGGGGGCTTTGGTGTGCCAAATATAAAATTATATCAGCGAGCCTCTATCTTAGATTTATATGGGAATGGATGAGGAGGACCACACTTTCATCCATTTGGCTTGATACTTACTGAGGTTTGTCAGGCTAAATATTCTTTACAAACCCTTTTGCTTCTTACACATTGTAAGACACTATCAGGCAGATGTGAGAATTAAGAGCTTGGAAGATGGTTCATGATTTGAAACAAACATCTTTGATAACGTCTGCTCTGATTTTGAAACCTGGAATGATAGGGGACTTGATTGGTGGATCTGTTTCAAGGGCCTTCCTTATTATCTTTTGATGAACTGTGTAAGCAATGGCCACCAAGCTAGCTGGGCGGGCTAGCTCACGGAAGCACAGTGGGGGCGGGGCGGGTGCATATGTTCAGTTTATTAAAGGGGTTGGGTTCCAGAGTGTTGTTACTTGGGGTGGCGGGGGGGGTAAATGTTCTGCTGACAAGGGAGAGACTTGGGCTAAGGGACAGAGAGGAGGTTGGGGTCGGAGGCTGCCTGGGAGCGGGCCGGTGGTGACGCGGAGCATGGGCTGGAGGCGGCCCAAAAAAGGGGATGACTGATCAGCGTCACGGCAATGAGCCCCCCAACTAGGCTGATCACCTGGAATGTTCAAGGGTTAAATGGGCTGGTCAAGAGGGCACGTGTGTTCGCACATCTTAGGGGACTAAAGGCGGACGTGGTAATGTTGCAGGAGATGCACCTTACAGTAACTGACCAGATTAGATTGAGGAAAGGCTGGGTCAGTCAGGTATTTCACCTGGAACTAGACTCAAAGACTAGAGGAGCTGCGATCCTGATCAATAAGCAGGTGGTGTTTGAGGCGGGTAGAATAGTCTCGGATGTGGGAGGTCGGTACATTATGATCAGTGGGAAACTGGAGGGGGTGCAGGTGGTATTAGTAAATGTGTGCGCCAAATTGGGATGATGTGGAGTTCATAAAGAGGATGCTGGGGAAGATACCGGACCTGGACTTGCATAGGTTGGTCATGGGAGGGGACTTCAACACGGTTATTGACCCTGGCTTGGACAGGTCAAGCTCGAAAACAGGCAGGGTGCCAGCAATGGCAAAGGAACTAAAAGGGTTCATGGAGCAGATGGGGGGGGGGGGGGGGGGGGGGGGGGGGGTGGATCCATGGAGAAGGGGTTCTCTTTCTATTCACAAGTGCTTAAAGTGTACTTCCGGATTGATTTCTTTATTTTGAGCAGGGCTTTACTGGCAGGGGTGGTGGACACAGGGTACTCGGCGACCACAATCTCAGACCATGCTCCGCACTGGGTTGACCTGCAGGTTATTAAAGACAGTAACCAACACCCGCACTGGAGGTTAGATGTGGGACTTTTGGCTGACGAAGGGGTGTGCGAGCGGCTGAGGAAATGTATTCAGAACTACCTGCAGGTCAACGACACGGGGGAAATTTCGGCAGCAGTGGTCTGGGAAGCACTGAAGGTGGTGGTCAGAGGGGAGCTGATCTCGATACGGGCCGATAGGCAGAAGGTGGACAGGGCAGAGACGGACCGACTGGTAAAGGAGATACTACAGATCAATAGGAGGTATGCGGAGACCCCAGAGGCAGGGCTTTTAAGAGAATAGCGGAGGCTACAGGCGGAGTTCGGCTTGTTAACCACAGGGAAGGCGGTGGAGCAGCTGAGGAAGGCAAGGGGGGCGATTTATGAGCATGGAGAGAAGGCCAGCAGAATGCTTGCAGAGCAGCTTAGAAAGAGGGAAGCAGCCAGGGGATAGGGAAAGTAAATGACGGAGATGAGAACCTGGTTGGAGATTCAGCAGGGGTGAATAAGGCATTTAGGGATTTCTACAGTAGGCTGTACAGGTCGGAACCCCCTTAGGGGCCGGAGGGGATGAGGCACTTCTTGGTAGGGCTGAATTTCCCAAAGGTGGACGGGGAGCTGGGAGAAGGGCTGGGGGCACAGGCCACAATTTCGCTGATTCTGAAGTGGGACAAGAACCCAGAGCTGTGTGGGTCCGACAGCCGATATCCATGTTGAATGTGGACTCCAAATTGCTTGCCAAAATTTGGTCCTCCCGGTTTGAGGATTGTGTTCCGGACGTTATTGGGGAGGACCAGACGGGGTTTGTTAAGGGTAGGCAGTTGGTGGACAATGTAAGAAGGTTGTTAAACGTCATCATGATGCCCCCGGAAGTTGGGAGGTGGAGGTAGTGATCGCAATGGATGCAGAAAAGGCTTTTGATCGAGTAGAATGGGAATATCTGTGGGTGTTACTGGGACGGTTCGGATTTGGACGGGGCTTTATTGACTGGGTCAGGTTGCTGTCTCAGGCTCCTGTGGCAAGCGTACGGACGAATAGGACAACATCGGACTATTTTAGACTGCACCGGGGGACAAGACAGGGTGCCCCCTCTCCCCACTCCCACTGTTGTTCGCGCTAGCTATAGCGCAGTTAGCAATTGCTCTGAGGGCCTCAAGGGGCTGGACCGGGGGGGGGGGGGGGGGGGGGGGGGGGGGGGGAAGAAAGAGAGCACAGAATCTCGCTCTGTGCAGACGACCTGCTTCTGTATGTATCGGACCGAATAGAGGGGATGGAGGAAATCATAAGGATTCCAGGGGAATTTGGCCGGTTGTCAGGGTATAAGCTAAATATGGGGAAAAGAGATGTTTGGAGTCCAGGCGAGGGGACAGGAAAGGCGATTGGGGAGCTGCCATTTAGATTAGTAGGAGGAAGCTTTAGGTACCTAGGCATTCAAGTGGCACGGAAATGGGACTGGCTGCATAAATTAAATCTGGAATGACTAGTAGACCAAATGAAGGACTATTTTCGGAGATAGGACGCGCTTCCGTTGTCACTGGCTGGGAGGGTGCAGACGGTGAAGATGACGGTCCTCCAGAGATTCCTGTTTGTATTTCAATGTCTCCCCATCTTTATTCAGCGGCCCTTTTTTAAACGGGTCAACAAAGTGATCACTGGCTTCGTTTGGGTGGGCAAGTCCCCGTAAATAAAGAAGGTAATGCTGGAGCGGAGTCGGGGAGAGGGTGGACTGGCGCTGTCAAATTTTAGTAACTATTACTGGGCGGCGAATATAGCCATGATCAGGAAGTGGGTGGTGCAGGAGGGGTCGACCTGGGAGCATATGGAGGCTGCTTCATGCAAGGGCACCAGTCTGGGGTCGTTGGTAACTGCGCCTCTGCCATTCACGCCGGCACGGTATTCCACCAGCCCCATGGTGGTGGCAGCCCTGAGAGACTGGGGGCAATGGAGGAGACATGTGGGAGCAGAGGGAGCATTGGTCTGGTCCCCAATCTGTGATCATCACCGGTTTTCCCTGGGAAATATGGATGGAGGGTTTCGGATATGACGAAGAGCAGCGATTGAGAGGATGGGGGATGTGTTTATAGAGGGGAGCTTTCAGAGTACTTTGGGTTGGCGAGGGGAAACAAATTCAGGTATCTGCAGGTGCGTGACTTCCTACGTAAACAGGTGTCAACCTTCCCTCTCCCCGACTGGAAACTACCCTGTCCTGAATCCTTTTAGTGGTAGGAGTGGGAAGGTTGACACCTGTTTACGTAGGAAGTCCCGCACCTGCAACCTGTGCCAGGCTCAGCCTGCTCCAATTCAAGGTCGTTCATCGGGCTCACATGACAGTGGCCCGGAAGAGCAGATTCTTTGGGGTGGAAGACAGGTGTGCAAAATGTGCGGGATGACTAGCGAACCATGTCCACATGTTCTGGTCAGGTCCGAAGCTTAGGGGATTTTGGCAGGGGTTTGCAGATGTCATGTCCACGGTGTTAAAAACAAGGGTGGCGCTGAGTCCGGAGGTGGTGATTTTCGGGGTGTCGGAAGACCCGGGAATCCAGGAGGAGAAAGAGGCAGACGTTCTGGCCTTTGCTTCCCTGGTAGCCCGGAGACAGATACTATTAGCTTGGAGGGACTCATAGCCACCGAAGTCAGAGACCTGGCTATCGGACATGGCTAGCTTTCTCTGTTTGGAAAAAAATCAAGTGCACTTTGAGAGGGTCACTGTTAGGGCTCGCCCAGAGGTGGCAACCTTTCGTCGACTTCTTTGCGGAAAATTAATTGTCAGCAGAAGGGGGGGGGGGGGGGGCTTAGTTTAGCTTAGAGTAGGGGGTTAATAAAGGTGGGACCTGTAAGGAAGGGAGACGGCTTTTGCAATATGTAATATGTTTATAGTTTCATGTATATTGTTTACTGTGTTGTTGTTACAATACCAAAAATACCTCAATAAAATGATTATTTTAAAAAAACTGAGACAACAATGTAATATCCCCAGACATGCATTTTTTTCAAATACTCAACTTAAAGACTTTATTCTTAATAAAACAACCTTGCATCTTAATCCCAATGTTTTTCTTGTAGAAAACAATATTACTGCTTATGGATCCAGGACGATTATTTAGTCATTTTTATGACACTATGTTCTAGATCCAAGACAAATATGCAAGAGTACTGCAGATTTGGGAAAGGGATCTTGCGGTGAATATCGATGAAGAGATCTGGGGAGATATCTAGGAGAATGTTTGTAATAGAACAAAGGCGATTAAACTACAAATTCTACATTGTTTGCATATTACACCAGGTTTAAGACACAAGATGGACTCAGTCATATCTCCACTGTGCAAAAAATGTAGAATTGCAATATGGAACTATACTCTGTGTCTGGTCTTGTGTTGAAATGTTAAAAATGCTATTTGTCAGGTACATGGAGGTGGGAAAACTATTTGATCTGACCTTGGGAGATGGACCCGGTGTTTCTGATTCCAGATAAACGTATAATTGGACTATAACGAGAAAAGGTAGCATAATATTATAACATTTGCAGCAAGACAAAATATTTTATATTCTTGATCATTGATAAGTCACCTCCTGTCCAAAATTGACAAAATTATTATAGAGTGCCGTCCAATGGAATTTTTAATTTGTATACTTCAATCCAAGTTGGACTTACTCCAAAATGTATGGGCCCCTATCTTGAATATACAGACTTTGTGGTGTTAGATTTACTCCTCCAAAGTTTTCCACAGAATGTGCAGTTATGTCCCTAATATACTGTACATGGGGCTGTATGCCCTTTCTCCCTCTTTTTATTTATTTATGGTCTTCATTCTTTTATTTTCTTATGTCAACGTTCTGGGTTAGATAATTCAACTGTATTTTTCTTCTATACGGTGACATGATTGCGCTGCACTGCACCAGTTTTATGGTGTGTTTTTTGTTTCTAAAAAATATATTCAGATTTAACTAAACACCCATCCAAAAATGACCTGTAGAAGTTAGAATTAGAGATAATGGTGGCAACTATATGGTCCATGACTCTCCACCACTGCAAAATCATGACAAAGATGAACAATAAAAAGACCAAACTACTAAAGAGAATGAGTGAGTGTTCTTGTATGGGTGCAAGGAGAATGTTGCAGACTTTACTAAAACATTCAAACTGGTCAAGCAATATAGGAATTCAGGCCTTGCACCAAAGATAAAAATAGCACCATATGGGTGCTAATTGTAAATGTAAATAAGACGAATATAATGGGGTGACTGACTGTCATTCCAACCTTATGACCTAATGAAGACAGAAGAAAGCAATGACAACCAATTGGTGGACAGTACAAGCTAATATAGACCCAGTTAAAGATAACAAACAACCTAATGGGGAAGTCACTAACTTGCAAGTGAAATAAAACAAATAGTCATACACAAAACTTAAATTTCTGTTTGTTTCTGAAATTGCAAGTATTTATTACTGTAATTGCAAGTATTACATTTATTTTTCCCTGGAGATTCTTAGGGATTTTCTGATTAAGTTGGCCTTTCCAATGTCCATAATTTCTTAAAATGGACAAGCAGTTCTACTGGACAAGAAGTTCTACTGGACTCAATGCTGGGTTTGTCTTACCTCCTGTACTTATGGTCTGATGTACACTGTATTTCTTCCACAAACCCAGTAAATGCACATTCCACCTTCACTTTCTGCAAAAAGTTAGATGGATAAGTCATAAAATAATAGTAATAATACACATCAGGTTTTTTTTTTTTAAAAAGACAAAATATATGGGTAGTCAACCATGTCAACGCTACTATGTGATGCGTTCTAATTTTGAACTTGTTTCTGGATAATTTGGCGGATTTGGCTCAGATGTGCAAATTGGGTCATTTCCTCAGTGATTGTGGCATCAGAATTATATATATTTGGTCTGTCATTATTAGTTTCACCAAGATTTATCAAAATGGTAGAATAAATTGGATCGGAGATTTTTCCACACACATTCAGCAGCAGGAAGCTCAATTGCAATCTGGGAATTTGTCCACGAAAACATTTTTCTCCCCCTGTTCCTCTTACGTTTTCTTCCCATAACCAAAAAGAGAAATAGAAAAGCGAGTGTAAGTTTACTCAGCTAGACTCAGAGCCTCATCCAAAACGTGGGAAAGTGGGGGGCTGGAGGGGTGCGATGAAGTATAGCCCTGATAATAAAGGATAGGATGGAAAAAAGAGAAAGGGTGTTAGCTGAGAAATCAAGATACAAGGTGGACCTCCGGTGGCGGCCATGGAGTAAGTGGTCGCTCATAGGGCAGCTCTGCCTCAAAGGCGTTGGTTTTGGCATTTTTTACCTGCCTTCTGGGTAGTTTCAGTAGAAACATAGAGCGGAAAGTGTAAAAGAGGTTCTCCCCTGGATTGGCATTTCTACTGGCTATCAGACCCAGCAGAAGACTGTGCAAGTCCTGGCTAAGGAGTTGGAGGGGACCTGTGGTGCAGCACCAATTGTGAAAATGGCGGAGGGAGAAGGGTCATCCTCCGTGGCAAAGCCTCAGATGGAGCAATTGATGAGCTTCATCAAGGAGGAATTTTGGCATCAGAGGAAGGAGATGCATAGTGACTGGTCGAAGGCGATTGAGGGAGCAGTGGCACTTCTTCGCAGTCGCAGGTCTCTAGATCGGGTGGAAAAGTGTGTCGAAGCGTAGGGGGTGACGATTTGTGAGGTGGAGAAGGTGGTGTCCGACCAGAGTGACCGTGTCTTTGGAGGTGGCGGTCTGGATCCTAGTGGACCTGTGCAAGTCGTTGCCGTCGAAGGTGAAGGAGCAGGAGAATAGGTCCAGACGACAGAATTTGCAGATTGTGGATGGAATGAGTGCCACGAAGTACATCTCGAGAATGTTGGCCGGGATGATGGAGGAGAAGGTGCTGGATAAGGCCCCAGAGATGGACCAGGCCCATAGGTTCTTCAGGTAGAAGCCGAGAGCAGGGAAGCCGGTGCAGGCAGTGATTGTGCGAAACAAGTCTGTGACTGGGAGGGTAATAGAGTTTGGATTTGCCAGGACATTGGTGCGGAGCTGACGAAGAGGCGTGCAGGTTTGAACAAGCCCAAGACGGTGTTATACAGACGACATATTACGGTTTGGGGCGTGTACACAGCCAGACTCTGGGTGATTCATGACAGCTGGGAGTATTATTTTGAGGTGCCGGAGGAGGCGAATGATTTTATAAGGGACCATAAGTTAGGGGAGAGCTGAGGGGTGGTATGAGACGGAGGAGTTAAGTCCACGAAAACTGAGAGTTATTGTTGTTTTGGGTTGCCAATGGGGGAGGGAGGGGTTTCTTTTTTGTTAGAAACTGCAAGTGTACAATTCCCCCCCGCCCCTCCAACCTTTTGCTTTTTTGAGCTAGAGGTTATATGTGAATTTGGTGTTTTTTTCAGGTGTGTTTGTTGGGGCCCTTTGGGTGGCGTTGGCGGTTTGGTCGTTATTCAGGGGGGTTGGGGGCCGGTTGCGCACGCTGGGGCTGGTGGGATGGGTGTGCAGAAGGGCCTTCAATCAGGAGATCCCATGGAAAGCAATGCTGGTGAACGGAAGTGTGGTGGGGAGGAGGCCGTGAGGGGTGGCCAGGCCTGGGGGGAGAGGGGGAAGGATGCAAAGTGGCAGGTTTGGAGGATGACCATGGGCAGAATGGGGGGGGGGGGCATCTTGTATGCGCCCAGTTTAGAGTGAGGTTGGGCGAGGCAGAATCAAAGGGGGATGATGGTGGACAATAGAGGGGCTGGAGGTGCAAGCCTCAGGTAGAGTTGTGACTTGGAACATCTGCCAGTTGAACAGATTGGTCAAGAGGTCCTGGATTTTCACACACTGAGGGGTTTGAAAGCCGAGGTGATTTTCCTGTAGGAGACGCAACATCGGGTGAAGGATCAGGTTAGGCTGAGGAAGGGATGGGTGGGACAGGTACTTCACTTGGGGTTTGATTCGAAGTCGAGGAGGGTGGTCATTTTGTTAACTAAGAAAACAGGGTTTACGGGGGCCAGGGAGACGTGATATTCAGGGGGAAGTTTTGTGATAGTTGCAGGGTTTGTAAAGAAGCTACTGGGGCGATCCCGGACTTAGACACGCACCAGTTGTTCATGGGAGGGTATTTTAACTGTGTAATGGAGCTGAAGGTGGCCAGATCGAGTCCCCAGATCGATGGGAAGGTCGAGGATGGCGAAGGAGCTGGGAGGAGTTATGGAGAGCATGGAGATGGTGGATTAGTGGGGTGGGGGTGGAAAAGAGAGTACTCCTCCTTTCTGCACGAGGCAAGGGTGGCGATTAGAGTTCATGTGGAACAGATTAGGAATTATGTGGAACTGAATCAGAACAAGGAGGTGTCGGCAGCCACGTTCTGGGAAGCTTTGAAGGCAGTGGTCCATGGTGAGATTATTCCGTTTAAGGCTCATAGAGACAGGGGGAGGTGGAGGGAGGAGCATAGGCCGCTGTTGGACGAGATAGCGGAGGTGGATTGAAGATACTCAGCGGCCCCAAGGAAATAGTTGCTGGCGGAGTGCATGAGGTTGCAGGGGCAGATTAATAGGCTGACGGCAGGCAAGGCAGTGGGGCAGCTGCAAAGGCCGGAGGGGGTGCTGTATGAGTATGGAGAGAAGGCGAACCGTATGCTGGCCCACCATTTGTGGCGGCAGGCAGCGTCTAGGGCTATTTTTAAGGTAAGAGCAGAAAAGGGGAGAGGGTATCAGAGCCGTAAAAGATGGAGATGTTCAGGAGGAACTATGAGAAGTTGTATACGGCTGAGCTGGTCAAGAGGCGGGGGATATGGGACAGTTTCTGGATGGGTTGGAGTTCCCAGAGTTGGAGGAGAGGAAGAGGCAGGCATTGGAGAAGTCGCTGGGATTCAGGGAGGTGATGGATAGCTACAGGGGAATGCAGTTGGGGAAGCCCCCGGGCCCGGATGGTTTTCCGGCAGAATTCTATAAGCAGTTTGCAACAGAGTTGGCCCCCCATCTGATGGGGATATTCAGTCAGGCAGTGGAGAGTGGCGAGTTGCCAGTAATTTTTTTTTTGCAGGCGGTGATTTTGTTGATCCCGAAGAAGGTGAAGGACCCACTGTAGTGTGGGTCCTACAGACCCATCTCTTTGTTGAACACGGATGTGAAAGTATTGGCGAAGGTGCTGGTATGTAGGCTGGAGGTGTCTCCGAAGTTATTGTATCCATGGATGCAAAGAAGGCCTCTGACCAGGTAGAGTGGAGGTATCGGTTTGAGATTCAGGATAGATTTGGTTTGGGCCAAAGTTTGTGGTGTGGATGAGTCTTTTGTATGCATCCCCATTGGCAAGTGTGTACACTAACAGGATGCATTCAGGGTATTTTGGGCTGCATAGGGGAACGAGACAGGGGTACCAACTGTCATCATTGTTATTTGCGTTGGCAATTGAGCCCTTGGCAATGGCACTTTAGGGGTCAGCCGAGTGTTGAGGGATTGTGAAGGAGGACAGGGAGCACCAGGTTTCTCTGTACGCAGACGGCCAGCTGTTGTTTGTGTCAGACCCGCTGGCTGGAGAGTATGAGCGGAATCATGGGTCTGCTGGAGGGGTTTGGGGCCTTCTTCAGGCATAAGCTGAACGTAGCGAAGAGCGAGATGTTTACCGTGAATCTGGCGGGGCGGGGGGGCCAATTTGGGGCATTATCATTTAAGGTGGAAAGAGAGCTGTTTAGGTATTTGGGGATTCAGGTGACCCACGAGTGGGCCATGATGCACAGCTGGAACTTGACAACATCAGTGAAGGAGGTTAGGGGGGATCTCAAGAGGTGGGATGCTTTGAACTTGATGTTGGAAGGGAGGGTGCAGGTGTTAAAGATGAATGTGCTGCCAAGGTTCTTGTTTGTCTTTTAGACCCTCCTGATCTTTCTCCCCAATGTCTTTTACCGGGAGGTGGGGGTACTGATCTCAGAGTTTATATGGACAGGAAGGTACTGAAGGTGAAGAGGGCTCTGTAGCAGAGGCAGAGACAGAAAGGGGTTTTGGCAATGCCAAACTTTTGAAGGAAGAGTCCTGCAGAGGGTCCAGTCTGAGGGCCCTGGTGATGGCCCTATTGCCGTTAGCCCTGGGGAAGTATTCGGGAAGTCTGGCGATGCAGTCGACTGTCAGGATATGGAATCAGTTGAGGCGGCATTTCAAGTTGATGCCACTGTGTGGAAACCATAGGTTTAAGCTGAGGTGGTGGATGAGACATATGGAAAGCTGAACAAGCTGCTGGAGTAGTTTGAGCTGCCAAGGGATAGCGAGTTTAGGTATATGCAGATGCAGGACTTTGTGCGAAAAGAGTGGTAGACATTCCCCCAGCTGCCAGAGTACACGTTGTTGGGGCAACTGCCGCTCCCTGACGATTTGGGGGAGGGAGGATTGGTGACATAAACGGGTGGCTAGGGGAGCAGGACAAGGTACAGGTGTTGAGGATAAAGTGCAAGTGGGAGGAGGAGTTGGGGAGGGAAATAGGGTAGGTACTCTAGTGTGAGGCGATGCGGTCAAGTGAATTCAACCTTCTCCTGTGTGAAGGTGAGCTTGATTCAGTTCAATGTGGTGCACAAGCTACACATGACTCGGGCTGGATGAGTGGATTCTTCCAGGGGGTGGCCGATGGGTGCGAGAAGTGTGGGCTTCGGCTGGCGAATCACGCACGGATGTTCTGGGACTGCGAGAAGCTGGAGAGCTTTTGGGAGACGGTGTTCAGAACATTATTCGGGATAGTTTGGGCTGAGGTCAGGCCGGACCCTCCAGTGGCAATCTTTGGGGTTTCATAGGAGCCGGGGCTGCTGGAGGGGAAGGGGGCTGATGCTGTGACCTTCGCCTCTCTGAATACCGGTGAAGGATTCTTTTGAATTGGAGGCATCTGCATATACCTCCACCTGGGGGGAGGAGGGAGATTATGTTCGAGATAGGGGGGGTCAGAAGAGGGTTTTGAGGTGCTGTTGAGGCAGTTTATTACCTTATTTGAAGAGTTGCTCATCCTGGTTGTGGGATGGGGGATTAGAAAAGGAAAAACTATACAAACTGTTGACTATGTTTTGATGGACTGTGCATTCTGTTGATGTTGTGCATATATATTTGGAATAAAATATATATTTTTTAAAAAGATATAGGGTGGGATTTTCAGAAAACAAAATAGCAAAGTGTCAGGTTCTGACTGAAAACCGACGTGTTTCTCTCCAGAAACGCAGCCCAAGCTTTCTGACCAGATCTTCTATCAGTCAAAACAGAAACTTGGGGGGGGGGGGGGGCATCACGCCTCCAGGGGCTGGATGCTACGTTTAGTAAGATTAAAATATATTTAAAATCATGCAAAGAGCGTGAATCCGATCACATCACTAAATTCAGCCTCATAGAATCAGTTTGGATGGAGCTAAGTGACAATAGGGCCCCAACTACTGGGCATGTATGAATCAGGATATTAATGGTACATATAGGATAACTGTAGTCACGCAGGACTTTAACCCTCAAATAGACTGGATGAACCGAATTTGCAGCAATAATGTGGAGGATGAGTTCAAGATAGGTTGAGATCAGTCTGTCAATGGATCAGGCTATTTTACATCTAATAATGAGACAAGGTAATTAACAGCTTTATATAACTGGAGCCTATCAATTGGTACATCACAATATGAATGAATTTTGTTTTGGGTTAGTGTGTGATCTGGTCAAGTCGAACTGGGATCTCAAATCTGAACAAAGTAAACTATATTGTTACAAAGGACAGGTTTGCTCAGATTAGATTGGAAAACCTGATTGAAAGCTGTGACAAAAATCACAAATATTATCCTATGCAACTGTGGCAAAAATAAACTCTCTCCTCATCCTTGTCAAACACTCTTAAGACAGTTGATGACGTTATTCTCTAACAACTCTACCATTGTCCAGCTGGGTGTCACTGCATTTTGCCTGGTTTAAATCTCATCTGTCTAAACGTAGCCGGAGAATCATCTGGTTTTTCTTGCAACACTCTGGTATCCTCAAAGGATCCAACCTTGGATCCCATTTCTCATTTACATGCTGCACCTTGACAACATCTGAAAACTCAGCAGATTTCACATGAATGCTGGCATCACTCAGCTCTCCCTCACCACTCCTCCACTGTCTTAAAATTATCAGACTGCCTTTGTGACATCCAGTATAGAAGGAGTTTGAATTTGCTCCAAATAAACACGGCGAAGATAAAATTATCTTGGGTCTCCACTGCAAACGTCATCCTGCAGTCACCGACTCATTCTTTCTCCCGGGCAATACTCTGGAACCAAACAAGACTGTTCACAACCTTGGTGTCATATTTCATACCCAGATGAGATTTCAAACACATATGTGCCAGCACTAGGATCATCTATTTCCAGTACTGCCCAACTCTGCTACCTCATTTCATCTGCTGCTGGAACCCTCATGCATGCCTTTACCTTTGGACTTGACTATTTCAATCGACTCTTGATCAGCCTCCAACATTCTACTCTCTGTAAACTTGAGGTTGTGCAAAACTCTGCTTCCCGTGTCCTAATGTGTAATAAGTCCCATTCACCAATCGCGCTTGTCCTCACTGACTATATAAATTGCTGGATAACGCAATGCCTCAAAAAATTCCCATTTTAGTTTCCAGATCTCTCCACAGATTTGCCCCGCCCCATCTTAGTCATCTCTTCTCGCCCCACATTTTTCCAAGATATCTGCTCTCCTATAATTCTGACCTCAAAGCATTTCTGATTTTAATTGTTCCATGGTTGGCGGCTGTGCCTACAGCTGACAAGGCACTAAACTCTGGAATTCCCTCAGAATTCCCTCAATAAACCGCTGTCACTATCTTTCTCTCATACTAATAAGCTACCTTTATTGACCAATCTTTTGGTCATCCACCTCAATATCTCTAAGTGACGCTGTCAAGTTTTGCTTAATAACACTCTTGGGATGGTTTATTACAATAAAGACACAATATAAATACAAGTAATACTTCCTGGCAATAGATGATCAATGCCAACAGTTAAAGAATTAGATCATAATTCGCAATGAATATACATCCCCATCGGAATGAAGATCCAACTGCAGTTAAAGATAGTATTGGATTAAATGAAGAAGCTTATAATGCTGCCAAAGAGTATGACATATGGTTTGAAAAGGATTTTAGAATTTAAAGGATGACCAAAAATATTGATAAAGAAAGCAAAATAGAATACGAATAAAGTAGTAGGAAACGTAAAAATAAGTAAATTTAGAGGCAGAGGTAGGACAGATTATAGTGGTGAACTGTAGAGCAGCTAACCCAATATCAGTAGTGAGAAAAATATTAGACTGCATTATTAGGGAGATGGTAACAGGGCACTTAAAAAATCATAATACAATTGGGAAGGGGGGGTGTCAACATTTTTACCAGAGCAGGGTGGCACGGTGGCACAGTGGTTAGCACTGCTGCCTCCGGCGCTGAGGACCCAGGTTCAATCCTGGCCGGGCCCGGGTCACTGTCTGTGTGGAGTTTGCACATTCTCCCCGTGCCTGCGTGGGTTTCACCTTCACAACCCAAAGATGTGCAGGTTGGGTGGATTGGCCACGCTGAATTGCTCCTTGATTGGAAAAAAAAATAATTGGGTACTCTAAATTTAATTTTTTTTATCAAAGCTTATTAAAGTTACAGCTAGTGGGATAGAGAAGGGAGAGCCAGTAGGCATAGCATATTTGGATCTGCAGCAAATTACAATCAAATATATTATTCTGCACAATTTACGAACTAGTTATGAAATTATATTGAGAGCAGGTTGGTTAGTTCCTGGTACAGTATATGTTGTCATTATACCAAAGGCACAAGGGTAGCAAATAAATGTCTTCATTATTTTTATTTATGATATTAATTTACTGATTTATTTTCCATCTCAAAATAAATTTTAGAATTACTCAATATGGACATAAAATGTTTGTAAGTTACATTACACAATACCTTTTCATAATCGCTGCATGAGGTACATTTTCTTATAATACTGAATTCTTCTTTTTCCCAGCAAGGCCATGATTGTAAAATTCCTGCTGTTTAATTCATAAAGATAACATAAATCAAGTTATAGAATGTTATTAGTTTATAGGAAAAAGATTATGTTTCAGTATTTATAACTATTGACATTTTTGAAAAGGTAACCTCCGATAGTCTATCGGGGGCGACTGGTTTACAAGTTTGAACTTCTCTCCAAATTTCATCATCATACGGTTGAATACCTGATTCTAACCATTTCCATTTTTCTTCCTTTGTACAATCCCCCCCCCCATCCCCCATCAAAACAAACAAACAGACCCAAAGCCCAAAACAGAGCTACATCCTCAAGTACAGCCCAAAAGTGATTAATTCAAACCAGAAGAAAACCAAGATACAAGATAGGAACATCCCCTCCAGGGTTCAATGTCCTCAGTCCAATTAATTCCATCGTATCCTCTGGCAACCCAGAGTTCCCGGCCTTCATACGCTACCCACAGACGCGCTGGGATAACATGCCAAACTTCACCCCCTTCTAGCAGAGGGCCGACTTCACCTTGTTGAAGCTCGCCTCTTTTTGGCCAGCTCTGCACCCAGGTTCTGATAAGATACATAGCTCACTGCCTTCCCATGTACAGCACCTCGTCTGCCTGACCCACCTCAAAATACATTCCTTATCCAGGAACCAGTGCAATCGGACCGCCATCGCCCTCGGCAGCCTGTTTATCCGCGGCTTCCTCATAAGCAGCCTGTGCGCCTGGTCCACTTCCAAGGGCCGAGCAAATGCTCCCTTACCCAGCAGCTTCTCGAATATCCACGTCACAAATGCACCGGCGTCCCCTCCCTCACTGCCCTCCAGCAGGCCCACGATCCTCAAGTGATTTATTCTCCAAGTCCTCTACCTTATCCTGCAGCCTCTTCTGTTGATCTCTCATTAATCCCATCTCCGCAGCCATCGAGGCGAGCTGTTCCTCGTGCTCACCATCGCCTCCCCCACCTTCTGGATCGCCTGACCCGAAGCCTCCAACCTAATTTCTATGCGGTCAATCCCCGCCTTTATGGGACCCACCACCTTGGCCGGGTCTTCCAAGTTCTCCTTCCTCTGGGAAAAAGTCTAGTGGAGGAAGCTCAATCACTGGGCTGGCAAGCTCAGACCCTGACCCTCCACCATCTTCCTCTGTGTCACAGGCTCCACACCAGCTTTCAACAGTTGTTCCCATCCTCCTCTCAATAATCTTTGTCACATCCTCAAAAAACCTGATCAAATTAGTGAGGCATGACCTCCCCTTCACAAAACCATGCTATCGCAAATGAGTCCATTTGTTTCCAAATGGGTATAAATCCTGTCACTGAGAATTCTTTCCAATAATTTACCCACTACCGATGTGACACTGATGCAAAGTACTCATTTAGTATCTCGGCCATTTCCTCTGGCTCAACACATAGCTTCCCCCTACTGTCCTTAAGTGTCCAATCCTTTCCTGACCAGTCTCTTGCTTTTCACATATGAATAAAAAGCTTTGGGATTCACCTTAATCCTACTTGCCAAGTGCTTTTCATGACTCCTCCTAGCCCTCCTAATTTCCCGCTTAAGTACCTTCCTACTTTCTTTATACTCAAAGGGTTTCTCTCGACTGTCCCCTCTCTTCTAGTCCAGTGAACCCTGGATAATGAGAGATATGCAGCATTGGATAAGGAGAAAAAGGGAGGCTTATAGCAGATATGGAGGGCTCAAAACAGCAGAAGCCCTAGAGGCGTATCGAATGTGCAAAAGGGACCTTAAAAAGAAAATTAGGAGAGCGAAAAGGGGATATGTAAGGATACTGGCAGGTAAAATAAATGAAAACCCCAAGTTGTTTTACAAGTACATTAAGGATAAAGGGATAACTAGGGAAAGAGTAGGGCCCATTAAAGATCACAGTGGTAATTGTGTGGAGCCAGAGGACGTAGGTAGGCTTATAGATGAATACATTGTGTCGCCGTTCCCTCGTGAGAGGGACAGTGTGGGTATAGAAATCAGGGAGAAGAGACTGTGATAAAATAAAAGAGAATAACATTAACAGGGAGCAGGTTCCAGGTGGTCTGACAGGCTTAAAAGTAGAGAAATCTCCAGGGCCAGATGAAATGTATCCCAGGCTGTTGAGTGAGTCAAGGGAGGAAAGAGCAGGGGGACTGGTAATAATTTTCAATTCCTCTCTGGTCACAGGTGAGGTGCCAGAAGACTGGAGGATAGCGAATGTGGTACAATTATTGAAGAAGGGAGGAAGTGATAAACCAGGAAACTACAGGCCAGTCAGTCTAACCTCAGTATTGGGGAAACTATTGAAAGCAATTCTGAGAGACAGAATTAATCTGCATTTGGAGAGGCAGGGATTAATCAATAACAGTCAGCATGGTTTTGTTGAGGGGAGGTCATGTCTGACTAACTTGAGTGAATTTTTCAAAGAGGTGACCAGGTGTATAGATGAGGGCATTCCATTTGACGTTGTCCACTTGGACTTCAGCAAGGCTTTTGATAAGGTCACACAGGATCCAAGGAAATTTGGCAAATTAGATCCAGAATTGGCCGAGTGGCAGGAAGCAGAGGGCGATAGTCGAGGGATGCTTTTCCAACTGGAAGACTGTATCCAGTGGGGTCCTGCAAG